>NC_138984.1:56709499-58090403 GCF_964341445.2 Mesoplodon mirus
TCCTGACGCCCTCCACAAGCTCTGTAGAAAAATTCCAGTAGCAAAATAGCAAATAAATACGTTACCAAGTCTCTCAGGGAAGCTAAATAAATGATCAGATGCTCAGGCAGCAAACTAAATTACCAGAATCCTCTCAGGCATATGTCTGACTTTGACAATCTTCTGATTTCTCTGACTTTCCTATTGAATTGACCTCTGAACACCAAGTCAAATTTTAAGTCTTTTCACACAGAATCAGTATACATAATTATCACTGGATGTCCCAGACTTGCATTATCAGAGAACCTGAAAAACAGCATTCAACACTCAATTACACGTTTAAGTGCCATGCAGACACCCTCAAGATTTAAGATCAGCAACTGTCCCCAAATTAGAATTGACAATGCCTTCATTGCTGTATTTGCATTTACCACCTTGGAGTACTGAGTTATATGATAAAATTATTGAGCAGGTAAATAGATGAAAACAAGTGGTATGGAACAAAGGGCAAGGATTATGAATGGAAGGATGTGACTCTCTCTTTGCAAACAAGCAAAAATCTGTGTTTACTGACAGCTCTGAGATGTGTACATTTCAAAGGTGGATTAAGATTTGGAGGGCATAAGAAAACAGTTCTTTCATTATGATTCAAGTTAAAATTGTAAAAGCCAGGAAATATAAAAGAAGAATCCTAACAGGACCAAGGCATGTAAGTAACCAACATGTTTTCCCTTAATATAAATAAATTGACAAGCCAGTACAAGCATTTCTGCTCTTTTAAATTGAACCATATGTTCCTAAACATTTTACAAAAATAATATTCCCCTTCCCCCCAATACTAGAATAGAGAAAACTGTGTTGGATTGCTATCTAAATGAACAGACCTCAGGAAATGGGAAAGCTGTCCAAATCTAACATGGCAGCCTAAGAAACAAATTCCTGCACCGGAAAACTTTGAAAGCATGTTGAATGGAAACTTTTCCATTATCTCTTGCATCACCGGGGTTGAAGCCTCTCCATCTTTTATTCTTAATTGGTTATAAGAATCTGGACTGTTGGTCAGCCACAGTAAATTGTTTGGTTAACAAACCAACAAATAAACAGAACACAAAACAAAAGCGATTACTCAGAGCACATGCAAGTTCTCTGTAGGGAGGAAAAAAGAAATCACAAAATGGTTGTGGAACATGAAACTAAATAAAAATCCCTTTAATTTGTCTTGGATGTTGAAGTGGGAGGAGTTCAGCAAATGCAGTTTGTGTGCTTTGCAAGCAGTTTCTGAAAATGACAATGCCAACTCTATTTAACTGTTATAATTACCTGTCACCACCACGTGCTTCCACCACTGGCTGGAGACAAGGGAGCTGCATGCCTCACAGTGCAGTGCTGAATGAGAGATAAAAATAGGGGACGTGCCTGGGGCTTGCTCATCCTGACTACTCTGTGTGGGGGAGATATGCCCGCTGACATAGTCCCCAATAGATAAAGCAGTTAAGTGGCTCCAAGCAATAGCACCTATGCTCCAGGGTCAAAGGGAGTGTCATGCAAGCTTGACTGCACTACCAAGACCAAAAATCAGAGACACTTCTATTTTTAGGTACATTCAATTTTTTAAAATTTATAAACCTCATAAATTGAGTCAGTTTGATTTATTAATTTGTGTTGTCTTTGTGTTCAGTAATGGTCAGTTTTACTTTAGACCTTGGGACTCATGCCATCCTACCTTTACTCCTCAATTGCCAGCCTAGTTTTCTCATGGCAAATGAATATGAATGATTTCTTGGAATGCTATATCTCACTCCTTAGATATGTTGGGCCATTTTCATGGCTCATCTCTAGGTCCAATTTTTGGTCTTGAGTACATTTACTTTTAAAGATACCATTCTTGCAAACAGATGGTTATCTGGGGGTATGCAGGGCTGTCCAAGCCCACTGAACTTGCCCTTTAGCTCTCTGCCAATGACATGAATTAGGTGAAATTCGCTAACCCCAGAATCAGAAGACTTGATTTTAGTGTACGCTTTCCATCTTAATAGGATGAGTTCAGGAAAAAAAAAAATAAATTAGTTCTCTCAGTTTGTAAAATATGAAAGGTAATATTATGCCTCCCTGTTTCTGAAATTGGCTGTGAAGCATAAATGAGATACCATAAGTAAAATCATATTTTGATCTCTAAAGCACTATGCAAGATATAATGTGACAATAATGGCAGGGACACACAGCTGATTCATGGCAAACAGAAAGAGCTAGGATAACAGGGAGAGTTGCATAGGTTTTACTGTTCTGTTGGTTTGTCATTTGGATATGTTTACCTTTTATTCAAAATTAAAAGTTAAGGTGGATTATTTCTGTGAGTGGTTGTGAGCTAGTTAATCTAATATAGAACATGTTAATAGTATTCGTGTGTGTTCATTCGTGTGTTTATTCATTTGTTTATTTATTTGTTGTCTAATGGATTTCTAGCCCTTCAGGGACCTCAAATCCCTCACTCAAGTCCCTCTCACACCACACCGGGTCTTTGTTCAAGATTACATGAACATACAGCTTCTAAATAAAGACACTGGCTACATTGGACAGGAGCATAGATAAGATGTCTGTTTATTGCACTGAAAGATAGTCCCTTTGAAAAAGGGATTTACAATGAAGTATAAGGAAATGGGATTTATAGAGGATAATTTTGAATTTGTATCTTTAAAAAGAACAAATAAAAAAAGGGATGCCAACACATAGGTTAAAACCTGAGTACAAAAAAAGAAAAGGCCAGGGACTTCCCTGGTGGTCCAGTGGTTAAGACTCCGGTGCTTCCACTGCAGGGAGCACGGGTTCAATCCCTGTATGGGGAACTAGGATCGTGCATGCCACACGGCACTGCCCACCCCCCACCCCAAGAAAAAGAGAAGGCCATGTATGGGCTTGTATCTATCTGGTTTTACATGCCTGGAAGGCTAAAGAGCTAGGTTGTGAAGTTTTAGATTCCTAGGGAGAGGTTGAGGTAGCCCTACTATAGAAGGGATTTCTATAGGTGAATGACCCAGTCTCACGTTTCTTCTACAAGCATTGACAGGGGGGAACTAGAAACTAGTGGGTTCACAAGATCAGCATATTTTCAGAAGGACGGCATATAGACGGGGCTGTTAAAGTAAAATGAAACTTTGAGCCAAATTAATTACTGTCTATGAAGTATTGACATGGTTGAAACTTGACAAGTATATACAGTTTGATCAGAATTTATATTGGCTTCTTGAAGAGTTGTATGCCTATTTATTGTAGACTAGAGATACAATAAAACCATAACCCAGAAATTACTAGAATATAATCAGTTAAGTGGCCTGAAAATAAAATAATGACTATAGCAGAAATCTGTTGAGTAAAATGCAAGGGAAGAAAGAACATTCCTTTGGTTCCACACTAGATTTTTATGTTAATAAGATCAAATGACTAAAAGCTGGAACTAGAAGAACCAGATTAAATCCGAGTGATGCTCATCTTGAGATAGGATGTATGCATCAACAGGACATGTGGTAGCATTCTTCAGAAATCACAGCCAAATCTAATCCTTCAGGTTTTGATGTCAATGATGGTGCCATAGCTCAGTTTCATTTGAGGGGATGTGTTGAGGCTGTGATGCTCATACAGAGATGGAGGGAATTGGGTGCAGCTATCCTGGATGAAAGATACCACAAGGGATATTGACAATGAGGATTATTATTTTTTTAATTTATTTTTTTATTGAAGTATAGTTGATTTACAATGTGTTAATTTCTGCTGTACAGCAAAGTGACTCTGTTTTACACATATAATATATTCTTTTTTGTATTCGTTTCCATTATGGTTTATTACAGGATATTGAATACAGTTCCCTGTGCTATACAGTAGGACCTTGTTGTTTATCCATTCTATATGTAATAGTTTGCATCTACTAACCCCAAACTCTCAGTCCATCTCATTGAGACAATGAGAATTTTTTTTGGGGGGGTGGGGTATGCGGGCCTCTCACTGTTGTGGCCTCTCCCGTTGCGGAGCACAGGCTCCGGACGCGCAGGCTCAGCGACCATGGCTCACGGGCCTAGCCGCTCGGCGGCATGTGGGATCTTCCCGGACCGGGGCACGAACCCGTGTCCCCTGCATCGGCAGGCGGACTCTCAACCGCTGCGCCACCAGAGAGGCCCAATGAGAATTATTTTTAACTTGATGTATTAATAATAATCATAGGATAGTTAATTAATACCAGAAAAAATCGAGCCTTTTTATAGAGTAAATAATTAACTTAAGCATAATTCTCTCTCTGTCTTTATCTATCTCCTTCCCTGTCTGTAAGAATAAAATGTAGATATAACTATATCATGTCTGATGTTAGGGACCAAACCTGCCACACTGTGGTTTTAGTAAAACTCTGTCTTTGTTTTCATTCAGGTTCCTCTGTGTACTTTGTAATTGGCATCATCCACTAATATTGACCAGAATTTGTAGTCAAGTGGTTGGGAAATGTACCCAACTCTCCAAGTACTGATTCGAATCCTGCGGAACACACATTGACTTTCTAGCATGTAGTACGGTAGTAGGCATTCAATATGTATTTCCAGAACCAATATTTTACATTGGTCTACCTTTATACATCAGATAAATCATTTTACATTTTATTCTTTTGCATTAGAATATCAATTATAAAGGGTTTTTTTTTTTTTTTGCCACTACTGCATGGATGCATTCAAAATTGAGACTTTCAAATACAGGAGTTTTATGACCCCAACTCATATTCTTGAATTGTTTCTAATGCCCCTACTGTGTATTTTCACTCCTTTTTGCTGTATCAGATTCTGAGCAACATAGAACATGTTGGCTGTTTCACTTTCCTTCAGTGTGATAATAATGTGTAGAAGGCACTCTGCCTACAAGCACCTGTAAATGATGGATGCAATTGCAGAGGGAAAAATTGATTGTTGTCACTTCCTAGGCTGAGTGTCAACTGGACCATGTCTCTATTGCCCCCCATTAAGTGACCCCTCAGCTGCTGCTGCTGGGGTTAAAATCTATTCCTTTGCAAACAAATACTCCTTTCCCAGGGTATTGCTGTTTATCTATTTTTGTATGCTTTACATGTTGATTATAATAGAAAATCCTCAGTGTCAAATGATCCTGGGCAAGAGACACAGACCTCGTGACATATTTCTTTTCTTTATACAGCATCTGTCTCTTTCTCGGGCACCTCTTGTTCATTTTGTGAAAGATTTTTATTCTCCTGCTGAAGTATATTCTTCTGTGACTATTCTCTTTATTTGAGTTGCTAGTTTTCAGTTTGCCACAAATGGAAAGTCATCATGCTGATGGGTACATACTACTTTGTTCACGAATAGGGTTACTGTATGAGGAGGATAGGGTAAAAGAGAATGCAGCAATATGAGGGGAAAATACTGTGTATGTTTTCGTTTTCCTCTGCTGATTACTTTCAAAGCTTCTGAGCTCACATTATAACCTTTGGTTTAGGCATGTTTTTGTGATTCTGTCTGTGTTGATTGAGACACTGCCACATTTGGTTGACTTTTCTTCCAGCTGAGAAGGTAAAGTACAGCAGTACAATAGAATAGAATTGTAATTAGGCAGCATGCAAATTGTGTAAGTCAGGTCCATGGCCAGACAATAGCCCTTCACTCTGGCTGTAGCTGATAACCTCCTGAAGGAAAGCTGTCCCTTGATTGGGTTAAACCTGCTATTGCACATGTACAAAAGGCCAAAATTAAACAGAATTGTCTCTGAAACAAAAGGAGAGTCTCTGAAAATAGCTAGAGAAAAAGCACATTTTCTTCAAAACCTTCTGCAAAAGAGAGAGCTGCTCTTAAAAGAGCAGAGCTTGCAGAGTCACTGGAATTTATAGTTGACAATGGATTTGTTCTTTGACCAAGGATAAATTAATGAGGTGAACTTTGGTCAAACAATGTAAATAATGTCCCATAAGGAAAATAAAACACTATTCTATAAGGGAAAGGAGCTTGATTGGTCAGCAACGTAAAGAACTGAAATATCATAAGCTCGACAGAGCTACTTTTCCCCAAGGATATTTTAAAATTCATCATGGTAAAGCCTTTTGGCTTGGGCTTGATTCATATATGCTCTTGGAGCTTAGGTATTTTACAAGGTCCTTTAAAACAGGTCTAGACTTATGGGAAAAGAAAGAGATTACCATAGGAGGGTAAATTGAAGAATGGCTGAGTAGGAAAGAAAGTTAATAGCCAGCAATAAATAATACTAAGATGATCTATAATGCAAATCAATTCAATTTAATTTTGTTATAATTAGTAATACTTTAAATATTTGGCATTATGATAAACATTTTGCATATGTTATTGTATTTGGCCCCTAACGTATAATCGTGTAGTTACTATTCTTCCCATTTTACACATTAGGAATCTGATGAGAGCTATATTAGGCTATATTAGGGCTATATTAGGGCTTAGTTCGGTGATATATATATATATATATATATCACTAGCTGTGGAATCATATATATATGATTCCACAGCTAGTAAATGGCAGATATATATATATTTACTAGCTGTAGAATCATATATATATGATTCCACAGCTAGTAAATGGCAGAGATAAAGGCCTAATGCAGCCCATACTCAAAAGCCCATACTCTTGACAACTGCACTACCATTTCCCAAAATGAGGTCTGCAGAACTAGGTCCTTAAAAGCAGTCTGAACAAATATCTCTAATAAATTAGAGAAATACTGTAAGCTAACCTGTACTCTCCCCTACACTCCACCTTTGTGAGTCACATGAGATATTCATCTATTAAGGCATTGAAAGTTCTGAAGTTTAAGCATCTATTATATTTTTTAAAAATTTAACATTTCACCAATGTAATTGATAATAAAACTTTTTTTCTCTCTAATACCAAACTGAAGCACCCTCATCTTACTCTGCTGTTGGTCAACGATTCCCAGTTTAAAGAAATAAGTATCAAGCACCTACTAAGTCAAAGTTACCGTGCTAGGCTTTGCTCACAAATGTAGCCTCTGTCCTTAAAATGGGTACAACCAAGTGAGGGGTTAAGGGTGCAGAACATGAGTGCATGGAAATCTGTACTGATGATTGTAATTGGGTAGAGAGAGGCTAATAGCCATGGGGGAAATGACAAAAGGGCATTTCAGTGATTTTTGGGGAGTTACTGATGATAGTGGGTGACAAATAATTTATGCCTAAGTGTCACTGCAGTATCTATAGCATAAATATATTTTAATTGCCAATGACTTTGGCATCTTCTAATAAAGAGAAAAATTTTAAATTTTGTTCAATCAAATGGTTTATGAGTGGTAATGGAGCATGATAATTATATGGTATACAATCAGAAATTAATGTCAGGAACATGATTGCTGCTATTAATGTTTTAGATCCAGATCAAGAGATGTATATTGACTATGTTAGTGCTTTCTTCTGGGTTTAATAAAGAAAATCATACCCAGGACAGACATTACTGTCTATGTATGGGAGATAACAGTTCTGAGCAATTTTATTCTATCAATCCCAGGGAACCTTTGCATTCCACTTAAAAGTGTGCGTGTGTGTGTGTGTGTGTGTGTTGATCTAAAGGGGTACTTGAACATATACATGCTTGAGTTACACTATATAATGTGATGATTATAAAGCTCTCATATTAAAATTTTTTTAATGATTCAAATAGATGGCTCTCTCAAGAATTCGTAATTTAGGTCAAATAGATTGAGAATTGAAAAGCAAAGCCCTAAATAAATGAACTAAGTCAGATGTTATGTAAAGTGTCATTCCAGAAATAAAACGTAATGGGAATTCCCTGGCAGTCCAGTGATTAGGACTCCATATTTTCACTGCCGAGGGCCTGGGCTCAATCCCTGGTAGGGGAACTAGGATCCCGGCAAGCCGCACAACGTGGCCAAAAAAAATAAGTAAAAAATAAAAATACTAATAAAATAAAATAAAAATAAAACTTAAGTCATGAAATGGAGGAAAGAATTGGGTGAGTCAGATGCTACGTGACAGAGCAGAATTCTTCATCCAACCTTAAATATTCACACCTTAAGAATCAGTTATTGGCAAAATCTGTGAGTAACATGCAGTGATAGGCAAAGTGAGCTCTAGAATTTTGCAGTGTACTCAACACACACACACACATTCATGGCAACAGAAGTATATTATATATGGACTTTTATTAATTTTTTTGAAGGCTATATGTCCTGTCTCTAAGGATACACTTTCTTCAGTCTTTGGAACTGGATATATATCTGCTAAAGGGTAATTGCTGAAAAGTCAGGTCTTACCTGAGGAAATTCTGGGATGATCGATGAATGGCATACATCTTGTTGACTTTTGAACCACCAGTTAATGGAACAACTACCTGATAATTTTAGGTTTCAACTTAGCACATACAGTCGGATCAGGTAAATTTTACTGTGTTCTTTCTAGAGCTCAGCCTTGTTAAAGGACTTTCAGTATTTGGGTCCTAAACAGGAAGTCAGTATTTATACTTTTCTTTTTGTGAAGGCTTCTTGTGAAAGGAAGCCAATTCCAAGTAGGATTTGTATCCTTTTAACTTCTTCCCATTTCTTATCCAAATTTGGCTTTCTTTTGAATGTCCACAGTAGACTGAAATGACCATAACACAACAAGTTGGGGATTCTCTGAAAAGGATTTTCAAAGGCTAGTCTGAAAGTATCAAAGAAACTCTGTTGCTCCAATCAGCCTAATCTATTCTAGGTACTAGAATGAAGATCAGAAGAGATCTTACAGGGATATCTGCATAAGAATGATCTGAGCTCTTGACCATTCAAGAGAAATCAAGGAAAAAATACAGGTGTTCTTATTAAGTGACATTCCATTACATACAGAAATGAGGACTTGGAACTAGCATACTTGTTTTGGGAGGGAACTAACTTATATAGTAGACTAAGGAGGGAATGAGTCATTTATCACAGTCCTTCTCAAGCCATCTACTTAGATGGATGAAATTAAATTCTCCTAAAACCAAGGCTTAGAAGAAGGGGTTTACTTCTTAGAGATAAAAGTCAAAAAATAGAAAGTAGTGGCACTGTAAAATTGATGTGTTTTTTGGTTGGAAACTCCAGAAACCTAACTTAAACTGACTTCAGATTAAGAATGATGGGAGATGTTTACTTGCCAGCATATCCAGGAAACCCAAGGGCTGATCATATTCTCTATTAGAATTAAGGACTGAAAAAACGATGTTTGGATCCTGTCTCTACAATTTTTATTTTTCTCTCTTTTTAGCTTTGTTCATTTCTATTTCTCTTTGTTTATTGATCTCATTTTAGCCTTGTCACAGTCAGGCTTGTGTCACAGAATAAGAACGATGGCCTTGGATATTTCCAAACCAACAACCTTAATGACAGATAACCCCAAGAGAGGAAAGTATTTTCTTTTTTAGAAACAATTATCAAATCACATAGAAGGACCCGAATTAGCTCCCGTGGGGTTCATATTTAACTCTTGGACCAGTCACTTTTGCAGAGGGGTAGGGAGTATCATGATTAGTGGGGTTGGGTCATGTGTCTACCCATCTGGCCAGGGGATTTATTAAACCTAAAAATTTGCAGTTTTGCAAGCAATAATAGGAAAGGAAGAGGTAGCTCCCCAATGGATAAAAGTAAATTGGGCAGAAAAACATGACAGATGTCTACTTCTGGTACCAACTTGTGATATTCCCATTTTTGTGACCATTGGATGTAAGGCAATATACTCTCACAATTGTGAATTTAGCTGCTAAAGGATATACTGATAAATATAACTTTTGATTCTTGCACTGGCTATTGCTAAGATCCCTCCCAACTTGGCTGCTTGTTTAAGGGAAAGCTGAGAAGTCAAACAGAATCTCAAGGCATCATTGGAAACAACAAAGACACATATAGCATCAGCCCCAGCCTGTGACCAAGTTTCAGTCCTGCAGAGAAGTTTCCCTTCAGATCCAGAGGCAAGGGCTTGTTCCTTGTTCCTTTATCTCCTAAAACTGTTTCATTGAACCAAGGTTTTATTTCACATTGATCTGATTCTTCTTTCTTAGTATAGTTAAATTCAGCAGCTAGAGCAACTAACACATTTTTTCTGATAGGCAGTAATGATTACAAGATAGTTACAACTGCTTTCTGATTATGGAACTTACAATTCTAGAAGTTACTGGATGCTCATGTTCCTTTATCTCTCAAGGTGAGATAATCACATGTAGAATACTGAGGAATTTTGAACACACATGCTTCTTGCCAATAGATTTTGTATCTTCCTCTGCTCTCTATGATACAGAAATTGTGTGATGTATTTTGATTTTATGTAAAGTTAACCCAAATAGTTAAAAATAAGCTTAAAGATAAGCTGAAATATCAAGACTACTTTGGCCGTTGAGGTATATTTAGAGATCTGTTAATTAACTGTGGATATTTCCAACTTTTTGACTTCATGTACAAAATGTCCCTCAAGCTTCTGTATGCCTTTGGAGTATTTACTCTCTGATATTTATCCTTTTCAATTCTACGTGAATTTATTTCACTGGAAAGTAAACTAGAGCTCATATTCCAGTTGTCCCCTTTAGTCCTGTCTGTTTTAGCATTTTTTTTTTTTTTTTTTTTTTTTTTTGCTGTACGCGGGCCTCTCACTGTTGTGGCCTCTCCCCTTGCGGAGCACAGGCTCCGGACGCACAGGCTCAGCGGCCATGGCTCACGGGCCCAGCCGCTCCGCGGCATATGGGATCCTCCCAGACCGGGGCACGAACCCGTATCCCCTGCATCGGCAGGCGGACTCTCAACCACTGCGCCACCAGGGAGGCCCTGTTTTAGCATTTTTAAGAGTACCCTTGGCTACAACGAGAGGCATAACAGATTGCTTTCCTTTTATTTCTACAATTAAATTTGTAAAGTGTTGGGAAAATGTATATAATGGGGTTAGATGAGAAGGCAGTCTTATTTGCCTTACTGCTGTTTACAAGCAATTCTAAATACAGTGACTTTCCCACAGCCTTAATTCTTCTTCACTGGTCCAAAACTTTAGAACTTCTTTCCATCAGCATAAGAAATAAGAACACTCTAGCATAACACACCTGGGAGGAAACTCAAAAGATTTTTTTTTAAGAACAAATGAATATCCAAGTCTTCTTAGATAGTAGTCTATCTATTCTTTTTTTTTAATGAGCTAATAAGAACACTCTGGAGGTTTATGAGAAAAAAATTTAAAAAGGATTCTGAAGTTAAACACACAGTACCTCATACTTGGCATTTTGAAAACTGCAGTTTGCATTGCCAGCTGGGATGTATGATCAGTTATATGTACTAGGCACCCTGTGTGCACTAAATTTATAAGTTTTGTCTTTTTTACATGGATATTATCAGATGACCCCTTTCTCTTCTACTTCTGGGTGACATCTGTGTCATTGGTCTGAAATGAGCTTCACTTGTCTCCTACTCCAAATTCCAGCTGTCAGTGTTTCCTAAGCAGTTAACAGATATCACAATAGCTCCTATTTCATTTTGTTATATGTTTTATAACATTCAACATACATTAGGATCTCAGTAAATATTACTGACAAAATGTTTGTATTGACTGTATAAACCAAAATTTTCAAAATACCAACTACATGTACTGGAACATTTTTTGTCTGATTCCGGGGTTCAGTATTTACTGTCCTTCCAAGTTTGCTTGCTAGCCAGCTTTGTAATGATGTCTCCCTCTGCAACACCACTTTACAATTAATATGAATTCTTACGCTTCCGGTAATAGCGCCTAGATTTATCCAGTGTGAAATGAGGGAATGAACATTTTCTTTGGAAAGCTGGGAAACTTGTTTGTGAATCCAACATAGCTCCTTTCAATGGAAGCTCCTGGTGTGGTTTAAGATCATGATTTTAAACTAGTTTCTCTACAAGAGGCAGTATTGTGAAAGTTGTAAGCCACTGTTCACATATTGTGCTTATTGTAATGTTATAATAAGTAGTTTTCTTTTTTAATATTCCTATTCACTGCATCTTTGCTGTTATTGTTCATGTGCCTGGAGGTTACTTGGCAATGGGTTCACACATACAAAACAAGAAACCAGCAAATTCCAATACATAATCATAATCTAGGAAAGGCAAGCACTGTGACAGAAATGACTCTTACTCTATTACTCTGCTTTCCCCTGAAATGCACATGCTCACATTCACAAATCAGTTTGCCTAAGCTTTTAGGACAAGCAGAGCCCTGTGCTGTCTCAAAGGAAGAACACAGTCAAAAACCTAAGATAGTGCATGCAGTACATATGCTCAATCACTCTGCTGCAATTCAGGGGAAATGTTAACTGTACTCCAGCCATGCAGCATATTAACTCACTTCAAATTATGGCATTTGGTGTGTTTGTGTGTGTGTGTGTGCAGGCTTGTGCCTATGTGTGCATCTACAACTGCTGGAAAATAAAGAAAATCATTCTTTAAAGGCAGATCTGAAATTCCCCTGGCTCACCTTATAAGGGTTACTGAGAAAAATGAATGACTAATCATCCCACTTTCCTTTCTTCCCAGTTACATGGTCAACTAAACACTTCGTTTCTTTTATTCTCTCATTTTGGTCATTGATTAATATTATCTGGCTCCATATTCAAACTCTATAATACAGTGCACAGACAATGGGTTTTGGCATCTTACTGACCTGGAGAGGAAAATGAAGACAATGTGTGCCACACTTTTCTTAAGAGATGCTAGAGGTGAGCTAAGCATTCAGCTTTGTACTCTCCATTTTGAAAGCAAAGATTGAAACACAATTACTAATAGGATGCAAAGTGTCTATAAAGAAGAACCAAACAAACCAGTTTCTTGGAAAGAGAATGTATTGTCGATCTTTTTGATTACTTTTTCTGATTATATGAATTGAACTTAATTTCTACCATGGATTCTCATAGACAAACACTGTATAATGCGTGAGAAAATGCTTCTTATGACATTTACAATATATAAGATGATCAATCTTTAGGGCTCTTTCTTTTAACTCATTTATTTTCCAAAAACATTTAGTGACTAGCTAATATATGCCAGACACAGTGCTCAGGATTGGAAATATAATGTTGATTAAGTCAAGGTCCCAATTTCAAAGAACACAAAGTTCAGTCTGGGTGATGAACAAAATGACAGATTATATCAAAAATGTGGTTTAGGTGCAATGATATAAGAAAATATAAATATAATGTGTGTAATGTGTTCTGGTGGATGGGAAACTGGATGGATGGTGGATTGAGACTTATGGGTAGATTAGGGAAGGACTTCTGAAGAGCATGGGTTGGGTCCTAAGGAATTATAGGAAACATTTAATAATAGCAAGAATAAAATCTACTGGAACATATGGGATTTCATATATTTTTTGGCAATATTCTGTGAATGTCATTCCACATAACTAATTTTTAAACAAAATTTTCACATTAGGGAGTTTGAAATTTTATTTTCTGGTAAAAAAACATGGAGTCAAAATACTTGTTTTTACCTAGAAGCTTTTTTCTTGCATCAAAATTGAGTAAGCCAAGATTTCTGTCACGTCTACCTAAAATTTAGGGAATAGACTTGGGAAATTTATTCATTCAACTATTTAAGTATTTATTGCACAGATATTTATTGAGCACCATGAGGTGTTGTGACTATTCTCTACATAAAACCAAATGCATAAGTTAAAAGGATAAATAAGACAAAATATGTCATCCATACACCAAAATAACTGCAATAATTGAAAACAAATTGTAGATTGTAACCATCAAAATTTGAACTAGATCCACCAGAGGGCAGACAGCAGAAGCAAGAAGAACTACAGTCCTGCAGCCTGTGGAAAAAAAACCACATTCACACAAAGATAGACAAGATGAAAAGGCAGAGGGCTATGTACCAGATGAAGGAAAAAGATAAAATCCCAGAAAAACAACTAAATGAAGTGGAGATAGGCAACCTTCCAGAAAAAGAATTCAGAATAATGAGAGTGAAGATGATCCAGGACCTCGGAAAAAGAATGGAGGCAAAGATCGAGAAGATGCAAGAAATGTTTAACAAAGACCTAGAAGTGTTAAAGAACAAACAAACAGAGATGAACAATACAATAAATGAAATGAAAACTACACTAGAAGGAATCAATAGCAGAATAACTGAGGCAGAAGAACGGATACATGACCTGGAAGATAGAATGGTGGAATTCACTGCTGTGGAACAGAATAAAGAAAAAGGAATGAAAAGAAATGAAGACAGCCTAAGAGACCTCTGGGACAACATTAAACTCAACAACATTCACATTATAGGGGTTCCAGAAGGAGAAGAGAGAGAAAGGACCAGAGAAAATATTTGAAGAGATTATAGTTGAAAACTTCCCTAACATGGGAAAGGAAATAGCCACCCAAGTCCAGGAAGCACAGCGAGTCCCATACAGGATAAACCCAAGGAGAAACATGCCAAGACACATAGTAATCAAATTGGCAAAAATTAAAGACAAAGAAAAATTATTGAAAGCAGCAAGGGAAAAATGACAAATAACATACAAGGGAACTCCCATAAGGTTAACAGCTGATTTCTCAGCAGAAACTCTACAAGCCAGAAGGGAGTGGCAGGATATACTTAAAGTGATGAAAGGAAAGAACCTATAACCAAGATTACTCTACCTGGCAAGGATCTCATTCAGATTCGATGGAGAAATCAAAAGCTTTACAGACAAGCAAGAGCTAAGAGAATTCAGCACCACCAAACCAGCTCTACAACAAATGCTAAAGGAACTTCTCCAAGTGGGAAACACAGGAGAAGAGAAGGAACTACAAAAACAAACCCAAAACAATTAAGAAAATGGACATAGGGACATACATATTGATAATTACCTTAAATGTGAGTGGATTAAATGCTCCAACCAAAAGACACAGGCTCGCTGAATGGATACAAAAACAAGACCCATATATATTCTGTGTACAAGAGACCCACTTCAGACCTAGGGACACATACAGACTGAAAGTGAGGGGATAGAAAAAGATATTCCATGCAAATGGAAATCAAAAGAAAGCTGAAGTAGCAATACTCATATCAGATAAAGTAGACTTTAAAATAAAGAATGTTACAAGAGACAAGGAAGGACACTACGTAATGATCAAGGGATCAATCCAAGAATAAGATATAACAATTATAAATATATATGCACCCAACATAGGAGCACCTCAGTACATAAGGCAACTGCTAACAGCTATGAAAGAGGAAATCGACAGTAACACAATAATAGTGGGAGACTTTTTTTTTTTTTTTTAATAGTGGGAGACTTTAACACCTCATTTACACCAATGGACAGATCATTCAAAATGAAAATAAATAAGGAAACAGAAGCTTTAAATGACACAATAGACCAGATAGATTTAATTGATATTTATAGGACATTCCATCCAAAATAGCAGATTACACTTTCTCCGCAAGTGCAGGCGGAACATTCTCCAGGATATATCACACCTTGGGTCACAAATCAAGCCTCAGTAAATTTAAGAAAATTGAAATCATATCAAGCATCTTTTCTGACCACAATGCTACGAGATTAGAAATTAGAATTACAGGGAAAAAAACGTAAAAAACACAAAGACATGGAGGCTAAACAGTACATTACTAAATAACCAAGAGATCACTGAGGAAATCAAAAAAGTACCTAGAGAAAAATGACAATGAAAACACAACGATCCAAAACCTATGGGATGCAGCAAAAGCAGTTCTAAGAGGGAAGTTTATAGCTATACAAGCCTACCTCAAGAAACAAGAAAAATCTCAAATAAACAATCTAACCTTACACCTACAGGAACCTAGAGAAAGAAGAACAAACAAAACCCAAAGCTAGCAGAAGGAAAGGAATCCTAAAGATCAGAGTAGAAATAATAAAATAGAAACAAAGAAAACAGTAGCAAAGATCAATAAAACTAAAAGCTGGTTCTTTGAGAAGATAAACAAAATTGATAAACCATTAGCCAGACTCATCAAGAAAAAGAGGGAGAGGACTGAAATCAATAAAATTAGAAATGAAAAAGGAGAAGTTACAACAGACACCACAGAAATACAAAGCATCCAAAGAGACTACTACAAGCAACTCTATGCCAGTAAAATAGACAACCTGGAAGTAATGGACAAATTCTTAGAAAGGTATAACCTTCCAAGACTGAACCAGGAAGAAAGAGAAAATATGAATAGACCAATCACAAGTAATGAAATTGAAACTGTGATTAAAAATCTTCCAACAAACAAAAGTCCAGGACCAGATGGCTTCACAGGTGACTTCTATCAAACATTTAGAGAAGAGCTAACACCCATCCTTCACAAACTCTTCCAAAACATTGCAGAGGAAGGAACACTCCCAAACTCATTCTATGAGGTCACCATCACCCTGATACCAAAACCAGACAAAGATACTACAAAAAAAAGAAAATTACAGACCAATATCACTGAATATAGATGCAAAAATCCTCAACAAAATACTAGCAAACAGAATCCTACAACACATTAAAAGGATCAGACACCATGATCAAGTGGGATTTATCCCAGGGATGCAAGGATTCTTCAATATATGCAAATCAATCAATGTGATACACCATATTAACAAATTGAAGAATAAAAACCATATGATCATCTCAATAGATGCAGAAAAAGCTTGTGACAAAATTCAACACCCATTTATGATAAAAACTCTCCAGAAAGTGGGCATAGAGGGAACCTACCTCAACATAATAAAGGCCATATACAACAAACCCACAGCAAACATCATTCTCAATGGTGAAAAAGTGAAAGCATTTCCTCTAATATCAGGAACAAGACAAGGAGGTCCACTCTCACCACTATTATTCAAAATAGTTTTAAAAGTCCTAGCCACAGAAATCAGAGAAGAAAAAGAAATAAAAGGAATACAAATTGGAAAAGAAAAACTTAAACTGTCACTGTTTGTAGATGCTGTACTATACATACAGAATCCTAAAGATGCCACCAGAAAACTAGTAGAGCTAATCAATGAATTTGGTAAAGTTGCAGGATACAAAATTAATGCACAGAAATCTCTTGCATTCCTATACACTAATTATGAAAAATCTGAAAGAGAAATGAAGGAAACACTCCCATTTACCATTGCAACACAAAGAATAAAATACCTGTGAATAAACCTACCTAGGGAGACAAAAGACCTGTATGCAGAAAACTATAAGACACCGATGAAAGAAATCAAAGATGATACCAACAGATGGAAACTTATGTATACTAAACTTACGTATACATAATAAACCTGACATCTCAACTTAGATTTCTATAAAGAGCCTCACATTTAACATGCTCAAAAATAAACTTTAATTCAAAATGTACACAACCTACTCTTTCCCTGATTGATTATCCCATTGGGTGGATCTCTATTCTATCATTTGATCAGGCTAAAAACCTTGTGATCATCCATGGCTACTCTCTCCTACACTTGAGGCTGATCTATCCTTAAATATGCGTTTGAATTGTACACAAAAGTGACCACTCTTCACCACTTCCATTCACCTTTATGTTTCACATGGTTATTAGCAGTAGCCCCTCAAATGGTTTCCCTAATCCATCCCTAAATCCTCCTATTATATCTTCTGCCTGCCTCAGCTAAAATGGTGCTAACATAATACACATGAGATCTTACCACTTCCCTTTCAAACCTTCAACTGACTATGTTCTTGTCCCTCTATGTTTCCTCTTCCAGCCTACTTTCTGACCACCTTTCTTAGCACTCCTTTACTTGATCACTAGCCTCTGGCCACATCATCCTCCTTGTTTGCCCTTAAACACACTCACCTCAAGCCCTTTGAGTACTCAGTACTCTGGTTAGCAAACTCTTCTCCATGCTCACTCATTGTCTTTTCCTCAGTTTCTGTAGATCTCTGCACAATTATGCCCTTAACCAAGAAACCTTCCCTGACCACACCATATAAAATAGCATACTTCGCTCTAACCTTCTATCCAATTATTATCATCAATGGATTTTATAAATTTATTTATCTTTGTCTCCCCCCCCCACTAGGATGTAAGCTCCATGAAAGTGGGAACTTAGATTTATTTTCTACTGTGGCCCCAGCACCTAGAATAGTGCACTTAAGAAAAAGAAAAAAACAACAACCAAAAAACAAGTAAGCACTAAAAACAAAACAAAACTTATATGTTGAATAAACGAATTAATAAAGTGTATTCAAACTTAGGACAGACATTATCTGACCTATCTCATTGCCTTTTAGCCACATCAGTCTCGTATGATGATAATTTTTCTTTCTAAAGTGTAACTAGGGTGGGAGGAATAAAGATAACTTCATTTCTGGTCTGAAGGAAGGGTGATATGATGCAGGGTTAGGAAAGTATGGCTTACCGTTTGGGGTAGAAGCTTCGTGGGGTGAAAACCCACACTGACAAAACCCCAGCAATGATTAATGTGGCTTACCTGTAACTCACAACCAGCAATTTCTCAAAGTTCTCGTGAGCAACGCTACTGACTCAGGAATTATCCCAGTAAGTAATAAATCACAAAAGTAATTAAAATGCTACCTTAGAGTTCAGTAAACTTCTTGTATTCAACCCCATACCCAATTGTCTGGGAGACATTATTGACTCAGATTGAGGATCAGAAAATAGTACAAAACCATTTGCATAAAGTATTGTAAGATTTGTTACTTTCCATTTTCCCCTGTCCTCTTTTGGTTCCTATATTCAAGAGTATGACCTTGACATAGAATAACTTAGAAGAGTGTTGGGCATAGAATGGCCAAGAAAGAATCTACTCCTTGAAGGTATAAATCTATCTTCTTAGGACTGGAAAATAAAACTTGATCTGAGTATCAGATGTATAATTGAGCCTCATATCATCTTAGCCACAATAAGACAGTAGAAGGGAAGCACATTAGCAGAGCTGACATGTTTCATGATGTTGGCTGTGACAAGGTCTGTGAAGCCAGGTAGTCTGCCAGAATTCTGAAAGAGGAGGAATGCCTTGTAAGTTCCCTCCCCTTTTTTGCTCTGCCTCTCTTTTTTTTTCCCCCTTCCAGTTTTCCCCACACAAACACTGTGTAATTCCAGGAATTATATATCCTCCCTTCCATCATCAGGCCAGACCAATTGCTCCTTTAGGAGTACATACTTGCCTTGAAAAGTCGTCTTCTCCTTTGCCATGGGGGATTTGTGAGGTTTTTTTTTTTTTCTGTGTCTATTTATTTCATGTATGCCCTCTAAGATGCATCCTTTCTTTTGTGCCAGAAATAAGAATTGCTTGAGAGTAGGGGGGAAAAGAAGAAAACCAGAGGAAGTGGTCATGACAAGGACACTGGACACTTGAATGTTATATGGGAGGGAAGGCTTTCTCCTGAAATCTGGAAGTTAGGAAGTTTGCTGGAACCTCACTTGATGTAGCCCTTGTTTATCACACCTCTCATTGGTCTCAGTTATCGAAGAGGTCAAGATGCCTGTAATTATAATGTGCTCTCCCTTGCCCCAGAGGAAGTTATTGGGCACAGAACTGTTGATCAATTGCCTTCTCTATCTCCCACCCATATTCATCCCCCACACCCTCCCACACAGGAACGAGGGGAAAATTAGGGAAAATCTTTTATCATTTCAGATTCTCGTTATACAAATTGTGAAAGGATCAACTGAATAATAAATGAAAAACTACTCTTTGAGATACCAAAGAAAAGTGCTGTATTTATAGAAAGTAGCATGTCATGTTTTGTTTTGTTTTTTTTCTTACAAAACACTCCATGCCGCCATAAAACACCCCAGGACTTTAGTAAATGTGTTTATTATTTCTGTACACTTCCCTAAGAGTATTTTTAGCTGCCTCAAACCTTCTCTTTTTCTCTTTTTGCTTTCCTTTTTCTTTCTAGTTTGCCTATTTTATTTTCCTCCTTTAGAGTTCTCATTATAAGAAATTTCTTCCAGTTGGCTGTTTAATAACTAGGTCAGTCAGACACTCTCAGGGTTAGAAATGACTTTAGAGGTCACCAAAATCAGAGAAAAGAGGGAAAGCAGGAGATGAATCTTTGAAGTCAAAACTTATTGTGCATATATATATGGAATCTAAAAAAAAAAAGGTTATGAAGAACCTAGGGGCAGGACAGGAATAAAGACACAGACGTAGAGAATGGACTTGAGGACATGGGGAGTGGGAAGGGTAAGCTGGGATGAAGTGAGAGAGAGACATGGACATATATACACTACCAAATGTAATATAGATAGCTAGTGGGAAGCAGCCACATAGCACAGGGAGATCAGCTTCGTGTTTTGTGACCCCCTAGAGGGGTGGGATAGGGAGGGTGAAAGGGAGATGCAAGAGGGAGGGGATATGGGGATATATGTATACATATAGTTATTCACTTTGTTATACAGCAGAAACTAACACACCATTGTAAAGCAATTATACTCCAATAAAGATGTTAAATAAATAAATAAATAAATATTAGGGGAAAAAAGCTTATTGTGCAGTTACTTATTATTCTTACTGCACAAAAATGCTAAAGGGGCTAGAAGCAAACACTAGGAACTTCAGTGTGTATGTGTGTATACATATGTGTATATATATACACTCAGTATATATATACACTTAATACATATACATATGTATACACATATATGAACACACACATGCACACACACAAAATTAAAAAGTAAATGGCACAAACAGCTGAAAACAGTCACACTGAAACAGCTAGAGAGTTTCTAAGCATATGACTTTTCTCTGCTAAAGAAATTGTTTCAAAAACTTTTCTACCTATTTTGGGTATGCTCATTTTCTGGTTCTAAACGGAAGTTCATGGCCTGAGTGGGCATGAAGGAAACAACCTCTGGGACTGAGTTTCTCATCTAAGTGATGTGAGCATTGAGCTTTAGGGGGTACCACGGTGTCAGTATAGGCACTGGAAGGCATAATTTGTTAAATGGCTCCCAGTGCTGTGTTTATTTGTCTCTGTGGGAAGGAATTGTAGTAAATGGAGAGAAAGGGACATTGGCAGAAGCAGCAAGATGACTCAGACCAATATCCCTTTGTTTGTTTCACTATGAATCGCTCTGCCACTGTTCTTCTCTTTCAGTGTAAGAGTGTTTAGAGTTGGGAATGAGACTTTCCCCCAGATCTCAAAACTGGGCACCTAGTAGTTATTTTATGCCCCTCCAACCAATTTCTACCGGAAGGTTTCACAGCGCTCCCATGGGGACTGCACAGAATGAGACACCTCCACTGTCAGGAAAACAAAGCAGGATCTCAAGTCTGGGGAAGCTTTTTTTCCCCAAAAAAGTTAAGAGACAAAAAGCTATATTTATATATCTACTTACAATATGTGTGTGTGTTGGGTTTGTTACAAATTAAAAAAGAAAACTTTTTTGAGATAGAGTGGTTCAAAAACAAAAACTGTGAGAATGTGTAGTTGTTCTCGGCCAAGGGAAGCTCTCCTTTGCCAGGTATGAGCTCGCTAACTCTTTCCCAGGTACACAGTGGACTTCATGGATCACAGAATGTCAAACATTGAAACGCACGCTTACGCTTTGGCAATGCCAATATCACAAAACTTCAAATGCAGATGGTGATTCCAAAAGGCAAGAGGCATAGCAGTGAAAGCTTAGGCAATTTTTTTTTTTAAGTAAAGAACTGCTGACTTTAATGTATTTAGTATTGGGAACATCCTTTAGGACATATATTTAATTCTATTTTCCCACAATGAATTTATAAGGGTGTAATTAACAGTAATTTCTAAACTATGGACACAGACACAATAGTCAACCTAAATACAGTTAAACACATAGGCGTAACTTATCATTTACCCTGAACATACTCTTAGCAGAAGAGTATTTGCACTAACCTACTGGTGGAGAGGGTAAGCACAGCTTCCAAAATGGGAGACTTTGTGTTTTGAGTAAGGGTGGCTGACTTATGTGCCACAGTATGGAAGCAGAATATTAGACCTTAAATCAATCTAAATATTCTATTTAATATGTGTGTTAGAGAAATAAAACTAATGTCTGGTTAAATATTATATGTATATGAATAAATATATATATATATGAATATGAAATGAAGCCACCCTGCATAATTCCCAAGTGATGATAGGACATTTTATTTTTACATTTCCTGTCTCAATCTTTAGTTTTCCACAGTCAACATCAATGCAACAAGATTTTAAACCACAATAACAAAAAAGAAAAAGACCAAGAAAAAAAAAGGGATTTGGAAACTTACAATTCTTTCATTAGAGAGTAGAATCAGTTAATTTAATTTCTAAATGTCCATATTCTTCTTTTGGTAGAATTAGAAGGCTGATATGTATGGTGATTGACGTTGGAGAACATTATTGAATATGCTAATGACTAGCATGGCTAAACATTTGCTTAGCCTGAGAATTACTCCTGAAATAAAACAAGTATGATGACGAGGTCTTGGAAAACTTTGGCAAATACTTTACATATTACAGATGATACAAATAGACATAGAGATATACCATGTTCTTGGATTGGAGGAATCAACATTGTGAAAATGACTCTACTACCCAAAGCAATCTACAGATTCAATGCAATCCCTATCAAACTACCACTGACATTTTTCACAGAACTAGAACAAAAAATTTTACAATTTGTATGGAAACACAAAAGACCCCGAATAGCCAAAGCAATCTTGAGAACAAAAAACGGAGCTGGAGGAGTCAGGCTCCCTGACTTTATACTACAAAGCTACAGTAATGAAGACAGTATGGTACTGGCACAAAAACAGAAAGATAGATCAATGGAATAGGATAGAAAGCCCAGAGATAAACCCACGCACATATGGTCACCTTATCTTTGATAAAGGAGGCAAGAATATACAGTGGAGGAAAGACAGCCCCTTCAATAAATGGTGCTGGGAAAACTGGACAGGTACATGTAAAAGTATAAAATTAGAACACTCCCTAACACCATACACAAAAAATAAACTCAAACTGGATTAAAGACCTAAATGTAAGGCCAGATACTATCAAACTCTTAGAGGAAAATATAGGCAGAACCCTCTATGACATAAATCATAACAAGATCCTTTTTGACCCACCTCCTAGAGAAATGGAAATAAAAACAAAAATAAACAAATGGGACCTAATGAAACTTCAAAGCTTTTGCACAGCAAAGGAAACCATAAACAAGACCAAAAGACAACTCTCAGAATGGGAGTAAATACTTGCAAATGAAGCAACTGACAAAGGATTAATCTCCAAGATTTACAAACAGCTCATGCAGCTCAACAACAAAAAAACAAACAACCCAATGCAAAAATGGGCAGAAGACCTAAATAGACATTTCTCCAAAGAAATGTCAAACACATGAGAGAATGCTCAACATCATTAATCATTAGAGAAATGCAAATCAAAACTACAATGAGATATCATCTCACACCGGTCAGAATGGCCATCATCAAAAAATCTAGAAACAATAAATGCTGGAGAGAGTGTGGAGAAAAGGGAACACTCTTGCACTGCTGGTGGGAATGTAAATTGATACAGCCACTATGGAGAACAGTATGGAGGTTCCTTAAAAAACTAAAAATAGAATTACCATACGACCCAGCAATCTCACTACTGGGCATATACCGTGAGAAAACCATAATTCAAAAAGAGTCATGTACTAAAATGTTCATTGCAGCTCTATTTACAATAGCCAGAACATGGAAGCAACCTAAGTGTCCATCATTGGATGAATGGATAAAGAAGATGTGGCACATATATACAATGGAATATTACTCAGCCATAAAAAGAAACGAAATTGAGATATTTGTAGTGAGGTGGATGGACCTATAGTCTGTCATACAGAGTGAAGTAAGTCAGAAAGAGAAAAACGAATACCGCATGCTAACACATATATATGGAATCTAAAAAAAAAAAAAAAATTGCTCATGAAGAACCTAGGGGCAAGACGGGAATAAAGACACAGACCTACTAGAGAATGGACTTGAGGACACGGGGAGGGGTAAGGGTAAGCTGTGACAAAGTGAGAGAGAGGCATGGACATATATACACTACCAAATGTTAAATAGATAGCTAGTGGGAAGCAGCCACATAGCACAGGGAGATCAGCTAGGTGGTTTGTAACCAACTAGAGGGGTGGGATAGGGAGGGTGGTAGGGAGGGAAATGCAAGAGGGAAGAGATATGGGGATATATGTATATGTATAGCTGATTCAGTTTGTTATAAAGCAGAAACTAACACACCATTGTAAAGCAATTATACTCCAATAAGATGTTAAAAAAAGGAAAATATGCTGATAATATTGTTGATTTATACAATTAAAAAAATTATAGTCATGAAAAAAATACTTTATATAAACAAGGCCTATGTGGGAAAAGTAGCATTGAGTTAAGACTTTCAAAGGATGTCTTTCTTTTGCTCAATAGGGAGTTTATAGAGTCTATTGTGTAAAAATAAGAGCTAGAATAGTAAAAATTATGCTTCAAGATTAATTTTGATAGTTTTGCCGTGATTATGTAAGATAATGTCACAAACTGAAGTATTTAGTATTGAAAAGGTATGATTTATGCAACTTATCTTCAAAAGGAAAAATATATGGAGGAGGAATGGAGGGAAGGGGGAGAGAAAGGGGGGGAGGAGAGAGAGAGAGAGGTGTAGAGGGAGAAAGAAAAAGGAAGAAAAAAACTGATATGGGTGAAAGGTATGAAGAGTTCTTTGTACTGCTTCTGCAACCTTTCTGTATGTTTGAAATTAATTCAAAACTTAAAGAGTCTTTATAGAATATATTAACTAGTGCAGGATCTTTGTATGTGAGTTTATAACAAAACAATTTTCTGAGAAAATAGAGTACCGAAAACTGACCCTATTAACAATATCAATCATGCACATTCTGTGTTTTCTTCTGCTCTTTAAGGCTAATGCTGATCAACAGTGCCCCATCCCACCAGAATGTTGTTGAAAAAATGTTGCACTTTCACTGCAACAGTTGGTATTCCTGATTCACTATCATGAACACAGTCTAACATTCCTCTCGAATCTACCATCTGTAGTTTGCATATTGGATGTGAACTTCACACTGCACAACAGAAAAGGAAGACCTAATGCTTTTAGGGATGTGTGTGTGTATGTGTGTGTGTGTGTGGAGAGAGAGAGAGAGAGAGAGAGAGAGAGAGAGAATGTGTATGCATGAGCTGCTTTTGAAAATGGTTTGGATTTGTGTACAAGAGAAATAACTTTGATTCAGGCTTCAAAGATGTGGAATTTATGCCTGGTTCTCAGTCAGTCTAGCTAAATTACTTGGGCAAATCATTTAGGGTGTCTTGGTTTACCTAATTGTAAAATGCTTGTGCTTGTCTAAGTCAGAACTGGGCAAGAGAAGTTTCTATGATGAAGCAAATATTTTATAAAGCCCTGTTCAAAATTATAACAACTAGGCATGTAGTTATTAAATATTTGAAGAGTGATTAATGTAACTAAGGAAAATAATTTTTAATTTAATTTAATTTTTAGTCAATTTAGTCACACAAAGCTAGTGGCTAACATACTGGTAAGCACAGGATGATATCATTTTTACAATTATGTGATGCTGTTTTTTAACATGGTATTAGAAATTGTATGAAGGGCTCAAGTTTATTTCCAAATTTTGTTAAAATCTTTTGGATGCCAAGATCACTCAAGTTAAGTAAGTAGGGTGAGGGATATGTACAGAGGGCGAGATCATAAAAGAATCTCATGGAATTCAAATCTCCCGGAAATCCAAAATGACAAAAAAGAGAAAACAACTTCTGGCCACCTGTGCATATGTAATCTTAGCCAAACAGAAAGGAAAGCTGTTCATTTATTGTCATCTAAGTTATGTTAGCTGCTTTTATAAAGACAGTGTTTTTATATTTAAACTAGAATTTGAATCCCTAATTGTTTCTTAAGATGCCTTGAAAAGCATTATACCTTAATATAATACTAAAAGTCAAAGGGTTATTGTGCTTGAAGAAGGTATTCAATTTAAGCCAAACGGTAACAACATAGGGAGAGATTTCAAGTCTCAAGAATAAACCAAGATAAAACAACCAATCTGTGTGTCATGAAGTCCTGACATTTGGCCAATGGATATATATCTATTGGATGTTCTAAATGGTTCTCAAGAGAAGCTTTTTAAGTTTCAGGGGGAAAAAATGAAACTATATTTAATGAAACAGTAAAATTCTTAAATCTGTACTGTCATCTTAAGAATGGTAAAGAGATAAAAACCATAAGCTTGCACTGTAACAATTAGTGTCACCATGTCACTATCTATGGATGCCTGTGACCAAGACTGACTCAGAAGAAACTGTGAGCTCAGACAGTGAGTGCATAGACTTTGACCACAATATTCAAAAATGGAAGTTATGTGTAATTCTGAACCAAAATAATATGCTCTTCTCTGCATTTAATGTTCACATATAATTTGGGTTAAAATTCAGTATCTGCTGCTTACTGACTTTTCTCCACATTTTCCTGTTCAAATGCCCAAGAAAAAGATGTGTTAGCTCATGCTGTATTTGGTACTGGGTCACCTAGTTCCTCACTGAAGGTCCAAGGCTAAAACTTGTCTAGTCCTCAAATGTCACAGAAACTTTTTGAATGAATAAATTGATATTATAGATAGGCCCTGACTTGCCTAATTCAGTTTGTTAATAGAAGAAAATGGATATCTTATATCGCTGTATGATGATTTTTTAAATATGCTAGCATGTGAATTCAACTTCAGAAGAAAGTTGGAGACAATGTTGAGTAATTTGCTAATCTATTTCTGATAAATCTAGATGGCTAGGGTTAATTTTGGAACAGCTAAAGAGAAGGAGACTAGAAGAAATATTATAATGTGCTATTTTATCTTTTAGGGAAAGAGTTGTCTAAGTGGAGGCTAGCATATATTACTTGTGCCTCAGTGCCTCATATAATTCTTTGTACAATCATCTGGTCCATCGACATTTATTTGTTGTATCCTGAATCCACCTTTGCATATATTCTCACAGCCTCTCTCTCCTCTACCACCATTCCTTCAAAGACCATGAGAGTTTCAGATGATTGCTTTACAAAATACACCCTTATTTTCATAACTCATCCTTGACAACAGGCATTTATTTCTTTTTCTTTTTTTTTCTTTTTTCCTGGCCATGCTGCATTAGTTCCCTGACCAGGGATCGAACCTGCACCCCCTGCAGTGGAAACGTGGAGTCTTAGCCACTAAACTGTGGTTAAGACTCCGCACTCAGCCATTTGAGTCATAACTATTGTAATCAGTTTCATCTTGACGATAACATTGGCCTCCTCAGGTGTGACATGCTCCTTTAACTCAACCTGTGATAAGCCTGTCAGGGACGCTGATTCCACCCCATATGTGACAGTTTACGAAGTGGGAAAAACTTGAAAAGCTAAAGAGGGGGTATCTATGAACATACATACACACACGTACACACCTTGTAAATAACTGTATTCTGTGAAACAACTATCTGATAAGAAAGCAGTTAATAACCAGTTGTAACCGAAGTTGAGTATCCACTAAGAGTTTGGTGTAGTTATCTTTACTGGAGGAAGCTGCAGCTAGTAAGAAGTGTGTTGTTAACATTCTAGTACCTTGATGACTGTTAAAATAAATGGCTAAGGCATATAAATGGGCAATATGTGTCCTTGTAAAAGTTAGAGATTGGGAAAATATTTGGAAAATGGAATAATTTATCTAGGAAAAAATATAGATTTTTGAACCTAAGAAGACAACTGTACTTTTGGATGCAAAAAAAACAGTATCATTGAGAAAGTCAGCCAATTAAATTCATACGTTTTTAAAGCTCACTTGGAAAATGCATTTTTATCCTTAAAGTTAAACATTGATTATTGTGAATAATTGGGTAGCAGTAGCTTAAGATAAATCTCCATTAGGCTACAAATGTCTTGAAAATAGAGCATGCATATTTTAACAACATTATTTCTACAGAAACATTATCTTTGAGGCAGGAAACCAGAAGAATTTACCTTATGAATAATCATCAGTTGAAAATCTTCTAGAAATTTCTTATTTCAAAGGAATACTGTGAAGCTAACTGTAAAAATATATTTTGTATTCTTAAGGAGAGGAAAAAACAATTTTAGTGTAGTGCTTCATATATAGTAATTACACTATTAATTCAGTAAACAAATGAATAAATTATTCAATTTTTCAACAAATTAGTTAAACAAATACTTATTAAACTCCTAGGGTTTGACCAGAGATGTGTTAGATTCTGCAGGGGGAATATAATTGAATTATGTGAAACTCTCTGCCCTTAGGAAATTTTCAATGCTTGGTGGAGCCATCATGCACAGAGAAAAGCAAGTTTACAAAAAAAATAATTATCATAGGGGTAAACATTAAAGCACTAAATTGAATATTATTGATATCAAAATATAGAGTATATGACATGATTACTGTAAGTCATCACAAATGGAGAGATCAACATTGATCTCTAAATATCTCTAAATACCTAAATATCTATTTGTTTCTTAAAAAGGGTCGCATTCTACTTTAACATTTTCTTCTGTTTCTAATGTTGTGATTGTTATACTTCTGACAAATTCTAAATGATGAAAGTATAGAAATGTAATACCTTGGGATTCCTAACCAGACTATGAAAATGTTACTAAATATTATTAAAAGTTCCCAGTCTATCAAGTTTTCATAGCATTCTCTAGGAAAAATAAAAACTTTAAAATATTCAAAACTGTTTACTTGCAGAGCTGAGTTGATATTTTTCTCCTGTCATGAACAGCCTGATGTTTAAAGTAGAAGAAAACATTGCAGTAATAAAATTGTAATGTATGTTTTGGAAATCAACTAACATAAAGATGATGAAGGTTATATTTTTCTGCTGCTACATGTATTGACACCACTTTACTTTGTACTCCAACATGAATCTTAATGGCCTGGCAGTGGCTTATGTTTGCATTCTCCAAATTAGCATCACCCAATTCACCCACATGCCTTTGAATCTCACCAACATTTTCACAAATAACATCTTTCTACCATGGGTGCTTTTATGCTACAAATGTTGATTTAGTATGTGTATATTTTTGCATAATACACATATGCTGTAGAAAGAGAAGTACCTTAAAAAATAGATTAGCCAGTTTATAATTTAAAATATGTTACTCTTTGGTTTCCCCATTCTCTTTAATCACAATATTTGGTAAATCATGAAGTAAAGAAGAAAACATGAATTTGATTTTGGTTTCACCATTAC
Source organism: Mesoplodon mirus (assembly GCF_964341445.2). Taxonomy (NCBI): domain Eukaryota; kingdom Metazoa; phylum Chordata; class Mammalia; order Artiodactyla; family Ziphiidae; genus Mesoplodon; species Mesoplodon mirus. Next base: position 56,738,701 of record NC_138984.1, read on the forward strand.
TATTTAGCGCAAGTGAAAATGTTCATTGACAGAGAATGAATAAACATTAGTATTTATTTATTCAAGAAACATTTACTGAGCCCCTTTACAACTTAATCAAGAGCACATCTTTGATTCCTTGGATGAGTATTCTTAGACAGATGGCTTTGGCTACCACAGGTGGGTTGGTTTAGAGAAGTTTAGAAAAATTGTTTAGAAAAATTGGCACTGCAGTGTGAAGGTTATCATTCCAGTGTCTTTATGGATCAGCTAACATTGGTCCCTTCAGCTATTTAACCTTAGCTATCATCCTCACAAACAGACTTTAGGTGAAAAGAAATCATGGAAACACATTATGAATGCCTCAAAAAAATCCTATGATCTCTCCAGAAAGCCAAGCCAGAGTGCAGATCATTCTGAGATTTACAACTATTACAAATACTTTTGAAAGGTTAAAGCTGGTAATTGAGGAGATGGAGAAGATGTTGTAGCTGGAGTAGCAATTTTTGCAATACAGCCTTGGGGAAAAGAACTGAAGTGAATGAAGCCTAACACTGAGCCTTAAAAAAAATAAATTTGTACTGTGAAGGGTGGTTGGCAGGGTGGGGTGGAGGTGGGTGCAGAGAGTGAATGGAACTGAGATTGTGCTAGAAGAAATACTTTAGCAGTCAGAACATTTTTATTTCAGGTCATGATCTACAGTCATCTGAGTATGTAAAGTATGAAATACTTGTATGCTTGTTGAAGAAGAATTAATTCCTTGAATAAATCCACTAACTGGTGGCTTTGAGCTTGTGAAAATAGAACCCAAATATAAGGATTTTTAAAAAAATTATTTGGTGTCCTCTTTTGTAAATGTAAGTAATTTTTCACTTCTTAATTGAATGACTATCTCTCAGTAGCTTATACCCTTATAGGGAATCCCAAATGCAGATTGATTCAGAGTATCACAATGTCAGATGCCATCTGTATGTAATTTTCATGACTATTTTCATTGACTGTCTTGCCTGTTGGCAGCGTGTGTACGTGTCTGTGCAGGGGAGCGGGGGTACACGAGGGGTCATTGTAAGGAGGTTTTTGATGACAACAGACTCTTGGTATAAGCCATGTGTCAGGGAATCTGGCTAATCAAAGCAATTAGGCTCTCCCAATGTCGAAAACATAACAAAAACAGTGAACAATCAAAAGTATTGCTGACATCTGAAATCAGATTTCGTCTCCACCATTGGCCAGAGCTTAGTCGCTTCTGTTACCTTTAAAAAGACATGCAATCCCCTGCCCTTTTGTTTCTGTCATCCTCTTGGTCTCTAGACATTTAAGTTTGCAACTCTTGATATTAGTTTTGGAAAAGATCTTAACAAGTATTATTAAAGGGATGATTTATGTGCACTTAGAAATGAAATCAGTGATCACTTTTAAGTGTAACTCATGCCAGACTAAACTAATTTCATCTTATATGGAGAAGCTAGTCTGAGGGATCAGAAATAATCATTCAGCAAACAGCATTTACTTATTTTATTCTATTTTCCATCAATATGTTTTGGTGGCATGCATAGATAATCACATTTTTAATAAGAAATTTCTCTTACCTTTGGTTCAAGAAATTGATTTGTTTTATTATAATTTTATTATACTTATTATTTTTCTTTGCCAGTCACATAAAAGTGGTTGTATTGCTCAGTTATGAATGATACTCATTGTGACAAAGCTTACTGAATGGCTTTTCTCCATTTTATAAGTTTACAGAGATACAGAGATTGAATTTTAACAGTTCCTCATCTTTTCCCATGTTATTTTGTGAAAGAAAGTGGACTTATGCAACCCATATTTATTTTTATATTCAGAGATATTGCATATTGTCTTAACAGAGGCATTTTCCTACCCCTGACTTGCTATCAATGATATATTACCAAAGATATTAAACTAAGATATTAAACTAAGATATTAAACTAAGATCAGAACATTAAGCATTTTTTGCTTCATTAATGAAACTAGTAAGGATAATGTAGTCATTCCACTGACTCTTTGCATATTTTCTGCATAGAATGCTCTTCCTCCCCACCCCAACCCCGTCTTCCAGTTAACTGTAATGAATGCTTCAGAACTCAACAGAAGTATCCCTCATTCTACTCTCTTGTCAGATCCCCCCATTCAAAATTTCGTTTGTAGGACTTACTGCAATTGCAATATTTCCTGTTTCTGTGTGGTCTTTTATTAATGTTTGTCTTTTCCACTAGAATGGTCCCAAGTTCAGGGAGGAGGTCTTTGTGGTGCTCAGTGTTGTATCTTCAGCATCCCGTATGGTGCCTGGCACATAGACTCAATAAATATTGGTGAATGAGGAGAGCATCTATATTCAAAGCTCTAAAATAAAGTATCTGAATATCTTTTTAAGTTTCTTGCCTAATGGCCACTTTTTAGTAATACATTTTGTTTAGGCAATTAAGAATTTAATTGATACAAATTGTCTGGCCAGTGTTATATTTCATTTTTTCCCAAATATTATTTTATGTCTGCATGCAGGCATGTTTATGTTGAAGGGTAATGAAAGTAATTTCTCCTTTCCTGATGGCTAAATGAATTATCAAAAAACATTACAGCCATGCTAGATGTTATGAAGGCTACAAAGGTAATCTAGATAGATGTCTTTCTCTAAAGGAGCATATAGAAATAGGGAAATGAGACATGGTATAAATGCTGTGTAGACAGTGATATTGGCATAAAAGAGGTACAGAATTTTTCAAGTCCAGACCATGGAGAAACTAACTCCAGCTGAGATAACAATCAAGAAATGCTTCATGAAGGAGGAGGCTTTGAAAATAAGCTTTGCAAGTTTGGGGCCTGCAGAACCGTGTAACAAGGAAATGAATTTTCTTTGAAAAACAATATAAGCAATAGCATGGAAACTGTGTACTGAGGAACGTATATGAATGATGACTAGCTCGCCATTTCTCTAAAGTAAAGGGTGAATGAATGCAATATGGTAAAGTTGCCCAAATAGAGACTCAGAAGGCAGGTAGTCATGATTTCAATTCCTAGCTTTGTGATCTAGTGACCATGGGACTCTGTACAAGCAACACCCCCTCTCTAAGCCGTAGCTTCTGCAACTGAGAAAAATGAGGGCAATAATATAAGAACTTCAGGGGGTCATTGCGTAGAGTAAATCAAATAATATTTATTAAAAATTTAAGACAGCAAATGCTAAAACAATTATTTTAAATGGTGTTGGTTCTGAAAAGTATTTGGGGACCAAGTTATATAGGATCTCAAATGTTTGTCGTTTCATTCTGTAGTCTTTGGGTCTGTGTTGCCTCCATGAGTGATTTTAGTTTAGTGGTTAAGGGCACAGACTTTTAAACTATCCTATGTGTTTGAACCCTGATTTGTTTGCTCCTAGGTAAGTAATTTTTGGTAATTTACTTATACTTTGTGTGCTTCATTTCCTCATCTATAAAATGGGAATAATAACTATGATGAAGATCAAATAAGTTAATAAGTGCAAAGACTATAGAAAAGTACCTGGATGTATTACATAAGTATATCAGAAGTGCTCTATAAATGTTGGTGGTTACTATTGGTTAGTCATCTAAAGCATTGTAGAAGAATGTACCTGAATCAGAGACGTACTTGTGGAGAAAATAACGTGCTAGCCTTAAGATAAATTAGAAAGAGAGACACATTAGGAAGCTTTTGCGATTCTCCTAATTGGAGGAAGTGAGGGTACAAACAAGATTAGAAATAGTGAGAAATGAGGTTTGAGGAAGATTTTAAAAAATAAACCTTAGAGAATAATTGGAAACTTATTGGGATGGTGAACGGGGTTAATGAATTGTAAATGTCAATATTGAGATTTTCGTCTGAAGGTTGAGAGATGATGCCTCAGACAGAAATAAGAAATTGGGAAAATAAGCAGATCTGAGATGGACATATTTTGGACGTGTTGTGCTTGTGTTGCTTTGGGCACTTCTCACTGGAGATTCTAGGAGGTGAAAATGAAGGCCTGGAGGCTAGAGTGTTGAAATATAGATTAATAGGTGATAGTTGAAGTTTGAGAATAACAAGGAAGAGAGATTAGAGACATAACAAAGTAAGGCTGAGAGAAGTTATACATGAAAAATATATCTAGCAGGATGGAGGGAAAAGTAAGGTATAGGAGAGAGAGAGGTAAGAGGGAAACTAAAGCCACTGTTTTAAAATTGTTTTCCAGCTGTATTGAGATATAATTGACAAATAAAAATTGTATATATTTAAGGTGTTCAATGTGATAATTTGATACATGTATACATTGTGAAATGATTACCACATCAAGTTAATTAACACATTACCTCATATAGTTACCATTTTTCATGTGTGTGTAGTGAGAACACTTATGATTTTCTCTCAGCAAATTTAAAGTGTATAATACAGTATTATTAACTATAGTTACAAAATACTGTACATTAGATCCCCAAAACATATTCATCTTATAACTGAAAGTTTGTACCCTTTGATCAACATCTCCCCATTTTCCCCACCCCAAGTCCCTGGCAAACATAGTTCTACTTTCTGGTTCTATGAATTCAATGCTTTTAGATTTCATATGTAAGTGGGATCATACAATATCTGTCTTTCTGTGTCTGGCTTATTTCACTTCGCAAAATCTCCTCCAGTTTCATTCATGTTGTCACAGATGGCAAGATTTCCTTCTTTTTTATGACTGAATGATATTCTATTGTGTGTGCGCTTGTATGTATAACATCTTTATTCATTCATCTGAAGGAGAAGAATTGGCTTAGGCCAAGTCTTTGGCCTTTGACATCTCTGGGTACTAAGATAATTATAAGAATTGTGTCATTGCCTAGCTTTTGTTAATTGGCCTAGTGTCTTGAAGAAAAACAATGACAAATTTAGTTCAGGCAAATATTTATTCAGGGCATGCCCTGAAAGTCTCATGGCAGTATTTAGAACTGTCCATATCCTCTACAGGTAAGTTGCAGACTCTGCTAAAAGTAAAGCCTGGGATTTCATCATAAGGATGACAGAACCTGCAAAGGAGACCGAACTCCTACCCTTGACAGGTCCCCTGTGCTAAAGTCAGGGGCCCTAGTAAGGAAGAAGTAGGCGTCTATGACCTAGGATGGGGGTATATGAATTACTGCCCCTGAGAACTTTGAACTTTTAGATACTGATGAACTTTCCAAGCTTGAAGATCTCGATCTCCCCTCCCCACTCACTAGATGAGATCAGCCTTCATTGGCCTGAAGATAAGAAAAGACCTCATCTGAGATGGATGCTTCTCAGGATAGTGCTTGTCCTTATCAAGATCACTCCCACCTACCTTAATTGCTTCAGTTCTCAATGTAACCTAAGTGGGAAAATGCTCTCTCTCATATGGAAGAAGATACCATACTCCAGAAAGAAGGTGCACTTTCTGGCTAAAACATACCTGCCAAAATCATGGGACCACTTATGTAAGTGGTGCTATATCAAGGTCAGTGAAACCTAAGGCTGAAACCTAAGGCTGGAGAGAATATATTTTATTAATGGTGTTCTCCCATAAAGCAGGATTTAACATCCTAATAAGTATACCTGAAAATAGTCTCAACATAGGGCTAGAATAGATTTTTTTTTTTTTTAGTGTTCACTAATTCAGTCTTTTTTTAAAGAAATTATTTTATATTGGAGTATAGTTGATTTAAAATGTGTTAGTTTCAGGTGTACAGCAAAGTGATTTAGTTATACAGATCCATATATCTATTCTTTTTCAGATTCTTTTCCCATATAGGTTATTACAGAGTATTGAGTAGAGTTCCCTGTGCTGTATAGTAGGTCCTTATTGATTATCTCTTTTATACGTAGTAGTGTGTATATGTTAATCCCAAACTCCTAATTTATCCCTCTCCCCCGCCATCTTTCCACTTTGGTAACTATAAGTTTGTTTTCTAAGTCTGTAAGTCTGTTTCTGTTCTGTAGATAAGTTCATTTGTACCATTTTTTAGGTTCTGCATATAAGTGATATCATATGATATTTGTCTTTCTCTGTCTGACTTATTCACTTAGTATGATAATCTCTAGGTCCAGATGGATTCTTGAAGCTTGTGTTTTAGGTACCAGAACTACCTTGGCCAGGTATTGAGGAAGGTGTCTGAAGACTAACAGGTGGTCGGTCAGGTTAAAATGGATTTATTATGTGAGATCAAAGAACCTGTCATTGACTCTTTTCCCAGGAGGGCCCAAATTTCCTTCATTGAGTTAATACAGAATAAACTAGTTAAGGGGTACCAACATTATTGAAAATAATGGTAGTGGTTGTTCTGTAATGGCCAGAGTTAACTTTGGAGATGCTGCTATAGACCTGCATTCCCTAGTGTCAGAGAGGCTTTTATGATTCCAAAATAACAGAACAGGTGGTAGTACCCAAGAATAAGAGACAAGGTGGATGTGGTTGCCATAATGAGCCCTAGGCTTGAGTGACAAACAGGCTACCTTAATTTATAGATATCTATACAAGGACCAATAGACAATGGTGTTCCTACGTGTGGGTTAGATGGACATTCAATTGGGATACTGCTTGCTTTGTATAACCAGAAAAAACATCTAGGTCTATTGTGTTGGAAGCTTATGTCAATCAATGAATACAAAATTATGGTCCTTTGCCTAATTTCTTGTTCTATGCCAGTTCTCAGACTTAGACCTCATCAATCAAAGGGGAGACTAGGTCCCCTGGAGGATGGACCCTGTTCTACATTAGTGTATACAAAAATATATATTTAATCTTTTCTCAAACAGATCTGTAGCTATTTACCAGAGTCACTGTACACTGAGGAAGGGGGGATATCTAGATTTTTCAAGTACTCCTGAGTACAGGGTCTCAGCTGACACTGAAACCAGAAGATTCAAAATTCCATCATAACCCATAGGTCTTAAGAGATGTAGAAAATATGCAGTGTTTAGGATTAGTACATTTCATAGTCATTTCAAGGCTCACACAGCCTCACTCCATGGTAATTTCCCCCAGAGTTCCAAATGCATTATGGAGATGGATATATTTAGCAGTGGGCTAAACACTCACATTGATTTCTTGATCTGTGGAGTAAGAGCTGCTATGTTAGGAAGAGCAAAGTGGAAAATTCTGAATCCATTCAAGAGAGTAAATCAGAATCAACACCACAGTTCTGGGTAGAAAAGTAGAGATTAGTGCTATCTTCAAATACTAAAGGATGATGATTCCCACCATGTCCCCATTTAATACATCTGTATATTCTTGGCAAAGGCAGATAGATTGTGGTAAGTATCAATTGACTATCAGAAACTTAATCAGATATTGTGTTCACTACCTGCTATGGTCTCTTTATCATGGGAATGGGAATTATTCCTTCACCATTTTTCAATGCAAAGTCAACAAAAACAATGAGTTGTCAGATAAGATGACTCCTTCAGGAAAGAGTTTGTAGTCAAAGAGAAAGGCTATATCAGATAAGAACAAATGATTATAAAATAGTGAGAAGGTATAATTAATGTCATGATATTCTAAAATTAGAATCGGGGTAGCAAAGAGAGTGATAGAATTGGAGAGTAGTAGGAGTGTTCTTTCTCACACTCCTAGGACAAAGGATGATATACAGGCCTTTTGAGGTAGAAAAGGTAGAAATGAAGGAAGTAAATAATTTTCACCCTTACAGTAAAGTACAAGTCCTCTCACACTTAGGCAGATAGCCGATTATTATTTATCATCAGGCTTACACTTTTGTTTTCATAATGTTTTGTTAAGTAAAGACACTTTATTATTTGTGTTATTTTCTCAGCCATGTAGGAAATTGAATCTACAACCCCTGTTCTATATCATGATTTTTAAGATAAATATCTTCACTAATTTTGTCACTTTCTCCTGGTATACTTGTCTGACCAAGTGCAGAAATAATCGAAGAAAATAGTGAGGTCTCACAGTTTTAGAATGGCAAAATAATCATAAAGAAGAGCCATGTAGTGAGGGAATAAATTCAGTGAAGTATCAGAACATAAATGAAATTGTTAAACATGGAAAAATGTCAGAGTAGAGATGCAGATACGGTAAGAATAGGAATATAATAATCCAAGGGCATTAGAGTACTGAGATAGTAAAGGATGTATTGAGATTCAAAGAGAGGGTTCAGTATAGAAAAACAGAAGTGTGGTTAATGATTATCACTTCAAAATTGAAGATTTTGGCAATGGATCATTGCTAAGAGATGGAAAGATTCAAAGTAAAACTCCAGGATTGCGGGCAGCTGACCTGAAGGAAAAACAAAGGATGAAGAGTTGAGAAAATAAAGAAGCTGTAACAGTGGAGTGTTAGAAAATCTTCTGATGAAGATATATAACTGCAACCAGAGAGTGAAACGTATTATTTCAGAATGAATGGGAGAAGGAGCTCTTGGGAATACATAGCAGATTATTCATAAAAAGATGGTTGATTCATTGTGAAATGATAGAAGAGAAAAAAGAGAGGACTCTTAAGAGATTTTGTTTCCTCCTCCCCCAAACCAAATCCAACCCTGTTTTATGAGGATAGTAAGAAATAAAACAATATGTTACTTTGACACCATCTCTATTTTATAGTTCTGCTCAGTTTATGTAGTTTTTTTGTTGTGTTATTTGAGAAAGTAGTATCTCATGATTCATATGGTTTAGGTTCTGATGTCAGCATTTTACATGTGTTGTATATAATTACCATCATCATTATTATTGTTGTGATTATTATTCTAGTATAAAACATATTATAAAACAAAAAATGTGAATCTAATTTTGGCAGGATCCCTAATGCATTCCTGTTGGACCCAAGAGTTCAGCAGAACCTAGTTTGAAAACCAGTGTCAAACACTTTCTTAAACCCAGCCTAAACAAATTTTATAAACAAGATATACTTTTTTATAAAAGAGGGAATTAAATCTCATTGAGTTAAGCAACTTGCTGAAAACAAGCAGCCTAAGGGTAGAAAACTTGGGACTTAAATGTAAGACTATGAAATAAAACCTTTTCAGTAGAGTTTACTTCAGGCTACTGTTTGAGTAGTACTTATTTAAGCTATTATTTGAGTCTCCTGGATAGCCCCCAAATCATTGATTTAGCCTCTCCCATCTTTTTTTCTCCTTAATTAAAGAAGACACTGCCTGTTTTGTTCTTTGATCATTTATATATACTGTGCCCAGCCCATACTTGTTGTGTTGACATGAAGTTGTGTTGAGTGTTTACTAATCAGACTTGTTGGGCATGCCACAGCTATAAATTCTCTTCTACAAGAAAGATCTTCCTCACAGGACTGCCGTGCTTATTATTCTCCCTCTAGGGACACCTGTGCATGTCTTTCAAGAGAGAGTCTCCGTAAAGGGTTGCCCAGTTGAATTGAGGTGAAGGATGGCATGAGATGCTCTTAAGAAACAGGTCTACATATGATGCCTCATTGTGAGTCCTAGGAGTGAGCAGTGGCTCTAAATTCTAACCAGGATCCCCTGGTATAAAGAGATGTAAGGAAATGAGAGATGCAAGGAAGACAATCTTTGCCTACTTTCCGTTTTTTGTGTCAATCTGCTAATGAATTACTGTATATTTATATGTATTTTGTATGTGCTTTATCTGTCTGCATTTGTCTTTCCAGACACACACATATGTAACGAGAGAAAGAGAGAGAGAGAGAGAGAGAGAGTGGGAGAGAGGGAGGGAGGGAGGGAATCGAGGCTGGAGAACTGGATGAACAAGTCTCTGCAAGTAAAAAAGTAAGCAGTGGGGGATGGAAACCCCTCCTTGAAAAACGTAAGATCATTAACTGGAAAAGTAGAGACATGTGCTAGCCTCCAGGAAAATATCTACCCTAGAATCCTTGTAGAATTGACATGTGTGCACAGGCTTAATAGTGAAGAGCAGAAAATAAATGACTGAGAGTCTGCATGGTGGCCTGACCCAAAGGTACTTGGAGATAGCAGCCACTGTAACTGATTATGACTGCATCCTTAGGACAGGTGATGGGAGGTGGGCCGGGTTTTCTGCATCCCTCCAGAGCTCTGTGACCTTGGTGTGTGAAGTTAAGAGTAAAAGGGCTTTTTCTAATGAGGGTGCATCAAGCTGGGCCTTGGAGAGAAATGAAGTTGGCTACTTCAGTGGAATTCTACAATTGGAGGGCAAATTAAAAAAAAAAGACAATAAATGAAAATCAAACAACAAATAATAGAAGAGAAACCTCCAGGTGGTGAGAATAATGGGTTTTGTGAAGTAAAATTTTCACAGGCTTTCTCAACCTCTAAACAGTTAATTAGAATTTTATTTAATCCCCTCAACAATGGGGAGGCATTGAAGGGGCTGTGCTTTAAAAAGATTGAGTGTAATTGCTGTGGCAAGGCATGGAGACCTGAGTCACCAGAGGTGGAGGGGACATTAGGAGGTTTTTGTAGTCTTTCAGAGAAAGAGAGGTAATAAGGACCTGGACACTTAATACTGGATATATATGTTATGTAGTATTTTCTGTTAATTAAAATTCTTAGTATAACGGTGGAGGAAGAGAACTTGTTCTCTATTTTATGGCTTTCCAGGAGTGCTAGGAAAAGTGGAGACTACTCCACCCAGCAATAGTCCATTAGAAATTAATTTCTGCAGAAATTCATAAACACTTGAAGGGATGAAATGGTTATATATGTACATCACATAAGCACTCCCTGATAAATCCCTTTGGCTATATGCATATAGGAGCCATATGGTAAAATGGGGTAGAATATAAGTAATATTTACATGATAGCAAGTATGGTCAGATGGTAAAATAAAGGCATTTAATGTTTAGAAAATTAGAACAGCTCTCCTCTGTAAATAAGCTGTACTATAAAGTACACATACATATTCTCCTAATGCAATTGAGTATTAACTTCCATGCATGAGTGGACAGATAATTAAACAATTAAATTAAGTGTAATTGAGAGACTAGGAATTTGGGGACATCTGAAATTAATTTGTTAATTATTAGCTGCATCAGAAAAGTCTTTAGAACAAAATAAAGTGGTGAATTAAATTCCACCCTGTTGGGAGGTTGAATTTGGCTGACTTAATCTGTAAGTAAAAATGTGGAAGATGTAACTGAATAGTAAAGTCACACATTTTTCTTTAGCTTTTTCTGTATACCTTGTCAGAGAAAGGAAAAGGCATTCAGGAAAGGACTGTAAAATAATCATTCAGGTGTTCCTGTGAAAGTTTAAGCATGATGGCAGCAAAACCCAATACGTAACAGTGACTAAAAATAAAGAAATGAAATGACTAGACGAAATAACCATTCCACTTTTTTACTTGAAAACTAGTAGGGTTTATATTTCAAACTTATGTTTGGAAAGGTGAATAAAATATTTAAACAAGGTGTTCCTTTATTGCTTCCATTTTAAATAGAATTTATTTATAAGAGCATGAAAAGGACGTTTTTATGTAAAAACAATGTCAGGACATTACAGGTCATGTACAAAATGGACCAGCCGAACCTGTGGCCCATACATTAAAGGACATGCATTTTTGCTTCTGTGGGGTCCTGTTTCATAAGGAAATGAAGAACCAAGTGACTTCTCTGTTTATGGGCTTCTATAGGTTAACTTTGGCTCTAGAGATTGATAGAGGTGTTTCTGTCCTACAAACCAGATCTCAAAAGATTGATGCTGGAGTGGACATGGCTAGTAGCATTCAATTATTCCTTTAGCAGTTAAAGAACAGTTTCTTTTAAAAATATTTCCTGGACCCTTACTTCCTTTTGTAAAATGAGCAATTTCCATAAATGCTTGACATAATGGAGGTATTTAGTTCAACAAGCATTTTAAAAACTTTATCTTTTTATGTGGAGGGTAGTTTTTGTTCCAAATTTTGCCTTTTTCAAAATGAGATAAAAATATGATGAAAGTTCCTTAAATTAAGTAGCTCATAGCTTGATTTATAACTAAATTTAAACAGACATGAGTAAATTAAACTAGTACTATTTTCCCAAATGTACCATGTGTCTGTACTCAATAAACCAAGCATGACAGTTTTATAAGCAAAAATATTTATGTATTATTATAATATTTATGTATTGAGTATAATATATTTAAAATTAATTTAAAAATTAATTTTGGCATATTAAAGGGCAATAAAATGCATATATTTGAAACTGCTCAGAAAATTGAAACAACTATGATAAATCGCATTCTTCAGAAACAACTAAATAAAAGGAAGTGTGCAAATTTAAGAATAGTGGATCTCACCTGTGCAAATTCAGATACACAACCTGGAGGGAAATAGAGAGGGCAACTGAGAGAGAGAGCACATTTTGAATAGTGTTTTATCTTGTCCTTTTTCTAGTCACCAGGAACTAGCACGAAAAGAGACCTGAATCACTGTCCTTCCCAGTCTCGTCTAGGTTCCCTGATTCCTCTCAGAAGGCATTAAGTCTCACTGTACTAGGAGTGATTTTAGTGCTTCAAAATAGCTACCTATTTTTCATCCACCTTGGCTCCTAAACACAAGCTGACTCCCAGATCCAATGCTTAATGAAGAAACAGTGATCTACCCCAGATCTGGAAGAAAAACAAGTGGCTGTGTTAGAGATGTGTAATTGGGGGTTGCACTTAATCCTCTAATGTAGTGCTTCTGGAAGGGGTCTGCATTAGTTTGCTTGGGCTGTCGTTAACAAAGTATCTAAACTGGATGGCTTTAAACAATAGAAATTTGTTTTCTCACAGGCAGAGGCTACAAGTCTGAAATCAAGGTATCTGCAGGGCTGTGCTCTCTCTGATGGCTCTAGGGGGGCAATTAGTTCCATGCCTTTCTCTTAGCTTCTGGTGTTGCTGGCAGTCTTTGACAGTCTTTGGCTTGTAGATGCATCACTCCAGTATCCAATCTCTGCTTCCATTGTCACATGGTGTTCTCTCTGTGTCTGTGTGTCTATCTGTGTCTCTTCTCTACTTATAAAGACACAAGTCATGTTGGACTACAGCCCACTCTAATGACCTCGTCTTAAATACATCTGCAAAGACCCTAGTTCCAAATAAAATCCACATTCACAGGTACCAGGGATTAGGGTTTAAACATTTTTTGGAGGGGGAGTGGAGGGTTACAGTTCAACACACAACAGGGTGTTACAGTTAATTTTTCAGTTTTTTTTTTCCTTCTGTACTGACTTTAGTCCTGAATTCCCATTTAGGATGTGACTCTATGGAACATAAATGTAAAGATATCAGAAATATTTCACAAAAAAAGTGTTTTGCTTTATGTTTTTTTCTTTTCCAGTAAAAAACATTGATTCTTGTGATCTGAGATTTCTAGATTACACATTTTTCTAAATATTCAGCTGTAACCAGAGAGTCCCAGAGAAGATACTAGAATAATAGCCACTTTACTCTTGACATGTCCTTAGGTTTTACCTCTTCTGTTAACATTTGCTCTCCATACCTCCAAGCTGACAGTAGAAGGAGCAAAGATTTAAGAATCTCTCAACCACAATTATGTTTAATCTGAATACATAATTATACAGAAGAAAAAATTAAGCCAAATTAATGTCAAGTATCTTTGAAAGAAAGCTTTCCTGAATTTAACTGGTTTCCCTCCTTTGCTTTGAGGCAGCTTTAAATTCAGTAAATCTTGAAAAGATAGGGCAAAATCTCACTAATTTATATGAAAAATAAGCTATAAGCAGATCCACTTTTATTCTTTTGAAGAACTGAAATAGCTCTAAGGCTCTCTATAAAGTAAATATTGGTTAAGAACTGACTCTGGAGTCGAGCAGGCTAGGTATATATAAATTTTAGTTCTACTACTTACTTAGACTTCCCATCTGTAAAATGGGCATAATCATGATATAAAAGGTATTAAATAAAATAATTCAAGAAGAAAATTTATTCCAGTTTCTGGCAAAAAAAAAATGTTCAAAATATTAGCAAAATATTCATATGAAAATAACTATTCTTTCAATGAATACTTTTTTAATACATAATTTTTTCCCAATTGCTTCAGGCTAGATCCTGAGGTAATTAAGAAAATTCATCAGACATTTTTCCTGACTTCAGGGATCTCTTAATTCGAGTGGGAAAGCTTGTAACTAATTTTAAAAATCATCAGAGTAGAAATGGGGCAAATATGGTTAAAAAATAAAGTACGTGGGCAGGGTCTAGAAATATCTTGTTTCCTAGGAGTTTGAAACCAAGCAGGACCCTGCAGGATCTTCCTGGGGACAGATGCCTATGTCCCCCACCTGCCTCTTATTTGTAGAAAGCTTTAGCCTCCTAGGCCTTCCCTGGGTTCCAAAGAGCAAATTTAATAAGAGAAGTGAGAAAATGTAGAAACAAAGAAAAACAGTCAAGCAAGACAAAATAATAATAGTTTAGCCATAAAACAAAGTCAAGGACTTTTAGTTCCTCCTCAAGGGCTATAGATAATATCCTGAGTCATATCCTTGAGTTGTTTTGCAGATACTAAAACCCCCATGAAGTGGAAGAAGTTAACTGCATGCTGACTACCAGCATGTAGACCTCAGACCAGTTGGAAACAGAAGGCTGAAAATTGAGATTCCCGAAATATCACCCTGTTATTCACCATCAACCAATCAGAGAATTGTGCATGGGATAATCAGGCACCCTGAAACCCACACCCCTAATATTGCCTTTAAAAAGAATTTTCTAAAAACCATTGGGGAATTTGGGTCTTTTGAGCATGAGCTACCTATTCTTCTTGCTTGATGCCCAGCAATATATGCTGTACTTTCCTTCACCACAACCCTGTGTCAGTAGATTGGCTTTGCTGAGTTGAGTAGACCTAAGTTCGGTAGCAAGTTGGAAAGAACAAGAGATGGGAGATCAGAATGTGAATGTTATTCTTAATTGCCTCTGAATCTACCATGAAGAGAACATCTTGGGTGTTCTCCAGTAAAACTACACCGGTTTATGTGCTATTTCTGATTTATTTACAGAAAACCATGCATACTGTATTTTTTGAGATATTCAAGTTCCCATAGTTATTTGACAGTACATGATTTTTGCCTAATGCTCTGATATTATAAAACAACCTTATTGCATTATGTAAAGCTCCTGTAAGATAGCACAATCGTACTGAATGATAATTTTACAATTTATACAAAAACAATTCTTGACATGTAATTCCACTTCTATGAATTTATCCTCAGAAAATAATCAATATGCACAAATATTTAGCTATTAGCATGTTTATTCCAGGCTATATATAATAAAAATTGGCAAAAACTGTATAAATATTTAATTATAGGAGATTTGTTGAGTGTTTTTTATTTAAAAAATCAATAGACACATAGTCATTTAATACTATTGTAAATTATATGTAATAAAATTGAAATATATCTATGATTTTTTTTTTTTTTTTTTTTTTTTGTGGTACAGGGGCTTCTCACTGTTGTGGCCTCTCCCGTTGCGGAGCACAGGCTCCGGACATGCAGGCCCAGCGGCCATGGCTCACGGGCCCAGCCGCTCCGCGGCATGTGGGATCTTCCTGGACTGGGGCACGAACCCGCGTCCCCTGCATCGGCAGGAGGACTCTCAACCACTGCGCCACCAGGGAAGCCCTATCTATGATTTTTAATAAGAACAAATTGTAAAATAGCACATACTCTTTAACCCCACTTATTAAAAACTTGATATAAATTATATACACATAGGAAAAAGTCTGTCAGAAGATATGCTGAGTGTTTGTAATTTTCTTTATTTTGCCTATAAGTGTATCCTATTTTTTCTATGCATGTTTAACCGGCATAATTTAAAAATCTTATTACAAGAGAATTGAGTAAGATGGTTTATAGCCACAATCTGAAACTTTGGATTCATTCAGCAGAACAATTAGGTTTTGTTGATTTTTTATAACCTTTTTATGGAAAATAGAGCACAGATTTTATTGTAAAAATTTAATCCTTTTGTTATAAAATAAAACAGGGATATAGAAAATTACACAAGAAATATATATCTTAAGGAATTATTATAAGGCAAGCACCTTTGCACCCACTACCCAGGTCAAAAATAAAACGTTGTTCAGTGGCTCCAGAAGCCCTTCCATGTGCCTGCCCTCATCTCATTCCCTGTCCTCTCACCATGAAGTAACCATAATTCTAACTTAAGCAATTATTTCTTTGTACTTATCATCCAAATATGCATTTCTAGACACAATTGTTTAGTCTGGCAGATTCAGAATCTTAGACCAGGTGTTGCCCATTCCATGATATGCTTTGCCATGTTTCTCAGTGCCCTGTATATCCTGAGGTTTTGCAACTGAATCAGGAGGTCTCATCAGACTCAGGTTTGATACCACTGGCAAGATTATAGGTGGTGGTATGTTTTTTCATCAGGGTTTTCCCTCTTTTTATATAGTTAGAAGCTGCTTATGGTCAATGATCTGTTTATTCATTGTAAGTGGCAAAATGGTGATATTTCAGTTCTGTTCTTTCTTTTTTATGTATTAGTTGGACTAGGTTTATGAAGAGATGCTTACCCTCATCTATAATTTAGTAACCCAGTGGTAAAGTTCATATAGGGAAGGTCAGATAAATGCTTGATTCTTTAACTTCATTTACTAATTTGTTATTATGTCTCAAGGGTACCAAGTAGTTATCTGCTTTTTAAATCATTATTATTCTATTGATTTAAACATATTTGAGGGCCTCCCTGGTGGCGCAGTGGTTGAGAGTCCGCCTGCCGATGCAGGGGACGCGGGTTCGTGCCCCGGTCTGGGAGGATCCCACATGCCATGGAGCAGCTGGGCCCGTGAGCCATGGCTGCTGAGCCTTTGCGTCTGGAGCCTGTGCTCCGCAATGGGAGAGGCCACAACAGTGAGAGGCCCGTGTAACGCAAAACAAAAAAAATAATAATACATAAATAAAATAAACATTTTTGATGAGTTTCAATGAATTGTACCTATCTATTCTGAAGCTTAATAAGAGCCTCTTCAACTTTGTTCTTGAGTGTTTTTGACTTGACTCTAGTAGTCTTGGACAGTTTCTTCTTTAGCAGTTATGAGAAGTTTCAAGCTCATCTTGTACTTCCTTGCTTTGGATATGGAATTAGCCATTTCCTAAAGAAGAAAATAGTATTGTGAAAAACCTTGGAAAAATAGTATTTTAAGACTACAAGATATCTGGACAATAGGGATCTTTATTGTTATTGTGCTCAGTCGTTGTTTGTATGCCTTTTCAATGGGTAGAGGTAGAAAGTACACCAATCCATTCATATCTATATACATGCATACGTATGTTTATACATATATATGTGTATATTATAAGCTCTCTCATTAGTTCATACTACTTTCTTTTAAGTCAAATTTAGAACTATACATTGTTTTAATGAATCTCTTCTCTTTTTAAATTAATTAATTAATTAATTTGTTTTGGCTGTGTTGGGTCCTCATTGCTGCGTGCGGGCTTTTCTCTAATTGTGGGGAGCAAGGACTACTCTTCGTTGCTGTGCGCAGGCTTCTCATTGCGGTGGTTTCTCTTGTTGCGGAGCACGGGCTGTAGGCCCATGGGCTTCAGTAGTTGTGGCTCGTGGGCTCAGTAGTTGTGGCTCGCGGGCTCTAGAGTGCAGGCTCAGGAGCACGGGCTTAGTTGCTTTGCAGCATGTGTGATCTTCCTGAACCAGGGCTCAAACCTGTGTCCCTTGCATTAGCAGGCAGATTCTTAACCACTGCGCCACCAGGGAAGTCCCTGAGTCTCTTCTGTATCACTTCTATATCTCCTTTCTTCCATGCTAAGAAAACTGCTTTTCAAGGACACAGGGAAGGGTAGAATTAGACTATCCCATAATTTTTCTTTTACTTTTTTCCACATTATACACACATTAGACTCAGAATAACTGTACTAATATCATTGCCATCAATATTGCATTCTTACATATACATTCTCCACTCTTTCCTCATTTGTATAGTTTTACCATAGCTCCTCTGTCTGAGCATATAGCTATTTCATATTATCCTCTCTTCCTTTTAAACCTCATCTAGTCTTACATCTACAAGAACTGCATCACCATCTATTCTCTTGTCATTTGGGTTGTATGGAATTTGATCTCTAAGAATTCTCAAGAAAGACTCATGAAAACAATATTCTGTGAGTCCTTGCCTGTTGATATAAGTTTGTGTCCATTATATTGAAAGTCACTTTTGCTGGCTATAAAATCACTGGCTTATATTTTCTTTTTCTGAATATTTTAGTTTTGTAACTCTTTTATTTTAACAAAGTATTGCTGTTGAAAAGTCTAATGATAATCTAATTTTTTCCATTATAAGTAACTCACTGTTTTGCCAGAGAAAAGGATTCTCCTTTTAAAAACATTTAGAAAATGTAATAGACTATGTCTCTGTATTAGTCTTAGATATGTGATGTGCTTTTGGTAAAATATGGAGTTTCAGTTTTTAAAAAAATTTCAGGGATGCTTTCATGATTTTGGGTTTTGTTCTGTTCCTTTGCTTCAGTTTTCTTTAGGGACTCCTATTTCCATATGTTAGATCTGGCATATTGTTAACATTCGTCACTTTCTTTCAGATCTCTTGTATCTTTTTTCAATTCTTTTTTATTAAAAATCTTTTCATCTTGTATTTCTCTTAAGGCATCATTTTCTGTGTTTATTTCTCTTGTGTTCCTCTAATTTAGTATTCATTAAAAAAATTATGTTTTCTTTTAGTTCAAATTCTCACCTTTAATTCTATTATATTGTTTCTGAATTTTTCTAATTTTGATTATATTGTTCTTTAATATGTTGTATCATTTATTACTATCTTTAGCTCATTTAAAAATAGAAGGTTATAAAGGTTTAGCTTTGTTCTGTCCCTTGGGCATGTCTTTCTGGCATGCAGTTAGTGGTCTGTAAGGATTTTATTCTGCTCCTTATTCTTTCTCTCTTTTCTACAGCAACGCTGGTCATATTGATTTCAATGCTTTTCTGTTGCTCATTTTTATATGAGATCAATCTTCCCAAAATTTTAGAGGAAAACATGGTTCAGAGTTCATTTGATCACTTCACAGAGCTCTTCTGTTGTTTTTGCATAGTGTTCAAAATGATGATGGCTTGCTTTCTCAGATTTTTGGTTCTCTCCCCCCTCCACACCCACACTTTTAGCTGCACATTCTTTCCGTCTTCTCTGATTGTCACTTTCCTGCTACATTTTAATGTCACACCACCAGTTTCTTCTCAGTGTAGATCCTTATTCTGGAAGAAAGCCTTGGCTAGTCAGTTTCAATGAGTCATAGATTCTAGACTTCTCTCTCTCTTTAAGGTTTTATTTTGGGACCTTTGTACTCACTGGAGAGAGAATTGGGCAAAACCTTTTCTAATTTCAGCTGTTGTTTTCAAATTGACCCAACATGATTCCCAACAGCTACCTGTTAGCTAGTTTAAGATTCTTCTGCCCTTGGGTGCATCACTGACCCTATTTTTTCTC
The DNA here is from genome assembly GCF_964341445.2 of Mesoplodon mirus. NCBI lineage: Eukaryota > Metazoa > Chordata > Mammalia > Artiodactyla > Ziphiidae > Mesoplodon > Mesoplodon mirus. The sequence continues at coordinate 56,758,075 of NC_138984.1, forward strand.
TCTGCTCTCATCCTCACAAGATGCTGATACCATGCAGGTCTTGTGCTGTTGGTGGAGTCATGTCATCTGCATAAATACTGTGGTTTGTGGGAATACCTTTTGTGGTACTTACTGCCCATAGATTTTATGTATTTATGTATGTATGTATGTATGTATTTGCTCTCTAGTTACTCTGTCTGTCTTTATCTGGAGATTGGTAGAGATTCACAAATGTGCCACTGCTGCTGCCACTTTCCTCATTTTTTTAAACTCCAAAGAGGTCAGGTAGATATAGCCTCAAATAATTGGTTCATTTGACTCATTATTATCTGGTTAGTTCTATATATTTCCTGTACTCTGGCAATGAAAATAAGGTAAGGATTTGTCTCTCCTTTTGGATTATAATGGAAATATGAAATCACAGCTTGGAAGACAAGAGAAAGGAAAATCTCTTATTTTGCAATGTATAAGAAAATGTCAGGAGAAATTTAGACAATAGCCTAGGGACTAAGGTCTAATTTTATCTGAGCTACCTTACTCCTGCACCTGCTTGAGGGCACGCCTACTCTATGAAGTAGTGTCTTAAGTGGAGACTGTTCTAAATTGCTGATTAATTTTAGCTGATGATGCAGGAGCTCAGTTCTTTCAGTGCACTCACATTAATGCCATGGTCTGCTGCGCTTTGGTTTATTCTGCACATAAACTCCATCTAAAACTTGTAGTGAGGTTAACTGCAATCATTTGCACCACAAAATATGGTGATTTAATTACTCTACAAACTGATTAATAATTAATCAAGCAGGTAGGTTTAGTTTTAATAAGTTTTATGCACTTTAAAATATATCCGGTCTGGGACCGCTCACCAATGTACTCACCAGCCTTATCTTCAGAGTCTGGTGGAGCTGACCAGGCCAATCCTCTTAATGCCACAAACCGAAGTTTTTAGTCATACCAGGCCACTTAGTTTTTTTTCCTAAAGCAACTGAGAATGTTCTTAGAGTTTTAGAATCCATTTGCTCTCCTTACCGTCACAGGATCCCTTGTCTGGGAGATAACTTAGGCCCCTGTTGTACGCAGTTTACCATATCATCCTAGAAATAGGCAATAGTCAAGGGTACTACTATTTTTCCTATATTTTATTGCTTTACTTAACCTTCTTTTAGGTTTTAGGTTTTTGATCTGCATATCTTAATTAAACAAATGATGATGCTTAATTTTATGTGTCAACTGGGCTAGGTCATGGTATATTTTGGATATTTTAACAAACATTATTCTAGATGTTTCTCTGAAGTAGTGTTATTTTGTTTTGTTTTGTTTTTGGATGGGATTAGCATTTAAATCAGTAAATTTTGAGTAAAGCAGATTGTTCTCCATATTATGGGTGGGCCTCATCCAATCAGTTAATGGCCTTAAGTAAAAGACTGTCCCCTAAAGAAGAGGAGATTCTGCCAGTAGACTGCCTTTGGACTTGAGCTGCAACTCTTCCGTGTGTTTCTTGCATGTGGCTTACCTGCAGATTTTGGACTTGCCAGTCTGTACAATCATGCGAGCCAATTCCTTAAAATAAATTCTCTCTCCATAGACACATACATACACACACACATCCTATTGATTCTGTTTCTCTGGAGAACCCTAATACACAAATTATCTATACATGGTCAGAAATATTACAGAATTCTTGCATTGATGTGCACATATTCTTTTTCTGTTAGTCTTTCCTCTATGTGATGTTTTGTTCACTCTTATGACAATTTGTTCTTGTAGATGATTATTCAGATCAGACCTAATGTTATTCTTTGGTAGGAATCTGTACCCAGGTAAGAAGGCCAAATTAGTATAGTTCTGCTCTAGGCCTTGAGAAAAGGAATTGTACTTTTCTTTCCCTTGCAAATGGACTGTAAGATGTTAGAGACCTACAGCAAGGTTGAGGTGTAAGAGAAAAGTGGGGCTGCTTCCAGCCTAACCTGTGAACAAACAGCAAAAGGAGTCATCGTAAGCCACTTATCGCCTGGTTATGCTTTTCAGGGTAGGATATCAGAAAAAGATTTAGGGCCAAGACCTTTTAGAGAAAAGTGGAGGATGTATTTATTAATCTATATCAATTTATCAATATATTTATGTACACTGATAAATGAATATATATATACACACGTATACATATGTGTATTTATATCAGTAACCAAACATAAGGAGGTAATTAGTCAAGAATAGTTCAGAAGTTTGGTTATTTTCTCCTAGAAGACAAAGTGGCAGCAATAAGTACTGGCAAAATTGTTTGTTGAGTTACAACCATATGGTTCTTAATTGTTATTAATGATAAAAATGAAAATAGCTCTCCAGAGGCAGTCCCTGTGCTATAATAGCTACATGAATTAATTCATTTAATCATTACAGAAATTGTTCTGAAGGAAGCATTATTGCCAACATTTTATAAATGAAACAACTGAGTTTCAGAGGAGTTAATAACCTGCCCAAGGTTATATGTGATTACATGTGAAGAATCAAGTTGACATTTCTCAAAAATCCATCATTAGTTTCAACTTCCTTCTATTTTTATTTCTATTTAAGGACAAGGGCAAGTAAGTTCCAGGACAGATTTTTTAAAAAGCTCAAGTTTCTAATCATTCTTCCCTGATTCCCGTTGGTCTGTTTAGCTTGATCTCTGGTACATATTTCTCCAATACACTTCTTATGTGTAGTATAATGTTTCCTGACACTCAGACTCATGGAGCAACTTGCCCAAGATTGCACAGGGATTAATGGTAGAACCATAAATTAACATCTTCCGTTTCTCTATTCCCTTACTTTATTGAGCTATGTTGCCTTCCCAGAGATATATTATAGATAACAACATATCCTTTCAAGTAAGGGAAACTCACATAAATTTCTCATCTTGAAAATTTAAATAAGAAATGAATAGGCATCATACACATAACAAAGTTGTTACATTAATATTTTCATGAATACCATTCTCTAAAGAAATTATGTCCATTCTCCCATGCTAATTCTCCAAGTAATCAGAAGGACAATAATGTTAAAGGGTGAGTATATTATCATATACTAGTTCTATATTGCATAGGGACTGTCACTCATTACTTTAAATGTTCATTTGAATTTTTGTTGAATAGAAATTGTAGCTAAAAGAAAAACCCCTCAGGCAAAATTAAGCAGGAGATATTTTACATACACAGAAAGAAAAGGGTTAATTAAACCATCACATTTAGAGACACTTTTCTAAAACTTTCCTTTCACAGGAGCTTTTTGGGCAAATGTATGCAAATTGTACACGAATTTGGTGGACAGTAAAAGGATATTGTAAAACTTCATTGATTATAAATTCTAGAGAAAAGATAAAATGGACTTTGAATGAACTGAGTCCATTTGTTCCATTATGTATATTTATCTGCATGTATGTGAAATATGCAGAATTTAAACTCCACTTTTTGGACTCCTGCTATATGTCACACAGGGCTAAGTGACTTACATTTGCTATCTTATTCAACCTTTATATTTAATCTATGAAATAGTTACTGACATCCCCCATTTTACGTGGGAAGGAAGGCTCAGAGTATCTTACCTGAAGAAGTAGCAAATCAGGCATCCTAACCAGTCCTGACTTAGTCTCCAGGCTTTTTAAATGCCCTGTACACATTCCTTCCATATACCCATATTCGTTCCATATACGTACAGAACTATATTCACATATCTGAGGTATTTGCATTTCTCTGTTTAACATTAATAGAAATACCTATTTGTTTTATTTTGAATAAACTATTATTGGTCCAATTAACGGAGCAAAATTAACCATTCATCTAGTCCCCATTTGCTCACTGACACAATATTTTCCCATAAGAAACATATTTAGTATATTTTGTAGATCCCTTCCATTTCTAAATTATCAAGATTTTTAATGGGAATAAATGATAAATTTGATTAAATGCTAGTTGGCACATTGAGATGAAGTTGTTTTTCTTCACTCTTAAACCTTTATGCAGTGAATAAAATCAAAAGGCTTCATAGTGTTGAACTCTAGGTGGTTGTGGTATTATATTCTTTTAATGCATTTAATATCTATAATAGATTTAGTATGCACATATTTTATTTGTGAGATTTTACATTTGTGCTGCTGTCACAAGAAAGAAAGTGATTGTCAAGACAATGCAGATGTGGATAAAAGCTGTGAGACAGATGAGCATGTGAAGATGGCTCCTGAGATTATGGGACTCAGTCATCCTTGCTCTTTGGATGGACCAACTTCGGTGGTCTTCAAATCCCCTGAAAATGAACTACTGCCTCACTAGAGTGATGATGCCCCGAAACCCTCTGGGAGAATTGTGGTGGGGGGGGCAGGGGGATGGAGGAGTAGTTAACTGTATCCCTCTGGCACATTCCCAAATGAAACCATCTGGCTATGAGCTTTCCTGCTAATCTGGGAAGTCAAATATAAAAATATATCAACTGAATCAGGGAGTATTCATTCCTCTTAGCACCTTTGAATCTATGATTAGGCAACTCTGATATATCAGTTTATGCATACTGGATGGGTTCAATCAGGAGGCAGTACCACAGGTCCCCCTGTTCGGACAGAATAGTCTTGAAGCCTACCGATCTTGCAACATTTGTGTTCAATAGTTCATTGCTACTGTATGGAGTGGTAAACTTTTTTTTTCCCCCAATATGTTTTCTTTTTAATACACCCTCCGCCAGAATACATTTCTTCTTAGAGAATTGGCGATATTTTAAGATAATGTTAAGAAATCTGAAATTCCTAATTGGGGTTACTGGGAATATGCAGATCACCAGAAAATAAGCTATCCTGCCAGCCCCCCAACCCCCAACTGGGTAATAAGTCTTTTTATTGACATATTTGTTCATCTTTTTTTTTAAACATTTTTATTGGAATATAATTGCTTCGCAATGGTGTGTTAGCTTCTGCTGTATAACAAAGTGAATCAGCTATACTTATACATATATCCCCACTTGCGTATATGCACTACCAAATGTAAAATAGCTAGTGAGTTGTAAACTTTTAAAGTCAGTTTCATTGTATCTTCATGAATTGAGTTAGTACAACTGTTTTAAAGGTAACAACCAGAATAGAGAATAATAAAATGAACACCTATGGTAAGAAACAAATTAGTACTGAATAATTTGAAACTTTCTTTGTATTCTGTTCCCTTCCTCCACCTTTAGAGGTTTAGCACCATGTTCACGGTGGTTCCTTTCCTTCCCATTTGTGTTTATATAATGCAGTGTTCGTAGTTTACAATATGGGTTTACAATTCTCTGTTGATGACAGATTGTTATGTGCATCTTTTTTGCAATTGATTTTCTTACTTAATATGTTGTTTTTCAAAACTTATCCCTGTTGATCAATTTTGTAGACACGGTTTATACTCTTTAACTGGTGTATAAATTATACAGACTTATCACACCATGTTTTATACATTTCACTACTGGTGGACATTAGTTATTTCTATTTTTATATTTTTACAGCAAATCTTGCAAAGTCATATTTATATATGGCTTCCTATCTCTCATATGAAAGTTTTGCAACCCAAAATAGAACAGTTGGTGGAAGAATAAGCTCATATTCAGATTTACTATATCTTGCCAATTGTTGTCCAATAATGAAGGTGGTCCCACTTTGTGTCAGCTGGTGTTGGGAGGCCTGCTTTATACCAAGTGAAAAATAGCAGCTTGGGGCTTCCCCAGTGGCACAGTGGTTGAGAATCCGCCTGCCAGTGCAGGGGACACGGGTTCGTGCCCCAGTCCGGGAAGATCCCACATGCCGCGGAGCGGCTGGGCCCGTGAGCCATGGCTGCTGAGCCTGCGTGTCCAGAGCCTGTGCTCCTCAACGGAGAGACAACAGTGAGAGGCCCACTTACCGCAAAAAAAAAAAAAAAAAAAAAAAAAACCCGAGAAGGGAGCCAGATTATGATGCCATGTGTATCAACCAAGATTTTAGCAGGCAACAGATGAATACTTATAAGGTATACTCAGGAATATATCAGTGAAGGGCTCTTTGCAGAAATGTGAGTAGGGTTAAGGGAAACCATCAAGATATTGTAAAGCATTCCACAGCTAGCAACATCAGGGAGTTGTTGTCACCCATAGATCTGGAAGAGAAACGGGAGAAAGTGATTACAATAAGACAGAGAGAGTAATTGCAGCTCTAGGAGAGGACTCCTTTTCAGTAGAGAAATACAACCAACTTGCCGTATGGGGAAATTAATACCCTAAAGTCATTCTTCTTTCACCTTCAATCTCTTGCCATTACCTTTCATTATTCAACCCAAACAGAAGCCAGATGGCAGGGAAGCCAATTGATGATGCTAATATAGGTCAGGCTCCCCCGGGGCACATAAGCAGGATGAAGAAGGATAAAGAGTAGATCTAGAGGGAAAGAGAGAATATCCAGTACAGAGATAAGATGTTTTATTGATGTTGTTGGGGAACCATTCAAGAATTTCACACGGGGTAGTTAAAAGTCAGACTTGATAAGAGAGAAGATGCCTCTGGCAACAGAAAAAGAATAAATGTAGAAAATTAGTGAGATGGGAGAGAGGGAATGGCATTAAGTGGTATTGCAAGGATCCTGGTGAGAAATTATGTGGGTCTGCACAGAGCAATGACTGTGGAACAGGGGAGGAAAGACCCCAAACTAAAGACATTGCAGCAATTAACATCACAGTTAAAGATCTCCTAGGAAAGCCTACAGGAAGAACCATTATCGATTTCCTGAATCATATATTAGTTTACATGTCTGATATGAAGAATAACTGCTTTTTAGCTTCATTAAGACTTTGCACCTTGCATGGAGAGGATACTTGCTCTAAAATTCGAATAGTCTTCTTTACTCATGGCCAGTAATGATTTTAACCAAGATAGAAGTTACCCCCTCCAACTAAATATTTGATTTGATTATTGAACTGTGGAAAGAATCCACGTTCATTTAATTTCTAGCATTTTTCCTAAGGACAAAGAATATTAAGAATACTAACTATTATTGTACTTCTAGCTAGCTTGCTAGCTATATATATATAGATATAGATAGACAAAAGTCATGTGAATGTGGGCTGAGTAATGTTTATATACTCATGTTCCTCGTATAACTGAAAAACCCAGCAAGTCTTCCCAAAACTCATTGGTCAAAGCTGTTTAAATGTAGCAAATAATGCATTAATGTAAAAGATTCAAACCATGGGTTAAAAAAAAGTTTGAGTTAGGCCAGACTACAAAGCCTGGTCAAGGTTTGAGAATTGTTGAGAGGAATGAGTTGACCTTGGCTGAAATCACTTTCAATTCCTGTAAATTTAGGACACAAACAATGTGAAATGCACGCATGAAACCACAGACACATGTTGCAGAGAGGAGAAAGGGATCCCCAGTGCCTCCCTTATTCCTTACTGAAGTGTATCCCAAGGTTTAAATCCTCAGCAGCCCATTTGGATAGAGAAACCTGCCGGGTAAGCTGGGTCTAGAACTACAGGCTCACTATTGTAAATACTCCTTATACCAGGACCATGATGTGGGAAGGAGCATTTCATCACTCACGACTCTAACTTACATAAGATAAAATTCTTGCTTACTCACAGATGCACATTTCTATAATCCTGAATCCTGATTGTGCCACTAACTAACTGTATAACCTTGAGTAATTTATATAGACTCACTGTGCTTCATTTGCCTGATCTATAAAATGAGATAATAATATTACCTCCTTTATAGGTTTATTGGGTAGATTAAGTTCATTCATGAAAAACACTAGATGGGCACTTGGCATATAGTAAGCATTTAAAAATGTTAACTATGGTTTTCTTTCTTGTTGTACCACCAAGCCTACTTGGAATTTCAGGGGAGCAGGCTTTTTTTTTTTTTCATCTTTATTGGAGTATAATTGCTTTACAATGGTGTGCTAGTTTCTGCTTTATAACAAAGTGAATCAGTTATACATATACATATGTTCCCATATCTCTTCCCTCTTGCATCTCCCTCCCTCCCACCCTCCCTATCCCACCTCTCTAGGTGGTCACAAAGCAACGAGCTGATCTCCCTGTGCTATGCGGCTGCTTCCCACTAGCTATCTATTTTACGTTTGGTAGTGTATATATGTCTATGCCACTCTCTCGCTTTGTCACAGCTTACCCTTCCCCCTCCCCACATCCTCAAGTCCATTCTCTAGTAAGTCTGTGTCTTTATTCCCGTCTTACCCCTAGGTTCTTCATGACTTTTTTTTCCCTTAAATTCCATATATATGTGTTAGCATATGGTATTTGTCTTTCTCTTTCTGACTTACTTCACTCTGTATGACAGACTCTAGGTCCATCCACCTCATTACAAATAGCTCAATTTCATTTCTTTTTATGGCTGAGTAATATTCCATTGTATATATGTGCCACATCTTCTTTATCCATTCATCCAATGATGGGATCAGGCTTTTTAATGAACCAGATAAAAAGAATGTTCACAGTGCCTGGAGGATATCTATATCATCTTTTTCTATCTCTCTATCTCTCTATCTATCTATCTAATCCATTCATCCATTTATCTATCATCTATCTATTTCATAAGAAATTACTGGAAATAGGAAAGAAGAGAATTGAGGACAAATAAAAATGAACAAGAAAAACTCAGAAGAGCAGAGAGACAACAGATTAGACCAAAAAGAGCTGAAGAGAAGTGGTGTAAGAATAATAAGAATCAGACAGAGATAAGGCTGGTAGAAGTTAAGGCAGAGGCGTCCATGATGGAAGAGAGAAAGCATTAGTCCACATGGCACATCGATGCAGGGGGTATTGCTATATTAGAGCTTATTGAAGTTACTGTTTTCTATTTATTCTACTAAAATTTATGGAGAATCTACTATTTATAAAGCCTGAGGATTGACAGATACAAGAGAACTTCTGTCAGCAAGGAGTCTCATCACGGAAGAAGTGTTTATATCTAGTGTGTTTTTTTTTTATAAGAGCAGGAAAGTGAATATCTTTATAAAATGCTTTGTTAATTTTAAAAAATGATTAGAAAGAGGTGGGGCCCATAAAATAGAGCCATTTGTCATCTGTAGACCCAGTTCTTCTTCAGGACTAAATATATTGTCTCAGATAAGTGCTATACTGCATCCAGGGATGCTCATGATAACCAGTCAGTCTTCAGTGTGATGAACTTGGGGGCTAAGAGCTCCAGCCATGAACACCATCCTTTGTTGCAGTATGGCATACAAATATCAACACAGTCCATGTGCAACAAGTGTAAACTGTTGGGAAGCAAGGCTTTATTGGAGGTGTTGACAGATGTCCTCACCATTTTCCTTCACTATAGAAGCTGATAATAATCTATTAACTGATCAAAATATGAATATTGTTTATGGGGATATATTCATATTTAGGTGTTTTTCAAAAGGTTTTGCTCAAGTAGCATTATTTGTAATATGTGCCTAATAAGTTGTATGCAATACACAACTAAACACATTCTGGGAACTAATTTTTCTTGCCATTAGAATAAGGCCATTGAGGTGTGATTACAACTGCTGAGATAGCATACAGCTTTCCCCCCATCTTGGAGGGAGAGGATCAGACAAAGTTCACCAAAGAGTCATTAATCCATCTTCTCCAGGGCTGTCAGCCCAGCAGTACATTTTCATAATTGATCATTTCCAACTGGTTACTTGACAGGACCTCTATTTCTAGCATTTGTGTTAGGAAAAGTGAAGCACTTCCCACCTTCAGTTAAATGATATTTCACCCCTGGATGACTTCATGTAGTCTTTGATCATCAGTGGTAAACTGTATTAGAACATCTAATGGTTTTGTTTTGTTATTTAGAACTTCTAAATTATGGATAGTTTGAGGAGAGTTGAGAGTTTGCTAATTAAATTCTTAGAAAGTTTGAATTTGCTAACGAGAGCTTAATGAGATAAACGTGAGTATAAAACTAGTCAGACTCCTTTACAAATACAGTATATCCACAAAGGAATTTAAAAATGCAAGGTGGGGAAGGGCTGAGGGGAGTAATTGAAAAAAATAGTTCAGGAGTTCCTTGATGTCACAGTTGTGAAAAGTAAAATTTTTTTTAGCGCGAGTGATGTTGGTTTATATTCTCAATTCTGACAGGGAGATTGTACCTTCCTGGAGAGAAAGACCTTATTTTACATTTTACCACCTTGATATATGTTATCTTACCTTTTCCCCACCATGGTATAGCTATTTTAATGCCTTTAAAGTTAACTGATCAGCCAACACGTACATACTTTAAGGGTTCTAACTGACCTTGATTCGATTGAACTGAGTACTACAAGAGAGAAAACAGACTCAAAGATATCTTACAGTCAGAGAGGCTTTACAACTTGTATTCCAGTTTCTAATCATTCTACAGAAGATCATCCTGTAGGAAGACTCTAGAGATGTTATTAAAATAATCAAAGAGAATTTTCAGTGACTGTGTGCAGCATATTTCAGGATTCTATTTTAAACTCAAAATTCTTAAAAGTAGACCATGGATTATGTATCATTATTTGAAAATGAAGTGGTCAACGTTTTAATCTCTCACGAGGTCCTTTGGAGTATCTTGTATTTTTAAGAGTCTAGAAGGGGTGTGTGCATACTGTAGAGCATCGCCCATGTAGGTGTCCTTTGCTGTGGTTCGGGTGGGAATTTTAGATAACTCCTTCACCTGAGCATCAGGTCTTCTTGAATGGCTGCTGCTTTTTTGGGTCCTTGTTGCCCGGTGGGCAGCAGGATGTCACCAGGAAGAAGGGTAGAAATGATTATTTCTGAAAAAGGGAAAGTGTTCCATGGGGGAAACAGCAAAACCTTATTCTACTCGCATCATTTGTAAAGTCCCATTTGACCTTAACTAAGTGGAAGGGAGCACTGGGTAAGGAAATTAGACTCAAAGATACTTTATTATCAGAGTTGTTTTTCAGGATTATTATTGCAGTTCATAATCATTTTACAGAATGTCGTCATCCCAAAATACTCTAGAGATGCTATTAAAATATTCCGGGAAAAATTTTAGTGACTGTGCACAGCATATTTCAAGATTCTCTCCACTGTGTAATGATGTAGAGGGTACCTAGTAAATGTCTCAAAATAGGCATTTTTTTCTATTGGAAAGCTAATGAATAATTTTCATTATAATTTAGAGAGAAATTAGAAGAGGGAAATAATTTAAAACCTACTTAATTCATCCTCATTTCTGATAATAAGCCCTTCTCTACTGAGCCCTGCCTCTGCCCTTGCTTTTTTTTTTAAATTTATTTATTTTACTTATTTATTTTTGGCTGTGTTGGGTCTTCGTTGCTGCGCTTGGGCTTTCTCTAGTTGCGACGAGCGGGGGCTACTCTTCATCGTGGTGCGCGGGCTTCCCATCATGGTGGCTTCCCCTGTTGTGGAGCACGGGCTCTAGGCATGCGGGCTTCAGTAGTTGTACCACGTGGGCTCATAGTTGTGGCTCGCGGGCTCTAGAGCGCAGGCTCAGTAGTCGTGGCGCACGGGCTTCGTTGCTCCGCGGCATGTGGGATCCTCCCGGATCAGGGCTCGAACCCGTATCCCCTGCATTGGCAGGCGGACTCTTAATCACTGTGCCACCAGGGAAGCCCCTGCCCTTGCTTTTTAAAAGGATATTTAGCACATGCTCCTTCTTATCGGGTCACCTTGTTGGAATTGCTGGTTAAGTCACAAGAAGAAAAAGAAAAAAACATGAGGTCAAGATTCTTACGACCATTTATTTACTGATCTAGAGTGTTAAAGAGCCACTAGGAGGCATGAGGGCATGTTAGTGATACCAAGGTAGTTTTGACTTGGTATTTACTTTCTCCCTCACATTACATGAATATCTCTCAAGTGTGTAACCAAAAAAAAAAAAAAAAAGCTCTAAAGAAAAATGACTTTAGAACAAGGCATAGGCAAGGACAGGGTGCTCCAGGACGCTCTGTCAGAACTCTGGCACATTGGCTGATATGTTCCAAAATCCTTTGCTTCCATCTGAACACACAGATCACACAGATAGCTCATCAACGCTAGAAGAACAGTGCGAAAGGTCTAGATAAGCCCTTGGAGAGGGGATGCTCTTGAAGCTCAGGTGTTATTGTCCAGTCATGGGGTTAAGGAAGTTTTCAAAAAGACTGCTATCCTTCCTGTAATTCCACATAGTTGTAGAGAGGCCCAAGTTAATCCGAGATAAGTTACCTCCAAAGAGCATTCAAGCAAAAAAGAAGGAATTATAAGTGTATGTACACTGAATGGAGATCCTCATGTCAACCTTGCAGAATTAGTGAATCACTGGGCTGAGGTCGGGATAGTTGGAGAAGGATTAGAAGATTTTCCATATGCCTAGTGTGTTCCATAGAGGAGAAATGTAATAGAGATTCTACTACAACATGTTTCTTAAACCTGAGTTAGGCTTGTTTAGAGTAACCTATGCATAAGGTGAAATATGTTTCCCTTGGCTATATAAAAGTTTGGAAAGACTTGGATTTATATGTTTCTTCTAGTACTTTGTAAGTGAGAATACAGTACTTTGTAAGTGAGAACACCTAAAACATGCTAATTAACTACGCCTGCTGTGAAATTCTTTATCTGTGAAGTAAGCCTAGTTACAATTATTTCCCTGCTTGACACCAGGATTTCTCTTAAAGAATGAATGTCTTTATTTACGAACAGGTTCTAATTGGGGTAGAGACAGTGAAATTTTAAGCACATGAGTTTGTAGGAAACAAGGGAGGAAAGTGAGAGCCCATCTATTCAGATAAGTTGGTAAAAATTGCCAAGGGACTTTGTGTAACATGGGAGAATAATGCTCTATTTTAAATCATCTGCTATATAGTCTTGCAATGAAGTGCTCCTCTCCAGTATCCCCTGAATCCCTTCTGTGTAAAAGTCTATAGCAAACTCTGTGTCTCCTATGAATGGCAGTTTGGGGGTGAGGGAACATGGAATCAAGAGTTGAAAAATGGGTCCTAAGAGTAACTCAATAAGTAAAAAGCAATTAGATACATATAGAAAATTAAGAGGGACTTCCCTCGTGGTCCAGTGGTAAAGAATCCACCTTCCAATGCAGGGGACAAGGGTTCAATCCCTAGTCGGGGAAATAAGATCCCACATGCCACGGGGCAACTAAGCCTAAGCACCACAACTACTGAGCTTGTGTGCCACAAACTGTAGAGCCCATGCGCTCTGGAGCCTGTGTGCCACAACTAGAGAGAGAAAACCCACACACCACAACTAGAGAGTAGCCTGTGCGCTGCAAGGAAAGATCTGCTTGCTGCAACTAAGACCCGACGCAGCCAAAAGAATAAAAAATAAAAAAATATATATTTAAAAAAAAAGAAAAGAATCCGTCAGGAGCATGCAAGCAAATTTGGAACTGCAGGGATTAGCGGAAATGTTGGAGAAGGCATTGGACTTTCCATATGAATAGGGTTTTTTTTTTAAACATCTTTTTTGGAGAATAATTGCTTTACCATGTTGTGTTAGTTTCTGCTGTGTAACAAAGCGAATCAGCTATACATATACATATATCACCATATCTCCTCCCTCTTGCATCTCCCTCCCACCCTCCCTATCCCAACCCCCCCATCCCACCCCTCTAGGAGGTCACACAGCACCGAGCTGATTTCCTTGTGCTATGCGGCTGCTTCCCCCTAGCTATCTATTTTACATTTGGCTCTGCGGAGATCTCAAGGGACAGGATGACTCTGCTGATATCTTGATAAAGCAGCTGATACGGTTGTGAGAATATAAAATTAGATTAAATTAGATATGTAAGCACATTATTTCAACAACTCCGTCACCTCCACCTTTCTCATAAATCTGTCACTTCTTCTCTCTCTTCACTTCTCCTGGGTTTCAATGCTCTCATGTTTAGCACAGCTACTCAAGACTTCTACTCTATAATTCTACTTGGATCTACTCTTACTGATAATGTTCTATTTGAAACTCTCTGAGTCATTAAAATGGGGATAATAATGTCTTCCTCAAAAAGTTGTATCCACTAAAATAAAATATAGGATAAGGGGGCTTCCCTGGTGGCGCAGTTGTTGAGAATCTGCCTGCCAATGCAGGGGACACGGGTTCGAGCCCTGGTCTGGGAGAATCCCACATGCCGCGGAGCAATTAGGCCCATGAGGCATAACTACTGAGTCTGCACGTCTGGAGCTTGTGCTCCGCAGCAAGAGAGGCCGCGATAGTGAGAGACCCGCGCACCGCGATGAAGAGTGGCCCCCGCTCGCCGCAACTAGAGAAAGCCCTTGCACAGAAACGAAGACCCAACACAGCCATAAATAAATAAACAAACAAATAAATAAATAAATAAAATTTTAAAAATATATATATAGGAAAGGGGCAATTTATAGAATTTGAAGGGCTATAAAATATAGGTTTTATATTTAAACAGCAGCTCACAACTGCTCTAATAAGAAGAGAATAAAATAAAACAAATAGAGGCTCTTCTCCAAACCACTACCTTCTTTTCTGGGCAGCAGAGCTGGAAGGAAAGTTAGTGACTCTCTAGCACTTCTTTTTTTTTTTTTTTTTTTTTTTGGCGACACCGTGGGGCATGTGGGATCCTAGTGCCCTGACTAGGGATCGAACCCATGCCCCCTGCATTGGGAGCACAGAGTCTTAACCACTGGACTGCCAAGGAAATCCCTCTATAGCACTTCTTGATGGGACCCTCAGTCTAACTACATATGAGAACCAAAGCTCAGTTCTCTCAATGGCCAGGCCAGGGCCCTTTGTCTTTTCCAGGGGCCTCTGTGCAGAAGGATGTGCTCTCAGTAACTGCAGACTAGTTAATATAACAGACTTGAGAAGTCCTGGCCCCTCAGCACCTTCACATCCAGAGTATCCTTTCAACCTAACTTTCAACTTGAAGAGCAAACCATACATGGAGATGGATGCCAGGCACTTAGAACAAGTTCTCGGATTGGCTATCTATTTTCATTTGGTTGTCATCACTGGACTTGAACTATTTCAGAACTTACTGAATATGAATAATGGCTTGATTCTTTTCATTTCTTTGCATGAGAATTTGGTAGCACTGATTTAGGATGGGTTGAAGGTGGGGTGGGAGTGAGGCCTACCTTTTTCCAGAATTTTTCCTCCTGTCATTTAACTCAATTCCTCCTGGTTCTGGTCAATGGCAGCAACACGTTGCCCTGATATCCTTTTAAATACATGTTGACAACTTTGATGTTTCCCTCTGTCTTCCTAAATCCTCCAAACAGAGCATGCACAGTTCTCTTAACCTTCCCACATAGATCTTATTTTGTAAATTCTGTACCATCTTGTGACTTCCTTGAAGGCTTCCCATCTGTTTTTCTTTGAAGAAAGCCATATAGAAAATCAAAGGGCAACTGGAAATAAAAGTGCAAATATATCTTATTTTGCTTTTCTTCTCTACTTCATTTTTCTTGTTTGTTTATTAACAGGAATAATTTACAAAAGGTAATAAACCTGATACTAAATGAATAATTGCCCCTTTCTGAAAACAACACAATTTAGGTTTAGATTTGGGGCCGAATACAGTTGAAATCAATGCCTGCATACAAAAAAAGTTTTTTTAAGTCCATTGGTAAAGAGTTCATTAGATTGGATATTGTATTTAATCTTGATGATGCAGACATGAACAGGAATATGGGTGCATTCCTTTTTTTAAGGCTTTGTCTCAGAAGAATTCAAGATAACTGTAAACCATCTTTTGTCAAAGTTTCTTGAGAGACTGAATACATTTTGAAGCCACTCAGTATTTACCCCATGTTGAGTCTTGCCTGCAATCTTACTTTGACATTGAACAGCAAACAACGGAAAAGTTTTATTTTTAACACACACACACACACACACACACACACACACACACACACGTGTTCATGGTCTATTTTCATGATGTTGGTTTCTGAGGATGTGGTGTTAGTTGTTTCTGCCATCTCTCTTCCTTTTTTTTTTTTTAAACTAGGAATGCTAAGTGTGTCTCCTATGTCCAGATTATTATGGTGGTGGGATTTGTCCAATATGGGCTTTACTAGGAAAATCAGGGCAAAACATAAAATGTTTTTGATAAAGTCAGTATTTTTAATGTTTTATCTAAGACAACAGTAGTATTCCCAGGGCTGACTTTCTCCACCAGAGATTTTAAGAGCTCTTACAATAGAACTTTTTTTATCATTTCTCTTTTTTCCAAGAGTGCATAAGAATGGCAAGCAAAATCTTTAATTTTGATTATTTATTATAATTATGAGGGCACTGTCAAGAAATGGGTCCATATAAAATAATTTCTAATTTAATTTGAATCATAAATATATAAGCACCTTACTTACAAGATAGTAATTTATTGATTTACTTGAAAATCAATTTGAAATTGATTTATAGGAAAAGAAGTCCTTCCCCTGGTTCATCCCTCCCCCAAAATGCAGAGAAGTGAAAACTTATTTAATATACATGGTGTGCTATGTAACGACATAAAAATCTAAGAGTCCCCCCGCCCATATTTGGTACTAAGCTTTTAAAAGATTTTTGATAATGTGATGGTTAATTTTATGTGTGACCTCGACTGGGCAATGGGGTGCACAGATATTTGGTCAAACATTATTTCTGGTGTGTCTATCAGGGTATTTCTGGATGAGTTTAACATTCAGATTGGTGAATCAATAAAGCAGATTGCCCTCCCCAGTGTGGCTGGGCCTCATCTAATCCACTGAAGACCTGGATAGAATACAAAGGCTGAGTAAGGAAGAATTTTTTCTCCCTGACAGTCTTTAAGCTAGGATATTAGTCTTCTCCTATCTTTAGACTTGGATTTAGACTAGAGCTTACACCATCAACTCACCTGGTTCTGAGGTCAGACTTGGTGTGGAACTATGCCATCGGCTCTCCTAGGTCTGGACTTCTCAACCTCCATGATTGCATGATCCAATTCCTAATGCTAAATGTAAATTATACACACATAATATGTATAGTATATACTATTTATGTAATATAAGCCTATGTTGTATTATATAAATAATATACATATATGAATAAGTTAAATGTATTAGTCAGGGTTCTCTGGAGAAAGTGAAGATATGTCTTGTATTGGTTCTTTTTCTCTGGAGAACCCTGACTAATACATTTAATTTATTTTAATGCTATGAAAACGCTATAAAAAAGAAAACCAAACTTGTGCTAATTTTCAATGTAACACACCCCTTTTCTTACCTTTTTACATTTATTTATTTTTTTTTTTTGCGGTGCGCGGGCCTCTCACTGTTGTGGCCTCTCCCGTTGCGGAGCACAGGCTCTGGACGTGCAGGCTCAGCGGCCATGGCTCACGGGCCCAGCCACTCCGCGGCATGTGGGATCTTCCCGGACCGGGAAACGAACCTGTGTCCCCTGCATCGGCAGGCGGACTCTCAACCACTGCACCACCAGGGAAGCCCTTACCTTTATATTATATTTTAAAATTCAGAATGTATAAAATAAGTTCAGGCTACATTGTAGTAGTGTAGTAAGTGTGACCTTCTATATGATCCCTCCATGGCAGCTTCTGTACTCCAGTACCTGAAATTCCATTAATACAATGGAATTACCTATTTCTCTATCATAGATGAGATGTGAAAGGTAAATACTTTGGAAGAGAGTATATATGGACTTCAATTTATGTGAAAATGAATGGAGAGTATTAGATCCCTTTGAGTATTTTTTTCTGACGAAGGGATGGATAGAGAAGAAAAATAACTGAAAAGAGAGGAGTGTCACAGAAGCAGAAAGAATACAGAGAGGCGTGATTGAGTGCCCTACAGCTTCTTTTTGCCTATTTCACATTTATACAAAGGCCACTCCAATGAAGACCACTATCCAAAAACTGAGGGGCACATCTCCATTCTGCTTGGACCCTCAGGAGTGATTCCAGGGATTGACAGTTACCTTCTTTTAAGATTTAATCAATTCTCTAACTAGAACTGTGTGAAAATATATACTACTAAACAGATAATAGTTTGTCATCTAGGGCAGCCTGACCCACTATATAAATTCTAAGGAGGCTGGAGAGAGGATGGATTCTTTGTCTATTTGTGCTTATTGTAAGCATGGGTACTAGAATATTCTTACAATAATGAGCAGTGTCATGTCTCAAACGTTTGTTTTTCAGATCAACTTGACTGCTTTCTGAAGATCACTGTGACACAGTAAATGTTAAAAAAGATAAGGCAAATTCTCAAAAAGAAATGGATTAGAGCTTGAGCTTTTGTCAGTTACTGAAAAATAAAATAAAATCCATATATGTTTTTAATATGTACAAAATGCCAAATTCAATTTTATGCCAAATTGAGTAGCATTATAGGATCATATATATACACACACACAACTTTATTGAAATTTAATTGATATATAATGTTCTGAAAGTTTAAGGTATAAATGTGATTTGATACACATATGTATTGTAAAATGATTACCACAATAAGTTTCATTAGCACATCTATCACTTCACACAACTATTTTTTTTGTAGTGAGAACATTGAACATCTATTCTCTTAACAACTTTTAAGGATATGATACATTTTTGTTAACTGTGGTCATTATTCTGTATATTAGATGCCCAGAATTTATTTATCTTATAACTGGAAGTTTGTACCTTTTGACCAACATCTCCCCATTTTCCCCTCCCTCTCAGCCCCTGGCAACCACCATTCTACTCTGTTTCTATAAGTTCCTATCCTTTCAGATTCCACATACAATGGGATCATTCAGTATTTGTCTTTCTCTGTCTGGCATATTTCACTTAGCATAATGCCTTGAAAAACTTGGTTGGTGACCCATAAAAAGATAGAAACATAACTAAAATATTAGCACTGTTTTACACTTGTTAAGCGGTCAAAAGGTACATAAATACTATAATAAATATAACATTTTATCTTGAAATTCCTCAAAGCCTAAAGAATTTGGTGCTTAATCCACCACTGGGAGGGTTTTTTTTTTATGGTGATTCCTATGGTTCTTATATTTTAAAAAATATTACAAAGTTCTGATGAGCTTTTATGAGAAAAATAAAAGCCAGGTTTTTCTTCTGAGAGTCTTACCAACTGTGATATTTTTTGATAGGTTATTAGGAATAATCAACAGCATAGTAGAAAACTACCCTAAGGAGAAATCTCAGAGCTTAGATAATCTTGTCATTTATTCAAGGGACTTGGTTAGTCATAATGTAAAGAAAAATAACTCCTTTTTGGTACCAGGCTGTCATGAATTAAGAATGAAAATAATTTGGGTTATGAAGCATTTTTTTCCCTACAAACTAACTCTGTAGAGACTTGGGAAAAATAGGGAAATATAAGTATCTTAGCTTCATTTTAAGCTGATCTTTGTAAAATTGAATTCTTCCAAAGTAAGCATTTATAGTACCATTTTGAGGGAAATGTAATATTGAAATCTGTATGAATGTGCATTAATTTAATCCATGTGTGCCTATGTTCAGCAACCAACTAGAGAATTAATATCTATCCCTTCTATAGAGATAAAGGCTCAAATTCTTCACAACATCGTAAACCCTTCTTCACTAAATTATGGCTATGATAATAAATTCACATCTTGAAGGGCTTAAACACAAGAGAATAAAGAACTTAATAATGAAAGTTAATGGATTACAATCCATTTAAACTGTATATTCAGAAAGACTATGTTTTCATTGGGGAGCTTTCGCTAGTTTAATAAATGAGAACCGTCTGTCCTGATTATAAGAAATCAGCCCGGTTAACCACACAAGCAAGGTCAGCTCACGGATCAAAACACTACTAGGGAAGACAAAAGGTATTTGAAGGGCACTTTATCTCCAGACCTGGACCATGACCTTGACACAAGGTCATTTTTCCTTTATCAGAAAATAGCCATTTACCCTGAGTTTGTGTTTGAATTACTCATTTGAGAAAAGAAGTAACTTTACACATTGTAAGATGCAAACTGTCTGTAATGGTAAAACCTCAAATTATTCTCTCATCCACTTCTCGTTCATGGTTCTGAAAGACTGAAGCCACCTTAATGAAGGAATTAAAATGTTTCATGGGGCTTCCCTGGTGGCTCAGTGGTTGAGAGTCCGCCTGCCAATGCAGGGGACACGGGTTTGTGCCCCGGTCCGGGAAGGTTCCACATGCCACGGAGCAGCTGGGCCCGTGGGCCATGGCCGCTGAGCCTGCATGTCCGGAGGCTGTGCTCCACAGCAGGAGAGCCCACAACAGTGAGAGGCCTGCGTACCACAAAAAAAAAAAAAAAAAAAAGTTTCATGAAACACAGGATTTGGTGTTTTGCCATGAGAGTCAGTCAGACTGGTTTTTGTAGTGAGGCCGCATAAACCCCAAGAGATCCTCTTTGTCCTATAGGCAGGTCCATTCCCTCACTGCTGTAGAATGTTCTGAGTGTTCAGTAACTAACCTGCACTAACTGAGCAGCACCCTGAGACAGGTGCCCAGCTCTGCCCCTGCTGTGTGTCCAAAGATGCACTTGGGGGAGACTTAGAAATTAACGTTGTGAACCAGAAGTATATCAACTAGGCAGATGGACAAGGTTTTGCTCAAGAGGTGGAACTGGAGGGAGAGAACATGGCTCCCTGAGAGAAAATAGACACGAGTGAAGTGGAAGTATGGGAGATGGGGCCACATCAAGCCCTGCAGGCAGAGAGTGGTGGGTCATGGCAAGGTGTGAGACTGTGTCTAACCATCTGGCCATTCAAGGACAAATACACACATACACACTCACACACATCCATAATGCACAAACGCACACTCTTTTCTTTCCCAGTCCTCTTCCTGAGTGTGTACATTTGGGAAAGAGGAAACTGATATACATAAAAGAAATATGACGCTGTGATCTGGTTCTGCAATGGGACATCCTTTAGAACAAACTGGTTGTAACAGTGAAGGAGGAGAAAAACGAGCACAGGAAGTCTGCCATGGCAGAGGTAGTGGTAATAGCAAAGAGGACAACAAAGATATCTCTGATTATATGTATAGCTGGTACAAGTCACAGAATTCAGGTATATTAAGAGCAATGACTTCAATTTTCTGTTAATTCTTTTTCATTCTCATTCAACTGGAATGGAAGAAACAGAAGTAAACATTTCTCAGAGATCTTTTCTATCCATAAATCTGGGTTTGAGTTGCAGGAGCCTTATGGAGGACCAAAGAGTGAGAGGACCCTGTTATCATTTCTTCACTCAAATGAGATGCCCATCATCCTGCCTGGGCATTGACCCTCAGACCTTATATGTAAATGCCAGGTCATTTCTTACTGCTCTTCAACCAGCCCTTTTGTGCCTCACTGCTCTAAGTGACACATGTGTGACATACTTGGAGTCATGGGAATTACCTTGCCATGATCTGTTTCCCCACGGAACAGAAATCTCAGTGGGGCTGTCTCTTCCTCATTAGTCTAGACCCGCTCCTCGGGCAGTAAGTGGATCCTGAATTGCTCTCAGAGGGCTTCCTCCTTCCCAAGGTTCTTTCAGGAATTCCCAGTGCAGATGCCCTCTCTGAGGACCCACTAGGATCTTAAACTTCTCCTCTCCTTTGTCCTTCAACATGGGACTGACTTTTGTTAGACCACTACAGCAAATAGAAATAGACTGAACTGGGTCTTTTGAGGCCATTATAGTGCCAGGGATAATAGAAGCCTTGCCAATAATAGCTGAAAATGTCCTAATTTATACACCTGGTGTCTTCTCAGTTTATATTAAGAATCAAAGCTTGTAGAGATAAAATCTCAGAATACAATTTTTTTCCCTGCCTTCTAATCTGTCGAATGTCTCTTTTAGGGCAGAGTCTAGAAAGGCCTCAATGCTTTAATTTAGGAATAAAGGATGAGTAGAGAAACAAAAGGAGAAATTATAGAAGATGGATATAGATGATAGATAGATAGATAGATGGATAAAGTACTTTGCCACGTAAGTGAGAGTTCCAGGTGATCATGCTGAATTATGAATTAGTGAATGCTAAGATGGTATACTACTGGATAAAGCTGAGGGACAGAGGTCATTCCCTTTTTATCCCATTGTTTAGGATCTTACAGCAACTACCTAGTCATCTTTACAACTGAGTAAATGCTAGTCTTTAAGAATTTTCTATAGTAGAGGCATTGAAATGTTACTTAGCACTGGACCAAGTGGTCAGAAATCCTGAAATATGAGAGAGATGTGACTTTCTTATTAATAACAGTGTTAAATAAAGTTAGTCCATACCTGACAAAGGACTATGGAACATGAAACAAATGTTGATCAAAGGCACATAGAGATTTCATTCATATCCAGTTTTCCTTTTTAAATAATCTTTCAAACAGACAAAAGACAACTAATATTTAAGATAGTAATTTACTGAAATTAAAAGCAAATAGCTGTATATTATATCAATAAGGCCTTTTAATTTAGATTTGTAAAAACTTACATGTGTGACACACATTAAAGCTAGATACTCAATTTTGGTTGTGTACAGGTAGTTAGGTTGTGTACAGGTAGTTAGGGATACTGACTTTTTAGGTGTATCAGGTAGTGTCAGGGAAACAATTCAATCCCTATAAACTCAGTGTTTCCCACTGCATCCATCTAAGCGAGAGCAAAATTGGTAGGAAATAAGGTAAAAATACTGTGATATCAGTTATAATAGTAGCAAACAAAACGTGTCAGGTTTTATTCATTACATGAAGCATTTAACACATATTTCAGCCTTAGGAGGGGTGCACTATTATTATCTTCATTTACAGTTACGGAAACTAGGCACTGAGCCTTTGCATAGCTGCTTAAGTAAGTGGAGAGTCAGGATTTACAACCAGCCCACCTGGCTATAAAGTCCATGAACTTACCTCTCTCCCTCTACATCCTAGAAGTCCCATTTCCCTTAGACTGCATACAAAAAGAGACAGTCAGCCTGAGCACAGGGGCAGTAGGTCCTCAAAATGGTGGGTCTCAAAATTTAAGGACAAAGGTAAGAGTTGTTGTTTTGACCCAAATTATTGAAGGTTTTTAATAAGTTGTATGTTTATTTGAACTAATGACAATGTTAATTTGTTCAATTGCTTTAAGTCTTCACATGTGAGAATATATTATTTAGGTATGTTTGGTTAGTGAACATTTCTCAATGGCCCCGTCTAAAGGTTTTCTCCCTTCTTAGTGACTAGCTGTGGTCAATCTGTACCTCAGTACCTGAGCTCATGGGTTAAGTGTGAAGTGCAAGACAGTAGTTACTGTCTTTAGGGAAAAACAAAAGTATAAGTTACTTTCCTAAAGAAGCCTGCAGATCATATCATCCAGTCGTACAGAATTTTCAGAAAATGCGGTATGTGACAGAGAGGAAAATTTGGAGTCAGGCAGACTGGAATGTGTACTTGTTTGCACTGTGACCTTGGGAAAGTTATGTGACTTCTCTTAGTTTCCTAATTGTAAAATACAATTAGAAATGCCTATGCAGGTTGGCTGTGAAAGATTAAATGAGATAACATATAAATCCCCTTTGAACAATGGTGGTGGTTACTTAAGATTAGCAGTCATCTCTCTTTGAGCAAGATCATTATAATGGCACCTAGGAAAATTGAGTTTTTGTCACCAGCCCTCTGAAGTCAGCCAATAAGACATCTACCGAGCATGAAAAGTTCTTGTTTTAACTCTCATGAGTCACAGAATAGCATGACATTGTGGCCAAACTTCCAGGGTTTGAATCCTATATCTGCCACTTACCAACTGGTGATTCTGGGCAAGTTGCTTTATGTCTCTTAATGTCTTAGTTTACTCATCTGTAAAATGTGCATAGTAACAGTATTCTCCCTGCTTGTTGTGAAACTAAAGTGAATATTTATGGATTTCTTAGATCAATGACTTATAATTAGCCCTATGTAGGTATTTATTAAACAAATATCTTCACAATGTATTGCTAATTTAAACTCTAATAATGGATTAGACTGGATAATATTTTAGTCACACACATTTCCAATATTTTTGATTTCTGATTCAAACAGACATAATTATTCCATATCTTGTAGAGGTAATCAGAGGTGGAAGCTTTTGGATATTTAACAAACACTATTTTAGAAGGTTGATTAGTTTAGCTTCACAATGTTGGCCTGAAGCTACCTTTTTTATGGGTCTACAATCTAGGTATTTTTTTTAATTTAAATTATGATGTCCTTTGTGTATTTAAGCTGAATTAAGCTAAGTAAAATTTTGAATTCATTATGTGTTCCCAGAACATCTGACCTCATATATCCCCCTTGAAAAAGATTAACATCATGCAGAAAGAAAGGAAAACGCCTGAATGAAATGCTGTTAGCTGGATGTCAGGATGGTGATTATTAACAGCAAAATAACAAAGTATTATGGAAATAGGTGATCAGGAGTCTAAGTCAGTAATTCTCTCCAGTCCTTAAGAGTTCTGTTGCATTAATCTGCGATCTGTTGCCAACCAATCGAATTGCTCCCCAAATATGAACTCCATTCTCCACGCTGGATTCAAAGTGTTCAAGAATTTATTTCTGATCCCAGTGTGTGATTAGATGCTGACTGAATGTGTCTCTCAGACAAGTGATGAGACACCTTGTCAAGGTTATAGTCACTCAGACACTCCATCTCATATAATGCAGAGTTGGAAGGTGGTAGCTACATTTATTTCTGTTAAGTGAACATTAGAGATAAATGGCAGGGTTCATTTTCCAACTTAACATTTCTGTGAGGGTGATTAATGGATAGCTAAAAGCAAAGGTGGTATCTTAACAAAAGCCAGAACGGGAACAGGGATTTAGCTTGCTCCATCTGTCTAAAATAATATCTCCTATTTTTAACTGTTATTGCCATCTCAGTGGTACCCCATTCATTAAGCTTACTTTTGACAAAACCTAAATATATGAGAATCAACTAAAGGATTACTAAATATGATTTCTGTGGAGTGTAGACCATCCCTATAAACCCCTACTATATTTTGTCAGAAAGTAATATCCAATTTGAAAGTGAAATGAAAATAAATCTTTTTTCAAATATAGTTATGCATGGAAACTTAAAAGGAGTGCTTTCTTGATGAAACTGGAAGTCAGAGTCCAAAAGAATAGAATTTGCTGGAAATATAAACTTGAAAAAAATATAGACCATGCTTGGTTTCTGGGCAGGAAGCCAGAAGGAAGCATCACCATAACCAGTTGTGATACCTACACCATCAAGGTGGGGTAAGGCTCTTTCTAGTTTCCTAAAAAATTACAGGTATTGACTTTCAAAACTTTGATTGAGTAAAAAGTAAAATATTTTATCCCTGCCTGCTATTCATTGTGATTCTGTTGATTTGGACTGAAGATGAGAGGTGTCCAGGGTGGTTAAAAGTGACTAGCCCATTGACATTAGCACTCAAGAAAATACGAGTTTTTAAACTACTGGCTCCCCTTGGCCATTCCTACCTCTTGGTTTAGCTATTAATCTCATTATCAAAGTCATGCTAAATTCCCTTGCTGCTAAGGTTTGTTAGAAATCACAGCAAGAGAAAGGTTAGTGGTACCCATCCCTTGATTGCTGAATGCCTGGGGTCCTCCTATATGGCAAGATGATGCATTGTTCCCTGTGCTTTCTTTGCCAAAATCCTACTGTTCTACAACCCAGTGTATAATTTCACAATCTTTCTCATTATTAGCACATTTCAATAAAGTTCAAATGTGTATACCCTCAAAACCATTAACATTTTGTAGCACATTCTGGGTGGCACATTCCTCATTCAGAAAAATGTCTTCAGAGGAATGTTCTTCTGATATATTATACTCCTTCGTTCATCATTTAAAACTTGAGACATCCACCAGCATATACATCTTATTCAAAGTGTCAAAAAAGGACAAAAAAATTGCACTGATTTAAAGAGCCTTGTTACTTAAACTTCAGGGATCACTGCATCCATTTTCCTTTTCAGTGTTAACCATTTTTTCCCCATTTTTTTCTCTATTCATTTTGTGTGTGTGTGTGTGTGTGTGTGTGGTACGCGGGCCTCTCAGTGTTGTGGCCTCTCCCGTTGCGGAGCACAGGCTCCGGACACGCAGGCTCAGCGGCCATGGCTCACGGGCCCAGCCGCTCCGCGGCATGTGGGATCTTCCCGGACCGGGGCACGAACCCGTGTCCCCTGCATCGGCAGGCAGACTCCCAACCACTGCGCCACCAGGGAAGCCCATGACCCTCATTTTAAAAGAAAATGAATAGAGGGTTTCCCTGGTGGCACAGTGGTTGAGAGTCCGCCTGCCGATGCAGGGGACACGGGTTCGTGCCCCGGTCCGGGAAGATCCCACATGCCGCGGAGCGGCTGGGCCCGTGAGCCATGCCCGCTGAGCCTGCGTGTCCGGAGCCTGTGCTCCGCAACTGGAGAGGCCACAACACTGAGAGGCCCGCGTACCACAAAAACAAAACAAAACAAAAAAACAAATAAAATGAGGGTCATAAGGAAGGAAAGAATGGGTAAATACCTTTAAAGAACAGCATTTAAACCCAAATTTGGGGGAAAATAATCAAAATGATTATTTGTCCCTGCATAAACAAGGCGACAGAAATATTTATATCTTTAGGAGCATTTTCTTTGTGGATTATATCTATGTAAAATAATCATAATATGGTCTTCAGTTAGGAGAGTCTTAAAAAATTGAAACTTCTCACTTATGTAGAGAGACTTAATAAAGCTATTAAAATCTGAAAGGAGGTTCTTCAAGTTTGAAAATAAGAGTGTTCATTCCTTTTGTCACTCTTCAGGAATTCCTTATAGGATAAATCACTAAAGAACATAAATATTGTTATGCTGAGTAGAGGCTCAATATCATTGAGTGATAGAACGCAGATCAGTGGTTGTGGATGAAGGAATCAGTGAGGGGGTTACCTGCAAAGAGGCAGAAGGGCAGGACAGTTTTGGGGGTGATGGAAATGCTCTGTCATGATTGTGCTGGTAGTTGCCTGGTTGAGTCCATTTATTAAAACTCATTGAACTCTAAAAAAAAAATCATTGTTTACTTTATATGCACGTGTGTGTGGTTAGAATAGAACGGATGTTCATCTTCAAGTTGTGATGGGAAAGGCTCTTCTGAATGACTCTTCTGTTCCTCGTTGTTTTTTCTTTTTAATTTATTTATTTTTGGCTGCATTGGGTCTTTGTTGTTGCGCACAGGCTTTTCTCTAGTTGCAGCGAGCGGGGGCTACTCTTCATTGTGGTGCGCGGGCTTCTCATTGCAGTGGCTTCTCGTCATGGAGCACGGGCTCTAGGTGCACAGGCTTCAGTAGTTGTGGCACACGGTCTCAGTAGTTGTGGCGCATGGGCTTAGTTGCTCCGTGGCATGTGGAATCTTCTCAGACCAGGGCTCGAACCCATGTCCCCTGCATTGGCAGGTGGATTCTTAACCACTGCACCACCAGGGAAGTCCTGTTCCTCGTTTTGATAGTGTTAATTTCACCACCTGAGATTTATTTTTTCAGTGGTTCTCAAACTTCGTTGGACTTGGATTCACCTGCAAAGTTTGTTAACAATAAAAATACCCAAGGCCCACATGCAGAATAGTCTGTTTGCAAGTGCAATTGACCCTTGAAGAACACAGATTTGAACTGGGTCAGTCCACTTACACATGGATTTTTTTGAATAGTAAATACTACAGTGTTACAGTATCTGAAGCTGTGGATGCTGAACCTAGGATATAGAGGAAACACCTATGCAGAGGAACTGTGTATACTCAGAGGTCTGACTATAAATTATACACCAATTTTCAACTGCCTAACCCTTGCATTGTTCACAGCTGTAGTCTGGGATTGAGCCTTGACTTCTGCAATTTTATGTGCTTCTTATGTGATTCTGATAGTTTGGGAAATACTAAGTTCAGGTGATTCTCTAGTGGATTCATGTTAAACAGAAATGACCCTTGGAGATAAGATATTGTTATACTTTAATGTGCTTGACTGAAGTACTTTTTCTAATTTATTTTTGCCTCATAGGATTACCCTCAGAGAACAAGGCCAGCAGTGTGCTGATAAAGTGGCTGAAGGGGGAGGTGGGTAGTGCGTTTGGGGATGGGTTGGAGGAAAAGCCTTGATCTGTAGCATTTGACAGTTCCTGTGGTGCAAATCCTCTTACCATGGGTGACTGCAAGCTACTAATGGATTAACAACCATCTTGTAAAATTTCTGAATATTGAACAGTCACCTCTTTTGAGTCGATGAGATGTGGCTCTTGCATACAACTGAGACTGCAAGTAAGTATTTCTGAGAAAGAGGGAAAGTAGGCTGTGAATATAGGGCTCAGGTCCAGTAAAGTGAGTCTGGGGTGTGATGCTCTGCTAAGGACACCCAGGGAAGGATTATGATCACAGCAAACAACCAAAAGGACAAAAGAAGGGAGATTCTGTTTAGGATTTCACTTGGGCCACAGGTCTTTGGACCTGGTAAAGAGGCTATGTAGGACTCCAGGAGGAAACTCCAGGAGGAAAAACTCCAGGAGGGTGGCTGAGGTCAGGTGTCAGGTTAATGATAATGTGTAGGCAGCCCAAAAAAAAGTCATCTTAGAGAAGAGTTGATGAGCCGTTAACTAGAAACTTAACAGGTCCACACAAAATCAAACAGTAGATTAACCAGAATGGCAAAGAGTAAAGAGATGAAATCTCTTGGGCAGGGAGAGGCAAGCAGAGAGAAGACAGTTTGTGGGTATGGTGGAAGGCCAATTCAGTACAAATATCAGGAGTCCAGGTACTGGTTGCCTTGCTATATTTATGCAGCATTGGGAGCAAAGGAGAACCTTAATAGAGTAAAGCTGTATGGATAATTAACACCACTAAAATATAGAAATTTAATAGGGAACCTCAAATTAGTGTATCTATCTAAAGTGAAGCTATCTATGCGATGTCAAATAGTGCCATGGATGGTAACTTCCTGACATATGCTATGGGAAGCTCTTCATTTCTAATGTCCTCATTTGGAACCCACTTTCCAATTTAATATACTTTTTTGTTTAATATTTAAGGTTTCCTTTTCAGATATAATAATATTAAAATGGTTACCAGCTTCCTGAAATATCACTGACTTATAATTTCTCTTTATGGGCAGGCAAGAGGCAGGAATCTTCAACTCATATGCTATCCTTCTGCTCACAGGGGCAGACTCTTGGAGTACTCATGGGCTTTTGTTCTATCATCGAAGAGTCACTTGTAGAACAGGAAGGATTATTACTTTATTTCCCAGCCCCCTCAAGATGGAGGAGTTATCCTTCTTATTCCAAGCAGAAAAATGAATGGTCAGCGGTTCAGGGACATCTTAAGAGTACTGTGGGGACACATCAACACATTGGAAGGACAACCTGTTTGCTTTTTCTCAAATAATACTTGACATGACTATATACAAAACTAATACAGTATGTTAAGATAACAATAATATTTCAAGAAATCATTTGCCTCTCTGTTATAAGGACAAGATAAATTAAATTAATTAAATTCATTATAAATATAAATATAAATTTAATAACTTATAATGAAAAGGAAATAGAGCTGATTTGTACCCACAGAAACAAATGCTGAGTGAGTAGCCTTATTATAAATGTATATTCAATTTCTTATTTGATTTTGTTTAAATGATTCCTCACCCTGACACTCTTCTTACAATACAATCAAGCATAAGGATTTAGAGAAAATAGTACTCTCCTGTATTGGTTTTGTATGTGAGCTGCATCCCCAAATCAAATTGCTTCACGAAAGGTTATAAAGAGAATTGACATCACAGAATAAAAAGGAATATGTTACTTACAACTTCCAGCCTTAAGGGTCTCAGATCAAAAGTCAATTTAAAAAAAAAAACTGCCTTGAGATATTAAGGCAGATTATTTTACTGCATATCTTCCCAGAACATAGTATCTTTTCCACAGCTTTCCTCTATCCTTTAAGTTGGACCCTACCTAACTTAAATTATATAATTTAATACAAGGATTTTAACTTATTAAATAAAATTTAATGTATTTAAATATGTTCAGTGGTTGGAGTATAACACAATCTTTAGTGTATAACAATTTAAGAATAATCAGAAACAGGATAATGCAAAACTGCTTTTTTTGCCAGATCATTTATGATTAATAATAAAATAATAATATAAAAAGGTAAAAATTGTGATCCAAGAAAAGGATACAATTACACCTATCATAAAGTTCAGGATAATTTGATCCTGAACTTCCTAGCAACAGAGAAAATAGAAGTCATTATTGATTTTATGATTGTCATCAGAAATGACAAAGCCTACCAAATTTTTCAGGAAATAAAATATTATATTTTCTTTGGATTGTATGTTAATTTATATAGGGATCTGAGTAATGTCATGTTCAAGGTTCTCAATGATTTATAGTAAATGTGGCATGCACTTATCATGGTGATTCCACAAGAGAGGAATCAAATGTAGTTCATAAAACAAGGGGCTTTGTATTTGATCAGTGGACCTTAGTGCTTTGCAGAAGTCAAATTTCGTAATAAGAATCAAAATTATTTTAGAAAATGATCTCCTAATTTTTCACTCTTTATGACTTCTCCTATTTAAAAAATTATCTATTGGTTGATGATATTAGATATGAGAACCCCTGTATGTAAGAATACCATCTTATGACAGTGTTGTATGATAGGAATGATAAAAGAGCTTTACCTCCTTCCCAGATTGTCCTACATGAAAATCTACCTTTTTTTCCAGAAAAGCTGTGAAAAAGTTTTCCAAAGCCATTAGAATTAATATTTAAACATACCAGTGAATTTTTATGCATGTTAAAGAAAGTAATGCTTCCATCACATTATTTTACAAAAACACATTAGATTAAATGTAGGTAGGAGACCTATATCTCATTACAAATGTCATTTGTTTTTTCCCATAAATACATCACAGAGGTAATTTTTGTGTTCAAAATGTTATAATTGTCACTTAATTTCTTCAAGAACAGAATTTTTAAAAAAGAACAAAGAATGAGACAGACTCAGTTGTTCTGCAAATAGAATTTGCAATGGTTAAAGATATAGGATTTCTCTGAAACAATAGCATAAGGAGAAAACAACTATAGAAAGTGGTTCTAATGTTCCTAGAGTGTCTAAATACATTTCAGATCTATTGCTAATTTGTTGGTACTTAAATATTTGAAAGATAAAGACAGAATTCTCAGCTCTAACACAATAAAAAATTATTCCAATTTCTACAAAATTTGGAAGTTTGTTAGAGACAAATCTAGGAACTTCTGAGAGAGAAGAGATGAACTTTCGTCAATTTGGAAGCCTTTTCCTAAAAATCTCTTTGGGTCTGTGCCAAATAGAGAAAACAATAATTATAGCCCAAATTTGGAGTGATAAGTAACAGCTGGGTTTTTATAGGACTGAATAGTTTAAATCCCAGTCATTAATAAATGAAGGCTACTGCCAGAAAATAACAATATGTGAATACAGTAGCAACAGCACAATAGATGAGTTCTTTTAGGAAGAAATAATTCTGTGTGCAGCCACTAAATCAGCAGTGATTGTTACCTTGCAAGAATATATCAACACCTCTTTTCAGCTTACTCTAACTCCTAAGCAATAGCATTATATGTTGGAAAGTAAAAGAGCAAGGCTAAAAATTTATTTTAGTACAAACCACAAAAATGCTTAAACTCTGAGTTCCATCTCTATTAATTAATAAATTCAACTGAGTAAAACTGAGTTAACATATATACACTAATATGTATAAAATGGATAACTAATAAGAACCTGCTGTATAATAAGTAAATAAATAATAAATTAAGTAAAATTTTAAAAAAACTGAGTTAAAATTTAGCATTATTCTGCTAGTGTGCATTGGAGATCAATGGTGTGTAGTTGTAAGATGGAGGTAAACCTGATCCACTGACAGCCAATCAGGAGACTTGGGACTGGAATTTTGCCTTCAAAATGGCCAGTGAAATTGTTAGGGACTTATATTTGTGAATATCACAGTCTAGGAGAATTTTGACATTCTTGTGATGAACAATGGACTTTGTTTTCCTGGAAGATCCAGTTTGGGGGATCTGGAGCCTCTGAGAGATAGACATGAGGAGAAGATGAAGAGTGACCAGGTGATGACTATTGGGTTCCTCCCTTCAGAGGTGCCATTGGCAACTTGCCTTTGCCTCTGACCAGGTATTTCTGGCAAAGAGAAAACAATCTTAGAGTGTTCTTGCTAATTTTGTCCCACAGACTCAAAACTGTTAGGCTGAGTTCAGTGGAAATTAAAACAATAATGACAATAAAGCACTTGACATTGAACTGTTGTCTTATTTAGTCTGAGCACTTGATTTCCAAAAGGATTTTAAACATTTTAGCTGTTAACTATTTTGGGGAGATAACATAACCTGAAACATTGTGTTTTGCTGAAAGTTGAGCACAGTAAAGTGCTTATGAAGTTTAAGACTATGTATCTTATTATTTTTTTTTTTTTGGTTGTTAAATGCTAGATAGAAATAGCCATTTGTCCTTAAAATTAATTTTATGTATTTGAAATTGGATCCTTGACTTTTTTCATGTTTTGCTTTTTAACTTTACATATGATAGTATATTCTGTCAACATAACTATCCGTTATCACTTTGGTTGAATGAGAAGAGACATGAAATAGAAGATGAAAAACTATGTTAAAATTAGCAATGGATTTCCTGTGACTTTTTTCCCAAGATTATACTTTAACTGTTTAAAATGCCACCGAATTTTTTTTACTTGTTTGTCCCACTGTTTCTGCTACTTTTCTGGATCTCTTACTTCCAAAGCTAATTCCCTTTACCCACATACATACAAAAACATGCATTGGACAATATTGGGAATTGAGAGGAATGAGAATTATGGAGGATACTTGTGTGATATCCCAATCATCCATCTGCCCTGAGGCAGTTAGTTGCTTAAAAAGTATTTATTTTGCTACAGATCTTCAGTTTGGACAGGTCTCTGTGGAGATGTTCATTTCAGTTCCATGAAACATCAGCTGGGCTTCTCACCTGCGACTGGAGTATCCATTTTCAAGATGGCTTACTCACAAGCCTGGTGAATTGCTACTGGCTCTAACTGGGAGGTCATTCAGGGATATTGGCTGGGGGCTATTTCCTGTCCACACAGGGTTCTCCATGGTACTGCCTTTGCTGTCTCAACACATAGGTTTAAGCTGTGAGTGTTTCAGGAGACAGGAAGTGGGAGCTGCCAGTCTCTTATAGATCTGGAAATTGTCAGAGGCCATCTTTCACCATACTGATATTGGCCAAGCAGCCACAGTCCACTGTTACCCAAGGAAAAGGAACATTGACCCTACCTCTCAGTGAGAAAAGTGTAAACTAATGTGGCCTCCTGGGGCTTCCCTGGTAGCTCAGTGGTTGAGGGTCCTCCTGCTGATGCAGGGGAAGCGGGTTCGTGCCCTGGTCCAGGAGGATCCCACATGCCGCGGAGCAGCTGGGCCCGTGAGCCATGGCCGCTGAGCCTGCGCGTCCGGAACCTGTGCTCTGCAGCGGGAGAGGCCACAGCAGTGAGAGGCCCGCGTACCAGAAAAAAAAAAAAAAAAGTGACCTCCTTAAATCTACCACAGATGTGTTGCACACTTTGGTATCTCAGGATATTAATATGCTTCTGCCTGTGTGCAAAGTACAGTCAGTGACCATCAACAGTGTGATTTTTCTCACATTCAAATTAATTTTCCTGTTAGCATTTAATCACTAAATTTTTGAACTAAATTTTTTCTCTAATTCCCTCATTTTAACAACAAGAAGGAAGAAAAAAAAACTTGAGGGTTAAATGTGGAGTCAATGGCAAAATTCAGATGGAACCCAGATTTCAGTGTTCCTTCCCCCATCTTTGGGTTACATAGTGACTTTGGAAAGTTCCCATTATACCACGTACACAGGAAAACTAAGTAGTCTTATTATCACAAGGTAAACTTACTAGATTGGCTAACTGTTATCTAGTGAATAAAAGGCTCTGAAGGAATAAAGTACATACTTTTAGAAGGTGGAAAATATCTTAGATTGAAGACAAACATAAATACTTTATGGTTAGGGAGTGGGAATAGATGGGAAATAAAAGAAATGAGGTAAAAGTAGAAGAAAGCATACAGACACTGTGGGATTTAAATGTATAGAATAGAGAAGTAGAAAATGAATTTTGAGGGAAATTCTTAGGTTTTACCCCAAGAAAGAAAATAAAAGATTTAACTGGTCTTAATTTAGCTTAATTCAAGCACTAACTAGCATAAAAGTATAATTAGGATATTTTGATCTGTAAATATATAAAAAGACAGCTCTTTTGCATATGAAAGTGTAAAAATGATGTGCATTATGTTTTGTTGGAGAATAATAAGGGATGTCTTAAATATCACATAAGCCCATCTAAGTGGCTTTTACACAGCAGCTTACTCTATTCAATTCCAGATTTTAAAAACTGCTTGAAATACATTAGGCCATCTTTGGTTCCCTGACATAATAAAGCTTAGAAAATAGCTTTCACTGTGCTGCAGTATACTGTAATTTAAATTGAGTGATTTTCTAGCCGAGTCAGATAAACGATGAACAAAACCCCAGTCTGGCCTTAGGTGAACCAATTCTAAGAACAAGCGACTTACATGTAAACTTGGCAGATAAAGCACTGGAGAAGCTGTTTATTAACCTTATTCTCTGCAGGCAGAGGTTTTGTATGTTCTGGTACATCTGCATGGTTGTACTGAATTGACCAATTTGACCAAATTGACCAGTCACCTCAGAGCTAGGGAGGTACAACCAGGCCTAATTATAATTTAGATGTAGATATCAGCTTTTTTTTTTTTTTTGGAAAAATAGAGGTAGTTTGCCACTGTGTTATGCTAAACCAGGAAGAGAGTCAACCACAATATTCAACTATTCTTCTCTGGAGATCACGAAAATAACCTGTATTAAACACACTAGCTACAGTAGTCGTATAATCGTGAAAACATATTAAAAATAATATTTTAAAATAGCTATGGATCTATGCTGGACTCTTAGCTGAAAGTAACAGACACTGACTATGGATAATTTAAGCAAAAGTTGGGTTTATTCAAAAGAAGTTCTGGCAATGCCAGAAATCCAGGCTCAGAGCATTTGTGGCCAATGATGAAGCCTCAAAATCCTGCCATAGAGCCGGTGCAGTGATGACGTCAGTGGGGTACCACCAGGTGCCTCCACCACTGTATGTGTCACTGACACACTAGCATGGAACCCTGCATCTAGAAGGGCTGCTGTGGCTTGACCCATATCAGCCAAATGAATTCTCAGGGTTCCTAGCTTTTGTCTGGACAGGTACAACTCAGGGGTGGAGCTAAGTGACTTAGCTCAGGCTACTATAACAAAATGTTAAAGATGGGGTGGCATAAACAATGGGCATTTATTTTCTCAAAATTCTGGAGGTTGGAAATTCCAAGATCAAGGTCCAGAAAGATTGGGCATTTAGTGAGGTCCCTCTTCCTGGCTTACAGATGGCCACCTTCTTGCTATGTTCTCACATGGCAGAGAGAGAGGGTTCTGGTCTCTTCCTCTTATAGGGCACTAATACCATCATAGGAACCCCACCCTCATGACCTCATCTACACCTAATTCCCTTCCCAAAGGACCCACCTCCAAATACTGTCACATTTGGGGTTTAGGTCTTCAATATAGCACAAAGTCCCGTGACACCATCATTCTCATTTGGAGTTTGGAGAATCCCGAGTGCCCTTGGCAACTCTGAATGGAGGTAGCTATGAGAATAAATATTCTGACTTCATTCTCCTTCCTTCTTCCTCTTTGATCTAATGTTGGAGCTCCCCACTGGCTAGAAGCCCCCAAGGTCATGGGATTCCTTTTTTGTCAAAGTCCCTATAAGCTAAGCATTCCTGGGCACAGAGTAGTATAAAGGAAGGAAAGTGAATTTGGAGGCACAAACAAGAGGTATCCACTCCTGTCTTGTTTACCACCTTACCATATAAGGTAAATGAATAATTGTCATATAAAATGAATGAATAATTCCTCATGATCATACTAAATCCTGAACTTCTCTTGTCCACAAAATGTGCAACTTTTGTTTCGAGTAGTGTCAGAGCCAGATTTTTTTGTCATGCCAATCCTTCTTAGTGCCTTTGGTATGAGGATACATATTTAATACTTCTCTCCTCATTGAACATGTCTTTGTCCTGGTACCTTCTGCACTTCAGCTCTATCTAGACCTCAATCCACCCAATTCTGCTTCTGCCTCAAACTCACTCTTAACCTTGATGGTACATAGAGATTAGATGGAGAAGTATATGCTCCTTCATGGTCAAAATGTCTCTAGAAATCTCTTCTAGCCTGAAACTGAAATGGTTATGGCTTAAAGTGATAACATTCTTTGAGAGAATTTCTTCACTGTCTTGTAATAAGAAATTATAGTATTTTTCTAGATTGTATGCATTTGACTTGTCTTTCTTAGGGGTATGGGTAATATTGTGCCAATAGAAATCATAGCAATGATTTAATAAATCCTATAATATTTAAAAATCATATGTAGATTTATGGTTCCCAAACTATAAGTTTTGCATTCTCAGTGGAAGTTATTGATATAAATGTTGAAAATGTCTTAACTCTATAATGAGGTACAAAAACCTAATTTCAGCTCATTTAATATCTATTAAGACATCATAAAGTATTTATTGATTTGTTAAAAGAAAAATGAGAGAAAACATAAATTGATTGTTTATTCACCAAAAAGTTTATTAAACAGAGATGTAATTTAAATAGATTTTGAAAAACTCTTAATTGGACTTAATTAACTAGTAAGGCAAGGCATCTGTGGAAACCTCAGCACATCAATAGTTGAGGTAGAAAATAATACTTGACTAACTGTCCACGATCAAAACAAATGGGAAATGCTCAATTAACATTGGTTTCTTGCAAAGCATATACCAACTGGTAATTCTTTTGAGGTTTTAGAAAAATAACATTAATTTTCTTAAGACCACCATTCCTTTGTCATCAGGGACCTCCAGGTCTGAGTGTGGGCTGTACGTAGACCTGTGGAATAAGTGAGGATCAAACATTAGCAAATAAAGAACTTGTTGTGGGGTAGAAAGGATTTTGAATTTGGGAGTAAGGAGCTTGGGTTCAGGTCCCAGACCTGCTAACCAGCTATTTGATCTTGGCCCAGGGCTTTACTTCTTTATTACTTGATTTCTTTCAATGGAAAATAATGGCATTAGATTGGGTACTTCCTGAGGAATAAAAGCATGCTGTGTCTATTATGAAACAGTAGCAAACTGTACTTTGATACAAATACTTTCTTTAATTTCCACTCATTCATTCCATAATTTTACAATCCCCTCTAACAGCATCTACTCTCATTCTGATAATGTATTATGCACTGAGAATACAAAGTTGAATAATAAAGAGAAAAGCAGATATGTTAGAAAACAAAAACTGTACAATAAAAACATGGTTCAAATATTAAGTAAAATGTGGCATGATTTTAACAACTGATAGACTATCAGGAAAGAGAATGCATTTGCCATTGATTCTAGGATTCTCCACAAGGGGCTTAGGAGCTGCAACACCAGAGACTTTGAGAAGGATGTATAATTCTATAACATAGATGACCTTCAATTAAGAAACGTTTATAAAAGCAGTATAACAAACTTTTTTTAAAATCTTAATTTTACTGACAATCTGTGGTTAACAAAGACTTGATGTCCATGGCAGAGCAAAATTTAGTCCCTAACAAATTGCTTAGCAAATTTTAATTGTTTCAAAGTGGGAAATACAAATTATTTTTTGAAATGTAGTGGAAAAAATAGAGGTGCTCATTTTATGCAGAGTAGAATGGAATTGCTGAATAGAGTCAAAGAAACAAGTGAAATAAGTATATCATTTTAAGTTACAAAGGAAATAAGAGAATAATTAAAAATAATGCTATAGGAAAAATCAGGAAAAGGAAGGAGAAGGGATTCATAGAGGGTGTTAGGTGAGATTATTGATTATTTTGAAATATGGGGGAAATGACTAAAACTAAAAACATAAATGGCTTAAAGGAAGATTACTTCTCAGGAATACAAGGAAGGATGGAGAAGAGTCATGCTGCAGACTGTTGCTTTTCATCTTGTTTTTCAGTCCTTTAGAATTGTGGGGTTATTTTTTTACTCTTAATAGACTATATTGTGTATATATGTATGTATGCATTCTCTGTATAGACTCTATCTACCTATCGATTTATCATCTATCATCTATCTATCTTTGGGTGGCAGGTAGAATTTCTCAGAGAAGGTGATACTGGAGCTGAATTCAAAGAAAGAAGAGTTATATTAGGCAAATAAAGAAGGATCAGAGGCATTTCAATCGAACTATAAGACTTGAATGCATCACTCATGTCTTCTGATTCAAAATATGAAGTTTATGTAATCGTTGATTTAAAGAAATGCTAACTTGAGACAAATCATTCTTTCTTAAACAAGACTGTGTTTTCCTTAACTATAAAGTTGAGTATAAAAATTGAATCAATATCCTGCTATGGGAGAAGACAGAAAGGAAGCCAGAATCTGGCACTATTGGTGAGGGAATAACCTCACCAATATGGGCTGAGTAACATTTGCATGAGGTGAGGAACCATTCAAAATCCTTGACAATCTAAGTTTGGGAGTGTTGAAAATGAAGCTTTGAGAGTTCTTGATGGAGATAGTTCTTGATGCCAGATGCGGTTGGAGTTCTCTCCATGAGTGGTTTTGAAAAGAAATATAAGTATTTACAACATTCAGAGTCCAGCTCAGAGATAAATAGACTGACAGGGCCCAACATTATTTTCTGGTGTCCTGTCCCATTGGCGTGGATCAAAGCTATCATTCCAGTGGGAAAATAAGAGCAGAGGATCAGGTGTCTGCTGTGCACAAACTAATCCTTGGATCATCAATGTGCCCTTGCAATCAGGGACCACTTGACATTGGAGCAAATTTGTGAGAGAAAATGAGTTGAAACTAGAATTCTATACTTGACCATACTAGCAGTCTAATATGAGGGATAGTTATTTCCAAAAAGTTATACACCACAAAAAGATGAAAAAAATCATGAACTATAAAAACAATGTGGGCACAAATAAATCAGTAAATCTTAAGTTTATCTCTAAGTAATTATTTTGCTTTTATTTTTATTTTTATTTTTTTTTGGCTGCACCGCATGGCTTGCAGGATCTTATTTCCCTGACAAGGGGATCAAACCCAGACCCTTGGCAGTGAAAGTGTGGAGTCCTAAACACTGGACCTCCAGGGAATTCCCAATTTTGCTTTTATGCTGAAAAATATTGATAGCAATTAGGTACCAAAATCTAAGCTCACAGACTTAGAATAGTATGCCATTTTACATAAGGGGCTTGAGCATACTCAAAATAAGGAGCAGCAGTGAAAGCATTCTAGTTTGTATAGATATTTATTAGGTCTTGTTTAACAAATGTGCTAGAAATATGACAGTAATCATCACATTACAATTCTATATATATATATATTTTAAACCATTTAGAGGAGAAATATTGGAATTAAGAAAACAATCAATAAAGGAAAAGTCAGAAAAGAAAAAAGAATAAAGAAAGCTTAATAAAAAATTCCAAATATAATGGTAGGAATAAAGTAAAATGCATTAATAATCACACTAATAGGGCTTCCCTGGTGGCGCAGTGGTTGAGAATCTGCCTGCTAATGCAGGGGACACGGGTTCGAGCCCTGGTCTGGGAAGATCCCACATGCTGCGGAGCAACTAGGCCCGAGAGCCACAACTACTGAGTCTGCGCGTCTGGAGCCTGTGCTTCTCAACAACAGAGGCCACGACAGTGAGAGGCCCGCGCACCGCGATGAAGAGTGGCCCCCACTTGCCACAACTAGAGAAAGCCCTTGCACAGAAACGAAGACCCAACACAGCCAAAAAGAAAAATAAATAAATTAAAAGAAGGCTCAACATTAAAAACAAAAAAATCACACTAATATAGAATGCTACATTTTGTTTTAAGAAGAAATAAATACTTACTTGAATTTTTTGAAAAAGTAAATCCTGTATAAATGAGACAAAGCTTGAGAATGATAAAAAAAAAAAATGAAATGTTAAAAGGCTTACCAGGCAGATTATAACTAAAATTACAGTGATGTAGCAATACTAACATTAGATTGAATACTCATCAATACTAACCTTTAAATGCTATTTTAAAAAGATAAAAAGAAGCATATAACAATAAAAAAATGTTATCTAATAGAAACACATTAGCCACAAATATTTAAGTACCTAATAAAAATAGTGTAAAATATATTAGTAATTTCAGATTTAAAACACACAGTAAAATATGAAAATATTTGACAAGTCGCAATCATTGGGGAAGAACTTCAACAAACATATCTCAGCAATTTTAAGATCCAGAAACTATACTGAAGATTGGCCAACAGCGATATAAAGTCTGATATGATATGTAATTTCCTTCAGAGAGTGAAAACTTCTAAAAGACAAACCAATATAGGAAGGACAGAAACAGATATTTCACAAAAGATATACAAATCAAATGGTTAGTAAACATTTACATAGTTGGACAAAAGCATTAACATCAGAGAAATGTATATTTAAACTTTTTTTTTTTACTCATTTTCAAACTTTAAAGAATGTTAGTACCCAGTGTTTGAGGATACAGAAAAAGAAAAAACTTCATGTAGAGTGAAATCATAATTCGTAAATCCTTTTAGAAGCAATTTGCCAATAATATAAAAATTTAAAGTACTCAGTCTTTGAGACAGCAACTGTAATCCCATGACTTTATCTCAATGAAATATTCATGTGTTTGTTTAAAGATGCTACTGTAACATCTCCATCATTAAGAGAATATTTTAATACTTTAAAGAATCACAGAACATTCATAAAGAATTAGTTAGACCTACATGTATGATACAAATATGTTGGTAAGATAGAGGCTTAACAGAAAAAATAAAGTTCTAGAAAAACACATACAGCATTTATAAGAAAATAATATTTGTATATAAATACCTAGAAAATTTACTGAGTGTCTAGACATCAAATTCCTAACTTTAGAAATTTCTGAGGAGAGGATGGGAAAGCAGTAAGAAAGAGGATTGTGAGTAATGTTCATGTTTTTCTCTGCATAATTATTGTTTTCAGATAAGGCTATGTTAGTGCTGTATTTGTGAAATTAAAAATATCAAAAGCAGGCTGCATAAATGTTTACTCCATATTACAATTAAGAGAATTGAATTATCAGGGTGTTAAGGTATTAAAGTAGTAAGTGGAATGACCATGCTATGAATTCAGGAAGGCTCATTCCAAGTCTTCTTGTTGTTTTTTGGCTTTTGTTGAAAGCCTTAAAAACATAAGGATTTAATAATTTATAATATTTTTTCTCACAGGTTCTCTTTCATTAACTAAGCACCTGTTCTTCTTCAGAATCCAAAGGTATCAATGTATCAGGCTGACGTTTGATCCATGGTACATGTCAGAGCTTTTGCAGAGATTTTTTTCTATGTTCAACTCACTATGGTTACAAGTTGTCATTCTGCGTTATGGTCCACTTCATTTGCATATGGGAGAAATAGAATTATTCCTGGTGAGCACCTATTGAAAAGAAAACATTGGGCTTCCCTGGTGGCGCAGTGGTTAAGAATCCGCCCACCAACGCAAGGGACACAGGTTCAAGCCCTGGTCTGGGAAGATCCCACATGCCGTGGAGCAGCTAAGCCTGTGTGCCACAACTACTGAGCCTGTGCTCTAGAGCCCGCAAGCCACAACTACTGAGCCCGCGTGCCACACTACCGAAGCCCGTGTGCCTAGAGCCTGTGCTCCGCAACAAGAGAAGCTACCGCAATAAGAAGCTTGCGCACTGCAATGAAGAGTAGCCCTCGCTCGATGCAACTAGAGAAAGCCCATACGCAGCAATGAAGACCCAGCGCAGCCAAAAATAAATAAATAAAATAGATTTAAAAAAAAAAACATTGAATTGTTTTCAACTCATTTCTTTTAAGATGTTACATGCTACAAAGATGTCAATCATATGCATTAATTTTTTTTCTTATAAATGGTACATATTCTGAACAGTTTATTCTGCCAATAATTTGAGGTAATGAGGATTTTATTGTATATTAGTTGAAATAAATCAGGTTTACAAGGCACTTGATAAACATGTGAATATCATAAAGGAAAATAATCTAGTCATGTAACTGTAAAACCTAACAGCTGTTTTGCTTGCACAATTATTTGGAAATAGATTTATTATTACCATATAAAAGTCAGGAGGTATTCATCATAATTGGTAGAAGGAAAAAAAACACTATGTTAGGGATATATACATAGACCTGACATTCTGATTGAATTTAAATTTTATTCGTGGCATAGAGACTAATCTGTTCCCTGGTGATTTTATAGCCTGGGCTTCATTGGTTTTCTATTATTGCATGTATATAATTTGCTAAATATAGCATTAGAATTGGGAGTACTTAGCAACTTAGCAAATCCTAGAATGATTGCTTAGGTCAAATCCTAGATTGGATCTTCACAAATAGGAATTAATCATCTCTTTAATTACCTAAACAAATTCTTCCCATCTTGGCAACTTTAGGTATTATATTGGGGTCACAAAACTCATTGCAGTTATCCCTTGGTATCTGTGGGGGATTGGTTCTAGGACTCCCTGCAGATACCAAAATCCATAGATGCTCAAGCCTCTTATGTAAAATGACATAGTATTCTAAGTCTGTGAGTCTCTTTCTGTTTTGTAAATAAGTTCATTTGTATCATTTTTTTTTAGATTTCACATATTTGGGATTGACATGTACACACTGCTATATTTAAAACAAATAACCAACATGGACCTACTGTGTAGAGCACATAGAACTCTGCTCAATATTTTGTAATAACCTAAATGGGAAAAGAATTTGAAAAAGAACAGATACATGTATATGTATAACTGAATCACTTTGCTGTACACCTGAAACTAACACAGCATTGTTAATCAACT
Source organism: Mesoplodon mirus (assembly GCF_964341445.2). NCBI lineage: Eukaryota > Metazoa > Chordata > Mammalia > Artiodactyla > Ziphiidae > Mesoplodon > Mesoplodon mirus. Next base: position 56,800,987 of record NC_138984.1, read on the forward strand.
ATACTCCAATATAAAATAAAAAATTTTTTAAATGGCATAGTATTTGCATGTAACCTACGCACATCCAACCATATACTTTAAATCATCTCTAGATTCCTTTTAATACCTAATATGATATAAATGCTATGTAAATGGTTGTAAATACAATGTAAATGCTATATAAATATTTGCAAATTTAGGTTTTGCCTTTTGAAAGTTTCTAAATTTTTTCCCAAATATTTTTGATCTGCAGTTGGTTGAATCCACAGATGTAGAAACCATGGATATAGAGGATGGGCTGTAGAATGTTTAACTTTGAGATTTTGTTACTGGAAAGATGATCGTGTATGTATGTGCACAGACTCATATGTCTTTGTGCTTATAGGTGAAGAATATGAAGAGAGAAAAGAAGATCCCCAAAGGGAAGGCCATTTTTGGAATTGTTTCTTGTCTTCACAATAGAAGATCTTTGGGAAGACAGTCAGAATTACCACTGGGAGACAGTTTTATCCTCTGCACTTTTCTCTTTAATTTTTATTTGTGCAATACTCTGCCTCAGTTGCCTCAGTTTTCATGGATTGTTCAAGACAACTCAGGAAAGATGGAACAGGTTGGTAGAATCCTCTAGGACTTTTTTCAGGCTGGGAAGTAAGTCTAGGCATTCTCCTTCTCCTCCTCCTCCTCCCCACCAAGCAATCTAATGACTAAAATCTGCTAGTTTTCCGAGATAAACTAGTGGGGAGTTTCAAGAGATAATGATGATAATAGAAGGGTAATAACTACTATTCTTGGATGACCTCCAAAACAGGGTTGTGCAATGTTTCTGCTGGCTTTATGAAGGCTTATACCTACTAATCCCTGCCTCGGGCTGTTATGGTATTATCAGTGATAACATAGCTAAGTATCCCTCCACCGCCATCAGAGACAGTGTTCCATGCTCTGAAACTGTGGGAATATGCTTTTTCATATCAAAGCTAAATAACAAAAAGCAAGTCATCTAAATGGCCTAATAACTATTTTAAATAGGTAATTAGAAATGCATCCATATGGAGAATAGACTGATATTGCTAAAAATATTGTTGAAGTAAATTTATCAGCATTCAGGCTATATAGAAGAAGGAAAAGCAAAGCATTTGCTACAGACCTACCTGTGAAATTAACCATAATTTGTTTTTTTGCGAAAGATATTGTGTGAGTGATTTTTGTATGGTCAGAAAGTGAGTCTGAAAGTAGTATCATCTGTGTTGATTGGTAGGTTAGAAGTTCTGCAGATGCCAGAGAAACTTTCTTGTAGCTACTCTTCCCCCAAAATTTACCACCCTGTCTGACACATCAAATATGTTCAATATATATTTTAATCATCAAATAATTTTGTAAAGCAAATCAGTGCCTACCAAGTGATATTTGCTTAATAAATGGGAGATATTATTACTCTTACCTGTATATCAAAAAACAGAACTAGAATAAAAACTTGAAATCATCAGAATAATTGTTGGGCTGTACGGCTTGCATATATGGCACCTTATGGCAATTATATGAGATCAGATAATTGAAAGGACCCATAAGACTCCGTAATTAAGATGAAGGATACAACAGGAGAAAGAAAGCCTAGGCATATATCAGAGAGGTCCAAGACCTCCAGGCACAGCTCCTGGGACCTTTCTCAGGAACACAGGAAATGCTTTATTTTCAAATCATGAACCTGCAAGAAACATACAAGTTACCTTCGTCTCAGGGGATCCAAAGTACTGCTAAATGCAGCTCAATCCAGACTGTGTAACTATACAAATCAGGTGTAAATCATAAGCCTACAGCTTTTCAATAAACAATGTAAACACATGGGTACATGGTACCTTCTGAGGGGTTTTGGTCTTTATAAAAATCACATCATAAATCACTAGCTGATAATTTCATCCCTATCTTGGCCAAGGGTTAGTGCCATGGTCCTGGGCATCATTGGAGATCTGCACAGTTACCCAAGCTACTGACACATTAACCTATCTTTACTCGGCACTTTCATGAAAACTGGAGAAAGGTAGCCTCCTGGTATAATCTGAAGGAGTAGATAAGGATTCCTCCTCTGGGAAACACAGATCTAAGGCATAGAGCATGAGAAATAAATGTGGGCCACCCACTGCTCTCTGCTTGTCCCTAATGGTAGTTGCTTCTCTGAGTGTACAAGCTGTATATTAGTTTATGGTGGGCATGAGGCAAGAGAAATATGTGGAAGAACCATAATCTGGACACTTGATACTTCCACTGGTGTGACCCCATGCATCAGGGGACAGGTCTGGTTGTGGGCAATGGTCAGAGGCTTAGACTAGCAGACATACATGTTAAATTGAGATTTTTTTTTGTGCAGGCCCAGCGGCCATGGCTCACGGGCCCAGCTACTCCGCGGCATGTGGGATCCTCCCGGACCGGGGCACGAACCCGTGTCCCCTGCATCGGCAGGCAGACTCTCAACCACTGCACCACCAGGGAAGCCTAAATTGAGATTTTTGATGACATCTATTCCTGAATATTCTGAAAAGTTCATATCCAAAAACTCTACACTATTACAGTAATAAGGTAGGTAGACCCTGATAAGAAGCCTCGTGGGATATACGTGTGGGGAAAACAAGGCAAGCAGGTAATGTCTAGATGGTAAACAATTACAAAATATTTAACGTGTAAGTAAATAAATGATTATTGCAAGTCCCACCAGCCACTCTGTGTTCAGAGACAGGACATGTGATTTTGGAATGCTTGTGAGAATGAGGCTAACTAAGTCTTGGTTTTTTGACAACTTGGTGCCAGATTGGTTCAAAGCAGTAGCTCGAATGCAGAAGAAGCAGGGCTCCATCCAAGTACCAGAACTGTGGTTGAACGGGAGCATTTGGTCCCAGCCACGAGGCACATGCCAAGATATCACACCAGATGGGAAAGAAGGTAAGCATGGGAGTAGTAAAGATAACACTTTGATGCTTGGTTATTCATCCTGTAGAACTTGCTGTTTATAATCTGGCCTAAATAAAATGGCACTGAGAAGCAAAACAGCACAGCAATTAAGGGCCAAATTCTGATGCCAGAGGTCTGATTTAAATCCTGGCTCTGCGACCTACCACCTGTGTGACCTGTTATATTAGTTTTAAACCTATTCTTTGCTTTAGTTTCCCCATCTGTAAAATGAGGATAATAATAGCACCTACTTCAAAGGAGTGTTTTTAGAATCAAATGACATAATAATAAATGTAAGGGTCTTAGAACAGTGTCTGGCACGATATAAAATATAAGCATTATGTATTAGCTACTATTCTTTTTATTCCCAGAGGCAAGAGTGGAGTTAAGCTCTGGTGGGTAGAGCCTGGCCCAATGCTTTAAAGGGCCGGCTGCCTCTGTTCTAACGTGGCTGGTAAATGATCAGAACAAAACCTTTCTTCCTTTTATTAATACCCATGTCCTGCTGAACAATTTGTATCAACAATTCCCATTCAGTGCTACACTTCCTGAAGCCCTGCTGACCTCTCTGGCTCCGAAGGACTGAACTGTTTGCCTTTTCATGGATTTTATGCAGTAGATTGATCTTCTGGGACTGATGTTTTGCTTACTATCTTGCCCATATCTACTAGACTTTTAAGCTCCATGCAGGCAGGAGTTACATCTGTTTTATGTACCATTGCGTATGTAATAACTAACAGGCCTGGAACACAATAGAACCACAATTAATGGTTTGTTTAAGGAAGGAAGGATTTAGCCTCACCACACGGACCTGGCATTGGATTCTTCTCCTTTGGTTCCTTTCTTTGATGCTATGCATGGCTCAATTCCTTTGTTAACTCTACTTTCACTTCTTTAAATTAATATCTTACCCAATCTGATTTAGTTCCTAGAACTCAACTTAATAGACTTACCCAGTTTGGGACCTGTGAGTGGGACCTGGACATGAGGAATATTGAGATGTCAGTAGGAGAATCAAGGAAGTTATCGCACCAGTGACTTCAGGATGCATCGCATATTCAATAAAAAGGTAAAATTATTACCTCATTTCAGTACACTGATTTTGTGCATTGTGCTAAAGTCAATGTGCATACACAGGAAATTTAAGAATGAAATAGATATCATGGAAAACAATCATGTCACACAGTAATGTGGTATGTAATTGATTATACCTTCAAACTATATGTAAATGATTTAAAGACATTTTTTCACCTTTTATTCTAAGTATATCTTACCATCAAAAATACATCTTAGTAGTAACTGTAGGTTGAAGGATATACTATCATTGCCTCATAATAATGTGGAACTGAGAATATTCTCACAGATTATTTGGTAGATATGGAAACTGCCTCTAGGAAGATGGTCACTTGCCCTAAGTCATATAGATATAGAGCACATAGATATAGAGTGTGTTCCCTCCATTATGTTAAAATGCTCCCTGTGGACCTGTCAAAATAAAGGGAAATGACTAGTCATTTCCCTTTGGAATGTATAGTGTAAATCTCATCAGGATCCATGACACCTATATAATGATAATTGACCACAAACCTTGGCAATAAGGTTTTGTTTTTTTCCCATGGGGTGTATCTTCATGCTTTGTGCTTCAGCCACTACTGATTCATATATGGCCCATTCCTTTTTTTTTCTTCAAAGTACAGACACACAATTATTGGCTCTGACCTTGTATGATGTTAAATTCATTGTGGTTTTGAGTAAAAAAAATTGCTTTCCAAGCAGGCTGAATTGTTTACTTATCTCATCAGGCACTTGTAGCAGTGAAGATTGAGGTTTTAATGAGTTAGAATTTTCTTTTTATTGTGCTATTGAACAAATTACAGAGCTAATGAGATTTATACTAAATAGAAAATCTCTGCATAACCTGCTGATTTATGGGTCTTAGGGAAAATTGTTGGTAATTTTTCTCTTTCTACAATTAGACAAAGTTTTATTTTTAAAGAATATTTTCTCTGAATGTAAAATATAAGCTCACATTATTTCTTCATTGGAAATACATTTGATATGGTAAACGAAATACATAGTTTACATCAAGGGTCTCCTTGTGCACTGGAATATTTAATTAAGATATTGCAATGATATGAATGAGGTTTGACACTGGGAAACCCAAGTTCAAATCAAGTTCTGCTAGTTTTAGTTTTTTTTTAACATCTTTATTGGAGTATAATTGCTTTACAACGGTATGTTAGTTTCTGCTTTATAACAAAGTGAATCAGCTATACATATACGTATATCTCCATGTCTCCTCCCTCTTGCATCTCCCTCCTGCCCTCCCTATCCCACCCCTCTGGGTGGTCACAAAGCACCGAGCTGATCTCCCTGTTCTATGCAGCTGCTTTCCACTAGCTATCTATTTTACATTTGGTAGTGTATATATGTCCATGCCACTTTCTCACTTAGTCCCAGCTTGCCCTTCCCCCTTCCCATGTCCTCAAGTCCATTCTCTATGTCTGCATCTTTATTCCTATCCTGCCCCTAGGTTTTTCAGAACCTTTTTTTAATTTTAGACTCCATATATATGTGTTAGCGTACAGTATTTGTTTTTCTCTTTCTGACTTACTTCACTCTGTATGACAGACTCTAGGTCCATCCACCTCACTACAAATAACTCAATTTTGTTTCTTTTTATGGCTGAGTAATATGCCATTGTATATATGTACCACATCTTCTTTATCCATTCATCTGTCAGTGGACACTTAGGTTGCCTCCATGTCCTGGCTATTGTAAATAGAGCTGCAATGAACATTGTGGTATATGACTCTTTTTGAATTATGGTTTTCTCAGGGTATATGCCCAGTAGTGGGATTGCTGGGTCATATGGTAATTCTACTTTAGTTTCTTAAGGAACCTCCATACTGTTCTCCATAGTGGGTGTAACAATTTACATTCCCACCAACAATGCAAGAGGGTTCCCTTTTCTCCACACCCTCTCCAGCATTTATTGCTTGTAGATTTTTTGAGAATGGCCATTCTGACTGCTGTGAGGTGATACCTCATTGTAGTTTTGATTTGCATTTCTCTAATGATTAATGATGTTTAGCATTCTTTCATGTGTTTGTTGTCAATTTGTATATCTTCTTTGGAGAAATATCTATTTAGGTCTTCTGCCCATTTTCTGATTGGGTTGTTTGTTTTTTTGATATTGAGCTGCCTCAGTTGCTTTTAAATTTTGGAGATGAATCCTCTGTCAGTTGCTTCATTTGCAAATATTTTCTCCCATTCTGAGGGTTGTCTTTTCGTCTTGTTTAGGGTTTCCTTTGCTGTGCAAAAGCTTTTAAGTTTCATTAGGTCCCATTTGTTTATTTTTGTTTTTATTTCCATTTCTCTAGGAGGTGGGTCAGAAAGGATCTTGCTGTGATTTATGTCATAGAGTGTTCTGCCTATAGTTTTAGTTTTTAAATTGGGCAAATCACTTAGTAACTAAGCCTCAGTTTTCTCAGGTAAAAAATGTCAATATTTCTGTAAACTGTATGTCAGGGTAAATAAACATGTCAGAGCAACTAGATCAGATGCTAGAACATCAATTCCTAAAAACTCAGTAAATAGTAGTGGTGTTGAAGTTGTCATTAAATTTGAAAACCACATCCTTGACTCTATATTTTGTATAGGAAAATTAAAAGTTGGTCTGGGGGAGATGAAGAATTCTGTAGGATTATTAGAAAATACATTAAACTACCTTTAATCCTTCATTTAAGACTCTTAGAAGACATGAAGGTTTAATAAGGAAAGAAAACTAGGGTTAGAAGGAAAGTAGATTTGATGAGAATAGCAAATCAGGAACCATTATCATGATCGATCAATGCTTTCATATGGACTTAATAAATTGGAAGAGAATCTTTCTCAGTTTTGCTTGGGCAACAGTTTGTGGCAAAGGAAAAAAAGGAGATTAAAATAACAGATGTGCGTTGGTCATAATTCACATGGAGAAATTGTTTTACTTGGAAGTTTATGCATTTCTTTTTCTGTTCTCTCATACTTAACCAAGACTTTTTGCTCCCTGTTGTTAAAATACCACTGTCACTTTGAAAGAAACTTATAACAGATAAACAGGCTCACAAATCTAAATCAGATCTCAGAAGAGATGGCTCTCCTTCTACCTTAGGCACAGCTGTTTTTTCTTTTTTTTTTTTTTGAGTTTCTAAACAATAAAGGAAACTACTTTCTTATTACTTTCATATATATTTTTGTGGCGCTATGTGAGGTACCCAGGTTGCCATTGAGATCTAGATAAATGATTCGATAAAGATACACAAAAATATAATAGAGGTTCATATGGTCTGAAGAAGATAAGACACACTACATTAACCCTCTCCATGAGAAATAAGACAAACATACACATCTATCTAAATACCTCTGCACCTGTGAGCTCAATGCATTTATATCAACCGCTGAAAATGATGTTGCTATTGGAATATCCCCCTTGCTGAGACTTTTCTATCCAAAGCAAACTGCCAGGTTTAAGCAGTCCTCGGTCAAGCAGCATAAAGCAGCAGAAGAAAATAAGTCTGTGAGTTTAAAATCTGCTGTTTGGTACAGAAAATACAATACAGCATATTCTAAAGTAGTTGTGGTTTTATCCCATGAAGCACCTCTCTACACCAGAGACTTGGGGTAGCAGTTCATCAAAATGAATATCACCAGATTTTCCTCAGAATTGGTCCTGCCGAATCCCTCCTTCCCCATGCATATTCCTCCCCTGTTTCTCAATATTTTAAATTCCCTTAGAGAAATATATATTTTTTATATTTTATGACTTAATAATGCTTAACACACAAATAGCCCTAGAGAAGATGCTTGAAAGATCTTTTAAGCATTTATTCAACAATTAACTATTTAGCCACTCTGTATTGCCAGGAGCTTTATCAAGTCCTGATGATAAAGATATGAACAAGACAAAAAGCGCAAAAGCACCTAAAGACTAATGGCAGATGTAAAGGAGTACATGAGCAGGCACAGAGATAGGGCTACTTTTCCAATAGAGGTAAGAAAAGGGTGTTATAGGAATGAAAGGGGAGGGGAACTAATCCAATTTGGGGTATTAAGGAAAGCTTCTTGAAAGAAGTGGCTTCTAACTGGACATCTAGAAGAGGAGAGCTATTTGAAAATGGGACAGGGTGAATTGGAAGGGTAGCTCATACAGGGCAGAAGCCTGGGGAAGAAGTAGGATCAGACTTTCTTTTAAAGAAATAAAATTCTGGCAGTCCCTGCTTTGGGTGAACCTCAAGTGAGTAAGTGTGTCTGGGGCTTGGAGCATACCTGGGAAGGGGAGAGGGGGACACAGATGAGGCGGGAGGAGGAATCAAAATTTGTCACACAAGTCTTTATAAACTGGAGCTTCTTGAAGTATAGTCAGCACATTGGCACTTTCAGCATACCTTGGGAGCTGTGTAGAAATGAAGACTGTTTCTGGGGGTCTGGGGTGGAGCCGCAGATTCTGCAATTCTAACAGATTCTCATACACCCACCTTTAGTAGCAAATTGTAAACTATATTAAGAATGTGTTCTTTATCCTGTAGACAATCTGTGGATGGATATGATTTGCACTTTAGAATAAGTACCCTGGTTGCATCAAAGAGGTTAAATTTCTGGGCTCAAAACTTTGTTCATAACAGTTCAATGAATTGATGAGTCAATAGGTGACGATTATAATCCCTGGTGTTCCAATTCTAAATCTGTTGTGTTTTTTTTTTACCTGAAATCACTTCTAGTTAGGCTCTTTCTATGCTCTATGAAGGTAGAGGTATTGAAATGTGCAAATTGTAGAAAGTATCTGGTGCTGGGTTTCTGGTCAGTGGACTGAATATTATGAAACCTTTTGTATTTTGATCCCCTGATACAATATATATTAAGGATTGCTTTGACTGAATATCATTTCTAGTTGCTGTCAATTTTTCATGTGTTTCTGATGAAATAAGATTGGAGTTTGAGCTGTGCTTAGACAGTCCTGGGGGCCATGGAATAATTGCCAACTGACTGTTGGGAAAACCTGCTCATCAGAGAGAGAACAGAGTATCGGTGTTCAGCGACATTTGGAAGTTCGACTTGGTTGACTGGCTTTAGGGGAATTGGCCGCACTTGTTTTATCTGCTCTGAGGCAGGGTTGTTGTGAAAAGTAGAAAGCGGGTATTTTAAGTTATTTTTTATAGAGAGGAAGAGAAAATGAGAATCAGGGCACACAGCTGCCTATTTCTCAAGAATATTGCTCGGCTCAGAGCATCTGAGTCAAAGAATTCCTCCCACGCTGTTGTTGGTTATGACTTAGGAAAGGGCACCTGTCTGACCTGACAAGTGTACACAGCGCTGGAGGCTTCAACTTTCCATTAGTAACAAGAGCCCAAAAGGTTAATTTGTTTTGGCACTTCCTGATTACTTTCTGTGTTCATCTCATTCTGAGACTTCACATTCACCACCTGATTTAGGGGCTCTCCTGAGCAGCATATTATCATTTTTCTAGACTTATTTGCTAGCTTTGGTCCTGTGATCTCTAAACGCAGTTAAATAGCGGAAATCAATTTTCTGTTTAGAGGGGTTGATGAGACCCAGAGAAATTTGAAGATCTCTCTTCTTGGATGTGTTTGAGAGCCATGCTGAATTGTCTTCCCAAATGGATGGAATTTGGAGGTCTCGTCATGTCAGTGACCTGGATGCAGGTCCCCTTAGTTGAGGCTCATTTGGATTCCTCACTTTAGGATACTTTGTCTTCTTAAGCTTCCCATCACCTGCAAACTTTTTGGGGAACACTACTATTTTAGTCCATTGCTTTAAAAAATTCTTTTAATAGCTGTGCATAAAAAAATTCCACTCTACTTACTCACATCCAGTGCCTCTAACATAAGCCAAATGTCTTATCAAACCTCTGTGAACCCTCAGGTGGTTTGATCTGGCAGAACAGATTACATCTGTGATCTCTCACTTGGCTTTTAAGCCTTTCATTCGCTTACTACCTTGATTTCCATAAACTATATATATGTTTTTAATTATAGTTTCTTTCTTTTTGTTCATTTATTTAGAACTTTCTACCAAGAGGTCATTGGCCCAGATAGGATGGAGTCTAAGGACTGGCTTCTTGAAAATGTCCTCATCAAATTGTTGCTACATGTTTATCCATTTTCTTTAACCTCCAGCAATTCCTGTGAGACACTTGTGGGAGCACACATTACCCTCACCCACACACTTATAATATTCACAATATTTCTGATTATTCCATTTTGTTATTAATGTATTTATTTTTATATTCTTTCCTGTTCCAAAAGGGACTGGAATTCATATTATGAATACTTGTTATTGTAAATAGCAATAACAATCAGTGGTAACTTTTTGCCCTTGTAGCCTCAATTTTCTCATTTGTAAATGTATAAATATTAGGAAAACTAGCAAACCTAAATTTGTGTGGAGGAAATTCTTATCCTTTGTGCTTAAGTATTCATGAAAGTGCTGACATTTTGTTTCCTTTTCACACTGCTAGTGTCAGGGAATGTATCATCACCTAGAGTCTTTGTTTCAGAATTGATTCTAACTCCATTGTAATCCACAGGGATGATCCAGGATATGTTAGTGGTAATTTGACTGCTATTTGAGTCATCTCACTGGTTGCTCAGTTTAATTTAAGGACCATGACTGGTTAGTAAAGTCGTGTCTAACACAGTTTACCATATTTCAGGATTCATCCAGCTCTGACAGGACCCATGGGACTCCTTGAATCAAAGATCATTCTGGTACAGGGTTAGAACTCATGGACTTAAATCATGAATTGTCTAATTCTTTCCCATCCTCCTGTGGCCTCTTTAGGTTCACTAAATCCCAGGACCTTGGTACTTATCCTGGTTTTATTCCTTCAATTTCATGCAGGCTTCACTTTTCCTTCCTTTTGAACTTGGCTCTTCTCCAGACTGAAGTCTTTGTTCCTTTTTACCCCTGAGAGCATTCCTTAATAACTCTTAGAGAAACACCCTTCCAAACTTGAAATTACTCCCTCAAATTTCCTTTTCCTATATTCTTCTGCAGATTGATGCTTGATTTTCCCTGTATTAAACCAATAATCATTTAGAAAACAAACTATAAAGATATGTTGTAGTCATATCAGTAAACAACATAAACTCTTTAGGCATAAATATTAAAAGAAATGTGGACAATCTACATATCTCCAAACTCATCAAGTTGTATAAATTAAATATGTACAGCTTTTTGTATGTCAATTATACCTCAAGTGGTTAAAAAAAAAAAAAGAGAATGTGTGTCTCATTCAAATGAACATAATTAAACAAAAGCAAACAAACAAATCCCAGACATTTAAAAAGAATCTTATAGAAGGACCCAATATCCTAAAAAATTATTCTACAATGGTCTATGAATCCAATATAATACCAATAAAAATATACTTGGAATATATCTATTTTTTAATTTTTTAAGGTGTAATGATAAGAATTAGCCACATGTAAAAGTGCTTTAATAGTAAACATGGGGAAAGCATAGGTTTTTAATTAGGTGGCATTGAGATATTCAGCTAGCTTTAAGTATCACATAATATAAACTTTAAGAATAAAACTATGGATGGAATAAAACTGGTTGAATATTTTAAAAGTCTCATCATATATCACATTTTTAAATGTGAAATCATAAAGGAAATATATGATAAAGATGTATGCAAAACAATCATATAAACACACACACAACACGTACCACACGTGCCAACTGAGGAAAATATGTGATTTTTTTTTGCAAAAGTCATAACAGAAAATTTAATCCTTAGTATAAAAGTTTACAGAGATTTATTTTCTCCATAATGACAAGATGAACAATATAATAAATTTTGGCACGGCGCAAATGGACAAAACTTTGAGATTGGCAGAGTACGAAAGTGGGAATAGAAATAACCAATAGATATGAGAAGATATTTAACTTCACTGATATCTAATGTTACTAAAATTAATACAGAGGATTCTTTTTGACAATCATACTGGTAAATATTAAATAATTTTTCACATATATATTTCTGCATAACATATCATCTCAAAACATGGTGGCTTAAAACAACAACTACTTATTTTTCCTCCTCTCTGTACTTCAGGAATTTGAATGGGGATCAGTTAATTCGCTCTAGTGGCATTGGCTGGGCTCACCAATGCTGCTGAATTCAGCTGGTAGCTGGGCTGGACTGGAAAGTCTTAGAAGGCTTCACTTGTAACATCTGGTTCATTATGCTCCTTCATGTGGCTTTTCTCTTTCTCCATGTGATATCATAGCATTTATTTACCAGTCTTGAGCTTGTTTTTATTTACAGCATCATGAGTGCCTTTCCTGACCAAAAGTAGAAAGGTGCTTGTCGCTTCGGAGCTTGGCCTAGAACCGGCACAGTGCCTCCCTTCCTGCACTCTGCTGGTCAAAACAAGTCAAACAGTAGAGATTCAAAGGGAGAGAATTAGCCTCCCCTCTTGACGGGAGGGATGGCATATGTGGAGACAGATGAGAGGAATTGTTAGAGTACTTTTCTGAAGACTGTTATAATTGGTATTCAAAGTTGTGGAAGGTAGAAGGAAATAGGTGGTCTCATAAACTCTCTGTAGATGTGAACAAGAGAATAGAATATTAAAAAGACACTTGAAATTATGTTTTAAACCATTTAAATTAACAATATCCATATGATTTGAGATGTATCTTCTAGGATCTATCCTACAGAAAATTGAGATTTATAAAAATATATGAAAAATTATTCATTACAATATTTCTTGGTAAAAATTAGAGAAAAAGATCCAAATACTTATCTCTGGAAGATAGGTTAAATAAAATATGGGATTTTCCCCCATATTTTATTTATTTTTTATTATTATTATTTTTTTTGATGTGCATGTTGACAGATACTTTATTTTTATTTTTATTTATTTATTTATTTATTTATTTATTTATTATTATTTTTTTAATTAGTTTCTGCTTTATAACAAAGTGAATCAGTCATACATATACATCTGTTCCCACATCCCTTCCCTCATGCATCTCCCTCCCTCCCATCCTCCCCATCCCACCCCTCCAGGTGGTCACAAAGCACCGAGCTGATCTCCCTGTGCCCTGCGGCTGCTTCCCACCATCTATCCACCTTATGTTTGGTAGTGTATATATGTCCATGCCTCTCTTTCGCTTTGTCACAGCTTACCCTTCCCCCTCCCCATATCCTCAAGTCCATTCTCTAGTAGGTCTGTGTCTTTATTCCCGTTTTACCCCTAAGTTCTTCATGACATTTTTTTTTTAATTCCGTATATATGTGTTAGCATACGGTATTTGTCTTTCTCTTTCTGACTTACTTCACTCTGTATGACAGACTCTAGGTCTATCCACCTCATTACAAATAGCTCAGTTTCGTTTCTTTTTATGGCTGAGTAATATTCCATTGCATATATGTGCCACATCTTCTTTATCCATTCATCCGATGATGGACACTTAGGTTGTTTCCAGCTCCGGGCTATTGTGAATAGAGCTGCAATGAACATTTTGGTACATGTCTCTTTTTGAATTATGGTTTTCTCAGGGTATATGCCTAGTAGTGGGATTGCTGGGTCATATGGTAGTTCTATTTGTAGTTTTTTAAGGAACCTCCATACTGTTCTCCATAGTGGCTGTACCAATTCACATTCCCACCAGCAGTGCAAGAGAGTTCCCTTTTCTCCACACCCTCTCCAGCATTTATTGTTTCTAGATTTCTTGATGATGGCCATTCTGACTGGTGTGAGATGATATCTCATTGTAGTTTTGATTTGCATTTCTCTAATGATTAATGATGTTGAGCATTCTTTCATGTGTTTGTTGGCAGTCTGTATATCTTCTTTGGAGAAATGCCTATTTAAGTCTTCTGCCCATTTTTGGATTGGGTTGTTTGTTTTTTTGCTATTGAGCTGCATGAGCTGTTTATAAATTTTGGAGATTAATCCTTTGTCAGTTGCTTCATTTGCAAATATTTTCTCCCATTCTGAGGGTTGTCTTTTGGTCTTGTTTATGGTTTCCTTTGCTGTGCAAAAGCTTTGAAGTTTCATTAGGTCCCATTTGTTTATCTTTGTTTTTATTTCCATTTCTCTAGGAGGTGGGTCCAAAAGGATCTTGCTGTGATTTATGTCATAGAGTGTTCTGCCTATGTTTTCCTCTAAGAGTTTGATAGCTTCTGGCCTTACATTTAAGTCTTTAATCCATTTTGAGCTTATTTTTGTGTATGGTGTTAGGGAATGATCTAATCTCAAACTTTTACATGTCCCTGTCCAGTTTTCCCAGCACCACTTATTGAAGAGGCTGTCCTTTCTCCACTGTACATTCCTGCCTCCTTTATCAAAGATAAGTTGGCCATATGTGCGTGGGTTTATCTCTGGGCTTTCTATCCTGATCCACTGATCTATCTTTCTGTTTTTATGCCAGTACCACACTGTCTTAATTACTGTACCTTTGTAGTATAGTCTGAAGTCAGGGAGCCTGATTCCTCCAGCTCCGTTTTTCGTTCTCAAGATTGCTTTGGCTATTCGGGGTCTTTTGTTTTTCCAAACAAATTTTGAAATTTTTGGTTGTAGTTCTGTGAAAAATGCCAGTGGTAGTTTGATAGGGATTGCATTGAATCTGTAGATTGCTTTGGGTAGTAGAGTCATTTTCACAATATTGATTCTTCCAATCCAGGAGCATGGTATATCTCTCCATCTATTTGTATCATCTTTAATTTCTTTCATCAGTGTCTTATAATTTTCTGCATACAGGTCTTTTGTCTCCTTAGGTAGGTTTATTCCTAGATATTTTATTCTTTTTGTTGCAATGGTAAATGGGAGTGCTTTCTTGATTTCATTTTCAGATTTTTCATCATTAGTGTACAGGAATGCCAGAGATTTCTGTACATTAATTTTGTATCCTGCTACTTTACCAAATCCATTTATTAGCTCTAGTAGTTTTTCGGCAGCATCTTTAGGATTCTCTACGTATAGTATCATGTCATCTGCAAACAGTGACAGCTTTACTTCTTCTTTTCCAATTTGGATTCCTTTTATTTCCTTTTCTTCTCTGATTGCTGTGGCTAAAACTTCCAAAACTAGGTTGAATAAGAGTGGTGAGAGTGGGCAGCCTTGTCTTGTTCCTGATCTTAGTGGAAATGGTTTCAGTTTTTCACCATTGAGGACAATGTTGGCTGTGGGTTTGTCATATATGGCCTTTATTATGTTGAGGAAAGTTCCCTCTATGCCTACTTTCTGCAGGGTTTTTATCATAAATGGGTGTTGAATTTTGTCGAAAGCTTTCTCTGCATCTATTGAGATGATCATATGGTTTTTCTCCTTCAACTTGTTAATATGGTGTATCACATTGATTGATTTGCGTATATTGAAGAATCCTTGCATTCCTGGAATAAACCCCACTTGATCATGGTGTATGATCCTTTTAATGTGTTGCTGGATTCTGTTTGCTAGTATTTTGTTGAGGATTTTTGCATCTATGTTCATCAGTGATATTGGCCTGTAGTTTTCTTTCTTTGTGACATCCTTGTCTGGTTTTGGTATCAAGGTGATGGTGGCCTCGTAGAATGAGTTTGGGAGTGTTCCTTCCTCTGATATTGTTTGGAAGAGTTTGAGAAGGATGGGTGTTAGCTCTTCTCTAAATGCTTGATAGAATTCGCCTGTGAAGCCATCTGGTCCTGGGCTTTTGTTTGATGGAAGATTTTTAATCACAGTTTCAATTTCAGTGCTTGTGATTGGTCTATTCATATTTTCTATTTCTTCCTGAGTCAGTCTTGGCAGGTTGTGCATTTCTAAGAATTTGTCCATTTCTTCCAGGTTGTCCATTTTATTGGCATAGAGTTGCTTATAGTAATCTCTCATGATCTTTTGTATTTCTGCAGTGTCAGTTGTTACTTCTCCTTTTTCATTTCTAATTCTATTGATTTGAGTCTTTTCCCTTCTTTTCTTGATGAGTCTGGCTAATGGTTTGTCAATTTTGTTTATCTTCTCAAAGAACCAGCTTTTAGTTTGGTTGATCTTTGCTATCGTTTCCTTCATTTCTTTTTCATTTATTTCTGATCTGATCTTTATGATTTCTTTCCTTCTGCTAACTTTGGGGGTTTTTTGTTCTTCTTTCTCTAATTGCTTTAGGTGCAGGGTCAGGTTGTTTACTCAAAATGTTTCCTGTTTCTTAAGGTGGGATTGTATTGCTATAAACTTCCCCCTTAGAACTGCTTTTGCTGCGTCCCATAGGTTTTGGGTCGTCGTGTCTCCATTGTCATTTGTTTCTAGGTATTTTTTAATTTCCTCTTTGATTTCTTCAGTGCTCACTTCGTTATTGAGTAGTGTATTGTTTAGCCTCCATGTGTTTGTATTTTTTACAGATCTTTTCCTGTAATTTATGTCTAGTCTCATAGCATTGTGGTCGGAAAAGATACTTGATACAATTTCAATTTTCTTAAATTTACCAAGGCTTGATTTGTGACCCAAGATATGATCTATCCTGGAGAATGTTCCATGAGCACTTGAGAAAAATGTGTATTCTGTTGTTTTTGGATGGAATGTCCTATAAATATCAACTAAGTCCATCTTGTTGAATGTATCATTTAAAGCTTGTGTTTCCTTATTTATTTTCATTTTGGATGATCTGTCCATTGGTGAAAGTGGGGTGTTACAGTCCCCTACTATTCCCCCATATTTTAAAATATGGGATTACATAATTAAATACTGAGAAACTTCTTAAATATCTGGGGTTTTCACCAAGATTGAAAAGTGTCCCAATTGAAATCCTACATTAATGAATTCTTATTTATTCATTGGCTTATCAAAAAGCAGTTAGTGAATATCAACTATGATAAAACAAACACTAAAAGAAAGTTTTATCTCTGTAGGAATTGACATCTGATCAGAGATTTTAGGACCTGGGATTATAACTATTACATTATGAGTCTACATGAGGAGATTTTTAACTTAGGATCATTTTCAAATAAAACTTTTTAAATGTATAGCTCTTTTCCACAGCCTGAAGCTTAATTTCTTTTGACACAAAATTAGTGAGAAATGATGTCTACATCACTTAACTCTGATGAGCCTGTGTCTAAAGTACAATTATTTTCACTGTAGGATTTATAATTACTCTTGGTCGATGTATCAATATATTTACCATGTACAATTTCTAACAAAAAAAAGAAAGACTGAAAAATTTGTTTCCTGTTTTATAAAATATAATTGCCCAATCTTCCTAATGCAAATTTCAAAATCAGAATTTATTTACCATATGATTTATATTATTATGTAATCAGTATCTCTCGGGACTGTTGTGGCATATTAGCTATGGTTTCTACATAATAAATACTTCTGTCAGTAGTAAGCAGGTCCTCCCTGCTTTGCTCCCCATCCTTAGCCAGTCAAATCCAGAGAGCTTTTTGGCCCCAGAGCCTGCCGTCAGTTCTTGCTCCCCTTGGGGATTTAAGGGACTCGCCCTCAAAAGAAAATACCCTTGCTTCATATGCAGCTTTATCTCCTGGCACACTGGCCAACGTCGATTGCATAGAATTTTGGACCTTGTACAAATGTTCACTCTAGCACTTGCTTCCTTGGATTCTTATCTTCCTGTTTATTATTAATAACATGCAACATTTTTCTAAAGCATATGATTTACATATGTTTTCTTGCTTAATTTTTAACTAATCCTATGGAGTAGGTACTTGTCTTAGGTTGGGAGTTTTAGCAGCAGAGCCTGAGGCAGGGGTTCTTGAGACAGTGACTTATTGAGGGAGTGTTCTCAAAGAAGGTAAGTGAAAGAAGTAGGACAGGGTAGGGACAAAAAACTAAGCAAAACATGGTGTCTGTTTGTGGCTAGTATCAGCCTGATTCCACAGGAAATGCTGGAGCACAGAAAGTACCACGGAGTTGTTCCCAATTTGACACAAGGGAACTGGTGTTTCGTGTCCCTAACTCAGTCACTGGCTGCCCATGGGGCAGGGAGATGGATAGTAAATTGTTAAAAAACCCCACTCGTAGCACCTGGGGCTGGGTGTGTGGTCCAATACAGTGGATCAGAGCAGAACATCAAAGCATCCTCTACTGTCCTACTATTCAGCCAGAATTACATATTTAGTAAGTAATAAAGAACTGCATTAATGTTCTCCTTAACCCCAAATTTAACTTTATTGTTCTAGACTTGGGGTTTGTTCAGATCCCTGATAATTTGGCAAGCTTCAAAACTGTCTGGCTCTCTCAATGCTAGAATTCAAGTGAAAAGACTGCTTTGTAGAAGCCCAGATATAGGGTAAGGCTGAAGGATGAGCAGCTATCTTTTATTATTCCATTTCTATCTCTTCACTGAATGGGTCAGACTTTGATGCCAGGAGTGACTTCGTAGACAAGCAGGATGGTCCTTGGCACCTGGGAGTGACCTTGGCTCATTGCCATTTCAGTCCCTGTTTTCCTTGTCATGGTGGCTCATGTTAGGACTGGGATGGCCAGAAGTTTGGAGAGTCTCTGGGATAGTGGGAGGCAGGAAGAAAGTTCCAAAGATCTCAAGAAAAATTTGACTCACCCTTCTTACTTTTTCTAGGCAGTGTGGATTAAACTAGTACTCACTCAACCCTGAAGAACTGAACACACAAGGAAGTTGTGAAACATTCTTTCTCTTTTCTGCAACTGGATTAGGAATAAGCCCTTCAACATCTCAGTTGAAGCCCCAGGAACTCCAGGGATTCCTAAATTTTGAGGGGTGGTAGGTTGATACTGGGCAGGGAAGCATAGAATATGGCAGGTAGTGTCCATAATCGCTAGAGATACTGCTTTGCCACTGACACCACATGTTGAATGTTTGAGAATGTCAGGCTGTTGCTATTTTAGCATCACCACCTGATTCTGTTGTCGTGCAGCTTGCGGCATCCCAGTGACCAGGTAGCAATATCAATCTATTTTAGCTCATTTCATTTGACACATCATTGAATAATAATGTGAGCTAATTTTAGACAGTCTAATTCTTTGCATGGAACATGTCCATGCTGAGAGTATCTTCACTGTGTATTGAAAATTATACTGTTCCTGAGCATGCAACTAATTTTGATTTAAAATGGTGTATGATTTAAAATGGTGTATGATTTAATTTCTTATGGAAATACTGTGACTTTCTTCCTGGAAGGGGGGGGTACCTTACAGTAACTGGAAAAATATTGGGGAAGCTATCAGACTTCTACTTTGTCTGGAGGCGGTTCAGAGTGACCATTTCATGTGGCAGGAATCTAAGATGGGTGACTCAGGTGAAGGAGCTGTACTTTATTTTTTAACCTCAATCCCTCAGTGTCACTTGGCAGTTTTCTGTTGATAAATATCTCTCTTCAGCTCTGAATCATTTCACAACAGCAAATCTGAGTGAATCTGTCAGGACTGAGTTGTCAGGGCTAATCACCATGGTTAGATTTGGTAATACTCCCATCTGTGGTAGCTGCGATGTAAGAGCACAACTGACTCCCCAAATCACCAAGCCTAATGCACTCGTACTGATGATGCTGTGACATGACAGACTGAGTTAAGAACTACTTTTCCCTTCTCCATTGTACCCTCACACTCACTCACTCACACACACACACACACACACACACATTTGTCTATATGTTATTTAGAAGAAATATATATTTCCTTGGTCACTATCTCACTAGGGATGTTTAGGGGGAAAAAAGAACAGAATAGAAAGAAATATACTTTTGCCTCTAAATCCAGGACTTGCCCCAGACCTCTTTCTTCTTACAGACAATACTTTCCTTCAACCACATTTCTCTCTGGCTTAATTTCTTTAAAAAGGAGATGACGAATACCTGCCACCGCCTTCTCACCTCCTCTTAACTCCTTATCTCACGGTAACTGTAGTTCCACTTTTACAACTTAATTGAAGTTACTCTTGTGCATATAAACAATATCTTTTTAAAAAATATTTATTTATTTTTGAAGATTTATTTCGTTGGGCTGGATCTTAATTGTGTTAAGTGGGCTCCTTAGTTGCAGCTTGCAGGCTCCTTAGTTGCGGCATGTGACTCCTTAGTTGTGGCATGCATGTAGGATCTAGTTCCCTGACCAGGGGTTGAACCTGGGCCCCCTGTATTGGGAGCACGGAGTGTTAACCACTGCGCCACCAGGGAAGTCCCATGATGTCTTTATAAATGCTGAAATTGGAGGACACTAGTAAGCCCTTGGATGATTTAATCTCTTGCATAATTAACGATGCTGTTGAGTCCCTCTGTTAAGCAAACCAAACCAATGAAACAAAAAGCCCTTTTCTAATCATGGCTTGGGATCTATCACTCACAATTGAATTTCTAAGTCCCTCCTCCTGGCTGTGGCTTCTTGGTGTCATTTGAGGCATTTCTTCCTGACAGTCCATCTTAAATGTTGATGTTTCCCAGAGTTCTATGATTATTCCTTCCCTTCTCTTATTCTATAAAACTCCCTGGATAATCTACCAACAACTATGGCTTCAAGTGTCACGGATGAGAACTTTTTGCCATGCCGTCAATATTTACTTACAATTATATTCCTGTTCATAACATTTAGATGGTTCAGAGTGTAACTGACCAGTGAATGCCACTCAACATAGAATGCATTCATCTCAAAAGATATGCATTTGCAGTTCTCAATACACCCTTCTTACTGGTTTGAGTTAAGAGATATTGATTCCTTTTTGACATTTGCCTTCCTAATAATACTGCCTGCCATTCAGCCCAAGTTTCCAATGTCTGCCATAAAATCTCTAGCACTAAGCACAGCATTGGGCTCAAGGTAAATTCTCAATAAATGTGTGTTGAATCAAACTGAAAAGGATGCATAATAGGACATAAGAAGATGTTAAACCAAGTTAAATTATAGCAGTGATGGCAGCTTGATGTGCTGGGTGAACTGGTCAGAGATACAAGTGTGCTGGTACTAAGTAGCTGTGTAACCCTGGAGAATGTTCTTAACCCAAGTCTCATTTTCTTCATCTGTAATGTGTGTGTGTGTGTGTGTGTGTGTGTGTGTGTGTGTGTGTGTGTGTTGGGATGGAGGTTGAACATGATCCCTATTGTCTCTTCCAACGCTAAATATTGATGTCTTATCCTATAGTGGGGAGATGCCTCATTTTAGACCATCCTTGGATGGGAGAAGCATAATGTAAGGACTCTGTATAAGATATATGCCCATATATTTTCTCCTCTAATATCTCAGCTGAAGGGGTACCACAGAGACAAGCTTGTCAGAAACTGATATTTCTCTCCTGATAAAATATTTTCATTATTTCCCTTTGTAACTGAGGGGTCCCCAAAAAGTTTCGGTGCTTGTTTTGCACACACTGCGCAGATGCAGAGGCAGGCATAGGAATCTCTATCTGTCTGCCTTCCCAGGGAGCTGCTGAGTAAAAAGTAAATGAGGTGTCTAAACAGCAAACCAATTCTTTCTAAATACGGGAACTTAATTACTTCTCTCATAATAATACATGGGGGAGAAAGAGTATCTCTAGGTATTGAAATCCAAGCTAGGGTTTCGAATTAGACAAGTATTTCCTAATTTAGGTAACTTTAAACATAGCCAGAACTTTTATTTTTCTAGTAAAATGCTTGAAATCAAAATGAAGAGATTGTGTTTGCATACATTATTATGTATATTATTATGTGACAGTGGGTATTTTTAAGCACTACCTCAAATAAGCAACAAGATGAAGCAGATGAATATATATGGCAATAAGCTTATGAGAACAAACATCCTGCATGTGCTGTCTTTTTTTATTTTTTAAAGAATTAAACAACTTAATGTGTTCAGTTTTGGATATCTGCCCTGCTAATCTTAGTTCACCTATAACTTTGACTGTTAGTAATATAAGCTCTTAGTTCATCAGCACAGGCCTTAGCTCTGGACAGAAACACCGGAAGAAAGAAACAAACTTGAACTTTGCTGTGATCCATGGCATAACAAAGCAAAACCTAAAGAGGTAACCCCTCCACTCCCTACTTCCACCTCCCTGAAACGTTTTCACTTGGAATCAACCATTAAAGCCAAACCAAAAATAGCTATTGCATCAGCTTGTGTAATGTGACTAATATTTTCAAGAAAAATGTTATGGTCACAAATTTCTCATTTACTTCCCCTCAAGGTGAGAGGTAAATTTAACATGATAATATGAAATTTGAAATGGCTTTTTCATTGCAAATATACATGTTTATAGCAAAAACAAATATGGATAAAGAACAAAAAGAAATTTACCTGCTTTGTCTGTCAGAATCCCAGCAGGAAAAAGATGGCATACTCAAAGGGTTTATTTAAGGGAAAGGAGTTAGCAATGGGACTATTTATAGGAGTGTGGGCAGGGTTAAGGGAACCGAAAAGGGACCTTAAACACCCAGAGCCTAATATCCCTGGGAAATGATTACAATTCCTCTGTTTACAAGGGCACAGGGAGGGAAGAGTATTACTGAAACTGGACTAGAATTATAACCTTGGAAGAGTGGCCATCCAATAGGAAATGAATTCATACATAGAACTGAGAACTACAGCCAGAACGGGAGGCAGGAAAGAACATCACTCAACCTTCATTTTCTGCACTGTTCGACTCTGAGATTGCCTCTCACTGGCTGAACCAAGAGAAGGCAAGAGAGCCTGAGAGATGAATTCCATAGGAAACAACACTCAAGGACCAGTCAGGGCAAAGAAGAGTAGAGAACGGATGTAGAAGAGCAGAGAATTACCAACACACCAGTGATCCTAATACCTAGAAATATCCACTGTTAAGATAATATAAATCTTTCCACACCTACCTCCTATAATGGTTATAGAAGTTTTCTTTCCCATTTCTGAGCATTCTATCAAATTAAGAATTTGTGTGTACATGTCAGTCTTTCAAAAGGAAGGTGAAATCTGTTAGAAGGATCAGAAGAATGGTCTTACCTTCTTGTTAGTAGAAATAAGTTGCTTTTCACAGATGTCGTCGTTGGAGTATTACCCTCTGTGTGTTGAGTAGGCTTTATTGAATTACATCTTATAGATCAAGGAAAAAGACAAGGTCCTGGAATCCATGTAACCTTTATTCAATTTCTATTGCCTTCTTAAGAATGATTTAGCAAAAATGTGGTTCATTGTAGTAACCCAGTTCTGAATCTTCACTGTTGTTAACTGGGACAATGAAAAAACAAAGTTCCTAGTTTATATTTTTTAGAAGTAGGGAATACAGGTTTGCTTTTTATGTCTAGCCATGATACTCATGGGGATAATTGCATCCTACTTGTATCTAACGGTCAAGTGCTACTACACATCCTCTAGGATTTAGGGAGTGTCCTCCCACATTGCTCTCAGGACCTTGCCCAGTCCTTCAGCAGTACCTCTGGTCTACAGAGGACAACTTCACTGGGTTTATTAATAATGTTGGTGCCTATCTGGGCAACACATCCATTAGCACTTTGGTAAATAGAGTGTCCTCTGGGTCTCCCATTGTAGTCAGTTAGTTAGTGTTCTGGTTTCAGATAGTACATCCACTCTAGAATGCTCATTCATCTGAGACATTTGATCCTTTCCTCCACTCTTCCCCATGATAGATCCAGCATCTCTACTTCTCTTAGTGTTTGCCATCTCTATCCAAGCTTCTAAAAACCAATCAGGGTGTATGAGCACTATCTCCCAGGGGACTTTTTATAGGTTATAACTCCAGGATAAAAAATCTTGTATTAGATGCGAATGCTCTCATCTTGATAGTCTCTTTCATTTTACATTCTGCCTTCCATTGATCCTGTGTTCTCAGCATACAATACCACAAACACTCTCCATGTTCTTGCCCCTATGTATAGACCAGGTCCTATAGCTCCCTCTACACACTGTCTCATTTTCTTCCTTAGCAAGCCCCGGACTCCTTGGCAAGGCAAGGTTATGTTGTGAGTTGACCTGTTTAGTGGTCTGATATCTAAGAAGGCAGATGGCAGTAGATCCTGAAAGGAGCACACATTATCTAACAAAATGCTTTGCATCATATTTAAGCAAGGAGAGAATGCTAAAGCTTTTAAACAAGAGAGGAATAGGCTAGTAGTGACCTATAGTGTTCAGACGTATCTGGGAATTCAAGAATTCCAGCTTCTCCAACGCAGATGTAACCATTTCAAGTCTCCAGGTCCTATTCCTTCACCATCAGGGCCCTGAATCAGCATAGCAGATCTGCTAAGGTTGATGGTTCATCCTGTTCTGGAATTCTGCTAATATTAGGATTCTGTCCTGGGATGGAACATCAACAGTTTTTGTCCTCGGCTGATGAGATGAGACTCTTGTGGTTCACTGCTAAGGAGACCCCCTTCTAATTCACCTTATATTGTTGATTAACCAGTCCATTGATGGCTCCCATCTATCTGATTCCATAATCTTTATGCATACAATTTCCCTTGGGCCTCCCAAATCCTACAATACTGCATCACCTCCTAGTGCATTTCCTTCTGCTGGATTCCAATACCAGTTTCACTACTGGTGAAAGTTTTAACAATGACCCTGAGATTATAACAGGAGTTATATACACTCTTTTAGATTCTTTTCCCACATAGGTCATTACAGAGTATTGAGTAGACTTCCCTGTGCTATACAATAGTTTTCCTTAATGGAAGCATTTGTACTCCCCTCATCAGTAATTGGGTGTGGGTTGCCCTCTAGGAGTGGGCAAGCTTCCTTTGATAGAGAGCAACTCCTGGAAAGGGACTCAGCTCCATGTAATTAGCAACTAACCCTCCTGGAGAGTGGAGGAGTCTCCCAATCCACAGCTTCCACTCTGAGTATTTCCTATACTGGTGGAGAAAGAGCATATCAGCTAAGGTTGATAGTTCAACCTTTTCTGGAGTTCTGATGTCAATTATTTCAATGACTTTATTATACCTGGATTTCCTTAACTTCAGATGAAATGAGAAGTTGAATAATTTACCAGGTTATATAGTCTTGTGGGCACATTTTCTTATAGGCATATATCTAATACCAACCATATCAGGTAAGACTAGTGAAGGATTTGAAAAAATTTAACTTCTACATCATTTTCTAGATAACACCCATACCAGTATGAGAACTATAACATAAACTTTAAAAAATTTATCACAGAACTTTCATATCTTAGACCTCATAATTATCACATATGTATTGTCCTGGCAATGGTTTTTTAAAACAGAACTCTTTCTCACTCATAAAGTCAAATTAATATTCTCAATGTGCAGTGTAGTCTAGTTACAGGTTTAAACTGTTTCCAAATCCATTAACAATTGAAAGCTTTGTGCTAAAATAACCTAAAGTATTCAGAATTATGAAGTAAATATTTAAAAACATGGAATGATTCAAATAAAGTATTAAAAAGAGTAGTATACAGAACACCTTTGTAAAGATTCCAAAATCTAGTATTTGGCAGGAAACAATTAGGAAAATTGTACATATTGATGATATCCACAGAAGTACAAAATGGAAGAAATAATCATTATAAAAAGAAGCAGCAGAGCTGGTATTAACAGGGTCACCACTAGAGCCTTTATGCAAATTTAACAAAACTCAGTATCCTCCCTAGGCAGATTTTCCTCCGGGAATACACTGCTTGGCAAACAGCTAAGTTTCTTTGTATGAAATAAGAAAAGGTTCCCTGTATTCTAGCCTGATGTAGGCCTGTGCTGGGGAGTGTACTTGGCAAGCAGAGTGTAGCCTAAATTCCAGTCCCCACTTGCTCCCTCAGTTTCATGCTGTTGTGCAGTGAACAACCAGTACAACTGTATCTGGTGGCCCTAGGTCTTATAATGGTTATTGAAGGCATTCATTCAAGTGGTTTGTTTAGAGGGATCCTGAAGAATTGCAAACCAGCCTGTCACATGGCCTGCATTTTTCAAGACTGAATCAATATTAAATTTATTAAGAATCACATGAATATTTATTTTTGTTATCAATAAGTGGTTTTAATATCCTTTTTACCTGTTACCACTTTAATTCTAATTAAATTGTCATTTGAGTAGGCTGAATAAATGATGCTTACAAAAAGCAAATGTTGACTATGGAAGAAGAAATTTCTGGTCCAGGAAACAATGCTCAGAAATATACAGGAAGGAAGGACTAACAGAGGGCAGCCCTAGAATATTTTGGTGCAGTGAATGGGAGACCAAAAATCAGACCTAGGAGCTGCCCTGAGGTGCAGTGTCTAGAAAGTAATATTGATACTTTAGCTTTCTGAGATAAAATCTCTCACTTGTTTGAGATGATTGGGATGATTTTGCTCAGTCAATCATGTTAGAATATGTGAGGGCAAACCATAACTAGTTTACATAAACATGAAGTTCGGAGACACCTCAAAAGATGGAAGAGGAAGGCAGAAGCATTTCCTCTCTAATTTAGCACTGTGTCAACTTCCCCGAAACATTTCCAATCAAATTATAGTACTTAATAACCTTGATCTCACTTATCACTGATTTGAGGTACATTTTCTCAGCACTTTTTCTGTCAAAAATTTTTCAACACAACAGACATATTTTATACATTGGTAATCAAGTGATAAGATATAGATAATCTGGTTTGGGATTTATAGAGGCTATTTTTAAACTCTATAATTTATGCATAATTTTAATTTATGCCATAAAGCAATAAAAGTAAATGAATAAGTAAATGAAGCTATGTAAATATATGCTCTGTCAAGTAGAAGGGGGTGTGTGAAACAAATCAGTCTATCATGTCTAAAAGACATGGCTCATATTAGCAAATTACTCCAACTCTCACTCATAGCATCCTTAGATTCAGGACTGAAATATCTCCTTGTGACATCCTTCAATTGAAAAGGACTGATTTTGAATCCTGGAATCCTTCATAATCTATTGAAATCACCCTTTATCATCACTTGCTAATGGCACCAACAAACCTAAGATTGAAATTAAACAGCTAGAAGATTGATTCAAGAGACCTTTGTCAAACGCTTCATCTAGTTTCAGTTGGGCTATTTATTAGACTAGATGCTAAAAGCTCTATGCAGAAAAGGCTCTATGTTTTTTACGATGAAAGGTTAGAATGGACATCAGAGGAGCTAGTCCAAGCAGGGTGGAGGGTAGGAGAACAGTTCATAGGCAAAGTTCAGGGTCTGTATCGACCAAAGGTGGATGGATGTGGCATGAGGGAGAAAGCAAGGCTCAGGTAATGGTCTGGAAATCAAGAGATCAAGATTCTGGATGGCTAGGAGGTCCAGGCCTCTGTTAGCAACAGCAGAGAACTGGGAAGTTCTCTGAGAACTGGGAAGTCAAGCAGAGGCCAGAGAGGCCAAAGTGTGTTAAACATTCACTTAATGCACATTTATTGACTAAAGGGAAAATCACAGGATACTTCAAGTCCTAGACTCATGTCTGTCATCTCTCAAAGAAGGTAAAATTTAGAAATCTGCATGAGAAGCAGAGATCAATGGTTTTTTTCTTTTTTTTAAGGTTTTTGAAATTCAGTACATCATAAAGATTAGAATAATAAGCAGTGATTAGAATAAATTACTTAATATAACTGGAAATATCTAAGCTAAGGATAATGGCCTTTTCTTGTCCTTCATATAACTTGTTCATACTCTTGATTTATCATTACTTAAAAAGTAAGAACACCAAGTATTTCCAAGAATAGAACTTTGGTTGTAATTCTTATCCTATTATCTTTGATTTAAGCAATCATTGGGTCCCATGTTGCTCTTGTGTGCCTTTTTCATTAATATGTCTTAGCTCCTTAAGTAGCTGGTGTTTTTTAAGTGCAATATATAATTGTCTATAAATTTTAAAACCTTGTATTGTTCGTAAATTATGCACTTTATTTTTACCTTTTATTGTATTTTACTGAAGTCTTCATCTTAGTTCATAAATAATTCCTTTATATAGGGAAAAAAAGGTACTTGCTTTATTTTTCCATCTGAAGAGTTAATCAGTATTTTTATTAGTTCCTTCATTCAAAAATGATATTATGGATAGCTTATTGGTGATAGATTCTGTCCACAAACACTCAAGAGTAGAGAGAGTATAAGCAGAAAATAGATAAGTATACAGCAAATAAAGAAAAGGATGTTATATTGTAATATGTTCTATGAAGAAAATAAACAAGGAATTTCGAGAGAGAGCAAGGAGGAGAGGAGCTCAGGGAAGAAAGGAAAATAGGAACTTGGAGAATGCACAAAAGTAACAGAAAAAAAACAACAGGGGAAAGAAAGAGAAAGTGATATGGCAGGTTCTTAGTTCATCCTGTGACCATGTGGATGAGAACAGACGAGGAATGCTCTCATGGAACAGGCAGATAACCCAAAGTGTTGGTCTTCCTTACAATGAAACTCTCTAAGAATTTCATGCTTATTTTCTTCAAGTTCTAAATATTTGGTATCATTTGCAAGGAATTGCAGTAGGTAATTGATGGCTTACTAGAGTATTGAGACATAAGCACAGAACCAAGGATGAGATTTCACTACTATGATCACTGAACCTGCCCTAAAGTAACATAACTAATAGCCAGTTGTTCAATTTGCTTATATTTTCTCAACTATTATTAAAATATTGAGCTGCATCTCTGTGTTCTTCAATCATAGTTTGTTTAGTTGTTACCTTCTTAGGTCATTGAATAAAATAGAAGAAAAATCCACAAATTAGAGCATATTTACGTACGAGAGCTTTTATTCTTATTCAGTAGCAAAATCTTATTTTTTTTCATTTTTATTTAATATATTATTTTAACAACTTTTGGCATGTTTTTCCATAAGTTAGGTGACATAATAATTTCTTTAATCTGAAAATAACTCTTTGGTAGTTGGAAACTGTTAACTCAGACAAGTAATTAATAAATATTGGCTCCCAGAATTGTTCTTGTTGTAGAAGGGGAAAAATTGCTCATGGAAAGCATAAGTACTTTTAATACTGATGTTGGGGAATAACTTATATCCCATTGGTTCTCAGAAAGTAAATAATGTGTAATGAAATCAAATAAAATTTTTCCTAGTTTATCTCTTAGACTTCAGATAGCAGTAAGAAACTCCTTCCCTTATTACTACTTCATTTCGTTTGTTTCTCATCACCTTTATTGCCTGATGAACTTTAGCTATAGGTGAAAGAAATGATAGTTTCTTTTAATTGGCAGACACTAGAATTCAAAGACAAGGACTCAGCATTACATCAAATGCCCAAAGTGTGTGAAACTCACACTCACATACAGGCAAGGCTTCTCTGAATTTTCTCACTTTTTCGGGACAGAAGAGGAGAATTCTAGTTTATCCTTAGAGCTAAGTATAACTGGTGTTGTTATTTGATGGTGACAGCCAAAAAAGAAGAGAGCAATATGACTAAACTCTAATAATACAATATTTTGACAAATTTAAAACCACATGGATGTATAGAAAATTTTCTTCTTTAAAATCGATGCTTTGTGTCTTATTAATTATACTGTTTTCTGTGTGTGTGTGTGCACTCACTACGTGCCAAGCACTGCTCTAAGTATTTTATTTGCAATTCTTATGCGAACATATTATTGGTACCACTGCACTGCCATTTATGAGATGGGGAAACTAAGGCACGGATAGTGTGAGTCATTTATTCAAAGTTAGCTAGGTAGTTAGTGGTGAAGTTGGGATTCACGTCCACTAGTCGGATTCTAGAGTCTTTGCTCTTAACACCATACATATATACACGAGTTGTCCTCGCTTAAATGTTTCCCCATTTTCAAGTATATCTACCCTGAATACTTCATTTTGCCCATTACTTCTTTTTAATATGAAGGACATTACTAGGCTATACTTGGTTTCAATTCATATTTTCAGCCTTCATATTTTCTAGTGAAATTATTATTTAGTTATATACATTGGCATGTAGAATATTTCCTTTGCCATTGACATTAATCTTTAAGATAAAATCCTATAAAGTTCTGACACATGAAAAAGTTTCCTAGGATGTTTGGATTATTCTTTTAAAATTTGACCATTGTTACTTTCTTTTGGGATGTCACTGAAGTTATTTCAAACCCCACAGTTTGGAATGAGTTCAGTTCAGGGAAATGAGATGGGTGAAATTATCAGTAATGGGATGTATTTAATCTTTCAGCTCTAGGCAACTGGTTTAGATATAGCCTGAGGTGAGAGCTCTTTTTGTATGACAGTTTCCTGTTAGCCCAGGTGAAATGAGTTAGTGGTATCATACCATTTCCTACAGTCAGGTATCCACATCGTAATTGGCACCAGACTTTACAATCTCAGTAGTGAGTTCTTGGAGGGCAAATGTCTCATTACTCTGAGGAAACCCACCAAATGATATTTTAGTCTCAAAATGAGAGATGTACCCCCTTTTTATCCTTATTATCTAAATTCTATGCCCTATATTCAAACATAGTTATTAAGCTAGTGGGAAACCCAGAGATAAATAATCATCCAAACTATTTTAATATCTTAAAAAAATAACTGTTTACCCTTCCCTTTTCCCCTCCCTCCCTCCCCCTCCTCCTTCCTTCCTCCCTCCCTCCCTTCCTTCCTTTTCTTTCTCCTTTCTTCCCCCCCACCACAGACACACAGACACACACACACACACAGACACACACACAAATGTCAAGAAATAATCTGCAAAATACATAACTCTAAATAATTCATATTAAAAATTTTAGTTCTACAGTAGAGAAGGTCTTTGCATAATATAAAGAAAGAGATAAGGAAAGAGTTTAGTATGTATGTTCTTTCACCAATTTTTTTCTCACTAAAGATACAAACATCCTCAATTTTACACAGAAAACTTGAGTATTCTCATGGACATCCAGGAGGTTAAGAAAGTGACACTGGCTGGCTTGGATTCATCTCCCTTTCCCTGGAGTTTTGGTACTATAAAAAGGCAAAGGAATTTTATTCTGGATTGTATAGTAACTTTTTGAGTGATTTGTCACATGTTCTTTGGTTCTCTAAATACTGGAGACCACTTCAATTTGTTTCACTTTCCTGAAGTTGACCCATTACTTGGATTTTATTTGCAAGCCCTTATTTTTAGAAAGAGGGCAGAAGGATAGGCCACAAAATTATCTTTACAGAGTGAAATCATTTAAATTTGAGCAGATACCAAGTCAAGGTTCAATAATCATTTTTATATATATTCTCTAGACATACTACATTTAGTGTACCTAATGTAAGATACAAATAGGAATAATTAAAGTATTTCCATTCCCTTCCACCACTTTCTTAAAGACAATGATTGCATCTTAGTCTTACTGTACAGCCAATTTCAGCATGAGAATGACATTTCTTCCCCCGAAAGTATCATATTTTGTATTTTGTAAAATACAGAGTGGGGACAAAATTTCCATTTCATAAACATACTGAATCAAAGATCGCTAGGGATAGAAGTATCTTTAGATTCCTTCACATTTTGCAGAAGTAGAAGTTGAGTACTGGGCAGATAAAGTAATTTGTCTAAGATTAGCTGTCGTTGTTATATTTTAAGATTATCTTTTAAAATGAGATCAGTGTTTTATATTTTATCTTCATGGCATAATTCACCTTCCATAACAGCTGTGCAGTGCAAAACAGAACCTATAATCCAACAAATGTAAGGTGAATTCTAATTCAACCTAGCCTGTGTGAATTGAGTGTCAAATTTCTCCCCCCTTTTTCTTTTTGCTAAGTAAATAAATAAACTACAACAAATAAACAAAACACCATAAAGATATGTGCTTCTTCCTTATAGAAATTTCTTTTTAATATAGGAACAATGGAATGAAATACATAATGTTAAGAAATGAGTCATTCATGTCATCTCTTCTTGTGCGTATTTCACAAAGAATTGATAAATGACATCAATGTTTTTCTTGCCAAATTCCTCTTCAACTTCAAAAGGAGTAATAACCTAACTTTCCTTCCTTTTTAAAAAAACGTCTTCCCAAATAGACTAAAAGTCATTCGTGAGCATTATTTAATCTTCCCACAACTTTTCTTTGAAAATGTAACAAGAAAAGGAAGTGGCATATGTTATTTATTCAGTTATAAACTACTTGCTTTTGAGATACAATATATTTGCTAGCACATACAATACATGTTTTATTTAAACATTAAGTGAAATCATTACTTTATAAAGAGCTGAGCTATTTGCCCCAATAGGTTTTCTCATGGGATTCAGGATATCAGCCTGCTGTGCATCCTTTTCTCTTGTTCAATTTATGATATGCATCAATTCTTCTTAAGGGCATAAGTTGTTTTTTTAACACCAAATTGAAATAAATGCTTTAAGTCTTACTGTTATTTCATTAACTGGTTTCACCAATTCTACCACAGAAGTAGAGATAAAAAGTTATTCTTGAGCAGAAAAACATTACTGTGATATTAGAAAGCTGCAACTTACCTATTAGCCTCATACTATTGGACAAATAAACAGCTACTCAAGGCTCAATAAGAGATCATAGAGGTTGTAAGAGGAGCCTCTAAAAGCATCACAGCACATAAATTAGAATCTCTTCTTTGTATCTAAAACCTGCTCTTTTATGCTGTTATATGCTCCCTACCCTCCAAAATTCAAATGCACCCTGAATTTGAAAGCTGATTAATGAGCCATTAACAAACTCTGCAAGAGTGTTCTGTCCAATAGCAGTCAACAGCTCCTTCTTCCATTGGATATATAGCTTCCATATTCTTAGAGATATTTATTTGGTTAATTGATCATTACTGCCATGCTGGATAATATGCATTTACAAGGAAATAGCTGAAGCCTCAGCTTTTAAGACAGTAACAAATTATTACCAAAAATGAAAATTGCATTCGGTAATAGCACAGTAAGTTGTTTTGCATAGTGTGTGTGTGTATGTGTGTGTGTGTGTGTGCATGCACATGCATGCACGTGCTTGTTTGTGTATTAATCTATTTATTTAAGATTTATTGCCAACTCGAGATTGCATTTTTTTCTCGACATCCTCATTAGCCCCTGAAGTAATGGAAATAAGTGTGATCTTCACACTTGACTCTCAGGAGAATGACAGTCTGACTCAAGCCTGAATCCAGTGCTGTAGAGTGTACATGCCATTGGTATCTTTGTACTAAAGGGCTACTGGATCATCTCAGAAATGACTTAAAATTGTTGCTAAGTTGGGGGTGAAGGCAACTCATGAAATATGCATATATTATACGGGAGGACAAAGAGCCTTCCAGTGGGACTAGCTCTGCACTCCTTAAGACTGACTTTATTCATCAAATTGACTGGTTTTGACCTGACAAGAGTTTCAGACATGAAGGGAAAAGACTTTCAGGATCTATGGTAGGTAAAATGTAAGTGTGTGCAAAAATATTTTAGAGTTTGCGATGAGATGGGTAAACACTGTGTGCAATTCTTGGAAGGGTATCCTTGGTGATGGTAGATAGGGCTGAGCAAGGATTAGCAGGGGGAGCATAGGAGCATTTTGGAAAATGAAAGTAAATTTAGAGACATTAAAATAGTCCCTGGAATTACCTAAAGGCAGCTTTTAGCAAATGATAGA
The DNA here is from genome assembly GCF_964341445.2 of Mesoplodon mirus. Lineage (NCBI taxonomy): Eukaryota > Metazoa > Chordata > Mammalia > Artiodactyla > Ziphiidae > Mesoplodon > Mesoplodon mirus. The sequence continues at coordinate 56,834,367 of NC_138984.1, forward strand.
ATAATGTTTGTGAAACATTGATCAACATTTTCCCCATATCTTTTCTCCTCATTTGAGTGCATAGACAATTTTTGTATTCTCAGTTTATGTATATAACAAAAGAATGCAAAGAAAAAGAAAATCTCTTCCTTGCTTCTGAGTTTTAAAAGCCTAGGGACTTGGGGAAAAGATGAGGACTCAAGCCATTAAAAAAAAACAAAGCTGGAGAAAATCTCATCTGTAGGAGTGAGTCCTTTGCAACTCCTTCAACTGGAAGAATAGCCATAATGAAAATTCCTCATCTGGAGTGAAGGAAGTTAGAGAAGAGGATCTGAAATGAGGGCAGATGTGATAGTTCCCAGAAGTCAACATGGGTTCAGAACATGGGGCAGTGCCTGAAAGGGAGATAAATATAGCAGCACCAACATAGAAGCCTGGCATAGATAGGAAGCACCATTAGGGCAGGTGGGAATTGTGCAAGTGAAGGTGGAGAAATAAGGGGACACATCAGACAGCTGGCAGAAGCAGGACTCTGATGCCCACGCCTACCTGAACTCAATCACACCATTACCCATTGTCTCCTTAAAATACTGGGTCATAAGTTTGGTTACTTTTAAAACTGGAAAACTGGAATAACTCAGTTTCTTCAGCCTGACAGGGATTACGCAACAACTTCTACACATAAATATTTAAGAAATATCTGAGTTTCCCTAGAATCATATTTTTATTGCTATAAAACATCATAGAATCCACACAGAACAATAATATAGAATATCTATAAAGCTAGTGGACAAGAGGTAAGAATTTGAAAGATGAATTGATGAGTAACTGGAACTCAGTGTAGGCAGCTTCAATATTTGACAGTTACAATTTTAACAATCCTCTTGTATTTAATTCCATAAATTACTTCAATATATGGGCACATGTTCAAATATGCTTTAAAGTATTTCTCATAAGTCACAATTACTTAGTAATAAGAAAATGACCATAAAACACTCCTTCTTTTGTCAGGATTGCCTCCATTTTCATCCTAAGTTATTTCCTTGTTTCCATCCATTCTGATCACTCCTGACCTGGAAGGTTCTTCTTGAGCCGCGAGCTGTGCGTGGCTTCCTTCAGCAGGCAGGAAAGATAGGGTTTGGGTGAGACATCACTGGAAGCCATCATAATGCCTGTTCGAATTGGCCTGTTTTACTGTTTTCTGGATTCTTATGCCCTGCTTCTGCTCATCCAATCGCTGGCATTGATCAATTAAGTTGCAACCCAAACACAGTGAAAACAGAAAAGGATAATATATATATATATATATATATATATATATATATGTATATATTTACTGTGAAACATATGAACAGATTCTGTTATCATGAGATTTTAGCTTCTGAACAAGAAAACTTGTTATTCAGTGGAAAGGCAGACATTTGTTCACTATTAATTGATTATGACCTGCTAATGCCACTGAATGAATTTAACCATCAGATTCTTTAGTATTATTTCTGATGGCTAAGTGGCTCGTTCCTGGATGCCCTATGGGCCCTTTTCTCATGAAATAAATATGCATTTATTTTTGTTTCTCTGTCCTTTTTATGTATATAACATATTTTTTGAACTCCAACATTTATTTCTTTGAGAATTGTTTAATTCTTGTTTTTCGATAACCTTCGATTTCTCTCTGGGTGGGTAGCTTTGATTTGATTTTTTCTTCAGATAATTTTTGACGTGGTCTTCCTCCTTTCCAAAGCTTCTGCTTCCACATTGATGTTGCTTTGCTCTTTCTTGGTGAGGGCAGCTGTAAATAATGAGAAGCTTCTGGGGCTACTGTCCTCATCATGGAGGTGGGGAGGTAGAGAGAAAACTTGACTTAAACAACAACTTGTTCTAATGCCCACAACTCTTGCTGGGGAGAATTTCAAGTTGGCATCTCACAGTTTCTGCTTTGCCTTCCTCCCCACTGGGTTCCAATTAGTTCAAGGTACATTTTTTTGGTAACACTGCTTATGAGGCATTGGGGAAAAGATGTTAGCTCTCTGCCAGCAACAACGTTTCAATACTGATATAACTGGAATAAACCAGTTTCTACCCCAGAAAAAGGCTTTCCTTGCATGAGCTTTGCATAATATGTTCTTAATGCTGTCATAAATTCTCTAATTATTGCTTCATGCATTCTTACATTATAATTTCAAAAATATGTATATGTTGAGAAATTCACCAATGGCTTCATTATTTGTGTACCAGCTCTTTCAAATCCATTGCCATTGCACGACTCATTTTGAAATGAGTTATTGCATTTTATTATAGTGAAATTGAACAAATCTTCCCAAGTCCAAGCAACAAGTCCAAACATAAAGACTATAGAACCTGTCTGCTACTCTGACTTTTCCAATAAGATTCTCCAGAGGCAGAGAAAAGCTTGGAAGGGGTGCGGTACCTTGGGAGTGTTATATACATCTCAATTTGGGGAGGATAACCAAAGCAATTGGTGTATACAGTGATAGAAGAGTTATAGGCTTTAAAACAGGTGGTTAAACCTGATGGTTTAATGAAGATTCAAGTGCTTAATTTTCCTTATATGCCTTGTGAAAATCTATCAAATATGTTAAGATGCAAGTATGTTACTCAGTGATCCCAGGTGACCCCAAGAGGATTATGCCCCAAGAGTAAGGGCAGATGCTACTAGTTTAGCTTGACTCTGCTCAGACTGAAAAAACCAAAGTCTTCTTCATAAACCTTCATTTAACCATAGATTTCTGCTAAGGGAAGAGTGTACTGGAGTGATTAAGTACAGAATCTCTGGAATCTAACAACCCTGTAGTGAACCCCATTACCTCCATCTACTAACCCTGGAAACTTGGGTAAGAGATTTCATCTTTTTAACCTTACTTGTTGTGGCCACACAGACGGTATAAGATCTAAATGAAATGATATTTTTTAATGAGTACATTAAAAGTGGAAGTGATGGTGATGGTGATCCCTAAAGTTAATTCCATGGTTCTTTGCTGTCTAGTTAAAAGCTAGAACGGTTCAGGAGTGGCCTAGACATGAATGTGATGTAGGTCATTTTTATGGTTCCCTTCTCTTCTCCTATGAGCAACCCTCACTTTCCATTTTTTCTACAACAGCAATCCTGGTACACTCACGCTGCTCCCAAGACACCCAAGCACCATACTCTGATACTAATACCTAAAGCCCTAAATTTGCCCTTTTTTCCTGTCTGATGTCCAATGTAATCCAAGCAGGTTACATGTGAGGAATGTGTTTTAATTTATACCAAGGTGTTGATGGATCAAAGTAGTATGTCACACTCCAAGACAACTTTCTCATCTTAGCTTTGCCTCTCAGTAAGAATTTCCAACATCTGGGAGAAGAATAGAGGAGGCCTTGGGGAAGATGCTTTTTAAAAACATCCATTTATCCATGTATTTGTTTTTCAAATACATTGTTATTGGGCATCTAAGGTTTAGTGTCACCAGAAGAACTACAGTGTAGAATCAGTGAAACTAAGCTCTTATCTGTAATGCAGGGAGCCAACACTGAATAGGGAAACAGGATCTTTTTAAGTGGATGAAACAGATTCATAAGGGGAGATTTAATCAAGTGGAAAAAACTAGTCCACTGAAAAGAATCACCAAAATCTTGATACTTTATATATGCAAATATATAAATATAGTATACATTAACTAAATATATATATAGCTAAATTAGTCATATAATCTAATGACTGAATATTATATATATAGTTTAGATTTTCATTCATTACTCATTAAGAAAAGAACCTGACAGATACTGGCTTTGAAATCTCTTTGGAAATGTGTCCAGACTACAGAAGTCAGAAAATATATTCTTTAAATTTTGGCCAATGGATGGATATCTTCATAACTCTTTAGGAAATGATTATCTTTTCATTCAGTCAAACGCCTTGCGGACATGTTTAAGGTCTTATTAAAGCCAAGTTAAAAAGAAATGTACACACACTGCACGAATTACAGGAAAAAGCTTGGAGGTACTCATTCTACATTAGAATATCATTGTCACACTTTGTAAGTATCAAGAACAGTTTATCTTCGTGATCCTTTAAAAATTACCCACACTCCTTAGGCAATGACATTTTAAAGAGGGTTTTGCTGAGAATAAAAGATTTTTGATGAAAGAAGTTAATTAATATCAGGACTGCACCATTTTAAAAAGTAGCCATCTGGAATGTACATTGCTTTATCATTGATATTAGCCGTGCCTCAAGTAGAAGCCTGCCTTTGGGACTTTTATCTTCTAGCATCCTAGGCCCACATAAAAGCTCAAAACACTTAAGATATTTAATAGATACTTAAAAGGGAAAGAACTTTTTCATCACCTAGTCTAATACCCCACTTTACAAATTCAGACCAAGAGAGATGGATGACTTCCCCTCTGTTACAAAGTTTCTGTGAGGCCATGTCTTCTCTTCCTACTGTCCATGTTCTTAAACTCACTGCATTTGATTCATCTCTTCATGTTACCATGTGTGTTGGGCGGCTTACAGCTGGTGTATTAAATTAAGAATATGCAGATTATGACCTGCTGAATGAGGAGGCACAGGCCACCGACACGGGCAGGGTTGGTTGTAAGTGAAAACCCCAAGGTCATTTTGACTTACGGCACAGTTTTAATGCATTCACAAGCAAGCAGGTGATAGCAGGGTAGCAAGCATCGTGTTACTTATAATGTGGTTGGGGTGGAGGTCACTAACTTTTTGTGACCAATTCTAATTTTTTTTTTTTTTTTTTTAAAGAAAGCAGGGTGGGAAATTGTGGCAGGAAACCGAAGTTTAGGTCCTTATCTAAATATCCAGACTCTGGGTGTGAGTAGGGTTGTCATACCATAAAATGCCTAGGGAGCAACTCAAAGTAACTGTTTAATCATCACACCATGTGAGTATCATAGCAAAATGAATGCAGATTATCTTCAGACATGAAAGGAGGATTATGAAAAATAGTGATGTTAGTGTCTGAAGAAAGATCAGATAAAGAGGAATTTATGGTCAAGGATTACATTCCCTGTGTTTATCTTAATGTTTTGCCAGTCTATTGCTTTACAGTTTGCAAACAATCTGAGAAATTATTATTGTATTAGTCAGGGTTCTCCAGTGAAACAAATCCAATAGGGTTTTATATATATATATATATATATATATATATATATATATAAATATTCTGTTTCTCTGTTTACATATATATTTGTATGTTTATGTATAGTATGTATATAATATAAAATATATATTATTTATTACATATGTATTTGTATATATACATATATATAATATAGGAATTGACTCACACAATTATGGAGGCTGAGATATCCCATGATCTGCCCTCTGCAAGCCAGAAAACCTTGAAAGCTAGTGGAATAATTCAGGCCAAGTCCAAAGGATTGAGAACCAGGGAGCTGATGGTCCCAATCTGAATCCAAAAACCAGAGAACTGGAGATCACAGCTGTCTGAGGGCAAGAAAAGATGAATGTCCCAGCTCAAACTCAATTTGTCCTTCTTCTACCTTTTTGTTCTATTCTCACCCTCAAAGTATTGGATGATGCCCACACACATTGAGGAGAGGAATCTACTTTACTCAGTTCACCAATTCAAATGCTAATCTCTACTGGACACACCCTCGCAGAGACATCCAGAAATAATGTTTTACCATCCATCTGAGGATCCCTTAGCCAAGTTAAGTTGACACATAAAATTAACCGTTACAGTCATCCAATAAAGAAGTTTGGGGGCCAGATTCTGAAATGCCCATTTTAGTTGAGAGCTCTATTCAGATAACATTTGTTCCCTGTCAAAGCATAGCTCTCTTATAATAATACTGAATAGACCTATGTTGGGCACCATGTGCTGGTTCCAGAGTTATTTCACATGGCAGCCACGGAAAGGGTCTGCAAGATATTCCAGTAACATTTTTCGAGTCTAAGTGAGATGCTTATATCAAAATGCTTGCTTTTATTTTCCATATAAGGATAAAATTAAATCTACTGTTCATGTCACTGTTTTTTCCCAAACTTTTCCCTGAAATATACTACAAATATCATCTTATTCTATCCCCACAATAAACAAGAAAGAAAGATACTATTTCCTCCAGTTCACAGATGAAGACACTTCAGTTTCAGATGTATAATGAAATTAAGGTCATCATATATATATATATATATATATATATATATATATATATATATATATACACACACACACATCAAATATATATATATATAAAACCCTAAATTAGACTATACTTCTTTGACAGATATCAGTCCATATACACTACTCCACCAACCTGAACATCCAACTTCCTAAAAATACACCCTTATTATTCTATTAGTCAGTAAATAATTTGGGTGAAGGCACAGTTTTATTTAAAAATGTACATGTATGGTGATTGCAATTAACTCTTAAAAATGAATTTATATTTATTGGTTTCCTTGTTCCAGGCATAACTATCTTAAATTAGTTATCTTATTTATTCCTTCCCTGCAAATCTGTAAAGAAATGAGAAGTTTGTCAGAAATCCAAGAGTCTGATTTCAGAGCCTGGACACTGAGAAACCACCTTACTTTGCCTGCTACCACCTAACCTATTACATATACCAGTATGTAAGTGATTACAGCTAAACACATAAGTAATGAGAGGTGTATTCAATTAATGAAATATAGTACAAGGGAGAAGGGAAAAGACTTGGGAGCAGGAGAACCGTCTGTACTGTTTGGGTAATTTTGAGTTGCAGAAACTGAGTACTGGTGTAACGTGGGAGCTTGGGAGGGGGAAAGCTATCTGTGCTTCATAATTCGGCATGCCTGTATCCTATCTTTCCAACATGATTTTATTCTATGGGAAGAATGGGTAAATGACATTGGGAAAAAATGTCGAACGATAATCATGAATCTTTCTTGGATTATTGCAGACATGTTAGATCAAGGCACTTGTATTTTATGACATATTTGGAAAATCTTGAACCATCTTAAAATAGACTAGTGGTGCAGAATTTTAAAATTTTCTTGGGATTAATTTCCCATTTGCTGACAGTGATAGTTCTAACTTGCATGAGTACTATGGCTCAGATTTTGTCTTCTCCTCAGCAAGCTTTTGAAAGTTTAGCTTGAGAATAGATTCAACCCCACATTTCATAAAATGAAAGAGTGATGCCTGGAGAAATGAGTTTTATAAGAAAGTTTTACTAGAATTGGATTATGAACCAATCATCTAATTATTTGAGAATTGAATGCCTCCCAGGTATTCTAGTCACCACAATGTAAATGCTGCACATGAGCTTCTCAAAAGAAGCAAGACAAACTTTTCAATAAAGGTTTTATCATGATAATGTGTAGGGGAGGTAAAAATATTATCTTTGAGAACTAATTTAAAAGGTAATTAGTTGACTAGCATTCTAGAGTTTCATCCTTGTGGCCATGGAGATTGAAGGACACATATATGATAAAAAAGAATTTCAGGGCTTCCCTGGTGGCACAGTGGTTGAGAGTCCACCTGTCAATGCAGGGGACACGGGTTCATGCCCCAGTCCAGGAAGATCCCACATGCTGTGGGGTGGCTGGGCCTGTGAGCCATGGCCGCTGAGCCTGTGCGTCTGGAGCCTGTGCTCCACAACGAGAGAAGCCACAACAGTGATAGGCCCGCGTACCACCAAAAAAAAAAAAAAGAATTTCATAAATAGAAATAGTGTTTCAATAGCTGTATCCATCAGTAAGTAGATCTGCAGCACTGTTAGGAAACATCTTCTCATCCAAGTCTCAGCTCAAATGTCCTCCACTCGGTGTGGAGAAAAAGGAACCCTCCTACACTATTGGTGGGAATGTAAATTGGTACAGCCACTATGGAGAACATTATGGAGGTTTCTTAAAAAACTAAAAACGGGTCATATGGTAATATGATCCTGTAATCCTGCTCCTGGGTATCTATCCAGAGAAAGCCATAATTCGAAAAGATACATGCACCCCAATGTTCCTATCGGCACTATTTACAATAGCCAAGATATGGAAGCAACCTAAGTGTCCATCAGCAGATGAATGGGTAAAGAAGATGTGGTATACTATGGAATAATACATAGCCATTAAAAAGAATGAAAATGCCATTTGCAGCAAGTTGGATGGACCTAGAGATTGCCATACTAAGTGAAGTAAGCTACACAGAGAAAGACAAATATCATATGATATTGCTTATATGTGGAATCTAGAAAAGATGATACAAACAAATTTATATACAAAACAGAAATAGACTCACAGACATAGAAAACAAACTTATGGTTACCAAAGGGGAAAAGGGGGGTGGGGAGGGATAAATTAGGAGTTTGGGATTAATATATACACACAACTATATATGAAATAGATAACCAAAAAGAACTTACTGTATAGCACAGGGAACTATACTCAATATTTTGTAATAACCTATAAGGGAAAAGAATCTGAAAAAAATACATATATACGTATGTATAACTGAATCACTGTGCTGTACACCTGAAACTAACACAACATTTTATTTTATTTATTTATCTATTTATTTTTGCGGTATGCGGGCCTCTCACTGCTGCGGCCTCTCCCGTTGCGGAGCACAGGCTCCGGACGCGCAGGCTCAAGGGCCATGGCTCACGGGCCCAGCCGCTCCGCGGCATGTGGGATCCTTCCAGACCGGGGCACGAACCCGTGTCCCCTGCATCGGCAGGCAGACTCTCAACCACTGCGCCACCAGGGAAGCCCATAACACAACATTTTAAATTAACTATACTTCAATTTAAAAAAATGTCACCATCTCAGAAGCGCCTTCTCATGTTGGATGATCTCTTTCAAATCTGTTTTATTCTGTAGTAATTTGCATGCACATGTAAGATTATTGTTGCTGTTTTTTTCCAGTAGATTGTGAGCTCTTTGAGGGCAGGGGCCTTGCTGTTTATCTCAACAGTCTATCCTCAGTGCCAGGCACAGTGCCTGGCACAACATAGGTATTCAACAAATATTTATCTAATGAGTGACTCTGCAAGATGCACTAGAAGAATCGGCCATGTCTTCAAAAAATTTATAACATAATTGAGAAGAGATTACATCTCCTATTTAGCAGTGGCTAGTACAGCTATTTGGTAAAAATTTATCAAATAATCTATGCAGTTTGAGTTTGTTTAGGAGACTGAGTAGTCTAACTTCTGAAAACAATTGAAAGATACTGGTATGAAAAACCTTTGTATATGAGCATAGCTGTTTCCTCCATCACCCATAAGTAACAAAAATTAGTGTCTCTGGATCACTTGTTAAAAACAGCCTAATAGATACTCTGGTTTCTCTTCAGAACGCATAAATCTTTTGCCTTTTACTAAAGATTTCCGTGGAGAGAAACAATTCCGAGTTTCTACTCAATTTTTTGAGGCCTTGTTTTTACAAGGCTAATAAGTTTGTGCAAAGGAGAGAATATTTTGTGCTTCGGTGTGTCTCTGCTGGTAGCATTACACATGCTGGAGAGAGTGGCAACGCTGTTTTGACTTAGTTGTAGACCGCTTTTGTGATGGTGTGTCCGGGTTTGTTTTTCGGTTTGTCGTGTCTCCCCGTTGATGGTTGTTGTGTTGGTGTTCTCGTGATGAGGAGCGTGGCGTCCTTGTGATTTCGGACCCCGGGCAAGCGCCTGGAGTTAAACGGGTTGGTGGAGCGGTGTAATACAGTGGCGAGCCGTGCTTGCGGTTTCTGACTGTTACTCGTAAACAGCTGCACTCCTCGCTGGGAGCAAGGTGTTGTGTCATGTTTCTGTGAGGTTGTTTTCAGGAGGCGGGCTTGGTGTGGGCGGTGCCGCTGCTGCTCGCGGAGTCCGTGTGTTCTGGGGAGATGGTAAAAAAAACAAAAAAACCCCCAAAAACAGCCTAAGAGGCTTGTAGGAGTCTGGTCACCCCTAACCACAGAGATTATTGCTTTCTATAATCTTCTGATTATAATCATTATTGTAAAATAGTGACATTTATCATCTATATTGTTAAGTTCTAATTACAAAGATAATACACATATATTATCAAAATTATGCAGAAACAATGAATATTTTATCCTTTGACATATTTTATATGCATCTATCAGCTATCTATCTACCTATGTATTGCACTAACTATATATCAAGTTATAGAGATAGATATATAAATACAATAGATATATTCATGAAATGACAAGCGTCCATGTTAAGCCCTGGCAAAACTGAAGATGTTGAGCAAAATAAATTATTGTTTTAAGCCATGATTTGGCATCTGAAAGTAGGATGCTGCTGTAACAAAAACTTAACACATATGCCACTTGCTCTGGGATTGGGACTGGGCAGAGGGTAGACTTTGGAAGACCATTAAGGATACGGTTAGTAGAAGTCTACAAGGTTTAGAGTTGCACGTTAGAAACCTAAAGGGCTTGAAGGATTCTATCAATGAGGGTTTAAGGGAAAGTGAGAGGATGTTACTGAAGATAAAGAGGATTCTTGTTATATAGTGGAGGCAAGTTGGGCAACACTGTTGCATGTGGTAATGTGAAAAATAAAAAAATGCCCCTAATAATTTCTCGGTCAGAGTATTATCTAGTTTGGTCTCTTCTATCTGCCTATAGTGATATGTAAAATGGGAGAAATGGTATTTAAAAAAGAAAGAAAAAAAAGCTGTTCAGTTTTCAATAAAAATTTAAAGGAAATATATATAAGCAGGAATTGCTGGATTGAAAATTAACCTTTTTCTCAATTCTAGACTTTCCAAATGGCAAACTTTTCTCAAATTAAGAAATGATATCAGGAAAAAGATAAAAAGAGATTGAGCTGGTGAGATTCTTTATGAATATCTCAGTGTGTGTGTGTGTGGGTGGGTGGGTGGGTGGGTGAACTAGTTGCCCAGTCAATCTAGTTAACAAGATAAAATTACTTATATGTGTATTCTTAGTCAAAAACTCACTTTACCTTCAAGGACATAAAACAAAACATCAAATGAGAGGAGCATGAAAAATACATAAATAAATTTGACAAGTTGGCCAAAGATCATTAATCATCTTGGGAAATAGAGAAGTCACATGATTTATAATGAAGTGAGTATTCTCAAAATGTGACATTCATTTGTCTTAAGATCAACAGTATATTCTGTTCTGATTCTATTCATCTGAAAACAAACAGAAATACAGCAAGTTTTTTTCTAGTAATTATATTCATGAGGGATTTGAAAGCTGAATTTTGAAGTGAAGCAAAAGCTAATCCAAAGAACTGTAACTGAAAAGAGTGCTTACTACTGTCACTTTTATTAAAACTTCAAGCACTCTTCAAACATTGCGTTTCATAAGATAGAGTATAAACGTTGATATCTTGAGAGATAAACGACCTTGTGCTTCAAATTAGGGACAATGAACTTCATACATGAATCTAGATAGCTCCATTTACTTTATTTCTAAAAAGTTGCATATTTACAAATTAAACCTACTCTGAAGAGGAAAAATACTTATATTTACCACAGCTTTCTTTTTAATGGTCTTCTTTTTATGGGAGCCTTAAGATGTTAGATCTTGCCTGCAAATAGTTATAAACATTACCAGTGGCAATGAATAAAAATGAATGTAAATGGGTTTAATCTGACAGGTGTGATCCTGTGCAACCCTGGCTAACCTTATTCTGGAAGGAAATGCTGGGAATGAATGTGCAGTCTAATTGAGGAATAAAAATGGTGGATTCAAACATCCGCTCTTCTGCTGTGCAAGTAGATAGATCTATGGCGTAACGGAACTGAGGGGAATTTGAAGAGGCTATCTGATGCATCACTAATGTCTCTATTCACAGGTGATAGAAAAATGAGGCCCTGAAAAGAAAAGCTATTTTCGCTTTTCCATTTTGCTCCAACTTTTTAGACCAATTTGAACTGATCGCTCCCTCTGTTTTCCACCCCATCCCATTGTAGTGTCTGTTAGTCAGAGAGGAAATGATAGATCCTCCTACATCCACACGCTTTTTCTTAAGATTCACGTCACACCCCATGATGTGAGAGAGCAGTCTCCCTTGATTTTATTAGGTAACTAAAAATGGCCTCTTGAAAGATAAGGCAGTACCATCAGAGGGAAATCTGGAGTTTGGAATCAGTTGTCCTGTTTGCCAGTGTCAGTCTAAACTTCTATTTCTAAAACATGCTCTTTATGAGACCAATCCTAAGATGGTTTGGTCTTCATCCACTAGAGTGGTGTCTTCTTGGTGTGTCAGATGCTGAAATACTCTTCCTATCTTGAGTGGCTTTTGTGGGGTCATCAGTGACCACTACCCCACTGCCTCTGTGAGGGCCTTCCATTTCTCTGCGTCCTGAGGGTGATATACCTTTCGCAGGGCCACCGACTACTTCTCCCTTAGTTACAGTTGCTTGTAGTACATCCCACAGATGCTTTTTCTGTTGAGGTCACCCAGCTCTGGCATGCAGAACTACAGCCAGGGGGTTTTGCCAGATGTTTTAAGTCTGGCTATTTTTCAGGGGTTCTCTCTGTCCACAAGAAACTCGCATAGTTGTGCCATGAATAGAAGTTCTTCATATCCTCTCTTCTTGCTCTGTCATCATAGGCAAGTCAAACATTTTTGTTAATAAAAGCTTCCAGCTCAGAGTCAAGCACTGGCTTCTGTGTTGTCCAAACCCTAGAAATCCTGACATAACTTTCCTCCCCAAATTTGGCCTGAGGTAGTTGAGTTGCTCAGGACTCATTCAACTCTCATCAAAGACAACCTCACTCTCCTGTCTCATGAATCCTTAGTCTTCTCTTAAATGATCTGGTGGTAGGTCAAATGTTAAACCTTTCTGAACCAACTTTATAGTCTTTTCATATGTTTTATATGAATGAACCACTTCCAGTAGTAAAAGTTTGGGGTGGGGTCTCTGCGAAAATGGAAAATCTGCTTACTTCCAACTTTAAATTATGTACGAAACAGGAAATTTTGCAGTGTGAGTTTACAAGCAATAATTCTATTTGGAATTAGAATCATCTCTTTGAGAGGGAGCCTAATCTTAGATTTTTAAAGTATTTTCCCATGTATTTAACCCAATCTCACATTCTACTTTTCTGTTTTCTTCCTCTCTTGTTCCCTCATACACACACTTAACTAATTATCCATGGAGAATCAGTGTAACCCAGTAACATACCTCAGTTAGGGATCACTTGATTGCAAACAGAAAAGGCAGGCAGAAGTTGAGAAGATCCAGAAGTATCTCGAAGCACTTCAGGTCTGCAGGTATAAAAAATATGTATGAAAAAATAATCACACAAGTAACAGGAAAGTCAAACGTAAAGGTTATTCGCTTCATCTATTCCAGTGTTCTCAATCTTTGGGGTTTATATTTCCAGCATACTTGTTCACAGTGGTCTCAACCCTTGAAGTTAACTTACCTTTTCAAGCTTAGGTCTCCATTGTTAACTGACTCGTTTTTCATGGCCCAAATCCAAATTCATGAGACAGAAAATTCAATTATTCCAGCTTGTATCAGGCTTACATTCCACATGTGGCTTAATTAGGTGGGTGGTAATAGGTTTGGAAAGAGTGGGGGAAATGCAAGTTCAAGCAGTTCTCTAGGAAGATGATCTCCCAGCATCATTTCTAGTGCAAATGGGCTAAGAAATTCAATAACATAGTATACTACGTAGCATAGTAACTATTTTTTTTAAAAATAATACCAATAGGATGCAGACAGCAGGTTTAAAATATGATAAAACTTAGAGTGATTATAGGTCCAAGTATCACCATCATGTTCAATTATATTATACTGGGTCTCATTATTTGCCATTAGAGCATGATTGACACAGTTTTTTGTAAAGCCAAACATGTCCATGGAGTCCTTAAATATCTTAAAGAATGAAAAGAAAAACAATAACAAGAATGCCCTTGGTGAGGCAAAGCTCTATCTGATTAAGTAGAAAATATTGCAAACAATAGACCATGATTCAATCATTAGCAAATTAAAATCTGTGGTTCCTATTCATCTTCTGTTGTCATAACTGTTTGCCTTTGGTCAACGGTTCTTTCCTGACTGTATACACTTTCCAAGGTTTGCTTTGCCATGTAACATTCAACCCCAACAATACTGTAAAATGAGTACATATTAATTATTTTGATGGGTCTATTCAAAGCAGAAACCCTCAGTTTAAAAAATGGATATGTTAACCTTCACTAAGCAAAAACAAGATTTTACCTGAAAATTTTCTCCCCTTCTGTAGATATTAGCCACTGTGTTGGCCCTTGAAGTTATGTGCTGGTCTGTCACTCAATCCATTCTTAACATGTTCATGGCTGAATTTTGGCTCACCTAAAAGGATAACAGTAGTTACATATCCAAGATGATGGCATCGTTTGAGACCTTGGTGGTTTTTACAGCTTTTACTAAGGGACAGGAGCTCATCTTTACCTGCGTGTCCTGTTAGCACGTCAAATTTAAAAACGTAAAAAAAAAGAATTCACCCTTATTTCCTCCAAAACCAATTATTTCTTTGACCAGTGTTTCTCTGGTAAATTTGTACCTCTCAATAAATAAATACTAAACAATTATTATATGCTACAAAATTTTCTAGCTTGTTAGCAAATCATAGTTGTTTTAAAAAAATAACATCTCTCCAAAAAAGCTAATGACAATGTTAACCAGCAATGAGTAAGATTTTCCAGAATCATCTGATGAAAATTATACTTCTGTTTCATGAATTTACTATGAACTGTGAATGTCACTTCAACACTATTGCCATGTTTTACTTAACGAGTTCATATTTGTAAAATACATAGGACAGTAGCTGGCACCTAGAAAGTAGCTGGCTGTGTGAATGTTTGCTAAATAAACAAAAATAAAGCCTCAAAATTGAAAGACTGAAAGGGGAGAGGAGTCTGTAAATCTTGATTCATAAGAACATCATTTTAGGACTTTTTATTTCTTTACAGTTACTCTGCTTAGAAAGATGACACAGCCTTTTAAAAAGTCCAAGTGTAGGCATAAAGTGTCTAGAATCTATAATAAAGATAGAAGAACAAGGAGTTGGCCTCTGGGAAAAATCAGAAAAATGTTATTACAGAGTTCATGTCCCATAACTGATGTACATATCAGTAGACATAAAACTTAAAAAGCTAGTTTAGACATGGCCTTTTTATCTAGAGCTATATATAAGGTATGATTAATGACTAAATTGTAGCAAATATGCATAGCAAGTAAGATAGATGAAAAAAATGCATGGATTTTCCCCTTCTTGAATGACAAATAACATTCATTTAAAAATGAAGGTGTTTATAACTTTTGGTTAATTAAGTTGTCTTGATTATAGAAATTACATTTGATTGAGTGTTAAGTAGGCTACTTTAAAGGGTAGTGGAACTCAGGCATAAGGCCTTATTTTAATGAAGAAATAACTAGGCTTAAGAATGCAAGATTAAGGGCTTCCCTGGTGGCGCAGTGGTTGAGAGTCCACCTGCCGATGCAGGGGACACGGGTTCGTGCCCCGGTCTGGGAAGGTCCCACATGCCGCGGAGCGGCTGGGCCTGTGAGCCATGGCCGCTGAGCCTGTGCGTCCGGAGCCTGTGCTCCGCAACGGGAGAGGCCACAGCAGTGAGAGGCCCACGTACCAAAAAAAAAAAAAAGAATGCAAGATTAAGAATCAAATTTCTAATATTATTTCAATATTAAACAATGTTTAATTGCCTACTATGTGCCTACCCTCATTCTAGGACACACAGTACATTGCATTTATAATAAATCCCAGCCCTTTACCATAACCTACAAGGTCATGTAGAATCTGGCCCCTTCCTGCTTTTTTGACTTCAGCTCTTAACATTCTCCTACTTGCTTCCCATGCTCCAGCCTCACTAGGCTTCTTTCAGTCCCTTGGTGATTTTGAGCATCTTTTCAAGTTAGGCCACTGCACTCCCCTTAGCTCTACCTAGTTTGCTTTTGTGCCTGCTGCTTCAAAAAGTCTTTCCCTGATAATCCTACATAATGCCACCTGCCTCAACCACAAGGACTCTTTTATCATCTGATCCTGTTTAATGTTCTTCACAGTACCTCTCAGTATCTAAAATTAATTTTGTATTTACTTGTTGTCATTAGAGTCACCCTCATTAGAATCCAACATTCATAAAGAACAAAAACTTGTCTATTTTGTATCCCTCTGGGTATCTCTGTAACCTATAACTGTATCTGACTCCTAGTGGGTGTCCAATTAATATTCATTAAGTAAATTCAAAGAGGAATAATACATAGCTTTTGCGATTAAAAAATTCTGGAAATTATTTCTGCCTCTTTGCTAAATCTTTCCTGTTGACCCTACACAGACTCTAAAACTACCAAATATGTGAAAATCAGATCAATCCTAATTAGATAAGGTCTGTGATCACTTTTATAAGGGCAAGAAGCTTGGAGACTTGAGCAAACAGCTGTCTCTCGGACAGTCATTTTTCCTGCCCCTTAACCTGTCTATTCATTGCGTATGCATCTGTGTAGAAATCCAGAAGTGTCGAACACAAAGAAGAGAAAATACTCTTTTGGGATTCTCCATTTCCTAATGATATTGGCCTAATTCGGTGGTGGTATTTAGAAATCAAAGTGCCTTTTCTTCCCAGGCCATACCTATTAGAGGGCTTCAGATCTAGGTGTATTTGGGAAGGAAATAAAAATGTCATTATCTCTCCATTAAATAATTTTCCAGATTGTGCATGCTTTGTTTTATACTTCTTGTCTGTGTTTTTAGAGGATAAGGAGACTGAGGAAGGTTTACCTCTAGACACATGAATGCTTGGGAATATGGAATTCCTCCTGGGAGCTGGTAATTCCCCATGGTTCATCTTCATTTATCTCAACATCTCCAGATATATGCCTCACAGCATACCTCATGTTCAAAATTCTGCACAATCTTGTCCTCCAGGGCTCTTGAGAGTTTTCGGAAACAAAATATCTTCTTTGGTTGGATAGATAGGACTGGCTTTTATTTCCTTGAAGGAGATCAAATACAGTTAAAACACAATACATTGCTGCTTTAGCATTATAGAAAACTCACAGTGTGGTAGGTCACATAATTACTAAATAATCACTCTCTTGTCTATATGATAGTTTTCAAATTTGTTTTTATATTGTATCCTTCTTTACGGAAATGTGTGAAGAATGACTATCCCTGTAGCTTGTTTCAAAAGCACTTTGCCATGTCATTAATTGTCTGGTTTCTATCCTTGAGGAAATATTTAACTGTATGTTAAACTATTCCAACATATATTGTGGCTATGTTTATTTAACACATTTTTTCCTAAGGCAAGTGTGGGCATGCATACTATTTATATTTGAAATGAACTGAAAAAGACAGAGATCTGAGTACTTTACAGAATTTATACAGATATAAGCAATAACAGCTGGAAGTCAGAATAACATCTGACTTTTAAGAAATTCTCTTAAAGACAGGTTTGAGGACAATCTAGAGAATTTATATTAATTATTGCTGCTGGCAAGAGTCTAAATATAAATGCTAGCCTGTTGATGTGTCCATTGATCATTTAGGATACATGATATCCCTAAGACATGATGAATAACAGGAAAACAGAGCTTGGATCCAAACTATAAGAGGGAGGTTTGGGAATACTTTTACCCTGTGGTAGTAGTGGTAGCAGCAATTTAATTGAAAGATTAATAGGTGGATTTGAGATATTTTGCATAATGATAAGCACAAACTATGGTTTGACAAGGAGAGTTGAATTTTGGGGAAGTTTTACTAATTCTGTCAATTATTTCTGCCTTAGGACTATTACCATAGGAACCAAATTAATTTTTTTTAACATCTTTATTGGAGTATAATTGCTTTACAATGGTGTGTTATTTTCTGCTTTATAACAAAGTGAATCAGTTATACTTATACATATGTTCCCATATCTCTTCCCTCTTGCGTCTCCCTCCCTCCCACCCTCCCTATCCCAGCCCTCTAGGTGGTCACAAAACACCAAACTGATATCCCTGTGCTATGAGGCTGCTTCCCACTAGCTATCTATTTTAAGCCAAATTAATTTTTGAATGAATGTGAAATGGAAACTTTGGTGCTAATATTTTCAGGAGACCTGTATTAGAATCAAATCACAAGAACTGTGAACTATAAGAAGGCCTTGTTCATTTACCTATTTTCAGCACTTAGCAAAATAATTAGTATGTAGTAGATAGTTAAGACATTGAGTTGAATAGATACTGAATAAATGAGTAAATAAAATCAAGGGACTGAGACAGGCTGGGACCTGGGACCTGGGACCCTTTGCTACAATGCTTGCACCTGGACAAATGTCTCCTCCAGCAAAAAATACAAAGAAACTATAAGGGACTAAAAATAACTGCGTGCATGGGCAGTTGGGGCAAATTATGGACAACAAGATACAAAGACCAAAACACCCAACTGCCACTTCTGAAGAGCCGGGAGCAAAAGCAGGGAACTGCGCCTGCCCCCTGCACACAGCACCACCAACATGGTGGGCAAACTACCTAAGCCACCCCTCTGGCCGGACGCCTGGACCCAGCCCTACCGTCACCGCACATAAGAAACCACCTTGCGCCCCCTCATGGAACAAGGGAACATGTTACTTGTTCTTGCTCCCCCCTACTGCATCAGGGCCCCAATAAAGCCTTGCCTGAGTTTCTTGTCTAGCTTCTGATCAATTTCTATTGACTAAGGGAGCCAAGAACCTTGGTTGGTAACAGGACTAGTTAAAACTTATTTACAAAACAGAAACAGAGTCACAGACTTAGAGAATGAACTTATGGTTAGTGGGGGGGTGGGGGGAAGGGTAGAGGGGAGGTATAGATTGGGAGTTTGGGATTGACATGTATACACTGCAATATTTAAAATAGATAACCAACAAGGACTTACTGTATAGCACAGGGAACTCGGCTCAATATTCTGTAATAACCTAAATGGGAAAAGGTTTTGAAAAAGAATAGATACATGTATATGTATAACTGAATCACTTTGCTGGGCACCTGAAAGGAACATAACATTGTTAATCAACTCTACTCTAATATAAAGTAAAAAATTTTTTAAATAAAATAAAAATAATGTAGCTCATGGTTCATAGATTCTAAGTCTCAATTTAAAAAACTTTATTAAAGATGCCTATTAATCTAATCAAATTGATAGAACAACTTTCTTATAAATCAGGAGATAAATAAACCCAGGAATCTGTCTGGGATACTAAGAAAAACAATGGAGTTAAATTCTTGATTAAAAATGACCTGATTCAGAGGCTGATTTTTATATTTATAAAGAACCATTCTCTGATCATCAGACTCTTTCACAATGGAAAGAGATGTTTTGAGAGAGAGAGTGAATGCTCAACATTTAACTATGTCCAATTATATTTGAATGATTCTCTTTTCTCAGGAACGCTATAGAAAATATTCAAACAAACTATAATACTCCGGACTAATTTCCCAAAAGACAGTAGGTTTTGGTAACCTGTTTCTGATTGATCGCTTGCTTTCAAAAAAATTAAGAAAAAAATAAATCCTGAGTTGTTGGAACATTTCCACGAGACAGCAGGACACTAGGAGAGGGACAATTGCTTTTCACTCTAGTTCTTGCACCTAATAATGTGTGACCTTGAAACAAGTTGGTTAACTATTGGGGGGGGTCTCATTTTTTTTTTTACCTGTGAAATAACATTAGATCTGCCTGCTACGTGAAGTTGTTGTGTCATTCAAATAACATAGTAGATGTTAGAGAACTCTGGAAAGTCTGACATTGCTATTCTAGTGCATAGTCAGGTATATGTTGGTATGAAAGGTTGCTTTTCTCCATGTGCCTAGATATAAATGTGATTGTATATTTTTGTAAAACCTATGTGAAGAAGAGGGAAAGGTAGTGGTGTGATAAGTGTAGGATGAGAGAGAGAATATCAATGCATCTAAAAAATATTAATTTGTGATGCCAAATATTTGAATTATCTTTTAAGTTCTTCAAACACATTCAAATCTATTATGCAAAATATACTAAAATACTTGCTGAGAAAAATAACAATAATACAATTTTCAGGATTTACTAATTTCCAGACACTTCATAACATTTTCTTCTTATTTAGTCTGTACAACTTTATGTGTCACATGATATCATCCTCATTTACAGATGTGATTATCCAGGGACCTACTATTTAGTAGATAGTCTCACTCCAAATGCCCTTGTTACTATCCAATATTATAGCACTATATTATAGCACAGTAGGAAGGAAAAACAACATTGGTTGAGAATATGGGAGGGGTACCACAAATATTAACATTTGTGTAAACGATTTATGAAGCAATCACATTCATTATCCTAAATTTTTTATTTGACTCTCTTGATATTTTAAATAGTTTATACCACTAGTTCAAGTTCAGTATGTATGTGTCAATATAAATATATATATATATGTATTTATTTATAAACATTTTCTTGCTGTCTCTATTGCAACAGTAATGACCTTCAGCGATAGTTCTGATTAAACAGCCAATAGTCTGAGCCAATGTCCCACTTCCCCTTTTCCTTTCTCCTGGTAAGCTTCCCCACCCACTCAACCACCTTCTTTGCCAATTATTGGTTGATCCCCTACCACAGGGTCTGCCAGATTCTATGCTGATACTGGGATCTTGGGCTCTCCAGTCTCCTTATCTACCAGGTTCTGGTGTGATGGGAGTACAGGAGAGTGAGAGCCTGGCCAGAATGGCAGCGGGTATCCAGGGCTAGTAGGAGACCCTGGAATATCTGAAAAACATCCTAGGCTTCTCTCTGGACTAAGGAAAGTAATGGAGATAGATAACTTAAAACAGGAGGAGGAAGTTTGAAATAACTGGAAAAACAGAGAAAAGGATCTCAGGTCAGGGACTGAGGCATAATTTCTAGACTAGCTAAGAGCTGTGGACTCAGCTATTTACAAACTCTGGACAATGCTTACATGGCCTTACAGACTGACAGTACATATGTGGCTGCTGATGATTTCAGAGTCAACTACAAGGCTAAGCTGGCCATGTACCTTTTTGGGAAGAAGGGTGAATCTGTTCTGGTTTCAAATGGGGATGACTAAGGCTCAGAAGGAGCTACTCTTCATGAAAAAGAACCACAGAGAGAAGGAAAACGTTTTCAGGTCCACATTGTTAGCTCTGGGCTGACCATGGTTATAGAAGCCCCCAAATATGAGGCTCTCTGCATGACTATGACCAGTTTCCAAGCCCTTTGTGATCTGATATGGAAGGACCAGAAGAATCTGGGCAAGATTGATCAGGCAAATTGAAGAGAATGCCGTACATCACAATTCTCATATAATGGAGACAACAGTGAGATGTACAGTCCAGTCTTTGGAGAATGGCCTTGACTCAATGAGAAATATGAAGACCAGACTAGAAAATAGACTATAGGAGATGAAGGCCCTCTCACACGGATGCAGCATCCTTAAAAGCTCCTATTGCACCCAGAGGTAGAGCTGATACTACTACCAACTGAAAGTCCATGCAATCCATCCACAAGACAACAGCCTGGAGGATCACAGATGGCAACATGGCATATGAGACCAATGCCACCAAGATTCTGAGGCACAGGGAACATGCCATAAGCTGAGTGGTACTTTGGCAGCAGATGTCCAATAAAATGATTGGAAGTTAAACAAAAATAATCTTAATTAAACATCAAAAAATCCTTATATTGCAAAAAAATCACAAAGATGACACATTTCCAAAGTTCCAAGATGTAGCTACATAAGATGTCTCCTTATATATGTGTAATCATTTGTTCAAAATGCAATGAATTAAATAATAAATGCCATAAATATTTCTTGTGACAGTACAGTTGTAGATGCTTAGTCTATATCAGTAAACAAATCAGACAATAGTCCTTGTGCTTTTTCTAACAAGAAGACCATTAATTTATGATACCCTTCCAACTGAAGCTTCAAGGCACATAAACTAATTATGAGACACCCAAAGAGGAAGAGACAGTATAGAGGTAGAGACGTTCTATTCCCTCCCCAAATAGAAGTAAGGGCAAAGAATAGTGACATTTAAGTGTCCCATGACTTAGGAAAAGCACTTAAAACTGTCTATGTGGTGTTAAGAATGACCTTCTGCCTAGCAAGCTTTGGTTGAGCAAAAGAAGTTGAATGTTTAGGAATGACAAAACCATAAAGTGTTGTATTTCATTGGCTTATTCAGTCTCTGAGTTCTACATTCATTACTTACAAAATTAGAGGTTTGAAATAAATTACATTCAAGATATTTTTAAACTGTGAAAGCAGCTCTTTTGCCCCTTTCCTGTTTGCCCATTTCTGTTCCCCTCTAACCTTAAAAGAACCTAATTATTGGAAGGAGATCACTAAGCAACTGAAACTGACTCCTGATTTATGTTCTCCGGAATGCACACCATGCCTTGTCTAACCTGTTGATTCCTCCTAGATTCAAAGACTAGCTCTCTACCGCCAACTGCCCCCCACCCCCAAGCAATCCTGCATGCAGATCACTCAGGCAGGATAATACCTGAACAGAGTCAGTCAGTCTGCATGCAACAAAGAATGATGCAGAATCTAACCTCCTGCCTCAATGATTTATTGAGATTCTTCCCCTTTTTTGCACTTAAAAACTGTCATGTCTGAGCAGAATCTTCAGAGTTGGTCTCTGGGCACAAGTCCACCATCTCTCCAGATTGCCGGCTGTTCTGATCAAAGCCCTTTCCTTTCTACTGACACTTGCCTCTCGCATTATTGGCTTATGAGCAGCGAGCAGCCGAACTTGGGTTCCGTAACAGCTGTACAATCCTATAATTCTCTAAAATACTGGGTATTTATTATCCCCGCTCTGCTCTTCCAATTTACTTGATTTGCTGCTTTGTCTTTGAGTATGCTTCAGTGGTTTATCCCCAGTCAAGTGATCTATTGGACAATACTAATCTCAGAAGAAAGGTAGGGTAATCTCCTGAATTAGAATCATGCACCTTTGAGCTGTTGCAATTTTCCAGTGACTAGTGACTACTGGTATTGCCAATGAGGAGGTAAGAGTGAGACTTCAGCACATGTTAGTAATTTGAAGTTAAATTTTAGACAATGTGTGACCTTTTTGAAGGGAGGCAGAGCAATATTTCAAAATTGTTGAGAATAAGTAATTGTTCATTAATTAACCAATGTTCATTAACCAATTGTTCATTAATTAACCAATTAACACATACTGCCAGTGAAAATGCATTTCCCTGTCATGTTATCTAGATTGCTAGTGTCGAGCCCTCTTTAATTCTCAAAAATCCTTAAGAAAGCAGTATGACACCATAATCTAACATGCATTAAAAACTACTCTAGTACATCCCAGAATATTTACATGAAAGGTGCTCTAATCATGAAAAAGAATTTTTTTTTACTTAGACTGATAATTCACATTCAAATCTATTTAGCAGCACATTCAAGCATACAGATAACATATGAGCAAAATGAGAAATAATACTGTGACTTCAAGCTTCATTGAACTAGAGCATAGAAATTCTGAACTAAACAATTGCTAAATGCTTGCCAGAAAATGACTGTGGATGAATTATTTTAACTCACTGTTTCTTCTTAGAAGCAACAAATGAAAATCTGCGTTTCTGTATGATGTAGTCACCATATTTTAACGAACGTGATACTCGCTTTAGTCACCCCACTGACTTAGAAACAAGAGAATCAATAGATTCCCTGCTTAAATATGCTCCAAAATGATAACAAGGGAATTTTTATAATCCAGATCCTACCCGGTTTTTAGGTGGGTGAACCCAGGAAGATAATACAAAAGAAAGAAGATACCTCAACATTGAACCAGACAAATCTGACAATGACCTTTGCAATTGATTTTCTGTTGCTCTAAATCCTATTTTAAGATCCAAAATTCACTGTGACTGAACTACACTCAACATAAGCATTGAGCTGAGGATATCTTAGAGACCAAAAATACTAAATTATTGATGCCTAGGTGCCAACATGTAGAATATACAATTTGATAATCTTTTTGATCTTGTAGGAATATTGTGATTCCCAAGCACTGTAATGGAGGTTGAATGGTCCCGAATATTTGAGAGAGTAATGATTAAAAGTCTAAGGTGTTGTTGCCATGGGACGTATGGCTGCAATGACCAGAAGAGACAAATCGGCAATAACAGTTAGGACTTTAACTTCTTAGATAAGGTATGTCTAATAAGCTGTACATTTGAAGCCAGCTTCCTGGTGATGACTTTTTGCACTTGATTTCTCACTTGGGGCCAGTGCTTGTGCTGTACTGATAGTTTCCGACAGCAGGTTGTCAGAAATTTGGACAATGAACAAGCTAGAAGCATATGTGCCTGATGCATATCAGGCCATGATGAGGGTTTCAGGGTTGTGGCGACTAAAATAGGTGGCTCTGTAGCCCCCCCCCCCCCGTAGCTTTTAGGTACCAGGTCCTTCCACATCACGCAGAGAAATGCATAGAACCTGTGAAAGGGAGTCTCATAGCAGATCCTGCCCACTTTCCCATTTCCTCTGGCTTATGGTTATCAAAGCTCAGTCATTTAGGGCGAAAGAGAGAAGGAAAAGAATAAGAAGTGACTTTACCAGAGGTTTTTTTAATCTATTACCTATGTATGGTCCAATGGATGTACCAGTTAAGTTTTCCTCTGCTTACTCCATTAAAGTAGTACGTTTGTTGCCGATGCTGATAAATGTCAAAAAGAAGTGGATCGATTAAAATGATGTGCAAATTGATCTCTTTCTACATGTATTCTGTCCTCTGTGCTGAGGCCTTTATCTTCAAAATTAAAGGCACTATGTAATTTATTAATAATATGCTGGGATTTCCTTTGCTCCTTTACTAGAATAATTTTTTTCCTCCATTTATAGTCCTCATGAATCTCCTTCTTCTTGACTTAATATCATTTTTTTTTAAAACAAGCTGTTTCTAAAATGTCAGAATGCAAATGCATTTATTTGAGAGGTACTTACGTACTTTAAATTGGAATAATAACAATACATTTTTGCACTCTATATCTAAGTACCCCTAGGAACTATTTATTGAATTTTGTCAAGCTACCACTAAAATCTACACATTCAGAGGATAAAACTTACTGGAGCTTTTAAAACTTAAGTATTTAATGGACTTGATTTAGTCCTTTAGACTCAGGAGGGTGCTAGCTAAGTGCTTGAGATGTTCAAAGTTGCCATCATAATAACTAAGTCCCTTTCTCCCTTACCTAGGGAGCTGGTATGAGCTTAAACTTTGAATAGGGTTTTTTAATCTTTTATTCATTATTCTTCAGAAAGCCCTTGACTGATAATAGGGTACACCTGATAGTAAGATGTCCCTTTTCCCAACTTCAGAAATCTGTTTTCTCTACCTCCTACCTTTTCTCATTTAATGTGACCTCCTCCTCTCCAACACTCTCACACTTCAATTTGATGACTTTTCTAATGTTGGGGCTCAGAGTGTTCAAAACCCCATTTCCTGTAACACCAGTGTTTTGCCAGGCATTGTTAAAGCTGCGGTAAGCTGACATCACCTCCTATGGTAACCAGGTCTGCCCCTTCACCTCATAGAATTTTCCAGAATTGATTAGGTCTTTTGTTGGATGGCTGCTCAGTCATAAGACATGTTGAATAGTGTTTGTTGAGCATTTGCACTGCATTTATTAACGGAATCGTAGAATCATAGAATGGAAACAACTTACATGTCATCTGATATGCCCCCTGTTATGATCCATCTCCAAAAACTCTATGGAGGTGTTTAATCTCTGATTAAAACCTTTCTAATTTTGGAACTCACTACTATCTATGTAGTAATGATTACAAGTATTAGATAATTGTAATTTCATAAAGATCTTCTCATACTGTACTTCTCATACATCTTGTGAACGTGACTTTCCCATTTCCGTATTCAGGCAATTTTAAAAACAAATCTAAATGCCTTTGTAAAGCATGACTTAAAAACTGCCCTTACATAATATTTGATTAATTGATGCCTTTATATAGTTTAATAGTATATTTTGCAGTATATATTAAGTTTCTGTCCATAGATTAGTTCTTAATTCACTTATATATTGAGAGCAAAAATGAGAGAAATACTCTACTAGCAAACAGAAAGGGGAGAAAGTCCTGAAGGAAGAAGTAGGAAATTAGTGCAAACCAAAATAATGATACTCTGTTCTTAAACTCTCCAATAGTTCCTGAAGCTTTCATAACTTTTACAAATGAAAATGGCCACATAGGGTGCTATAATCCAGGGCTTTGGTTTAATTTCATCAAATATAAGTACCGTGATATTGAATTTTAACAGTTTGCTAAGGGTGAGACATTCTTTTGTTGTTATTATTTAATCACCTCCAAATGTTATGTATTCAGTCCCTGAAAGTATTTTCTTACAGTATCTAGATTTTCCTTGGAGATCTCATTTGTGTACAACCCCTGCTTGGCTCAGCTTATGAGGTCTGATATGATCTCATCTGAAAGTAATACTGCAGGGAGCCATTTTTTTTCCAGAAATAAGCAATATCATCATTGAATACTGTGGAGCACAGGATGTGATTTTAGAAAATAAAGCATTTTTCTTGTGTAGAAATAAAAAAATGAAATATGTTGCACATATAAAATATCAAATGTAATAACATTCATATGGTAAAAATTAAACCAAATGAGATTTCAAAGAAGAGGTCAATCACTAATAAATGTAGGATTTCCTTTTTTTCACTGGTTTACTCATCTCATTTTCCACAGTTTATCTTTCAGTTATTTTCTTTCCATTTCTACTCCCATTTTAATTCAATTTTCATAGAAAAACTCATATCTGTGGGAAGAACAGTAGAAACACATGGTAGCATCTTTGTTAGAAGCTTCTGAGTTAAGCAGATCAGGGCCCAAATCCCAAAACCACCACTTATCAACTATATGATCTTGGCTGAATATCACAACTCTGTAAGTCAGAAATGCATGAAAATTAAATGATATAACTTTGATAACTATTGGTGCTGTTTACCAAACATTTTCTATCTCTGCTTTCTAAGCACAGGGTAGGATTTTATTTCCTTGTTGCCTCAGGTCTGGGTGAGGACAAATGATTAGTTTTGGCTAATTGCTTATGAGCAAAAGTGACATGTCAGTTTCAGGCCAGAAACATTTCAGAGCATTTCATTATCTGCAAACATTCTAGAACACCCTTCCCTCTCTTAAGGTAAATGAAGATGGTTTCTCTGTGGGCTTTGGTCCAGAAGTTTAGAGATCTAGGGCCTGACCTCCACTTGACCTATGGTAGACATATTGCATGAGAAGAAATGACCCTCTGGTGTGATATATCATTTAGATTTGGGGCTGTTTCTTACTGAAGCATAATCTAGCCTAACAACTGTGTTTTGTCTATAACAAGAGCCTAGTAAAGGTAATATTGAAGAAATATCTCTAAATATCACTTTCACAGATTTTAAAAATATACAACAGAAAAGACTTTCAGGAGAACCACTGCCTTGGTTAAGGACTATTGAACATGCTGAATCTTTAAAATTATCAACATTATGCAACATTGGACAGGTCTCAATACATTTCAATAAGTCTACTTGAATAGAGTGTTTATTTCCATGCCAATTGGCATGGAAATCTTTTCTAGCCTAATTCACTCATCTGTGTTTGGTCAAGACTGATAAACATGATCATTTCAAAGATTCTCATGTAATTTTAATTTCTCAAAAGGTACTACTTATTCGTTCACAAGCTTATATTTCAATTTTTTTTGTTGTTTTACCAAAAGATCTAGCTTAATTTTGTAATACAGTTGTGTGAATAACAATTCATCTGCATTAGTTTCTTAGGGTGGCAGTTGCAAAGTACTACAAACTGGGTGGCTTAAGTAACAGAAATTTATTGTCTCGCTGTTTTGGAAAATAGGTTAGAAATCAAGATGTCAGCAGGGTTGGTTCCTTCCAAGGTCTGTGGAACCATTAGTTCCAAGCCTCTCTCCTAGATTCTGAGGGTTTGCTGACAATCTTTTGTGTTCTTTTGTTTATAAGTGAATCACTCCGATCTCTGCCTTCAATTTCACATGGCGTTTTTCCTGTGTCTTCACATTACCTTCCCTCCATTCCTGTCTGTCTCTGTGTCCAAACTTCCTTTTTTTTTTAACGTCTTTATTGGAGTATAATTGCTTTACAATGTTGTGTTAGTTTCTGCTGTATAACAAAGTGAATCAGCTATATGTATACATATATCCCCATATCCCCTCCCTCTTGCATCTCCCTCCCACCCTCTCTATCCCACTCCTCTAGGTCATCACAGAGCACTGAGCTGATCTCCTTATGCAGCTGCTTCCCACTAGCTATCTATTTTACATTTGGTAGTGTATATATGTCAATGCTACTCTCTCACTTCGTCCCAGCTTAACCTTCCCCCTCCCCATGTCCTCAAGTCCATTCTCTACGTCTGCATCTTTATTCCTGTCCTGCCCCTAGGTTCATCAGAACCACTTTTTTTTTAGATTCCATATATATATATGTTAGCATACAGTATTTGTTTTTCTTTCTGTCTTACTTCACTCTGTATGATAGACTCTAGGTCCATCCACCTCACGACAAATAACTCAATTTCGTTTCTTTTTATGGCTAATATTCCATTGTATGTATGTGCCACATCTTCTTTATCCATTGGTATCACCTCACACTAGTCAGAATAGCCATCATCAAAAAATCTACAAACAATAAATGCTGGAGAGGGTGTGGAGAAAAGGAAACTCTCTTGCACTGTTGGTGGGAATGTAAATTGATACAGCCACTATGGAGAACAGTATGGAGGTTCCTTAAAAAACTAAAAATAGAACTACCATATGACCCAGCAATCCCACTACTGGGCATATACCCTGAGAAGACCATAATTCAAAAAGAGTCATGTACCACAATGTTCATTGCAGCACTATTTACAATAGCCAGGACATGAAGCAACCTAAGTGTCCATGGACTGATGAATGAACAAACTTCCTTTTTTTAAAGGACACTAGCCATACTGGATTAGAGCCCAGTCTAGTCCTCATTTTGACTTGATAACTTCCTTAAGGATCCTATTTCCAAAGAAGGACACATTCTGAGGTACTGGGGGTTAGGACTTCAACCTGCCTTTTTGTGGGGGACACAGTTCAACCTATAACACTGTCATTAATTCAAACTAATTAGCATTTCTAGTAGAAGTAACCGAATATCTCATTATGTGCATGCTAACACACAGTGGGCATATCAATTTTTTTAAAACAAATTATTATTATAACTAACTATAGACTATGGACCTTGTGTGAATTGTCACCCATGGCACAAACTCTCTTTTTCTTCTTCACTTGACTGAATCACCTGACAGATACAAACATAGAGAAAATTAAGTGGATGACCAGGATTCTCACAATTCTCAGTATAAAGTGTTTGTGTGTTTATTTTCTGTGTATGTGTGTGTGTGTGTGTGTGTGTGTGTGTGTGTGTGTGTGTAGATTGCATTTCCTGGCCACCTTATGTTTAGGTAGAGGCAAGAGACTATTTCACTTTACCTGTTTTATCTTTGTATTTGAATAAGACTGAATCAATAAATACATGTCTTCTTTGAGAGACTTGTAATGTTAAACTGTCTTACTTTTGCTTAACAAAAACTGTTTGCTCTTCAGAATGACCAAAGTCTCTTTCCAAAATGAGTTTTCTGAGGAATAGCAATCTTTCATAAAAGATAATGTTGGCCTACAATTTCATTATCATTTTCAAAAAAAACAGTTTTCTTTATATCTCATCCTCAATGCCCAATAAACTGTTGATTAAGAAAATCTAAAGTAGAGAAAATAGGGAATTGATAAGTAGCATTTTTCTGCTGGTAGAAACAGATGCTAATGGAGGTTAATTGTGTCTGCAATGTCAGAATGCCATTTTTCCAGTTGGCAACTAGACAATTCCTAATGAGGATGTCATCCATATGCAAATATCCTGTTTGACTACTTAGAGGAGTTTTCTTAAAGTTACAATTACATAAATAATGATTGAACATCTTAACTGAATTTACTTTTTATTTGGTAATAGTTATCACTCAGTTTGACTAAAACGGTGAGGCTCACTTTCCAGTATACTCAACATGCCAACCATAAGAGGTGTTCTTTTTTTCTCCCACCTTTATTGAGATATAATTGGCATATAACATTGTGTAAGTTTAAGTTATTCGACATAATGATTTGATATATGTACATATTGTGAAATGATTACCACAATGAGTTTAGTTAACACATTCATCATCTCACAAAAAAAATCTTGGGCTTCCCTGGTGGCGCAGTGGTTGAGAGTCCGCCTGCCAATGCAGGGAACACGGGTTCGTGCCCCGGTCCGGAAAGATCCCACATGCCGCGGAGCGGCTGGGCCCATGAGCCATGGCTGCTGGGCCTGCGCGTCCGGAGCCTGTGCTCCGCAATGGGAGAGGCCACAACAGTGAGAGGCCTGTGTACTGCAAAAAAAATCGTTTTTCTCCTGATAAGAACTTTTAAGAGCTACTCTCTTAGACACTTTCAAATATACAATACAGTACTGTTAACTAACAGTAACCACACTGTCTTTACACCCCCAGAACTTATTTATTTTAGAACTGGAAGTTTGTACTTTTGACCACCTTCACCCATTTCCCCTACCCCCCACTCATCAGATGTATTCCTAGACAGGAGAGAAGAGGTGGGTTCGTGGGCCATTTTTATTGACTTAAAACACTTTATTTTTTAATTGAAGTATAGTTGATTTATCATGTGCTAATTTCTGCTGTACAGCAAAGTGACTTAGTTATATACATATATACATTCTTTTTTATATTCTTTTCCATGATGGTTTATCCCAGGAGATTGGATATAGTTCCCTGTGCTATACAGTAGGACCTTGTTGTTTATCCATTCAAAATGTAATAGTTTGCATCTACTAACCCCAAATTCCCAGTCCATCCCTCTCCCTCCCCGCTCCTTGGCAACTGCAAGTCTGTTCTGTCTGTCTGTGAATCAGTTTCTTTAAAACACTTCTTATGCATGTAACCTCAAGCACTAAGCTGGAAATGGGGGTTCGTGGATGAGAAGGACATGCTTGACATGTTTATTGACATATAATAATACATTTGAAATTCAATGCTAAACAACTAAGGAGATGACTACCTGGAATTGAGTACTTCCTCAGCGAATGTTTAAAATTAGACAATGTGCTCAATTTTTAAAGGGAACACTCAAAGCTTATCTTGTATTTAATATTAAAATAATATGTTTTAGAACTGCCTGAAAAGATTTGTCTGTGGAGGATCTGAAAATTATATGCACAAAATTACCCTAAAAAATTTAGAGTTGAGAAAGTATGCTGACACAACTGTTTTAGGCTTATAACTGACTAACGGGTAAAAAAGCACTCATTTCATCAATGGCCTGAGTTCATATTCACCAAGAATATTCAATTTTATCTACATTGCTTGAGAAATATTTCTCCTTAAAAACCACTAGTCAGTCCTGTGGAGTGTGAAGCTTAAATTGTATGTGTAAATGAAAGCTGAACTTTCAACCTTTTCCTTCTCCCTCAAGGAAAGAAAGAAATTGAAACCCATTCTGTGAATGCAGCCATTTAAATCAACACTGAATTTCAAGCTAACACAGGTGATCCTAAGAATGGCAGGGCTAGAGCAGAACAAGAGGTCAGGTAGTCCATTCCCCTTATATTTGCAAAGAATGTGCTTCATCCACATCAGAGAAGTAAGACTCCAGGAAGTAATTTCAAAATCTCAAAGTAACAAAGAGTGCATAAATTCTCCAGGAGTCTCACTTCTCAATTCTTTATGCAAAAACTTACTGATGACTTATTTCTCAGAAGGTTAAGTCTAATTTTTTGTATTACAACCTCTAATGCAAGACTCCTTAAATTTAAAAGCACAGGCAAATAATCTGGGGATCTCCTTAAAAATGCAGTTTCTGGGGGCTTCCCTGGTGGCGCAGTGGTTGAGAGTCCGCCTGCCGATGCAGGGGACACGGGTTCGTGCCCCAGTCTGGGAAGGTCCCACATGCCGAGGAGTGGCTGGGCCTGTGAGCCATGGCCGCTGAGCCTGCGTGTCCGGAGCCTGTGCTCCACAACGGGAGAGGCCACAGCAGTGAGAGGCCCGCGTACCATGCAAAAAAAAAAAAAAAAAAAGTGCAGTTTCTGACTCAGGTGGTCTGTGGTGGAGCCTCAGGTTATGCATTTTTAACAAGTTCCCAGTGCTGCTGTTGCTGGTCTAGCGACCACACTTGGAATAGCAATGATCTAGAAAATATAGAAATTTAGATCTAGAAGTACCCTTAGAGCCCGCTTTGTCTGACACTTTTGTTGTATTAAATGATTTCAGCCACTTTAGATGGTAGATAATTCTCTTTCTTTGTTTCATGTATTCATTTAAAAAATGTCTTTTTAAGTACTGAATGGCAAACAGGATTTGAGTATTTTGTTCCTTTGAACATAGCACAGAAGCTGGAAAACCACAAATCAAAATGCTATAGAGCAGGGCAAGTATTTGGCCAACAGTGTTTGAAATTTCATATTGAATGACCATTAGGTAAATTTCAAATTCAAATTTGAATTAGCCGATGTTCCCATCACTTGTTATTTTATTACACACAGCCACCATACACTTTTATTTATTATGTCACTTTCTTGATCATTGAGCTTTGGGCTCCTGTTGCTGGCCAGACATGAGTGTGGTAGTCGACGAGATAAGCTTGGAGTCCTTCCTCAACTTTATGATTCTAGCACAGTGAGGTACAAAGTGATTAAGGAACTTGCTGAAATTCACATAACTGGCTTGATTCAAAGATGGGAACTTAGGGTCTTTGGTTCTAGGTAAAGTGCTTTTTGCAGTATCTGACCTTTCACTCACATGTTCCCTTACTTATAGAGATTGTAAAATTGTAAACAACATATGAAAATTGGACATCTTTCATTTGATTCTTGAAAATATTAGAAGTATTTTTTAAAATTTGCTTATTTTGCATCATGTAGATGAAACATCTTGATAAAGAACTAATAGTTTTACTTTGTGAATGTGTTGGCATCTAGGCAGGACTATTAAAAAATGCATATTATCCATGATGGTTTGAGATAGTCATACTGTGGAAAGTCTCTTAGTAGTTGAAAATTTTTTAACAAAATGTGCTTTCTTGATGTAAATCCCATCTAGTAGCATGTTCTTGCATTGTCATCTGAACTTTTTCTTAAAGCTTATTTTCTCTGTAGTTTGACACTTAACACTTTTTGTTGTAAATCATTATATACATGAATGCTATTACTGCCCTTTCCCTTAAATAGTTACTGTCTTCATTAGGAAAGTTGAGCATGGAGTGTGAATATATTCCAAGATTGCCCACCCTCTAATCCTTTCGTTCATCTTGTATTTTAGTGTGTGTAGGAAATATGAATGCCATTTTCAGATTATGGATTAAAATGACAAATTAAATGGCCAATCTTTTCAAACAGATGTCAGGGCTGATCATCTGTACTTTTTTCCTATTAAAATACTGTTTTTTTCCCTTCTTCATCCTGAAAATTAAATTTGAATATAAATAATAATAAAATCTGGTTAATAAACAGGCTTTGGATGACACTGACATAAGTAAAGGTTTTAAAAACTCTATAATTTTCAATATGTGTTTCTTCTCTATTTGAAAGCACTGAGCTCACTCTGTATAGTGAAGCTATTAGTCTGACAATTGTATAGTCAATAGAAATTGAATTTAAAAGAATATCAAGTATTTATCATAAGACTGAGAGGGGGTTACATACTCAGTAATCTATACCGTTTCAGAAAATAACATCAGAGGATCACAGATATTATTGTCTACAGATTAGCTTATTTTTAATGTATTATATTCAGATCAGTGCCACAATACAAGTAGCTAAGAAAACCTATTTAGGGATAAGCTAGTGAAGTGAAATGCAATTCAGTAGGAGAAAAGAGGTGATTTAAAAAAACTGGAGAAAAGAGGTGATTTAAGAAAACTAAGTTGTTATTTTTAAAACAGCTCTTTCTTTCAGGGTTCGTTGGTCACAGCACAGAGGTGTATCTAATGCTTGTTGAGCATCTGCTATATGTCAGGCGTTGTGCTAGGCACAGGGAGCCACTGGAGACCAGGACAGACATGGTCCATGAGTTGACAGCACAGTAGAGAAGACATCCAAGTAACCAGGCACACACTTCAGTGTCCGGATCAGGATAGGGATGCACAGGGAGCACTAACAAAGTTGTCTATACTATATCAGCCTTGAGGTGAAGGGAAATTACATCTAGTAGTTAAGGACTTGGAGTTAAACAGATGTTGGTTCAAACTCCGGGTTCACCATCTTACTAGTTGTGTGGTCTTGGGCGTGTTAACACAGCTTTCTAACACTTAGTTCCTTTATCTATAAAACAGATATTAATAGTGTAGTGACCCCCAAGATATATGTTTGTGTGTTAATGTCCAACACCTGTGAATATCACCTTACATGGCAAAAGAGTATCACCTTATATGGTCAAAAATGTGACTAAATGAAAGATCTTGAGAGGAGAAGCATATCCTGAATTACCCACATGAATCCTACTTATGGTCATGGTAAGAAGCAGACGGCACATTGGGAGAGACACACAGAGAGAGGTAATGTGAAGACAAACCAGAGGGAGGCGGCACAAGCTAGGAAAAGTCAACAGCCACCAAGAGCTGGAAGAGGCAAAGAACAGATTCTCCCCCAGAGCTTCTGCTGAGAGTAGGGCCCTGAAGAGACCTTGATTTGGGACTTCTGACCTCCAGAAGTGTGAGAGAACAAATTCCTGTTCTTTTAAGCCACCAAATGTGTGTAATTTGTTATGGCAGCCCCACAAAACGAATTCAAATAATATCTACTTTTGAAGATTAGAAGAGGTGCTTTGACAGGAACTCTACTCAATGCTCTGTAATGGCCTATATGGGAAAAGAATCTAAAAAAAGAGAAGATATATGTATACGTATAACTGATTCACTTTGCTGTACACCTGAAACTAACACAACATTGTAAATCAACTAGACTCCAATAAAAATTAAACAAACAAAAAGACTAAAACTCCCATTCAATCAGCTGGGGGAAAAAGAGGTGCTTTGAACATTCTATGATGATATGTGTAATTTTCAGGATAATTGTACTATTAGCTGAACTTGAAGGATAAGCTGAAGGTATCTAGGAGAGCAGGGTGGGCAGGGAGTACAGAGAAAAGCATTTGCCAGGCCCTGGAAGTGAAAAGTGATAATGGCATTTAGAGGTAGTGAGAGTTCAATAGAGTGGGTACTGACAGTTTGTTAACGAGTTTGTTTTTTTAATTTCCTGACCAGTGTTCCAGAAGTTATACTTTATTCTTTACCACATAAACAGTATCAACAAACTCTACAACAAAAACAATCACAGGCAGTTTCCCACAGGAACCAGAAGTCTAAAATTTCACTGCTTTTTGATTGTCTTTAAACTCAGTCTCCAGCTCTTTCAGAAAAGAACAGTGTAGGAGGTGACAGTGAAATCAGTAGGTATTATGGTTTCTCTGAAATTGAGCAAATTGAAAGCAAGCCCAACTGAGTCCCTAGATTACAACTCCCAGAAAATAATTAACAGGGTAACTACAGCTCAGCAAAGGGCCCTTCTCAGCCAGTCAAAGAAGAAAGCTGCACGGATGCTTAGGTCAGGCACCAAACCCAGGTAGAACACAAAATCTCCTGTAACTTACTCTTATTATACAAGCCTCAGAAATTCCAATCTTTGCTCTGGGAACAGAATATGCTCATTAGCAGGGGAGGTACACCAACAGCATTTATGTCTGAATGCCTACATTTTATCTTTACTTGAGGTTTTTCTTAGTTGAAACATTGCCTTCACACTTATACCTACCTCTTAAGGCTACTGTCATGCCTAGGACATTCTCCACTAATGAACAAAAATTCTTTTTACTCTGGCACATCTGAGAGAGGGTGGACATAAAATATAAGCACTTTGCCAAATATTAAGAAGGAAGTAAAGTGAATTTGAGAAGTTTTCCTACCCAGCTGATAAGGCAACACAGATGGGTCATTACTAGGTGTTCCAAGCCTCTTAATATTCAACTTTCTGATTTTCAGGAAAGGGAGATGCTGCAAAGGGCTAGTCATATTTTACAGGCAGCTCACAGGAATTTCTTTCTGTTTAATATCTGTGCTGTAAACACATCCACTGGATAAGATTTCATTTCTTGATCAAGAACAAGGGTGATTTCTGTTCCAGGGATACGCCTATTTCCCAAATGATCAGTAGGACTTTATTTAATGAACCTTAGAGACACTCATTCCACTCATTTTTTCTATCAAGGGTGTGACTTGATTCTTTAAATTCTTAATAGTTTTACAATAACTTAACCATGCCCATTCCCATAACATCCATAAAACAAAAACAAAACACAACAACACATACACACGCACAAGCAATGTATCTAAATTGTCTATTTTAAACTTAAACCTTCTCCCAAATCCTTTCCACAATATCTTTACTATCTCCCTGCTCTTGTATTTTCAGTTTTTAGCAGTAGATACACCCATAAGAGAATCACTAGTAGCGTAGTTTTAAATTGCATTAAGAATTTTTTTTTCTGATCTTGAGATTTTCTCTTTTTCTAATTGTCACACATTGTGAAAAGAGAGAGAAGAATTTTGAGCCAAGAAGACGTGGGAAGGTCTAGTTTTGACTGAAGGAAATTACATGATTCCTCAGGTCTGTAATATGGGGCCTCAAGGGGCTGTTACCTGGTAGACTTTTAAAGCAAGTGCTGGCGAATTTTGTAGCAACATGAATATACTGGAAGCTGAGAGTATTGTTGAGTTGTCATGAGGATGTTGAAAGGATGAATGAAATCAAGATAATGAAATTAAACTTACAGAATTTACCAGGATGACATAGTTTTCATATGTATCCAATGGATTTTTTTTTTTTTAAGTTTATCTACTCTCTGGAGAATCATGAGCTGACTGAAAAGTGCCATTGGGTATCTAAAAATACTTCAAATGTGTTAAGGAGTGAACAGGAGAGAGGGAATTTACAAATTGACACTTAGAATATATTCATTTAAATTCTACTGTAACATTTCTATTGCCACCAAAAATTGTAAGCGAATGTATCCTGAATACACACCCCACCCCCCCCCACACACACACATACACACATACACACATTTAAATACATTTTTGCAGTATCACAAATAACATTATGTTACCATCAATTAACTCAGTGTCCCACTTGTGTATGAGAGGCACCAACACGAAATTTATCCCCCTACCACTCATTGAAAGCTCTCTTTCTATATCACCTGTTCTACGTTGCAGTCTTTCTTTCCTGTCCGTTGATTTTCTTCCAGGTTGTATGTAAACTGCATTATGTTTCTTTAAATGATGCAGAGATGCATAATCAGCATTGTATCTTATAGTCACAAGTTGGTGTGAAATTGACCTATCTCACATTATTCTGTGTCGCTGTAATTACTCGTTCTTCATATTTTCTTTTGGATCCTGAAATATCCTTTTCAAGCTTTTATGTCACCCTTTGTAGCAACCCCTGATTCACTCTAAACCCAAAGTTGATTAGAATTTTTCATTTTTGTTTTGGTTAACATCATGGACTCCGGAATTAAACTGCTTCCATTTGATTGGTGATTTCCCCAATCCCTATCTGTGTGATGCTGGGCAAGTTACTTAACCTCTCTGAGCTTATCTGAGCCTGTATTATAGAATTTACCATAAAGCTATTATGATTGTTGTTGTTTTTGGTCTCACTCAACATAGCTCTGAGGTCTCTTAACAGTTCGCTCTTTTATCTAATTTCTACTGAGATTTTAATTATCCTAATAAAAATAATTTATATCTTAATTCAAAACTTTATTAGATCAGTGTATTTGTTTGCTAGGGCTACAATAACAAAGTACCATAGATTGGGTGGATTAAACAATTGAGCTCATTTCCTCACAGTTCTGGAGGCTAGAAGTCAGAGATCAAGGTACTGGCAGGGTTGGTTTCTTCTAAGGCCTCTCTGGCTTATAGATGGCCATCTTTTCCCAGTGTCTTCACATTGTCTTTCCTCTGTGTACATTTGTGTCCTAGTCTCCTTTTTTTTTTTTTTAACATCTTTATTGGAGTATAATTGCTTTACAATGGTGTGTTAGTTTCTGCTTTATAACAAAGTGAATCAGTTATACATATACATATGTTCCCATATCTCTTCCCTCTTGCATCTCCCTCCCTCCCACCCTCCCTATCCCACCCCTCTAGGTAGTCACAAAGCACTGAGCTGATCTCCCTGTGCTATGCAGCTGCTTCCCACTAGCTATCTACTTTACGTTTGGTAGTGTATATGTGTCCATGCCACTGTCTCATTTTGTCACAGCTTACCCTTCCACCTCCCCATATCCTCAAGTCCATTCTCTAGTAGGTCTGTGCCTTTATTCCTGTCTTGCCCGTAGGTTCTTCATGACCTTTTTTTTTTCTTGGATTCCATATATATGTGTTAGCATACGGTATTTGTTTTTCTCTTTCTCACTTACTTCACTCTGTATGACAGACTCTAGGTCCATCCACCTCACTACAAATAACTCAATTTCATTTCTTTTTATGGCTGAGTAATATTCTATTGTATATATGTGCCACATCTTCTTTATCCATTCATCTGTTGATGGACACTTAGGTTGCTTCCATGTCCTGGCTATTGTAAATCGAACTGCAATGAACATTGTGGTACCTGACTCTTTGAATTATGGTCTTCTCAGGGTATATGCCCAGTAGTGGGATTGCTGGGTCATATGGTAATTCTATATTTAGTTTTTTAAGGAACTTCCATACTGTTCTCCATAGTGACTGTATCAATTTACATTCTCACCAAGAGTGCAAGAGGGTTCCCTTTTCTCCACACCCTCTCCAGCATTTATTGTTTGTAGATTTTCTGATGATGCCCATTCTAACTAGTCAGAGGCCATTGGGACCCACTCTCATGACTTTGTTTAACCTTATTTATCTCTTTCAATACCCTATTTCCAAATTGTGTCACATTATGAAGTACTGGGGTTAGAATTTCAACGTATGGATTTTAGGGGAACACAATACAGCCCATAACAATCAGCATTTCTGAAATTCCTGAATTCAAAAATTCAGGATTTCTCTTTTGTTGGAGAGAAACAAAATAAAACAAAACATTAATAAGAACAAAAAGAGCAAGAAAGAGAAAATGAGCACTAGTGTAAATGTTGTAATTATTGTTTTCTGGATTGGCTTCCTTTGTCTTTTCAATGAAGTCAATGAGGCCATTGCCCTACATTTACTTTTATTTCTCCTCAGGAAACCTGCTCTTTGAAGCATGGAGC
This sequence comes from Mesoplodon mirus, assembly GCF_964341445.2. Classification (NCBI taxonomy): domain Eukaryota; kingdom Metazoa; phylum Chordata; class Mammalia; order Artiodactyla; family Ziphiidae; genus Mesoplodon; species Mesoplodon mirus. The sequence goes on from NC_138984.1 coordinate 56,873,693, forward strand.
TTATATCAAGGCTGGCTTAACTTGAATATGATTAATATATCATGTCTCTTAACAGTAGTTTTTGCAATCTGGCATCTGACTCAGAACCTATTTCTGGAACATTTTAACCTATGTGTAAACACAACAAAGCAGGCAATTTCTCTAAGGCCTATGAGGGAACAGAAATTGTTCCATCTTAGCAATGATGATGATAATAGCAAATCCTTCTCTAGCGTTTTCTATGTGCTAGTCAGTCACTATTCTAAATTCTTTACAGGTATTTGTTCTTTTAACCCTCTTGTGATATTTGAAGTTCCTATTCTTGAGAAATGCAACCTTAACTTTTGCATTGTTAAGAGAGAGAAATTTAAATATGCTGTGGTTAATGGTAAATATATGACCAATCTTTTCTCAATTTAAGAATACCTTGAGGAAAAATATGAGTTTTTATAATTCATTCACAAGTTTTTAGTCATTTTCCTATTATAGACAATGGAGTTGTTTCACTAATGAAAAACTTAAGAATTAAATTTTTATTTCTTTTAGATCTATATGCTTATTAAGCATTAAAACTTTTCACACAGTATACAGTGAAATGCATAGAGTGTGTTAAAGTTGGTTGAGAAACTGATACACACAGACTTTGAAGAAATTGACTTGTCCAAGGTCACAGAACTGGAATATGGCTGAGCTCTCTAATTCCAAGCTATTAATGATATGCCACTTTTTTGTTGTTGTTATCTACAAAGAGAAACATTTCAGCAATGAGGCAAATTGATTAAAAGAAAAAAAGCTGAATCTAATCACAGTCCCTAATTATAGGCTGCTTTATTTGTAGAAAATTTTGTGTTAGCCACTATCCTATGATAAGGATTTGTTCATTGTAGCCGTGCTTCTCTGTAGTAACTGGTTATCAAGAAGAACGTAGGACTACAGGGTACATGAGCAATTAGGGTATTTATATTTTAAATAAACTTTGGAGAGCTACCGTATATTTAATTCTTACTCTGTAATGGGCACAAGAAAATAACTTTACTTATATTTCTTAAATCTTATGCGAGTAAGTACTTTTCATTTAAACCAATTTTCTACATCTATGTTGAGTAAATTCAAATTCATTTACTTTCATACCTAAGAAACCACTTTAACAAAGATATCTTTAACTTTATACTCTGGACTAATGTAATAGTTTTTAATTGATTTTAACTTTGTTTGAGATATACTATAAACAACTAGTATATTAATGGTCCTAAAAGACAAGTTTATGGTGTCACTTTCATGGCTTTAGAAACTCAAGTCCAAGCTGTATTAAAGATCTTTGCAATTTTAGCTCTCTTATCTTTCCTGATCTCAGGGTCCACGACTTCCCTTAATTTACAAATACCCAACTGAGAATGTATTATTGTCGATTCACTAAAGAAATTTACTGCTCTCATTCCTCTTTCCCCCCGCCCCACCCCGCACATGACTGTCTTGCCCTTCCATCATTCTCCAAGTAAGGAAACCTTAATGAGGTATCAGGGCCCAAGTTCAGTGTTACCATTGGTAGGAAAACTTCCCTGATGTCCTTGGAGTCGTTCTCAGCTCCTCTTTTTCTAAACTCCTGTAACTCTTAAGTTGCTATATTCTTATGATGTTGATCACAAATTAACTTGTAACATTATATTTCCATGCAGAAATCATCTTGCATACCATCACATCTTTCTGTGCAGCTTTAAGCACCCTGTCTGTCATGTGAAGGAAGCTCTCAGTAAATATTTATGGGAGGAAGGCATGGTGCACTGCCCTTTCTCTCCTTCCTAAAGAAAAATGCACAAAAATAATATTTGCTTTGAGCCAGCATAACTACCTGGAGGGATAGGACAGACCTTTGAATAACCATCTAAAGATACACTAGCAATCAACTAAAAATTTGGAAAAGGCAGTATGTATTTATCTATTCAGCAAGTAGTGATTGAGCTCTACCATATGTGGATCTTATGCTAGTTAGGAAGGTGAAGAATTGGCTAAGAAATGGGAGTTTGCCTTAAGAATCTTATAGTCTACTGATAAATAATCTCAATATGGTGTCATAATTCTCCTACTAGATACCTACAGAGAGGTCTATGTAAACACAGAGAAAGATATGTCTCGGTTTGACAGAAGGCATCCAAAAAATGTTTCAGAGAAGAAATCATATTTGTTCAGAGTCTTGAAGGATGGAGATGAGTTTACCAAGCAGATAGGGAATAACTATTTTCAACACTTGAGAAAAAGTGTGTACATAGCTGGTAAAACTATGTGATTTATGGAGAAATGGAAGATTATGGAGTAAGAAAGGCAGGGAGTAGCCATATTGGGGAGGAACAAGTAAGCCATACTTACGAGTTTGGTTTTTGTCTTATTTGAGATGGAGAGCCACTAAAGAGTGGGCAGAAAATGGCATGATCAGATTCCCAGTATGTTGATAAATCAGTTAAGATGGTGAGCCAACATTGGAAGCAGGAACATTCGTTATGATGCCATAGGAAATCTTTAGGGAAATGCTGGAGTCCTGAACCCAGGCAATAGTAAAAGGATGCAGAGAAAGAAGCAATGCAGATTTTAGAAACTTAGACTGAGTGATGGGAAGGGAGAGAGACATGATGGAGTCTGCCTTATACTTTTGGATAAATGGTGATGCCAAGAGTCAGGATTTGGATTAAGAGGAAGATCTAGTGTGGAAAGGAAAAACAATACATTCAGTATTGGCTGGTTTTTACCCGGCTCTAGAAAATCAGGAGGACCTGCCTAGCAAGCAGCTACAAATATTTTTTCTGGCAGGAGATGACTCAACAGGAGACATATATTCAAAAGCCAGTGTTATATAGTGGAAGTGAATCCATAGAGGCATATGAAATTGGCCAGGGACCTTTCTGAGAGAGAGTAGGACAAAGTACAGAGGAGTCAGCAAAGAAGACTGAACAGTATGGTTTGAAGTCAGAGGAGAACTATAAGAATATTGTGTCATGAGAAAAAGAGAGGAGAGAGTTTTGAAGAAAGAACGTCTCAAACAGTGCATGATGATGTGAAAGATACAAAGAGAGAATCAAACAAGATCTTCAAGAAGCTTACTATAATAAGTCAACTGGCATTTAAACCAGACAGTGTAATTTGGTGTGCTGTTTAATATTAACCACTTACTTCAATTTGAAAATTCAGATTATTGTCTGTGTCCGGACCAGGAACTCCTCATGAGACAAGATGTACTATTATGCATACTCTCATACAGTGTATATATATAAAATCCAGCAAAGAGCATTTATTGGGTATCTATTTCCTATAGACATGACTATTTGCAGATATTTTAGAAAGAAATTAACAATCACAGACTCTATCTAGGAAGAAGTTACAATTTGATTAGAAAACTTGTCTATTTTTTTTTCCACGTGGCATAGTAATTTAGTTTATATCAAGGCACCAGGATATAGAGTCCATTTACTTCAGATGGCAAGCAGTATAGACATAACCTAGCTAGCATCTAAAAACGGATGCTTTCTGTCCTTCACACAATCAAACTTAATCTGTGACAACAGTCAATCTTTCTAAGGTGGCTCTCAGGAGACCAGATATTATCATACCAAGCACAGCCCCAGAGGTCTTTGTGTGCCACTAACTGATCATATTATGTTATTTATTCCTGTCATTTTCCATTCCTTTCACAGCTACTGACCGTATAATAAGCTGGCAGACAGTTCTGCATTTATCACTCCTGCATCAATAAGAAAAAGGATCATAATTTAGTGTAACTCATGTAATTGCTGTGATGAATATCACAAGGGGTTTGGAAAGCTCTGTTTCACTGATTCCAACATTCCCAGAGGTCCAAACACCCTGTCTTTTCCCAGCAACTTCTCAGCATCTGTGGAGGGTTCACCCATTTTTTTATGCAACACGAGTCAGGTCTGCACAGTGAGCACGAAAACGATCATACATCTCCACCAGAACATTGTTATAGGTCTTCGTTGTTTATTTCAATGTTATATGAGGTTTTTTTCATTTGAGGATAATTTTCTCCTACTTTTTTGAAGCTGAAGCAGCTCACCACCAAGCTTGTGAAATTCCAGTACTTCAGTGAAACTCATTTATTCTTACTATTCCTCATTACTTTTTTACATTCTAATTGCTTTTTAGAGCTTTATACAAGATGCACACAATCACCCACTATGTGAGCTTCTCCTGTTATAATAATTTTTATAGCCAACATAGTCAACATGTACAAATGGTACATAGCAATCTGATTCCTTAGCTGTGATAATTGGATTCTCCATGTAATTACAGATGGTAATGACATTTTAAGCACCTCATACAGGTACTGAAAGAGGTTTATTTTTAATTTTTTTTTTATGTGGAACAGCATAAAGAAAGTCCAAGTTCCTGGAGCCAGGCCAGATTACAGAGGTGCCTTTCAACTGTAAATAGTAGTTTTCATTAGAGTATAATTACAATCCTGACCACCTGCACCGCTGCTTATCACACCAGCCACCCTGGGACAAGGAAATCCCGAGAGGAAAGTCAGTGTTTTGGGCCTTAAAAGCCAGGAAATTAAACACCTATTCATTAGCAAACAACAATCATAGATGTTGGATCAGATTCTGATTGAGTTTGGGTGGCAGATACCCTCTTGGGGATCATGCAAAAACAAAAAAAAAGTTCTGGTTCAGTTATTCTGCATGATCAGAAATAAGACCCCGCATGATGCTAAAGCCTCAAATAATGTGGTCTGAGAGAGTGTGTGTGTGTGCACGCGTGCACGTGCACAACTCCAGAACAAAGTGGCTGATGTGATGGTTTATCTACTTATACACTGGCAGTCACATTAATGAGGCTTCACTAATGATGCTTTAACCTGTTGTTTTGTTCAGTCAGTCACCGTATTTATTAGGACCTCAGAGGAAGCAGAACATGTGCTACGGGTCTGAGGGGGAGGCTGAAAAGGAAAAGAGACTTGATTTTGCGCTCCAGAAGCTAGCTCCATCACTTAATGTGCTTAATGTGTTCCTTGCTGAACATCTTTGCCTTAATAAAATGATGGTGAAGATACTTAATGAGGAAGATTTTTGTTAAACATTTCATGATAGAATGCATGTATGGTACTAATACCGTGTCTAGTAAATATCAGGCAGCTCATAGTGACAACAGCCATTGTGATTAAGAAAATAAAATAGTTGGAGGAGACAGACAGGGACGCAGGTGTTTACATACCAACCTAAAATAATGTGCAGCATAATACAGTGAAAGTAAATGGGTAGTCTTGCTAAGGCAGAGCATTAAAAAAAATCAACTACCTGTGTATACATTGAGAATGGTTGACTTTATTGAGGATGCTCTGACAAATGTGAACGATACTCATTTAATTCATTTTTAATTTTGGACTCAAGCACACTTTTTGCTAGGCTCATTTCTTAATGTAATGTAAAGATACACACCCAGCTCTTCATGCCCTTTTTCCTCATTACTTATGTATCTTTTTCCCGCTGGTAAATGTCAGACAGTAAAATCGAAAATATAGCTCATTTGAGGTTTGAAATAGAGCCAGACATGCAGCTGTGTGTCTGAGGGAGGCACTGCTGTTCTTCAGTTCAGTCTGTCATTTTCCCCCACACATTTCAACAGGTCTGACTTCCAATGAAGGTAATATTGGCTGTCCTTGTCCGAGGGTGGTCGTGCAATCCCCTGACATAAGTGAGATTAAGGAATATTTGACCTGCTTGCCAAGGAACTGATGGTATTTCTGTCAACATACTCATCTTTTATGGGAGAGCTTCAATTCCCCAATCAATGCCTGTTCTTGTCTTATGCCTTTCATAACAAGAAAGGTTAGCAGAAAAAAAGAGACCTGTGAGAGCCAGTCATTTTCACAGAATTCCTGTGATACGGTGGGTATAGCAAAGGCAGGTTCAAAAGTAGTACTAATTTTTACTGTCTGTGTTTTAATTGAATTACAACATCAGTACAGTGATAAGCTACTTGTGTTCATTTTTAAATGTGCCTGTCTCTTGAAATAGGCAGATTTCTGGTTCTGCTTTTTAGGACATATATGAAAGGTGATTATTCAGCTGCAGACATTGCTAGATATGTCCTTAGTATTAGCTTACAGAAAAATGAGATCAGTAAACAATAGTAATTCTCTGGTTTAGCATTTGCAAGGCAAAGGAGACATCTCTACCTACTGTCTTTTCCCAAATGCATCAAGGGATCCAAAATAATTTATTGGAGTTATCTCTGGTCTTTTCCTTTCTGTAATACCTCTGGTTATATCCCCAAGTCTTTACTTCCTTTGATTTAGTAATTACTAAGGTAGCGCTGAGGGAAAATACAGGCTCAGGACCTGATGCTTTTGGTTTTATTGTTAGGGGATTTGAACATCTGGCCCCTTTCATTGGGCCTCAGTTCTTTTCTCAGAACAGGAATAACAGTGATCACCACCCAGGCAGCAGCAACTTGCACCTGACAGAGCTAAGGGGTGAATTTAGTCAATCCAGTTCTCATAACTGCCAAGTCACTTAAACTCTCTTCTACAGATGAAACCACCAATCAATTGCCTTTTGTACTTTTCTACCATGATAACTTTTGCTATGTCAGTTTATTACCCTGCATGGCTGCTTTCTTCCTGAATGAGATACTTGACCCAGATGCGACTTCAGATGAGAATCATTTACAGATAATACAATCACTGAAGAAGTGTTTATTTTGTGCTAAACCCCTTGCTACACTCTGTGAAGGTAACAAAAATATAAGACATGATTCTTGCCCCACAGGAACTTTTAATCTCGTTAAGAACTCTAACCCTAACGGAGTAACCACATATAATTCTAGACTGTGTAAGTAAAGTGGTTTATTGTATGTGCTAGTTGATGGGGATAAAGAACTGTCACAGTTCAGGGACGGAGTAAATAGTGGTCCATGGGGCTAAAGTAAAGGGTGAGCAGACTAGAGCAGAGAATGACAGTTGGGAAGAAGGAGAAAATAAATTCTGATAAGTAGGGTAGGAATCAACTCTAGAGGTCTCTGAACACTTACCTACAGGGCTAAGATTTAACACAGCAAGTTCTCTGAGCCTGTGAAGGTTTCTGAGTAAGAGAGTATAATGCTAAGAATAGGATATAGTAGCTATGAATTTAGAGTACATTATCCAAATGAGGAAAACATTACCTAATTTTACTTTCTAAATCAAATAAATCGGACTTGACCTCTATCTACCAGAGGTGTCAAGAAATACTATTTCAGCCATTTTTGGTAGAGGGGAGCCTCCCCGAGATTCATGTAAAAACTGCAAGGCAGGAAGGAGGCTTCTGGTCTTTAGTTCATTGTGGCTATTCCCAGTATGCTCCCAGAATTATAAAGCTCGCATGGTCTTTTCACAGTAGTAGCCTGCTACACTCACTGCGTTCCAAGTATGAAGACCTGCACTTCCCCCATGCCTCCAACATCATGGCCTTTTTGTGTTTTGTCACCTTGGTCATGCTATTATGGGTCCCTTTGTCATTTAGGGCACCATGTAGGAGTGGGACACAGTTCCAACTCTGACCCTCCACCATCTTGCAGGAACAAACCATATCTGCTTCACTGTTGAGCCAGCTCTGCTTTCTTCACCCTCAGCATGAAATGCCCCCCTCACTTAGCTTATTCTCACAAAAGCCTGGATATGGGGGAATGCGCTCTGGATGTCTCCGAATTTCTGCTTTTGGCCCCGCTTCACAAAAATCATTGCTAACTTAACAGCCCAGACTCAACACAAAAGGCTTTTGAGTTGGGTATAAAATCTACCTCTAATTATTTCCCATCTCCAATATGAAAACTGACATTCCATAGTTACTCTGTCCCAGGTGTTTAAGCTCTGGATGAGGGGCAGCCTGGAACTAGGAAGCTAGCATAAAGGCTGTGCAGTAATCCACAGGTGATTGCTGAGGGCCCTTCCCAGGATATGAAAGTGACTTTCTGTAAGGTAATACTCTTATTAGGGGATCTGGTATAAAAAAAAAAAAAAGAATTTAACTCCAATCTCCTTGTTATTTCACTTTCCTCCTTTCCCCACATTGATTCCTTTCCCCACAGCGATTCCTGCCGTGAGGTTGTCAAGCAAACAGACCTACTGCAGTGCTTGTAGCCTGGAGCAGTAGAGAGCAGCTTCTCACAGTTTTTACAGCTTCTGTGTGGGAGTTGTAACAATTAGTTTCTTTTTCCTCAGACAAGCCATATTTAGCACAGAAAAGAAGTGGTGTTCTGTTGAGTTATGTTGAAATAGCTGAGAGGAGATGAGACAACTTGGATAACAGGGAGGATAGCATTGAGCCTGGGAGATGCACTGAACTGTGGAGAATGTAAAAAATTACAAGGAAACTACCACCAGTTGAGTTTGGAAGTGAGGGTGGGAGAGATCAGGAAGGCACTGCTAACTATGTGATCACAGAGAAGAATTATAAAGAGTTTGGGACAGAAATGATTCCTAGAAAAGCATAAAGAGAATCTGAAAAGAAGGAATGATTTTTTCCAGTTATCATAATGTCTTGAATAGAATTTTAAATATACTTTCTTATTCCTCCAGGCCCATAAATGGGAACTAATGAAAAAGTGAACCCCGAATGATGTAGGAACTTAACATTTACTCTGTGATTGTGCTAATATACTTAAAACTCATACTGTTTAAGTTAATGAACATATATATATATATACATATATACACCTGTGTGTATATATATGTATATATGTATACACATATATATATATATATATATACACACACAGGTGTGTGTATATATATATATATATATATATGTATATAAAATTGTGGACAATAGGAACTTGGCAGAAACAGAAACCAGGAAAGTGCTGCCATGAGGGTCCTGAGGCAGTCATGGGTGGGGAGTTTATCATAAAGTTTCCCACAAACATTTTCAGTCATATATTTCTGGCTACATGTAGCACTGTGCTTGCCATCCCCCTTTGAAGCTACCCATGGCCTTACTTTGGCCAGTGAAATGTAACCAGAAGTACCATAAATGGCCTACATTCCCCTCCCAAAAAGTGTCATTGAATTGACCCTGTGAGGCATGGGAAGCTCAATTTTCCCTTCCCAGGTGATGAAAGCCTATGTTGAAATAAAGCCTGTGTCAAACAGGATCTATAATGAGCAGAGACCCATTGGCCCACATTGGATGTACAGTAAGAATGAGACAGATCTTCTGTGTTCTGCCAATCTAAGATGTGGGGGGCAGCTACTCCAGCATGAAGTGGTCCATCTTGATATTTTTTTTTTTGGCCGTGCAGCAGGGCATGTGGGATCTTAGTTCCCCTACCAGGGATCAAACCTGTGCTCCCTGCAGTAGAAGCTTGGAATCCTAACCACTGGGTCACCGGGGAATTCCCAACCATCTTGACTTTTACAAGTGGTCTATAAAATTGACTTTTACACTTGGAGTTCCCTGAATCTATTTATTGAAGAGCTAGAAATTTGAAATTAAGGCAAAACTGAAAGAGTATCAAAGATAAGAGCAGGTCCAGAATGTTTGGGGCAGTTCCAAGATAACATCCTTGGGAGTCCCACATGTCCCAGTATGAAACAATGGAAAAATTTTGCCGAATATTTTAGTTTAGTTTTAATATCAAAAGGGTAAGAATTTGTGTTAGGATTCAAATATATACATTGTTTATGTTCTGCCCATCACATGCAAGTTAGAAGCTTCTCAGAGAAAAAATAAGAACTTAATTTAAGATTCTTCAAGAGGGAAGAGATATGGGGACATATGTATATGTATACCTGATTCACTTTATTATAAAGCAGAAACTGACATACCATTGTAAAGCAATTATACTCTAATAGAGATGTTAAAAAAAAAAGAAAAGATTCTATTGGCCACATGCCTTTTTTTATGAAGGATTATAATAGTTTTGGTATGACGTCAAGAAGAGTGAGATTTCTCAAAAAATTTAAAAAATAACTGCCATATGATCCAGCAATTTCATGTTTAGGTATTTATCCAAAGAAAACAAAAATACTAATTAGAAAAGATATATGCATTCCTATGTTCATTTCAGCATTATTTACAATAGCCAAATGGAAGCAACCTATGTGTCCACTGATAGACAAATGGATAAAGGAGATATTTTATACAAACACACACACACACTCACACACACACAATGGAATATTAGTCATAAGAAATGAGGTCTTGCCATTTGCAACAAAATGGATAGATCTAGAGGGTATTATGCTAAGTGAAATGAGTCAGGAAAAGATAAACACTGCATGATATTACTTATAAGTGGAATCTAAAAAACGAAACAAATAAACAAAAAAATGAAAACAGACTCACAGATACAGAGAACAAAAGGCTGATTGCTAGAAGGGAGGGCTGTGAGGGGGTAGGTAAAAATGATGAAGGGAATTAAGAGGTACAAACTTCCAGTTAAGTAACAAGTTATAGGGCTGTAATATACAACATAAGGGATATGGTCAAAATATTATAATTACTTTGTATGGGGATGGATGGTTACTAGACTTGTGATAATGATAATTTCATAATGTATGCAAATGTTAAATCATTATGTAATATACCTGAAACTAACATAATATCATACATCAACTATATTTCAATTAAAAGTAATAGTGAAAAAAGGAGAAGAGTACTGAAGAAGTGTCTAGGTGGTACTGAGTTCATCATCACTATTAGTATCAAACAAGAAGCAGGATTCTTATATAAAAGATATATTTTAACGTGAGTTTCCTACTTGCTGAGAAAGTTGTAATTGAAAACTTTTGAAATGCATTTCTCCCAGAATTGTGACAATTTTCTCATACTGTTTCCTCATCCTTCCTCACTGTTATCAAGTCATATTGGCAGATGCAGCATGAAACTGAAGCAAGGAGTCGTAGGAAGTTATGCATTTGCACCTTCCATAAGTTATAGAAAATTCTGAGTTTTGGCTGGAGTGTATCTGGTGGCCAATCAAATCTCACAGGAATCTGCTAATTGGCTTTGTTTCATTGTACTTTGCTCCAGAACAACGGGTTCCCAGCTACAGGATAGAATGGATGCTCATGCCATTAACAGTGGAAAGGGGCCCATTAATGAGATGACAGCCAGAAGTAAATTGTTTTTTATTTTTCCTCAGAGATGAGGTTCCTTAGGTATTATTTCTCAAGAGTGGCATTCTAGACATTCCTGGGGAGCAACACTTCACTGTGCAGAACTGCCTTATGTATTATGTTCCTGACCTTCACTCCACAAATTCCAGTGTCATCTCCCCAAACCCAAAACACTCCTACATGATTCCAAATGTTCCCTGGTTGGGGGGAGTATCAGACTGGCTAGGAAATTAGTCTACCCAGCATATGTTTATAATCCCCAAAGAACTGATGAGCTACATGAATTACATAAAACATTGAACATAACCAGTATTCTTTGAAAAATTTCTTAAAAACACCAAATGCAAATTAATACAAAATAAGAACAACCTCCCCCAAATCTCAAAAAAGTCATACTCATTGTTTGAATAAACTTTTGGAACTTGTCCATTCAATGAAAACATTTGGTCCAAGTTCCTTGTGGCTCACGGCCACAAACATCACTTAGGAATGCCAAGTGCCTCTTGCAGAAAAAAGCAGCATAGGTTATCATTTTATGTTTTAATGTGCAATGAACAAGTAAAAGGTGATGAAAGAACTGAAGAGTGTTATGTGTATGTAGAGTGAGTGTGTGTACACTTGTGATTTTGTATCTTGGTTCATGGATTGTATTTTTTATAGCTTAATAGGTAAGCACATTTGGACTAAGAAAAGAAACAAGATGCTTTAGTTTTATAGTAACTGATGCACCATCTTTGCCTTTCTTTCCTGAGGGCCAGGGCCTCCATAGGATGACTGCACAGTGTGACTTGCACATATAAATCACAGCCTGCCACCTCTTATTTAATAGCTAGCAGTGCTGACTCAATAACAGCAAGGCTCTGTAAAATTGTTCCCTCCAGCCTTGGGTGTTCCTCATAGAGGTAATTTTCTAGAAAATAAATTTCCTGGACAAAGAACAAGAAGTTACAGATGTAGGAACATCTTTTAAAGTCTTAGAAGTTAACTTTCAACTGTGCTGATGTGTCTGGTTCTTCATTCTTTAGAATTATTGTTTTTAATTTTCATCACATATAAATAGATTTATATAATTAGTTTTCAAATAAAGGACCCTGAAATACCCATTGGGCATCTATAATGATTGCAGAGGCTACTGGTTACTCAGACTTACATTTTTTTTTCCAGCAGTTTTGTTGGCAGTGAAGTAATGTATTATATACAAGGAAAAACACTGTTGCAAAACCAATTGCTAAGGGGCTTGTAAAATCCAGCTTTCAAAAGTTACTGAGGCATCAAAGTAAAGGACAAAAGAACCAGATATTTTGATCAGTTTCTCAAGGTCAAACACATTACTAATTCATCAAATATCTCTTTCTGCTGAAGTTATTTGAAAAGCAAATAACCTGTTCTGTGCAGATGTTGCACTTAATAACTCTAATCCTTCAAGAAAAAAGGCAGCGATGGAACAGACAGAATTTTCTACTGCTGTAAGGAATACCTTCGTTGGTCTGAAAAACACTTGCATCATTAATAAATACTTTGAATATTCTTAATAAGAAACTTGAAAAATTTTGACTGTAGTAGCTTTAGCTGATTATCTTTTATGTCAGTTACATCTGCTGGTTTAGAGGACAAACCATTACAAATTCTAATTATGAATAAGATTGAGTATTCTAAGGTGTCTTGATTATCTTTGTCTTAGAAATAGAAGTCACTCAATTTATACCTTGTGATATAGATTAGACATGATTGATCTAGCTCCTAAAATGGAAAGCAAAATTGGCTCGGGCTGGGGGGCGGGTCTGGAAATCTATTATCACATCTTCACTGACTATTTTCTCAAACTTTGGCCATGAGACTTCCTTTCTCTGGCCTTGTAAAATGAGGCCTTCAAAATTGATAAACTCCTTTAGTTCTAAAGTTTACATTTCTCTCTCTAAATTTATTTAGAACTATTTTATAACAGTTCTACTCCATGCATATAACAAGAAAACTGTGGTAGTTATTCTAGTCAAGAAATGACTTCCATGGGAAAAGAATTTGGAAAAGAATAGATACATGCATATGTATAACTGAATCACTTTGCTGTACACTGGAAACTAACACAACATTGTTAATCAACTATACTCTGATATAAAATAAGTATTAAAAAATAAAGCACAAGAAATGACTTCCAAAGAGAAGTTAGCATACATTTCAGGGTAGAGTCTACCATTTCACATGGGAAGACTGAGGGAAGACTTAAATAGATGTGATGGTTAATTTTGTGACAGCTTGACTGGGCCAAGTGGTGCCCAGATTATAAACATTATTTCTGGGTGCGTCTGTGAGGGTGCAGCTGGATGAGATCAGCATTTGAATCAGTGGACTTAGGAAAAAGCATATGGCCCTCCATAATTTGTGTGGGCATCATCCAATCTATTGATGGCCTGAATAGAACAAAAAGATGGAGGAAGGAGAGATTCATCCTTATTTGCTTTCAACCTACCTGTTTGGGCTGGGACATTCATCTTCTGCCCTTGGACTGGGATTTACACTATCAGCTCTCCTTGTTCTCAGGCCTTTGGACTTGAACTGGGATTGTACCAATGGCTTTCTTGGGTCTCCCGGTTGCAGAAAGCAGATCATGGGACTTCTCAGCCTCCTCTCTCTCTAACTATCTATCTATTGAGAGACTTATATGTTATATATATAGAATATTCTATTATGTTTGTGTGCATATATATACACATCCTATATTCTATTGGTTCTGTTTCTGTGGATTATGCTAATACACCAGAGACTGAAGCATCATGACATATGACAACACTGGGTCACAAGTATTAATCCTATGTAGCTTGACCTACATACACTGATGTGGGCGTACTCTACCACTAAGGTATACCACAAATTATAGCTGCCTAATCAGTTTGTGAAAAATCTATATGAGAGTAAATGGTAAGTACAGACTTTTAAGAAAGGTACCAAGAAGGAATAAGAGCAGAAGGAAGAAGACCTAGGGGAAGTGGTAGTATCAGTAGTAGCAGTGATGGTACTGGTGTGTGTGGCCCCTCCTGACATCTAGAAAGTATGGAAAATCACAAGCTCAGGTAGAGTAAAATGAGAAGATGCAAATCTCCTTTCTTATTCTAAGTAGATTTTGAAATCATTAATGAAGGCCTATGGCTGGAGTAATTCTTGGCAGGAAAGGACATAGGATCCTTTATAACATGGACTGTGGCTTTAGTGCAAGGTCTAACCTATAAGAAGGGTCAGAGGAACTAACCATTTATATAGAGCTGACTCCACTGAGTTTTTTAGTTTTCAAAAGAGACCCAACGTAAATTATTTCTCATGTTGGACTGCAACAGAGCGTTGAGAGTTTGCAGACTCATGTCTATATCTAAGTGGCTGATGCCTGTCAGGTCCTCTTAATACCCTGGCTCTAGGCCTAAAGCAGTTAAGCTTTACTGCTAAGTCAGTTTTAGTGAGATGACACTGTCGGTCAGTGTAGTCCTATGGTATCAGGATCTGTGAGGGTGCCAGCAGGTGACTGGATGTGAGTTGGGGGCAACTGGGTTGAATTTGGAGTTCAGCAAATACTAATATTCATAATGCCTTCTCCGTCTCAAACCCCGTGGAGTTCTAATACAATTTATTCTCTCCTGGTCAGGCTTTCTTTCCAGTAAAATCTCCGGAAATGCCAAATAATTTCCTAGCCAAACTAGTTTTTAGACCACATTTAGAATAATATTACCAATAGTAGAACTGAAAATAATTCATGTGTATATACTTAAAACTTTGCTGAGCATTTCCCTCCTTTGTTTGACTCCTTCTTCCCAGGACAAGGAACCTGTGCAGGCAAACTGGAAGAAGCAGAGGGAGGGTAGACAGTACCTGTGTATTATACATTAATCACGAATCTATCAAAAAAGTCTGCCCAATAGAGAAAACGATCCCTGCAACTCATTGCTTCACAAAAAAACCTATTCTTCGCTTATATTCTGCACCCCCAAATTTAATTTTAACCTGCTTTATTAGGTTATTGTCTGCAAATCAGTGCTTGCCTTTGTCTTTGTATTAGACATCCTTAAGGACATGGATTATGGATGCATCTTGTATTGTATATACCTGTCGTCTTGCCACATGAAAATAGACGCATACATTTTTAATGACAGTGATAATAAAGACACCTAGACCTTGTGCTGGGAAACTTTGACGGTATATTCCCAAGTAACATTCAGGAGACTAGTTTCCAGATTCTCTGCCTGAAGCTTTGACATAGGGGCAAAGGGTAAATATTCACAGGCACCATGGAATTCAATAGAAGGCAAATGTTCATAATCAGTTCTCCTTCAAATCTCCCTGGATTTACTGTCTCTAATGAACCTGACACAATCAAGAATGTGTGTGTACTGCAGACTTAACCTACATTCAGGGTTATCTTTCTCTGTGTCTGGCTAAGGCAGATATCTATTTTCATAAGTCTGGCTAGCATGCTCCATCATTTCTTATAGCAGATTCCATTTCCTGTTAGTGACATATTCGGATGTAATATCTAGATAGGGGCTTGCCGAAGTATAATCCACATTATCCTAGTGGTGCACCTGAAATAGCGGGAGAGGGGCAAGATAAGTGTTACATCACGGAGAGGAGAGGCAGCAGGCAGTCTGAGTGACACTGACAGGCAGTTTTCTTCTTAGCGTGCCTTCTGACGCGGGAGTCTTGAGTCTTGTCAAATTAACTCACCCAGAAAGGCCCCTGATGCAACAAACTTGTCTGAACTATTAAGTAATCTTTGTTTCTCAAGTCTGGAAAAGTGAAAAACGTCTCCTAGAATACATAAATATATGAATTTAGACAGGGCCATGATCATAGTCTTGACTGGCCTGCTGACTGTATCAGTAATTCTCAAAGTCAGGTCCCTGGACCAATACCGTTGGCTTCATCTGGAATTTGTTAGAAATGTGTGTGCTTAGGTCCCAGCACTGAACTGCCGAATCAGAACTTCTGAGGGTGAGCCCAGCAATCTGTTTTAAGAAGGCTTCCAGGTGAATGCACAGTAATGTTTGCAAAGAACTAACTAGCCTATTTTCTTAAGCTCTCTGAGCTATTCCTTTGCTACATCAGAGATGATTGTTAAAGTATCATCCACATTTATCACATAATGATACATTTGGTTATAGCATAAAATGCCATTTGAATGGCTCAGTTTTTATGCTCTTCATTGACATCATTGCTTCCTTAAGCAATGATGTGACAAATTTGTAAAATAAACTACTTTACTCCTTTTTGTACAGCCTAAGCTAAGGGTCTGTGATGGAAGAATGATTCATATGTAAACTGTGGTCCTGCTGTCCATTCTGGCTTCATATTGGATGCACCTGATTTCTTTCCACTTGTTGATTTTCTCCATGACCAAGGACCACACAGTCCTAGACAGGGCTTTCTCCTGATTTGAATCCCCACAGGGAATGATGTCAGAATGTGCATAAACTCCTGCAGTATTTTGAGCTAAAGGAGAAAAAAAATGCAAGCCAGGATATTACCTGTCCCCCACGCCACAACCAAATCTTAAAACTTTCATGATCCAGTGAAATATAAAACCACTGCCAAGTTGTAGGTACTGAGAAATGACTGTAGGTGACAGGTCAACCAGGTCCCCTACTTGGAGAGCTCTAAGTGTCAGGATCTGCCCGTCTTAGTCCCCACCTGCCACTTGTTATATTTCTTCCATCTCTCTCTTCAGACTGACTCTACTTCCCTCTGTCTTTATAGGAATTATTATTAAGAGTCTTCCTTCATAATGGTGCCTCATATCTATTTGGCACTTGGCTTTATCATCATCTTTAGTTTTAGTTATTGAAAATTTCTTTGAAATTTTAAATGCAATATTCCATTCTTAATTGTCACATCAGCTTCTGTATAACTTCTTTGTGTTTGTTTGCTTGATTGTTTACTGTTTTGTTCTGAATGTTGTCACCTTTTTGTTTTCCCCTCTATTTGTTTCATTCTGTCTATTTAACCTGTCCACTTATTTTCTGACAAATAACCACTCTGCTTCCTCTTTTCATGTGCCTGCCTCCAGCTTGCCTGGTTTGGGCTCTAGCCTTGCTTTGATCTTGGATCTGTGTGTGGAGCTCAAAGTTATACTGTTCAACAGACTCCAATATCATTAAAGGTGCCTTGTTCCACTATATATTTTTTTCTGGCTTTTTTCTTGAATTTGTGATATTTTTTACATTATTAACATTCCTGTACTCCTATACATATCGTGGCTCTTCAATGTACCCTACTACTATATGCAGAAACTCCTGACTTGGGTTCAAGTCCTTTCAATCTGATATTGCCTTGCCACTTATTTCCTCTTTACAGACTAATTTTGACAGGTTCCCAAGAAGATTAGTGAAACAAGCCTGGTGATATTTTTGGCTGCAATTCCCACACCCCCTTTACTTGACAAATCTCAGTAGCCCAGCGGTCACAACTGCATACAGTGTACACTGTATAGGATAGCAGCCTGCAGCATAGTCTGTATACATAGCAGCCTAGTAGCTGCTGTCCATCAGCCTGACCTCCTGTCTAAGAAGCAGTTATTCAGAACCTGTAGATGTTAATCAAAGATGGAATTCATCTCTACTTAGTGCTGATAGTATAGGCAGTTCTGTACTAATTACTCTTTTTCAATCACATCTAACTTGTCCTCATAAAGAAAAAAAAGGTTCTGCTTGGAGTTGCCTTGGGAAATGAAGAAAGGACAGCAAATGTCAGCTTGTTTAGGAAGAGCAAGTACTGGGATGAGAAATCGATATTAAAAACCTCATACTTGTCAGGAAGATCTGATCTCAGGAATATTTTGATTTCTTGTGTAGCTAAACTTTACTTATCGCACTAAGACAACTTTGCACCAATAATATTTGAGCCCTTGATTCTCTAAGTGAGTCTTGGACAAAAGGAAGAGAATGAAAGACCAGCAGTCTCTTCTGAGCTACGAGTCTTGTGATGGAGGGTGATGAACCATCGTGGTTCTGCTTCTGTTGGACAGTCGAGGAGGGAGACTTTCAGGAAGACTGAGCACTTGTCATAAAATGAGACTGCCAGGCATGGATGCAACACAACTGAATGACTTTCTGAGACTTGATATGGCCCAGATTAGCACCATCTAATAGAAACATAATGTGAGACTCATATGTAATTTTAAATGTTCTAGAAGCCATATTAAAATATGTAGAGAGACTTTTGATTTTAATTGCAATAATATATCTCATTCACCCATATATAGATAAAATTATTATCTAATATTTAATCAGTAGAAAAAGTTTTTAATGAAATATCTTTTTTTTTTTTTTTTTTTTTTTTTTTGCGGTACGCGGGCCTCTCACTGTTGTGGCCTCTCTCATTGTGGAGCACAGGCTCCGGACGCGCAGGCTCAGTGGCCATGGCTCACGGGCCCAGCCACTCCGTGGCATGTGGGATCTTCCCGGACTGGGGCACGAACCCGTGTCCCCTGCATTGGCAGGCGGACTCTCAACCACTGCGCCACCAGGGAAGCCCTAATGAAATATTTTCAATGATTTTATTTGAGCTAAGTTTTTAAAATCCAGTGTGTATTTTAAACTTACAGCACATCTCGGTTCAGAGTAACCATAATTCGAGTGCTTAGGAGCATGCGGGTCTAGTGGCTGCTTACTGGACAGTGCAGGTCAAGATGCCATAGCCTCCTCCATTGAATAGGCAACTGAAGAAAGGACTATTATTAGAGTAGATGCTGGCTGTATCTACTCTAATAATAAATATACCAACCATTAACCATTATGATTTGGGAAAATAGACAGTTAACGCCACATCCTTGTTTTACAATGGGCTCAATAAATAAATAGCTTACTAGTCATATAATGCTTGATATTATGAATTTTCTATTTGCTTGACCATGTGGTTAGGTTAGAGAGAACAGGAACAAACAGTGCCTTCAGAGCTAATTCTTTTAGCTAACTTGATTGTCTGGAAAAATATCTTGCTATATCTTGAAAGCTCAAATGGGCTTTGCCTACATGTAATACAATGTGCAGTTGTAACATCAAGTGTAAAACCCACCAGTGGATTAATTTAATCCAGTTCAAGTTTAATCAGTTCAATTAAGCTATCTACTTAGTGATAACACTTTCAGTCACATTAGTTATTTCATTACCTAACCAGAGAATTCAACCAATAGTTTTTATCTGATAGCCTTTTCAGTTATGGTTTATAGCTACAAGATTCCCATATAATGAGGGCTTTAGATCTACCCACTTCAAAATGTTTGTCTTGACAGGTTATTCCCTTCCTGGTTTGAATAATTGCCTTGAAACATAATAATGCTTCATCTATTCAGGGACAGAATTGCAAACTCCTATAATACTTAGAAGTAGAATGGTTTCTAAAGATGTTACCATTCAGTGGTCTTCATATGTGGAGTGGGGCTGCATAGAAAGTGCTCAAATACTGGAAGAGTCAAAGATTTTCCAGGGCACAGTTTTAAGAAATTCAGTTTTTAAATCCTCAATAACAGGTATATCCAACACAAGATAAATTTATCTGATAAATTGTTTGAATGTTTTAACTGCTTTTTTTTCTTACAAAAGACAGATATTATATACTGATTGTTCATCTTACTATGGTGCATGGTTTACTACAGAAAATACCCAGGGTGCTCAACAGGGGAATCCTCATTTCATGAGAAATTAGGATCCTATAATCTCATAGGGCTTCTTCTATTTTTCTGTTTTAGAGTGTATACTTCTTTTAAGGATGGAACAAGGTACTAGAATTTTGATGATAAAATGACTTGGGTGCATGTGGTAGACAGAATTTTAGCCCCTGTGATCTTTGTCCCCTGCTGCTAAGCACGTGTATGTTACAGCATATGGCAAAAGGGACTTTGCAAGTGGAATTTTGGTTAAGGACCTCAAGATAGGAAGATTACCCTGGATTATCTGGGTGGGCCCAATGTAATCTCAAGTGCCCTTAAAAGTGGAAGAACACTGAATGCTCTTCTTGGACCATAATCAGGTTCCTTCCCTCAGTTGCTTGTTCAAGGCAGAAGAGTCAGAGAGATGCAATGACTGAAGAGGTAGGAGAGTTTCAGAGAGTAACAGAGATTCAACCTGTCATTACTGGTTCTGAGATGAAGGGAATCACAAACCAGTGAATACAGGTGACCTCTGGAAGCTGAGAATGACCCCCAGTTGACAGAAACAAGACCTCAGTCCTACAACTGCTTGACAATAAGTTCTGCTAACAACCTGAATGATCAAGGAAATGGACGCTCCCTAGAGTATCCAGAAAAGAACTTAGCTCTGCTAAAACCTTGATTTCAGCCTTTAGAGATTCCAGTCAGACCCAGCAGAGCCTGCTGGATGTCTGACCTACAGAGACTGAGGAATAATAAATGGTTTGGTTTTTTTTTTTTTTTGGCCACGCAGCTTGTGGGATCTTAGTTCCCCAACCAGGGATCCAACCCAGGCCATGGCAGTGAAAGCACAGTCTTAACCACTGGAGGGCCAGGGAATACCCAAATGGGTATTGGAAGCCCTCATGTCTTTCTTTATATCCATCTTCCATAGTTCAACATAAGACTCCTTTTATGGGAGAATAAGATGTCCTCACATCTTCCCTGAAAGGGGAGATCCAAGCACAATCAGCTAGAATTTCCTTCAACATAACTCTATAAAAAGATTTAAGATGAGGTTAGCAAAACAAGCTATAGTCCACTCTGCTGTAACTAATCACAAGGCATAATGATATTTATAATATTCCAGAACAACCTCCAGTCTGAGTTTTCCTACCCTCAGCACTGAAGCTGGTCCAAGTGACATGATTTAGAGTTTCCTCCCCAGTGGGTCTGAGCCCTTAGTTACTTTGTCCATGTCCATGAGGGCCATGGTTGCTGCTATCGCCCATGCACTGTTATTATCTCTCTCTTAGAGAAGGAAGAACTAAGTGATTCTGGTGATTTCTTGGGTTCTACTCTTTTTTTTTAAATTTTGTTTTATATTGGAGTAGAGTTGATTAACAATGTTGTGTTAGTTTCAGGTGTACAGCAAAGTGATTCAGTTATACATATACATGTATCTCTTCTCTTTCAAATTATTTTCCCATTTAGGTTATTACAGAGTATTGAGCAGAGTTCCCTCTGCTATGCAGTAGGTCCTTGTTGATTATCTACTTTAAATATAGCAGTGTGTACATGTCAGATGAATGGATAAAGAAGATATGGTATATATATACAATAAAATATTTGCCATTAAAAAGGATGAAATAATGCTATCTGTAGCAATATGGATGTACCTGGAGATTATCATACTAAGTGAAATAAGTCAGACGGAGAAAGACAAATATCATATGATATCACTTATATGTGGAATCTTGGGTGCTACTCTTAATCCTCCCTGCCACGTTGTACAGCAGCAAACCTAGCTCCACATGGTAGTCAAGGCAAATTACCTCTGCCAGTTCTGTCACTCTTTTCTTTATTGCTCTAATGGAATGTAGAACCCAAAGAGACCTGGAAGGAGTTACAGCTTAAAGTTCAACATAAAGATGTTCTCTAGTATATAGTGAAGATGTAGGCCTTAACTCAGAAAATAAACCTTTAACTTGCCAGATCCAAAGGTTTCAGAGCTAAAAAGCAAAATCAGATCATTGGTTAGTTGAGAGGTTTGAATTTTATTTCCACCCTTGGTTTCTGAATCCATTTATTCTAGCACCCTTTATCAGTAGTATGTTTAGTACATCCTTTGGCCAGCATCCTAATGCTGTAGGCTATTGTCCCTGAAATATGCTATAGCTGAGCCTTTTACAGACCATTCCATGTTTTGAACAAGCCAACTCTTTATGGATTATGGTGGGGTGGAATCCACAGGCAAGACCACAGAATCCTTTGGTCACATATCTTCTGTCACAATTCCTTTGTTATAAAATGTGTGTTAGCCTGAGGCAATATTACATATGGTATCATGCCAATAGATCAGATATTTTGTAAGACCTCTAAAGTTTGTTCCTGTGCAAGCACTCCTTTCATAGGATAAAATACCGTAATCAGAGTAGATGTCAGTTTTGGTATAAAAAATAACTGCTTACTTTTTTTTGGAGTAGTAGGAGTCCTATATGTTCAAACCTAATACCAAGTGGCTGGCTGGTCTTGCTCAATAATGGTGATATAGAGAGAGCTCACTGTTGGTCTCTGCTGCTGGAAGGTTGGATATTCAGCAGTGGCTGGAATTACAGCAGTCTTAGCAAGAGGGAGACCATGATATTGGGTCTGTGTATAGCCTCCAACCATACCAAAGTAGTTCCTCTGTTCATGGGGCCACTGCGTCACCACAGAGATGGCCAAAAAGGAAGACTTCCTAATTTCCACAAGATGAATCACCTCATCTTCTTGTTGTTAGGAAGTTCCTCTACACTAAGCATTCTCTTATGGGTATTACCTTGACATACAAAAATCTACACACTTTATGTTCCCTGCCATGGATCAGTCCTCATACATTTTTCCATGCAAACTTGTCTCTAATCTCTGAATCTTATACCTTCCAGACCCCTGAGTAACCAGCCAAATTGTTTGCTACTTCCCAAGAGCTCTTCTGTATATGTAATTCAGACCACTTACCTCTTTCTGTAAAACAGATGACTAAGTGTTTTCCTCACAGCTCTGTCCACTGAGAAGACTTCTCTTCACCACACTCCTATGGTCTCCCATGAGTGGGACTCAAGTGTACTAGCAGTCTGTTTGGGCCTGATCCAACATCAATGACCAGGCTGAGTTATTTCTTCCTCCAACAGCGGGCTCTCATTAGCCCCCAGTAAGTTTACAACAATAAACTGAAGAAGGGCAGTAATGTAGTAATGGTAGGCAACATGGAATTCTGAACCACTTCATGTAGTTTACTCCTGTTTTTAGAACTGCATGGGTCCTTGTGGGAAGGAGCCCTCATTGCCACTCAGCTTTGCTGCCCATTAGGGGAATTGAGTTCACCTCACCACTGACAGTTAATTACAGCCACTAGATCTCCACTGTTCCAGAAGCCATTACCTTCAGTTAGCAGGGAGCCCAGCTCCAAGGCAGCATTTCTTATTGTTGTGCCACAAAGGACAGACACTACTGAGGGTTTCAAAGATGCTAAAATATATTCTATTATCTTAGTAATGAGAGTATCCTAGACCTACCAGGGAACATAACATTTCCACCTTATAACATTGCCACCTTTCCAGAGCCTACTGATTGATTTCTCAGTATTCTTTCCAGGAAGGCTTTTATTACTATTTACCATCTTCAGAACTTGTGCTTCAAGGAGACATCATAAAAAAACTTAACATGTCCTTGCCCGAACACTGAAGCCCAAGTCATGCGTGAGTGGCTTAGACAATAAATTACTCCATAGCCCATGTGTAGTCTAACCCTGTTTCCTAACCCACAAGATCCACTCTTAAATCTGCCTCTGGGCCCTGGCAGTACATATAGGCAGTGTCTGTAAATCCTTCAGGGTGTATGATTTCTTTTGTTAAAAAGAATTGTACTTGCCTACTTGGTATTTGCTGAGACCTGACTCTGCAGGCTAGTCTGAAAGCAATAAGGGCGGCATGTGAAAATTTTAAGGAGAACAATTGTACTTCGTAAGTTGCAGTTGAAGACTTTCTGTCTTCCATTATTTGCCTTTAGTTGGTAGATGATTTCTGGAGGTTTTTTAAAATTGAGGCTTTCAAGGCAGTTAAGAAGAACTGACAGTAAAAAAGCCTACTCTAAAATCCTTAAACTTATCATAGCTCCCATATAGTTCTCATGCCACATCCCTATATCACACTTTCCATTCATTCATCTCAGGTGAAAGCTTCAGTAATTGTGATGCCACCAGCGGTGGAGACATTTGCAATCCTACTGGCAAGTAGTCTTTCTCCAGAATCTCATCCTGAGACTTTTTATTGGTGCTTTTCTTACCAACTGTTTTAGCCTGGGTTCCCCAGAAATCAGAGCCTGACTCAAAAGCTTATATGTTACTACTCTGTTAGGAAGTACAACCCCAAGAAAGTGAGAGAAATGAAATAAATTAGGGCCATAGGAAGAGAAAATATGAGCTGCATGATCAGGCTGGATACTACGGAGTGCAATTGATTCTCCAGTCCATTGTGATAGTTTTTCAGGAAATGATATAAACTGCATCTCAGGACTGTCTGCCCGAGCAGAGAAGGAAGGAAGAATTTAACCACAGTACACCATTTCCCATTGGTTAAAATTTTCCCCAGGGGTATTAGCTCCCTGCCTCTTCCATATTACACATGTATGGTCCCTGAGCAGGATCAGCCACAATCGGAAGCTCCATAATGAAACTGAACATTTAGCATCATGGGTATGAGACCAGGCACTGTCTGGTATACCTGCATGAAATTTATCAGGGTTCACACAGAGTAGGTAGCTGAAATAAGAGACAGATTAGAAAAACAGAGAGTGAAATGGTACATAAAATATGTCTGGTATATTCACCAACATTCATCTTTATACTTTAGAAAAACGAGGCCCATAGAAGTAAATGGCTTGCTCGAGTTCTCACATTAGAAAAATTAGAGAAAGCTGACCTATCCTATAGACTCGACAGGGACTAAATTTTGGGCTCTGTCTTCTGGTAGTAGGGATTTACACCACCTTGTACTTGTGTTTTTCAATGGTCAAAGACCAACCAGATTAGAGTATGGTAAAGCAAAACCCCTGGCATTCATCCTAAAGGAAAATGATGAAAACAATATACTTTAAAAAAGAAAGAGGGAAAACTTTGTGGACTGATTTGTAACTATGTGGTCAATTATGTAGATTCCTGGCTCAAGACTCTTTCAAGGGCAATGAAAAAGTCTACAATGAAGTAGTTAATTTTATCTTAATCTGAGCATGCTAGCAGGAATACTATTAGTTCATTTTGATGATGAATCTGACATAATAAATCATCTCAGGCCACTTGGGGATGTGTTCTTTTTAAAGGACTTCCAGAGAATATCCCATTCGTTAAGAAATCTAGCAACTCTTGAGTGCTTACTATATGCTAACCAGAGATTTCCACCCTTTAATATACCTCACACGTACACAAAAAGGTTCTTTCTATATCTAAATTCCAATTACTTCAGGGGTAGAAAAAAAATTACTAATATGCCTTAAATGACAACTTTCTCTTTAGCAAGCCCAAAATGTATTAGTCTTTTTGGCAATACCAGAAGGAAAGTGGAATTGTGACCCTCTAGATTAGAAATGAGCTCAAAGAAGCCATGCATCTACAGTGAATGAGCCCAGGGTGACACTTTGGAGACCGGGAACACTGGATTTGCAGGGGGCTACCCATTTGATTTCAGCACACTGAGTCTGCTAGTCTAACAGCTGAGCTGATGCATCTCTCTTTGGCTAAAATAGAAAAAATAATCCAAATTTCCAGCACCTGGACAAACCATATAAAGTTGAAGAATAAAAAAATTTTTGAGGAAAAATAGTTATGTTGCTTTTACTAAGGTTTTTAGAAAACTTAAAATGTATTATTTACTTTCAAGTTTTAAATAAATATTTGAATTAAACTTTTCATTTTGAGATAATCGTAGACTCACATGTGGTTATAAGAATTAATACAGTGAGATCCTATGTATGCTTTACTCAGTTTCTCCCAACGGTAACATCTTACAAAACTGTCTTACAATATCATAACCAGGATATTGTCATGGTTACAGTCAAGATACAGAACATTGCCATCACCATAGATCACTCATGTTGCTCTTTTATCACCACTCAAACTTCCTTCTCTGAGCATCGCCATCCTTGATCACTGATCTGTTCTCCATTCATGGGATTTTGTGGTTTCAAAAACGTTATATAGATGGAATCATACAGTAAGTGACCTTTAGGGACTGTCTTTTTCTCACTTAGCCTAGTTCTCTGGAGATTCATCCAGGGCATTGCATGGATCAATAGTTCTTCTGTTTTAATTGCTGAGTAGTAGTTAACGGTATGGATATGCCAATTTGTTTACTTGTTCACCTGTGGAAAGACATCTGGGTTCTTTCCAGTTTCTGTTTAATTAGAATAAAATTGCTATAAACATTTTTGTACAGATTTTTGAGTGAACACACGTCTTTATTTCTCTGAAATAAATGACTAAGACTGAAATTGCTGGTTCTTATGTTAAGTGCATGTTTAGTTAGTTTTTGGTTTTTTTTTTTAAGAAGCTTCCAAACTATTTTCCAGAGTGGCTGTATCAGTTTACATTCCCAGCAGCAATGTGTGAGCAATCGTTTCGCTGCATCCTTGCTAGCATTTGAAGTTGACATAATTTCATATTTTAGCCATTAAAGATAGGTGCATAGAGATATCTCATTTTGGTTTTAACAGATATGTGGTTTGGAAATATTTTTTCCTCCTCTATGGGTTGTCTTTTCATCTTCTTAAAATTTTTCAGAGCAAAATATTTTAATTTTGATAAAGTCCAATTTATCAGGTTTTCCTCATATGGATTGTGCTTTTGGTGTCAAGTCTAATAATTCTTTTCCTAGCCTTAGATCTGAAAATTTTCTCCTATCTTAAAAAAAGTTTTGTAGTTTTACATCTTATAGTTAAGTCTGTGGTTCTTTTTTTTTTTTTGCTGTACGCGGGCCTCTCACTGCTGTGGCCTCTCCCGTTGCGGAGCACAGGCTCCGGACACACAGGGTCCGCGGCCATGGCTCGCGGGCCCAGCCGCTCCGCGGCATGTGGGATCTTCCGGGATCGGGGCACGAACCCGTGTCCCCTGCATCGGCAGGCAGACTCTCAACCACTGCGCCACCAGGGAAGCCCTGTGGTTCATTTTGAGTTAATTTTTGTATAAGTCATGAGAGTGAGGTAAAGGTTCTTTTTTCCCCATCTTTCTGCTATTGAATTGTGTTTGCATTTTTGTCATATTTGTGTTGAGTACATTTGTGTTGGTCCATTTTTGGTTTCTCTGTTCTGTTCATCTGTATATTTATCTCTGTACAAATACCACACAGTCTTAATGCTATAGCCATATAATATATCTTGAAATTAAGTTGTTTGAGTCCTCCTATTTTATTCTTCTTTTTCAAAATTTTTAAAGATGTTTTTATTTTTTATATTTCCATATATATTTTAGAATAATCTTGTCTATATCTCCAAAAAATATTGCTGGGAAGTTGATGAGAAATGTGTTAAATCTCTGTATCAATTTGGAGAGACTTGACATCTTTACTATGTTTAGTCTTTCAATGAATACAGTATGTCTAGCTATTTATTTAGATCTTTGACTTCAGTCATCAGTATTGTGCAGTTTTCAGCATACAAGTCCTACGCGTTTGGTAAATTTACACCTAAATGTTTTTTTTTTTTCTTTTCTCTCTCTTTTTTTTTTTGGTAATTGTAAATTTTTCAAATTTTTACTTTCAGCTCCACGCATTCATTGTTAGTATATGGAAATGCAATTGACTTTTAAATATTATACTTAGGTGTTTAAAACATCAACAATCCTAGCAGCAATCCCATGTACAATATTACACACTTCTATTTTATCATTTTTCTGATGTGAAAACTGAGTGGAAGAATGAGTTAAATGCTGTATCGGTTGCTACTGCTGCATAACAAAAAATTTGTTTCTAATGGCTTAAAACACTTCTTTCTCTCACACATCTGCCAATTCCCTGGGGATTACCTGGGAGTTGATTAGACTAGGCTGGGCTTGACTAAGTTGTAGGATGAACCCAGTTCTGTTCCATGGTGTCTGCCTTTGTCCAGTGGGCTAGCAGAAGCATGTTCTTCTCACAAATATGACAGAAGTACAAGAGGGCAAGCCCAACCATGCAAACACATGTCAAATCTCTGCTTGCATCATAGCTGCTAACATCTTATTGGTGAAAGCAAGATATATGCCATAGCCTGGCAGCAGTGGGACAGAGTGATATATTCTCCCTCTAGTGGGGGAAAATATAACTTGGCACAGGGTGTAGATACAGAGACAGACGAAGTATTAGGGCCAATAATTCAGTCTTCTCCATGTGCCCAAGATCAGCTGTTAGTAAGTGGAACTGCTAAGGCAGAAGGCAGATCTGTCTGAATTTAAAGTACATTTATTATTTTTTAAACAATGGATGTAATCCCAATCTATAGAGTAAAATGATCACAGGGTAGGCAATATTTGTTGAATAAAGGAATGAATGAAGTAGCCAATTCTCCCTCTTGATAAAATATATTTTAGTATGTAGATATAAAGATATGTAGATATGAATTTAATTTTTGCAACAGCAATACAAAATTTCTCATCAGGCAAGCATGCTTGTTAATTACTCTGCTTCATTTTTTATTCCTTCAATACCCTAAGGTCCTCTGGTCATGCTGTGTTATGGGACCTGAAAGTGTAACAACTTCCTCATAGTTACAGTGCCGTTGTTTTCAGACTTCAGTAACTAATGTTCTTTCTGACATTGTTCTGCCTTCGGTTTCATACCATTCTCTAGCAAACAGTGTTATTGTCAAAGATGCCATGCATTTTCATGACCTGTTCATCTCCTGATGTTTTCCAAAGACCTTTCCAAAAGTCCTTTTAGGAAGTTGTCTTTAATGTGTGCATTGCTTTTACAAGCCACTTGCGTGTCTTTAACAAGTTCTGTAATTGCTCCCATATGGAGGAAATCTCTTATTTAATATTCAGGGAGTGCAATTAGTAGGAAAGAATGTCAGAAAGAGAGAACTGAACGACATTTCTTCAACCTGACTGTCAATTACGGACTTTTTCCAAAATGGATGAGTATCCTAGAGCTGTTTTTTTTTTAAGAGGGAGTTGGAAGCTTCTGAGGACAAAACTTGTGTGTGAACCCTTGAGTGCTGTGGAACAAACTGTCTGGTGTGCATTTATACATGATGCAGCAGAAAGCATTGCTAATTATTGGATGGTAGTAGGCCCTAGTATTGTCTTTAGAATATCAGAATGAGGGTTTTTTAGTACATCACTGAGAGTTTATTTTATGCAGGAAAGTCATGGAAAGCACATGGGATTTTGATCTAGGTATCTTAATATTTCTATTTCATGAAAGAAATGCAACCAGCAATGTCTTCAATGACATCTTTGCAACATATGAAATAGTAATTGATTTCATATGCCAGTTACTGGTATGGCCTTTGGAAAAAGCTAGAAGTAATACTCAAAATTTGACTATATTTATGTTACATTATGTTAATATTGTGAGCATTAGTTAAGTAAAATTGGATATTTGAAAGGAAGAAGCAAAAATAATTGAATACTTGTCAGAGTACTTGAAGGAGGATAGAAAAGAAACAAAATTCACTTCAATAAACACTCTTTGAGCAGCTACTGTATACCCAGGCCTAGGCTAGGTGCTGAGGTTTTGAAATTAATTAATTAGAACAGACTCATCTATTCTGTTTGGGTAAGGTAGACTTCATATAGGTCAACAACTTTAAAGAAATGGTCATTTTAATTTGATTAAAAAGCAACAATTTCATTTTAAAAATGAAATAATTCTTTTTTATACTATCAGCGATACTTGACAGAATGCCACATTGAAGGGTTAAGTACAGTTTATTTACCTAGATATTGATTATATTTACATCCATCACCTCAAAAGAAAAAAAAACCCCTAAATAACAACGACAAAACCTGCTTCCGTTTGAGTCCACGAATCTTAGAGCTGCTCTTGTAAATATCCTCCCAAATACATTAATCCCTTCTAAGACATCCTAAAGATATGGTCCACCAATCTTTGTTTGAACATTTCCAAAGAAAGAAGCCTACTACTTTGGGATATGCTTTACATTAAGTCAAAAATAGCCTTCCTCTTTGAATCAGTTAGGATGAGTTCAGTTGCTAGTAGCACACTAACAATGGTTTAAATGAGATTGTGTGGTAGACAGCTGGAGTTGATTGATTTCATTAAACATCTAGGTTCTATTTATAATTTACTGTTCTCAGAATGTTTGAATTCATTTTCATGCTTGTGCATTTATAATCAAAATTGCTGCAACAGCTCCAAGCATCATTTCCAAAAGAATAAGGTCTATTATTATTTGTTATTTTCTGCATGAAAGGCATTTTTACATGAAGAATACCACTTATTGTATGATTTATAAATACATTAAATACCTAAATCTGAAGTTGATAGGCATAAGGGAATGACATTAAGGGAACAAACACTAAAGTGTCATAGCATCACCACACTCACATTCTCCTTTTAAGCAGTAACATACTATGTAACTGATTCAGGGTAACACATTTAGCCACTGTTCAAACCCACTCCTAATATTTGCAGAGTCTGGGCCCAAAGTACAAATAGAGCCCACCTTCCATTGTATCTAAATATTTAAAACAGTGAATCAAGCTACCACCGAGTTAAATAAAACATGTATTATTCTATTCTCCTACCAGGCTCTTTTCTCTACTATTGTTGTAGACCCTGTATTTCCTGGTCAAACGTGTGGTCAATAGTTGAGTTGAAATCCCTTTTCGAGGGAGTTCTTATCTCTCTAGTCAGATCACTGCATCCATTGGACATGTGAAACAGGAACTCAGAAACGAGCACGGACGAGATCCTAGCTGTCTGCCTTGCTATTTTACAATTGTTAGGGTTACCTTATAAAGGTAATAACCCTTATCAGAAGCCCTGGGATTTCAGAATGGTAATACATGCATAAACTGAATTTTATATACACTGTCAGCCTAAAATCAAACACGGCATTTCTCTAGTGAAAACATGAACATTCACGCTTAGTGGGATAAATATTTAGAATATAATTAGCCTCACATCGTATGAGATCAGGTTTTGGGGCCAAAGGAGTTCAGGTTAAGTCAAGTTTCGCCCCTAAAAGAGCAATTAAAAACAAAGCAAAACCAAAACTTCTGTTTTTCAGAGCTTTTTGAATTTCGTAATTGCTTTATAAGAAATTTTGGATCTGTAATATGTCAGATACTTTAAATATATTTTATAGTTTAACACATTACATTTTCTAAAGATAATATAATATTACTCATTTTGGGGCTTCCCTGGTGGCGCAGTGGTTGAGAGTCTGCCTGCCGATGCAGGGGACATGGTTCGTGCCCCGGTCCGGGAAGATCCCACATGCTGCGGAGCTGCTAGGCCCGTGAGCCATGGCCGCTGAGCCTGCGCGTCCAGAGCCTGTGCTCTGCAATGGGAGAGGCCACAACAGTGAGAGGCCCGCATACCGCAAAAAAAAAAAAAAAATTACTCATTTTGCATATGGATAAAGTTCAGAGACATCGAGTAACTTGCCGAAAGAACTGTGATTTAAACTCAAGTTTGCCTTTTTAATCCCTTTGGTGCACACTAGACTGCCAATAACATATAAGGAAACTGGGGTCAATTCACCTGTAAGTTTCATGGAGAACATTCTTCAGAATTATTGTTATGAAACACTTAGGCCAATTCCTCTGATATTCCAGCATTGTCCATATCCTCTTTTGCAAAGATGCCCCAGATAAGGGATATATTTTAATGATATAATGTACTTCATTTCAGCATCCTTTTAAGAGAACTATGACTTACTAAATTCCGATGCAATGACACAAACTTTTGGATTAATGAGCAATTTATCAGTGACTTAAGGAATATTTGCCTATTAAATCAGATTCCCATTGTCTTGTAAGTGTGCCTCTTTTCAGAATGCAAATATGTTTTTTTATGATCCTTCTCATGCTTGCTTGCTTGCTTGAGTTCTGTGCGTTATTTCCATTTATACCCTTAATGACTAGTCTCAAGGAATGTGCATTACAAATGAAATGCATGTTAGTAATGCTCACTGTGACAGAACTGAAAAGGTCATCTTTCTCTTCCTCCAAACAAAGAAGAAATCATCAATTGTTAGGATGTAATCTTACGTTTTTAATTTGTTTGTTTGTTTCGGTTGTTGTTGATTTTAATCAGTGTTTGTGGGTTTTTTTTTTTTTAAATGTTGATCTGAATTCTGCCCTTGGGATACACAGATGGCATTTTTAGTCCACTGGCAGTGTGACATAATTGTTCTATGATTCATATGCTCTCTCTGCTTTTTGTTGTTGTTTTTTGTTTGTTTTTGGTTATCTGTAGCAATCATCTGTGATAAGGTTGGTTGCTGTAAGGGTCTAGTCCCTGACCCATTAATGCAAAACAGTACCCCAATTCTGGTCCTGGTCCATCATCACCATCTACTTCTCTTCTTAGGTGACCTCAGCCAGATCTTTGGCTTTAAAACTATCCTTCATTGATGAACTGTTTAATACCAAATTGAGCCTGACTTCCGCCTCAGATGCTGATCTCTATATGCAACCAAATTCTAGATATCACCACCTGGAGGTCTAACAGATTTCTCAAAATTTATCATCCCTCAAGGACAATTCTTGATTTCTACCCCTCATCTTCCTCCACCCTATTGCAATAAGTGACATTTATTCAGTTGCACGGAGTAAAATATTGAGATGATCCTTTATTTCTCTTTTTTATCACTTTCTACATTCAATGTATCAATAAATCCTATCAAATATAACTCCATATAAATCTTGAAAACAGCAGCTTTCCTAGTCTTTCCTCCAACTTGAGTGCTTTCTTCCTTGTTCAGAAAGCTGTCATCTCCCCCTTGGAGGGCTGCAACAATCATGCGGTTGCCTCCTCTGCCTTCACTCTTGCCTGCCTGCAATTCAATATCCGAAGGGCAAACAGGATGATTCTTTTAGAATGTAGATTAGAGAATATTGCACACTAATAATAATATTATTATTATTATATTATGATTCTCTAATAATGTAAATTAGAGAATTTTTTTTATTAGTTTGGGCTCCACACCCACTTTAATTTTTATTTATTTATTTATTTGGCTGCGTTGGGTCTTTGTTGCTGCGCACAGGCGTTCCCTAGTTGCGGCGAGTGGGGGCTACTCTTCATTGTGGTGCACGGGCTTCTCATTGCAGTGGCTTCTCTTGTTGTAGAGCACGGGCTCTAGGCGCTTAGGCTTCAAGTAGTTGTGACTCGCGGGATTAGCTGCTCTGAGGCATGTGGGATCTTCCCGGACCAGGGCTCGAACCCGCGTCTCCTGCATTGGCAGGCGGATTCTTAACCACTGCGCCACCAGCGGAGTCCCAATATTTTTCAAATGTCTTTTAGTTATACTTATAATGACATCTAAATTGCTTTTTCTATCTATTACCGTCCTCCATTATCTTGCCCTAATGACCAGTCTAAACTCATCTCTTCCCGCTCTTTTACTGTTTTCCATGCATACCCCTGCTTCTTTCTGTCTCAAACATAAAAGTATTTTCATCTCAGGCCTTTGCGCTTACATTTCCCTCTGCCTGCTATTCTACCTCTCCCTGCAAACTGATTACCGGTTTTTGTATGGTTTTGTGCATCTCGTCATTCAAATCTCATACCAAATGGCACTTCCTCAGAGGGGTCTTCTTTTACTATCCTATCTAAAATAGACTTCACTTCCATGATATTATTTTCTATAATATTATCCTGTTCTAGGTCTTCAGAATATTTATTATTACTGAAAGTATTTTATTTGCTTACTTGTGTGTTACAGTCATCCCCCCTTATCCCCCTTTCTTCCGTTTCAGTTACCCATGGTCAACTGAGGTCCAAAATATTAAATGGAAAATCCCAGAAATAAAGAGTTCATAAGTTTTAAATTGCACACTGTTCTGAGTAGCATGATGGAATCTTGCACCATTCCTCTCCATCCTGCCCAGGAAGTGAATCATGCCTTTGCCCAGCATATTCTGCCTGTCAGTCACTTAGCAGCCATCTCTGTTATCAGATCTACTGTCGTGGTATCCCAGGGCTTGTGTTCAAGGAACCCTTATTTTACTTAGTAATGGTGCCAAAGCACAAGAGTAGTGATGCTGACAATTCACATATTCTCTTACTGTGTCTAATTTATAAATTAAACATGATCATAAGTATGTATGTATAGGAAAAAAACAGTATGTGTAGTTTATCTGTTTTTCACACTAAAATGTAGTTTTCATGAATGTGGTACTTACCAGTACCTGTCTTTTCCTCATTCCCTAGCATGTAGAAGACTGACACTCTCAGGCCTTTTGCATGTTCATGGGGCTAAATGATTAGTTCTAGTCAATGAAGAGTGAGTGAGAGTGTTACATGTCACCACTAGGACAAAGCAACAAAAGGTTTATTTGCAATTTTCAAGTTTGTCTTCTCCTAATGCAGGGCCCAAGAAAGCCACTGTTCCAGATCACTTGACTATAAGATAGGGGAGACTTCATAAACCTGGATCCTTGAGTGAGTGGGTGGAGCAGATTCCCTACCTACTCTTATGGGACATGAAGTGTGTGTGAGAAATAAACATGTGTTACATTAGGCCTTTGAGATGTTAGGATTACTGTAGAAAATACCTAGCCTGTCCCAATGAAAGAATAGACCTTAAATACTATTTTATTTTTGTTTCTTATTTCACTCAGCAACCAGAAAAATGTCTGGGACGAAAAAAGACAATAGTAATAAATAAATGAATCCCTGCTGCCTGTTTCCCTATCTAGGGGGGCAGCTATAATCTTGAGCTTTACCAGTGCTGTGCTATATCCTTAAGACTGAAATTGCCCCACAGCCCAGGAGGCAGCATATTCATTTGTGAAATGTCACCTACAGTCTTTGTTTTAAAAATTCATTTCTGTGCCATAAAAGAAGGTAAATTCCAAATATCTATGATTTTGGCAGGTAAGAGAGAGAGATTAAGAGAATGGGGGAGCAGAGTTTTTTAAAAAGGAAGACAGAAAGAGCATCATATTACTGTCTCTTGTATCAAAGCTATTATTTGACTCTTCAATTTCATGAGGGGAGAATTACCAGAGTAGTTGTATTTATATATCCCTAGATTTTATATTCTACTTTTCTCCATCGTCTATTTTATCTTCCCCTGAACTCTCAATTTTCCCCATTCTCCTTACTTTAGCATTTCCCCCCCAAATCCATTACCTCCAATTCTTTGCCTACTCTGCAGTGATCAGCATGGTTCACAGGCACACCATCAGTGTTAGGAGAAAGCTTTTAGAGAGGATGCAATTCCTGTTCCTTTTTCATTCCAAAATATGCAGAACTTTGGTGTGTGTGTGGGGGGGCGGGGAATAGTTAGAGATTATAACATGACTTCTTTAGATAACTTCTCAAATTATATTGAGCTTAGACTAAAATTAATTTTTATTTTCAAAGCCATCACTACCTAAAGAAGGGGTAGCTCAAAAGATTAATCATTTTCCACAAATAAATAATAAAGTAGGAAACTCACCCTGAATAACCAAGATTTCACTCCAATTGTGTTTCAGTAATTTATTTCCATGTAACCTTCACTAAAAAAGAATTGCTGAGAATTAGAACAACATGTTAAATTCATTGTTAAGTCCAGTTTATTGGGATTGATTCTCACTAGGGTTAAGAATCTGCTTCAATCTGTTTTGCTCTTGAAAGGATAAATGTAAAAAGTGAAATCCTAAGCAAAGCCATTTGGTATCTATTCCATAATTGAAGCTACATTAAACTAGGGTTTTCTTCTAAAATTATTAGTCTTATGTGAATAATTTTTTGTTTAAATTTACCTTTTTGAGAAGGAAAATTATTCTACTTTTTCACTCTCAGATATTTGCATTGAAGTTTGAGGGGTTTTAATAAAGATACACAACTTTAGTAAGTTAACTTTTTCCCAGACATTTGAAGCATTTTTCTCAAAAACGAGTGTTTGGGGTCCAGTCCAATTATTTATACATTATTTATTGCTCCAGTGTGCTATCTCAAAGGTACTTCTCCCTGGAAACATACATTAAATGACTATAATTCAATCGCTTTTAAATGTTACATGATGACGTATGAAAGCATTATCTCTTGAGTTGCTAGTGCTGGCTGCTTTTGATGTAGTGTGTGTGTGTTTGTGTGTGTGTGTGTGTGTGTGATTTTTAAACTTAAGTTGTGATAATAATTCAGTCATATTAGAAGGATTCTGTGAAGACAGTGTAAAATAACATAATCCTCTCTTGTTTCAAATATTCGATCACGTAAATTCCTAGACCTTGCTGAAGGAAAAGAACAAATGGATATATAATGAGAAATGTAAGGAGGAAATGTTACAAGATCTTGACTATGTTTATGGCCCTTGGTTTTATGAGGATCTGAGGAATTTTGTCCCATAGTGAGGTTCCTCTTTTATATTCATTCTGTAAATTAGAAAGAAAAAGATGAGTAGAAAAAGAATAAAAATAAGCATCTTTCTGCCTAACACAAAACTGTTGAGTTTTTCTTATTTTTTTGTTTTTATATCATTCTTCTTATATCTATCCATTCATCAAATATTTAGTCTAGTTTCTTTCCCTGGGTGGTCAATTGATTTCATGTTCTTTTGGCCATGGACTATGTCTACAATTCCCTCCTAAATTGTAACTCCTAGTAAAAATGAATTTGGAGAAAGAGCAAAGAGATGATTAGCACCAAAATGTCCAAAATTCTGAAAAACAATTCACATGTAATACCTGCCCTTTGAATGAATAATCTGTCAGTAGATTGTTCCCCAGTTTGAATGTGTGAATAGAAAGACCAAATATATCACCTCTTCATAAGGCACATCTTAAAATACTGTTTTTTAAAAATATGTTTTATCTTTACCTAAAAGTCCCTAAACAAGGCACTTTGTTATTGCACATAAGGCAATTGATGTAAAAGTACTACTAAAGTAAATATTATAATATCTTCTCAAATGTGTTTATGTGACTCCGTGCTGTTTTCTCTCTAACAGCAGTGACTGCTGTCAGCTGTATCCCTGAATATCACCTCCATTTTGTGGCCTTTTCTTGCTTTTTCCTTTGCTTTGAATTCTTCCTTCCCCCTTCATTTCCTTTCCAATACTCCCTGTGCTTTTAATGCCAAAATATAATCTCAAATGGCCAATACATTTATCTAAAAATACTTTATATTGATAAAATTTCTCTGAATTTTGTGGTACTTACATTCTATACCTAGTTTATTCATTCACCTGTTCTTTCAATAAATAGCTACTGAATTCCAAGCACTGTACTATAATTTGGGAATATCATAATACATAGAGCTCAACGCTTGGTCTCAAAAATCTCAGTCTAATGTCAGAAACTTATAAATGTGTTATGAACTTTCCAACTAAACAGATGTTTCTTTGAGTACAATGATTTTTTTCTTTTTTATTCATCATGATATCATAGAATCTATATAGCACCTACAACTCTGGGGAGGATATAGTAAGTTCTCAATAAATAGTTGACAAAATGAATGTATGAAAATATGAATGAATAAGATGGGGTGATGATTAAGTACTACAATAGAGAAATTTTTATGAAAAGGAACCCAGATGGGTATGGAGGGCCCAACAAAAGCATCTGACAAGGGAATATTGAACTTTAAGTTGACTTTTAAACTACAAGGTACGGTAAATGGTAGTACAAAAGGAAAGGGACATCCCAGGAAATGCCAAAATACACAAAAGACTATGGAGCCTTTTAGAACTGTGGGGAATTTAGTATAATTTTTCCCAAGACCCCACCCACCCTACCTCTCTCATGACAAACTCCCAGATCTCCTTAATACTGAAGGTTTTGTTGTTGTTGTTTTTATTTAAAGCAGACCCAGTTTCTTTGCTTGAACCTCATGCTGATGTCAGTTCATAAGGAGTGAACAGAATAAACTCTGGATTAAAAACCAGATCACTCAAGTGAAAACACAGTACACTTTTAACTCACTATGTGGCCTTTGAAAGCTAACTTTCCCTCTCTATGCCACAATTTCCACACAAATAAGATGAAAACGTTGCAATAGATATTCCTGAGGTCCTTTCTATTATGGAACATTCTATGATCCTTGACTCTTAACTCCTAAAATCTCCCATTTTCAATAGACTGAACAAGAAAGAAAAATACAAAGTGAAAGACATTAGGAAAATATCACAGAGATAACATATTAGGAAGGCTGCAGTACTGCTTTCTTAGGAAAATTGAAGGGAAACGATGGGTATATATCTGGTTATAAAGAGTACAGTCCTTTTAGGAGGCATGAGAGGTCGGTCCAGAGGTCTTTGACTGTTATGCTACTATGTGACCATTTTCGTCATAGGAAACATAGCAGCAGCTACCTTTCACAGGCACAGGGTTTAAATAAAGGAAAGAACTTGTGCAGTTAATGAAAAATCAAAAACTATGGTTTCTATGTTGTCTATTATGTTGCACTCAGGAATTTAGCAGGTGCTACATGCATCTTGCTACTTAACTGTACGTTTACAGGTTTAAAAGACAAGCATCTTTATGAAGGCAGTAAGCCATCTGGCCTTGAAGAAAAGGGCAGTCCAGGATATGTAAAAACACTCATCTGGCACCATAAGCAAGCTGCCACCACTGAGTAACCACCCCTGTGTGTAAGAGTTCTTACGATGATTTGCTCACCTCTGTCTAACAGCCGCTACTATGGCAACAGACATGAATTAAAAAAAAATAAACATTTGATAAAAGTAAATGGGAAAAAATCCCTACCTTCAAGTTGTAATAAATATGGTGAGTTTCGGAAATGGAAGCTTTCATAGCATGATGTTTTGGAAGAAAAAAAATCAGAGGGGCAATGTGCTCATAGAGTGTCCAGCAACTTACCAGGAAGACAGACTGCAGAGCCTGGAAAGTCAGTTTACTCACTCACCTATGCATGTGTATGAGTAACCACTCTGTGCTAAAGACTCTGCTTGGCACCCTGGGGAATGTAACTAAGAAACATGCTTATTACATATGTGATTGATTATATCACTGGCTATTGGTGATTGATTCAATCTCCAGCCCCTCTTCCTTCCCTGGAGATCAGGGGCAATGAGAGTGAAAGTTCCAGCTGTCTAATCACAGGCTTGGTTCTGCTGGCAACCAGCCCTCATCCTTAGGTGTTTTCCAAGAGTCATCTCATTCACATAACAAAAGACACCTTTATGCTCTCATCAAGGAAATTTCAAGGGTTTTAGGAGCTCAGTGCCAGAAATGGAGACAAAGACAAAATAATATATTTCTTACAAATCTGTTACCATACTATGCCACACCTCTCTTCTCCAGAATCACTCTCCTATGCATTATACAAATATGAGACACAGAAGTTTCATCATTGATGAAAACAAGTAGCCTCTGTAATTTGCACTATACATAGAAAGCAAATGGAAGAGGGATCAATGCCTTAGCAGAGAATCTAACACAGGGGCTTACAAAGAAAGCACCAATGAGGAGATCATTGATTTCTCCTCTGGAATCCACTGAAGAGTTAGGTATTAAAGACTCAGGGATTGCTGGTACTGTAGAGGGGTAGGAATGAAGCATGGACCAAAAACTAAACAATAGTTTGAACAGTTGTGTAAAGGAGTTGTTGGGTTTCCAGTCTTTGTTCCCTCTCTTTCTAGACTTGATATTATTTTTCTTTATGAAACTGAACTGGGGGGCTACTTCTGTCTTGTGATATTATGCATTAGAGGAACGAGATTTGAGGGCTCCTGTTGGAAACTGAAGCTCTGAGTAAAATTCTGCCTTTTGATTAGTAGATTTTCTTAGTACATTTTCCCCATGCAACTCTAGAAAACTGATAGTGAGGTTGATAAATATCAGGAAGGAGGATAGGAGTTCCTTTTCTTACGTCTTACTGAAACTGGCATTTGAAGGCCACTGATCAAAAAGCAGCTGACCATCAACTTGCTTGCTAGTGAAACCCTCCTGCTCCCTGTATAAGCACCACCAGATCACAGAGATTTCAACCCCAGCTTTTAATGGTGACTCCTTTCTTGCATATTAATGGACAGTACACTTCCAGAAGGAGATGAAAGTGTCCCTGCGCCTCTTGGTGGACTCTTCACTTGCCAAGGGTAACATCACAGGCAGCTCTATGTCCTAGAGACTATGGAGTCATGCCGTCATCTGGGAGTATCCTGCTGGGACTCCTGCTTTGTGAGGCCGTCTTCATAAATTTCCACGAAAAAATTACCATCTTCTAATTGTGCTAGCATTTCTCAATAAAATATACCATGATTCTGTTCTGACAATCTCATAACCATATATATTTATTACTTAGAAATATGGATGTGAATATCTGAAAAAAACACTCAAAGAATTGAATGTGGTTGTACCTGGATAGTGGGAAGGAGAGGAAGGTCAATTGTTTTCTGAAAAAAATCCTTTCAGAGCTTTTTGATTTTTTAAAAATAATTTGTATCTAATGCTTTCATATGGGAAAGCAGGAGCCAGAGAGGAAGAGAATGAGCTCAATATGGTCTAGTATGTTCTGCATAGAAAAGAGAGTGATGGTAAGTAATGCAGTTGCAATTACCAACTTAAAGGATCTCATGGACAGCTCAAAGTTCCAAAACAAAGGGGACAGTAGAATGACAAGTTGAAGTTCTTTTTAGAGAAGAAAATTGATAAAAGTAAGTAAGTTAAAAATAAGTTTTACCCAATCTAACCTTACACCTAAAGGAACTAGAGAAAGAAGAGCAAACAAAACTCAAAGTTAGTGGAAGGAAAGAAATCATAAAGATCAGAGCAGAAATAAATGAAACAAAGAAAACAATAGCAAAGATCAATAAAACTAAAAGCTGGTTCTTTGAGAAGATAAACAAAATTGATAAACCTTTAGCCAGACTCATCAAGAAAAAGAGGGAGAGGACTCAAATCAATAAAATTAGAAATGAAAAATGAGAAGTTACAACGGACACTGCAGAAATACAAAGCATCATAGGAGACTACTACAAGCAACTCTATGCCAATAAAATGGACAACCTGGAAGAAATAGACAAATTCTTAGAAAGGTATAACCTTCCAAGACTGAACCAGGAAGAAATAGAAAATATGAACAGACCAATCACAAGTAATGATATTGAAACTGTGATTAAAAATGTATAAAATAGATAACTAATAAAAACCTGCTCTATAAAAAAATAAATAAATTTAAATTTTAAAGAATAAGTTTTACCAAATTTAAAGCCTATCTAAACTGCATAACAATAAGCATTTGAGATTTATATTGATTTTTCTCAGTTTTTGTGAATTACCTTATTATAAATAAAGCTGAAATGGAAATTTAATGAATTTACAAATCTTTTGTTTATTTGGCCTAGAGATTTTCCTTTCATCCTACTACAATTGAGGTTATTTTTCTTTGCTAGATTACTAAAGAAGAAATTCTGGGCCCTAAAGAATGAAACTTCACAGTCTTGGAACTTGTCAAATTGCTTTCTGAGAGTTTTTTTAACAATATTACCACTTATCAGATAATAACTGAGAGGAGATTATGAAAATTCTGTGAGTTTTGGGACCTGCAAATATTCCATTGTGGATTATGCACATAATGGGAAATAGGAAAAATAATTAGAAAATTGTAGTTGGAGCAGATCAGGAAGGTTTGGCTGACACATTTTAACATATTATGTTGGCAATGGGGAGACATTTTTTTTAAAATGAGGGATAAAAAAAGAGTAAAGGCCAAGGATATGACCCAATTCAGTAAGTACTTATGGAATTTCTACACTATTTTATGTATCATGCAGTGTACAAAATAAATAAGGCATGCCCTTCGCTTTCCAGGGTTCAAAGTTTAGAGGGAATGACTGACATAATGATGAATAACTTTTAAATGCAATATTGATTTGATAAGTAGGACAGAAGTTGTAGATACCAACCAGAGTACAAGGGCAGAGTACTTGAAATTTAATGGAGGATAACTTGGGAAAACTCATAAAATGTCTAGTTAGAGTTTGGTCTTGAAAACTTGACAGCAGCAGATAGAGATGGAAGTTAAAGGCATCCAGGAAGGAAGAGGGTACTAATCATATTCAGAGAATACATACATTTCAAATAGAAAAGAAACAGAAGGTAAGTCCCAGTAGAGTTAGCCCATTATATGTCTGGTCAAGGGCTATTATTATTATTATTATTATTTTTTGCTGTATGCGGGCCTCTCACTGTTGTGGCCTCTCCCACTGCGGAGCACAGGCTCCAGACGCGCAGGCCCAGCGGCCATGGCTCATGGGCCCAGCCGCTCCACGGCATGTGGGATCTTCCCAGACCGGGGCACAAACTCGTGTCCCCTGCATCGGCAGGTAGACTCTCAACCACTGCACCACCAGGGAAGCCCAAGGGCTATTTTTTATCATGCAGAAAAATACTTGGCACATAGTACATAGTAATATGTTGTGCATCAATAAATCATTTTGACTATCTAAATTTATAACTTTTATAATAAAAATGCATTATTTTTATAATTTAAAACTGAAAAATATTCTGTGCCCAAAAAAACAGTCAATAGTTAATGCAAATAAGAAGCAACATTGAAACAAAGGAAAGATTAAGCTGACAATTAAGCAAACATTTTTTTCTTTCTTTTTTTTTTGTTTTCAGAGCAGTAAACAATTGAGGAAACCCAAGTCAAATTATCTTGATGTAAATAAATTGAAAAGTAAGGATTTTGCTTATCAGTGGGTATTAAGGTTAAATGCAGTGAGTGTTTGAAGGAATATCCACAAATAGAAAATTTAAAAAAAAAGAATAAAAATATTTTGTCTGTTTATAGGGGAAGATGTAGCACGAAGGTAAAAAGAAGGATGTGTAAGATCTAAATCAGAAGAGGATCAGTTAAGTCATTAGTTTGGGAGCAGAAAAAAATATACTCTGAGTATGTAGATTGCCATTCTCACTGGGTAGAATATTGAGAAAATAATTTCTAAGATGTCAGTGAGTGCATTATTAAATTATCTAAATATGGGGTTCAGGAAAGGTAGAGAAACTAGTAACCTGAGAAAACAGAGTAAGATTATAAAATTAAAAAGATATAATGAGGCAAATTTGGTTTAATGAAAAACAAGTTTCTATCATGGTGGGGTAGAAAGTAAGAGTTTGGGGTCAGAGGGGACTTCAGTCTCTCGACCATTTGAAAGCACCTATCTTGACTTATGAGGACATCACAGTAATACCTAAAAGCAGTCTGGGAGTGCCTAGTGCCTAGTAAAACTGGCTGAGGGCCTGGCTGAGGAGGCTGCTTCAGACTTAGAGCCAGAAAAGCTTTCTCTTCTCACCTGGGCAAGGCACTCACCTCCCTCGGCATCCTCCTCGGGCAGCTGCCTAAGAGGTACAGTAGCCTTCCTTCACAGTGCCCTAAAACCTCCCCAAAAGTTTAAAATTAATAGTCAGGCACATAAAAATTGATAGAAAATAAACTTTTAGTACCTCTGCAATATCCCTGGTCCCTTTATTTGGTCCTTTTGTATCATAATCACATTCCTTTATGATCGGCTTTGGCAATGAAAAAGCATAGAATGGTTCAGAATTTTTATAAATGGATTTTTTCCTTTCTTCAAACACCATTGAAATATATTTTCTCTTGAGGCCTCTAGGCATTTGGCTGGGAAATGGACAGTTTATTTCACTTTAATTTTCATGCAATGAAGGGTAACAATGTTAAGTGCTAAGTTTGATGAGTTTTGACAAATGTATATATCCATATAACCACCATGCTAAACAAGAAAGAGAACATCTTCATAAACCAGAAAGTTTCCTTATGCCCCTTTTCAGGTGATCTCCTCCTGTCTCTGCCTTTCTCCCATTGTGAGGCAATCTCTGCTGTCTGATTTCTATCACAATGCATTAGTTTGCCACTTCTAGAAACTCATGTAAATGAAATCATCCACAATGTGCTGTTTCATGTTAAGGCTTCTTTCACTCAGAATAATATTTTTCTTTTTGTTTTTAAAGAATCATTCATGTTGTTTATTTATCAATAGTTCATTCTACTTTATTTCTGAGTAGTGAATTCTGTTATGAATTAAGCACAATTTTTTTTACACTCAGCTATTGATGGACATTTGTGTTGTTTACAGTTTGAGCCTATAATACATAATAATTTTATGAACATTTTAAAACAAAATTCTTTACAAAAATATGCTTTCATTTCTCTTGAGCAAATACTTAGGAACAGGATTGCTGAATCACAGGATAGATATGTGCTTAACTTAATGAAAATCTCTAAAATAAATTAACATTTTATACTCTACGGTAGACAGAGTAATGGCCCTCCAAAGATATCTGTGACCTAATCCCCAGAACTTGTAAATACGTTACCTTACATGACAAAGGGATTTTGCAGATGTGGTTAGGTTAAGGATTTTGAGATGGAGAGATTATCAAGGATTATTCTGGTGGACCCAATATGATTACAAATAATCCCTCGTAAGAGGAAAGCAAAACAGTCAAAATCAGAGAGAGGAAACATGATGATGAGAGAAGA
The DNA here is from genome assembly GCF_964341445.2 of Mesoplodon mirus. NCBI lineage: Eukaryota > Metazoa > Chordata > Mammalia > Artiodactyla > Ziphiidae > Mesoplodon > Mesoplodon mirus. The sequence continues at coordinate 56,918,043 of NC_138984.1, forward strand.
GATTGGAGCAATGCACTTTGAAGATAGAGGGAGGAAAGGACCATGAGCCACAGAATGCAGGCTGCCTTTAAAAACTAGGAGAGGCAAAGAAACAGATTCTCTTCTGAAGCTTCCAGAAGGAATACAGCCCTGCCAAGACCTTGATTTTAGACTTCTGACCTCCAGAACTGTAAGAGAATAAATGTGTGTTGTTTTATGCCTAGTGGTATTTTTTCAGGGAAGCAAGAGTAAACTAACACTATCATCAATAATGTATGATAGTTGAATCACATCTCATCAAAATTTGAAATTGCCTCACTATCAAATTTTAGCCATACTATTGGGTATGTAGCTGTATCTCACTATGAGTTTAATTTGCAATTTGAATTTCCCTAATGATTGTTAAATTTGAGTATCTTCTCAGTAGTTTGTGAAAATTCACAAATTTTCTTTTATAAAGTGTCTGATGAGTTTTAACCATTATTTTTCTTATGTTGTTTGCTTTTTTATTATTCAGTTGAAAGAGTCCCTTATGTATTCCAGATAATAGTTTTTTATGATATATGCATTACACATATTTTCTCTAATTTGTGGCTTATATTTTCATTTTCTTGATGTATTTTGATGAGAGGAAAATTTTAATGTTGATGAAATTCAGTTTTTAAAATAGGTATAAAACTATTCAGTCTTTCTATGAGTGTGTGTGTGTGTGTGTGTGTGTGTGTGTTTGGTGAATTGTATTGTTCAAGGATATTTCTATTTCATCTAAGTCATTGAATGTACGGCATAAACTTTTTTATAATGTATTCTTATCCTCTTTAATGTTTGTATGACCTTTATTGCTCTTTAATATATCTCTTTCTTTTTTGATATTGGTAATTTTTATGTGAGTGTATTTTCTTTCATTAATGTTGCTAGCTGGAGTATCTATAAATGTCAATTAGAGCAATTACTGCTATTTTGGTTACTGATTTTCTACTGGTTTGAGTTATCAGTTACAGACAGAGAGGCATTGAAGTCTCCAGATTATTTGCAATTTCACCCTTGTATTATTGCTGTCAGGCTTCACAATATTTACTGTTTCCTTCTATTTGGCCTCCCGATGATGTGGAGACCTTTCCATGTCCTCACTGTGAGAATCTGGTGAAGTTCCTGAAGGAAAAGCCTGTAGTAAGAGTGTATGCTCTCCATAAGACCACAATTCCCATGAGTTTCTCCTTCTTACACTAATCTACACTCAGCCTCCAGTAATTTGTCAAAAATACTGGTTAAGTGTTCTTCCAACTTTAGGTATCAGCAGCTGTTGCTCCAGGTAAGAAGATCTCGGTTACTATATCCCTCTGAATGACCTATCTAGATTTAATGGGATATTTCCCCCATGATTTCAGTCCTCTGATGAGTACATGAAAAGACTTTAGTTTTCAATTGTCCAACTTTTTCTTGTTATAAGGTCAGGAATGACAACTTCCAAACTTCCAAGACATTTACTTGTCAGAACTGCAACCAAAAATTCTCAGTTATCTTTTAGATGATATATTTAAGTAAAAATTATATTTTACACAAAATTACACAATCTGGTTCTCTTCATTCCTTTGTGTAAGTCCAAAATTTTATTTGGCATAGTTTTTCCTAAGTCTTAGAATTTCTTTTTTAATCATTTGATGTAGCATAGGTTAGGTTGGAATGAATTCTCTCAGCTTTTGTTTGTCTAAAAAAAATATTTCCCTTGTATTCTTAAGGTTTTTTTCTTTTCTGAATGTAGAATTCTTACTTGACAGTTTTCTGTATAATGTGTTACAAGATGCTTTTAAAATTTTCCCTTTATTACTTGTTTTCAGAAATTTGATTATGACATGACTTTATGTGGTTTTCTTTGTTTTTGTTCTATTTGGAGTTCATTAAGAGTTTTGAATTAGTAGGTTTATACTTTCCATTAAATTTGGAATTTGGGGGTATTATTTCTTCTAATATTGTTTTGCATCCTTGCTCCTCTCTTTTAGGGATTCTGATTATACATATGTTGGACCTCTTGATATTATTACATGGGTCATTAAGGCTCTGTTCACTTTATGTTGGCCTTTTTTTCTTTATGTGTTTCAGTTTTTCTATTTCTATTAATATATTTTTAAGTGTTGATTTTTCTTTGAAATCTTCTATTAACCCATCTAATTGATTTTTCATTTTAAATATTGTATTTTTGGATTATTATATTTTTATGCTTTATTTTTTAGCTTCCATTTATCTCCATTCTTTAGTCCTTGGATACTTTTTTTTAGCAATTCTTTTAAAAGTATTAATTATATATCTCTGTTATGTCTGCATTTGTCTCTGTTGACTGACTTGTTCCCTGGTTATTGGTCACATTTTCCTCATCATTACTAGGAGTTTTTGATTTGACATTGCATATTGTGAATATTACATTGTTGAGTTATGAATTTTAATACCATCTTTTAAAAATATTAGACTGACATTGTTCTGACAGGATATTAAGTTGTACATCAATCAGCTTGATTCTTTTAAGTTTTTGTTATGGTGAGTTAGCAAAGCTTTTTAAACAGGGCTAGGTTAGCATTACTACCAAGGCATGATTTTTCTGGACTTTTTAGTGAGCATTCTCCATAATTAAACAAGAAGTGTTCCTCTGATGGATTAGAACCCAGTTTCTCACAACCCTGTGGAAATTGTGTAGCTTATTGCTTTATAGTCATTCTTTTTCTTGGTCTCATGGAGTTTCATCCTACACATAAATGATATAGAACTCAGCAATCAGAATCTTGACCAGTTTTCAGACCTCTTTTTTTCTGTTTAGCCCCCTCATCTTTATTACTCTGAAATTTAAACCACTTTATCCTTTCTGAACTCTGGTCTCTCACACCTAAACTTGGTGAAATTCCCATACTTTACTTGTGTTACCCTGCACTGTGCTCTGAAATATGCCTTCAGACAAAAAGTCAGGGTGATTGTAGATCTCACTCAGTCTTTCCCTTCCTCTCAGGGATCACAGTTTTGCAATGACTGTTTTCTAGTGTTTGAAAACAGGTGTCTAAATATTTAGTGTTTTTTGGATGTACAGCAATAGGGTATGACTGCTCCTCCAGTTAGTACACCATGATCAGGAACAGAATTAATATAATTATGTTAAACTCCCATGTTCTAATTCCAAAATCTAGGTCATTTCTCTGCATCTATTGACTATTTTCCTCTACACTGTGTGTTATTACATTTCCTGTGTACTTTCATGTCTAGCAGTTATTTGCTTTATATTGGATATTTTAAGTGATATGTTGAAGAAACTGAATTTTGTTATTTCCCTCTAAATTGTGTTGAGTTCTGTTTTAGCAGGCTGTTACTAGTGAGTTATTTTGATTTTATTGAGGTGTGAATTTAAGTTATACTTTATATAGGTCAATCTATTGGGGTTTTTTTGTTTTTGTTTTTTCTGTTACTCTTAGGGAGAGTCCCTTAGTTCTTGGATATAGGTTTAAATTATAAGACATGGCCTTTCTGGTAATTCAGTGGAACATAGGAGATGATTACCAAGGCCCTCTAGTTTGGCATGAATGGAACATAAACCTCTGTCTCCCCAGTAGCTAGTAGCAACTGAAATCTCTGGTCATATATTTCTTCCTTTAGAACTGTTTTTTCTCCTAAACTGTATGAAGTCTCATCTTGTGTGCAAACAATTTAGATGTCAGCCACAAATTTATGTGTAAGTAACTTTATGCTTACACTTTATGGACTTTATGGATTCCTCTTTTCCAGGATTTCTTCCCTCAAATTTCAGTTGCTAAATCTGTCCTAAACTTCAACATTTGACTACCCAATCCAATAGGACTGCAGCTTTCTGCCCGAGCTCCATCCTATGTATAGCTTGTGGACCAGAGAATTTTCTTTAGGTGATCTCACCTAGTATGGTTTCTTTGTTCAAAGGTCATAGTGTCTCCAGCTTTGCCTATTTTTTGTTGCTGTCCAGGGCCTTATAACTCTTCCTTTGCATATATTATCTTGAGTTTATAATTGTTTTTAGCAGAAAGTTTAGAATAATACAAGCTTTACAAGCTATTCATTATGAGAAGGGGAAAGAGTTTTTGTTTTTTGATTAGTTGGACTGCATTAGACAATCAAATGTATGGATACATCTTATGCCCTATTTGCTTTATCTTTTTCAAACATGTAATACTCCTGACATCCAGTACAATGTGGCACCTCTCTCAAATATCCGTTTAGGCATTTTGGCTGTGAGAGTTCTTTAGAAAATAATGAATATTAGTGATTCAGTACCATTTCTCAGATGAGGTTAGGAAGTCAGTTTATTAGGGTATGATAAGTTAGTTCACAAGTGAAAATATGGATGTCTATGAGTGGACCAATGCCATTGTTAAGTTTAGTATCTTTATTTAGTTTTTGAGCCCTGAGAATACTCTCTAGAAATTGTTTAAGATATTTATGCTTTCTTGCTTCCTCTCTCCCATTTATTCATTCAGCTGGCACTTATTGTGTGCTTACTATGTGCCAGTTACTGTTCCAGAGGCTGTGGGTTAACTGGTGAGATTGAGCGAATCCAGAATATACACTAGAGTATATACCATACTGAGAGAGATACACAAAAAATATTAAACTAATAAATACATGTTATATCAGGTAGGCAATATGAGAAAGAATAAAATAGAGTAGGGGACTAGAAAGTTATGAGCTGCTATAGTCAAAGAAGTCCTCTCTGAAGAGATGATATTTAAATACAGTAGTGGTCTGGCTGGGAGAAAAAAGAAATGCAAATAACTGGGAGGAAGTATTCCAGGAACATGGAACCAGGCCTTCAGGATAGACTGTGATTGGTATGTTCAAAAAAAGAACTTGAAAGACAGTGGGATTGAGGCAGAGCAGATTAAGGGCACAGTGGTAGAGACCATAGAAGTAGGCAAGGGCTACATTATATTGGCCATGATAAGATATTTAGGTTCTAATAAGCATTATATGAAGTCACTGGGGCATTGAAAACATAAGTGATATGATCTAATTTACATTTTTAACAAATTATTCTAGCTGCTGTGTGAAGAATGGATTATACATTAATAATAAAGAATAAGGAGATTATATTGTTACAGTAGAATAACCAAAAGGTAATAGTGGCTTTAGCCAAAGTTAGAGTGGTGGGAGAGGTAAGCTGTGATCTTCCCCCAGTCCCCAACTTGAGCATGTGTCTAAGAGCTGCTCTCTTTATTTCTTTATGACCTCAAAGGAGAGTCAAGTCAATGTATGCCCTGTCTAAAAAGCGTCAGGGCTCTGACTGCACAATAGCAATAAGTATCTAACTGAAAGCAAAGTTGCTTTACTATTCATAGGATTCTTGAGTAGGACTCTGGCTAACATAAAATAGGAGCCGGGAAATGTAAATCTATTATTAAGAGAGAAAGTTCATTTTAAATGTAATATATAATGAGACACAGAGGAAAATTGTTCTGGAAGCTTTGGTTTAGTGAGACAAGTAAAAGCTGTCCCCTTGTGCTATAAAAATATCTATAAGTTTTCCTCATGGATGCTTGACTCCATCACTCTCTTTGTTGAGAATCTCATTGGAGCTTGATCCTGAGAGGTCTGAATTTTGGCTTTAGCTTAGCATTTAGTTTGGTAGTTTAATAGGGTAGAAATTGCTATGATTGGAGACCTGCCTGAACAATTTTTTATTTGGATACAAAAGTATATCAAAAGATATCCAGTCGGTGCAGAAACCACTTATGGAACACTCACTGGTTCTAAGCACAAGAATAGGGTCATAGGGAAATACAAATATTCACTCTAAGAGAAATAATGTCTTAATTTTGAAATTATAAAGAAAGCAGGGATTCTCCTATGTCAGAAATCCAGGGGGTCATATGGTGCTAAAGCACCACATAAAAAATAGATGTTGGAGGACTGATATTTTCCCCTTAGTTTTGTTCTTCTGATTTCCATCCAGTATGCAGTAAGTATATGCTATTTGGAATCCCCATCTAATTATAGGTTTGCACAGTCAATTACGATGTTTATCTGTGAACTTTATTTCAAAGAGTTCAGACTGTGGAGTGGTGAAACTGTCAGCTACTGTCAATGATAATGACTGCTGTGGGGAGAAGAAGCTGCTGAGACTCACTTTTCCAAGGCCTCGCCAGCCCTCAGCTTCTCCTGCAGCTTCCCTGCCAAGAGCAGACAAAGCATTAGCTGATGCCCAGGGAGAATCTCATATAAGATTCTTGGGGTGAGAGGAAGTTGAAGCTTTTCTGTCTCATCTTTTCTCTCAGATACCTCACTCAACTTCTCATCAAATGGTCTCTTTGAAAATTTCCTCACACAGTAAAGAAATGGCAGTTGCTTATTTGTGGGTGCTAGATTTTCATAACACAGGCATGGTATGATTTTTTGTCTGTTTTCACTCGCTAGCCTGATGGAAAAAATTTTGCAAGTTTTACATGTTCATAAAATAAACAGAACTGGGATTTTTGCAAATTATGTAGCTAATTTTTCTGTAATTTTTTTTCAGTTCTATTAGATATTTTAGTTACATTTCTTTTCCCTTTAGATGCCATGAAGGAGAAAAGAGAGGTGTTAAGGGAATATACTCAGACGCTTATTAAGGCAACGAAATAATGGGAGCTGGCAACAAGAAAGGCTGGGGAAAATGCACTGTACACACACCGACTCTAACAGGAGAATAGAAGAATGAAATAAGAATGGATATGCCTTTTGTTAGAATCTGTTTTTGTTTGTATTTTGTTTTCACATTTAGCTACCTATCCATTCCTGAGCTCTTGAACACTTCTGTAAAGTAAAGGAGGAAAGCAGCTTTTTGCTGCACACTAAAGTGGTTATAATGTTTGGAAGGAGGTAAAGATAAATACCTCTCTCTACTTCCTTCCTGTTCAGATCATTGTTAATTCTTAGGAAAATCAATCAAGTAGATGAGTACCATTTTTTAGCTTCTTCCTGCCTTCCTAACTTAAAATGGGGCCCAGAGATGAGTAGCATCAGCACCACCTGGGAGCTTATTAGAAAGACAATCTCTGAGTCTGTCTCAACCTCCTGATCCAAAAGAGCCAGGAATCTGTTTTTTCACACTCTTCACATGATACTTCTACACACTGAATTTTGAAAAACTGTCTTGTAGGTGTGTGGAATCCAAAATTCTACATTTCTAACAAGTTCCCATGTCATGTTGATGCTGCTTGTCCATATACCGTAGTTTTGAGTAGGGAGGTTCTAATGGATGTCTACATAATTCTGAGATCTTTTTCCTTTTCTTTTTTGCTCTTTTACCTCCATTATTAGCTTTCTATCCCACATCACTCTCTCCTTATTCTATACATGTGCAGCTGGTTGACTGAACAGCTGGAATCCAGCAAGCTACAAATATAAAAACAATTTTTTAAAAATAACTGCTGCCTTCATACAAGCATGCATCTCTTCTTTCTGGATCTATAATGACCTTCTGGATAGATCCTGTAGCTTTCTCCAAGGTTTTAATGTAAAATAGGGCACAGGGAGAGAATCTCTGTGTGAACCTGACATGTGTCTCCTGGAGTTGGCTTCACATACATGGAGGTTTATGTCTGCTTCCCTCCTAGAGAGTACCGAGGAAGCTTGTTGGAACAGGCCAAGATCTCAGCTATTAAAGTGACTGGGTCAGAACCACTTAATATTTCATTGCCCTTCCTCTTCCCTCCTGGCTCATACTTGACCTGTAGCCTATGTCCAACGTAGAGTAGAATTAATTCCATTGAACTTATCATCTTCTAATTCTAGCTCTTCTGGCATTGGAGACTAGGATGAGAAATCAGGCAGCATGGCCCTCTATTATAGCTACCTTTTGGAGGAATGCCTTGTCTTGTGTGTCTCTATTGGGTGCATTTTCTGAGAGTGAAGTCATTGAACTGTTGAGCTTCTCTTCTGTGCTTGAAGAGCACCAGGAGTCTTGGGTCGTTGGGTTGACATTTTCTTCCAAGACATACGCTACAAAACCGGTGTGACCCATTCCAACAAGCTTTCTCAGATTCTATGTGTATGTGAACCCAACTCCAGGAGATACATATTGGATTCACATGGAGATTCTCTCCCTGTGCACTCTTTTGGCATCCAAACCTTGGAGGACCTGGGGCTTTCCTCATCTTGCCAATATCCAGCCACAAAGTGAGATACTTGGTCTCCCCACCTCTGACTACTGAATACTGGTTTCCCTATCTTTGGTGGCCCCTTTTGAGGTTTAGGGTGTACAGATCAACAATTTCTTCTTGATTCTCCTCTCTATGCTAAGTTGTTAGATTGTATATACCGATATGGGGACAAGAGGATGCAGTGATGGTTGAGGATAATCGAACTCATTAAACAGCTTTTTATAAAGCATTGGGGATTTATAAAGCATTGGGGAAATCATCAGCAGGTCCTTGCAAGTTCTCTACAGAGAATACGGTTACTTAATGCTTCTTTGTCTTTATTTTGGAAACACAGATGTTCATTGCCAGGCAAATGGAAGTATCCTCTTTCTTGATCTGCTATCAACATACTCCAACTCCTCCTATCACTTAGTGTATGGGTAGCCCTCATCTTCATTTAAATTTCATTAGTTAAGGAGAGAATTGTAACAGAAAGAGCCACGCTCAGGAGCCTTACCTTGAGGCACTGGGATTTCAGAGGACTATGAAGGATGCAGAGGCAGAAAAGAGTTCTGGGGATGGGAGACAAAACCCATTACTATCTTCCTTCTTTGGGAAACTTGTCACTTTAGGAGCAGCATGAGTCACTGTGTCTATCCTTGGTTATACACTGTAGGAAGCTTCTTCCTTTTTAGAGTTTGTAGATAGCATTTGAGAACAGAAAAGTATATTAGACATCAAGTCCAATCCCCTTATGTAAAAAAGAAATGAAATGTATTCATGCATTAATTTAGTGGACATTTATTAGGTGGCTTCTCTTGGCAAGAGACTGAATTTTAAGAGGCTTTACTCAGATTTCTCAGTGGTTAATGCAGAGGTTTACCACATTGGCTCTGCCTATTTTGTGGTTTCAGGTTTACAGAATGTTCCCAAATGATACTCCATAAAACAGAGCCCCTCATTTGCAAAGAAGATATAACCAGGAAAATTAAATAGCACATCTTAAATAGTATTAAGTAAATGCCTATACAAATTCAAAATTAGTCTTCTAAAAAAGCTATTTCATTTAGAGGGAATAATGGGCTTAAATTGGAGTTGATTTTGGTATTTCAAAGTGCACCAGATTATTTCCAAATGTGCCATTTATCACATCTTAGTAAGTCACAGTGAGGTGCCACTGGCCACTTTATAGCATTTCTGCTACAATTTGGGAACACTGCAGCCATTATGCATAGTAGCCCACATTGCTCTTGACAGGTAGCTGCACCTTCCAGGAACCAGAGCCTCTGCTGTCCCTGAAAGTCGCCACAGGGGTGCTCGCTGTGATGTAAACACCTGCTCACCATGTTGGTAATGAGCTTAACACACCTGGCATCCCTTTAACAGCTGTAGGGTGACCTGTCAACCATGGGCCAAATCCAGACTGATTATTATGAGGTGAAAAGTCTCAAATCCAATTGGCCATCCCATGCGCCATCAGGCCACCTGTACATGGTTAACATCTGTTGTTTGAAGTTTGTGGTGGTTGTTTTCAAGCATTGCATTTTTTTTTCATTGACTGGTGTGAAAAAAATGGAAGGTAATGATCACTACAGAGAAACATTATTAAAACATCTCTGACAGAGTGAAATTCCCACTGTAAATATTGTTGCTTTTAAAGTGCACATTTGGCTAGAAATCAACTATTCAATCATAAAGATTTTGGTAAGCATTACGTGGGGGATACTGAAAGCTAATTGAGTGTAACATGAGTGACTGATAAATAGTCCAAGGAAGTTATAACCGTGGGGCGTATCTTAGTCAATTTAGTCAAAGCAAGAATTATAATACAAATGAAAATAAATAACTGAAGATTACATTTGTGCTTATTGGGGATGTTATTGCTTCAAAGTACAGTCTAATCTTGTGATGTGGTTGGTGAAGGCATCTTACAGAGAGAGGTGATTTGAATTGGACCTTAAAGAATAGATCAGACCCATCTGGAGATGCGAGAAGAGAGATGAGCAGCAGATCGGCACTGCGGGAAAGCTCTAGCACCAGGAATTAGTTACATGTGCACGAGGGGTTGGGTTTGAAGCAAACAAGTGGCCTGTGCCAGAGAGCAGCGGAGAGGCGACTTATGGCGGATAGGGGGAGTCAGAGGCCTTCAGAATTAGTACAAGTGGAGAAAAGTCATTGTGCGTTCTTTAAGAAGTAATTGCTGACGTGATGATGTTTCAAGAAAGACTAATACAGAAAGTATGTAGGGGTGAAATGGAATCGGTGGCACACTTCCGAGTTCTCTAATTGAAAAGGTAATAATCGATATATGTAAAGCACTACAACGTTTCCCACATTATGAGCAGCCATCCCATTTGATGTTTTCACACCAGCCCACCAAAATATTCCTAGAAGCAGAAAGACATGGGGGTGCAGTTGTTCCAAACAGGTCTGGGGTATTGCATGAAGCAGAATGTCAAAAACATGAAAGGCATTTGATGTCTCATGTTTTCCTATACAAACCCAGCAGATTTTTTTTTTCTGATCCATAACATATCCTTGCTGATCTTTTAAAATATGCATGTTTAAAACCAGAAAGCAAACGTTAACCTGAAAACACTTCAGGATCTACTTCACATGTCCCCAGCTAGCTGACTCTCTGAAGACTTGGCTGTCAACTCTTGGGAAATATTGCCATTCTTGGCAGGTAGTTATCTCGATTCATCTCTTTTTGCAACAAATGAGAAACTTCTCCTGTCTCCCAGACCTCAAACCAGTCCTAGCAAAGATGCCAGTGGTTCGAGCAACAAAACCAACGGGAATCTACTATTGTGGATCAATTTACATTGAACAGTGATGAGACTGGGGGTGGGGGAAATTGGCCTGTAATTATCCAGATGTTCTTAAGCACACATATGAGGGTATATATCGTATGAAACCCCTTTTTTTGTTGTTGTTATTGTTATCCTTATTATTGCCTTTTCTGATTCTATCCTGATTTCTAACTGGTATAGACCCTTTGAGGGTTTCTACATAGTCACCCACTTCCATTTGCAAATTAAAATGTTATATTCCCTTTACATTATCATGATCTTGTAGCTTGGTGTCCTAGGTTTCCTTGCTTGGCTCCTGTGCAGTCCTTTCTTGGTTATGAAGCTAATGGGAAGTTTTTTTCCCATTAAAGTTGTGAAAATAATACTACATGTACTTGGGCCAAAATTTATAAAAGATCAGCAGTTTTATTTTTCAGTTGGTATTAAGTTGATCTATATGTGTTTTCTGGATCTTTGTATTTGTGGTTCGGTTTCTGATACGTGTCTATTCCTCTGATGGACAAGTCTATTTATTTCTGTAATACTCTTTGAACTCCAGATTTACACCTCCTTTATTTTGGATTATGAGCTGAGAGCATGTGCACATTTTAGAGGACACCGCCAGGTTAACCTCTAAAAAGTTTATATCAATTTACCATTTGTGTAATAGTGCAGGAGAGTGAGACCATTTTCCCAAGTGTCTCTATACTACATTTCATTTTTTTCCCATTTTTGCAAACCTGAGCAGTAAAAACTTATTTCCCCAAAATGTTTAATGTATATTTATTTAACAACTGGTGAGTTTCATGTGTTTGTCATTTGAAATTCTTTTCCTATGCAATTTTTGTACGTAGACTTTGCTACCGTTTCTAAGTGACTTCTAAGTGCTTACATAACTGTGGATCAAGGAGATTTTCTGTCACGTGTGTTTCAAATATTTTTTCCCTGTCTATAGTTTGTGAACTTTGTGTATAGATAATTTTTGTCATACAGATTATTAAAAATATGCAGTTTTTAAAAGTCTCCCTGATTTTGAGTCTTGCTCAGGTTTGGCATCCTCATTGTAAAGGTATTTTAAAGACATTCATTTTCCTCTGATTAATATGTTTTTTATTTTTAATATTTACATATTAAATCCATTTGGAATACATGTTCATATATGAGCCTAGGAAGAGGCTCTAGCTATACATACACACAACACACATTAACATATAATCAAATAATCGACTGCATCAACACTCTTTATTGAGAAATTCTGATAGGTTCCAGGCTGATTATTGAGTCACCTTTATCATATTAAAGGATCATAAATGCATGATTTTGCTTTTATTTATCTATTTGCTTAGACTTGGTAGAATCTCTAATATTATTGAAGCAGATACCACTGTCTTGTTCTTGACTTAATGGAAACATCTTTACACTTGAATAACAAAATTATATTTGATATTGATTTTCAATAAATATGTTTTATCATGTTCAGAAATGTTCTGTTTACTCCAAGTTTTCTTGGAAATTTTATCAAGAATATTTGATATATTTTTGTCAAATGCTTTTTTTCAAAGTCTATTACTCATAGTTTCTTCCTTTTACTTACTAACATAATGATAAATGTTTATTTGCTGTCTTTTTTCCCCTTTATTGAGATATAATTGACATATAACATTGTGTGACTTTACTGTGCAATATGCTGATTTGATACATTTACATATTATAAAATGATTACCACCATAGCATTAGCTAACACCTCCATCCTATCACATAATTACAATTTCTTTTTTGTGATGAGAACATTTAAAATCTATTTTAGCAATTTTCAAGTATATAATTTGTATCATAAGCTATAATCACCATCATGCACATTAGATCCCCATAACTTTTGACTCTTATAACTGGAAGTTTATACTTTTGACCAATATCTCTCCATTTCCCCTGCTATAGGTAACCACCACATTACTGTTTCTCTGAGTTCGGCTTTTTTAAATTCCACATATAAGTGAGATCATACAGTAATTGTCTTTCTCTGACTTACAATACTTAGCATAATGCCTTCAAGGTTTATACAAGTTGTGACAAATGATGGGATTTCCTTCTTTGTCATGGCTGGATAACATTTCCTTGAATGTATACATTTTCTTTAGCCATCAATGGACACTTAGGTTGTTTGTACGTCTCACCTATTGTGAATAGTGCTCCTATTAACACTGGGGTGCAGGTATCTCTTTGAGATAGTGATTTCATTTTCTTCAGATATATACCCAGAAGTGAGACTGCTGTATCATATGGTAGTTGTACTTGTAATTTTTTGCAAGACCTCCATACTGTCTTCTGTAGTGACTGCACCAATTTACATTCCCACCAACAGTGCACATCGGTTCTCTTTTCTCTACATCCTTGCAGACACTTGTTATCTTTTGTCTTTTTGATAATAGCCATTCTAACAAGTGTAAGGGGTTATCTCATTGTGATTTTAATTTTCATTTCCCTGATGATTTATGATGTCAAGCACCTTTTAATGTACCTCTTGGCCGTTTGTATGTCTTCTTTAGAAAACTGTAATTCAGTTCCTCTGCCCCTTTTTAAATCAAGTTTTCCGGCTTTTTTTTTTCTTTTTTTCTATTGAATTATATGACTTCTTTATATATTTTGGATGTTAGCCCCTTATCAGATATACGATTTGCAACTATTTTCTCCCATTCCATAGGTAGCTTTTTCATCTTTTAATTGCTTCATTTGCTTTGCTGAAGCATTTAAGTTTGATGTTGCCCCACTTGTTTATTTTTGCTTTTGTTGTTTGACATGGATGTAAAACTTCCCATGTTTTACAGTTTCAGGTCTTATGTTTGACTCTTTAATCCATAGTGAGTTAATTCTGGTGAGTGCTATAAAATAGGGGTCCTATTTCATTCTTCTGCATGTGGTTATCCAGTTTTCCAACACAATTTTATTTTTTACATCTTTATTGGAGTATAGTTGCTTTACAATGGTGTTAGTTTCTGCTTTATAACAAAGTGAATCAGTTATACATATACATATGTCCCCATATCTCTTCCCTCTTGCATCTCCCTCCCTCCCACCCTCCCTATCCCACTCCTCCAGGCGGTCACAAAGCACCGAGCTGATCTCTCTGTGCTATGCAGCTGCTTCCCACTAGCTATCTACCTTACGTTTGGTAGTGTATATATGTCCATGCCACTCTCTCACTTTGTCACAGCTTACCCTTACCTCTCCCCATATCCTCAAGTCCATTCTCTAGTAGGTCTGTGTCTTTATTCCTGGCTTACCGCTAGGTTCTTCATGACATTTATTTTTCTTAAATTCCATATATACATGTTAGCATACGGTATTTGTCTTTCTCTTTCTGACTTACTTCACTCTGTATGACAGACTCTAGGTCTATCCACCTCATTACAAATAGCTCAATTTTGTTTCTTTTTATGGCTGAGTAATATTCCATTGTATATATGTGCCACATCTTCTTTATCCATTCATCCGATGATGGACACTTAGGTTGTTTCCATCTCCTGACTATTGTAAATAGAGCTGAAATGAACATTTTGGAACATGATTCTTTTTGAATTATGGTTTTCTCAGGGTATATATGCCCAGTAGTGGGATTGCTGGGTCATATGGTAGTTCTATTTGTAGTTTTTTAAGGTACCTCCATACTGTTCTCCATAGTGGCTGTACCAATTCACATTCCCACCAGCACTGCAAGAGTGTTCCCTTTTCTCCACACCCTCTCCAGCATTCATTGTTTCTAGATTTTTTGATGATGGCCATTCTGACTGGTGTGAGATGATATTTCATTATAGTTTTGATTTGCATTTCTCTAATGATTAATGATGTTGAGCATTCTTTCATGTGTTTGTTGGCAGTCTGTATATCTTCTTTGGAGAAATGTCTATTTAGTTCTTCTGCCCATTTTTGGATTGGGTTCTTTTTTTGTTATTGAGCTACGTGAGCTGCTTGTAAATTTTGGAGATTAATCCTTTGTCAGTTGCTTCATTTGCAAATATTTTCTCCCATTCTGAGGGTTGTCTTTTGGTCTTGTTTATGGTTTCCTTTGCTGTGCAAAAGCTTTGAAGTTTCATTAGGTCCCATTTGTTTATTTTTCTTTTTATTTCCATTTCTCTAGGACACGGGTCAAAAAGGATCTTGCTGTGATTTCTGTCATAGAGTGTTCTGCCTATGTTTTCCTCTAAGAGTTTGATAGTTTCTGGCCTTACATTTAGGTCTTTGATCCATTTCGAGCTTATTTTTGTGTATGGTGCTAGGGAGTGTTCTAATTTCATTCTTTTACATGTAGCTGTCCAGTGTTCCCAGCACCACTTATTGAAGAGACTGTCCTTTCTCCACTGTACATTCCTGCCTCCTTTATCAAAGATAAGGTGACCATATGTGCGTGGGTTTATCTCTGGGCTTTCTATCCCGTTCCATTGATCTATCTTTCTGTTTTTGTGCCAGTACCATACTGGATTGATTACTGTAGCTTTGTAGTATAGTCTGAAGTCAGGGAGCCTGACTCCTCCAGCCCCGTTTTTTGTTCTCAAGACTGCTTTGACTGTTTGGGGTCTTTTTTCTTTCCATACAAATGGTGAAATTTTTTGTTCTAGTTCTGTGAAAAATGCCAGTGGTAGTTTGATAGGGATTGCATTGAATCTGTAGATTGCTTTGGGTAGTAGAGTCATTTTCACAATGTTGATTCTTCCAATCTAAGAACATGGTATATGTCTCCATCTATTTGTATCACCTTTAATTTCTTTCATCAGTGTCTTATAATTTACTGCATACAGGTCTTTTGTCTCCTTAGGTAGGTTTATACCTAGATATTTTATTCTTTTTGTTGCAATGGTAAATGGGAGTGTTTTCTTGATTTCACTTTCAGGTTTTTAATCATTAGTGTATAGGAATGCCAGAGATTTCTGTGCATTAATTTTGTATCCTGCTACCTTACCAAATTCATTGATTAGCTCTAGTACTTCTCTAGTACCATCTTTAGGATTCTCTATGTATAGTATCATGTCATCTGCAAACAGTGACAGCTTTATTTATTCTTTTCCGATTAGGATTCCTTTTTTTCCTCTGATTGCTGTGGCTAAAACTTCCAAAACTATGTAGAATAAGAGTGGTGAGAGTGGGCAACCTTGTGTTGTTCCTGATCTTAGTGGAAATGCTTTCAGTTTTTCACCACTGAGGACAATGTTGGCTGTGGGTTTGCCATATATGGCCTTTATTATGTTGAGGAAAGTTCCCTTTATGCCTACTTTCTTCAGGGTTTTTATCATAAACGGGTGTGGAATTTTGTCGAAAGCTTTCTCTGCATCTATTGAGATGATCATATGGTTTTTCTCCTTCAATTTGTTAATATGGTGTATCACGTTGATTGATTTGCATATATTGAAGAATCCTTGCATTCCTGGAATACACTCCACTTGACCATGGTGTATGATCCTTTTAATGTGCTGTTGGATTCTGTTTGCTAGTATTTTGTTTAGGATTTTTGCATCTATGTTCATCAGTGATGTTGGCCTGTAGTTTTCTTTCTTTGTGGCATCCTTGTCTGGTTTTGGTATCAAGGTGGTGCTGGCCTCGTAGAATGAGTCTGGGAGTGTTCCTCCCTCTGCTATATTTTGGAAGAGTTTGAGAAGGATAGGTGTTAGCTCTTCTCTAAATGCTTGATAGAATTCACCTGTGAAGCCATCTGGTCCTGGGCTTTTGTTTGTTGGAAGATTTTTAATCACAGTTTCAATTTCAGTGCTTGTGATTGGTCTGTTCATCTTTTCTATTTCTTCCTGATTCAGTCTTGGCAGGTTGTGCATTTCTAAGAATTTCTCCATTTCTTCCAGGTTGTCCATTTTATTGGCATAGAGTTGCTTGTAGTAATCTCTCATGATCTTTTGTATTTCTGCAGTGCCAGTTGTTACTTCTTTTTCATTTCTAACTCTACTGATTTGAGTCTTCTCCCTTTTCTTCTTGATGAGTCTGGCTAATGGTTTATCAATTTTCTTTATGTTCTCAAAGAACCAGCTTTTAATTTTATTGATCTTTGCTATCGTTTCCTTCATTTCTATTTCATTTATTTCTGATTTTTATGATTTCTTTCCTTCTGCTAACTTTGGGGTTTTTTTGTTCTTCTTTAATTGCTTTCGGTGCAAGGTTAGGTTGTTTATTCGATATGTTTCCTGTTTCTTAATGTAGGATTGTATTGCTATAAACTTCCCTCTTAGAACTGCTTTTGCTGCATCACATAAGTTTTGGGTCGTCATTTCTCAATTGTCATTTCTTTCTAGGGAATTTCTGATTTCCTCTTTGATTTCTTCAGTGATCACTTCGTTATTAAGTAGTGTATTGTTTAGCCTGCATGTGTTTGTATTTTTTACAGATCTTTTCCTGTAATTGATATCTAGTCTCATAGCGTTGTGGTTGGAAAAGATACTTGATACAAGTTCAATTTTCTTAAATTTACCAAGGCTTGATTTGTGACCCAAGATATGATCCTCGAGAATGTTCCATGAGCACTTGAGAAAAATGTGTATTCTGTTGTTTTGGATGGAATGTCCTATAAGTATCAATTAAGTCCACCTTGTTTATTGTATCATTTACAGCTTGTGTTTCCTTATTTATTTTCATTTTGGATGATCTGTCCATTGGTGAAAGTGGGGTGTTAAAGTCCCCTACTATGAATGTGTTACTGTCGGTTTCCCCTTTTATGGTTGTTAGTATTTGCCTTATGTATTGAGGTGCTCCTATGTTGGGGACATAAATATTTACAATTGTTATATCTTCTTGGATCGATCCCTTGATCATTATGTACTGTCCTTCTTTGTCTCTTCTAATAGTCTTTATTTTGAAGTCTATTTTGCCTGATATGAGAATTGCTACTCCAGCTTTCTTTTGGTTTCCATTTGCATGGAATATCTTTTTACATTCCCTTACTTTCAGTCTGTATGTGTCTCTAGGTCTGAAGTGGGTCTCTTGTAGACAGCATATATATGGGTCTTGTTTTTGTATCCATTCAGCCAATCTGTGTCTTTTGGTGGGAGCATTTAGTCCATTTACATTTAAGGTAATTATCGATATGTATGTTCCTATTCCCATTTTCTTAATTGTTTTGGGTTCATTATTGTAGGTCTTTTCCTTCTGTTGTGTTTCTTGCCTAGAGAAGTTCCTTTAGCGTTTGTTGTAAAGCTGGTTTGGTGGTGCTGAACTCTCTCAGCTTTTGCTTGTCTGTAAAGGTTTTAATTTCTCCATCAAATATGAAGGAGATCCTTGCTGGGTAGAGTTATCTTGGCTGCTGGTTTTTCTCCTTCATCACTTTAAATATGTCCTGCCAGTCCCTTCTGACTTGCAGAGTTTCTGCTGAAAGATCAGCGGTTAACCTAATGGGGATTCCCTTGTGTGTTATTTGTTGTTTTTCCCTTGTTGCTTTTAATATGTTTTCTTTGTATTTAATTTTTGACAGTTTGATTAATATGTGTCTTGGTGTATTTCTCCTTGGATTTATCCTGTATGGGACTCTCTGTGCTTTCTGGACTTCATTAACTATTTCCTTTACCATATTAGGGAAGTTTTCACGTATAATATCTTCAAATACTTTCTCAGCCCCTTTCTTTTTCTGTTCTTCTGGAACCCATATAATTTGAATGCTGGTGCGTTTAATGTTGTCCCAGAGGTCTCTCAGACTGTCCTCAGTTCTTTTCATTCTTTTTTCTTTATTCTGCTCTGCAGTAGTTATTTCCACGATTTTATTTTCCAGGTCACTTATCCGTTCTTCTGCCTCAGTTATTCTGCTATTGATCCCATCTAGAGTATTTTTAATTTCATTTATTGTGTTGTTCATTGTTGCTTGTTTCATCTGTAGTTCTTCTAGGTCCTTGTTAAATGTTTTCTGCATTTTGTCTATTCAATTTCCAAGATTTTGGATCATCTTTACTATCATTATTCTGAATTTTTTTTCAGGTATACTGCCTATTTCCTCTGTTAGGTCTGGTGGGTTTTTATCTTGCTCCTTCAACTGCTGTGTGTTTTCCTGTCTTCTCATTTTGCTTATCTTACTGTGTTTAGGGTCTCCTTTTTGCAGGCTGCAGGTTTGTAGTTCCCATTGTTTTTGGTGTCTGTCCCCAGTGGCTAAGGTTGGTTCAGTGGGTTGTATAGGCTTCTTGGTGGAGGGGACTAGTGCCTGTGTTCTGGTGGATGAGGCTGGATCTTGTCTTTCTGGTGGGCAGGTCCACGTCTGGTGGTGTGTTTTGGGGTGTCTTTGGCCTTATTATGATTGTAGGCAGCCTCTCTGCTAATGGGTGGGGTGGTGTTCCTGTCTTGCAGGTTGTTTGGCATAGGGTGTCCAGCCCTGTTGCATGCTGGTCGTTGAGTGAAGCTGGGTGCTGGTGTTGAGATGGAGATCTCTGGGAGATTTTCACCGTTTGATATTATGTGGAGCTGGGAAGTCTGTTGTGGACCAGTGTGCTGAATTTGGTCTCCCACCTCAGAGGCACAGCACTGAGTCCTGGCTGCAGCACCAAGAGCCTTTCATCCACATGGCTCAGAATAAAAGGGAGAAAAAGTAGAAAGAAAGAATTAGTAGATGAAGGAAAGAAAGAAAGAAAAAGAGAAAGAAAGAAAAAGAAAGAAAGAGAAAGGAAGGAAGGATGGAAGGTGGGCAGGAAGAAAAAAAAAGATAAACTAAAATAAAATAAGATAAAATAAAGTTATTAAAATACAAATTAAGAAAAAAAAAAAAGGACAGATAGAACCCTAGGACAAATGGTGGAAGCAAAGCTATACAGACAAAATCTCACATAGATTTTGTATACATACAAAAGAGGAAAAGGTGAAAAAATTTACAAAATCTCACACAGATTTTGTATACACACAAGAGGAAAAGGGGAAAAAATCATAAATCTTGCTCTGAAAGTCCACCTCCTCAATTTGGGATGATTCGTTGTCTATTCATGTATTCCACAGATGCAGGGTACATCAAGTTGTTTGTGGAGCTTTAATTCGCTGCTTCTGAGGCTGCTGGGAGAGATTTCCCTTTCTCTTCTTTGTTCTCGCAGCTCCCATGGCTCAGCTTTGGATTTGGCCCCGCCACTGCCTGTAGGTTGCCGGAGGGTGTCTGTTGTTCGCTCAGACAGGACGGGGTTCAAAGAGCAGCTGCTCCAGGGGCTCTGGCTCACTCAGGCCGCGGGGAGGGAGGGGTACGTAGTGCGGGGCGAGCCTGTGGCGGCAGAGGCCGGCGGGACATTGCATCAGCCTGAGGCGCGCCTTGCATTCTCCCAGGGAAGTTGTCCCTTGATCCCGGGACCCTGGCAGTGGCGGGCTATGCAGGCTCCCCGGGAGGGGTGTGTGGGTAGTGATCTGTGCTCGCACACAGGCTTCTTGGTGACTGCAACAGCAGCCTTAGTGTCTCATGCCCGTTTCTGGGGTCCGCGCTGTTAGCCGTGGCTTGCGCCCATCTCTGGAGCTCCTTTAAGCAGAGCTGTTAATCCCCTCTCCTCGCGCACCAGGAAACAAAGAGGGAAGAGAAATTCTCTTGCCTCTTCGGCAGGTCCAGATTTTTCCCTGGATTCCCTCCCGGCTTGCCGTGGTGCACTAACCCCTTCAGGCTGTGTTCACACGGCCAGTCCTCTCCCTGCAGTCCGACCGAAGCCGAGCCTCAGCTCCCAGCCCCCGCCGGCCCCAGCGGGCGAGCAGACCACCCTCTCGGGCTGGTGAGTGCTGGTTGGCACTGATCCTCTGTGAGGGAATCCCTCCCCTTTGCCCTCCGCACCCCTGTGGCTGCACTCTCCTCCATGGCTCCGAAGCTCCCCCCCTCCGCCACCCACAGTCTCCACCCGTGAAGGGGCTTCCTAGTGTGTGGAAACCTTTCCTCTTTCACAGCTTCCTCCCACTGGTGCAGGTCCCATCCCTATTCTTTTGTCTCTGTTTATTCTTTTTTTCTTTTGCTGTACCCAGCTACGTGGGGAGTTTCTTGCCTTTTGGGAGGTTTGAGTCTTCTGCCAGCATTCAGTGGGTGTTCTGTAGGAGTTGTTCCACGTGTAGCTGTATTTCTGGTGTATCTGTGGGGAGGAAGGGGATCTCCGCGTCTTACTCTTCCGCCATCTTCCCCCTTTCCTCTCCAACACCATTTACTGAAGAGACTTTTCCTACTGAGTGTTCTTATGATGGTAAAAGCTTATTTGTTTTCTTGTAGTAGCGTATCCTTGAATTATTGGAATTGAATGTATTTGGTCACGTGCATTTCTAATGGAGACACAGAAACATCTGTTACAAATTTAGATCCTGTATTGATTATAATTTTAAACACAAGTTTTGTTTTATGGGGTACCTGTAAAATATACAAAATTTTTTCAGGGTAATACCAAAGTTTATGTAACTCCACAATTGAAATGAAATAGTTGCAAATTCTCTATATATAAATATATCTATATCTATATATTTGTACATGTATGTTTGTGTATGTATATATGTATATATGTGTGTATATCTATCTATCTATCTATCTATCTATCTATCTATCTATGTATCTTTAACCACTGTGGTTATAAAAGGAAATAAACTAATGAATGAATTTTGTCAGAATATGACTCTCTTAAAATTGTACAAAGTATGAAATTTTGGTTGGAAACATGCAGCTTAAAAGAAATAAGATAATCATCCTAAATTTTGGCTCTTTGCTTGGGCTATTCCTATAAAAGGGATTAAAGTCATGTTTCTTTGAGACGATGTTAGGGTTGCAGGTTCTACTTACTTCAGTAAGACTTTGGTGATACTTCTTTCCCAAATGAGTTCTCTTGAAGGAATGAAAATGTCTTGTTCTCATCCTCCACCCTGCCTGCTCATCCTTCTTTATATAATCACTTCTGCTTTAGTAAGCTGATTCTGACAAGTGTGAGCACAGGCAGTAATGACTAGACTCCAACAGTAGGTCATGAATAGAGGCAATTTTGAAGCCAATAAAATGGGTTTCAAGGCCTGTCTTATCATGATGTGCTCTCAGAGCAGAAGGTTGACTGCAGTCAGAAGATGAATCGTGAAATAGGAGGACCCACTGAAGTGTGATGCTGGACCAGGAGCATGGTTATTCTGAAGCATCTCTTGATAGTGATCTGGTGATGCTAGTGAATTAACTTCATCTATTGTCCCCTTAGATCAATTTCTTTCTACATGTCGACCTTGAACACCTGAGCACTGAGGTAACACCAAACATGATCAGGCTTTTCTGTTTGGCTTCAATTCTATCTCTTGAATCTATCATCTTACTGTAGAAAATTTTACCCAAAGAGGAATGAGACATTTTAAGAGTATAGTGGAGGCCTAGCCTTTTCTCACAGGAAACTACTTTTCTCTTCTCCAATTTCAACACTAAATGCATTGTTGAAAGTGTCTTATTGTTCCCTGGGAAGAAACCATTACCAAGATACCTGTCCTTTGTGTTTCACTGCTTATTCTTGGGACTGCAGGGATTCTGGAAATCTTATAGTTGGTCAAAATAAATGTGATAATCTGGTTCCACTCAAATTTATCTTTCTTTCCTTTCTCAAAAACAATACCAGAAAGAAACATAATTATCAAAAGGTTTTTTCATGAAGAGGCAATTTGAAGTAAAATAATGTTTTTGCATTCCTCTGAAACATAAGTATATTCTTAAGTGAGATTGTGTTTTCTCTTCCTTTTCTTTTTCTCACCTCTCTACTCCTTCCTTTCTCCTTTTCCCTCTCCTCTCTCATTCCTTTTTTCTTTTCTTTTTTCTTTTTGGGGTGGATTGTCATGCCTTTTCACTTAAAGGCAACATTGCGTAGAGATTAGGAACATAGGTTCTGTAATCAGAGTACATAGATTCACTTCTAACTTTCCTCATGTATATTCTGAGCAAGACATTTAATCTTTTAAAATTTCAGCCCTCCTATCTCTAATATGGGCATAAAAATGCTATCTACATCACATGATTTTAATGAGAATTAAATAAAATAATCCAAATAAAGAGCAGGGGACATAGCAAGCGCTCTATAGATATTAGATAATATATTAGTTCATAAATTTTAATATATTAGTATTGCAAATCTTTTAAAAATATTTTGTAGTAGTTAGATAACATAGAAAGGAAAGGAAGAACTTGCCTATAAAATTATTTGACTCCTAATATATTGATTGATTTTTGATGGGATTTTCTGTGTATATTATGGTTGTCAGTTTTGCTTTTTAGTAAATTATGATGTATATTTTAAAATTTAACTAAGTTTTCAGATTAATCATTGTAAAATTGTATCAAATACCATTATATGATTACTTAACCTCATTCATTGTCCTTCATTCAGAATGCTGTCATATATTCATTTTCTCTTTTTCCTTAGATGAATTTGCCAGCTATATCTGTTTTATTAATCCTTCAGAGTATTAGAGTAAAATTAGTTATTAATTTTGATGCTTTTATCTTATTTTCTCAACTTTTGCTTTCATCTTTACCTTTTCCTGTTATACATTCTCTTTGATTTCATTTTGTGTGTCTTTTATCAAATGTTTTAACCTGAATACATAATATATTTTTGTCATTTAAAAAAATAAAGACTGTAAAGCTATCAGTATTTCTCTGCATACAGATTAGCTGATCTTTCTCAATCTGTGGTCCTGGGACAACCTGGATGTTGTTCAAAGAAAGATGCCTGGGACTCAGTCAAGAACTTCTTCTTTAGACTCTCAGAAGACAAATGGTAGACACTGGCATTAAAATACATAATGGTTAACTAGAGTAAATCCCTATATATCTGAGATTTTTTCCCTTTTTTCTTCATTACTTATAGTTTCAGTTTAGATATTTATCCAACATTAATTTTAACAAGTGGCTTAAGTATTTTAAAAATGGTTAAAATTTTATGTCTGTTTTTTCTTTTAATACATCTTTATTGGAGTATAATTGCTTCACAATGCTGTGTTACTTTCTGTTGTACAACAAAGTGAATCAGCCATATGCATACGTATATCCCTATATCCGCTCCCTCTAGAGCCTCCCTCCCACCCTCCCTATCCACCCATCTAGGTCATCGAAAAGCACCGAGCTGACTTCTCTGTGCTATGCAGCTGCTTCCCACTAGCTATCTATTTTACATTCGGTAGTGTATATATGTCAATGCTACTCTCACTTTGCCCCAGCCTCCCCCTCCCACCCCCTGTATCCTCAGATCCATTCTCTATGTCTACATTTTTATTCCTGCCCTGCCACTAGGTTCATCAGTACCATTTTTGTTTTTTCAGATTCCTTATATATGTGTTAGCATACGGTATTTGTTTTTCTCTTTCTGACTTACTTTACTCTGTATGACAGACTCTAGGTCCATCCACCTCACTACAAATAATTCAATTTCATTCCTTTTTACGGCTGAGTAATATTCCATTGTATATATGTGCCACATCTTCTTTATCCATTCATCTTTCGATGGACAGTTAGGTTGCTTCCATGTCCTAGCTATTGTAAATAGTGCTGCAATGAACATTGTGGTACATGTCTTTTTTTTTTTTTTTGCAGTATATGGGCCTCTCACTGTTGTGGCCTCTCCTGTTGCGGAGCACAGGCTCCGGATGCGCAGGCTCAGTGGCCATGGCTCACGGGTCCAGCCGCTCCGCACATGTGGGATCTTCCCGGACCAGGGCACGAACCCGTGTCCCCTGCATCGGCAGGCGGACTCTCAACCACTGTGCCACCAGGGAAGCCCAAAAGCAACATTTTTAGGAGAAGAAAAAAAGGCTAAATTATAGGAAAACTTGTGGGGTATTTTGTTGTTTAAAAATAGTTTTACTCAGTGAAACACCTTTAATCTAATCGTTGGCTCAATTTTATGGTTATAATTGGTTTTGCCTGGTTTGGCAGAGAACAATGACTAACTCTGAAACTTTTGTCTAGTGAGAATAATGCTGTTTGACCTTCATATCACTTGCACTCTCTATTCCCATGAAACTTTCAAAATCTTTGTCCAAAGTCATTTTTCCCAACCACTTTAAACATAGGTCCTACCCAATTACAACTTATATAAGGTAGACTTGAGTACATGTTTTGTGTCCTAAGGGAATATGTATGTATTATTCTCAGGCACTTCTTGGTGAATTATTAGAGAAATAGGTATATTTCCTAAACATGTGAAATCATCAAGGTCTTCACATGTTTGCACACACATGTGCAGCCACATACCCCTTGCTCTCCCTCCCCTCACACACATCTTCCACCTATCTTTTTTTGTGTGACTGACTCTCACTTGTTCTTTTCTGTCATCTTAAAAATACTAAGTTGCTTGGGAAAGTCCAGGATGTTATAGTTCACCCATCTTATCAGCACACTTGAGTATGCTAATACAGAGTTTCGGAAACAGTGGCCCAGATGAAATATGCAGATGGAAATTTCTCATTAAATCTCATTTAAATTCCTTAATTTAATATCATTTTATATTCATTAAGATTTACATAATAAATTAGACCCAGGCGACCAACTTAATATCATTTCTAGTGCCATAACAACGACCCCTCCCATACCCACAATGCCATAAATGTGTTCCCAAGCCCCTCAATTCTCTCATGTCATTTCTTAAAACAGATGGTCACACTTGGGGAGCAGTGATATTTATTATTCATTCTAGGCAGGTTAGCAGGGCATCTTCTAAATACTTAGCATTTTCAAGACAGCATGGGAAATGCAAAGAAGATAAAATTCCTGACCTTAAGGGACATAGAATTTAGCTAAGGAGGCAAGACCTTTTGACAGGAACACTTACATAACCAAACACGGCAGCAAAGTAAAGTGCCAGGTCTACAAGAAAGAAAGAATTCTGGGGATTCACAAAAAATACTGAGTTTCATGCATGCTAATGAGAGAAGGATCTAAGAGCTGGCTTGACCCCTTTAATATATGTCACTCCACTATGTGCCGTATAGAAATAGCATGTATCTGGTTTGATCATCCACTAATTCTACATCTCAGTGATTGTTGAAGTGTAAAGGTCTACCATATGCTTCAGATGTTTACTGTCCCATCAACTTTTTCATTTAGTCCTACTACAGGCTCTCACATCACGTGTAGAATAATGGGAAGAACATCTGACTACTTCTGAGTTTCAAATGGCAATCTAGTGATCAAGTACCCTGCAGTTTGCGTCTCAAGGCTCCTGCTACAGCTACTTGCCTAAATGCTGGCTTCTTTGACTTACCCTACGTTCCCATTCTGTAAATTTCTAGCCCTTTCTTTGATGGGTTTTTGACCTACATCTTTGATTTGCTTTCAAGTAATTTGTGGTCTCATTCTGTTCACTCTTCCTCTATCTGCTTGGTTACTCCATGGATGTTCCTCAGAACTCTAATCTGTTGAGCTCACTGATTGATTAAGTCTTGGGTTCCATGTATTCTCCTGCTCTGTGCTGGTCTGTCTTCTCAGGTATTCTGTTCAGCAAACTCTAAATGCCTTGGTCTCCCCGGAATCTCAGCTCCATCTTCCCAACTAATGAAATCCAGTGAGTTCTGCCTTTGGTCCCCTCCTTGCCCTGCAGACTGGAGACTCTTTCAAGGCTGTAAGCTGGGGCAATAAGTAAGCTGGTTGTCATATCAGGGGAGAGGGGAGGTGTACTTGCATCTAATGGATAGGAGCCAGGAATGCTGCTAAACATTATGTAATACACAGAAGTCCCCCACAAGGATAAATCATCCAACCTAAAATGTCAATAGCATGCCAAAGTTCAGAAAGTCTAGCTTAGTCTTATACAATAACCAGAGTTTTGGAGAAGAATATATTCACTTTTTCTTCTCTTTCTGTATATCTTAGTTACAAAAGCTGATTTTGTGTTTGGTTTCAATTAAATTTCTGCACTTTTTCTGGCATATCAGAAAGAAAGGCAAGTGTACTTTTCTGCCAGTGGTTTGGGTAAAAATCACAATAAGATCTGAAAGGGAACAGGGAAAAGGAGAAACAGATCAATAAGGTGCAGAGACATAGATGATTATCCCCAAGTAATAAATTCAATTCAGATTTATTAAATATTGTGATTTTATGTTGATTCTGCAAACCCTATGAGTTGGTATTATTCCCCAATGAGATGAGGGAAAAGGGAATTTAAGTGATTTGCCTGAGGTTATATGAGTGATGAATAGAAAAGATAGAATTTGAACTCAGATCTGACTCCCATGCTTTCATCTACCACTTCACAGGTGCATGAAACAACAGAGACAGGCTAATGGAAAGCATCAAGCTGTTGAGTAAAAAGATTTCAATTTACTGTGTCACAACTAAGATTTAATTGGGGTTGTTCTGTTCTGATCTTGGGAGGAATGGGGTTATATGAACTGCCTTCCTGGAGAGCCCAGAAAATGTTCTTTACCTCAAGAGACTGAAATTTTTAGTAGGACATCTAAGAAGAAATAAACCTTATGAAGACAGCCTTTTGAAAGAGGGGCAAATTACTTGACTTTTGATTTTACATTCAGAGTGATGCTCTGAAGAGTCATGTGACCGAGGGATCCTTATGTAACATTACCAGAGGGGAATTTTTCTTTTTCAGTTTAGGGCTTTCTAATACAGAAAAAAATGTCCTGAGAGTAGCTGAAATTTGTTAGTTTAAATTTTAAAAATAAATTATTTAAAAAATAAAGTAAGTAAGATGAAATGAACACAAAAGGAACCATAGATCTGCTTTGGATTGTGATATGAGTCTACTCTTTCTTCTTATGAAACAGTGGTGGTTTGGAGTGATAAAGGTGAGACACAGTCTGTGTGTGTCTTGCTTGTCTTAGTTTCACCTAATGGATCTCAGGTTCCTTATACAGTATGTGTCCCCAGGCGAACTCCTCCTTGACACCACCTGTAGCTAATGAAGTGCGCAGGCTGTATTCGAGAGTTTTACAATCAGTCCCAGAGAGATTTTAAGCTTTGCTTATGCCCTTGTGCAAAGTCTAATCTTATGTAAGACCTTATCATTAACAGATTTATGGGGAATATTTCCCCCTTCAAGTATACTCTACAAAAGGCTGCCGGTTATATTAATTAATAAACATAGCTGTGTAGGGCTGCAATTCTGGTTACCTCTAACTTGAGTACCCTCTTTGAATTATATTTTGTGTCCTTGGCTGGCTGTGTGCTCCCTAGAATACTGGGGCAAAGATGATCATTTTGTTCTCTCTCTTTTGACAGAAGATAATTCCGCATTAGAATAAAACAAACCTTGGATATAGCAGACAGCTGTTTAACAATTTCACATGTGCATGCAGTAGGCAATAATGACACAGCCAAATATGAACCTGTACCATTTTGGTTAAAAAAGTTAGGAACACCAAAGCCAAGGAAACCAGCAGACAAACAA
This sequence comes from Mesoplodon mirus, assembly GCF_964341445.2. NCBI lineage: Eukaryota > Metazoa > Chordata > Mammalia > Artiodactyla > Ziphiidae > Mesoplodon > Mesoplodon mirus. The sequence goes on from NC_138984.1 coordinate 56,946,264, forward strand.
AAATAAGAACAATTAAGTTCTCTGCCAAAAAGGTAAAGTTTAAGCCACTGTTGTCGTTAATATACATATTGGCTAAAATCCAGGTTATTTTCTCTGGGAACAGTCCTGTGTAGTACTCTTTCTCCCAAAGTCCTCCAGTTTTTAGAAAGTTGGACTCCTGTTCACTGATGACAAAGAGCAAATGGAGTGGGTAAATGGTCATTTAAACTCAGCCTGTATTTTCCGTGAAGAGGAAATAGTTTCATCTACTTGCCTAGTCTGGGAGGGGAAGTGGCAGAAGATTAGTACTAAATATAGAGATCAGCATTTTTCATATATTTTTGATTACCAGCCACAGTAAAATATAACTTATTGTACGTAAACCCACTAATATAATCTACTCATTTTGTTTCCTTTCTATTTCACTCCTTTCCTTCCCTTTCTTGTCCTTCCCTTCCTTTCCCTTCCCTTCCCTGTTCTAGTCTGTTCCATTCTATTCCTTTTCCTATTCTATTCTATTCCATTCCATTTCAATTTATTCTATTTTTCATGTTTAAAAAGATGCTAGTGGACTTAACTAAATTGAATGTTGTGACCCAACAATGACTTACAACCAAGCAATGTAGAGTGACTCATACACTTCCAGTTACTTTTAAGCAGCAGTTAAAAGTCAATATCCTCTTTTGTTGCTAGCACCCCTTTTAAAATAGTATGATGGATACCACAAAACTTACTCATTTAAAGTGTACAATTCAATAATTTTTAGCATATTCTCTGAGTTGTGCAACCATCACCACAATTTAATTTTATAACATTTTATCATCCCCAAAGGAAATCCTGTACCCATTAAGAGTCACTCCCCATCCAACCATCTTTCCTCGTGCCAAGCCTGGATAACCACTAATTTAGTTTCTGTCTCTATAATTAGTCTCTCCTGGATATTACATATAAATAGTATTAAACAATATTTTTGTAACTGGCTCTTTTTAAAGTGTAGAATAATGTTTTCAAATTTTAACAATGTCATAGCAAGTATCTTTGTTTCATGAGTTTCATTTTCTAAGTTATATCCCATTTGTATAGATATATCACATTTTATTTATGCATTCATCAGTTGATGGACAATCGGGTTATTTTCAATTTTGGGTTACTATGAATAATACTTGAACAACCATGTATATTGTGTGTGTGTGCATGTGTGTGCACATGCATTCACATGTTATTTCTCTTGGGTATATACCTAAGAGTGGAATCATTGACTCATATAGTAACTATATGTTTAACATTTTGAGCAACTGCCAGACTGTTTTCCAAAGTGGCTGCACCTTTTACAGTCTCATCAGCAATGTATGAGGGTTTCAGTTTTTCCACATTTTTGCCAACACGTATTATTGTTGGTCTCTTTTATTATAGTGGGTGCAGTGGGTACAGTGGGTGCAAAATTGTATATAACTGTGATTTTGATTTGCATTTTCTTAATGACTAATTATGCTAAACGTGTTTTCACATATTTTCATGTGCTTACTGGCCATTTGTACATCCCTAGAGAAATAGTTATTCAGATGTGTAGCCCGTTTTTTTTTTTACATCTTTATTGGAGTATAATTGCTTTACAATGGTGTGTTAGTTTCTGCTTTATAACAAAGTGAATCAGTTATACATATACATATGTTCCCATATCTCTTCCCTCTTGCGTCTCCCTCCCTCCCACCCTCCCTATCCCACCCCTGCAGGCAGTCACAAAGCACCGAGCTGATCTCCCTGTGCTATGCGGCTGCTTCCCACTAGCTATCTATTTTACGTTTGGTAGTGTATATATGTCCATGCCTCTCTCTCGCTTTGTCACAGCTTACCCCTCCCCCTCCCCATATCCTCAAGTCCATTCTCTAGTAGGTCTGTGTCTTTATTCCTGTCTTACCCCTAGGTTCTTCATGACATTTTTTTTCTTAAATTCCATATATATGTGTTGGCATACGGTATTTGTCTTTCTCTTTCTGACTTACTTTACTCTGTATGACAGACTCTAGATCTATCCACCTCATTACAAATAGCTCAATTTCATTTCTTTTTATGGCTAATATTCCACTGTATATATGTGCCACATCTTCTTTATCCATTCATCCGATAATGGACACTTAGGTTGTTTCCATCTCCTGACTATTGTAAATAGAGCTGCAATGAACATTTTGGTACATGACTCTTTTTGAATTATGTTTTTCTCAGGGTATATGCCCAGTAGTGGGATTGCTGTGTCATATGGTAGTTCTATTTGTAGTTCTTTAAGGAACCTCCATACTGTTCTCCATAGTGGCTGTACCAATTCACATTCCCACCAGCAGTGCAAGAGTGTTCCCTTTTCTCCACACCCTCTCCAGCATTTATTGTTTCTAGATTTTTTGATGATGGCCATTCTGACTGGTGTGAGATGATATCTCATTGTAGTTTTGATTTGCATTTCTCTAATGATTAATGATGTTGAGCATTCTTTCATGTGTTTGTTGGCAGTCTGTATATCTTCTTTGGAGAAATGTCTATTTAGGTCTTCTGCCCATTTTTGGATTGGGTTGTTTTTTTGTTATTGAACTGCATGAGCTGCTTATAAATTATGGAGATTAATCCTTTGTCAGTTGCTTCATTTGCAAGTATTTTCTCCCATTCTGAGGGTTGTCTTTTGGTCTTGTTTATGGTTTCCTTTGCTGTGCAAAAGCTTTGAAGTTTCATTAGGTCCCATTTGTTTATTTTTGTTTTTATTTCCATTTCTCTAGGACGTGGAACAAAAAGGATCTTGCTGTGATTTCTGTCACAGAGTGTTCTGCCTATGCTTTCCTCTAAGAGTTTGATAGTTTCTGTCCTTACATTTAGGTCTTTAATCCATTTCGAGCTTATTTTTGTGTATTGTGTTAGGGAGTGTTCTAATTTCATTCTTTTACATGTAGCTGTCCAGCTTTCCCAGCACCACTTATTGAAGAGGCTGTCCTTTCTCCACTGTACATTCCTGCCTCCTTTATCAAAGATAAGGTGACCATATGTGCATGGGTTTATCTCTGGGCTTTCTATCCTGCTCCACTGATCTTTCTGTTTTTGTGCCAGTACCATAATGTCTTGATTACTGTAGCTTTGTAGTATAGTCTGAAGTCAGAGAGCCTGATTCCTCCAGCTCCGTTTTTCTTTCTCAAGATTGCTTTGGCTATTCGGGGTCTTTTGTGTTTCCATACAAATTGTGAAATTATTTGTTCTAATTCTGTGAAAAATGGCAGTGGTAGTTTGGTAGGGATTGCGTTGAATCTGTAGATCGCTTTGGGTAGTAGAGTCATTTTCACAATGTTGATTCTTCCAATCCAAGAAAATGGTATATGTCTCCATCTATTTGTATCATCTTTAATTTCTTTCATCAGTGTCTTATAATTTTCTGCATACAGGTCTTTTGTCTCCTTAGGTAGGCTTATTCCTAGATATTTTATTCTTTTTATTGCAATGGTAAATGGGAGTGTTTTCTTGATTTCACTTTCAGATTTTTCATCATTAGTGTATAAGAATGCCAGAGATTTCGTGCAGTAATTTTGTATCCTGCTAGTTTACCAAATTCATTGATTAGCTCTAGTAGTTTTCTGGTAGCATCTTTAGGATTCTCTACATATAGCATCATGTCATATGCAAACAGTGACAACTTTACTTATTAATTTCTGATTTGGATTCCTTTTATTTCCTTTTCTTCTCTGATTGCTGTGGCTAAAACTTCCAAAACTATGTTGAATAAAATTGGCGAGAGTGGGAAACCTTGTCTTGTTCCTGATTTTAGTGTACATGCTTTCAGTTTTTCACCATTGAGGATGATGTTGGCTGTGGGTTTGTCATATATGGCCTTTATTGTGTTGAGGAAAGTTCCCTCTATGCCTACTTTCTGCAGGGTTTTTATCATAAGTGGGTGTTGAATTGTGTGGAATGCTTTCTCTGCATCTATTGAGATGATCATATGGTTTTTCTCCTTCAATTTGTTAATATGGTGTATCACGTTGATTGATTTGCATATATTGAAGAATCCTTGCATTCCTGGAATAAACCTCACTTGATCATGGTGTATGATCCTTTTAATGTGCTGTTGGATTCTGTTTGCTAGTGTTTTGTTGAAGATTTTTGCATCTATGTTCATCAGTGATATTCCCGTGTAGTTTTCTTTCTTTGTGACATCCTTGTCTGGTTTTGGTATCAAGGTGATGCTGGCCTTATAGAATGAGTCTGGGAGTGTTCCTCCCTCTGCTATATTTTGGAAGAGGTTGAGAAGGATAGGTGTTAGCTCTTCTCTAAATGCTTGATAGAATTCACCTGTGAAGCCATCTGGTCCTGGGCTTTTGTTTGTTGGAAGATTTTTAATCACAGTTTCAATTTCAGTGCTTGTGATTGGTCTGTTCATATTTTCTATTTCTTCGTGATTCAGTCTTGGCAGGTTGTGCATTTCTAAGAACTTGTCCATTTCTTCCAGGTTGTCCATTTTATTGGCATAGAGTTGCTTATAGTAATCTCTCATGATCTTTTGTATTTCTGCACTATCAGTTGTTCCTTCTCCTTTTTCATTTCTAATTGTATTGATTTGAGTCTTCTCCCTTTTTTTCTTGATGAGTCTGGCTAATGGTTTATCAGTTTTCTTTATCTTCTCAAAGAACCACCTTTTAGTTTTATTGATCTTTGTTACTGTTTCCTTCATTTCTTTTTCATTTATTTCTGATCTGATCTTTATGATTTCTTTCCTTCTGCTAACTTTGGGGGTTTTTTGTTCTTCTTTCTCTAATTGCTTTAGGTGCAACTTTAGGTTGTTTATTCGAGATGTTTCCTGTTTCTTAAGGTAGGATTGTATTGCTATAAACTTCCCTCTTAGAACTGCTTTTGCTACATCACATAGGTTTTGGGTCGTCGTGTTTCCATCGTCATTTGTTTCTAGATATTTTTAAATTTCTTCTTTGATTTCTTCAGTGGTCACTTCGTTATTAAGTAGTGTATTGTTTAGCCTCCATGTGTTTGTATTTTTTACAGATCTTTTCCTGTAATTGATATCTAGTCTCATAGCATTGTGGTTGGAAAAGATGCTTGATACAATTTCAATTTTCTTAAATTTACCAAGGCTTGATTTGTGACCCAAGATATGATCTATCCTCGAGAATGTTCCATGAGCACTTGAGAAAAATGTGTATTCTGTTGTTTTTGGATGGAATGTCCTCTAAATATCAATTAAGTCCATCTTGTTTAATGTATCATTTAAAGCTTGTGTTTCCTTATTTATTTTCATTTTGGATGATCTGTCCATTGGTGAAAGTGGGGTGTTAAAGTCCCCTACTATGAATGTGTTACTGTCTATTTCCCCTTTTATGGCTGTTAGTATTTGCCTTATGTATTGAGGTGCTCCTATGATGGGTGCATAAATATTTACAATTGTTATATCTTCTTGGATCGATCCCTTGATCATTATGTACTGTCCTTCTTTGTCTCTTCTAATAGTCTTTATCTTAAAGTCTATTTTGTCTGATATGAGAATTGCTACTCCAGCTTTCTTTTGATTTCCATTTGCATGGAATATCTTTTTCCATCCCCTTACTTACAGTCTGTATGTGTCTCTAGTTCTGAAGTGGGTCTCTTGTAGATAGCATGTTTTTGGGTCTTGTTTTTGTATCCATTCCTCCAATCTCTCTCTCTTGGGAGCATTTAGTCCATTTACATTTAAGGTTATTATCGATATGTATGTTCCTATTCCCATTTCCTTAACTGTTTTGGGTTCGTTATTGTAGGTCATTTCCTTCTCTTGTGTTTCTTGCCTAGAGAAGTTCCTTTAGCATTTGTTGTAAAGTTGGTTTGGTGGTGCTGAATTCTCTCAGCTTTTGCTTGTCTGTAAGGTTTTAATTTCTCCATCAAATCTGAATAAGATCCTTGCTGGGTAGAGTAATCTTGGTTGCAGGTTTTTCTCCTTCATCACTTTAAATATGTCCTGCCAATCCCTTCTAGCTTGCAGAGTTTCTGCTGAAAGATAGGCTGTTAACCTCATGGGGATCCCCTTGTGTGTTATTTATTGTTTTTCCCTTGCTGATTTTAATATGTTTTCTTTGTATTTAGTTTTTGACAGAGTGATTAATATGTGTCTTGGCATATTTCTCCTTGGACTTATCCTGTATGTGCTCTCTGTGCTTCCTGGACTTGATTAAGTATTTCCTTTCCCATATTAGTGAAGTTTTCAACTATAATCTCTTCAAATATTTTCTCAGCCCCTTTCTTTTACTGTTCTTCTTCTGGACCCCCTATAATTCGAATGTTGGTGTGTTTAATGTTGTCCCAGATGTCTCTGAGACTCTCCTCTGTTCTTTTCATTCTTTTATCTTTCTTCTGCTCTGCAGTAGTTATTTCCACTATTTTATCTTCCAGGTCACTTATCCGTTCTTCTGCCTCAGTTATTCTGCTATGGATCCCATATAGAGTATATTTAATTTCATTTATTTTGTTGTTCATTGTTGCTTGTTTCCTCTTTAGTTCTTCTAGGTCCTTATTAAATGTTTCTTGCATTTTCTCTATTCTATTTCCAAGATTTTGGATCATCTTTACTATCATTTCTGAATTCTTTTTCAGGTAGCATGCCTATTTCCTCTTCATTTGTTAGGTCTGGTGGATTTTTATCTTGCTCCTTCATCTGCTGTGTGTTTTTCCTGTCTTCTCATTTTGCTTGTCTTACTGTGTATGGGGTCTCCTTTGTGCATGCTGCAGGTTCGTAGTTCCCATTGTTTTTGGTGTCTGTCTGTCCCCAGTGGCTAAGGTTGGTTCAGTGGGTTGTGTAGGCTTCCTGGTGGAGGGGACTAGTGCCTGTGTTCTGGTGGATGAGGCTGGATCTTGTCTTCCTGGTGGGCAGGTCCACGTCTGGTGGTGTGTTTTGGGGTGTCTGTGGACTTATTATGATTTTAGGCAGCCTCTCTGCTAATGGGTGGGGTTGGGTTCCTGTCATGCTAGTTGTTTGGCATAGGGTGTCCAGCACTGTAGCTTGCTGGTCGTTCAGTGAAGCTCAGTGCTAGTGTTGAGATGGAGATCTCTGGGAGAGTTTCACCATTCTATATTACGTGGAGCTGGGAGGTGTCTTGTGGTCCAGTGTCCTGAAGTTGGCTCTCCCACCTAAGAGGCACAGCTCTGATTGCTGGCTGCAGCACCAAGCGCCTTTCATCCACACGGCTCCTCAGAATGGGATGATTCGTTGTCTATTCAGGTATTCCACAGATGCAGGGTACATCAAGTTGATTGTGGAGATTTAATCCACTGCTCCTGAGGCTGCTGGGAGAGATTTCCCTTTCTCTTCTTTGTTCTCACAACTCCCGGGGCTCAGCTTTGGATTCGGCCCCGCCTCTGCGTGTAGGTTGCCGGAGGGCGTCTGTTCTTCACTCAGACAGGACGGGGACAGGGTTAAAGGAGCCGCTGCTTCGGGGACTGTGGCTCACTCAGGCCGGGAGGACGGAGGGGTACGGAGTGTGGGGCGAGCCTGTGGCGGCTGAGGCCGGCGGGATGTTGTACAAGCCTGAGGCACGCCTTGCATTCTCCCGGGGATGTTGTCCCTGGATCCCGGGACCCTGGCAGTGGCGGGCTGCACAGGCTCCCCGGAAGTGGTGTGTGGATAGTGACCTGTGTTCGCACACAGGCTTCTTGATGGTGTTAGCAGCAGGTTTAGCGTCTTATGCCCGTCTCTGGGGTCCACGCTTTCAGCTGCGGCTCGCGCCCGTCTCTGGAGCTCCTTTAAGCAGCGCTCTTAATCCCCTCTCCTCGCGCACCAGGAAACAAAGAGGGAAGAAAAATTCTCTTGCCTCTTCGGCAGGCCCAGACTTTTCCCGGACTCCTTCCCAGCTAGCCGTGGTGCACTTACACCCTGCAGGCTGTGTTCACTCTGCCAACCCCACTTCTCTCCCTGCACTCCGACCGAAGCCTGAGCCTCAGCTCCCAGCCCCGCCCACCCTGGCAGGTGCGCAGACAAGCCTCTCGGGCTGGTGAGTGCCGGTCGGCACTGATCCTCTGTGCGGGAATCTCTCTGCTTTGCCCTCCGCACCCCTGTGGCTGCGCTCTCCTCCGCGGCTCCAAAGCTTCCCCCCTCCGCCACCCGTAGTCTCCGCCCGTGAAGGGTCTTCCTAGTGTGTGGAAACCTTTCCTCCTTCACGGCTCCCTCCCACTGATGCAGGTCCCGTCCCTATTCTTTTGTCTCTGTTTATTCTTTTTTCTTTTGCCCTACCCAGGTACGTGGGGATTTTCTTGCCTTTTGGGAGGTCTGAGGTCTTCTGCCAGCATTTAGTAGGTGTTCTGTAGGAGTTGTTCCACGTGTAGCTGTATTTCTGGTGTATCTGTCGGGAGGAAGGTGATCTCTGCATCTTACTCTTCCGCCGTCTTCCCGTTGTCAAGTAACCCATTTTTAAGTGGATCGTTTGTCTTTTTATTACCAAGTTATGAATTATTTACGTATTCTGAATAAAAGTCCCTCATCAGATAGATAATTTGGAAATATTTTCTCCCATCTGTGGGCTGCCTTTTCACTTTTTAATGGTATTAATTGTAGCACAAAAGTTTTTCATTTTGATAAAATGCCATCTATGTTTTTCTTTTGTCGTTTGTGCTTTTGGTGTCATACCTAAAAAAGGATCACCTAATACAAAGTGACAAAGATTTACTCCTATATTTTCTTCTAAGCATTCTATAGTTTTAGCTCTGATATTTATACTTACAATTAATTTGTTGTAATTTTTGTGTCCAGTACCTTTTTGAATCAAGTTCACTAAGAGAGAAGTAGAGAATAAGTTTGTGACACCATTAAAAAATCTAACAAAGTAATAACAGAAATAAAGAAAAAAATAGAGAAAGCGTAGGCATACATATATAATAAATACATTTTGGTTAGCTAGTAATGAAAGATGACAGTGCAAAGCTTATAACTGAGTGGAGAAAATGAGTCTCAAACCATTAGAATAGTTGGATTTTCCTACATAGGAAGAGTGAAGTGGAGGGGAAAGATGAGTGTTTCCAGGTAATGAAGATTAAGCTCCCTCATAAAGCAGGTAAGTCAAAAGGTGTTGAGTAGAATGTTCAGATTTGACTGCAGTGTGTTAAAAAGAAGTAATTATTTCTTAGCTGTATGAAAATTTTTAGCTATGAGGTGTTGCTATCCTTAATCCCTACTAGTTTTAGAGGTCGATCTCAACTCTTCCCTTTTCATCATAGTACACCAGCTTTCAAATTAGAAATGTCCTGGTCTTTTAGAAGCTATTTAAATAACCATCTTCAAACTTAAGAAGTTGAACGTATTTACTTTCAAATGTATCTGTTCTCCCCTCTTGTTAATAGACGAGTTGACAAGTGACGGGAAAATGTGAGTGTTCTCCTTGTATTGAATTAATCTCCAAAAGCAAATTACTCAGTGAACTCTTCCACCCCTCTCATATTCTAATATAAAAACAAATGATGCCTTACTTCACTCTGTATGACTGAAAGAGAAAAACAAATACCATATGCTAACACATATATATGGAATCTAAAAAAAAAGGTTCTGAAAAACCTAGGGGCAGGACAGGAATAAAGATGCAGATGTAGATAATGGACTTGAGGACACGGGGAGGAGGAAGGGTAAGCTGGGACAAAGTGAGAGACATATATACACTACCAAATGTAAAATAGATAGCTAGTGGGAAGCAGCCACATAGCACAGGGAGATCAGCTCGGTGTTTTGTGACCACCTAGAGGGGTGGGATAGGGAGGGTGGGAGAGAGATGCAAGAGGGAAGGGATATGGGGGATATATGTATACATATAGCTGATTCACTTTGTTATACAGCAGAAACTAACACACCATTGTAAAGCAATTTTACTCCAATAAAGATGATAAAAAAAAAATGCTGCATGAGGAAACCATAAACTGAAGTCATCAGCCCAAATGATGTTGAGGTGGAATGCTTACTGTCCATCAAACATGATAATCCTTGGATCAGTACAGGAGTGGCACTAGCCTTGTCAGAACGTCTGGAACTGTGACCTGATTAAAATGAAAAGCCTAATGAACAGAATCTATGCAGCAGCTTCCCTTCATTATTCTCTCCCCACAAAACGTCACAGGCAGCATCTGGTGTCAAGGACAAATCATATTCTGACTTATATCCACACTAAACACTTTTGCAGCCATAAAACATGCTGCAAACTGGCTCAGAGACATCCATTTTTAAACAGCTGACATTAATGATGTATATTTAGAGGTAACAAAAAGCTATATTTTGCCCCTTTCAGTATACTATATTTTCTCCTGAAATCTTTTTGGACGAAAACTTGTGCATCAAACTTCCTTTTAAGAAGAAATAGCCCCTCTGGAGTATGGAGGGTGATATTTCCTCATTTAAGAGCCTGAAGTGTGCTATAAGATGTGAAATGCAATTATGTACCATTAGCATGTTTCTGTAAATAGTAAACATCCCAAACTGTTATATTTTACTGTAGAAAGCTTGATTAATTAACTTGCCATGTAGTTTACAACTAGTGTTTTTAAAATATACAATAAAAAGTGCAAGTGCAGAAAGAGGCAGAGCAATATGAATATTTCTTAGAAGCAAAAAAAAAAAAAAATTACCATTTCAGGTATCAAGCACCAATAAACAAACTGAAATAATGCCTGAGAATTTATATGAAAATATGGCAATAATTTCATTTGTCTGATGTAAATGAAGTCTATCAAAAGTAGACACATTAATTTAAAATTAGCTAGAATTACGGTAATAAATGTGGTGTTTTAGCAATGTGTTTTAATAAACAAACCATGTAATACTGCAGAACAGAAAACAACTCACACATATGTGTAGGCTTAGTAAAAAATGGACTATGGAGATTTCCTTATTATTTAACAAGTATCTGTCTATGTTCATATAGTTTCAGTAAAACAAAGTTTAATTTAAAACCCAACATTATTATGTACACATTCTAAAATCCAGTTTGAATAAAGTATGACATTTAAATTCACCTTTAAAGCAACATTACTTTTGTCTAATAGGAAAATTTAAAATACCCTAACATAAGTTCAGTTTTTGATATGTCACATTTAATTTGTATTCCTATATTCATTATTCTCAATTTTATTAGATCACATTCCTTATGTAGCCTGAGAGAAGGGGATTTAAGAAATGCTCTGTGGAGAATGAAATTGTAAATGTTTGGTAGCAGGGGTTGCCTTCATTTAGAAAACTAGAAAGCATGCAGAAGTATGTATCTTTGAGAAAAGAACATGGGTTTGGGGTCGTGGAGACCTAAAACCAAATGTGATTGCCAGAATTTCCTAGGTATGTTATCATAGACATTTTAGTTAACTTCTTTATATCTTCATTTTCTAATATATATGGGAACTAATAATAAGTACCTTGTAGATTTGTTTTGAGGTTTAGTCTTAATGTATTTAAATAAAGTAAATAGCAAATAAATTTTGCTATTTAGGTCAAATTGCTGACCTTGTTGTTTTTTTTCAGTATGTGGTTAAGGTGTTCATATTTTATAACCCCAATTTGGGGCACATGGTCTGACTTGTATATGCCAAATGGTATAACCTTTGAAATGGTGGCTATGCTAGAAAATCTTGGTTTTATAGCTGCTCCATATGTAGTTGTAGTTCAATAAGTAATAAAATCAAAGACTATTTCAAACAATTCTAAAAAAATAGCTACTATACCAATATTATCTGCAAAAAATTCTTCATAAGTTTTCATTGTGGGTCTATTGTCGGAGATAATTTTTTGCATGAACATAAGAGTCCTGGGGGCAGAGCAGATGAAAAAGACTTATGTTGGTATGTTTAGAGGGTGCGGGACACAATATCAACTTGCTTTGTCCCCCCACCTGAGATAAAATTTTTCAGGTTCTTTCTCTGCCATTCAAGTCTGGAGCTCAGGTGAATATTCCTGGGGAGCCCTAAACCATGGGAGGGCTCATGAAGAAGAAGACCAAGAAGATTTTCTTCAGATTTTTCTTTTAGCCTATATCCTTATAAGTGATTCCTGTCCCTACATTTTTATTTTGTTATGTTATTATTTAAATTTCTAGTCTTTCTTAAAAACTCTATTTGAGTTTATTTTTGGTTTACACAAGTAGTTTTCTTTTTTATCTTATTGCTCTATTTTCTTCTCCATTTAAAATTTTTTCACACTGTATTATCTTTCTCTTAGCATTATGAAATTCTCTTAGCTAATTAACTTTTTATATCTATTAAATTTCATTTTAATTCATTTTCTTTTTATTGAATACATTGTCTATTTTGATTTATTTTTTCTTATTAGTATTGCTTTATTTTTGTTAAATAATAAGGGAGGTACAACACCTGGGCATGCTCAGTTTAGCTCTAAGAGCTAAGACATGCCTTAAATTAGAAGACTGGTCTATTTTGTCTTCCTCTAATGATCTTTTTAGGATCCTCCTCGTTTCATGTAGTGGTCCTCTGAAGCTAAACCACTAACTCCTGAATAACTAAGTTTGGAAATGCAACAACATACCCTGACCAAAATTCTTTCTGAATCAACAGTAGGCTCAATCAAAATATCACCCTATGACATTTGTTTAAAAAGTTTCTGAATTCTCACATATTAAAAACATTTACTCATTTTACACATGGTATTTGAAATCCATAGTTTCTACCCTATGGAATTACTCATTATTCTTTAACACATGGAAACAGATCACTGCACAATAGGACAAGGATTCAAAGGCTGATTTCCATTCAGGAAGGATCCTTATAACATGAACGCCCATATTGTATTTATAATTTAAAAAATCAATGACTTTTGAATCATCTACTAGAACTCCGAATGAGAAATAAGAAAGAATTATTAAGAAAACTGAATTACAGGAGCGATCAGGGAAGATGGCGGAAGAGTAAGATGTGAAGATCACCTTCCTCCCCACAGATACACCAGAAATACAGCTACACGTGGAACAACTCCTACAGAACACCTACTAAATGCTGGCAGAAGACCTCAGACCTCCCAAAAGGCAAGAAAATCCCCATGTACCTGGGTAGGGCAAAAGTAAAAAGAATAAACAGAGACAAAAGGATAGGGACGGGACCTGCACCTAGTTGGAGGGAGCTGTGGAGGAAAGGTTTCCACACACTAGGAAGCCGTTTCACAGGCGGAGACTGTAGGTGGCGGAGTGGGGAAACTTCGGGGCCACGGAGGAGAGCGCAGCCACAGGGGTGTGGAGGGCAAAGCGGAGAGATTCCCGCACAGAGGATCCGAGCCGACTGGCACTCACCAGCCCGAGAGGCTTGTTTGCTCACCCGCTGGGGCGGGCAGGGCTGGGAGCTGAGGCTCGGGCTTCAGTCTGAGTGCAGGGAGAGGACTGGGGTTGGCGGCGTGAACACAGCCTGTAGGGGGTTAGTGCGCCACGGCTAGCCGGGAGGGAGTCCGGGAAAAGTCTGGACCTGCCGAAGAGGCAAGAGACTTTTTCTTCCCTCTTTGTTTCCTGGTGCGCGAGGAGAGGGGATTAAGAGCGCTGCTTAAAGGAGCTCCAGAAATGGGCGCGAGCCACAGCAGAAAGCACGGACCCCAGAGACGGGCATGAGACGCTAAGGCTGCTGCTGCTGCCGCCAACAAGAAGCCTGTGTGCGAACACAGGTCACTATCCACACCCCCCTTCTGGGGAGCCTTTGCAGCTCGCCACTGCCAGGGTCCCGGGATCCAGGGACAACTTCCCCGGGAAAGCGCACGGTGCGCCTCGGGCTGGTGCAACGTCACGCCAGCCTCTGCCGCCGCAGGCTCGCCCCGCATCTGCACCCCTCCATCCCTGAGTGAGCCAGAATCCCTGAAGCAGCTGCTCCCTTAAACCCGTCCTGTCTGAGCGAAGAACAGACGCCCTCCAGCAACCTACACGCAGAGGCGAGGCCAAATCCAAAGCTGAGCCCCGGGAGCTGTGAGGACAAAGAAGAGAAAGGGAAATCTCTCCCAGCAGTCTCAGGAGCAGCAGATTAAAGCTCCACAGTCAACTTGATGTACCCTGCATCTGTGGAATACATGAATAGACAATGGATCATCCCAAATTGAGGAGGAGGACTTTGAGAGCAAGATTTACTACTTTTTCCCCTTTTCCTCTTTTTGTGAGTGTGTATGCATATTCTTCTGTGTGAGACTTTGTCTGTATAGCTTTGCTGTCACCATTTGTCCTAGGGTTCTATGGGTCCTTTTTTTTTTTTTCTTAAAAAAATTTTTTTTTCTTAATAATTTTTATTGTAATAACTTTTTAACTTTATCTTCCTTTTTAATTTTATCTTCTTTTCTCTCTTTCTTTTCATTCTTCCTTCCTTCCCCCCTCCATTCTTCCTTCCTTCCTTTCTTCCTTCCTTTCTTTCTTTCTTTCCCTTCCTTCTTTCCTACCTACTTTTTCTCCCTTATATTCTGAGCCGTGTGGATGAAAGGCTCTTGCTGCTGCACCCAGGAGTCAGTGCTGTGCCTCTGAGATGGGAGAGCCAACTTTAGGACACTGGACCACACGACACCTCCCAGCTCCACGTAATATCAAATGGCGAAAATCTCCCAGAGATCTCCATCTCAACACCAGCACCCAGCTTCACTGAACAACCAGCAAGCTACAGTGCTGGACACCCTATGCCAAACAACTGGCAAGACAGGAACACAACACCACCCATTAGTGGAGAGGCTGCCTAAGATCATCATAAGTCCACAGACACCCCAAAACACACCACCAGACGTGGACCTGCCCACCAGAAAGATAAGATCCAGCCTCATCCACTAGAACGCAGGCACTAGTCCCCTCCACCAGGAAGCCTACACAACCCACTGAACCAACTTTAGCCACTGGGCACAGACACCAAAAACAACAGGAACTACGAACCTGCAGCCTGCAAAGAGGAGACCCCAAACACAGTAAGACAAGCAAAATGAGAAGACAAGAAAAACACACAGCAGATGAAGGAGCAAGATAAAAATCCACCAGACCTAAAAAATGAAGAGGAAATAGGCAGTCTACCTAAAGAGAATTCGGAATAATGATAGTAAAGATGATCCAAAATCTTGGAAATAGAATAGAGAAAATGCAAGAAACATTTAACAAGGACCTAGAAGAACTAAAGATGAAAAAAGCAACGATGAACAACACAATAAGTGAAATTAAAAATACTCCAGATGGGATCCATAGCAGAATAACTGAGGCAGAAGAACGGATAAGTGACCTGGAAGATAAAATAGTGGAAATAAATACTGAAGAGCAGAATAAAGAAAAAAGAATGAAAAGAACTGAGGACAGTCTCAGAGACCTCTGGGACAACATTAAACTCACCAACATTCGAATTATAGGGGTTCCAGAAGAAGAAGAGAAAAAGGAAGGGGCTGAGAAAATATTTGAAGAGATTATAGTTGAAAACTTCCCTAATATGGGAAAGGAAATACTTAAGTCCAGGAAGCACAGAGAGTCCCATACAGGATAAATCTAAGGAGAAATATGCCAAGACACATATTAATCAAAATGTCAAAAATTTAATACAAAGAAAACATATTAAAAGCAGCAAGGGAAAAACAACAAATAACACACAAGGGAATCCCCATAACAGCTGATCTTTCAGCAGAAATTCTACAAGCCAGAAGGGACTGGCAGGACATATTTAAAGTGATGAAGGAGAAAAAGCTGCAACCACGATTACTCTACCCAGCAAGGATCTCATTCAGATTTGATGGAGAAATTAAAACCTTTACAGACAAGCAATAGTTGAGAGAGTTCAGCACCACCAAAGCAGCATTAAAACAAATGCTAAAGGACCTTCTCTAGGCAAGAAACACAAGAGAAGGAAAAGACCTACAATAACAAACACAAAACAATTAAGAAAATGGGAATAGGAACATACATATTGCTAATTACCTTAAATGTAAATGGACTAAATGCTCCCACCAAAAGACAAGACTGGCTGAATGGATACAAAAACATGACCCATATATATGCTGTCTACAAGAGACCCACTTCAGACCTAGGGACACATACAGACTGAAAGTGAGGGGATGGAAAAAGATATTCCATGCAAATGGAAATCAAAAGAAAGCTGGAGTAGCAATTCTCATATCAGACAAAATAGACTTTAAAATAAAGACTATTAGAAGAGACAAAGAAGGACACTACATAATGATCAAGGGATCGATCCAAGAAGATATAACAATTGTAAATATTTATGCACCCAACATAGGAGCACCTCAATACATAAGGCAAATACTAACAGCCATAAAAGGGGAAATAGACAGTAACACACTCATAGTAGGGGACTTTAACACCCCACTTTCACCAAAGGACAGATCATCCAAAATGAAAATAAATAAGGAAACACAAGTTTTAAATGATACATTAAACAAGATGGACTCAATGATATTTATAGGACATTCCATCCAAAAACAACAGAATACACATTTTTCTCAAGTGCTCATGGAACATTCTCGAGGATAGATCATATCTTGGGTCACAAATCAAGCCTTGGTAAATTTAAGAAAATTGAAATTGTATCAAGCATCTTTTCCAACCACAACACTATGAGACCAGATATCAATTACAGGAAAAGATCTGTAAAAAATACAAACACATGGAGGCTAAACAATACACTACTTAAAACGAAGTGACCACTGAAGAAATCAAAGAAGAAATTAAAAAATACCTAGAAACAAATGACAATGGAGACACGACAACCCAAAACCTACGTAATGCAGCAAAAGCAGTTCTAAGAGGGAAGTTTATAGCAATACAATCCTACCTTAACAAACAGGAAACATCTCGAATAAACAACTTAACCTTGCACCGAAAGCAATCAGAGAAAGAAGAACAAAAAACCCCCAAAGTTAGCAGAAGGAAAGTAATCATAAAGATCAGATCAGAAATAAATGAAAGGGCTTCTCTGGTGGCGCAGTGGTTGAGAGTCTGCCTGCCAATTCAGGAGACACGGGTTTGTGCCCTGGTCCGGGAAGATCCCACATTCCATGGAGCGGCTAGGCCCGTGAGCCATGGCTGCTGAGCCTGCGCATCCGGAGCCTGTGCTCCGCAATGGGAGAGGCCACAACAGTGAGAGGCCCACGTACAGCAAAAAAAAAAAAAAAAAAAAAAAAAAAAAGAAAGAAAAGAAATGAAAAAGAAATGAAGGAAAGAATAGCAAAGATCAATAAAACTAAAAGCTGGTTCTTTGAGAAGATAAACAAAATTGATAAACCATTAGCCAGACTCATCACGAAAAAGAGGGAGAAGACTCAAATCAATAGAATTAGAAATGAAAAGGAGAAGTAGCAACTGACACTGCAGAAATACAAAAGACCATGAGAGATTACTACAAGCAACTCTATGCCAATAAAATGGAAAACCTGGAAGAAATGGACAAATTCTTAGAAAAGCACAACCTGCCAAGACTGAATCAGGAAGAAATAGAAAATATGAACAGAACAATCACCAGCAGTGAAATTGAAACTGTGATTAAAAATCTTCCAACAGGGCTTCCCTGCTGGCGCAGTAGTTGAGAGCCCGCCTGCCAATGCAGTGGTCACGGGTTCGTGCCCCGGTCCGGGAAGATCCCACATGCCGCAGAGCGGCTGGGCCCGTGAGCCATGGCTGCTGAGCCTGTGCGTCCAGATCCTGTGCTCCACAATGGGAGAGGCCACAACAGTCAGAGGCCCATGTACCGCAAAAAAGAAAAAGAAAAAGAAAAAAAAATCTTCCAACAAGCAAAAGCCCAGGACCAGATGGCTTCACAGGTGAATTCTATCAAACATTTAGAGAAGAGGTAACACCTATCCTTCTCAAACTCTTCCAAAATATCGCAGAGGGAGGAACACTCCCAAACTCATTGTACGAGGCCACAATCACCCTGATACCAAAACCAGACAAGGATGTCACAACGAAAGAAAACTACAGGCCAATATCACTGATGAAGATAGATGCAAAAATCCTCAACAAAATACTAGCAATCAGAATCCAACAGCACATTAAAAGGATCATACACCATGATCAAGTGAGGTTTATTCCAGGAATGCAAGGATTCTTCAATATATGCAAATCAATCAACGTGATACACCATATTAACAAACTGAAGGAGAAAAACCATATGATCATCTCAATAGATGCAGAGAAAGCTTTCCACACAATTCAACACCCATTTATGATAAAAACCCTGCAGAAAGTAGGCATAGAGGGAACTTTCCTCAACACAATAAAGGCCATATATGACAAACCCACAGCCAACATCATCCTCAATGGTGAAAAACTGAAAGCATGTACACTAAAATCAGGAACAAGACAAGGTTTCCCACTCTCACCACTCTTATTCAACATAGTTTTGGAAGTTTTGGCCACAGAAATCAGAGAAGAAAAGGAAATAAAAGGAATCCAAATTGGAAAAGAAGAACGAAAGCTGTCACTCTTTGCAGATGACATGATACTATGCTTAGAAAATCCTAAAGATGCTACCAGAAAACTACTAGAGCTAATCAATGAATTTGGTAAAACTAGCAGGATACAAAATTAAAGCAGAAATCTCTGGCATTCCTATACACTAATGATGAAAAATCTGAAAGTGAAATCAAGAAAACACTCCTATTTACCACGGCAAGAAAAAGGATAAAATATCTAGGAATAAACCTACCTAAGGAGACAAAAGACCTGTATGCAGAAAATTATAAGACACTGATGAAAGAAATTAAAGATGATACAAACAGATGGAGACATATACCATTTTCTTAGATTGGAAGAATCAACATTGTGAAAATGACTCTACTACCCAAAGCAATCTACAGATTCAACGCAATCCCTATCAAGCTACCACTGCCATTTTTCACAGAACTAGAACAAAGAATTTCACAATTTGTATGGAAACACAAAAGACCCCGAATAGCCAAAGCAATCTTGAGAACGAAAAATGGAGCTGGAGGAATCAGGCTCCCTGACTTCAGACTATACTACAAAGCTACAGTGATCAAGACAGTATGGTACTGGCACTAAAACAGAAAGATAGATCAATGGAACAGGATAGAAAGCCCAGAGATAAACCCACGCACATATGGTCACCTTATCTTTGATAAAGGAGGCAGGAATGTACAGTGGAGAAAGGACAGCCTCTTCAATAAGTGGTGCTGGGAAAACTGGATAGGGACATGTAAAAGTATGAGATTAGATCACTCCCTAACACCATACACAAAAATAAGCTCAAAATGGATTAAAGACCTAAATGTAAGGCCAGAAACTATCAAACTCTTAGAGGAAAACATAGGCAGAACACTCTATGACAGAAATCACAGCAAGATCTTTGTTGACCCACTTCCCAGAGCAATGGAAATAAAAACAAAAATAAACAAATGGGACCTAATGAAACTTCAAAGCTTTTGCACAGCAAAGGAAACCATAAACAAGACCAAAAGACAACCCTCAGAATGGGAGAAAATATTTGCAAATGAAGCAACTGACAAAGGATTAATCTCCAAAATTTACAAGCAGCTCACGTAGCTCAATAACAAAAAAACAAACAACCCAATCCATAAATGGGCAGAAGACCTAAATAGACATTTCTCCAAAGAAGATATACAGACTGCCAACAAACACATGAAAGAATGCTCAACATCATTAATCATTAGAGAAATGCAAATCAAAACTACAATGAGATATCATCTCACACCAGTCAGAATGGCCATCATCAAAAAATCTAGAAACAATAAATGCTGGAGAGGGTGTGGAGAAAAGGGAACACTCTTGCACTGCTGGTGGGAATGTGAATTGGTACAACCACTATGGAGAACAGTATGGAGGTTCCTTAAAAAGCTACAAATAGAACTACCATATGACCCAGCAATCCCAATACTAGGCATATACTCTGAGAAAACCATAATTCAAAAAGAGTCATGTACCAAAATGTTCATCGCAGCTCTATTTAGAATAGCCCGGAGATGGAAACAACCTAAGTGTCCATCATCGGATGAATGGATAAAGAAGATGTGGCACATATATACAATGGAATAGTACTCAGCCATAAAATGAAACGAAATTGAGCTATCTGTAATTAGGTGGATAGACCTAGAATCTGTCATACAGAGTGAAGTAAGTCAGAAAGAGAAAGACAAATACTGTATGCTAACACATATATATGGAATTTAAGGGAAAAAAATGTCATGAGGAACCTAGGGGTAAGACAGGAATAAAGACACACACCTACTAGAGAATGGACTTGAGGATATGGGGAGAGGGAAGGGTAAGCTGTGACAAAGCAAGAGAGAGAGGCATGGACATATATACACTACCAAACGTAAGGTAGATATCTAGTGGGAAGCAGCCGCATAGCACAGGGAGATCAGCTCGGTCCTTTGTGACCACCTAGACGGGTGGGATAGGGAGGGTGGGAGGGAGGGAGACGCAAGAGGGAAGAGATATGGGGATATATGTATATGTATAACTGATTCAGTTTGTTATAAAGCAGAAACTAACATACCATTGTAAAGCAATTATACTCCAATAAAGAGGTAAAAAAAAAAAAATAGAAAACTGAATTACAGTTAAAATCCGCTAGGTTAGAATTCGAGCTTGTGAAGAACTTGTTAAAATGCGTGTTTTTGGTACCTACTTCAGAGAATTTAGTTGGTCTTAAGTAAGGCCCAGGAATTTGAATATTTAATCAGCATGTCTCTGCGAATCTAAAGTAGGTAGTCTGCCGACTCAACTTTAAGTATCACAGTCTATAACACTGGTCTTTCAATCTTTCTTCCCTAATTTTGAGCATAAAGGAGATGTTATCCAGGTCAGAGATTTTGACAAGTGGAGTTTGTACAGAAGAGGCAGCTAGTTAGAGTTATCTAGGCAAGATGTTGATGTGTCCCAGAGGCTGCCATTCAGCTGTATTTGATTCCATCTAGTGATCAACAAGACCTGTTGTTTTCCTCCTGGATTCACAAGGAACAGCCCTTGGGGAAACAATAGTCCCAGTCCAGAGTGTTTATGAGTAGAGCTTTGGCAGCGACTTAATCCTGGCATCAATAATTCCCAGAAAATATCATACCAGCCAATGACTACAAACACTATTTGACAGACAGAAGTTAAATTGGTTGCAATCAACTCCGTAGGCTGTAGAACATTGGTACCCCTGATACTGAACACAAGTAGTGTGCCCAGACCTTCCTTGTCATGACTATATTTTTCCCTTAGAGTCAGAAAGTTAACAGGACAAAATCCACAAATACAATGAAATTCCTGTTCTAAAAGTCATGTACCACAGGTCTGAAATAAAGCTTATTCTATGCAAGACTTCACTTTACTTAGACGTAAGTTGTGGCTGCTCTAATACTTTTGTTAGTTTTAGACAATTCCATGAGATGGTGCCTTTTTCTTCTGAATTTATATATATTTCTTGCATATCATTCTTTTCGAGTTGGTGCAAACAGGTAATCTTCAGCGAGCCACAATGAGGAAACGGCACCTTTCACGCTGTTGCTCACGTAATGGTCATCACTGAATTGTGCTTCATGGTCAAGACTCCATTATCAGACAGCACTGTGAGAACCAGCACTATGAATTCCACTTCTTTAAGCTTTGAAGTTGTTAATGAGAAATTGTCCATTTATCCCCACAGTATGACGCCACAAAGCATGCAAAGACATCTCTTAGAGTTTAACCTGAGGAGGGCCCACTGTAACTACTTTTTAAATAATAAAAGTTAGTAAAAGCACACATCTCACTTTCTCAGCAGTGTCTTCCAGAAAGGGCAGAGTCAGTGTGATAATATTGGTTTTCGTTTTTCTTTTCGTTTTAGTTTTTCATTGCTGCCCC
Source organism: Mesoplodon mirus (assembly GCF_964341445.2). Lineage (NCBI taxonomy): Eukaryota > Metazoa > Chordata > Mammalia > Artiodactyla > Ziphiidae > Mesoplodon > Mesoplodon mirus. The sequence goes on from NC_138984.1 coordinate 56,968,040, forward strand.
AAACTTTAGGTGTGAAGAATTGCATTGTTTGAATCAATATTCCTTAGTTGGTAGCATAATTTCTTCACTGATCCAAGTAATAACCCACTTTTTATTTTTTTATACACTTTATCCTCCATTCCCAGTTCTGTTTCCTTTTCCAACAAATATTCATTATAACATATCTAAGGTGAATGTTTCTAATCTATTTCCTTGCTGTTACTAGTATGTGTAAAATCCACACACCATGAATAATAATATTTACTGCTTGCTCTAAGATATTATATTAAAGTGTATCCCACCACAGGTCTCCTTTGGCAACAGTTTTTTCTCAATATTATTTTTTTTAAATCCATCTATGCTGCTATTTACAAGTCAGTTTACTGTTTCGAAGTGTTATATAGCATTTCATCATACTTTTATTAATTTATTCCGTCACTGATGGAATGAGGCTTTTTCCATTTTTTTTTTGCTATTATGAACTATTATGAGTATCTTCATATATTTATGTGAAAGTCAAAGCAAAAGAATTACAAGTGAAGATATTTTTGTTATTTGCACGTGCTACTATTTTCTACGTAGAAAATCCAAAATAATAAATTTAAATAAATAAGGATTATTTTTTAAAAAGTTTAACAGGGTATCTGAATACAAGATCAATATATAAAAAGCAGTAATGCTTTTATCAATAATTACTATTAAAGTTTTTCTTTGTACCTTCAAATTCTACCTTCTCTTCTTTGTTCCAATTTCTATATTATACTTTTCATTTCACAGTTTCTTTCTGATACACTGAGAAAAAATTACCTTAATCCAAATTTGGCTTTGTCTACTATTCAGCACAAGTACTGACTATTTTTTTAATTAAAATATGTATTTTTTATGCTCAAGGTCTCCAGGAAGTTTGTCTGTTGATTTTTATTTACTGCTAACACCTCCTGCTGATGTTCCATCTATTAAATACCTCCTCTCATCTTTCTGAAATCATTAGTTTTATTTAGTTTGACTCCTGCTCTGGCTGCTCTGTCATCTGTTTCTTTGAATATGTCTTCTTTTGTTTGTAATTTCTTTGGGCCCCAGTGTTTCTTGGATGTCTAATAGTTCTTTTCTTTATTAATGTTTACAGTTAAGAAATCCTACAGTACTGTAGGCTGCTGTTTATATCTTCAAGTCTGCTCCCAGTTTTCAGCAAGGGTCCCAGGTTACCATTCTATTCCTCTATAAATCTCACTGCCTGCAGTCTCTTATGTGTCCTCAAGAGCCTCTATTGCTCTAAGACATCTCCTTTTTACCTCTAGGAATCTGAACATTTTCCCTCTACATATATTGATTGGGATAAGGGAAATAACCCATTGAACCATCTTCCATTTGTGTGTTAATATAGGAGAAATTCATGGTGGGGTGATCACATGATTTATCATCAAACCACTCTGAGAGTTAAAGGTGACACTATTAATGGTTAGGACGATTGTGTCCTAACTTGAACATATGGTCTACTTTAATCCCTCTTAGAAAAATACTGGCTATCAAAAGGTTTAATAAGTTTATAAATAACATAAATCATTCTAGGAAAAGGGCAAGATGGCAGAGTAGGAAGACCCTGAGCTCACCTCCTATCATGGGCACACCAAAATTACACAACTGTTACAGAACTACTATTGATGAGAAAGGCCAAATCTAACAGAAAATATCACCTGCAATGAAAGATGTAAAGAAGAAACCACAACGAGATGGGTATAAGGGGTGAAGTCACACAATACAGTCAAGACACATAGCCGGGGTGGGTGACCCACAAATAGGAGAATAGTTACAATTATAGTGGTTCTTCCCAAGGAATGAGGGATCTGAGCCCCACATCAGTCTCCCCAGCCTGGGGGTCCTGCACTGGGAAGACAAGCCCCCAGAACTCTGGCTTTGAAGGCCAGTAGGGCTTACTTTCAGGAGACTCAGAAGGCTGTGAGAAATAAAGACTCCACTCTTAAAGGGTGCACACAAAATTTCACAGGCGCCAGGACCAAGGGCAGAAGCAGTAATTTGAAAGGAGCCTGGGTTAGACCAACCTGCTGAACTTGGACAGCCTCCCAGAGAGACAGGAGGCAACTGGAGCTCAACCTGGGGACATAGACACTGGTGGCAGCCATTTTGGGGAGCTCCTTCTACCACATGGACACTTGCTGGCAAGCACCATTTTGGAATCCTCCCTCTAGCTTACTAACCTTTGGACCTAGCCCTACCCCAGCCCAAGATCCTGTAAGCACCAGTACTGGGACACTTCAGGCCCAGCAACTAACTGGGTGGGGGACACAGCCCCACCCACCAGCATGCAGGCTGCCTTAAGACCCTCTGAACCCACAGTCACCACTGGACATGGCCCAGCCCACCAGATTATCCAGAACACAGCCCCACACACCAGTGTGCAAACAGTAGACCCAGGACCCCCAGAGCCTCGCAGCCAGAAACCCTGAGACCCAGATCCACTCATTAGTAGGCAGGCACCAGCCCCAGAACACCCTAGGCCAGGCCTCACCCACAAGCCAGCTGGCTCCAGCCTTGGGACCAGCCTTACCCACCAGTGGGTAGGTACTAGTTTCAGGATACGCTGGGCCTGGGCCCTACCCATTGGCAGGCCAACACCAGCTCTGCAATACTTCCAATTCATCAGCCAGCCACCCCAAGATCCAGCCCCAGTCACCAGTAGGCCAACACCAGCTTTGGGACACCTTGGGACCCACAACTAGCTGTGTTAGGAAGTGGCCCCAGCCAACAGTGGGCCAGCATTAGATCTGGAAACCCCAGGCCCATAACTAGACACCCCAGAGCCCAGCTCTTCCCACCAGTGAACCAGCACTAGCCCTGGGATCCCCAAGTGTCCTACAGTCAGCTGCCTCGTGATCTCGCCCCACCAACCAGTGGCCAGCAGCCCCTGCAAGAGTCAGGGCCTGGCAACCGCCAGGACCAGCGGTTAATACCCAAAATATATAAACAGCTCGTACAACTCAATATAAAAAAACCAAGTAACCTGATTAAAAAATGGGCAGAAGACCTGAATAGACATTTTTCCAAAGAAGATGTACAGGTGGCTACAGGCACATGAAAATATGCTCTACATCGCTAATCACGAGAAAATGCAAATCAAAACCACACTGAGGTATCACCTCATGCCTGTCAGAATGGCTACCATCAAAAAGACCAAACACAAGTGTTGGCTAGGATGTGGAGAAAAGAGAACCCTTGTACACTGTTGGTGGAAATGTAAATTGGCTCAGCCCCTGTGGAAAACAGTATGAGGTTTCTCAGAAAACTAAAAATAGAACTATCATATGATACAGCAATTCTACTCCTGGGTATATATTTGAAGAAAATGATATCACTATCTCAAAGATACGTCTGTACTCCACTGTTCAGCAGCATTATTCATAATGGCCAAGACATAGAAACAACCTAAGTGTCCATCAACAGATGAACGGGTGAAGAATTTGTGATACAGATAGACAGATAGGTAGATATAGGTAGATATAGAGATATAGATATATACACAATGGAATACTACTCAGACTTACAAAAGAATGAAATTTTGCCATTTCCAACAACATGGATGGACCTGGAGGGTATCATGCTGAGTGAAATATGTCAGACAGAGAAAGACAAACAATGTATGTTACCACTTATATGTAGAATCTAAAAAATAAAACAAATGAATGACAAAAACAAAACAGAAACAGACTCACAGATATAGAAAACAAAATAGTGGTTACCAGCAGAGAGAGAAAAGGGGAAGGGGCAAAGAAGGGAAGGGGATTAAGAGGTACAAACTACTATGTGTAAAATAAATAAGCTACAAGAATATATTGTACAGGTCTGAGAATATAGCCACTATTTTATATTAACTTTAAATGGAATATATAAAAATTTTTGAATCATTCTGTTGTACCCCTGAAACTAATATAATATTGTGAATCAACTATACCTCAATAAAAGGCATAAATCATTCTACCTAATGACTTGTCTATAATATATGATTTTTAAAGTAACAATTTATGTCAGAAAAGCATGAAGATGTATTAAGTATGATTTAATTTTAGTGAAAAATTCCTAATGAAATTTGGAGATCACTTTGCCTTTTACGTTTTTCTTTCACATGGGGTAGTGTTATCAGTGGCGTGATGCTGTCATAAAATTGCTCTGTACTTCAAAGTTTTTTTTACATTAATTAAATCTACTGAGGACAATATTTTTGTTATGACAGAACACAGTTTTCCAATGATTGCCAATGTTAGCCAATTAGCTAATTTTTCTTGCATTCCTGTTTGAGAAAAATAAAACCAGCAATTGGTATAAGAAGTGGCTTAGAAATGATTAATTGGACTTCCAAGAAAGCTCACGTTCTCCAAGAGGACATTAACCTTTGTTGTAAAACGTTAAATCTAGACCTTTGATTCTGATTTAATGAGGGGTATATGTCAGGCTCTGAAGTGTTCTGTGGTAGACAAAATAATGGAACCCCCCAAATTGTGTATGCTATAATCCCCACAATAGGAATGTTACTTCACAGGGCACAAGGGGTTTTTCAGACTTTGATAATTTTGAGATAGGGAGATAATCATGGATTATGTGGGTGAGCCCAATGTAAGAGGGAGGGAAGAAAATCAGATTCAAAGGAGATGTGATGGGCTTCCCTGGTGGCGCAGTGGTTGAGAGTCCGCCTGCCGATGCAGGGGACACGGGTTCGTGCCCCGGTCCGGGAGGATCCCACATGCCGCGGAGCGGCTGGGCCCGTGAGCCATGGCTGCTGAGCCTGCGCGACCGGAGCCTGTGCTCCGCAATGGGAGAGGCCACAACTGTGAGAGGCCCGCATACCGCAAAAAAAAAAAGGAGATGTGACAATGGAAGCAGAGCTCCAATAGTGACAGAGGATTTGAAGATGCTAAGCTAGTGGCTTTGAAGATGAAAGAAAGGATCCTGAGCCAAGGATTGCAGGCAGCCTCTACCAGTGGAAAAAGTAAGGAGACAGATTCTCACCTGGAGTATCCAGAAGGAGTGAGGCCCTGCTGGCACCTTAACTTTAGGGCTTCTGACCTCCAGACCTGTAAGATAAGAAGTTTGTGTTGCTTTAAAGCACCAAGTTTGTGGTAATTTGTTACAGCAGCAGTAGAAAACCAATACATGTAGCTATCCTTGGAAAGCTTTTGCAAAATTTATCATCTGGGCATTAGACAGAAGTTTTGCTAAATCGTTCCTTTGTTTCTGTCACCCAGAATGAAAGTATAATATCTAATAGAGGGTTAAATACATACCAATATATATGTTATATAATAATACATAATTAATTAGTTTATAATTATTTTATATTTATATGCCTATTTTATATATTTATACTTATGTCTATTTTATATATTTATACTTAGTATTCTGTACTTCATAAATTGATACAATGTTATACAAACATAATTAATTATATGTTAAGTATAAATAAATGTACAGTCACGGAGTCAGGTGTATTTTGGGAACTTACTTTATGTTGCTATAATTGAATTCAAACTAACCTATGAGGCAGCATTTATACCAAGGACAGATAACTTAATTTTGTCTTCACATTCTCGTTTTTCAGTTTTTATTCAACTTCCAACAGAGTTTCAACCACAGAGAATACATATGGGGTATTGATATAACCCCCCAATTTGTTTCTAAATTCTCTAGCTCTTCCCTCCCAATCCTCTCCTTTCAGAATTCCGAAGAGGTTCTTAAACTCTCATTGTCTTCCTTGAGGTGGGAAAACTGCTCATCACAATTTATTCCTCACTCTGGTTTATGGCATCAGTTCAAAATTCGAACTCTTTTAGGATTTCCTCATAAGATGCAAAGCCACATTTTGAGAATTCCCAAAATCTTTTACTCTATTAAAACTGGGCTCTTGCTAATAAAAAGTGCTTTGTGACTTTTATTTTTTCCTTCTCTGTGCGTCCAAAAATATCTATTTAGAAATTACGATGTCCTCTTTGTTTTAGGTGGATCTACAATCCTCCTTGAGGCAATAAATGCCAGGCGGTGGAGTGATAACAACAACAAGAAACAAAACCTTGGTTACTGTCTCAAAAGATCCTGCTATACTACATCTATTACTTCGCTCACTCACCCAGGTAAAAGGGCTCAATCCTGATATGGCAATGCCCCTTCTATATTTTCTCAGGGATGGAGGAAAGCAACCAGAGCCAAGAAGCTTCAGAGCCTTTGCTCAGTCATTTTTTGTTCTGGGAAAATCTCAACTTAAGCAAGTATGCTGCTTTTTTATAGCACGAAGATGTTTTATTTTATTATAGAGCCTTGGTGAATCTGTTTTCATGCTTTTCAAATAAACGTATCAGAAGAAATTGTTGATGCAAAGAACTCTTAAAGTCAGGTCTCAGCCTCCAATACCACGAACACTCCCGACTGCCAACACCATCACATCATCAACAGCATCTCAGTATTTCATATTTGCTTTTCCATATAATCAATTTCCAATTCCTAATTGTGTGGATTAGAGTCCCTAGTATGGACTGAGAGCCCTGGGAATGAGTTGCCTGGCATCCAACAATTTCTTGTCAATCTGGAAGAGTTATTATGTATAAATCATGCTGGAGGCTTTCCCAGGAAGGTATGGATTCAATTAGAGAACTTATAGGAAGATGAAGTGTATTTGCCTACAAAAATGGGTTATAAGCGTTGCTGAATGGCTCCTGAAATTAAACCCTCCACCAGTCTATCCTGTGTGGCTCATTATGATTAAGCTGTAGTAACAACAGGTGTGTAGTGAGAGAAGCCCACAGATCAAAGAGGAACATTTTGGTCAGAATTGAAACATGTAAAGAAGAGATTGGGCTTGGGTGATGCCAAGGAGGGTGGAGTATGAGAGTGGAGGGCCTTGGTTGGCTAAGGGATGACACTGGAATACTCAGTACGTGGTAGAGGAATTAATAGAACAGAAAGATAAGGTCATCCAGTGGAGGACGGAGAAAGGTCAAATTCCAGACATTCAGTTAGTCACACTTGCAGCATGATGGGTTTTAATACAACACGCTCCCCTAAAATTGCAGAAGTGAAGTACACTCATGCGAACTTCTCAAAGCTTATCAATAGTGCAGAAATGTTTTTGTTATGAGCCTTCTTTGGGGACTGTATGAAAATATGGATTGAAACGAATGTGGATCATATCAGGAACTCAGCTGATTAAAGCAACACGCCAAAGATGAAAGAGTTCATCACTTTCATTACTTACTAAGATGGTGTAAGTAGGAGTGTAAAATCAGAGAAAATGCCGACCCCTCCTTTTCCATTTTCCCCCAGGGAATGGCACACTGGTGGAGGTTCTCTCCCTGTTGAAGGATCCCTAACAAAGACTCATCAAGCAGCCTTATGGACTCTGGATTTGGAGAAAGGGGGAAGGGTGAGAGCTAGGAGTGGAAGAGTACTGGGTACCGAATCAGAGTGGGGACAACTGTTTTCAAGTTTTCCTTAAGGAGGTCTCAGCAGAGACACCTGACCAAGATGCCCAAGGCCTCAAATAAGGAGACCTAGGAATGAAGGTGCCTGGGTTGGTGGTGCGAACATGTGTAACAGCCTGACTGGGCCGGTGGGCCTGTGTCTTTGACTGCACCTCCCATCAGAGGCTGTGAGGCACTGGTGAAGCGCCGCATCTGTGTGGAAAGTGCAGCTTTCCCAGTGAGGCCTTCCAGGTTCAGCCTTTGTAATCGCCTATGTCAGGCTTGAAAACTCACATACAGGTTTTTAATCAGGAACCAGACTCCTCAGATAGTAGGTGCTACTTTAAATTATCCCTTTGACAATCACTTAAAGTAACTAATGTAAATAACTAATACCTTTTAATTTTATTACAACTGGCTTAGCCTGGGAATAGTCTATGGACTTAGAAGGGTGACATTTGATGCTTATCTTTGGGGAGATATAAATTGCAGTCTTTGCAGAGGTATCTTATGGTGACAAATATTTGAATGAAAAGTGACATCTAACATACAACTGTTTTCTGTATGTGGATTTGAGGAATCTTGTAAGCATTGTTTAAAATGTTTCAAATTTATTGTGATCTCCATTAAAATGAATATTTTTATTACATTTATTTTTTACTGAAGCTGCCACCTCACTTCAAGCACCATTATAGGCAATATGCTAGGTGTTCACTAAAGTGTATGCAAGAAAGGAATATTAAATATGAAGTGAATATATTGTTTGCCATTTGCCTTTGTGTCATTCAGATGAAACAGCCTTCAAGCAGGATAATCAAGGGCAATGGTTTATTAGTTTAGGCTACAAATTGTAAAGATTAGAACTGACAGAAAGCCAAGGCTCTGTAGAGGACACTTTGTCCATATAAAGTACTGACTTCAGCTGTGGTTTATCTCTGAGGATTTCCTGAGAATATTGTAACCAAGGACTCCTTCATTTGCTGTGGATCACCAGATCACATCTTAAAAAAATTCTAAGGGAATAACATTGTGAAAAATGGCTTTTGCTAAGATATAGTCAGAGAGAGCAAAGTTCATAGCTTTAACTGATATATTGGTCTTTGCAAAATATACCTCAGTGGGTAAGCATTTTTTTGGAGCAAAAGCTGAAACCGTCTTTCTCATTTCTTTTAGTCTAAACTGAACACAGTATTGGTAAATTTTGAAAGATCTCTGCTGTGCAAAAATCTTAAGGAATGTGCCATTTGAGATATCCAGTTGTCAGAATAATTGGGAATTGATGCCTTTAGCCAAACTATAACAGATATGTACTGCAATTACTTAAGTTGGGATTTTTTCTTTTTTCCAAATATAGGCTCTCTGTTTGTTTTGTGATCCCAGGACCGACTGTGATGTGTAGCATAGCAATTTTGCAGGTCCTGGGTTTTGTGACTTTCGTAGGTTTCCCAATCCTCCATTGCTCTTGGGCGCCATTTCTCAGGGCAATCAAACAACCTGCATGAAGCATCGCCTCTTTCATCGAGGTTGTAAATCTGAAAACCAGATTTCCAAACCTGTCAGAAGTGTGTGTAAAATAAGAATACCTATTTTCTGAGTGAAGGCTTGAGGGAATCCTCTTTGACCAAGCGACACTATTTTGACTACCCACAGGTCATTTTTGCTTTCCTTTGTCATCTTTGTTAGACATGTGAAGCTACTTGGTGTTTGAATTCTAGCCAGGAGGGATGTTACTATCTTTCTTTGGATTGCCCTTCTTATTTCACGTTGAGATGAAAGGGTTTAAATGCCACAAGATAGTGGAAAAAGGGAAAGAGTTCGGTTTCCTGCATTTGGATCTGAATTTTACCACCTTCTAAGACAGAGATTCCAGACTTTTATGGCCCATTAGAATTTTCCAGGACATTTTCAAAATACATCTTTTTGCCTGGCTTCACCTCAATTTCTCTAAGTGTAGGGCCTAGGGATAAGACGTTTCCAAAATTCCCAGTTGATTCTCTAATGTATAGGAGGTTCAGAATAACTGATCTAAGGCAAGTTAATTATATTTTTCAAGATCAAGTTTCCCATCTGTGTAACAAAAATACTAGATGACGACATGGTTTCCGATACTTTTGGTGGGGAGAGGGCTCAAATCTCAATTCATTCTTTAAACAAAATCTTACACTTGTGGAAATAAATGAAGACCAACCAAATGAGAAAAGCAAAGGCTATTCAGAGCTTGCTATATAGCAAGGGAGTCAGCCATCTCACCCGTGTTTTGGCAGAGAATCAAAGGTAGGCAGAGGAGTGGGAAAGCGCTATAGTGGAAAAAGGGAAGGCTTCAAGCATGCTCTGATTAGAGACTGTTGTCCTGAGGAAGATGTAGGTGGGATAACAAGAAGTGGGAAATCCTATGTGGTGGGTTAGGTATGCATATTTGGCTTTTTCTGGTTGATCCTAAGTTGGGAGCTAAGAAAAAAATTAGAGGAGCTGTCAGTTAGTAATCAAATCTTTGCCATTTTGAGCCAATTGTTACAGAAGTTATTGTTTAGCTTCCTGGATTGTCACTAGAGATAGTAATCAGGCTTCCTATAATTCTAAGTTATGGCAGGCTACCCTCCTGAGTTGTTTATTATAGATAAGGAGGTTGGTTTTCTCCAGGTTGCTGCAGGTTGTGGGTCAGAGTTCTATTTTTATATATAATCTGGCCATTTTCTATTTGTATATTCAGTCTCTCACATTTATAATCCAAATTCTATTGCCTAAAAAATAGAAATAAGGAGGGCTTCCCTGGTGGCACAGTGGTTGGGAGTCCACCTCACCTGCCGATGCAGGGGACGTGGGTTTGTGCCCCAGTCCGGGAGGATCCCACATGCCGCGGAGCGGCTGGGCCCATGAGCCATGGCTGCTGAGCCTGCCCGTCCGGAGCCTGTGCTCCGCAACGGGAGAGGCCACAACAGTGTGAGGCCCGCATACCGCAAAAGGAAATAGAAATAAGGAAAGAAAAGTCAAAAGAAAGGCTTAAACCTTGCCTCCATAATAGTAGGATTATTCCCCACCTTAACACCTATCGATTATTTTCTTTCTCTCTATTCCAGGGAAAAATCGGCTTGCTGAAGTCTGCCTCCTGAGGGTCTGCAGTCTACTTTTCTGTGATTGCCTGGCACATAAGTGTTCACGTCAGCATCTCTGAAACATGCTATCTATTCCCTCATACTGACCCCAGTTGGGTCAGCTTTTTTTTTTTACTTTCCCTCTAACATAAACATGGCTATTAATATCAAGCTATTATTGAAGTTTTGCAGATTATGGAAGTGATGTTGGATAATTTTAGCAAAAAAATGATTAAGAAATAATTTATAATTTAAATGATTTCTAAAATTCACTGAGCATCTTCACCACAAAGAAATTCTTATTGGCCATCTTTTTAGATTCTCCTTGGTACCATGTTGCAGTGTAAAATCCCCTCCTGTAATCCTCTTTTCTATTCTGTGCAATCCAGAGTCACCCCACCACCATATTGCCCACATTCTGTTTCTCAGGCATAGCAGGAGGAACTGAGCATGTTTCTTGTATTTTGATGTGGTGCAATTTGCATATTTGGTATAAAGCTCTCTCATTTAGATCAAGCTGAAAGTCCCTTACTCTATCAACCAAAGCAGATTATTAAGACATTTTCTGAAATAAGAGCTTCCTACCTCTAAGACAATTGCTACAACTCCCTTTGATTATGGAAGCAAATATAGTTTATTGTCTTCTCTCATATATTTCCTCTACTTGTATGTTTAAATCCAGTATGTAAAACAGATAAAATCAGTTAAAATCACCAAATATGAATCACATAATTTTAATGAAAAATTGCTCAAGACCAAAGGTCTCATATTTTTTATGTGTCTGAATTTGAAATTGGTGGAAGTAAAATCTTTCTGCGTGGCTTTTTCCAGAAAAATAAAGGTTTGCTTGTAGTAGAGTTATATGTGTATACTTCTTTCCCCAGTTGGATTGTGAGATTCTTAGGAGTGGATATTTATCTTTCTTTACCCAATGCCAAGCATAATAAATTGTGTAGAATACGTGGTTGGTTTATATAGAATAAGTATATTGAAAAATTCTCATCCTTCCTTAATATAATGTTGTCAGCATTTTATCTGAATTATTGGGTTAGCCCTCTGATAATAAAGGCAATTAAGATGGACATGAAACCTCACTTCCTATTAAAGCTGTTGACACTCAAAGGAAAGACAGTTGATTGACTAATTAAATTTTAAATATTTTAGAAGTATTCTCTGTCTAGAGAACAGACCAGAAATCATTGAAAAATAAAAGAGAAATAATTGGTTACATAGCCATTTAGGTGCCCCAAACTTACTGAACAACTCTGAATTTTATCTTTTTTTCCTTTGCAAAGAGACGTTAGCTACTGTGGAACCAACTTGACTCCAAAGACCATCTCTAAGCCTCTTTCCTCCTGATGAATTTTGCTCTAGTCTCATGATTAGAGACTCAAGCTGATTGATAGATTTTTTTTTCCTTTATTGCACATAGACTGAAGGTCCATGTCAATTTAGAACTTTTCCCAAAAACTTCAGTTTTTTTAGGGTACACCTCTAGCTTTTGGTAATTTATTCAAATTCAAAACAAATGGATTCCCAAATATCTATTTTCAGATTGCATAAGGTATGTGCTCTCATTTAAAAGCAAGCAAGCAAATGAAAAAGTAAACTTGAACAACTAAACTAAAACACAGTTCTCCCACTAAGAGTACATTTTATGTATTTGTTTTATTTCACTTTTGTTATTTCTGTTGGACAAAGGACAGCTTCATAACTGAGTACAAAAAAGAAAAATAAAGATCAAAACAAATAATGAACTGTTCCTAAATATATACCACCATTCATTATAAAATATGCATTATAAAAAATGAAGTGTGGAGTTATAAGAAGATGGCAGAAGAGTAAGACGCGGAGATCACCTTCCTCCCCACAGATACACCAGAAATACAGCTACACGTGGAACAACTCCTACAGAACACCTACTGAACGCTGGCAGAAGACCTCAGACCTCCCAAAAGGCAAGAAACTCCCCACGTACCTGGGTAGGGCAAAAGAAAAAAGACTAAACAGAGACAAAACGATAGGGAGGGAACCTGCCCCAGTGGGAGGGAGCTATGAAAGAGGAAAGGTTTCCACACACTAGGAAGCCCCTTTGCGGGTGGAGACTGCGGGTGGCTGAGGGGGAAAGCTTCGGAGTCGTGGAGGAGAGCACAGCAACAGGGGTGCGGAGGGCAAAGCGGAGAGATTCCCGCACAGAGGATCGGTGCTGACCAGCACTCACCAGCCCGAGAGGCTTGTCTGCTCATCCGCTGGGGTGGGTGGGGCTGGGAGCTGAGGCTTGGGCTTCGGTCTGAGCACAGGGAGAGGACTAGGGTTGGTGGCGTAAACACAGCCTGCAGAGGGTTAGTGCGCCACGGCTAGCCGGGAGGGAGTCCGGGGAAAAGTCTGGACCTGCCGAAGAGGCAAGAGACATTTTCTTTCCTCTTTGTTTACTGGCGCACCAGGAGAGGGGATTAAGAGCACTGCTTAAAGGAGCTCCAGAGACAGGCTGGAGCCACGGCTATCAGCGCGGACCCCAGAGACGGGCAAAAGACGCTAAGGCTGCTGCTGCCGCCACCAAGAAGCCTGTGTGCGAGCACAGGTCACTATCCACACACCCCTTCCGGAGAGCCTGTGCAGCCCGCCACTGCCAGGGTCCCATTATCCAGGGACAACTTCCCCAGGAGAACGCATGGCGTGCCCCAGGCCGGTGCAACGTTACACTGGCCTCTGGCGCCGCATGCTCGCCCCCCACTCCGCACCCCTCCCTCCCCCCGGCCTGAGTGAGCCAGAGTCCCCGAAGCAGCTGCTCCTTTAACCCCGTCTGGTCTGAGCAAAGAACAGACGCCCTCTGGCTACCTACACGCAGAGGCGGGGCCAAATCCAAAGCTGAGCCACAGGAGCTGTGAGAACAAAGAAGAGAAAGGGAAATCTCTCCCAACAGCCTCAGAAGCAGCGGATTAAAGCTCCACAATCAGCTTGATGTACCCTGCATCTGTGGAATACATGAATAGACAACGAATCATCCCAAAATGAGGAGGAGGGCTTTGGCAGAAAGATTTCTGATTTTTTCCCACTTTCCTCTTTTTCTGTGTGGATGGAAGGCTCTTGGTGCTGCAGCCAGGACTCAGTGCTGTGCCTCTGAGGTGGGAGAGCCAACTTCAGGACACTGGTCCACAAGAGACCTCCCAGCTCCACATAATATCAAACGGCGAAAATCTTCCAGAGATCTCCATCTCAACACCAGCACCCAGCTTCACTCAACGACCAGCAAGCTACAGTGCTGGACACCCTATGCCAAACAACTAGCAAGACAGGAACACAACGCCACCCATTAGCAGAGAGGCTGCCTACAATCATAATAAGGCCAAAGACACCCCAAAACACACCACCAGACGTGGACCTGCCCACCAGGAAGACAAGATCCAGCCTCATCCACCAGAACACAGGCACTAGTCCCCTCCACCAAGAAGCCTATACAACCCACTGAACCAACCTTAGCCACTGGGGACAGACAACCAAAAACAATGGGAACTACAAACCTGCAGCCTGCAAAAAGGAGACCCTAAACACAGTAAGATAAGCAAAATGAGAAGACAGGAAAACACACAGCAGTTGAAGGAGCAAGATAAAAACCCACCAGACCTAACAGAGGAAATAGGCAGTATACCTGAAAAAAAATTCAGAATAATGATAGTAAAGATGATCCAAAATCTTGGAAATTGAATAGACAAAATGCAGAAAACATTTAACAAGGACCTAGAAGAACTACAGATGAAACAAGCAACGATGAACAACACAATAAATGAAATTAAAAATACTCCAGATGGGATCAATAGCAGAATAACTGAGGCAGAAGAACGGATAAGTGACCTGGAAAATAAAATCGTGGAAATAACTACTGCAGAGCAGAATAAAGAAAAAAGAATGAAAAGAACTGAGGACAGTCTGAGAGACCTCTGGGACAACATTAAACGCACCAGCATTCAAATTATATGGGTTCCAGAAGAACAGAAAAAGAAAGGGGCTGAGAAAGTATTTGAAGATATTATACGTGAAAACTTCCCTAATATGGTAAAGGAAATAGTTAATGAAGTCCAGAAAGCACAGAGAGTCCCATACAGGATAAATCCAAGGAGAAATACACCAAGACACATATTAATCAAACTGTCAAAAATTAAATACAAAGAAAACATATTAAAAGCAACAAGGGAAAAACAACAAATAACACACAAGGGAATCCCCATTAGGTTAACCGCTGATCTTTCAGCAGAAACTCTGCAAGTCAGAAGGGACTGGCAGGACATATTTAAAGTGATGAAGGAGAAAAACCAGCAGCCAAGATAACTCTACCCAGCAAGGATCTCCTTCATATTTGATGGAGAAATTAAAACCTTTACAGACAAGCAAAAGCTGAGAGAGTTCAGCACCACCAAACCAGCTTTACAACAAATGCTAAAGGAACTTCTCTAGGCAAGAAACACAAGAAGGAAAAGACCTACAAAACAAACCCAAACCAATTAAGAATATGGGAATAGGAACATACATATCGATAATTACCTTAAATGTAAATGGATTAAATGCTCCCACCAAAAGACACAGATTGGCTGAATGTATACAAAAACAAGACCCATATATATGCTTTCTACAAGAGACCCACTTCAGACTTAGAGACACATACAGACTGAAAGGAAGGGGATGGAAAAAGATATTCCATGCAAATGGAAACCAAAAGAAAGCTGGAGTAGCAATTCTTATATCAGACAAAATAGACTTTAAAATAAAGACTATTAGAAGAGACAAAGAAGGACATTACATAATGATCAAGGGATTGATCCAAGAAGAAGATATTACAATTGTAAATGTTTATGCACCCAACATAGGAGCACCTCAATACATAAGGCAAATACTAACAGCCATAAAAGGGGAAATCGACAGTAACACATTCATAGTAGGGGACTTTAACACCCCACTTTCACCAAAGGACAGATCATCCAAAATGAAAATAAATAAGGAAACACAAGCTTTAAATGATACATTAAACAAGATGGACTTAAATTATATTTATAGGACATTCCATCCAAAAACAAGAGAATACACATTTTTCTCAAGTGCTCATGGAACATTCTCGAGGATAGATCATATCTTGGGTCACAAATCAAGCCTTGGTAAATTTAAGAAAATTGAAATTGTGTCAAGTATATTCTCCGACCACAACGCTATGAGACTAAATATCAATTACAGGAAAATATCTGTAAAAAATACGAACGCATGGAGGCTAAACAATACACTACTTAATAATGAAGTGATCACTGAAGAAATCAGAGAGGAAATTTAAAAATACCTAGAAACAAATGATAATGGAGACACAAAGACCCAAAACCTATGGGATGCAGCAAAAGCAGCTCTAAGAGGGAAGTTTATAGCATCAATCCCACCTTAAGAAACAGGAAACATCTCAAATAAACATCCTAACCTTGCATCTAAAGCAATTAGAGAAAGAAGAACAAAAAAACCCTAAAGTTAGCAGAAGGAAAGCAATCATAAAAATCAGATCGGAAATAAAGGAAATGATAGCAAAGATCAATAAAACTAAAAGCTGGTTCTTTGAGAAGATAAACAAAATGGATAAACCATTAGCCAGACTCATCAAGAAATAAAGGGAGAAGACTCAAATCAATATAATTAGAAATGAAAAAAGAGAGGTAACAACTGGCACTGCAGAAATACAAAAGATTATGAGAGATTACTACAAGCAACTCTATGCCAATAAAATGGACAACCTGGAAGAAACGGACAAATTCTTAGAAATGTACAACCCGCCAAGACTGAATCAGGAAGATATAGAAAATATGAACAGACCAATCACAAGCACTGAAATTGAAACTGTGATTAAAGTCTTCCAACAAACAAAAGCCCAGGACCAGAAGGACTGACAGGCGAATTCTATCAAATATTTAGAGAAGGGATTCCCTGGTGGCGCACTGGTTGAGAATCTGCCCGCTAATGCAGGGGACACGGGTTCGAGCCCTGGTCTGGGAGGATCCCACTTGCCGCGGAGCAACTGGGCCCGTGAGCCACAACTACTGAGCCTGCGCATATGGAGCCTGTGCTCCGCAACAAGAGAGGCCCCGACAGTGAGAGGCCTGCCCACTGTGATGAAGAGTGGCCCCTGCTCACCGCAACTAGAGAAAGCCCTCGCACAGAAATGAAGACCCAACACAGACAAAAATAATAAATAAATAGATAGATAAAAATTAAAAAAAAAAATTTAGAGAAGAGGTAACACCTATCCTTCTCAAACTCTTCCAAAATATAGCAGACGGAGGAAAACTCCCAAACTCATTCTACAAGGCCACCATCACCCTGATACCAAAACCAGACAAGGATGTCACAAAGAAAGAAAACTACAGGCCAATATCACTGATGAACATAGATGCAAAAATCCTCAACAAAATACTAGCAAACAGAATCCAACAGCACATTAAAAGGATCATACACCATGATCAAGTGGGGTTTATTCCAGGAATGCAAGGATTCTTCAATATACTCAAATCAATCAACATGAAACACCATATTAACAAACTGAAGGAGAAAAACCATATGATCATCTCAATAGATGCAGAGAAAGCTTTCCACACAATTCAACACCCATTTATGATAAAAACCCTGCAGAAAGTAGGCATAGAGGGAACCTTCCTCAACATAATAAAGGCCATATATGAGAAACCCACAGCCAACATCGTCCTCAAAGGTGAAAAACTGACACCATTTCCACTAAGATCAGGAACAACACAAGGTTGCCCAGGCTCCCCACTCTTATTCAACATAGTTTTGGAAGTTTTAGCCACAGCAATCAGAGAAGAAAAGGAAATAAAAGGAATCCAAATTGGAAAAGAAGAAGTAAAGCTGTCACTGTTTGCAGATGACATGATACTATACATAGAGAATCCTAAAGATGCTACCAGAAAACTACTAGAGCTAATCAATGAATTTGGTAAAGTAGCAGGATACAAAATTAAAGCACAGAAATCTCTGGCATTCCTGTACACTAATGATGAAAAATCTGAAAGTGAAATCAAGAAAACGCTCCCATTTACCATTGCAACAAAAAGAATAAAATATCTAGGAATAAACATACTTAAGGAGACAAAAGAACTGTATGTAGAAAATTATAAGACACTGATGAAATAAATTAAAGATGATACAAATAGATGGAGAGATATACCATGTTCTTGGATTGGAAGAATCAACATTGTGAAAATGACTCTACTACCCAAAGCAATCTACAGATTCAATGCAATCCCTATCAAACTACCACTGGCATTTTTCACAGAACTAGAACAAAGAATTTCACAATTTGTATGGAAACACAAAAGACCCCGAATAGCCAAAGCAATCTTGAGAACGAAAAACGGAGCTGGAGGAACCAGGCTCCCTGACTTCAGACTATACTACAAAGCTACAGTAATCAAGACAGTATGGTACTGGCACTAAAACAGAAAGATAGATCAATGGAACAGGATAGAAAGCCCAGAGATAAACCCACGCACATATGGTCACCTTATCTTTGATAAAGGAGGCAGGAATGTACAGTGGAGAAAGGACAGCCTCTTCAATAAGTGGTGCTGGGAAAACTGGATAGGGACATGTAAAAGTATGAGATTAGATCACTCCCTAACACCATACACAAAAATAAGCTCCAAATGGATTAAAGACCTAAATGTAAGGCCAGAAACTATCAAACTCTCAGAGGAAAACATAGGCAGAACACTCTATGACAGAAATCACAGCAAGATCTTTGTTGACCCACTTCCCAGAGCAATGGAAATAAAAACAAAAATAAACAAATGGGACCTAATGAAACTTCAAAGCTTTTGCACAGCAAAGGAAACCATAAACAAGACCAAAAGACAACCCTCAGAATGGGAGAAAATATTTGCAAATGAAGCAACTGACAAAGGATTAATCTCCAAAATTTACAAGCAGCTTATGCAGCTCAATAACAAAAAAACAAACAACCCAATCCAAAAATGGGCAGAAGACCTAAACAGACATTTCTCCACAGAAGATATACAGACTGCCAACAAACACATGAAAGAATGCTCAACATCATTAATCATTAGAGAAATGCAAATCAAAACTACAATGAGATATCATCTCACACCAGTCAGAATGGCCATCATCAAAAAATCTAGAAACAATAAATGCTGGAGAGGGTGTGGAGAAAAGGGAACACTCTTGCACTGCTGGTGGGTATGTGAATTGGTATAGCCACTATGGAGAACAGTATGGAGGTTCCTTAAAAAGCTACAAATAGAACTACCATATGACCCAGCAATCCCACTACCAGGCATATATTCTGAGAAAACCATAATTCAAAAAGAGTCATGTACCAAAATGTTCATCGCAGCTCTATTTAGAATAGCCCGGAGATGGAAACAACCTAAGTGTCCATCATCGGATGAATGGATAAAGAAGATGTGGCACATATATACAATGGAATATTACTCAGCCATAAAAAGAAACGAAATTGAGCTATTAGTAATGAAGTGGTTAGACCTAGAGTCTGGCATACAGAGTGAAGTAAGTCAGAAAGAGAAAGACAAATACTGTATGCTAACATGTATATATGGAATTTAAGAAAAAAAATGTCATGAAGAACCTAGGGGTAAGACAGAAAGAAAGACACAGACCTACTAGAGAATGGACTTGAAGATATGGGGAGTGGGTAGGGTAAGTTGTGACAAAGTGAGAGAGAGGCTTGAACATATATACACTACCAAACGTAAGGTAGATAGCTAGTGAGAAGCAGCCGCATAGCACAGGGAGAGCAGCTCCATGCTCTGTGACCACCTAGAGGGGTGGGATAGGGAGGGTGGGAGGGAGGGAGACGCAAGAGGGAAGAGATATGGGAACATATGTATAACGGATTCACTTTGTTATAAAGCAGAAAATAACACACCATTGTAAAGCAATTATACTCCAGTAAAGATGTAAAAAAAAAAAAAAAATGAACGGTTTGAAATAAAATCACACTGAAACTTCCATTTTATAGTGTAAGACTAAGTTAGAGATCTTCAACTAGGAAAAATTTATGGTTTAATTTCATTTAGATCACTATCACAAGTTTATTTTATATATATATATATACACACACACACACACACACACACACACTCAATAACAATATATGTAGCTTTTCTGTGGGTCAATTGTCATCAAATTAAAAAATAAAAATACTATGACTTGCAGCAAGCACTATCGGCTAATCACTGAATATTCTTAAGCCTCTAAAGAAGTGACTCAGAAATCATTTGAGAGGATAATTTAGCTAAAATGAACACAGGGATTTTTGTGCACTCATTATAATTTCATTTTTCCTTCTTATAAATTATTTTTCAGGGAACCAAAATAGGTAGCTAAAGAGGAGAGGACAGTTAAAGTGGTAAAGTCAGGCGCTCTGAGTCCATGGAGGTGGAAGAGTAGAGAGCTGCCCAGAGGTGATGAGTGCCTCTGCCTCTCTCCAGCAGAGCACAGGAGGATAGACCAGGAGTGATGGTGCTTCTGCTTTACAGCTGGAGCCAGGTATCCTTTCAGAAACAGGAAGGAATGCTCTTACCACCTTGGCAGGCAGCTTCTGAAATGGCTTCCAACTACCTCTGCTTCCTTGTATTCACACCCTGTGTCATCAATCCCATCCCTTTGACTGTGGGCTATAACCAGAGACTTGCTTCTAGCAGTTAGAATTCAGCACAAGAAGCGAGATCTCACCGGATACCAAATCTCCTAGTGCCTTGACTTTAGACTTTCCAGCTTCCAGAACTGTGAGAAATAAGTGTTCGTTGTTTAAGTCACCGAGTCTGTGGTATTTTGTTACAGCAGCCTAGACAGACTAAGACAGGTTACATCAAGACCATGGCTTCTTTGTTGGGCACCCTCTCTATTCTCTCATTCACTCATTCTGAGGAAAACAAACTGCCAAGTTGTGAGCTGCCCTATGGAGAGGCCCCTGTGACAAGGAACTGAGGACTGTCTCAGGTAACAGCCCTCATGAGCTGAGCCCTCAGCCCATGAGCCAATGGAGAACTGATCCTGCTAATAAGCACATGAGTGAGGTTGGAAGCAAATTCTCCCCCAGGAAAAGTCTTACAATGACCACAGTACTAGTCAGCTCGTTGATTAGTCTTGTGAGAGACCCTGAGCCAGAGGACCCAGCTAAGCAGCAAGATTGCTGACCTACAGAAATTCTGTGAGATAAAAAATATTGTCATTAATATAAGACTTGAGGGAGCTCCCTGGTGGTCCAGTGGTTAGGACTTGGCACTTTTACCGCTGTGGCCCAGGTTCAATCCCTGGTCTGGGAACTAAGATCCCACAAGCTGCGCTGTGCAGCCAAAACTTTTTTTTAAATTAAACATTTATATATATATATATATATATATATATATATATATATATATATATATATATATATATATATAAATTATATACACATATATATTATATATATTTATATTCATAAGACTAGAATTTCATAAAGTCAGAGGTCAGACGTTTAGTTAGGCCAAGGATGGATACTGTTTTAGAGTTAACATGCCTGTGCCATGTAGACAAGCAGAGCTCATCTAGGCCAGCCTCAGAGAAGACAGGTAAAATCATCTTCTTACTCCCACCTTTTTTTTTTTTTGTAACTTTTTTTTTTTTTTTTTTTTTTTGTGGTACGCAGGTCTCTCACTGTTGTGGCCTCTCCCGTTGCGGAGTACAGGCTCCGGACGCACAGGCTCAGCGGCCATGGCTCACGGGCCCAGCCGCTCCGCGGCATGTGGGATCCTCCCGGACCGGGGCATGAACCCCTGTCCTCTGCATCGGCAGGCGGACTCTCAACCACTGCACCACCAGGGAAGCCCTGTAACTTTTTATTCAAAGTAATGTGAAAGAAAAATATTTAACAGTGTCAGCAGTACATGTCACTGGATATTACAACATATGAATATCTAATCACTTCAATACAGAGTCTTTCAAATTTTACTTGCTGTAAGTTTCTTGTGGCTGGCAAATGGAAGCGAATGAGAATTGTCATTCCTTAAGAAGTACTACAAAGTGAGTGTGGCTTGATTTGAACAGTTTGTTGTATTCAAGCTGCAATTGCTCTTTGCAGGGAATTTCTGAGGAAGTGATAAATGCATAATCCCTTGCTTAACCTCAACTCATTTCTTTGTCACCCTTAATGTTTCAAAATAAACCTGAGAACCAGCAAATTCCTCAGAGTTTCATCACTTACACTTATTTTGATATGATTAAAACTAGCTTGTGGTTGATTTTTTCACATTTAAGTGATACAGGGCTGGCAGAGGTAAGCACATTGAAATCACAGAGGTGTGACAGCTTAACAGTGGAATATATATTTATATATCTATATTTATATATAGATATATAGTTATATATTTCTCCCCAGTACACTCTGAGGCTCTGGGACTATGGTAATTTAGTGGTAAGCAAGACTGACACAGTCTCACTCCTTATGGAGCTTTCATTGTTATTTAGTAGAAAAGGACAAGGATTATTTGTCAGGCAGACCTGGACCTTCATTCTGTTTTCTACACATATTATCATGACTTGGGGCAAGTTTCTTAACCTTTCCAAATTTTAATTTCCTCTTATATATGATGGGGATAATGAAAGTTCTTCTCCTATGAAATTGTTAAAGGGTTAAAGAGGTAACAACAGTAAAGTTCTTTGTACAGAGATCACAGCAAGCATTTAATAAAGGGTGAGTTCTGTGCTCTTGCTGATGTCCTTATTATTATCTGTATCACCATCATCCTCATTGCTCGAGAAGAAACACCTTTTCCCTGTTCCTAATTTCCAGAAAGAGAAGTTGTCCCAGAGTACACTGTATGTCTCTCTTTTTAACTCTCCACCTTTGGGAAATTGTAATCATTTATTCTTAAGTCAGAAACTGTGATAAACTGATACAAGATTCCTGGATCAGAGAGACAGATCATTCATTACAGAAGAAGAACAGCCAGAGCAGCATCTGGCCTTAGCTCCCCAGAGCCCAGTTCCCAAAGGGCAATGCGGTAAAGGCCAGCAAGACTTGTGTATCCCAGGAGAAGAATCCTAACATTAGGAGACTCTGAACTTGTATGGACTGCCAACACATCTACCCTGCCTGGCTCTGGAGAGAGAGTACTCATCATCCTGGAACAGAAGCAACATCTCTGGGAAGTGGAAAGAGAGGGCATTGTAATTACCCTGGATGTTCCTGGAAAAGTATGTCTTCAAAGCCCTCTGGAGGAATATATTATCCCTAACTTACAAGGCTGTTTAGTGTTCAAATATGTCCTTTGCTGAGAAGGCCCTGACCACACAGGGACATGAAAAATCCATGGAGAACTGTCTAAAAAATAGTTAGCTCTTGGTAAATTGGGGCTGAATAATTTCTCATGTTGGGCTCAGCTCTGCCATTTTCCTCAGTCAGTGGCTTTTTCTCTGGGAGCATTGAAGCTCTAGAGAAAACACGAGTCAGGAGAGCTAATATGTGTGCCTGGCCCTGGGGTTCAGGTAGCAGGTCCAATTGGCTCTACACAATGTGATATCAAACACTTTAGCAATGATCAGTCACAAGGTTGATATTTTGGTCATGTTTCTGCTTTCTTACTCAGTTTTTTAGGACCTTGTCAGGGAAGAAGGGTATGGTTTTTGGAGGCTCCCTAAGAGATCCTACCAAATTTTATGATTTCATATAGCAGTTCATAGTGTAGCACCAAGTTACTGAGGCAACTCATTTTGTTCAATATGGTTTATTTCAAAAGATGCAGAAGTATAATTTAGTTTAGAAAACACTCCATCTCAAATTATGAGAATAAAAGTGGTATTATGTCAATGAGTGAGTTTCAGGTGCTTAAACATTTTTGCTTATGTGTTGTTTTGACTAATTTCCAGAGGAGATTTTTAAAAGGCTTTGTATTGAATAAGCCTCATATTAATGTTTAAATCCATGTTGTTTTCTTAACTAACTTCTCTCTAGTTATCTGGATTGTTGCAGGACCCGTTATTAAAGCAAACACCAGGGTGGCCTTGCCTTTTGTGTGGAGGTAGGAAAGGGCTCACTGAACAATTGTAGTTAAGCTGAAACTTGAAAAATAACCAGGAATTGGCCAAGCTAGTAGGGGTCGAGTGAGGAGAAGGTTCTAAGCAAAGAGAAGATCAAAGATATAAGCCCTGAAGTCGGAAAGGACTTGGAAAAGATGCTGATCTGAAAAAAAGGCCAATGTGGCAGAAATTCTGGCAGAGGAAGCAAGAAGGCACTAGCAAATGAGGCCAGAGCGCAAGGCAGGCGCCAGATACTACAAGGTCTCAGAGTTCAGGAGGAGAACGGTGCCCTTTATCTTAAGAAGCATTAAAGTGTCTGAAGGAGGACACTGTGATTATTAGATAATGAATTGCAGGAGAGCAGGAATTGGTGAGACCAGTTAGCAAGTTAAGGCAGATGTACAAGCAAGAAATTAAATTGGCCTGGGCAGAGTAGGTGGCGGCAGAGACAGAGAAAAGCAAGTAGATTCCAGATATATATTAGGAAAAAGAATTGTACTTATTTTTTATTGTACAAACTGAATCCTGTGTCTTGCAGACCTAAGAAGCACCAGTAAATGTTCACCAGTCATGTGGAACCCATCACCTACAAAACATTTTTCAATTTACCTAGCCTCCTGTTTTGTTTTGTTTTTTCAGAAAGCCAAAGAGAAATTGCATAGAACACTGTTTCTCAAGTAAACGTAAGCTCAAACTAAATCACACAAAGCAGGTAACTAATTAAGAAACAATTATTTAGACAATTATTGCAAATCTACACTTTTCAGATGTGGAAGGCAGGGTATTTATTTTGATATGTATAATGTTTCCTGTGGGGAAAACAATAAAAAAGTGTCTGGAAGTTGTAAAGTTGGGTACCATTCAATGCTATAAGAGACACCATTTCAACACTGCAAATGATGTCCATATGACTTCTCCATCAGCTAACGGCTATCGGGAAAGAGTCTAAGATTTTCTTTCTAGCACTGAGTCCAATTAAGTTGGACTCAGTTTTTAAAGGCGTCGGTGTTACTTAATTGGGTGGTATTCATCCTTGCACTCACGGCTCCTACCAGGAGTGCTGTGGTTGTGATAAATCCATTATAAATTGATTCTGCGAGGACCATTTCTAACACTTCTTCTAAAACTCCAGGGATTACAAGTTTTTAGCTTGAGGAAGTGACCAGTAGATAAGGCTTGGGATAATAAGATTTTAGCAAAAAAAGCGTTGTGAAATGATCCATTTATATATTATTTAGTGAAAAACCCTTACTGAGCACCCACTGTCCATCTGGCATTATGCTAGGCTCTGGAAATATAAGAAATTCAAGAAACTTATGGTTTATTAAGGTAAATAGATATATTTTCAAAAATCATAATAATAGTCAGGAACTTAAATTTGGATTTAGTGGCATGAAAATAGCTGAAGCCATGAAAGCGGATGAGCCCCTCCCAGGGACTTTAACAAAATGCAGTCACAAAAGAGCACAGTAGGGGATCTTTTTTTTTTTTTTTTTTTTTTTTTTGCTGTACGCGGGCCTCTCACTGCTGTGGCCTCTCCCGTTGCGGAGCACAGGCTCCGGACACACAGGCTCCGCGGCCATGGCTCACGGGCCCAGCCGCTCCGCGGCATGTGGGATCTTCCGGGATCGGGGCACGAACCCGTGTCCCCTGCATCAGCAGGCGGACTCTCAACCACTGCGCCACCAGGGAAGCCCTAGGGGATCTTTTAACTAACAAAAAAGTTAAAGAGAGATCCGGTGAAGATGAACTGACACAGAGCCAATGAAAGACAGTCCACTGAAACCGTGGCAAGTCGAGACCATAAGGAGGCCAAGAAACTATGGTTTCTACTAAGAATATTCATATTGTCAAATGTTTAAGAGTACCAGTATAACAGACTGCAAAGTGTTTATTACGCTTAGGAGGTTAGGAAAGACTCTAGGAAATTTAGTTTTTAGCCACTGGCAGGGAAGAAGGCCAGATTGTAATTCGGATGTGAATGGCAGGTGTGAAAAAGTAGATGGCAAGTATAAACATCTCATGCAAGAAGTCTGGATGGAAAGGGAAGAAGTTAAGACACGAGCAGGAAAGGGTATTAACAGAAGGCCCTGAAAAGATGAGATCAACATTAATGGGAGGGGCCATTTACACAAAGAAATCAAGACAGCAGATATACCAAGACCTGTATTCAGTTACTGGTGGGTTTCTTTTTTTTTTTTTAATTTTTAAAAAATTTCATCTGCTCCTCTTAAGAAGCAGTAACCATTGCAATCTACTCATTGTGAGATTCACTTAATCTCAAAGCTACCCTTGTGGAGACTCTTCTATCATTATCCGAGCACTCAAATAATGCTAGGAAGTGGCTCTGAGACTTAAAAAACTACATGGTCAATGTCCATACCACAGTACATTAGCAGAACACTGCCAAAGTTTAGGTGGCTTGAATAAGCACTGAATGTGCACAGTTGATGATTAGAAACTCAGATTTTAATTAAAATCCTTACAGATTTGTGAAAATTCTTAATTATTGTGGCTGTTTATCCTTAACTAAATTTCACTTTATTCAAGCCCAGTAAAGCCTTAAGTCTCCTGGTGGAATTCATGTAACCCATCCAATTCATTATAAAGCAGTTTCTCACTGAGAGCTTAGAAGTGTTGGAATTTATGAACATCCAAGCCCATTTGATTTGATTTTGTCTCTGGAGCATGTTTGCTAATGCACAAATATTATTCATTAATGTGCTAAGAGGTGTTCACTAAAGCTGAGCTGTGGAATTACCTTAACTTCAGTAGAAAAGTCATCACTCTTCTCAGGCAAAGAATGCTGATGAGGAAAAGCCCTCCAAAGAACTGTGATGGTATAGAACAGTCCCAATAAATAAAACACATTTTACTGCTTTTGTTAATGTGCATGAGAAAGTAATTAAATCTATATCTTTTCCATTAATCTGTTTGTGAGATTTTATCTCCAGTGGGAATGGTGGAGAAATTCAAGAGTGATTCTGCAGAATGGTTAACTCTTAAATTCCTGTTATTTGTTTCTGTCATGAAGATGAAGTATCCAGTCTAAACTCTCTGGCAGGATGGACAGTGATTTAATCATATTGTTCAGGGCTCAGGAAATAACCATTTCTTACTTGGCAAGAAGGTAAAAGACATTGCTCAGTTAAGAGAGGCCCAGTTGTTGTCAGTTTAGGGCTGGTGTAGCAGTCCCATGTCACCTGGGACCCAGGTTCCTCCTTCACTCCCTCTCTGCCCTCCTGAGAATGTCCTCTCAAGGTTGCTAGCTTAGAACAGCTGTTTCCACACCACCTTCACATTGCAAGTAGCAGAAAGGAGAAAGAGGGAGAAGAAAAATGTACCTTCTCCCTTTTTAATTTACAGTTTATTGAAATATTGCATAATAGATAAACCAGCTCAAATCATAACATCCAGGTTAACAAATTCACACAAAGCAAAGGTAACCTTGTAACCATCATCCAGATTAATCTGGACGTTGTCAGCATTCTAGAAGTCCCCCTCTTGTTCCTTTCCATCATTATTCCCCCTCAAGATAACCATTATTCTGCATTTTAACACCATAGATTAATTTTGCCTGCTTTTGAAACTTACGTAAATGCAATCATAGAGTATGTTCCTCTGTGTCTACTTTGTTTTTCTCAGTATTATGTTTGAGAGATGTATTCATTGTTGCTTCCAAAGTTTTTCTTTTTGTTTTTGTCTTCTGGTTAACCTATAGCATTATATCGTGAGAATATACCACAATTATCCGTCAGTTCTACTGTTGACTAACAATGGGTGGCTATTACAATTAGTGCTAGTTATAAACATTCTTTCAGGTGTCTTTTTGTGAATGTATGTGTGTATTTCTGTTAGATATTCTTACGAGTGGGAAGGTCAGTTTATAACTTGTGTCTCTGATGAGCTTTAGGAGATATTACTAAACAGTTTCAAAAGATGCTTTACAAATTACATCACTTCATCAGCGCACAGCAATCTCAGTTGTTCTACAGCCTCAGTAACGCTTAATAATATCTGTCTCTTTAATGTTTAGCAATTCTGATAGATATTGCACTCTGGTTTTAATTTATATTTTTCTCATATCTAAGGTTGAACACATTTTCATGTATTTAATAGTCACTTGAATATCTTCTGTTGAAAAGTACCTGCTAAAGTTTTTGCCAGTTTCTCTTTTAACAATTTGTAATTTTAACAGCCTGTACAAGTTTATAGATTTGTAAAAGTTCTTTAAATATACTGGATATGAGTCTATTGTGGCATATACGTATTGAAAACAACCACTCCCACTCTGTGGCTTGCATTTCCATATTCTTAATGTTTTCTTTTATGAACCTAAGTCCTTAGTTTTAGTAAAGTTCACTTGATCAATGTTACCCAACATAGTTAATTCTTTTTGAGTGCCATTTAAGAAATATTTGCTCTCTCCAAAAACATGATATTATCCTGTTCCTGTTTAAATAGCTAACTGCTTTACCAGTTACATTTAGATCTACAGTCTATCTGGAATAGATTTTTATCTATGGTGTGCGGTAGGGGTAAGAATTCACTTTTTTTTCATGTGGAAATTCTGATGCCCAAGCATCATTTACTGAAAGGCCATCCTTGTCTATATATAATCAGTGTTATAAAGCAAGCCACTTTTTATAAAGCAAGTAACTATATCTGTATGGATTTGGGTTGTTTATGGGTTCTTTTATTTTTATTTTCCTGTTTCTTGATCTACTAGTTTTTTATATACCAATATCATACTGTCTTAATTACCATACAGCTTTATGATATATCTTGATTTCTGGGAGCCTTAAGTGCTCCAGCCTTGTTTCTCTACAAGCTTGTCTTGGATGTTCTTAGCTCTTTATATCACCATGTATGTTTTAAAATACCCTTGTTCCTGCTTTGCATATTTACAGATATATCTGTGGGTCATTAGCAACTGTATAATATTGAGACTTCTGACCTGTGAACATGGCATTCCCTTCATGTATTTAAGTTTTCTTTTTCTCAGTTACATTTTTAGTTATATTTTTGTTGTTTTGTGGTTAGTTTGTTTCAGTGCAGATGCCTCAAACTTTTCACTGGAAAATCAGTGGTTTTTATTTTTTATGATATTATAAGTGATACTGTATATTTTAAATGAAATTTTCTGTTTATGACTGATACATAGCACTACAACAACGCTCTATTTTAATAATGTGTCTAATAACCTTGCACTATTCTCATACTAATTCATTTGGATTTTCTATAAGCCCTATCATTTATTTATAAATAATTATAGTTTTATATTTCACATTCCAATTATTACTTGTCTTATATTCTATTTTTTATCTTCCCTTATTTTACTGGTGTAGGCTCTCAAATTCAGGTGAATAGAAATGTTGATAGCAGGTGTCCTTGACTTTTTCCACATTTCAGGGAAAAGTTTTTGATATCTCAACCTTTAAGTTTGAAGTTTGCTGTTGATCTTTTGTAGGTAATGTTAAACAGATTAAATAATTTCCTTTTAAGTTTAATTTGATAAAAGTTATTATGACTGGGTATTTAAATGTGTCAAAAAGTATTCTTTGGGTTTCCCTGGTGGCATGGCACAGTGGCTAAGAATCAGCCTGCCAATGCAGGGGACATGAGTTCGAGCCCTGGTCCAGGAAGATCCCACATGCTGTGGAACAGCTAAGCCCGTGCGCCATAGCTATTGAGCCTGCGCTCTAGAGCCCACGTGCCACAACTACTGAGTCTGTGTGCCACAACTACTGAGCCCACGTGCCTAGAGCCTGTGCACCGCAACAAGAGAAGCCACTGCAATGAGAAGCCCGCGCAATGCAACGAAGAGTAGCCTCCGCTCGCCGCAACTAGAGAAAGCCTGAGCATAGCAACAAAAACCCAACACAGCCAAAAATAAATAAATAAAATAAATTTTAAAAAAAATATTCTTTGCCTATTAAGATAATCATGTGATTTTCTACTTTACGTTAATATGATAAATCATACTGCTTAATTTTCTATTATAAAACGAATCTAAAATATCTCAAATTAAGTTGTCATTTTTGCAAGTCTCCAACTTACCTCTGGTTTGCCCTGCTCTTAAAATGTTCTTTCAAGGATCTCAACAGAGAGCTTAAGGTATTTTTTCTTTTGTAGATCCTGAACCCCATATTTTGTCTCCTTGACATCATGATAAAGAAAAAGCTATTGTTTCAGCAGTTTTTCATTGAACTTCCTAGCTCATTTATCTGCCAGTAGATGTCACAGGGAGAAACCACCAAATGTTGAACTCACTCTCTGCTTCTTTCTTCTCACCAATGCCTTTGCTCCTCATTTCTTGGCTCCCATGGCAGACATAATCTTTATTTTTTGACTACAAAAAAATGCCATGCAATTGGCAAAAGCGCTGCCTTTCTTGCCCCCACCAGGGCTCTTATCTTTAGCACCATGGCCACAAAACATCAAATGCCCCTAGAGAGAAAGTGGCTGACAAAATATTGGCTCACTTCTCTGTGCTGCTTCTCTCCTTGGCTTTGGTTTTCCAGTTCTGGTTGCCTTGGCAGCTTGCTTAAGCCATCAAACATTTTTAAATCTGGTTTCTCTAACTATTCCTGATGGGAAGCTTGATCTGTTTAACCCTATATAGAGACTAGTTTGATTGGTCTGGATTGAGTAAAACCTATCTGCAATTACATATCAGAAACAAATTAAAAAATACAAATGAAAAAATGAGCAAAAAGTATTTGAATAAAAATTTCTCCAAAGAAGACACACAATGGCCAACAAGCACATGCAAGATTTTCATCATCACTCATCATTAGCAAAATGTAAAGTAAAACCACAATGACCTACAAGTCATACCCATTAGTATGTCTATTATAATGATAAAAAAATAACCACACACATAGAAAATGAGTGTTGCAAGGGTATGGAGAAATTGGAACCCTTGTGCATTGCTGGTGAGAACGTAAAATGATGCAGTTGCTGTGAAAATGGTGTGATAGTTCTTCAAAAGATTAAACATAAAATTATCATGAGATCCAGCAATTCCACTTCTGGGTATATACCCAAAAGGACAGAAAGTAGAGACTCAAACAGATATTTGTACACTCATGTTCATAGTAGCATTATTCACAACAGTCAAAAGAGAGAAGCAATCCAAGCATCCATTGTCAGATAATGGATAAACAAAATGTTGTATATACATACAACGGAATATTATTTGGCCTTAAAAAGAAATGTCTGACACATTCTACAACATGATTTAACCTTTAAGATATCATATTAAATAAAATAAATCAGTCACAAAAGGACAGATACAATAGTTTCCACTTACATGAGGTACCCGAAGTAGTCAAATTCATAGAGACAGAAAGTAAATTAGTGGTTACCAGGGGCTAGGAAAGAGGGTATGAGAAATGAGTGTTTAACAGGTATTGGTTCAGGAAGATGAAAAAGTTCTGGAGATGGATGATCATAATGGTTGCACAATAATGTGAATGTACTTGATACAACATTACTTAAAAATGGTTAAAATGGTAAATTTTATGTTACATGTAAGTAACCTCAATTTAAAAAAACACTTCAACTATTCTTCATTAATCCCATGCCTGTTTACACTACAGATATAAAATTTTTCCCACTATTGTATCTTTCCTACTCATGTCTATCCCAACACAGGATTAAGTCTAATTTTAGCTATTTGTATCTTCAACTTTCTTTAGTTTATTCTATTTACTAGGCTATTTTCTACCCTGGTCCATTAAGGTTTCTGAAACCATACCACAATTTACATGGTAAATAATACAGTAACTTAATTTCTTATCATTAGTTGCCAATAAAAATCTATTTTTGTATTTGTAAATTTTCCTTACTAATCCTTCTTGAGCTTATATGAGGAAGATTGATCTAAAGAATCTGTCATACAAAGAATATTATTAGTATAATACAAATTATTAGAGCAATTTTAGCTAATCATATTATGACCAGAGCCAATTAAGCAACTAAATTCCAGATTTCTTTTTATATGCTTTCTATTGACCTGTTTCTAGCAGTTTGTTCTGTTTCCTCATTTGAAGCCACAGTTTCAAGAAACATGAATGAAGGGACACCTGAGAATTATGAATGAATCATACAGGTAATTGCACATGCAGGTAACCGCTTTGGCTGTTGATGGAGTAAGTGGCCAACCAGGCTGATAATTGGATACATGCAAGCACAATTAGGCAATTACGAATGCAGTAGCTTGCACAGTACACTTTTCCAGACATGTCTAATTATATTCACAAGTAATAGTATAGTACGCAAATTATTCCCTTCCTGGAAATAAAAGTGAGCCTAGAATAGAATGCATTCTTTTGCACTTAGGGTCAATATTTTATGACAGTTAAGATTAATGAAATAACAGGTTATTAGGTAACATTTAAGTGTGAGATGAGGCTGGTTAGACAGATAGATGATATATAAAGATGGAGATATAAATAGAGATAGAGATATATCTTCCCTGAACAGGGAGATCAACAGTGCCAGAATTATACTGAAGTGAGTGATTTAGAACCATGAATTCTATTTTTGTACTATTTCTACCCATTGTAGGAATCAGGATCTGGTAACACACACACACACACACACACACACACACACACAGATACATAAGCAGCATCTCAGTGGTCTCTTTCTTAAACAAACTTGGCTTTTTTTTTTTTTTTTGCGGTACACGGGCCTCTCACTGTTGTGACCTCTCCCGTTGCGGAGCACAGGCTCCGGACGCGCAGGCTCAGCGGCCATGGTTCACGGGCCCAGCCACTCCGCGGCATGTGGGATCTTCCCAGACTGGGGCACGAACCCGCGTCCCCTGCATCGGCAGGCGGACCCTCAACCACTGTGCCACCAGGGAAGCCCCAACTTGGCTTTTAATATGGAATTGAAAACTCATTTAAAGTAAAGTGGCAAGAACCAAATGGCCGATTAATGTGTTTTCCAGAAAAATTACACTTTTTAAAGAATCTGAATTATAATTTAAAAATAGGAAAGAAAGGAAAGAAGATTCAGTTGATCTTTTGGGGAATAGGGACTTTTCACATTACAATAAAAATGGAATACTCTAAGTTTAAATTAGTTTTCTTGAACATTCTATTCATTTTTAATTTGTGATTTTTGAAGACCAGAAAAATTGCTCAATATTATTCTAATATTGGTAGTGCCACTGCCACTTAGTAGCTATGAGGATTTAAGAAGCCATTTTCTTTCATAAACTACCATTTCTTCACCTATAAAATATGAATAATACCATCTAACTTTCAAAGAATTTTAAAGGGTTAGAAGCAACATATACAAAGTTTAGCAGAAAATCTAGATATAATTGTAAATTTGTAGGTGATAGTTATTATTCCTATTATGTTTTATTTAAGTAACTTTTTTTCTTCTTCTTTATTCCCCCATTTTAATTTTCTGCATAAGGAGAGAGTGTCTTCTAATTCATGCCCTCCCTGTGTCATCCTTCCCAAATGGTGTCTCTCTCATAAAATGTATTGGAAGAGGATAATAAAATAATTCTGTGGTAGGCACACTTTTAAGATGGCTCGCAATGATTCTTGCCTCTTGGTATTTAGTCTCCAGTATAATCCTCTCATTTTGAATGGAGCAGGACCTAGTGACTGGTTTCTAATTCATTGAATATGTAAAAGCTATGAGTTGTCACTTTCTAGATTAGGCCACAAAAGACTTGGATTCATTTTTCCCTACTTTCCCCTTCCTCCTGGCTTGCTCATGGCAACAATCCTTTTTGTTTTTGAGTATAGTTGATGTACAATGTTGTGTTAGTTTCAGGTGCACAGCAAAGTGAATCAGTTAAACATATACATATATCCACTCTTTTTTAGATTGTTTTCCCATATAGGCCATTACAGAGTATTCGGTAAAGTTCCTGTGCTATACAGTAGGTCCTTATTAGTTATCTATTTTACATATAGTAGTGTGTATATGTCAGTCCCAATCTCCCAATTTATCCCTCTCCACCCTTACCCCCTGGTAACCATAAGTTTGTTTTCTACATCTGTAACTCTATTTCTGTTTTGTAGATAAGTTCATTTCTACCCTTTTTTTTGAGATTCCACATATAAGCGATATGTGATATGTGATATTTGTCTTTCTCTGACTTACTTCACTCAGTGTGACAATCTCTAGGTCTATCCATGTTGCTGCAAATGGCATTATTTTGTTCTTTTTTATGGCTGAGTAATATTCCATTGTTTATATGTACCACATCCTCTTTGTCCATTCCTCTGCTGATGGACATTTAGGTT
This sequence comes from Mesoplodon mirus, assembly GCF_964341445.2. Classification (NCBI taxonomy): domain Eukaryota; kingdom Metazoa; phylum Chordata; class Mammalia; order Artiodactyla; family Ziphiidae; genus Mesoplodon; species Mesoplodon mirus. The sequence continues at coordinate 57,001,931 of NC_138984.1, forward strand.
GCTTCCATGTCCTGGCTCTTGTAAATAGTGCTGCAATGAACACTGGCGTCCATGTATCTTTTTGAATTATGGTTTTCTCCAGATATATGTATGGCAACAATCCTTGATGGAGCTTGGAGTGAACTCAACCCAAGTTGAGCCTTAAGATGACTGAAGCTTCTGCCAACACCTTGATTCGATATTGTGAGAGCTGCTAGTTCATAGATTCTGAAACAGATTCCCGATTGAAACAAAAAAACCAAAAGACCAAAAAGCAAAACAACAAAAAAACCCTGTGAGATAAAAAATGTTACTAAGTTTTTGGGTAAGCCACTAAGTTTGAAAGTAGTTTGTTATGCAGCAACAGAAAACTAATGCAAACACACCCACCGCACACTTTCATTTCCCAAAGATTTTTATTTGTAAGGGTCTTTCTCCAGGGCATTTAAAGATATATTATTTTCTGTGGTTGAAGACATATCTTCTTATTTACAAATGCCTTCTTATAGCTATTTCCTTCCTACCTTCATATCTTAGAAAGAATGGTTAGGCAGTAATTTTCTTCACAGTAGATGCCAAATGAGAAAAAATTGTACACTTCAGGAGTAGAGATCTAAAACACTGTATTTTAATAAATCAATTATGTAATAAAGTAGTCAGAAAACAATTTTGAGGTTTTAGATTTTTTTTGAAAAGCAACCTGAGAAACACAAATAAGAATAGATTGTTCTGTTCCCAAGGAGGTTACAATCTAATAGTTAGGGGAAAAAAAAAGAACCTATATAGATTTAAAGCTTACTAACACTCCAAGGTAATAAATGACAAATGGGTTGCACAAACAGTAAGCAAGTTAGAAAAAAGAAGAAAAACTTCCCAGGAAGAGGGCAGAGCATATTCTAGTCCTTCAAAATGATTAGAATTGGAAATCAGCCCAATTTCCAGCCTCTACTTTACCAATATTAGTGTCCTTGCTCCTTGGTAATTCATTTCTTTACTGATATCTACATCAGCATGGATAGTATTTTATTTTACTTATGAATCTATAGAATGGTATAGGACGTTTATATAATTGCCCCAAGGCTAGAGGAAATATTGGAATTAAAACCAAGGTTGCAAAACTCAAAGTAGAAAAAGAAATATAGTCAACCAATTAATTTTTTAAATTAGCTGAAAAAGAAAACAATCAAAATATAACCTATCATATTATTTGTCTGCTCTTACATAAACACAAAGTCAAAAACTAAAATTTGTTGTAAAATAACTATTGCAGTTTTCCATAACTGTTTTGTATCATGTTTCCATTTTAAACTCCTAGAAGACTTGTAGACTGTCTGGTTACATAGATATCTTGATTTAGCGATACTGATTAGATGCTCCTAGTAAACTACTTTTTCAAAATTATAATGTTATTCACACTCTGAGAGAGAAATAATACCCAGAGGAGCGTGAAGAAAGCAAGGAGGGTATGATGTCACAGAAGTAAGGAGATATGACATGTTAAACGGAAAAAATACTTAATAAAGGCAAATTTAATAGCAAGATTGAGTATGATAAAGACTCAGAAATGCCCACTGGATTTGAAAATGTGATGGTTCTTTGATTTTAATGAGAGATAACTTTAGTAGAGTCATGGAGCAGAAGCTGGAGTTCAGTGGATTAAAGAGAGAATGTGAAGTGAGAAAGTGGTGACGATAACCGACCACTTTTTTGACAAGTTTAGATGAAGAGCACAGGAGAGAGATTTGGTTACTGGAGGAACACTTAGGCTCAGGGAGGGACAATTTTGTAGGATGTTTACAAATTGGAGAGGGAGAGAGAGAGAGAGAGAGAGAGAGAGAGACCGAGACCTCCAAAGCAAGACCTAGGAAGTAGAGTCAGGTGCACTGGGAAGAAAAAGGTGGATTGCCTTTGAATTGGAGGGGGACTATGTCTTCTGAGAATAGAGAAAAGTATTATGAAGAGAAAATATGTAAGCCAATGTGTGCTTGTGTGAGAAAGATGATTCCTGACTGCTTTGATTTTCTCTCTGCTGAACATAAGGAGGGTAGGAAAATAGAGGGTAAGAAGAGGGAGGAAGAGATATTGGAGAGTGTGTGGCCAAAGACAACAAAAGGGCTTGACTGTGGCCTAGAAAGACACACACTGGATGGAGATCATAAACATAAACATAAACATGCAGTGGTGCCTGTCAGCTGTTGTGCAATTTCTTCCCTCAGTACTATCACTAACATTTTTATAAAAACTTGAACAAGTGATCTTCTGAATGCTGTAATTTCTTATTTCTATAGCTATATATGACTTTCAAGTCTTTATTCTGGAAAAGAGTTTGCTAACCATTGGTCTAAAGAAGAAATCAGTTAGAAAATTAGCTACATATTGGTCCATGAGCAACTACCTTTGTTCAAAGTTATCCTATTTAGATAATGCAGAATTGATTGGTTGCTTTTGTTCTCTGCGGTATAAAACAATCATAAGGTGATATAGATACAGAAGTAACTGGCGGCTTCTAAAGTGAATGCCTTAAATGCATTTATTGGAAGACCATTTCTCTTTTGAGTCACAGGTGAGTAGATGTGGTTGTCATATATACCTTATATAAGCAGCTCATGCAGCTCAACATGAAGAAAACAAACAACCCAATCCAAAAATGGGCAGAAGACCTAAATAGACATTTCTCCAAAGAAGATATACAGATTGACAACAAACACATGAAAGAATGCTCAACATCATTAATCATTAGAGAAATGCAAATCAAAACTACAATGTGGTATCACCTCACACCAGTTAGAATGGACATCATCAAAAAATCTACAAACAATAAATGCTGGAGAGGGTGTGGAGAAAAGGGAACACTCTTGCACTGCCGGTGGGAATGTGAATTGGTACAGCCACTATGGAGAACAGTACAGAGGTTCCTTAAAAAACTAAAAATAGAACTACCATATGATCCAGCAATCCCACTACTCGGCATATACCCAGAGAAAACCATAATTCAAAAAGACACATGCACCCCAATGTTCATTGCAGCACTATTTACAGTATCCAGGTCATGGAAGCAACCTAAATGCCCATCGACAGTTGAACGGATAAAGAAGATGTGGTACATATATACAGTGGAATATTACTCAACCATAAAAAGGAACGAAATTGGGTCATTTGTAGAGACGTGGATGGATCTAGAGACTGTCATACAGAGTGAAGTAAGTCAGAAAGAGAAAAACAAATATCATATATTAATGCATATATGTGGAACCTAGAAAAATGGTACAGATGAACCGGTTTGCAGGGCAGAAATTGAGACACAGATGTAGAGAACAAACGTATGGACACCAAGGGGGGAAAGCGGCAGGGGGTGGGGGTGTGATGAATTAATTGGGCGATTGGGATTGACATGTATAAACTGATGTGTATAAAATGGATGACTAATAAGAACCTGCTGTATAAAAAAAAATGTGCCTTCTTGATAAAATGTTTAAAATAAGTCATTAAAAAATTTTGTATTGTGAGGAAAAAAAAAAAGACTGGACTTAGTCATGAAAACACTCACTCACCTTTACTTTTGTCTTTTAGCCTCTTTCTCATATCTGTGTTGTTTTTGGTAGGGTGACAGAGAAAAGCATTAAGAGTTATAAACTTGGAAGGGAAGACAGGAGACATTGTAACCTGGAAATATCCACCCAGATATATTTTAGTTTATGTTGAAGATTAGATGCATTACTTTAAAGAAAGCAGCTCAACGTTTTTTATTTAAAGGCAAAGCAAATTGTTTGCATATAACTAGGGGTGAAAAGCTTGCTTGCAAACTAATTTTAAAAATATTTTCTTTTTCCAAATGATTTATCCCAACATACAAGTGAAGTCAGAGGCTATTCTTATTGGGAAAGACAGTATGTGAAGAAAAAACATCCTGGACCCAGAGATATAAAGTAGGGATTTGAGGCTCAATTCTGACATTTACTAAATCTTTGGTTTGGGGCAAGTCATTTAAACTCTCCAAGTCAGAATTTCCTACTTGTAAAACGAGAATAAGGCCTATTGTCCAGGAAGATTGTGTGAAAAAAAAATAATGACATAATACTTCTGAAGGTGTGTGGTAAAATATAAAGTGCTCTATAATACTGTTTTGGTTTGAGATATCCCTGAGACAAAATTTCCATCTCTGATCATTTTAATCATTTTGTTTCCATACATTTCTACTAGTGTGGAGATTTTTGGTTCTTGGTAATAGAAAATTCAATATAGACAGATCAAGCCTAAATTCATGTGAGGCATGGTATTTTGATTTGCCATCATACAAAACACTTTAGAAAGTTCAGAGAACACAGAAGAGGAAAAAAATAATTCATAGATCCACAGACCTATCACTTAAAGAGTGGGTATTATTTTTTCAATCTCCATTTCATTGGTTATATTTTGAAGTTTTTTGGAGATTTTATATATATATATATATATATATTTTTTTTTTTACTTTTATTAATCTACAAACATCACATTTTTCTGTGATACCACAGCCTTTATAGACATGAGTTCAAAAGGTTCCACTATATGGACTTATCACTCATTAATCATTTGATGTATTTTTAGTTTTTTACTATTATGTATAATGAACATAAACCTTTGTTGAATTTAGAACTTTTTAATCCCCATGGGACTTACTTCTTAGGTATATATTACTGGAGAGATTTACTATTTGCTATTTTGTTACCTCAAGCCTTCAATTTCATTTATTTTCTTTGAAAGATAGTGTCTTTAAAAAAATATCAATTGACTGAATAAATGTACTACAGTAGATGATGTTAATTCCCAGGAAGCTGCACTCTTCATAAGGTTCAGGCTGTTTCTTGCACCATAAAATCCCCCTGGTTACCTAACAGTATTTTAGAAGGAGATGGCACCTAATTTGTAGCATGACTTGTTTGTCAGTTTAGAAAGCTAGTTCACTGTCCAAGCTGGAGATATTGGTCTCTTCCAATGGCTATGTAGAGAAATGGAGTCATGCAGTGTCTCTAATGTTTTGTCATATGAGAGAGATTATTTCAAGGCTAGTTGGGCAAATGATAATGTAGGCAGAGCACATCCACAAATTAGATAAACAGATGGGCTTTTATTGCCGGAAATAATTCGTTCTTGGAAGGAACATCTAACACTGGTGACTGTCATATTCTGACAGCAGAGTGACAGTTGGGATAGGAGTCAGAGCTGACCTGGCACATTTCTGAAGGATGACATCTCTGAAGCAAATGGGTAGTAGTTATTTAGTAATACAGTACATTTGGTAAATTATTTATCTCGTCACATTTACTTAGTTATATTATTCATTCCTAAATATCTTAACTTTTTATAAGCAATGAGTACTGGAATTCTCACTGGTGCTAAATCTAATCTTAGTTCACAGACAGTTCTGTTATCATTTCAAATAGCTACAATCAGGAGCATTTCATTACAGTGAAATGCATGGTGTGAAGTACAAATCAGATGTGACACCTTATTACTTACTTAAGAATGGCCTTCAATCCTCAAAATTCTAGATAAGTGATGCAATATTATTTATATCTGTTTGTATTGTGAAAAATTTGAGGCAAGGAACTACTTCTCATGTAGTTCATACATTTCATTTCTATCTTCCAAAGCCCAGTGCTAACGTCATAAACAGATTCATAATAAAACTGCTTGCTGGTAGATGGATGGATGGATGGATGATGGGTGGATAGCAGGAAAAATCATTCCCCCATCTCCAGTTATTGTCAAATTTGTTACATGGTTCTTTAGTGTCCAAGCTTCCTTGAATTCCAAAATTCTAGTAACAAGTGGGTCATTCTTTAATTTACTTTCTCATTCACTCCACAGCTATGCTTTGAAAGTCTACCATGTATGTGCTCAACACTGCAAATGGGCTCAACACAGCATAACCTAAAAAGTTCAATTGCTGCTTTGAGATTGTAAACTGATAGAGACGTGGTATGTGCCACTACCAAAGTACTTATGATGAACACCTAATTTGAATGGGGAAGGTGGGAGGGAGGCAGGGAGGAGAGAGTGAATGAGAAAGAGACAGAGAGAGAGAGACAGAGAGATGGAGAATGGCTTTGGGAAATAACCATAAACCATTTAGTGATTTCATTCAATAAAGATTGTTTAGAGTATCAGCTTTGTCAGACCCTACTGATGGACCTCAGAGTAGCAGTAGTGAACAAGAAAGACACAGTTGCTAGCCTTGCAGACTTCACCATTTGAAGGGCAAAACTTACTCTCTGGTTGAACTAAAAAACTGGTTCAAGTGAGTCAGGCAGGGAATGGTGGGCTTCAGGGAATAAGACTCCCCAGTGCTGATGAATGGACAACTGATTTGTATGATTGATAATGTAGAAATCGATCTTTTCAATGTCCTCAAAAAAAATTAACATGAAATAAATCCATCTAGAGGAAGTCAATTAAGTATTTGAATCATAGTGAGCATTTACACTACTCCTGATATTTTCTCAACACTATCTTTTTAACCCTTCTTGGAGTGACTGTAAACTCTATTTTGCAGATGAGGAATCTTAAGTTTAAGAAATATTAAGAAATTCTACCAAAATAACACTGCAAGTATATGGCTTAGCAGGGATTAAAAATGAGATTGTAAAATTCTGGTCTTTCTTGACTGCTTACATTGATAACAGAGTTTTTAAAGCAAAATGAAAAGAGAAGGTGCTGAAAATTTTGTCATTTGATTACAAAACACAAAATGCAATAAATAAAGCAGAGAAAGTGAGAAGTCAAAAGAAAATATATTAATTACATATATAGCTTTAAAAAAGTGTTTATTGCTTCTTTTAATATAAATGCTCAACCTGACTTTCTCAGTGAAATCTTCTCAGTTTCCCATTAAACATTCCCATTCTCAACATAACTCATTACACACCCTGTGCTTACGATAATTTATAGATGCCCATGGTTCCAGGAAGGGAATGACCTTTGTCAATACTGTATAAATAAGACATAAGGCTTCTAGGTTTTTCACATCAGAGTGAAATTCTTTCAGGTTTTATATAGGAAGAGTGACAAATTATAGATTTATTTATTAAAGCTAAAATAGTTCAAATCACATAAATGCTACCAACATGTCTATAATACCACAATCAGCGTTCAGAGTAAAACAATTTTTTTTTTTTTAAAAAGTACATTTGAACATTACGAAGAAAAATCTCTGCTGCTTCATGTTGGGAGAAAGTCCATAAAAGTTCAAACCATAATATGCTACTAAATCACAATTACTCTTTGTAATTACTACCATTAAAACTACTATGTAGTTTCATTTATTTGGGAAAACATGTTGATAGTTCATCTTTTCTTGGTTCTAGTTCTAACGTAGTGGGGTCGATGAAGAATAGAAGACTTTATAGGATATCAGTTATTTCAAGGTTTTTGTTTAAGGCATCTTTCCTTTAATCAAACAAAGAATTTGTCAAGCATATAGCATGAACTTATAGTTTAGCTTTTTGGACAATGAAATGCTCAAGCTATGAACAAATCAAAGAAGGTCAAACCCAGCATGAATCAAATTAGTGCAAAAGGATAGGTGAAATTTTAAGAACTGTATATTAGGACTGTTCTTTCGCTCCAGCTATGAGAGGTGAAAGGGAAAAACTCTTTCTCTGTACTCACATGCCTGACACTAACTACCTAGAGTTAGCGCAGGCCCCACAGGTTAAGGGCTCAGTCCCAGAGGACCGTCCCCACTTCAGATGCTAATCTCAAAGTCTGGACCTCCTACACTTCTGGCCAACCGGTTATATATCAGGGGTGATCACAACCCCCTCCTAAGATTCAATTATTGGCTAGAATGGCTCACAGAACTCAGGAAAGCACTTTACTTACTATTACTAATTTATTTAAAAGGATATAACTCAGAAACAGTCATGTGGAAGAGAGGCAAGATAGGACAAGATATGTGGGAAGGAATGTGGCGCTTCCATGCTCTCTCCAGGGATGCCATTCTCCTAGCACCGAGACATGCTCACCAAACCTGAAGTTCTCTGAACCCCCTTGCTTAAGGTTTTTATAGAGGTTCCATTAAATAGGCGTGACTGAGTAGATTATTGACCACTGCTGATTAACTCACCCCAGTTCTTCTCCCCTCCCCAGTGGTCAGGGAGAGGGGCTGAAAGTTCTAACCCTCTAATCACCAAGTTGTTTCCCCTGGCAACCAGCCCCCATCCTCCAAGATAACCTCATTAGCACAAACTCAGGTTTGGTCAAAAGGGGCTTATTATAAATAACAAAAGACATTCCTCTCACCCCTATCACTCAGGAAATTCCAAGGGTTTTAGGAGTTCAGTGCCAGAGACCAGAGATAGAGACTAAATATTATACATATTTCTTATTATGCCACAGAAGTGATTCAGTTTAATCATTAATGACTGGATATACGTGAATTCCAATAATCAGGTTGTACAAATAATGAATATGGCTTTTTCCAAGAGTGTGACTCAAAATATTGATAACTTGCAAGGAGTATGAGGTTTTTAAACTGAAGAAGGAAAGAAAAAGCCAGGAGGATAGAGCTAGGGAGGTGGTAAGTAAGTGTTCATATGGTTAAAACTGTTCTGCTTTATTGAATATGCATATTTTATGTATACAAATAATGAAGGGGTAGGGAAATTTAGGTCTTACTCCAGACAGCTACTCACATGTTACATCAATATAATGTATACTGTATGGGTAAAAATTACCCATATGTACAAAATGTGTAGGAGAGCAGAAAAATAGAAATGTGGTCTCCAACCTTTGGAAATGTGAAAATATATTTTTAAAAGTAAATTTAAAATGCAATATATATCTATATCATTGAAATCCTTTTAAAACTGCTTTCATCTATCACACAGAATTATAATTTATTTTTTTAAATCTAGAGAAACAAAAGCTAGATAGATTAGTCTTATGACACTCAAATATTCTTCATTTGATATCAATTGGAAAAGAAAACTTGAGTCATTCAGTGTATTAGTCATCCACAATAAAAACAGTATTGTATTTTAACTTGAAGTTCTTTTTAAATTGGCTGTTTTAATTATCAGTGTGCATTCTTAACAAAAAATAGAAAGTAATTAAATAAAAACGAATAAGTTTCAGAGTTCACTAGAGAAAGAAAAGATGGCTATCTCCTTCTTCCTCTAACTTTTCCAATAGTTAATTATGTTAGTAATATATTTTCATTATAAAAAATTAGAAAATTCACATAAGCCAAAAAAATAATTGGTATATTTATATTCTTCTCCTAGATATAACTACTATTAACCTTTGGCAAAGTTTCTCCCAGACTTTTTTCATCACATGTTATTAGTTATTTTTTTGTTTTGTTTTGTTTTGTTTTTTTCGGTACGCGGGCCTCTCACTGTTGTGGCCTCTCCTGTTGTGGAGCACAGGCTCCACACGCTCAGGCTCAGCGGCCATGGCTCACGGGCCCAGCCGCTCCACGGCATGTGGGATCTTCCCGGACCGGGGCACGAACCCGTGTCCCCTGCATCGGCAGGTGGATTCTCAACCACTGCGCCACCAGGGAAGCCCACATGTTATTAGTTAAATAAATATTTTTATAAGATCAGGCAGCATATGATATTTTTTCACTAAATTATATATGAAGAACACGCTTCTACATTATAAAAGTGTCCTTCAATATCATTTGTAACACTGTTTTATCTTATTTATGAATAAATCATGACTTATTTAATTGTTATAACAACAGAGAAACATTTAAAGGAAATTTAAATGCCTAGAAGAGGCCAAGCAGATAACTTAAATCTTTGAACTAGACAATAGCGCTTGTGAAACAACCAGAGAACCCAAGCCTTGTCTAATGGATTTTAAGTTTAATTTAAAATAAAAACAGAAACAAAAATCACATTTTTAAATCAAGAAAAAAATAGAAATATTTATTTTGCAGCATATCTGATAATTCACATATGTAAAGACTTTAATGGGTCTAATCCAGCTGAGACCCAAATTATTTTGTACTTTTTAGATTTTTTAGTCCCTGATTTTATGATATTAAAAAATTCTGAGAAGTCTGAGCTGGGGGTATATAACTCTAGAGCTGATTTCCTTTTCCTTCTGCAAGGTTCCTTGTATTGACCTTTTTTTTTTTTTCCAAATTGTTTGAGACTTAGAGAAAACTTGCAAAGATAGCACAGAGAATTTTATTTGCTTTTCACCAAAATTTCCTAAGTATTAAAATATTAATATTTCACCACATTGGCTCCTCTCTCTGTGTGTGTGTGTGTGTGTGTGTGTGTGTGTGTGTGTGTGTGTGTATGGTATTTCTAAATTTGTGGTTTGCTAGATTATGTAAGTGTTTTTAATTAAAGTCACAACTCCTCCTAACTTAGACAAATAATTGCATATACTTTCCCCCAAGGGTCTTATTTAAAGCAGAGAAAAAAATCCTTATAATCTTACTTTGTTGGTTGTCTTACTGGTAGATATTTTTCTAGTATGCTTTTTCACTGAAGCTATAGTGGCTTAAGGATTATTAATGCATGTGAGGATCTCAATTCTGATGTTGCAAGACCTTTTCTCCTTTTAACAAGTGATGATCAATACCCACAGTTTTTGGGTCCTGGTATCAGCATATGCCTCTAAGACAGCTGTGGCTTCCTTTCTTGTTTATCACTTTGGTTTCAACTTATTTTCATTTTTGCTTTATTTGGATTTTTACCTTAACCTATTGAGAAATCTCTTATGCATTTAAAGATATGTTGGTAAAAATGTATTCAGCATTTCTAGAAGTTTAATAGTGCATAGTTTTTCCATAACATCAAAGCAGCCATATTGCCAGAACAATTCTAAATAACAGTTTTAAACATAACATCTTCAACTGTTTTCCTTGAATATAATTTTCACTATTTTTTCATGAGTCTGCAAAATAAAAATTAGCAAGAACTTATCATACTTATTGTTATAGATTCTTCTTCTCAAAGCACTGATGAAATCACTGTATATCAAACAGTTAATTTTATTGATATTCTCCTCCACCAATTAAACTGAGTATTTCTTTGGACATTTTAAAGATAAATCCTATCTTGGGTATGGAGAAATTTTGTTGTTTTCTTAACATTCAAATAAGTTATCATATTTTTCAATGTTTCTTGTGATGGCCTGCTATTTTTAGACAAAAAGATAACAAGTAATAAACTTCTGAGCAACATATTAAAGAAAATGAATGCTTAAATGACATTTGACACTAGCAGAACTGGAAAGTGAGTTGATCAGAATCACACTGGTTAGCCTGGAAAGTGAGTTTTTTTTTTTTTTTTTTTTTTTCGTTGGTACGCGGGCCTCTCACTGTTGTGGCCTCTCCCGTTGCGGAGCACAGGCTCCAGACGCGCAGGCTCAGCAGCCATGGCTCACGGGCCCAGCCGCTCCACGGCATGTGGGATCTTCCCGGACCGGGGCACGAACCCGTGTCCCCTTCATCGGCAGGCGGACTCTCAACCACTGCGCCACCAGGGAAGCCCGAAAGTGAGTTTTTAACAGAAAGCAAATTTGGCAGTGCTAACTCTGAACTATTCATTGGCTATGACATGATTTGACATTATAATCGTTCACTTTACACTCTTTGTACTAATTCTTTATATGTAGTAAGCAAACTTGTCTTTACATTTTGGCTTCCCATGTGATTTCCTACAAAGAACATAAGTCGGTCAAGGAAACTATAAACCTTGTCTGCTTAGCAGTTATATTTCTTTTTGCATGTTACTAAATTAGCATTCCATTTTGCATTAGCTTCTGTGAGCTTGGCTGGCCTGAGACCATCTGGGAAAGACTGAAAAACTAAAAATGAAAACTGAAATATTGTGAACACAGAGACTCTGGGATGCTATATACATTACCAGCTAGTCAGCTACCCCTTAAATGACTCCTGTGCCTTAGTCATGTAAGCAGTCATTCATTTCTGTCATTATTCATCTAATAATAGATTTATCCATCCACCCATCCATCCATTTATCCATTCACTGAACCAGCACTTATTAAGTATCTCTGTATATCTAGCTTTGTGCTAGCTGGTAGTAATAAAGAGACAATTATTTCCTATAACCTTTCTTTAGAAGGGAGGCAGATATGTGAAACATATAAACATAATCATGTATTACAAGCATAAAAATAGAAAAATGTGTGGTATTCAGTAGGGTCACAAAGGAAAGAGTGAGTGATTCTACTTAGTTTACCCTGTAGAACAAAAAAGAGGAAACAAATATTTGTAACTCTCCCAATATCATCAATTTCTTTCACTTTCTCTGAAATTATGCCTTTAGTTATGAGAGGATATGAATTGATCCTGAGTATATTTTGACTATGGGAAAACATGCAAATGAGTAAAAATGAAATGAATAAAAGTAGGCAAAATTTTAAAAGTCACACTACAATAGCTGTAATTTTGGAAATATTTCCTCATTTAATAAGTATATGTTGAACACCAACATGTATTGATATAAGACATAATTTAATCACTGAATTTTGTGACTAAAAATTATGCATCAATAGCTTTGAACCTGGCCCCTTCTATTTTTGGAATATGTTCTAGATTATTATTTATTAGACTTTGAATTTTTCATGTTAAATTTTAAACTATTGGAAGAAACCATCATTACAAATCTCAGCTTTTTAGGTTCATACTCATTACATAAATTTTGAAACAACTACAGTATATATATTATTACACAGATCAAGAAGAGCTTAAAAGTGTTTAATAGTGCTTTCACCAATATATGAAACATGTATGTTTAACAATTGAGTTTTAATCTTTGAAACATATAAATGCCATATAGACATATATATATATAACTTTATCTGTCCATAAAAAGAGAACTTATTTTTTAAAATATGAAGGAACAATGTTTGTTTTTTTGAGAGACTAAATTTTGTGCTCAATGATTATGAGATAAAAAAAGAACTTAGAAATTTAACTGGGCACACTGGTCATGAGCCAATACTGGATTTCCATAAATTATGGGATCTAAAACTACTGATCTGACATTTATAAGGGTAGCTTACAAAATTTGTTTTAATTGTTCCATTACAAAATTTGATTGTCTTTGCAAATATTTGGCTATGGATTAAGAATTTTAGATATTTATTTATATTTTAAGATTATTGAGGAAATATATGATGTCTTCCCTTCTTAATACAGTACAAAAAGTTACTAGTGTTGTAATTTTGATTCTAATGGCTGATACTTAACAAAGAGTATAGATTATTTTAAACTCTTTTACTAAACTGACATCACAAATCCTATGTATATTCTCAAACTTGTTTATTAAGTTAGAACAAAAATTAGCACATTTCAAGTATGCTCATTCAAAAATCACAAAGTTTAAGGATTTAAATTTCACTCATACTTCGTATTTCCTTATTTAGGTAAAAGGCGTAGTATTGAGTATTAAATATAGTATTAAATAGTAGTATTAAATAACATAAGGCTTGTTTCATGGAGAATCAAATATGGTAACTGTGATAAATACAGAATAGAGATATGAGGCAAAGGGCTGGTATGGAGGAGGGAGTGATTGACAGTTCTTGATACAAGACAGTCTTTCAGAAGAATTCTTGCTTGAACTAGGCTTTTGATGACAAATAGAAATTTTTTCAGGTAAATGAGGGTGGTGAAAAAGGTTATTGACCACAGAGGAAAATAGAATAGCACATTCAAGAAACTATATGTCATTCAGTATTCTAGTATGCAAGATGCAGATTCACAGCAGGAGGTATGAGATGAGTATGGAATGCGGATATGGTCAGATTCTACAGGATCTTGCAACCCAAGCTAATATCTTATGATGTGGATAATGGCAAGCCACTGAGACACAGATAAAGTCTAGAAATTGAGGTAAAAACACTCAAACACACACACACCCCTCCCACACACTACTTTTCACCTTAGCAGATATGTTATTTACTTCATATTTCTAAAAGAGAAAAAGAAAACAACTGAATCTTCTCAAAGTCTTACCAATTATAGTTTTGGAAAGGACCATAGGAAGTTTTAAGGCCAATCTCCATTTTGTGCAGATAAAGAATTTATGTTTCTAAGAAGCTAAATGAGGTTCTTAAACTCTTACCAAGGACCAGATGCAGAGCTGGACTAGAACACAGGTCCTCTAATTAATTGTCCAGAATTATTTGAAGATTCAAAATCATTGTGACTTGGCAAGATTGTTGCAAAATATTGATGCTTGGTACTGCTTGATCCCAATCATCATTTGCCTACAATAGCTCATCTTTAGCTTTCATTAATTCAGGTTCCTTGCCTTTCAGATTGATTGTTGTCATATGCGCTGTTAGTACGAGTAGCATTTGGTTTTCACGTGGCTTCTTTTAATCTCAGTATGATTGAAAACAAAATGAATGTTTCTGGTGAATATCTATGCTCTAACCCCAGCATGGAAGTCCAAATACAGAATAGCTGTGCATTGGCAGAGACCCAGGACTGAAACAGAAGGGGGTGCCGAAGGTCTGATGACAAGAGTCAAGGTTTTTGGCTTATTTATGAAGGAAAATTAACACATGGGCTTTAAATGAAAAATATCCCATCTTCATGCAAAATGCAGCAACATTAATTACAAGAGTAAAGTCTATTCATATCTTACTTCAGAAGAAGGTGGGTTATTTTTCATTCTGGATGCACTGATTGTTATTCAATAACCTTGTTGGATTTTGCCCTTAACTGCATTTATCAGCTATGAGAGTTGCTCAGAAAATAAGTTTATAAGTTTAATTACCAGAACATTATGCAGAATGCAGGAAATTTGATGGTGGTTTTATATTCTGCTGGCATGTGAGGGAACATTTCAAAGGGCTCAGTTCTGATTGTTTGTGACATGGTGTTTCCTTAATTAAGAATGGCTGTTCTACATGTATCCTTCCCGCACAAGGTATATGCCAAGATTTAATTTTTTTAGCTCACCTTTTTTTCAACAGCAAAAATCAAGATCAACTTGCTGACTTGTTGGAAAAAATGCTAGTACTTAATAATTTTAAGCTGCTATTTAAGAAAGAAGCTCTTCCACCAATATAAGTTGACTTTAGTTTTTTAAGAAAATGTATATCATGTGTGTTTCTGAATGTGTTTGTGGTTGTGTGACAATGATAAACTGCTAAGTTTTTCTCTCAAAGCTGTCACTGCATCACTGAATTTGTTATTTTGACTTTCAGGTTTCACTCTGACACTTAAAGGGAACATATGCTTTACATGTTTGCTTGGGGTGCATGATTAAGAGATGAACACTCTCCTATCTACTTCCTGAGATTCAGAAACAATAGCTTTCAGAGTCTCTTGAAGAAAACAACCTGGAAGACTGGAAGACTCCGAATGGAAGCGTATGTATACCTAACAGTCTGCTATGTCCATACAGTTAACATTTGATGGCTACTGTTTCCCTCCATTAGTTAAACCTAAGATAATTGATCAGTCTATGAAATTATTGAAGATCTATTTTTACAAGCCAACAGTTTTTGTGTTTTTTTTTTTTAGAAATTGAAATTTCATGCAAATAGAGAAAAAGGAAGATTTCTTTTTGACATTTTTATAATTCCAGGAAGGTTGGGGGAATTCTTAGGTAGCTAAGGCCCCCAAAGTCTTGGACAACAAGAACCCTAACTACTTCTCTAACCTGTTCTGATATCACTCTTCTCCTGGCTATGTTCCTGCCATGCCAATCATCTTTCTGTTCCTCAAGTATTTCTCACTCATTTTTACTGAAGGTTATTTATCCTTGCCATTCCCTCTACCTGAAATAATCTTCCATGGATCTTCCACGGATCTTCCATGGATCTTGAATAGCTGACTCCTTGGTTGCCATTCAGGTTCCAGTTCAAATGGCCTTTCCTCAGATGGGTTATGCTGATAATCTAATCTACAGCACAGGGCTCCCTAATACCAATCACCCTCTTTCTCTGTCTCTTCAAACTTCCTTTATTCTTGTCATAACACTTAGATGTATCAGAATGTATCTAGTTGCTGACTGTCTGTCTTCTGCTTGTAAAATGTAAGGACTTTGGTGATCCTTGTCACCATCACATTCCCATTAGAGTAAGTCCCCTACATACGAACGAGTTCTGTTCTGAGAGTGTGTTCGTAAATCCAATTTGCTCATGGGTCCAACAAAGTTAGCCTAGGTGCCCAACTAACACAATCGGCTATATAGCACTGTACTGTAATAGGTTTATAATACTTTTCACACAAATAATATATAAATAACAAGCACAAAAAGTAAAGAAAACATTTTTAATCTAGTACCTTGAAAAGTAACAGCTCCATCACCACTGCTGTTATGCTTGCTTCCTGGGCTTGAAATAAAGATACTCTACTACTGTACTCTATACAGTACTCTACAGTAAAGAATACAAAAGCACAACCACTTGTAGAGGATGCACGCACGTGACAATGTATGCCAGACACATGAACTAACTTACGTGATTGGGCATGCGAACACACATTCGCATCTTCGAAAGTTTGCAACTTGAAGGTTTGTATGTAGGGGATTTACTTTATTTAGAAGGGTAGTAGCTCAAAAATATTGGTAGAATATAAGAAAGAACAAATGGGAGCATCCTGTGTGTGGACTTTTCTGTAATACATCCAATACATTTTTGTCCTAAACTGGCCGTTACAAATTCAAATGCCTACAGAGGTCAGGCAAATAACATAACTGAAATAGGCCAGGTATTGTGATTGATGGGGATAGGAAGGGTAAGATTTTGACAAATTGAGGAACATTAGCCCCACCTACACTCAGTTCTGACTATCATTTATTACCATGAATTTGGACTCCAAAATGCCAGAGTTTATGTATAATTCTTAAATTTTAATGTTGGTAAAATAAATCTATTTAAAATTTTATTAGCCAAAAAATATATCTCTATGCTATTGCTGAACCTATTGCTGAACTTATGTATTGCTGAACCTCTTGTTTGCAACTTCAGCTATGAAATTAAATGTGACTGTGAGAGAGTATCAAAATATCCCAGGGGGGAAAGAAATCTTAGAAAATTTGATACGACATGTCACTCCAAATAAGCTATGTTTTATGTGACATTTCCATCCATAAAGACTAATTCAGTTGTAACTGAAACCCCAAAATAACAGTGGTCTGAACAAGGTACAAGTTTATTTTTCTCTCATAATGAGACATGGTTTGTTTCTTTGTAGACCAGGAATCTGGTCTCCTTCAACTTAATTGCTTCACCACCCTTACAAATGAGTTTTACCTCATGGTCCTCAATAGCTGTTTCAGTTCAAGATATCAGATCTGCATTTTGAAACAAGAATAAATTTTGTGGCAGAAGCAAAAAAAAGAGAGACATCAGATTTGTACTGCAACCAGCAGAAAGAAGGAAGGGGATGAAAGAAAAGTGGTAAAGAATATCTGTCACTCAACTCTTAAGAAATTTTCCTGGAACTTGATACATACAGTTACTACATATTCAACATATTTATTCAACAAATATTTACTGAGAGAAATTAAGTATGAATACACAACACATTTTTCACTTGGCCCCCAGGATATGGCACTAAGAAGGCATCCTTCTGGGAGGTGGGGAAACTCCAGTGAACAAGACCATAATATCGGCCCTCATGAAATTTATGTTCAGGGAAGAGAAGAAAGAAAAATGAAAAGTACACAGAAGTAAAATATATACAGTTGACCCTTGAACAACATGGGTTTGAGTTGAGTGGGTCCACTTACAGGTGGATTTTTTTCAATAGTAAATACCACAGTACTACACTATTCCCAGTTGACTGAATCCACAGATGCAGTACCATGGACACAGAGGAACCAGGTACACAGAGGGCCCACTATAATCTACACAGTGACTACTCAGAGGGTGGGCACTCCTAAATCCTGCATTGTTCAAGGGTCAACTGTATAAAATACTGAAATAACTGGTCTCTAAAGAGACTGTACCATTTTACATTCATACAAGCAATGCATGAGAATTTTAGTCAATCTACACCTCCACCAACTGTTGGTATTTTAAAATTTAGCCATTCTGTGGCCATAATTAAAAATGCTGCAGAGGGTGTGGAGAAAAGGGAACCCTCTAACACTGTTGGTGGGAATATAAATTGGTGCAGCCACTATGGAAAACAGTATGGAGGTTCCTCAAAAAACTAAAAACCGAGTTGCCATATGACCCAGAAATCCCACACTTGAGCACAGATCCAGACAAAACTATAATTCAAAAAGATATATGCACCCCCTTTATTCACAGCAGCACTATTCACAATAGCCAAGACATGGAAACATCTTAAATGTCCATTGACAGATGAACGAATAAAGAAGATGTGGTACACATATACAATGGAATACTACTTGGCCATAAAAAAGAACAAAATAATGACATTTGCAGCAACATGGAGGCAGACAGAGATTATCACACTAAATGAAGTAAGTCAGAAAGAGAAAGACAAATACCATATGATATCACTTATATGTGGAATCTAAAATATGATAAAAATGAACATATCTACAAAACAGACATAGACTCACAGATATAGAGAATAGACTTGTGGTTGCCAAGAGCAGGGCAGGATGGGGTAGGGAAGGATTGGGAGTTTGGAACTAGCAGATGCAAACTATTATACATAGAATGGATAAACAACAAGGTCCTACTGTATAGCACAGGGAGCTATATTTAATACCCTGTGATAAACCATGATGGAAAATGATATGAAAAAGAATATATATATGTATAACTGAATCACTTTGCTGTACAGCAGAAATTAACACAACATTGTAAGTCAACTACAGTTCAATAAAATTTTTTAAATATTTAGCCATTCTAATAGGTGTGTAACGCTTTTTACTGTGGTTTAATTTGCATTTCTCTGGTGAAAAGTAATGATTAACACATGTTCAAATCCTATTTGCCATTCATATTTCTTTGTGAAATATATGTTCTTTTACATGTTTTCTTTAATTTTTTGGTTATCTTTTTTAATATTACATTGTAAATGTTCTTTATATATTCTGGATGCAGATCCATCAGTTAGTTACATGTTGTACACATATTTTCTCCAAGTCTATGACTTTCCTTTTCATTATTTTAACTTTATCTTTCAAAGGGCTTTAATTTGGATGAATACTACTTTACTATTTTTTTGTTTGCATTTTGTACTTTTTGTGTCCTGTTTGTTTTTTTTCCTAATTCAACATCACAAGAATTTTCTTCTATGCTTTCTTCTAGGTCTTTAATAGTTTTATCTCTTTTATTTAGGCCTATGATCAATTAAGGGAATTTTTGTGGATGGTATGAGGCATGGGTCAAGGTTCATTTTTTCTCTTATAAATATTCAGGTATTTCAGCACCATTTATTGAAATTAATATACATTCCCCATTGTATTACCTTGTCATCGTTGTCAAAACTCATTTGACGGTATAACTGTGAGTCTATTTCTGGCCACTCCATTTTGTTCCATTGATTTTAATGTCTATCATTATGTGAATATCATACTATAGCTTTATAGTAAGTTTTGAAATCACATAGTATGAGTCCCCCAATTCTGTTCATTTTCAAGAGTGGCTAGAATGGTTATATACTACTTAACTTAATCCTAACAATATACTCTGGTATAGTCATTATTGTTATTGCCATTTTACAGATAAGGAAACTGGAGCAGAAAGCTTATATACAAAAATGGCAGAGCCATATTTGAACATTGCCAGTGTGACTCCAAAATCTATTCATTCAATCATTATGTAGTTCTGTCTCCCTGTACATGGACAATATGATGTTGGAACTATGTATGGACACTAAAGACTAAAAGATAGTGAAGGCCATCTGTATTGAGTGTGTGTGTGTGAGTATGCATGTGTGTGCACGTGTGTATGTATAGGTATAAGCAAATTCAGAACAAGAACTTGTACTATCTTTGAAAAGATAAGAATTTCCCCATTAGCCTCAATAGATTTAACTTTACAATCTGTGCTCAGTTTCTATGCTCTTTTTGGCCTTCCTGGTAAAAACAGGTCTAAACCCTTAATTATATTGCCACATATGCCATGTTTCAAACTTTGGTTCAGCTCTTATGATCTCTCTAAAATATCTGAACTGCTACAAGTTTATACAATAATATTGGTTTATAGATTTACTTAAGGCAAGTATTAAAATCTTATTATGAAACAACTGTGTTCCTGAGACAATATATGAGAGTCACAAGATAACAGTCATAGGCCCTGGTGGAAGAAGAGAGCGACACATTTAAATTTAAAAATTCAGCAGGATTATCTATTTTTTTAATAATTATCATATGAATAAAGTCTCTAAGTGCCTGAAATAAGGGTAACTGACTCTGCCTGGGCTGTCAGACAACATACACTATAGTAGTTTTACTGGGTGGACAAGGGGAGGGAAGATACCATAGTCTTCGGGAATGGCATTGTAGAACATGGTGCCATCAGAGAGCTTGGCATTCCATGGGCCTAAAGCAGAGATGTATGTGTGTAGTCACTTGGTAGAGGACAGTTATTAGAAATATTTTTCTAGATTCAGGAATTAGTTTAGAGCTACATTATCTGAGTAGTTACCGAAGTCACAAAAGAAAATAGGAAAAAATTATTTTCTGGGTTCAAATGCTACAAAATGGAGTTGTTAATATGCCCCTAAAAATAAAATCTTACAAAACTCTTTTCCCAATACTAGAGCTGATTTATAAAGAATTTATAGAAAAACTGTCAGTTGAAAAAAGGGAAAATGAGCATTTTAGTCATGTGCTAAAATATGAACCCAAGAAAGAGGTTTGCCTTCTCTGGGCATGGTGCCAACCTCAATGGCACACCCTGATATGCATGTACAGAGGCAAGGCTAGGGAAACAAGGAATGAACTATTGCTATAATTCTAATCCATGTAGGAAGCATTGTGGGCCTACAATGGCAGTGCAACTGGAAAGATTTTTTTGAGGTAGAGTCAGTGGAATAC
Organism: Mesoplodon mirus; assembly: GCF_964341445.2. Lineage (NCBI taxonomy): Eukaryota > Metazoa > Chordata > Mammalia > Artiodactyla > Ziphiidae > Mesoplodon > Mesoplodon mirus. The sequence goes on from NC_138984.1 coordinate 57,022,867, forward strand.
AGTAGTTATTTGAAGAGAACAGACGTTTGAATTTTTCAGATCATGATTCTCCTTGTAATATAAACATTTTCCTTAAAAAAAAAAAAAAAGCCTTAAATGGACTCTTTGGAACAACACTTCTTTATTTTTAGTAGTTACTTTAATATTAATAGGGAAAAGCTCTTTAGAGTAATAGAATGAGGGGAAAAGAGTGGATGATCTTCCCAGGCATGTGTTTCACAAAGAATACAGGCCCATCTGGCCCCAGCAATCTCCATCTCTGCCACCGAAAGGATGTCCCATATGTATTCATGAGTTCCAGCTTTAGCAAGCTAGGAGCCTGTGACCTTCAAATTGGAAGGCAGGTTACCATAGGATGAATGGTCATGTATTTAAAAAACCCAGCATCTTTCAATCTTGAGAAAAAAAAATAATGATGGTGTGAATTAGACTTGTTCTCTGAATACAATTATTACTGGCTCTAGTTAACGTTCCTGAGTCCCAGATACAAACTAATGAAGATCAATAGCCTTGTTATGTGCTGAGAACCTTTCTAATGGTGTAACCAAGGACCTGAATCAGGAAACAGGAAACAACCTTAATTCTTTCTGCTTAATATGATACAGCTTAATAAATATTTCATATGTGAAATGATCTGCTGGGGTGTGTGTTTTTTTTGAATGATGAGTTGAAAAGTGAAGGGGAAAAAAAAAAAACAGTCATTCAACTGGTTAAAGTCTCTACATGATACCAGGCTATTACTTTAACTGACATTGGCACTCAACTACCTGGGCTATTGTTTTCCCATTGCCTACACATATCTTTAAGAAGGCCATCAAGTCTCAAAATAGAAATATCCAGAATGGAAAAACACCCACCAAAGATAGAATGCACAAATTCTGGGATGTAACGGTTTTGCATCCTGGAAAGGAGCCATTTTCAACTGCATGATATCAACAGAGAAGCTGAGAACACTAAAAAGGATGAGAAACATCTGGTTGTTCAATGTTGGTATAGTCATTCACATTTCTTCCGATTTTGAGATGTTCTTAAACTTTCTGTACCTGTTTCCTCATTAAGTACCTGAGTATTACACTTCAAAGAGTGTTACAAATGTAAAATTACATTCGTAATGTGCTGAGCCTCTGGAAAGTAAAAAAAAAAGTGTCAATTCACTTTTTCCTGGTTCTTTCCTTTGTAGCTAATCGAAGTTAGATACATGGTTTCCTAGGAAGAGAGGAAAATCTCCATTCAGTTTGCCTACCACTGATTTTGGCCACAATTGTTCTGACTGAGGCTTGGGGGAGAAAGAAAAGATGTATGTGGATGCTGTTTTATAGAGATAGAACTGTCTGAAATGTGAAGGGTGATAGAAAAATATGATTCCTCTTTGCTTGGCTTGATGACTGATAGGCCAGCATTAGAGATATTCCCAAGAGTTAGAGTACAGTCATAAAATTAGCCTTAATCAAATGATAGCACTTATCTGACGTAAGTCCCCTTTAATTTCAACATACAGTAACTCATCAGGAGAACTAGAAATCATTTGGCAGAGAACACAAATTCTTTCTAACCATTTTCCTCCATCCTCAGAAGCTCCTTTCACACATGCTCAGGTATCTCTGCATTAGAAATGAAAAATCTTTGCTGCAGTCTCTTCTTATCTCAAGCTATTGTCCTATCACACCTCTGCTTTTTTCTACTCCACTTTTTCTTACCACTTCTTTATTTCTTAACAACTTTTAATCTGATTTCTGACTTCATAACTCTATTGAAATATAGACACTAATATCCCCCTCTCTTTTTAACTATTCCATCTTTTGCTTATATTTCACTCTTCCTATAGGTTCAGTAGTATTTAGCATTTTAAATATCCCTTTTTATTTGAAATTCATCTCTCTCTTTGCCTCTCTGGCCCTGAATCCTCTCATTCACCTTATACTTCTCTGGATAATCTTTCTGTCTCTTTGGGTAGTTCTGCATTCTCCTACCTCCTAAATTTAGCCTCTTCCAAACCAGATTTCTGTTCCTTTAACACTTGAAGGTTAGGGTTAACTTTTACAGACTTATTCTCTTTAGACTGGCTGCTACAAAGCTTCAAAGAAACTGGCTCTCCTGAATGCTTAAAGGCAATCAATCCTGGCAGAGGGCTGCAACATCAGGTCAGAGTAATGGTTCTGCCAAAGTGAAGAGCTGTAACCACATTACATGCTCAGTGGCTTGAACCCCAGTCCCTGATCATACCAGTGAAGGAACTAAGACTCCCACAGCCATGAATAGTGGAGTGCTGGAACAGAATTCTACTAGTCTTATAGCTGTATTTTCAAAGCTTGGACCTCAGTTTCCTGATCACCCCAGGGGACGGTGTTCTCTCAATCAATGGGTGCTTCAATTCTGGATTAAGCTTGGAGCTAAGGTTCTTCCATATCATGCTGTCATTGGGCATCAGTCCCTGATTATGCCATGGGAAGGCTGGCACTTCCCCAGTCAAGAAGCTTAGAAGCCCTCCAGACCTACAACCAGGGATGCTCTCCAGGAGTCTCATGTCCAGACTTCTGTGTGCTGTCACAGAATGCAAAGAGCCATGGAAGCCTGCAGACCTGCCATTGCTCTCGTTTTGGTGAATGTTCTCCATTGATGCTGATCCAGAAGGCTGGTGTGTTTGCTTCCTGATAATTCACCTTTGCTTGATCCATAACATTCTTTTCCTCAAGGAATCCATCCACTCACGACTTTCTTCTACACTTATGCCAATATCCAGAGTAGACAGAATGATTTATTAAATCTTGTGTCTCTGCTCCCTAGCATGCTGGCTGGTACAGGTAATAGTTTTACTCTACCAAACTCAACAAGTTGGCAGCAGGACGTCACAGGCCTGTTTTGAACAGGTGAGTGAGAAACATCCTCTGAGCAGTTCTTTTAGAGATTCATTTTCCATCAAAAATAGTTCTCCTGCTTACTTCCCATCTTTGTGAAGAATGCAATAACTGACTCTGTCATCCAAGCTCAATACCTTGGAGTCATTTCTGAATCTTCTCTCTGTCAGTTTCCATGTTGGTGACAGTGGATTAGGGCAGACAATGCTGGTTATAAATTTTGATGGCTCTACGTTGGCATCTCCCATTGGATGTCTTACAAACTGCGAGCAGGAAACAAAGTACAAAACAGCTACACAATAGTAGCTTTTTACCTTGTTATTATTACGCCTTTTTGTTGTTGTTGTTGTTGTAAATGTCTTGCCTCCTCATCTAAATTAAAAGCTCTTTAAGGGCAGTGACCTTATATTCCCACAATAACTAGAACCATTTTGTGCCTAATTGCTGCTTAAGGAATATCGTTTGATTTTGATTAGATGATGATAGTGCCGAGGTCAAACTTTCAGTTACACGAGAGGATAAACGCATGAGAGAGAGAAGCATCACAAGGCAAGGAGGAGGGTAAAGAATTAGGAGGTGTTCAAAGACGTGTCATCCATTTCACAATTTTTATTGGAATGGAATCTTCTCCAAGAGCCTAAAACTCCACTCTGACCAATTGTCCTGGAAGTATACTGATTTCACCTCTACTCCAGACAGCTGATGCTTTCTAGCCTGATGACAGCCTACTCTCTAATCAAACCAAGGGATCCTTCTAATATTTCAGTTGTCGGTAATCACAAAAGATTTAGACATGGGAATATTTGTCATATTCCTTGATACATACACAGTTTTTAAAAGAAATCTCTGGAAAGAATACAAAAGAACACACCAGACAGAAAAAACAGGCACACATTTTCCTGGAGGACTACAGCTCTTACAAATGTCTGACCTTATTTATAGGGTTCAGAACAGCATTACTAGATTTCCCCATCTGAAATTAAAACCATCCATCTACAAACCAGCAAGTGTCTACAGATGCAGAGTCCAAGGAATCAGCTTGCAGACTAAATGGGAATTGAATGCACAGGCTACCTGCAAGGTTACTTGCTCTTGGGAGCAAGACATTTTCATATGTGCTCATCAGGTGGACCCTTGTTCTATAAGCAGCTTTATTTTGTAAACTTGCTAAGAAATGTACTGGAATTAAAGAAAACATTTATCCAGAGAAAAAGGGCTGGATCCACTTGTGAAGACTGCAGTGTTATCACACAGGGGTAGGCTTATACCCCAAAGTCTGTGTGTATCTAAATAAAGTACACTGGGTAGAGACAGTTTTGCATCATTTTACCTTCCTTTTGTCTTGTCTCAAAATTCCAAGGCATGGTTTGTTTGTCTGTTTCTCTCTCCATATGTGTGTATAATCATGTTTTATGTGGTTTTTGTGGCTCAGAAACAACACACACATTCTTTTAATGGTGATTTCTCTACTCCTTTGTTTAAATTCTTGAGTCAATTTTATCACCTACAGGAAACTCTAGGAACATTAGAATCCCATAAAAGGAACTTCAAGTCCTTCCTTACCTCTCTGGTTTCATCAGTAATTACTCCTCATTTTGAACCCTCTAGAAATAGAATGTTATGTAGTTTTCTCAAAATATCCAACCATCACACACCTACATGCCTTTACACTTGCTGCCTGGAATGCTACATACTACCTGTATGAAAAATAAGTTCATACAATGTATCTAGTTTGACAAAGATACTTAGATAGGAAGATTCGCAGTCATTACTGTAGAAGGCAGAAAGTCATTTTCCTTCTGTGTTATGGAGGAAATTTTTACTTTACCATTCTCCTCTGTGAAAGTTAAGCCCCTTTGAGGCTTAGTTTCTCATCTGTAAAAATGAGGATGCTAATACATATCATATGATTGCTACCAGGATTAAATAAGATTATATGAAATGTTATAGGCAGATTGGTTCAAGACAGCGGAGCAGAAGGACGTGCTCTCACTCCCTCCTGTGAGAACACCTGAAACACAACTAACTGATGAACAATCATCGACAGGAAGACACTGGAACTCACCAAAAAAGATACCTCACATCCAAAGACAAAGGAGAAGCCACGATGAGATGGTAGGAGGGGGTGCAATCACAATAAAATCAAATCCCATAACTGCTGGGTGGGTGACTCACAAACTGGAGAACACTTATACCACAGAAGTCCACCCACTGGAGTGAAGGTTCTGAGCCCCACATCAGGTTTCCCAACCTGGGGGTCTGGCAACGGGAGGAGGAATTCCAAGAGAATCAGACTTTGAAGGCTAGTGGGATTTGACTGCAGGACTTCGACAGGACTGGGGGAAACAGAGGCTCCACTATTGGAGGGCACAAAGTAGTGTGCACATTGAGACCCAGGGGAAGGAGCAGTGACCCCATAGGAGACTGAACTAGACCTACCTGCTAGTGTGGGAGGGTCTCCTGCAGAGGCGGGAGGTGGCTCTGTCTCACCGTGAGGACAAGGACACTGGCAGCAGAAGTTCTGGGAAGTATTCCTTGGCTTGAGCCCTCCCAGAGTCAGCCATTAGCGGCATCAAAGAGACTGGGTAGGCTCCAGTATTGGGATGCTTCAGGGTACCCAGCCCCACTCATCAGCAGTTAAGTGGATTAAAGTTTTACTGAGCTCCGCCCAACAGAGCAAAAGCCAGCTCTACCCACCGCCAGTCCCTCCCATCAGGAAACTGGCACAAGAGTCATAAATAGCCTCATCCACCAGAGGGCAGAAAGCAGAAGCAAGAAGAACTAAAATCCTGCAGCCTGTGGAACAAAAACCACATTCACAGAAAGACAGACAAAATGAAAAGGCAGAGGGCTATGTACCAGATGAAGGAACTAAATAAAACCCAGGAAAAACAACTAAATGAAGTGGAGATAGGCAACCTTCCAGAAAAAGAATTTAGAATAATGATAGTGAAGTTGATCCAGGACCTCAGAAAAAGAATGGAGGCAAAGATCGAGAAGATGCAAGACATGTTTAACAAAGACCTAGAAGAATTAAAGAACAAACAAACAGAGATGAATAATACAATAACTGAAATGAAAAATACACTAGAAGGAATCAATAGCAGAATAACTGAGGGAGAAGAATGGATAAGTGACCTGGAAGACAGAATGGTGGAATTCACTGCTGCTGAACAGAATAAAGAAAAAAGAATGAAAAGAAATGAAGACAGCTTAAGAGACCTCTGGGACAACATTAAATGCAACAATATTCACATTATAGGGGTCCCAGAAGGAGAAGAGAGAGAGAAAGGACCCGAGAAAATACTTGAAGAGATGATAGTCAAAAACTTCCCTAACATGGGAATGGAAATAGCCACCCAAGTCCAGGAAGCGCAGAGAGTTGCAAACAGGATAAACCCAAGGAGAAACACATGAAGACATGAAGACACATAGTAATCAAATTGGCAAAAATTAAAGACAAAGAAAAATTATTGAAAGCAGCAAGGGAAAAACGACAAATAATATATAAGGGAACTCCCATAGGGTTAACAGCTGATTTCTCAGCAGAAACTCTACAAGCCAAAAGGGAGTGGCAAGATATACTCAAAGCGATGAAAGGGAAGAACCTACAAACAAGATTACTCTACCTGGCAAGGATCTTATTCAAATTCGATGGAGAAATCAAAAGCTTTACAGACAAGCAAAAGCTTAGAGAATTCAGAACCACCAAACCAGCTCTACAACAAATGCTAAAGGAACTTCTCTAAACACAAGAGAAGAAAAGGACCTACAAAAACAAACCAAGACAATTAAGAAAATGGTAATAGGAACATACGAATCAATAATTACCTTAAATGTGAATGGATTAAATGCTCCAACCAAAAGACACAGGCTTGATGAATGGATACAAAAACAAGACCCATATACACGCTGTTTACAAGGGACCCTCTTCAGACCTAGGGACACATACAGACTGAAAGTGAGGGGATGGAAAAAGATATTCCAAGCAAATGGAAATCAAAAGAAAGCAGGAGTAGCAATACTCATATTAGATAAAATAGACTTTAAAATAAAGAATGTTACAAGACACAAGGAAGGATACTACATAACAATCAAGGGATCAATCAAAGAAGAAGATATAACAATTATAAATATATATGCACCCAACATAGGAGCACCTCAATACATAAGGTAACTGCTTACAGCTATAAAAGAGGAAATCAACAGTAACACAATAATAGTGGGGGAGGTTAACACCTCACTTACACCAATCGACAGATCATCCAAACAGAAAATTAATAAGGAAAGAGAAGCTTTAAATGATGCAATAGACCAGATAGATTTAATTGATATTTATAGGACATTCCATCTAAAAACAGCAGATTACACTTTCTTCTCAAGTGCACATGGAACATTCTCCAGGATAGATCACATCTTGGGTCACAAATCAAGCCTCAGTAAATTTAAGAAAATTGAAATCATATCAAGCATCTTTTCTGACCACAACGCTACGAGGTTAGAAATGAATTACAGGGAAAAAAAGGTAAAAAACACACACACGGAGGCTAAACAATACGTTACTAAATAACCAAGAGATCACTGAAGAAATCAAAGAGGAAATCAAAAAATACCTAGAGACAAATGACAATGAAAACACGACGATCCAAAACCTATGAGATGAAGCAAAAGCAGTTCTCAGAGGAAAGTTTATAGCTATACAAGCTTACCTCAAGAAATAAGAAAAATCTCAAATAAACAATCTAACCTTACACCTAAAGGAACTAGAGAAAGAAGAACAAACAAAACCCAAAGTTAGCAGAAGGAAAGAAATCATAAAGATCAGAGCAGAAATAAATGAAATAGAAACAAAGAAAACTATAGCAAAGATCAATAAAACTAAAAGCTGGTTCCCTGAGAAGATAAACAAAATTGATAAACCATTAGCCAAACTCATCAAGAAAAAGAGGGAGAGGACTCAGATCAATAAAATGAGAAATGAAAAGGGAGAAGTTGCAATACACACTGAAGAAATACAAAGCATCCTAAGAGACTACTACAAGCAACACTTAGCCAAAAAAATTGACAACCTGGAAGAAATGGACAAATTCTTAGAAAGGTATAACCTTCTAAGACTGAACCAGGAAGAAATAGAAAATATGAGTAGACCAATCACAACTAATGAAATTGAAACTGCGATTAAAAATCTTCCAACAAACGGAAGTCCAGGACCAGATGGCTTCACAGGTGAATTCTATCAAACATTCAGAAAAGAGCTAACACCCATTCTTCTCAAACTCTTCCAAAACATTGCAGAGGAAGGAACACTCCCAAATTCATTGTATGAGGTCACCATCACCCTGATAACAAGACCAGACAAAGATATTACAGAAAAAGAAAATTACAGGAGACTTCCGGGTAAGATGGCGGAAGAGTAAGACGCGGAGATCACCTTCCTCCCCACGGATACACCAGAAATACAGCTACACGTGGAACAACTCCTACAGAACACCTACTGAACGCTGGCAGAAGACCCCAGACCTTCCAAAAGGCAAGAAACTCCCCACATACCTGGGTAGGGCAAAGCGGAGAGATCCCCACACAGAGGATCGGTGCCGAGCGGCACTCACCAGCCCGAGAGGCTTGTCTGCTCGCCCGCCGGGGCATGCAGTGCTGGAAGCTGAGGCTCGGGCTTCGGTCAGAGCGCAGAGAGAGGACTGGGGCTGGCGGCGAGAACTCAGCGTGAAGGGGGCTAATGTGCCACAGCTAGCCGGCAGGGAGTCCGGGAAAACTCTGGAGCTGCCGAAGAGGCAAGAGACTTTTTCTTCCCTCTTGGTTTCCTGGTGCGCGAGGAGAGGGGATTAAGAGCGCTGCTTAAAGGGGCTCCACAGACGGGCGCGAGTCGCGACTGAAAGCGCGGAGTCCAGTGACGGGCGTGGGACGCTGGGGCTGCTGCTGCTGCCGCCAAGAAGCCTGTGTGCGAGCACAGGTCACTGCCCACACCGCCCTTCCAGGAGCCTGTGCAGCCCGCCACTGCTGGGGTCCCGGGATCCAGGGGCGGCTTCCCTGGGGGAACGCACGGCGCGCCTTGGGCTGGTGCAACGTCACGCCGACCTCTGCCGCTGCAGGCTCGCCCCGCACTCCATGCCCCTCCCTCCCGCCCGGCCTGAGTGAGCAAGAGTCCCCGAAGCGGCTGCTCCTTTAACCCTGTCCTGTCTGAGCGAAGAACAGACGCCCTCCGGCGACCTACACGCAGAGGCGGGGCCAAATCCAAAGCTGAGACCCAGGAGCTGTGAGAACAAAGAAGAGAAAGGGAAACCTCTCCCAGCAGCCTCAGAAGCAGCGGATTAAAGCTCCACAATCAACTTGATGTTCCCTGCATCTGTGGAATACATGAATAGACAACACATCATCCCAAATTGAGGAGCCAGGAGTCAGTGCTGGGCCTCTGAGGTGGGAGAGCCAACTTCAGGACACTGGTCCACAAGAGACCTCCCAGCTCCACATAATATCAAACGGCGAAAATCTTCCAGAGATCTCCATCTCAACACCAGCACCCAGCTTCACTCAACGACCAGCAAGCTACAGTGCTGGACACCCTATGCCAAACAACTAGCAAGACAGGAACACAACCCCACCCATTAGCAGAGAGGTGGCCTAAAATCATAAAAAGTCCACAGACACCCCAAAACACACCACCAGACGTGGACCTGCCCACCAGAAAGACAAGATCCAGCCTCATCCACCAGAACACAGGCACTAGTCCCCTCCACCAGGAAGCCTACACAACCCACTGAACCAACCTTAGCCACTGGGGGCAGACACCAAAAACAACGGGAACTACGAACCGGCAGCCTGCAAAAAGGAGACCCCAAACACAGTAACATAAGCAGAATGAGAAGACAGAAAAACACACAGCAGGAGAAGGAGCAAGATAAAAACCCATCAGATCTAACAAATGAAGAGGTAATAGGCAGTCTACCTGAAAAAGAATTCAGAATAATGATGGTAAAGATGATCCAAGATTCTATTTCCCAGATCCAAAATCTTGGAAATAGAATAGACAAAATGCAAGAAACAGTTAACAAGGACCTAGAAGAACTAAAGATGAATCAAGCATCGATTAAAAACACAATACATGAAATAAAAAATACTCTAGATGGGATCAATAGCAGAATAACTGAGGCAGAAGAACGGATAAGTGAGGTGGAAGATAAAATAGTGGAAATAACTGCTGCAGAGCAAAATAAAGAAAAAAGAATGAAAAGAACAGAGGACAGTCTCAGAGACCTCTGGGACAACATTAAATGCACCAACATTCGAATTATAGGGGTTCCAGAAGAAGAAGAGAAAAAGAAAGGGACTGAGAAAATATTTGAAGAGATTATAGTTGAAAACTTCACTAATATGGGAAAGGAAATACTTAATCAAGTCCAGGAGGCACAGAGAGTCCCATACAGAATAAATCCAAGGAGAAATACGCCAAGACACATATTAATCAAACTGTCAAAAATTAAACACAAAGAAATCCTATTAAAAGCAGCAAGGCAAAAACAACAAATAACACACAAGGGAATCCCCATCAGGATAACAGATGATCTCTCAGCAGAAACTCTACAAGCCAGAAGGGAGTGGCAGGACATAATTAAAGTGATGAAGGAGAAAAACCTTCAACCAAGATTACTCTACCCAGCAAGGATCTCATTCAGATTTGATGGAGAAATTAAAACCTTTACAGACAAGCAAAAGCTGAGAGAGTTCAGCACCACCAAACCAGCTTTACAACAAATGCTAAAGGAACTTCTCTAGGCAAGAAACACAACAGAAGTAAAAGACCTACAATAACGAACCCAAAACAATTAAGAAAATGGGAATAGGAACATACATATCGATAATTACCTTAAATGTAAATGGACTAAATGTTCCCACCAAAAGACACAGATTGGATGAATGGATACAAAAACAAGACCCATATATATGCTGTCTACAAGAGACCCACTTCAGACCTAGAGACACATACAGACTGTAAGTAAGGGGATGGAAAAAGATATTCCATGCAAATGGAAATCAAAAGAAAGCTGGAGTAGCAATTCTCATATCAGACAAAATAGACTTTAAAATAAAGACTACTAGAAGAGACAAAGAAGGACACTACATAATGATCAAGGGATCGATCCAAGAAGAAGATATAACAATTGTAAATATTTATGCACCCAACATAGGAGCACCTCAATACATAAGGCAAATACTAACAGCCATAAAAGGAGAAATCGACAGTAACACACTCATAGTAGGGGACTTTAACACCCCACTTTCACCAAAGGACAGATCATCCAAAATGAAAATAAATAAGGAAACACAAGCTTTAAATGATACATTAAACAAGATGGACTTAATTGATATTTATAGGACATTCCATCCAAAAACAACAGAATACACATTTTTCTCAAGTGCTCATGGAACATTCTCCAGGATAGATCATATCTTGGGTCACAAATCAAGCCTTGGTAAATTTAAGAAAATTGAAATTGTATCAAGTATCTTTTCCGACCACAATGCTATGAGACTAGATATCAATTACAGGAAAAGAGCTGTAAAAAATACAAACACATGGAGGCTAAACAATACACTACTGAATAACGAAGTGATCACTGAAGAAATCAAAGAGGAAATTAAAAAATACCTAGAAACAAATGACAATGGAGACACGACGACCCAAAACCTATGGGATGCAGCAAAAGCAGTTCTAAGAGGGAAGTTTATAGCAATACAATCCCACCTTAAGAAACAGGAAACATCTCGAATAAACAACCTAACCTTGCACCTAAAGCAATTAGAGAAAGAAGAACAAAAACATCCCAAAGTTAGCAGAAGGAAAGAAATCATAAAAATCAGATCAGAAATAAATGAAAACGAAATGAAGGAAACGATAGCAAAGATCAATAAAACTAAAAGCTGGTTCTTTGAGAAGATAAACAAAATTGATAAACCATTAGCCAGACTCATCAAGAAAAAAAGGGAGAAGACTCAAATCAATAGAATTAGAAATGAAAAAGGAGAAGTAACAACTGACACTGCAGAAATATAAAAGATCATGAGAGATTACTATAAGCAACTCTACGCCAATAAAATGGACAACCTGGAAGAAATGGACAAATTCTTAGAAATGCACAACATGCCGAGACTAAACCAGGAAGAAATAGAAAATATGAACAGACCAATCACAAGCACTGAAATTGAAACTGTGATAAAAAATCTTCCAACAAACAAAAGCCCAGGACCAGATGGCTTCACAGGCGAATTCTATCAAGCATTTAGAGAAGAGCTAACACCTATCCTTCTCAAACTCTTCCAAAATATAGCAGAGGGAGGAACACTCCCAAACTCATTCTACGAGGCCACCATCACCTTGATACCAAAACCAGACAAGGATGTCACAAAGAAAGAAAACTACAGGCCAATATCACTGATGAACGTAGATGTAAAAATCCTCAACAAAATACTAGCAAACAGAATCCAACAGCACATTAAAAGGATCATACACCATGATCAAGTGGGGTTTATTCCAGGAATGCAAGGATTCTTCAATATACGCAAATCAATCAACGTGATACACCTTATTAACAAATTGAAGGAGAAAAACCATATGATCATCTCAATAGATGCAGAGAAAGCTTTCGACAAAATTCAACACCCATTTATGATAAAAACCCTGCAGAAAGTAGGCATAGAGGGAACTTTCCTCAACATAATAAAGGCCATATATGACAAACCCACAGCCAGCATTGTCCTCAATGGTGAAAAACTGAAACCATTTCCAGTAAGATCAGGAACAAGACAAGGTTGCCCACTCTCACCACTCTTATTCAACCTAGTTTTGGAAGTTTTAGCCACAGCAATCAGAGAAGAAAAGGAAATAAAAGGAATCCAAATTGGAAAAGAAGAAGTAAAGCTGTCACTGTTTGCAGATGACATGATACTATACATAGAGAATCCTAAAGATGCTACCAGAAAACTACTAGAGCTAATCAATGAATTTGGTAAAGTTGCAGGATACAAAATTAATGCACAGAAATCTCTGGCATTCCTATATACTAATGATGAAAATCTGAAAGTGAAATCAAGGAAACACTCCCATTTACCATTGCAACAAAAAGAATAAAATATCTAGGGATAAACCTACCTAAGGAGACAAAAGACTTGTATGCAGAAAATTATAAGACACTGATGAAAGAAATTAAAGATGATACAAATAGATGGAGAGATGTACCGTGTTCTTGGATTAGAAGAATCAACATTGTGAAAATGACTCTACTACCCAAAGCAATCTACAGATTCAATGCAATCCCTATCAAACTACCACTGGCATTTTTCACAGAACTAGAACAAAAAATTTCACAATTTGTATGGAAACACAAAAGACCCCAAATAGCCAAAGCAATCCTGAGAACGAAAAATGGAGCTGGAGGAATCAGGCTCCCTGACTTCAGACTATACTACAAAGCTACAGTAATCAAGACAGTATGGTACTGGCACAAAAACAGAAAGATAGATCAATGGAACAGGATAGAAAGCCCAGAGATAAACCCACGCACATATGGTCACCTTATCTTTGATAAAGGAGCCAGGAATGTACAGTGGAGAAAGGACAGTCTCTTCAATAAGTGGTGCTGGGAAAACTGGATAGGGACATGTAAAAGTATGAGATTAGATCACTCCCTAACACCATACACAAAAATAAGCTCAAAATGGATTAAAGACCTAAATGTAAGGCCAGACACTATCAAACTCTTAGAGGAAAACATAGGCAGAACACTCTATGACATAAATCACAGCAAGATCCTTTTTGACCCACCTCCTAGAGAAATGGAAATAAAGACAAAAATAAACACATGGGACCTAATGAAACTTCAAAGCTTTTGCACAGCAAAGGAAACCATAAACAAGACCAAAAGACAACCCTCAGAATGGGAGAAAATATTTGCAAATGAAGCAACTGACAAAGGATTAATCTCCAAAATTTATAAGCAGCTCATGCAGCTCAATAGCAGAAAAACAAACAACCCAATCCAAAAATGGGCAGAAGACCTAAATAGACATTTCTCCACAGAAGATATACAGACTGCCAACAAACACATGAAAGGATGCTCAACATCTTTACTCATTAGAGAAATGCAAATCAAAACTACAATGAGATATCATCTCACACCAGTCAGAATGGCCATCATCAAAAAATCTAGAAACAATAAATGCTGGAGAGGGTGTGGAGAAAAGGGAACACTCTTGCACTGCTGGTGGGAATGTGAATTGGTACAGCCGCTATGGAGAACGGTATGGAGGTTCCTTAAAAAACTACAAATAGAACTACCATATGACCCAGCAATTCCACTACTAGGCATATACCCTGAGAAAACCATAATTCAAAAAGAGACATGTACCAAAATGTTCATAGCAGCCCTATTTACAATAGCCCGGAGATGGAAACAACCTCAGTGTCCATCATCGGATGAATGGATAAAGAAGATGTGGCACATATATACAATGGAATATTACTCAGCCATAAAAAGAAATGAAATTGAGCTATTTGTAATGAGGTGGATAGACCTAGAGTCTGTCATACAGAGTGAAGTAAGTCAGAAAGAGAAAGACAAATACTGTATGCTGACACATATATATGGAATTTAAGAAAAAAAAATGTCATGAAGAACACAGGGGTAAGACAGGAATAAAGACACAGACCTACTAGAGAATGGACTTGAGGATATGGGGAGGGGGAAGGGTAAGCTGTGACAAAGTGAAAGAGCGGCATGGACATATATACACTACCAAACGTAAGGTAGATAGCTAGTGGGAAGCAGCCGCATAGCACAGGGAGATCAGCTCGGTGCTTTGTGACTGCCTGGAGGGGTGGGATAGGGAGGGTGGGAGGGAGACGCAAAAGGGAGGGGATATGGAAACATATGTATATGTATAACTGATTAAATTTGTTATAAAGCAAAAAATTAAAAAAAAAACTGGAAAAAAAAAAAAAGAAAAGAACCTGAAAAATTATATATTACATGTATAGTATATGAGTCACTTTACTGTATACCTGAAACTAGCACGATATTGTAAATCAACTATACTTCAATAAAAAAAAAAGAATGTGAAAAAAAAAAAAGAAAATTACAGACCAATATCACTGATGAACAGAGATGCAAAAATCCTCAACAAAATACTAGCAAACAGAATCCAACAACATATTAAAAGGATCATACACCATGATCAAGTGGGATTTATCCCAGCCGTGCAACGATTCTTCCATATATACGCAAATCAATCAATGTGATACACCATATTAACAAACTGAAGAATAAAAATCATATGATCATCTCAATAGATGCAGAAAAAGCTTGTGACAAAATTCAACACACATTTATGATAAAAACTCTCCAGAAAGTGGGCATAGAGGGAACCTACCTCAACATAATAAAGGCCATATATGACAAACGCACAGCAAACATCATTCTCAATGGTGAAAAACTGAAAGCATTTCCTCTAAGATCAGGAAGAAGACAAGGATGTCCACTCTCGCCACTGTTATTCAACATAGTTTTGGAAGTCCTAGCCACGGCAATTAGAGAAGAAAAAGAAATAAAAGGAATACACATTGTAAAAGAAGAAGTAAAACTGTCACTGTTTGCAGATGACATGATACTATACATAGAGAATCCTAAAGATGCACCAGAAAACTACTAGAGCTAATCAATGAATTTGGTGAAGTTGCAGGATACAAAATTAATGCACAGATATCTCTTGCATTCCTATACACTAATGATGAAAAATCTGAAAGAGAAATGAAGGAAACACTCCCATTTACCATTGCAACAAAAAGAATAAAATACCTAGGAATAAACCTACCTAGGGAGACAAAAGACCTGTATGCAGAAAACTATAAGACACTGATGAAAGAAATTAAAGATCATACCAACAGATGAAGAAATATATCAAGTTCCTGGATTGGAAGAATAAGTATTGTGCAAATGACTATACTACCGAAAGCAATCTACACACTCAATGCAATCCCTATCAAATTACCAATGGCACTTTTTATAGAACTAGAACAAAAAATCTTAAAATTTGTATGGAAACACAAAAGACCCCGAATAGCCAAAGAAGTCTTGAGGGAAAGAAGCAGAGCTGGAGGAATCAGACTCCCTGACTTCAGACTATACTACAAAGCTACAGTCATCAAGACAATATGGTACTGGCAGAAAAACAGAAATATAGATCAATGGAACAAGATAGAAAGCCCAGAGATAAACTGACGCACCTATGGTCAACTAGTCTATGACAAAGGAGGCAAGGATATACAATGGAGAAAAGACAGTCTCTGCAATAAGTGGTGTTGGGAAAACTGGACAGCTACATGTAAAAGAATGAAATTAGAACACTCCTAACACCATACACAAAAATAAACTCAAAATGGATTAGAGACCTAAATGTAAGACCAGAAACTGTAAAACTCTTAGAGGAAAACATAGGAAGAATACTCTCTGACATAAATCACAGCAAGATCTTTTTTGATCCACCTCCTAGAGTAATGGAAATAAAATAAAAAATAAACAAATGGGACCTAATGAAACTTAAAAGCTTTTGCACAGCAAAGGAAACCATAAACAAGACGAAAAGACAACCCTCAGAATGGGAGAAAATATTTGCAAATGAATCAGTGGAGAAAGGACTGATCTCCAAAATATATAAACAGCTCATGCAGCTCAATATTAAAAAAATAAACAACACAATCCAAAAATGGGCAGAAGACCTAAATAGACATTTCTCCAAAGAAGACATACAGGTGGCCAAGAAGCACAAGAAAAGCTGCTCAACATCACTAATTATTAGAGAAATGGAAATCAAAACTACAATGAGGTATCACCTCACACCAGTTAGAATGGGCATCATCAGAAAATCTACAAACAACAAATGCCAGAGAGGGTGTGGAGAAAAGGGAACCCTACTGCAATGTTAGTGGAAATGTAAATTGATACAGTCGCTATGGAGAACAGTATGGAGGTTCCTTAAAAAACTACAAATAGAACTACCATAAAACCCAGCAATCCCACTACTGGGCATATACCCAGAGAAAACCATAATTCAAAAAGACACATGCACCCCAATGTTCACTGCAGCACTATTTACAATAGCCAGGTCATGGAAGCAACCTAAATGCCCATCGACAGATGAATGGATAAAGAAGATGTGGTACATATATACAATGGAATATTACTCAGCCATAAAAAGGAATGAAATTGGGTCATTTGTAGAGACATGGATGGATCTAGAGACTGTCATACAGAGTGAAGTCAGTCAGAAAGAGAAAAACAAATATTGTATATTAACGCATATATGTGGAACCTAGAAAAATGGTACAGATGAACCAGTTTTCAGGGCAGAAATTGAAACACAGATGTAGAGAACAAATGTATGGACACCAAGGGGGGAATGTGGCAGGGGGTGGGAGTGGTGGTGTGATGAATTGGGAGATTGGGAGTGACATGTGTACACTGATGTGTATAAAATGGATGACTAATAAGAACGTCCTGTATAAAAAAATAAATAAAATAAAATAAAATTCAAAAATTCAAAAATAAATAAATAAATAAATAAATAAAATGCACTTTCCCTTTAGAAGAGCGGTCCACCCAGTTCCTAGCACCTTGGTGTGTGTTGGTGTTTGTCAAAAAAAAAAAAGAAAGAAAAGAAGAATTGTTATAGGCAAAGTAAATAGTAGTTTTTTGTGGTCATTTCAGATCAATTATATGACTTTATGACTTTCTCCCAGATAAGGCTGTTTTGATTCTGTTAGCGTTATTTTTCCCTTTAAGGTTTTCCAAATACTGTCACTGGGAGGAATCAATGTTCTATATATTTATTCTTTGCCTTTATCATCAGGAGGCTAATCTAGACCAAGATTATTCATTATTAAAAGAAAAAAATCATCATTTTTGCTTAAGAGCTTTAGCAAACATGTAGAATAAGCGTGGAGTTATTTTGAGAATTTAGGGATCTTAGTACAACTGTATTTCTTAGAAGAAGAAAGTCATTGGACAGACCCTTTTTTTCCATCTTTCAACTTCCATTACCACAAGATCCCTTCTCATTACTTTTCTATGTGTGTCTTTCTTTTCTCTGTAGATAAGTTTCTTCCATGCAGTTTGTAATTTATGCTCTACCATGAATTCAGTTCCTCTGCCTCTCTACTTGATATAACTTTATAGATTTAGTTTCTGAGAACAAGAGTGTCTTTGTCCCTTAGTTTAAATTCTTATTTGTTGGATAAAGCTACTCAGGCCAGGAGTTCAGGTTACCTGGGACAATATGGCTCCTTATGGACACCCTACACCCCAACAGCAGTGCCAAAGAAGATGATTTGGGTCTGAAGGCAAAAGCTAACACCTCTATTGAGCAACATCCTTTTCAATCCATCTCCTAGATTAAGGGAAATAAAAATGAAAATAAACAAGTGGGACCTAATTAAACTCAAAAGCTTTTGCAGAGCAAAGGAAACCATAAACAAAACGAAAAGAAAACCCACAGAATGGGAGAAAATATTTGCAAACAATGCGACTGACAAAGGATTAATCTCCAAAATATATAAACAGCTCATGCAGCTCAGTATTAAAAAAAAAAACAACCCAATCAAAAAATGGGCAGAAGACCTAAATAGACATTTCTCCAAAGAAGACATGCAGATGGCTAAGAGGCACATGAAAAGAGGCTCAACATTGCTTATTATTAGAGAAATGCAAATCAAAACTACAATGGGGTATCACCTCACACCAGACAGAATGGCCATCATCAAAAGGCCTACGAACAATAAATGCTGGAGAGAGTGTGGGGAAAAGGAAACCCTCTTACACTCTTGGGAGGAATGAAAGTTGGTATAGCCACTATGGAGAACAGTACGGAGGTTCCTTAAAAAACTAAAAATACAGCTACTGTATGATCCAGCAATGCCATTCCTGGGCATATATCTGGAGAAAAACATGGTTCAAAAGGATACATGCACCCCAATGTTCATTGCAGTGCTGTTTACAATAGCGAAGGCATGGAAGCAACCTAAATGTCCACTGACAGATGAATGCATAAAAAAGATGTGGTACATATATACAATAGAATACTAGTCAGCCATTAAAAAGAATGAAATAATGCTATTTGCAGCAACATGGATGGACCTGGAGATTACCATAGTAAGTGAAGTAAGTCAGAAAAAGACAAATATCATATTATATTGCTTATATGTGAAATCTAAAAAAAATGATACAGACAAAATTATTTACAAAACAGAAAGAGAGTCATAGACTTAGAAAACAAACTTATGGTTACCAGGGGGAAGGGTGGGGTGGGGGAGGGATAGACTGGGAGTTTGCAATTGCCATGTACACACTGGTATATCTAAATTAGATAACCAAAAAGGAACTAGTGTATAGCACAGGGAACTCAATACTCCGTAATAACCTAAATGGGAAAAAAAAATTGAAAAATAATAGATACATGTATATGTATAACTGAATCACTCTGTTGTACACCTGAAACTAATACAACATTGTTAATCAACTATACTCCAATATAAAATAAAAATTAAAAACAAAGCGTTTACTTTAAAATCTTGCTAGGATTTGAGACTACCTCTTGAAATCCTGACAATCTTCCAGGATCTATCAGAGGATCCTGGTTGTACAAGGGACAAAGTAGGGAGAAGATCCAAGAAGTGGCCTCAGCTTTTGGATTCCAGGAACTTTTCCTTTCTTACTTTGCTTCCATTCCACATTCCAGTAAGCATCTTTCTGTCTAGACTCCTCCTACTTTGTCTCATCTATATTATCTAGGTTTCCTGAAGCTTTATGTCACAGGAAAGGGAATAAGAAAAGAGAGCAAGCTTCCAGTTTCTGCCCCAGCTTTGCCTTACGACTTTCAAATAAGTGTCCTGGAAACTGCAAGCAACAGAACACTCATACCCACCTTGCTGTAGAGGACCCTGTGGTTATCTCCCCAACATCTCTGTCACCCCTCCCCGACTAGGTATCCCCCATGGAATGAGGATAGATTGATCTACTCCAACATCTGGGTGGGTGAGCTCAGATTTGTTTAAACCCAAGGCCATAGTTACTGCTTAAGGGGATCTATTTCTAAGTCCATCAGTATTGGCATTCCTCTCACCACAGGGGATGTGTAAGAATGAGCATTGCACAAAACTTGGCCAATAAAGGTGACATTTTATTAAAAAACTGCTTTTCTTACCACAAAGTAGGATCACTCTCTCCTTAGACAAGGACACATGTAAATCAGATTGCAACTGGCCACCTTATTACTGTGAGAAAGCCAGACTTTATATGTTGCAGTTATTATGGAAATCAGATAAATCGAAAGGAAATGGGTCTTGACGGCATCACTGAATACCTAAGTGAAACAAACCTAAAGCTCTTCCTTCTTTTGTACTTTTCAGCTATGTGAGCTGACAGAGTATATGTATCATTTAAGCCCTTTGCAGTAATTTTTTTTTCTTGCATCCAAATACATCCTAACAGATACCCTGGCTTCAGAGTAAGAAAAAAAACCAACAACAACAAAACACTTGTTGGCCTACATAACTGAGATTTTCCAAGCTAGTCTATCTTCAGTCATGATTGGATACAGCAACTCAAAAGATTCTGTCAAGAAGTGTTTGATCTCTCTTGAGTCTCCTACTTAGTTGGGGTCATTTTCTGGTTTCATGCAGTATCATGGTCTAAAGATTGCTATTGATTTTACAAATTTTCAGCCTTAAGTCCCATAGAAAAGGCAAGGAAATCCTGCCCAGAATTCCCAGCCACCACCACACTGTTTCTCATTTACTCTGGTTGCATCTTGTACCTATCACTCAACCATCTGTGTAAATAGAATATGCTGCTCAAATAGTCAAAGGTCTGCTTCTGAAGCAAGGAGTAGAGTGAACAACCCTAGCAGAACATGGTAAAAGTAAAATGAGGGGTGGTTCTCCAGTGGAAAATTGCATAAAGTGATCAGAAGAAGAATGGATGAATTCTGGGCAGGGACAACAATAGGTTATCTACTGAATATACTATTGCATCAAAATGAAATCAAAATAAACCTTAAAAATTGTTTATGCTAACTTCAACATTTGAAAATCAAGGTTGAAAGAATTCAAGTAACTTTTCCCAAGTCATATCCAGTGAATTACAGATCAACTAGGACTAGAGTTCAGGACTTCTTCTTAGTCAAGTGATCTGCCCTTAAAAATTGGAAGGAGGTGTCATACCACTAAGAAAAATAGACAAGTGTCTTAGTTAGATTTCTTACACAGTATCATTCTGAGACTATTAACCTCACCGAGAGGAGGGTAACATTTTCCTCCTTTCTTCATTCCTGGGGGAGAAAATAGGTGCTCATATTTAACAAAAAATTATAATCTAGGGAGAAAAATCTCTTCAAATACATCACAGTATATCTCTGTGAAGGTTATTTCTTTATTTCTTGGCATATTGGCACCTTAATTCATCTAACTGTTAGAGTCATATATGGATTTCTTCTGCTGCCTGATACTCATCAGAAATGAAGGAAGTTACTTTGATACTGCAAGAACATTTTCTTCACAGAATGAATTGAATACAAGTCAGCAACTTATATCTAGCTTGTAGAGCATCTGAAATCCTGATTCTCATTTAAAAAGGCAAGAGGAAGAGAAATGGGTATATATCCTATCCTTTATCAGGGTAAGCAGTCACTTTTCATTGTACTTCCTTCAATGAATATGTAAATAATCCTTTAATAACAAAAGGCAAAAGAAAGAAGGAAAGATAGTTGCATAATGGCTCCAGGTTTGACAGATCAAATTCAGAGAGTAACAGGACAAAAGATGAAATATTCCTCAGAGTTTAAGGGCTTCAATTCAAGGGCCAATGAGACATGTTCTGAAATCATGAGGCTTTGTCCTTTGGCTTCTAGAGCCACTGCTTAGTCTTTTCATCTGACACTGTAAGAAAAAATTCTAAATGTTTTGCAGGCTACTCACATGTTGGAGTCCCAAAGAGCTTTTAAAGGTATCATAAAGGTTGTGATAATATATATTTTTCTTCTATAGAGTAGGTCAGAGGTTCTATTAAAAAGCCTTTTTAATATAAAACGAACATAAGAAATTCTCAGATAGGAACTCTATGCAGAACAGAGAATTTCTAACATAATGACACCAGATTTTGTCCCAACAGAGGAGTCAAAGAGCTTCAATGTGTGACCTCAGGTGCAGTAATTTTGTGTCACTAATCTTCCATTAGTGCAGCTATTCAGGGAGTTGGGTTGCAAGCAGAGAGAAAACATAACCTCAAGTTATTGGTCTTATATATATGCTATTCATGTGAAAAAAAAGAGGCATGCATCCAAATGGAGGTAGATGTAGAGGGTGGTGTAGAGAGAGAAGAAACACAAGGTGGTATAAATTCTTGACCATGTTATTGTAAACAGAAGTCTCTTATTTATATATTCTTTCATTCATCATTCTTCAAGTATTTCTGAATATTTCTTATGAGCTAAATGCAGCATTACTCATTTGATTCTTTCAGAAGTGCCACTGAAGGACATTAAGTACATTCACTGGAAGAAATGGTTAGAAAAGTGTAAGAAAACACCTAATGTGTATGTGTGCATACACACATACATGGAACTTGACAAAATATTATTTAACTTCTTATTTTGAAATAATTTTAGATTTATAGCAGGTGTTACATAAAGAGTCCAGAGAATTACGTCTAGGAAGTTATGTCAAGGAAATAATCAGGCACACGTGTACATATTTATCAATGAGGATGCTCATTTTAGTGTTACTTATGAGCAAAACTGTGAAAATAATTTAAGTGAATATCCACTGAGAACCAGTTAAATACATTAATACATATTCACATTATTAAATATTTAGTCGTTAAAATGAGTAAAAATTAAATATTTATCATAACCTCAATTTTATTGTATAATCTTACAAACGCATATAAAAATTTGAAGGAAATTTACATCCAAAGAGTCGTTATCTCTAGGAGGTGACTATAGTTTTTTCTGTATAGTATATTCTCAGGTAGTTGAGCTTTGTCAGACTAAAAGCAAATATGAGGAGTGAATATCAACTAACCACCAAATCAGAACTGATGGGCCATGATCCTCTGTTTTTGATGGTATTGTCTCAACCAAGTTTAGGTTTACACATTAGCAGAGAATGTGACTCTGTAAATGTGATATCTTCAGTGACATACAGAAAGGTGCTCACTGCATAAAAATCCATCCACCTTCTTGCTGATGCCTTGAATTCCACAGATGTAGATATGGTTTCAATGCTTACACACCACAAAGATGTAACTCAATGACTTAAATTCACATTGTGTGTCAGTACTACTAATATATTCCTTTAAGAGGGGAATTTTGAAGAAGGCAGAGGGAAGCAGATGAAGTTCGCCTTAAAGAGGGAAGAAAGACTGGAAGGGAAGTTCCTGGAGACCAAGACAGCCGTCACTGATTTCTGATTTTATAGCTTTCCTTCCTCCCTCCCTCCCTTCCTTCCTTCCCCTCCTTCTAGAAATACATACTTAGCTGAATACCAACAATATGTGAGGCCCTATACTAAGTTCAAGCCAGTTAAAAATCTTATAACCTAAATTTTTATCAATGACAAAATGAGGATAAAATAGTTCTCATTTGTAGGGTGGTTGAGAATATTCAGTGCAATGAGCAATAATGAATTTCAGGCCTCTTGCATCGTTTTCAGTTTCTTAACTTAGTAAATGATAAATGGTAGCTCTCAATAGCATTATAGTACTGTATAATAATGTACTCCTTTGCATTTATTCATGATTCATACTGCAAATATTTATTGAGCACTCACGAGGTCCAGGCAATATTCTATAGATTGTGGATGCAAAGATGACTAAGACAGAGTCCTGGTCCTCTGGGATCTCACGTCACAGTGGAAAACATATTATACAGGCACAAAACAAAGTTACCTGATACATTCTTTGCCTGGCCAAGTTATATGACCCCCTCCCCACCAATACTGTATTTTTCAAAAGTGTAGTAAAAAATCCTTAAAGCTAAATTAGTCTAAGTCACTTACAGAAGTTGCAGGCTTCCCCTGAGTAATTCATTACTTGACTTAACTTAGTGTGACAGAATGAAGATCATCTGAGTGGAAGCAAATGAGGTTGACTTTTCTTTAGGACTTAACTTTTTAAAAAAAAATTAATTAATTTATTTTATTTATTTATCTTTGGCTGCATTGGGTCTTCGTTGCTGCGTGTGGGCCTTCTCTAGTTGCATCGAGCCGGTGGCTTCCCTTGTTGCGGAGCATGGGCTCTAGGTGCACAGGCTTCAGTAGTTGTAGCATGCAGGCTCAGCAGTTGTGGCTCATGGGCTCTAGAGTGAAGGCTCAGTAGTTGTGGCACATGGGCTTAGTTGCTCCGCAGCATGTGGGATCTTCCCGGACCAGGGCTCAAACCTGTGTCCCCTGCATTGGCAGGCGGATTCTTAACCACTGTGCCACCAAAGAAGCCCAGGACTTCAACTTTTTAAGGGAAGTATGGTCCTATCTCTCAGTCAACCCAATCAGGCCACCATACTAGGCTTTGTATATCAGATTCTAGAACAGATGTGAGAGCTCTCCCACCAAGGGAGAAGGAAGAGCCAGGGGTAAGCAGACCTAGATTCCTGCAAAAGCCATGGAAATGAAGGATATTCAGGGGACAGCAAGATGAACAAAATCTGGGAATAAAGTCAAGCTTTACACAGAACAGAATCAGAATGAACTAGGTAGAATATCAGAAACAGTTCTGGGTAGATACTAAAAAAGACATTGAAATTTTACTCCTTATTGGCCAACACCCATATAATACATGGATGGTTCTTTCTAGGCTAACGTTAAAGCACTGAGGCAGACTCCTGATACCTGTAAAGTCTTCAGGTCCCTGATGTGAAAGAACAGAGAGAGCGTAGATTGCAGAAAGGGAGGGGAAAAGGATGCCTCAGATCTCCTGATGGGAATTCATGGCAAGAGCTTGTAGACAAGTCCTGCTGAATGCAGAAAATCCCTGCTGGCTGCAGTGGGGGACATGTCAGCTGCCAATCTCTAAAGTCAGTTGGTGTGAACCCGACTGACTTTAGAGATTAACAATTCAGTCAAAGTAGAGTGTTGGAGGACCTGTATCATACACGAATTGGAGGAAAAAAACTGGGGAACTTTACTGATTATAAAGAAACTTTCTTGTTGAGTCTAAAAGGGGACAATTGGTCTCTAATGACAAGTCCCTCTAATTATCCTTCAAAGAAAATTGGGATCTTTGGGGGACAAATCTATGTGTGACTGCAAGTACAGGATTCCTGGATGAAATGTTTTCCTTTAAGCACGAATAGTTCAGAAGATTGGAGCCAAAGAGAGGCAGTTATTTGCCTTCCCTGTTTCCTAGCTATAGCACTGAAGTAAGCTCCCACATCGACAGCTGGAAATGAGTTCTGACGGGGGCAATTATATAGATGTCACTGTAAGCCGTAATCTTATCAGATTTTTTTTCTTTCAGAGTCCCAGCATCATCTTTCAGAGGGACCGGATTACTTAAGATAAAGAGAGGGCTTAGATATATTGCCACAATAAAAACTAAGATGTCTCAGACACTGGCTTTATAACATTAGCCACAGATGGAAACTGCTTGAAAGGATACATGAAAACAAAAGCAAACTCAGCTCACTCATTGCTCAAGCAGTAATGATAGTCAGACTTTCTAAAGACCCTGGACACTGACTGATTTATCTATTACATAGTTTGCATCTTATTTGAGGAAATTCTTTAGATGCAAGGTCACTCCAATGCATGCCACAATGCCTTTTAATGTATATTAGGAGAAGCATCTAGAATCTTAGCAATAAATCTGGATTCTGTAAAGCCCACTCAAGTCTCGGAACAATAATAAACACATTCAAGAGTGCAATCTCAGTGAATGAGCACAGACCTGCCACTTAGTTATCTTATGAAGAGATGGTCTAGGAATGGACAGTAACCTCTGAAGTGCCCCATAGAAGAGCAAGCAGGTAAGAAGGGTAATTTACAATTTTGCACATCTGTGAAAGAGAAGTGGCCGTAGCCAGGTGAAAATGACATGTTATCTTTTGGCTGTATTTTCCATTAGAGAATGGGGGCAAATTATCGCATGTTAATTCGTAGAAAACTTTAATTCAGGAATTTATGGTCTGTCTAGATTGTATTACTGTATTTTTGCCCCTGACTGTTCATTTCCTCATCTGTAGGGGAATCATACTTCACTCTCCATTGATACGTAACTTGAAGTGCCTCCCTAGGGCAGGAGTATAGGTCCTGTGCAATGGGACTTGCTTCGGCTGATGTAAGGTAAGCAGATATGCCGAACACCTCTGTTAGCACAACATTAAGAGCAGTCATGTGCTATGACCTTAGCTCTTTGCCCATTTCCCCCAGACTGTTTCTTCAACCTGGGTCCTGAAATTAGAACACAAGTGAACTGAAGTCAACCAGCAGCAGGTACATGTGAGTGGGAAATAAATACTGCTGTAAATCCAGAGATTTAGGGGCTGTTTGTTACCACAGCATGACTTAGCAAAAGCTAATTAGTATGTGATCTCAGAATAAAAATAAACGTATACTGCCCCAATATATACCTTTAATATATCAGGCACTTTAACTGAACTCGACCATACAGTCATTCAACAATCCATAATCAACTATCATTTGTATTTTTCCTGTCTTTCTCAATTAAAACTTGCTTTAAAAGATTCATCTGGCATTGTGGAGGCATCACCAAAACCAGTTCAAGTAAATTCAACAGATAAGAAATTGAGGATTCAAAGTTTTAGAAAATCTAAATCCCAGACTCCACTGGCCACTCCATGAAGATGTGAGAATTGGCTTAGGCAGGTCAGAGTGGCCTTCCGCTCACCACAGTTCCATGCCTGAAGGGGCTGATGTTTCGCTTTTAGCCAGCCTGGCTTCTGCACTCTTCTCTGAGCGTGGCACATTTGTCACCAGCGCCATGTCTTTTCTCCTCTATCTTGCCTCCTCTTGAACTGAGTCAGGGGTTGAGTGAGTACCTGATATGAGCCAGGCACTTCACTGGTCTCTTTCCTAGGCATCATCTTGTTGAATACTCTCAATTAGCCTGTGAGGTAGTAGTCGTCACCTCATTTAATAAATGGGGGAGTGGAATATCAAAGAGGTTTAAATGATTTTTCCATACAGCTAGTACGTGGCAGAGCCACTTTCAAATCAGTTTTTGCCTCAATGTCAGCGCAATTTCCACCATGTTATAATGGCCTCTTCACTAACCTCAGGAAACTCTACAAAGAATGCAAAGCACAGAATAAGTCTTATTTTTTCATAAAGTCTAACATTGTCCATTGAGTCCAAAATTCTCTCCCTCTTTCCTAAAAATCTACCTTATAAATTTCCTCATTATGGAATTCAGGCAAACACTGTATGACTGTTTTTACAAACTTCATATGTGCATGTAATCCCTGTTTCACTCAATTTTAAATTCATTAGAATAAAGCAGGCACCTCACTCACTTCTGTTCATTCCTTCCTGAATGAATAAATCACTTCCCTTTTCAGGAAAATTACTTTGTGGAGGGAGAGAGATTAGACAGAATGGCTCAACACCACTGATAGATGCTTATACCCAATTAGGGTAAAAGGAGGAAACTGAAACCGAGAAAAAGCTGACACATGTCTTCTAAGCGGTACACACAGTGTTCTAAGATTTTAGCTTGTATCTTCAAACTCTGAGTTAAACATGCTTCCCACTGTACTATGTTGCCCATATGGTTGGTTTCTATAACATGCTTTTTATTTTTTTTTTTTATTTTTTATTTTTTTTTATTTTTGCTGTACGCGGGCCTCTCACTGCTGTGGCCTCTCCCGTTGCGGAGCACAGGCTCCGGACACACAGGCTCCGCGGCCATGGCTCGCGGGCCCAGCCGCTCCGCGGCATGTGGGATCCTCCGGGATCGGGGCACGAACTCGTGTCCCCTGCACCGGCAGGCGGACTCTCAACCACTGCGCCACCAGGGAAGCCCCTGCTTTTTATTTTTTAAAGTAGAAAATTTCTCTGGTTTGTCCTCACTTCCCCAATTGCCCAACAAAAGTATGTATCGAAAAGAAAACATCCAGATTTGCTATACACCATTTGTGAAAAATCGTTCAAGAAATAATTCCTCAACTCATTCAGTCTCATTAGTTTTCTCCAGTTGAGCTCAGAGGTCAAAGGATGAATTTGGGCCACTTCAGTGCATTCCCATCCGTTCAATCCTTTGCCATGCTTGCACAGCAGGTAGGATTTGAAAGAGAATCTGCCCTTATCTAGAAGAAATTTTTTTAATGGCTGAAAATAATCAGACTTACACTTGAGAGCAGCCAGAGTCAGTGCCAGTTCCAATGTTAAAGTAAACCTCTGCCAATACTTAGGATTGGCAATATATTTCAAAAATAATTGTCATGGCCAAGAATAGATCTTAGTGAAGTTGCATGTTTCTACTTGGGGATGGGGCAAGAGAGTAGGGGGGGACAGAAAATAATTTTTCAAGGGAAATTCTCAGAAAATTGGGTCTTTCCACAAATGCATGAAAGGGAACACAGACGTAAGCCCAAAGCTAATGTCACCAACCAGCAATATGTCTGTCAAGCCTTAGGTTCCCAGTGAATTTATCCGTGCAATTTCAATTTTAGCTCCCAAGCAGTTGTTCTTACTAAGACTTAGTAAAAAGTAAAGGACAAAGGTCAAAAATAGGAATGAAAATTAGAAAGAAAAATCAAAAGAAGAAACCTCTCGTTGTCTTTTGTTCTAACTTCACTTTTAAGAAACTCTGTCTCCATGTACCTGATGCATTTACCTTTAGGAAGAAACTGCTTTGAGCATTCAGAAAGGTGACTGTCTGCTTTCCACGTCCTAAACTTCAAAGTCAGAGCAATGCTTTCTGTCAAGGCTGTGAGCCCGGGTAGGGTCTCATCATCTTGAAGCACACATACTCTTCTGATTTATTAAATATTGATGATGTTTAAATTCAAAGAAGTAAAAGACATGGTCAGATTTCTTTTTGAGATTGTGATTTTCCATTTCCCTGTGGGCTACACCCTCTTTCTCACTTTAGGTCAGGTAGGCTCCTGCTCTAAGTGTTTTCAACCGCTACCTCATTTGACACAGTTCTTTGCTCAGCAAACCAGTTTTCCTTCAAAAGACTTAAGCTTGCATGTTCGCTTGTGTCTTCTTTCACAGGGCCCAGGGCCTGGCCTCTCTGCCGGAGGATGTGTCATCCGCCCAGGAGGACTAGAGTCACTGAAACACCTGCCAGCTGTCTCTGCAGCAGGACTAGAAGTCTTAATGTCCTCAACCAGGTGAATGAGACAAATAAAAACAGGTTTTTACCTGAAGAATTTTAGTCTACTATCTGCTGCCAATGAGGGGAGAGAAATTTAAGTATCAGTGGATTAGAAAAGCAATTAAAGATCTCAAAAGAAGACACGGTGAGGGAAACAGCTGGGAACTACATTTTCATCAACAGGTCACAAATGCATGAAGGATGCTGAGACTATTCTTTAAAGATTACATTAAGGGAAACCTCTACAAAATTGTATCTGTATACTGAGATTTTATTTTTTAAAGAGAAAAGCTGAAATATTTCTTTTCTATCCTGTGAAGTGCTTTTGTCCCCCCTATTAAAACTGTAAACATTTAATTTAGGGAACAGTCTTACTTTGATGAGAGCCTCTTGTTATTTAGAAATACTTCTATACTAAACAATGATGAAAGCATACTGGCAACATGATTATAAAGGTTATTTAGTATCTGTGGGAAGGATATTGTCTTCTTAAAAAGGGAATCTTGACTGAATATAGGCCCAGAGGGAGACTAAAACGAAGCATCCTGGGATGGTGGTAATGGCTCAGAGGCTGGACTGAGAGGAACCAAGTTCAGCTTTGCCACCTACCAACGTGCTGCTCTAAGCAAGTAACTTCTTGTTTCCAACTGCAATTTCCCATCTATAAAATGTAATTAACTATACTAATTCCTAGATAATGGAGGTACAAGAATAATTTTTTTAAGTATAGGCATTCCGCATAGTATCAATTCCATAGTAAGTACACAATAGTCACTCACTATTATTATTAAAAATAATTATTGAAACTCCCACTACCTTCAAAACAATTCATAATCACTTATTGTGAGGAAGGAGGTGAAAAAGTAGAATTCTACTGAATTTCATATTGTCTCCATAATGGGTAATAATCTGCAGTGCTTTGTTTTACACATTCCTATTTCTGTTATTACCTTCTCCACTATTCTGTTCACCAAACTCCCATTCAGGCTTCAAGGACCCTCTCCAAAGCTTACCTTGCCCTTGCTGAGCTCTGATGAAAGAGCTTTTACCAATATTTCAACATCCCTTGTATCCCACTATTGTGTTCTCTGTCATCTGCTGCATGTACTTATCTGCCTCATATTATACTTAGTAATCTTTTAGCGGTTCATTTTCTGAAAATACATATACTGTGTTTCTCAAATTCAGAGGCTACACATTTTGCCTAATGCTATATGTAATGTGCATGTGTATTCATACATATTTTAACAGATAGGATTTAAAACTTAAATTCTTATTTAAAAAAAATTAAAAAAAAATACTGATGTTGCCCTAAAAGCACAGAGTTGAAAAGCTGAACCAAAACTGTATTTGATTTTCTCAAATATGTCAATTATCTTTATGTTGTTTAATAATTAGTAAATTTTTTAGTATAATAAAAGCATCAAGAGCAAAGACTAAATCTTATTCACGTGTGTGTGTTTTTCTCAGTGCCAGTTGTGTAATAGGTACACAAATAAACACTGTTGGACAAATGATGCATGTTTTTGACTAACAATAATACTTCAAAAATACAAAGTTTGAAATATTTTACTACTCATAGATAATCATTGGCAAAGTTTTCACAGGATGCACCTCAGAAAGAAGTAAACACACACACATACACAAGAAGGATTGCAAACACATTAGAAGTAGTACAAGGTTCTTTGTTGCAAGAAGCAGAGAGTGACTTTGGGTAACATAAACAGAAAAACAACTTATTCGAAAGTGGCAGATATCACACAAAATGTTTGGGGAAACTAAATATTGAATCCTTGAAATGTAAGCAGAAAACCATGGTAAGTGGGAAACAGAAGCCACAGCTAGTGCCAGCAGTAGGAAGAGATTGGATGGGACCCAGCTTCTGGTGCCATCATCACAGGGTCTGTGGACACCACTGCTGCTGGACTCTGGGTACAGCCATTATGGCCAGGCTAGTGAAAAGAAACTTTAAACTTCTTAAGCATGTCTGTCACTCAGTTAAATTTCAAAAATCACTGGTAGAAGCAACCTTTTGGTAAAATCAGATTTGTGTGCTCAGGATTTATGGAAAGAAAAGATTTCCCTTCGTTGGTTTTCACAGATGCACATGATGACAAATTAATCTCAAATTAAGATGGGAGTTGAAGTTAAAGGGACACTGAAAGAATGACAAATATACTACACAATTGATTCTTTCTATTTCCCAAAAACATATGTATACCCTTATATCCATAGTCAGACTTTAGGAAAAAAAATTCCACTATCACATAATGAGGCTGTCTTTATGCACAACTGAGAGTAATACATTCATCCTATCTCCAAAGAGATGAAATCCCAAATCAATTCATTTGTACAACACGATGCCCAGAAGCTCTGGACTGGATGCCCATTTCTTTTTGGGTTTCACGATTTATCTCAATATTTTGTAAGCTATTGGTTGGCTCAACTGTAGGGATAATCACAATTAACACACCCAACATAAAACTGTGGAAAATTTAGAGGAGAAAATCAGTTGGAAATAAAATGAAAGTGGGTAGCAGCTAAAATTGTTATTTCTGCAACTGGTCTTAAGGCTCTATTTATTTATGACTTGATCCACCACATTCGTTTCCATGTATCTGTTCCCTTCCCTTCAGCTAGCATCTCAGTTGCTTGGGGTCTTTTCCCTGATGAATGACTCAAACCTTAATATCTGAGAGTTTTGAACACTGAACAGTCCTGACTGTATAAAGTTAGTGTGGCACAAAAAGGCACTCTGAGAATCACCTTGGCTCCCGTCTTACTTCTTTTTCCTGCTCTCACTGTACAGTAACAATCTTATTTCCTTGATGATCACAATCAATCACCTCAACCCAAGGTAATCACCTTTGCTGCCTGTCTGTGCTGTCTCTGAGAAGCCCCAAATGGCCAAAAAGCAGAATAAACTCCCAGTTCAGTGGGTGGTCCTCTGGTGGAAGTATTCTCCTTTAGGTAATCAAAAACAGACAATCAGACACAAAGGCTCTCTAATGGGAAACAGAAGTCCCAAGAATCACAAGATCAGATAAACCTAGGTCACATAATTACCTGAGATGATGTGTCTGTTGGCTTTTTCTGAGAGATGTACATTTAATATTTTGGTATATTTATTCTTTACTGCTGCATCTCCCACCCCTCACCCACTGCCCACTTGCTCTCTCTCTCCCCATGTATGTGGTAGTCAGGCTCACTTGTGGAAACAGAATCAATATGAGTGTGATGGGACAGCGAGGAAGAAGTTGTGTAATTAAAGGTCTAGCATGGGTGGTTATAGGTTCAGAGAAGAGGTCATCAAGCAATAAATTGATCAGCTCCTGAAGTGGGACAGCAATATGGGAGCTTGTGGAGAGGGCTATGGGTGTGTCTATATAGTTCCTGCTTCTATGGGTTCACAAACAAGTGTCCTGTTTTGGAGCTGGATAAAAAGCAGAGGAGAGTAAGGCAAAGCAGGAAATTGCCAAGGAACCTGTGTCCGTCCATCATGGCAGAATTTCAGAGAGGAATGACTGTTATTTTACTCTGTCTTCTAAATTTATTTAAGTTCCTCTTTTATCAAACACTAAACTGGAATCATATACTTCCCAACTGAGTCAAATACAACACAATCCATCACATTGTGTCTGTGTGTATGTGTAAAATTGTTACAAAATTAGATCTGTATAGTAACTATAGCTTTGTAAACATCTTCATTTTAACACTTAATATAAGAGCATTCGCCCATGCCATCAAATTCTACATGATTCTACCAAGAAAAAAAATCCAAGGAAAAGGACACTGGAGCAGAAAAGTGTAAGTAACATTTTAATTGTCCCTTGATGGATGGGGAAAAAAAAAAGTAAGACAGAAGGTGGCATTCAGCCAGAGGAAGTAGCATAAACAAGGAATGAGGGGAATGCATAATGTGTTTAGTACCTGGCAGTGGACAAAATACAGGGTAAATATAATATTTAGAGACGTAATAGAAAGATTCAACTGGATTGAGACTGACTTTAAATTTCACATCAGAAAGTTTAGACTTAATGCTATGGACAATGGGGAGCCAATTAGTATTTTTAAGCTTGAGAGTGGTGATTGGGTTCTGTTTTTCAGTTAAATCACTCATGAGGAAGTGTAGGAACTGGATTAAAGGGGCCAAGAGAGTAGAACAGAGAGAGCTGCTAAGAGGTAATTGGAAGAGTTCTGGAGAGGCATGATTCAGAATTAACCAGGGCAGTGGCTGTTAGAAATCAGGTGAAAGGAGAAATTTGAAATTCAAAATAGTGGCCAAATCCAATGGCTTGATGACTAAATATGGAGACTGGGACATAACAATGTGTTAAAGACAATTGTGAGTATTCTATCTTGAGTCAACTGGATAGAGAGTAAGCCTAATTTAAATTCACATTAGAGAAAGTTTAAGCTTGAAACAGAGTGAGCATTACCCAGTATAGTCAGAATTGCTACAGTAATTTTAAAGGGAGTCCCCGTCATCAGTGGCTTAAAGTAGTGATTTTCAGACATGAGAGACAGTCAAAATCATAAGATGGGGGATTAGAGGAGTGAAGGGATGGAGGAGATAGAGAGGAGAAGGAGATGGCTTTAAAACACATCACATATTGGGCTTCATTCCAGACATAGCAAATCAGATTCTTAAGAGATGGAGCCTCAGAATGTGTAATTCTAAGCTCCTCCAGTGATCCTGACAGACTGCTAAGTTAGTGAGTTTGGATGTTGACTTGTCCAACTTTAGAGTGCCAGTCATGACACACATCTCTGTGAAGTGTATAACGTACAAGGCAATAAGCAGTTGTCCTGCTTATAAAGGACCAAGAGGCTTTCTACTGAGAAAATAACCAAAGGCAGGTCACAAATATTATAGCAGAATATAAAGAATGAACAAAAACAATCCCAGATAAAGTCATGAAAACATAAATATTTCTAGGGATGATCACAGGGCAGGTCACAAATAATGAAATAGTAGCAGTAGCAAAACGTCTGTTGTGCAAATCTGCAAACTTGCCTCTGTATACTTTGAACACTAGAGTGTAAGCTCCATGAGGGCAGGAACTTTGATTTTCTTCACAGTTGTATCCCCAGCACCTTATACAGAGACTGGCATATAATAAGTGCTCAGAAGATGAGTTCAGTCATTTATGCAGCACATATCATCAGGCTTCATGTGTTCTTTTATACTTTGTGCTAAAAGAATTTTGTGATCACAGATACTTGGCAGATTATGTTGCTCTCTAGGAAGAGCAGAGATTTCAGCATGAATAGAAGGTAGATTGTAAGAAAAGGAAGTCTAGAGGCATGAATAGCGTTCTGATTTATGCTTTGTTTGCTCTATACCCCTGAATCTAGGGAAGTGCCTAAACAAAATAAATGCCTACTTTATAAAAATAAATTAATAAGCCAAGGTATTGCAGAAAACAATTTGGAATTTATCCAAATTGGAAATGGAAATGGAAAACCAGTAAAGAATATAAAGTAGGGCTTTCCTGGTGGCGCAGTGGTTGAGAGTCCGCCTGCCGATGCAGGGGACACGGGTTTGTGCCCCGGTCCGGGAAGATCCCATATGCCGCGGAGCGGCTGGGCCTGTGAGCCATGGCCGCTGAGCCTGCGCGTACGGAGCCTGTGCTCCGCAACGGGAGAGGCCACAACAGTGAGAGGCCCGCGTACCGAAAAAAAAAAAAAAGAGAATATAAAGTAGATAAATAACATGAAAAAGTTTTTATTTTATAAAAGTCAACTTAAGCAGCATTGTGGTATCTTGTACCATTAACTCTAAGAAGACCAATTAATTGGGTGATTATCACAATGGTCCAAACAAGAGTAATTTAGGGTCTCAAAAAAGAATAGCAGTTGAAATAGAAAAGAGAAGCAATAGGAAAGCAGGAGTCCATGATTCAGGTCAACCAAGTACCTAATTCTATATACTACCCATGTCTGAAGACCAGCTATTATTTTGAAAGGCAGAACTGTTGACTAAATGAATCAAACCCGTTTGTCACATACATGCCATAAATTAATATGATTATGTAACAAGTTACCAGTTAAGTAAGTTTATGTGTCATTTTTCTTACAATTGTTTTGCCTTCTCAGATCCTTTTCATTGTTTTCCTAAAGTCCTGAGTCAAAAGACCCCTTGAGATACTTTAAATTAAAAATGCCTAAAATTTCATAGATCCACAAAACTGTCTAAAGTTTACTTCTTCAGGACTATTATGCAACAAGGAGGCCTTTCAGAATTACTTGGACAAATTACATCTCTATAGCCAAGGATGACGATGATTGGAATATGGCAAGCACAAGTTCTATAAATATAGGGGTTTGCACACAATAGTTGCTCTGTAAATATCATGGTAAGAAAAAAATTGTACTAGCACAGAATTTCAGACATTGAGATTTTGAGGTATGAATTGAAATAAGAGTCTTGAATTAATTATAGGCAGAACTGTAAGATCAGGCAATTTGGACTTCCCCCTCCCCATTGGCCTGTAAAGAAATATGACTTTTAATGGACATATCTACATAATGGTTTTCTTATGTTTCTTTCACTTAGAGCTAATTTACTGTAGATTGAGAAAGATTAAAAATGGATGTTTGTGGCCTGGGGTGCCAAAGAATCTGACCATGCCTCTATGGAATATCAAACTTCCCAGGAAAAGCCTGTAAAAGCAAGTCACCTACTAATATCTTTTAACATTCACACACAATTATGTCATTCTAATTATTGTAGTGGGATGAAAAAACAATGGGACTTTATTATAAGTTGAAAACTTATAAAAGTCTTTGTGAAGTTCTCTCACTCTGTGTCAGGTATGGACAAGAACATTATCTGTCTCCCAAGAAATATAGTCTTCCATGTAGCAAACAAATTCCCTCAGCTTTTGACTAGCAAAAGGCCTTACACCCGGGCTTCCCTGGTGGCGCAGTGGTTGAGAGTCCGCCTGCCGATGCAGAAGACACGGGTTCGTGCCCCGGTCTGGGAAGATCCCACATGCTGCGGAGTGGCTGGGCCCGTGAGCCATGGCCGCTGAGACTGCGCGTCCGGAGCCTGTGCTCCGCAACGGGAGAGGCCACAGCAGTGAGAGGCCCGCATATGGCAAAAAAAAAAAAAAAAAAAAAAAAAAAAAAAAGGCCTTACACCCTAGAATCTTTTACATTACAGCAGGTTCCTAGAGGTAATGACCAATGGGGTAATGCATTTTGGTACCTTTAATAAATAATGTGAACACTAAATAGGAAATATCTAGTAACTTGACCAGAGACAGTTCATTGGGAATACATATTGGACTAGAATTTAAAACTCCAATCTCTACAAATAATGCTTGTCTATTTGTATGTTTGTTTCAACTAATTTGTGCTGCTGTTGACAGCTAATTCAGGAAATCAAAGACACCAGAGGAAACTTTTTATCTTATGAAATAATTTTGTTGTCCCATAAACAATGTGATGGAAGACTGACCTCCCCACACCAAGTCAAAAAGTTTTCTAGGGGCCTCCCTGGTGGCGCAGTGGTTGAGAGTCCGCCTGCCGATGCAGGGGATACGGGTTCGTGCCCCGGTCTGGGAGGATCCCATATGCCGCGGAGCGGCTGGGCCCGTGAGCCATGGCCGCTGGGCCTGCGCATCCGGAGCCTGTGCTCCGCAACGGGAGAGGCCACAACAGTGAGAGGCCCGCATACCGCAAAAAGAAAAAAAAAAAAAAAGTTTTCTAATACAAACTCAGACTGTGATAAAACTAAGTTAAAAAGAGACCATAATTGGTTGCACACACACTAATACAACACTGGGCTCCCACTAATCTTTTAATCTACTTAATTCAGAGACCTTAGATGTAGAAGAAACTCATGCTATTAACCACAACAGCGGAACAACCCATTAGCAATGGACCATGAAGTTACATCTTTTTCTTCTCTTACGATAAAGAGCCATCAAGTGCTTTGATTGATTGGAAGATCTTAGGTGTTTTCTAATTGCACAAAGAGGCTGATCTAATACTTTGTGAAAATCACATTAAAACTGTGTGAAGATGAAAGTGCATCCTGTAGATCCTGCTACCTTATAATGTGTTTCAGGATTAGAACTAATGATTAACTTGAATAGTTTTAAATGACTTAGAGTGGAAATGGAGAAAGCATTCTCCTACTTCAAGCCATTTGCTGATCAGTCATAGTCTATTACTTATTACTTTCCATGTAACATTTTTATTATCGATATACATATAGTAATATATAAGATTGATAGATGATATCTGCATATCTACATACGTGTGTGTGTATTTTTTTTTCTTTTCTCCCAGATAGTCACACAGTTGGATTCTCCGAATTGTTTTATATCTCAATTCAAATAATATCCTTTCCAAACGTCCTTGAGTGACTAAAATAGTAATCCCAATTTTCTTTTATTAATTGCACTAAACCCTTCAAATAAAAAACCTTATATGTTTATTTGCTTTTTTCTTTAATCATTCTGAATAATTAAAATAGAAGCTCTACCTGTCCAGTGGCCTTGCCTGTCTTAGTCACTTTGAATTCCTTGTGCCTAGAATGGTATTTGCTAAAAAAGAGGAGCTCAATAAATATTTATTATATATTCATTAAATGATTGAATAAATGAACTAACTCTTTATCACAGTGATATTGCCAAACATTTTAAAATTAATGGTTTATAGTTATGTCATTACTAAAGCCAGGCTACCAAATGCAAAACATTATTTCTAAAGTCAATTAAAAATCTTTTGACTGATGAGGAAGCAGAAGTTCAGAAACTAAAGAAACATAAAACACATTAACCAGTATGAACATCAGCAAAATCAGGAAAAAGAGTCAAGTACCTTGTCTTTCACTGAAAATGTTCATTCAATGCATTATTTGCCACAGATATTAAATTGACAGTTGATAAAGGTGAGCACTATTTCTGCCCCCCTTTCCAGTTTTATACATAGATTCAACTGTATGTGTATTCTTTAAATATCTATCTATCTACCCCTAATCCTTACCTATATTCTATTTGGAAAAAAAAAAAAATCTCTCACAGAGAAAAATAATTCCCTGAGAACATTTCTCAAGTTAAGAGCACAAGCAATAAGAATGGCATATGAATCCTTCAGAGAAAATGAAGTAAAACTCTTAAAAGCGGTGTGTTGGAAGGAGTTTGGGTGTGGAGAGCATGGAGTTTGGGAGGACTTCTGGTTTCCTTTTAGGATCTAGAGAGCTGGAAAAAGCATCACTTCCACCCCTACAAAGAAACAAATGCAAATTCATGAATTTTCTTAAGGCTGAGCTGAGAATATGGTCAGCTAACTGGGTCTAAAATCTATGGAGAGGCAGCCACCAAAATCGAGGGAGACATAACATGCACACTGACAAGCAGCTGATAACAAGAGTCCCTCTAGAGAGGCTGGGGAATTCGGTGGAGGCTCACTGTGTATTGGCAAGAGAGTGTGAGCCCCTGGGGGCCACAGACCTTGAGGAATCTGAGCCCTTAATAGGGTTTTTCTCCACAAACAGCACTGGACACTCACACACACACAAAAATGACTGGAGAAACTTATAAGAAAATGTTCCCGATGGTACAATCCTGGAAGAGGGAATGAGCACAATCTGCACCCAGCTCCTCCTCCATCTCCCTCTGGTGCTTTCATCTGTGGGGGGCAGGTAACAAACAACAATCATTCTAAGGACACTGGTGAAAACCCACTGCATCTGGGGAGAGGAAAAAGAAGGAGGGGGTAGAAATCTGCCCCCTGTGAGGAGGAAAGGATTATGTATGCGGCCAGAGTGTTACTGACCAGGGTTCTTGGCCTCCTTAATCAATAGAAATTGATCAGAGGCCAGACAAGAAATTCAGGCAAGCCTTTATTGGGGCCCTGCTGCAGTAGCGGGGGAGAAAGAACAAGTAATAAGTTCCCTTGTTTGCTCGCTCCCAAGGTGGGGAGAGCTGGATCTTTATATGGGGTGAGGGTAGGGGCAAGTCCAGGGGTCAGGCCGGAGGGGTGACCTATGGGTCTGCCCACCCCTTTGGTGGTGTTGTGTGCAGGGGGCATGTGCAGTACCCTGTTTTTGCTCCTGACCCCTTGCTTTTGTTCCTGGTTCTTCAGAAGTGGCAGTTGGTCTTTTTGGTCTTTTTGTGTATCTTGTTGTCTGTAATTTGCCCCAACTGTGCATGCATGCAGTTATGTTTGGTCCCTTATAGTTTCTTTGTATCTTGCTGCTGGAGGAGACATTTGTCCAGGTGCAAGCATTGTAGCACAGGGTCCCAGATGGTAGGTCCCAGCCTGTCTCAAGAGGAATCACTTGGAGAGGAAAAAGAGAACTGAGCAGACCACACCCCCGAGACCCATGGACACAGTGCCTACTTAATCCGCCACATACCCTCAGGCTAACCAGTGTTAGGTGACAAATAACTGTGGAATAAGGGAGAGGAGCATAAAAAGAAATTCTGTCTTGGAATACAGCACCTAAAACTGAGGGTAGAGCAGAGGTTAAGGAAAAAACTCTGCCAAACTAGCTTATCAGTCTAAATACTAGGTTATCATTAGAAGAATTTGAAGATTGTGGTGAACTGAGGATAAACATAGCAACAATGCATCTCAAACACAGCACAACTCCTAACTAATTCAATAGACTGCATTTAAAGACAAAGAAGGACAAGCACACCCATTTCCAGGGTAAAAACTGTTTGTCTCAGTCTCTGCTGATCTGCATAAGATGTTTGACTTTCAGAAATATATATATAAAACTCTCACAAACCAACCAACCACCCAAACAACAAAAACTACTTCTCAATGACAAAGTAATCATCAGAACAAGATTTCTGTATGACATAGATTTTGGAAGTTTCTAATGTGCAATTAAAAGTAGCTATAAATAATATATTAAAGGCTGTAGTGGAAAAGGTGGGAAATCTGTAAGATCAGTTATGTAATTTCAGTAGAAAAATGGAAGCTATAGGAAAGAATCAAATGGACATGCTAGAAATTAAAAAGTATTAGAAATAAAGAATGACTTTGATGGGTTCATTGTAAACTCAATAAAGCTAAGAAAAGAAACAGTGAACTTGAAGATAGTCAATAGAAATTACCCAAATTACTAAAGAAAAATAAGAAGAGAAGAGGTAAAGAACAGACTATCTAGGATTCGTTGAATGATATAAAGTAGTCCAATATATATGTAATTGTAATCCAAGGAAGAGAAGAGTAAGATGAGTAAGAGAGAGGGGAAAGAGAAATATTTGAAGAACTAATGGCCAGGAATTTTCCAAAATTATATTTATGTGACATTCTAGAAAAGGTAAAACTAAAGAGGAAAAAAAGGATCTGAGATTGCCAGAGATTTGAGTGGAGGTGGGTGTAGGGGTTGACTAGAAAAGGGGAGCATGAAGGAATTTTAGTGGAAATGTAACCATGTCATAAGTAACAGTAGAAGTAGATATGTCATTCTAGGAATTTGTCGGAAGCCATAGGACTCAGCACCACAAAATGAATTTTTACTACATGTAAGTCGTCTTTAAAATCCACCAAGATGTTGAGGAAAATCCAAGGTGGAAGGCAGACAAATGGATCTAACTGTATCACAAATCAATCATATAACCAAACTGAAGTGGGCAGAGAGAAAGGAGCCAACCTAAGTAATTTTAGGAAAGAGTGACTTGAATGTGTGCTGTAAGGTACCAAAGGGCACTGTATTTAAACGTATTCTGTTAGGTAAATGTTTTTGTCACAGGGGTAAGAACTGCCAATTCTACAAGTACATATTTACTAGGGTTGAAGAAAAAAGTTAATATATGAGAGCCGGATTCTCATTGTTGAAGAAAGAATCTATAAATAAAGAAAGGGGGGAGGCTATAATAAGTCCTGTATTGATAAGATATAGAAATAGATATAGATATGCATATAAACTCCAAATATAGATTGAAGTCAGTGTTATCAGTATGAACTTATGTTTTACATAGATAAACTAAGTATGTGGATATGTATGTATGTATGTATGTGTGTGTATGTATGTATGTATATATATATATATATATATATATATATATGCTTGGGTTAATATATGTAGACATATTTCCAAGCTCTGTGTCCTGAAGAGGGACTAGAAGCACTGCCTATTGAAGGACCAAGCAATGAGCACACCTAGCATTTGGATCCTGGTTTCTAAATATCATTTTACGACAACAGTAACAGGATTCCTTGGAGAAGTGGCTGATTCTAAATTGGGGTCAGATAAAATTACAAGTTGAGTCTGGAACACTTTGTGTTGACAGAAAGTATGGAAGTTTGAAAAAAAAAAAGAATGGTATGTCAAAAAGCACAGGAGCCAACCTGAAAGGGGCCCCCAGCAGCCAAAGCTGGAACAATTTGGGAAACAAAATAAGTAACAGTAGTATTTGATTGTACTTCCCACACTAAATAAAGTAAATCATGTTTAGTCCATACTGATAAAAATAAATGAATATAGAAGCAAATGAGAGAGAAGGGAAACATCTTCCTTAAAAAAGAATTCAAATTAATAACTGTACAAGGAACACATACACCATTAGAACACCACAGTAATAATTGCTGCATGATCTACTGAACAGGTAAGTGCTAAAATCAGTGAAAGAAAAATTTAAGGAGAAACAAGATATTCGTATAGTCTCAATGCATCTCCAACATAAATATTTATTCATTACAAAAGGGGAAATTATAAATCTACAGTGGGGAAAACAGGCAGACACTACTTTAACCAAGTGATCAAGTTAGCATCACCAGTAATAAAACATCGGAATCATGTACCTCCAGGTATGATGCACTGAGAAGGTATGGTATTCAGCTTGGTGATATTCTTCCCAGAAATGCAAAACTTGAATTAATCATGAGAAAACATCAGACAAATCCATACTGAGGTACACTGTACAAAATAACCAAGTATTCTTCAAAACTGTAAAGTCATGAAACATAAGGAAAGACTGAAGCATTGTCAGATTGTTGACAATTAAGGAGGTGCTATGAACTGAATTGTGCCTTCCACCTATTCACATGTTGAAGCCCTAACCTCCAATGTAATTGGAGATAGGACCTTTAGGAATAATTAATGTTAATGAAGACGTAAGGATGGGTTCCTAATCCAATAAGATTAGTGTCCTTGTAAGAAGAGATACCAAGTGCTTACTCTCAGCCATATGAAGACACAGCGAGAAGGCTGCCATCTGCAAGCCAAGCAGACAGCTCTCACCAGAAAGCTACCTAGCTGCCACCTTATTTTTGGAGGACTTTCCAACCTCCAGAACTGTGAGAAATAAGTTCTGTCCTTTAAGCTACCCAGGATGTGGCATTTTGTTATGTAGTATAAGAAGACTCATATAGGAGACATGCTAACTAAATGCAATATGGCATTCTGGATTGGATCCTAGAACACGAAAAAGACATTAGTGGAAAAACTGGTTAAGTCCAAATAAATTCTGTAGTTTAGATAATAGTACTGTTCCAATGCTAATTTTGTAGTTTCAATAATAATACTCTGGTTATATAAGATTTCAATTAGGCAATTCTTGGTGAAGGGCATGTGGGACAGTTCTATAGTATTTTTGCAACTCTTCTGTAAGTTTTACTATCCTGTAAGTCTAAAGTTACCTAAAAATAAAAAGTTTTAAAAACACAGCTATAAAAAGAGTGTGGCTTTTGAAGATTAAATACTTATTCTTAGACAATTACCAGTCGTATGCATTTGATGGATACACTTCTCGGATCCTTGGTTTCATCTCTGTAAAATGTAAATTTACATTATTATCTCCATTCGGGTGGAGTTGATATACCTCTCTGTAATTACCTTCTGAAACTGAAAATTAAATATATTCTAAAGTAATAATTTTATTTGTACTTTAGTTGATCTTTTAAAATATTCTCTAAATATTTAGGATCAATTTTGATAAATTAGGCAAAGATCATGTGGAATAATATGCTTTGTTTTGTTTTGCTTTTTCCAAACCAGGGACACTCAATGGCAATGACAAAAGTATATTAAAAAATCATTTTGACATTGTTTCTTTAAGTCATTTTGCTATATGATGAGATGCTCCCTCAGTATTTATTATTAGCCACTACTGCTTTATACTGACTGCAGGGAAGACCCTGAAATAGGTCCTCTCCATTGA
Source organism: Mesoplodon mirus (assembly GCF_964341445.2). NCBI lineage: Eukaryota > Metazoa > Chordata > Mammalia > Artiodactyla > Ziphiidae > Mesoplodon > Mesoplodon mirus. Next base: position 57,066,247 of record NC_138984.1, read on the forward strand.
CAACAGTTTTGATCACTCTATAGTGAAACTAAGCTAATCTAAGCTAATATTGATCAATGACAATAACAAAGATAACAATAATAGTATTAAACTGTAGTTAACAAGATAACACTAAAACACTAAGCAATAAAAGGGTATAAATTGGTAGTAACAAAAGAGAAACTAGATGTAGGTTATATGGGAATCCCTATTTAAGTGTCTTACAATTTTTTCTGTCAATCTGAAACTATTCTAAAATTTAAAAGTTTTTTTTTTAATTCACTGTTAAGAAAATGAAAAGATAAGTCAGAGATAGAGGGGAAATGTTCACAATATATATATATCACAAGTGTAAAGTATTTGTATCTAGAATATATTACCAAATTCCTAAGTCAATTATAAAAATAAAACTTACTTTTTAAATTGCCTAAATAATTAATCAAATCATTCATAAAAGAAAATATAAGTGGCTAATAAATATGTTATAAGTTATTCAACATCAGTCATAATCAGGGAGATGCAAACTGAAACCAAAATTAAATGATGGCTCCAATTAAAATGGTTACAATTAAAAAGACTGAATATTAAGTGTTTGAGAGACTGTGGAGCCTCTGGAATCCTCATATATTGCTAGTGGAAATATAAAATAGTAAAACTGCTTTTGAGAATAATTTGGTCATTTTTTATGAAGTTAAATACACACCTACTCTGTGATTCAACAAATTACCCAAGAGCAATAATAAATATGTCCAAAAATGCTTATAGATCATGTTCCTAGCAGCTTTATTTTAAATTGTTATGAAGTGTGAACAATTGATATCCTCATCAAAAATTACATGAATATATAAATAATGCTATGTTTATATAATGGAATAATAGTTAATAATAAAAAGGAAAAACAGGCACTTCCCTGGTGGCACAGTGGTTAAGAATCCGCCTGCCAGTGCAGGGGACATGGGCTCAAACCCTGGTCCAGGAAGAACCCATATGCCACGGAGCAACTAGGCCTGCGAACCACAACTACTGAGCCCTGGTGCCACAACTACTGAAGCCCACACACCCAGAGCCCATGCGCCGCAACAAGAGAACCTACCACAAGGAGAAGCCTGTGCACCGCAACGGAGAGTAGCCCCTGCTGGATGCAACTAGAGAAAGCCCATGCACAGCAATGAAGACCCAACACAGCCAAAAATAAATAAATAAATAAAATCAATTAAAAAAAAAAAAGGAAAAACATGCAACATGATTGAATCTCTAAAAGTATTAACTTAAAGAAAGAGCCCATTATAAAGAGGCAAATATCATATGAGTCTAAATTGGCAAATGTAATATGTATACAGCAATAGAAACGAGAAGAATGGTTAAGTGTGCAGATGGTGTGAATTAACTAGAAAGAGGAAGAAAGAGCTTTCAATATTTTATGTCTTAATAAAAGTGATGTTTTCGTAGGTTTAGAAATTGTTTAAAACTCATTGAATTGTACAGCTAAAGTGGGCAAACTTATTGTATATAAATTATGGCTAGTAAAAAACAGCATGAGAGGATATACATTTGCATATCCAAATATATATGCAATCACAGTAAATGTAAATAGACTAAATGGTCCAATTACAAAGCAACTGTCAGACTATATTCAAGCTATATCCTCCTGCACACTGTTTAAGATACGTACACCAAATATTGAAAATATAAATAGAAAAATATGTACCAAAATAAAGTTGGTTTAGCTGTATTAATATCAGATAAAACAGACATTAAAGCAGAAACAATACTAGAGATAAAGTGGTTTACTACATAATAATATAAATTTAATATGCCAGGAAGATGTAAAAATTTAATAACACTGTCAGCTCTCTAGGAGGAGATACTGAAAAAATATGAGAACAATTTTTTTAAAAACAGAGGTCAGTAGTTAAAGATATTTTCTTCCTGTTATATTACGCATCATAAAAGTCAGTGGGACGCAAATAAGGCAGGAGATATTTAGAACCAGATTTGAAAACCGGTTAAAGGACTGCCTATGTAAGACGATTTATATCAAACCACTAAAACCAAAGTAACACATGGATAAGAATCTGATCTATTACATTTGTGCATGTTATAAATGAGAAAATGATGTATAAAAACTCACACAAGAGTAAGTTGGGAAAAGAATACGGGCAATAGTTTACAAACTTACAAACTGGAGAAGAGGCAAAGAAAGGTAGTTATGAGGGGGGCTTCAAATATCCACAATCTTATTTTATTAAAAGTAAAGGGTCTGAAAAATGAAGTCTTGAACAGGAACATAAGTGTGTAGACCTAAAGTCAGACAACCTCACCCTGAGTACTAACAACCCCATTTACTTTACTATGACTTGAGGTATATTATTTGAACTTGCTAAGCCTCAATTGACTGAAACATAGCTAACTAGAGTACACACTTCATTGATTTTTTTTTTTTTTGGTGGGGGGAATGTGTGTAGAAATCTATGTTAAACACTTAAAATATCTATGGCCCAGAGGGAACAATCTATGAATTTTAATTATTATAATAACAATTACTATTACTATTATACCCATTTTACAGTACATTGATGAACCAATAAATTTATATGTGGATACTCTGACCAAAAAGAAGAACTCACTGATAAGCTGAAGCCAAGCGAAACTCGGTTTTTAAAAAAATGACCATGTCATTTGAGAATTCTTAATATCAAAGGAAGGGAATACTACTCCTACTCAGGGGTACTGCCTGTGAGTTTAGAAAAATAAATGTCAAGATTCTCAGAGAAAAGGAAGGTATAATCCTCTGGGTAGAAGTTTTATAAGGGACTAAGTCTCAAGGGAAATGTGTTGCACTCTAGGGGGGGGAAAATAAACCAGAAAGCAGGTGATGTAATCACAAGTGAAAAACAGGTGGAACGATAGCTAAAAAAAATTATTTTGGCCACAGAAAAGGCTTTCCAGTGAGCTACGACTTCAAAAGGAAAGGATATCAAACAATAAGAAAAAACTAGAGAATACTGTTGTGAAACTGTAAAACTAGGTGAAGAGGGTTACATACCAGAACTGACTAAGAACAATAAAAAAGGCTTATAAAGCTACATTTAGAAAAAAATGAACAAGAAAGGAATAAATCCAGAGCTTGATGTGTAAAGTTAATGATCAATAGGTATCAAACACAGAGACAGAGCTTCTATTTTGCACCTATTTTCCTTTGCAAGGAGAATAATCTTTAATATGAAAGGTTCCCCTAACTGCAAAAGTTGTGAAGAACGTTTAAAGTATCCAGAAAGAAAACAGGAGAAGGAACAAGAAACCTGCAGATGGATGAATTCTTCAGTTTCCAAAAAGGTAAACACTAGGGAAAGCCAAAATCATAGCACCTAATGTAAACTCCCCAAAATGTCCAGATTACAAAACAGATGGTCTGTGAACACTTGCAAAGAAAGCACATAACATTTGGGCTCAGCATGATCTCAGTAAATGAAACATGACAAACCAAATTTATTTCCTTTTTTGATATAGCTACCAGACTACTAGATGAGGAAAAATACCCTAGACATAATGCATCTGGGTTTCAGAAAAACATTTGACAAGTTTCTCAGCTGTCCTTGTGGACAAGCCAGAGTGATATGGGCCAGCTGATAGTGCACTGGATGGACGTGAGCCTGCTTGTGTGCCTCTACCGAGAGTGATGATTTATGGATCTGTGTCAGGCAGGTGGAAACCATCTAGTGCCATGGTCCAACACCCTGTGCTTGGCCTTGTTTGGTTCAACCTATTTATCAAATCTGTTTGAGCTCTCACTGCAGATGTTTGTAAGTATGTTAAAGCAGAAGCGAAATGTACTGAGTTATTCAGCAGCCACTATAAGTTTACCATACTGCATACATTATTTAAAGTTATCTTTACAACAGCCCTTTAAGGTATGGGGTATTATCCCCATTTTACTGAGAAAGAGATGAATCTCAGATAAAATGCTTGTTCCATAGCTAGTGTGTAGCAGAATAAGGAATTAGGTTTATATAACTCCAAAGTTTATGGCCTTAACACTGCATTATGCTATCTCCAAATGAAGATCAATTGCAGAATGTGATTATCATAAAAATTATTTTTGGCTTCTGCTACATTAATAGGCACCTAGTCACCAGATTAATGAAGGCAATTATTCTACTGTGCTCTGCAGTGGTCTGGCTATACCTAGAGTTACTTCTGAGGAGCTGTTACACATTAAAAGAGGCACAGATAAAATGCAGACCTTTAAAAGAACAACCAGGGTTTGGAAATCAGTTATATGACTAGTTGTCGGACCAAGAGAAGACATTTAAAGTTATGACAGCTGTTTTAAAAAAATAAAGGGTCTATGAAGGAAAGGAAACATTCCATGAGTTTAAGTCATCAGATATTGAATTAATAGGTAGTGGCTACAAGGACAGATTACTATGTAAAGTGCTCTATAAATAACAGGTCATTCCAAACAAGTGAATAGTTTACCTTGTGAGGTAGCAAAGTCCCTACCATTGAACGAGGAATAAGGATGACCCAGTATAAGAAACTGTGGGAAATGTTGCCACTTAACTCTCTTTTTTGCACTCCTGTTGACTTACAACATGTGACACACAAACACCCATATATTTTATTAAATGAAACATAAATAATTATGGATAAAATAGACACAAACTCTTGTATCATACAATAAGTCTATTTTTACCCATTAATCACACAGGTAGGACCTAAGTGCCTCCAAGGCTTAAGCTTTAGTTTGAAAAAATATACTGGCTCCAAATTATAAAAAGAAAATTGCACTGTAAATATTAATAAATGTTTAATGAATGATTTGAAAATACATCAGAAAATGAATTTCAATCTATATAATTATTTATTGAGAAAAACATTAAGACAGTTATTGTGATTGATTCTATATACTGGAAAATTAAATAACACATAAAAATATTTAAAGAAAACAAATTCAACTTCTATAGATGAAAACTAAAAAATGTGAGATGAAAATTACACTTTATGGGATTAACAACACATTAGATACTGAAGAAAAGATTATTGAATTTGGAGGCATAGCAATAGAAACTATCCACAAAGAAACACAGCACAAAAGTAAAATTTTTAAAAATGAAAATAAACAGTGCATCAGTGAACAGTGATACATGTGACCAAATAAACATGTAATTAATGTCCCCAAAGGATGGAGGGAGACAAAAGTTATTTGAAGAAATAGTTTCCAAATATAATGAAAACTGTAAGTCCACATACCCAAAAGCTCAGCAAACTCCAAACACAAGGAACACAAAGAAAATGACACGAAATAAAGCATATCATAATTAAATTGCTCAAAATAATTCACAAAGAGAAAATGTTAAAAGCATCCAGATAAAAAGGCACATTAGGTACAGAAGATCAACTATGACTTCAGATTTCTCATGGAAAACAGACAAATGAGAAAGCAATGAGCAAGATCTTAAAAGCACCAACAAAAGAAAATTGTCAGCCTGTAAGTCCTAACCCAGCAAAAATATCTTTCAAAACTAAAAAGGAAAAATAGTGACATTTTACAAAAGTTGAAAGAAGTATAGAACCAGCAGACCCACACAACAAAAAATATTAAAGGCTGTCTTTCAGGCAGAAGAAAAATGCTACTACATGGATCTATAGACCTACAAAGAAGAAAAATGAGCGCAAGGAATGGTCACTGCATGCATAGTCCACTCCAGTCCTGGAACTGGAGGAAAGCAGTGGAAAGATTCCTCAAAGAGGAGCAGCGTCTTTGCTATTCTGGGCGCACTCCAAACACACTCCAGCCTCTGGGTGTTCGTGCTTGCTCTTCCCTCTGCTTGGGGCACTCTTACTCTAGATTTAAGAATGTATTGCTCCATCCCTCCATGAAGGTATCCTTTGTTCCAACATTATTTTCTTAGAGAGACTTTCCCCAGCTGAATTAAAATAACATCCCCTATAATCTTCAAACCCTCGCTCTGTTTTGCTTTAAATTACTTATCACTTCAACAAATTATATGCAACCTAACACTCTCCATTCTGCTTTATGACTTGGCTAGTGGTGATTTGTTCACTTTATGAAAATTCTTCCAGCTGTACATGTATCATTTTTGCATTCTCTATATGTACGTTACACATCAATAAAAAAATTTTTAAAAACAAACAAAAAACACAGTGAGACACCATCACACACCCATTAGAATGGATGAATTATAAACACTGAGTTCACCAAGTATAGATGAGTTTAATAAGCAACTAACACTCTTATTCAATGCTGGAAGGAATTTTTAATTGCTCAAAAACTTAAAATTTTTAAAAAACTGTTTTAAATTGTTTTAAAAACTATTTGGCATTTTCTTAAAAATTTCAAGTTTCCTATAATCTAGCTATTTGATACTAGGCATTTCCCCCAATAAATTAAAACATATTCACACAAAGTCTTCTATACAAATGCTCCTTGCATTTATGCTCACGATAGCTAAGAACTGGGAAGAAGTCATCAAATGGAGAATATCCATTAAGAATTGAGCAGAAAAATAATACTTGTAATATCTACATGACTGAACTCTATTCAATAATAAAAAGGAACAAACTACTACTGATACAACAGTATGAGTAAATCTCAAAATTATTATGCTGAGTGAAAGAGGTCAGACATAAGACAATGTTTAATATACGATTCCACTTATATAAAATTATACAAACCAACAGGCAATTTATAGTGACAAAAAGCAGATTGACAGTTTCTTGCCTCTGTCAAGATGGATTGGAAAAGGTAAGATGGATTGGAAAAGAGTATGAGAAAACTTTTGAGATGATATAAACTATTATGTATCTTGATTGCTCCATGAGTATATATATCTTTCAGAACTCACAAATTCTACCCTTTAAGTGAATGAGTGTATTGTACATAAATCAAACTTCACTGAAGTTCATTCAAAATTTAGTTTCCTTCGTACTCTCTTGCAGACAGTTCCTATCTTCTGCACTTTTACTTTCTTCCATGCTTTTACCCACTCTTAGCACAAGACAGATACAATAAATTATGCATAGAACTTTCTCATATTTGGCTTCAAATTACATACTAGCCCAAGTTAGAAACTTAAATTTGCCTTAGTCAAGTTATTTTTCTCTCTAAACTTCTACGATGCTAAGAAATTTATTTCTGTAGCTTCCAATATGTGACGCTGTCTGCATTTAGCTTTCCCACTTTACTGGGGAAATGAAGCAGCAATACGCTAGTAATGGATATTCATGGCCTACATGCAATTACCATTCAGAATCACACAGATCAGACTGACTTCCATCACCTGAAGCCTTCCTTCTGCCATGTATGTGAAACACATAAAAATGGTAATTTGAGAAAAGGCAGGATTTAGTAAATTCTAGAAACAGGGACCTGCTCTCAGGGCATTATTACGTACTGAGAGTTTGTTGTTGCAAAGTAAGGCTTTTAACTAGAAGTTTCGTTTGCCAAATACGGACTCGCACTGGAATGCTCTGTTAACACTGTAATGCAATCCTACAGTTTTCAGGAAGATGAAAGGCGTTGCGTGGAGGCAGATGGACTTTTCTTCTATCTCGTGACATTCTATAAGCAGCCTAATAAATTTGGTTCTTCCTCTTTTAATCTGTTGGTAGTTTCTTTGTGACTGAAAGCATCTTTCATATGTAAAAAACAAAACAAAAAAACAACCAAAAAATTAGAGGTCTTTTTCATTTAACTGTAACCTCACTACAGTCTTGTGTATTAAACGAAACAGACATTATTTTATTTTGATGGATAAAAAATAAGACCAAGTCACAGAGAGAATGTGTGAAGGACAGTGAAAGCAAGTGTGGAGCAGTCAGATGTGGATCTGAATCCTAGTTCTACCAGTTTGCAGGGTGACTCTGAGTCACAGTCTATTAGAGCTTCATGCATTTTCCTTAGTAAAGTGCTGACAGCATGTAGTAAGGGTAAATATAATGTGCACAAAGTGCTTGATAGTTTTTGTTTTTATACAAGATGTAGCCTATATTATCCAGGATATAGTCTATATACATAAATTGTTATCTTATGTGAACTGTATCATAAAGAACTAGTTTCAAATTAAAAGCTAAACATGTTAGTTTAGAAGGTTTATTATGTTCTCATAGGGGAAAAAAAGCATCATACTGAGAAAATCAGGAGATAACTGACTGTTTTGAAAGAAAAGACTTACTATCCCTGTGAATAGTGCCAAATGCTGGGTATGGGAAAAGCCAAATAACTGCCAGGGAGAATGATAAAGCATTACATTTTTAAGACAAGTGTAGATGTAACCCAACCTGAAAAACTCAAATACCTTAGACTTACTCAAAACAATTGTCAATTGACAGAAACTAATGATTGCAATAACCTTAAAATTAATGAGTGCTACCTAGAGTTCATTCTCTGATTCAGCATGAAGTCTGCAGAACCTCCTTCTGTGAAATGGTGAGAAGTTAAGTCCTTGCTTACTTATGCAATCTTACATTTCAGAAGTGTTGAAAGTGATGGTTAGGATACCACTTTGACAGCAGATTGAATTCCTTTGAACCTAATTTACCACATGGGAAAATCTTATTCTGGATTATTTGGTTTTATACTGGTGTAATAATCCTTCATTCTTTACCAAAAAACAACAAAAAAACAAAACAAAAAAACAACAACAATGTATTTTCCTATATATTTTCAGAGTGTCTCCTGCAAAGTTAGGCCAATATTTCCATTGGGTTTAAAGGGATATTACAGGCAAAACTTCCAAAGCAAGATAGAGTATTCAAAAGCATTCACAGTCTGTGAACTCAGATAGATGCTGGGTTAATTCCCAGCCCTAATGTGTACTTTGTGTACGATCACTTAACTTTACCTACCTTGATCCGTTACCTGTTAAGTAGGAAGATTAATACTTACCTCAAAGGGCTATTGCAGAATTAAGATAATATTTGTGAATTGCCTATGTATTTCGTAGGCACTCAACAATAATAGTTCTCCTTTTAGGACATGGAGGAAAAATAAACTAGTTATCTTCTTATGTTTCCTTTTTCCAATATTGTTTTGCTGATACCACATTTATATTTTTGTGTCCACTAATTTGTTACAAGTATTGATTACTGTTGACAAGATACATAAATCTCCTAGAGCTCTGTGAAATGTTCACAGGACAGAGAGTAACTGGTCCTCAGGTTTCTAAGGACACAAAACTCACAATGTTCTTGGCAGGTAATTTATTGCCCCATGAGGTAACCCAGACCTGTCACCTTCAGTGCCCCCTTCATGGGATTGATTGTGCTTTGCAGAATCAGCAAAATTCCTTGGCACACTACTAGCCTTACATTATGCCTTCAAGTCTCAAGTTGCTCTAAATGTTTTGGGAAGAAAAGTCTCGAGGCTTTATTATAACAGTGAATCTATTCTCTCTGCAAGACACAACGGAGATCTTAGAAAGACTATGCTAGAAAGGGATAGTGACTTCTGAAGCATGTTCCTCTTCAGAAATCCAGACAAAGGAAAGGAAATAAATGCTTTTGTCCTTCCTTCTCTTCCATTCTTCCTTCCTTCTTTCAACCAATATTTTTTGAGAACATATGTACTTAGCACTGTTCTGGACACTGAGGATATAATAATAAAATAGATGGGAACTTATGTATTATAGGGGAATCAGATAGTAAATAAATAAACAAAGAACTAATATTTCACATGGTGGTAAGTGCTGTGGAGAAAAATAAAGCAAGGTAAGGAGGACAGGAACTCCTGAGACAGGGTTGTTTTTGTTGCTATTTTATAAAGTGTGACCAGGAAGGCTTCAAGGAAAAGACAGTATGTTGAGTAGAGAAAGTAAAGGGTGAACCATATGAAAACCTGGGAGAGAGTATTCTGGAATTTACTGACCTAGAGTATTTCTTCTTGAGGTTCATCAAGGAGGCCAGAATGATTGGAGTGAGTGAGGAAGCGAGAGTTTGGTAGATGAGGTCTAGAGTTACAAAGCAGCTAGATCACTGAGCGTTTCACAAGCCACTGTAATCATAGCAGCTTTCATTCTGAATGATATGGGAAGCTATGAAGTCTTCTGAGTGGCTTGACATAATCTATGTTTTAAAAATATCACATTCTCTTTTAAGAATAGACTTTATAGAGAGCCTAAGTCGAAGCAAGACCACTGCGGGGACAGTTGCAATAATCCACATGAAATTCAATGATAAACTGTACTTTAGTGGGAACAGAAGATTTGGTGAAAAGTAGTAAGATTCTTTTTGGAGGTATTTTGAAGGTAATTGAAAGAATAAGCTTTTGGTTTGGTTTTGTTGTATGAGATAAAGAGAAAAGTAAATTTTGCTCTTAGTAACTGGTAGGATGGGGTTCACATTACAAAGATTGGGGGGAAAAGATTTTTACTGGAGCTGAGACATTTCAAATTTAAGGTATCTATTAGATATCCAAGTGAAGGTATGAGTAGAAGTGCATTGACTTTAATCCTGAAAAGGTTATGTGTCTACTTAAAAAGTAAATATTGCAATAGTTTCTAAAAACAGCATGGCTGGTATTAAACATAGGTTGAGATTTTTAATAAAATATTAAAATATCTTAAGAGGACTATAACCCCCAATGCATCTGTCATCTGGGCTTCTACAATCCATCCAACATATAAATTTATAGGACCACAATTTTAAATTTCTAAAATTACTTCAGGGCTTAACTCTGGATGTCTTTTACCTTGGCTGTATGATCTGCCTTTTTACATAAGAGAATAAAAAAAGCTAATGCTGAGCTCCTACTGTGTGGTTGACAGTTTACAAACCTGACTACCTTCAATTTTCACAAGAAAATGTATGTATGAGAAAGGAATTATTATTTTTGTTTAAAAGATAAGGAAGCAACCCTCAACTAATTAAGAGGCTTACCCAAAGATACTCTAATAACAAATAGAGCTAAGCTTCAAATCCAAAAGCCATTGTAATTTTTTCCACCATGCCACTAAAACCTTTCCCATTTGGCTGCCCAAAGAGTGATGAAACTAGCCATGCACAGTTAGAAATAAACCAACAACTTGTATTAAATTGAGCGGGCGTTAACATGCAACTCTTAATTTTCCTTTTCCCTTTAGTTCAGGCTTGCTGAAAGATCAGACTTTGTGTATTATAGAACTCTATGTTATTATGAAACCAAATTCAGACAGGTTTCAATCTACTATTTACAGACAATTTAATTTGTATATTCAAGATTTGCTCCACAGAGAATTTCTCCCAGTTCTTTCCTTTTCCCCACAGGATTGTTAATTGCTCTGGCACCTCCATGTGGTGCCTGCCCAGCCATGACTCAAAGACTTTAAATGACCGTATTTATTTTAAGAGAAACTTTAGTGCCTATGAAAGCAGCATGTTCTCCCGCAGCACATCTGTTCTCTCTCTGAGTTTTATGTTATCACTTTGCCAGAGGTTTCACCTGCTAATTCAAGGGAGACCGGTGTGTTCAGATTCAACTGGATTCTTATCTGTACTGAGTATAATTAGCTTAATATGTGGGACATACTGATATATTTATAATTGTATGATCTTTGGCAATTTCTAGACTCCTCTGATCCTGAAAGTCTTCATCTGTGAAAAGAAAACGGAAGTGTCTTCTTCAAAAGGTTTTCATATTTATTTACTTTGCAAAAGCTTTTCCTTCCCTTTGGGTTGACAGTGCCCTTTCCTGGTATTTTCTTTTAGTTACACTTCAGATTAGTGACACATTATTGTTTTTCTGTATTTATATTTGTAACCAAATCTGTGTACTATATTAGTTTATTATATTGTATTTCTTCTGTTCCCTGAACTCTAACTCTTAATGACTTAGGGTACTAAAAATGGAGAAAATGGTTGAATAATTTTTGGTCGGATACGTATATTTGCATAAGATTTGACTCCATCTTGCCTTAAAATGTGCTTTTCTAGTCAAATATCTTGGCAGAGCTTTGGTTAAGTTTAATGATATGTCACCACCATAATATGTGCCAGTTGCAGTAAGTACTAGCTGAGATTATATTAATTCTAAAGCACGGGTGTATTGGGCCAGGTTTGGTCTGTTGTAGAGTCAAATAAACCCCTAAAATATGCTAAAGGTTAGCCAGTCTTTCTCAGTCTTGTAACTGCTATCTGATGCGTGTCACCTCCAAAGTTATGGTAACGGGGAGAAAAAAAGAGATGGAGATTCTTAACAACACCTACCAAGATATGACCCATCAGTTCTGCCAACAGTTCATTGACCAGGAGTAATAACATGGCTCCAATCTAATTGCAAGAAAATTCAGTGACTACAACATTTCTATTTCTCCTCAATAATTGAGTATCAATTCCTCTATATGCCATCTGGATTCTACTGCTTCAAGGAAGCCAAATCCCAGCCTAGCAGTTCTGCGTCTTGTGGAATTTAACAGCAAACAATAAAATCCTAACAAAGAAATTCATAGCTAGAACACAGAATACTGGCAGAAGTTAGCCAATTTTATAACAAGAAGAGTACAAAAAACATAAATGAGCTTATGTTTAATGACAAGAAACATATTATCCTCCTTCCTAATAAGTATGCAGAAAAGTATCAATGATTTTTATAATCGTGCACCATGGAATTTGTTTGCTTTTAGTAAATAATAACCCTCAATAATTCATTAACCTCCATTAACTCTCAGCTATAACTCAGTAATAGTGTTCCTAAGGATGAAAGTTTTAGTTACTGGAGTAATATCTTGCTTGCAAACTCTGTATAGGCACTTAACATTTTTAAAAGTAGACGATTTCTTTGAATTTGACTTATTTATAGTGAGGTGGATGGACCTAGAGTCTGTCATAGAGTGAAGTAAGTCAGAAAGAGAAAAACAAATACCCGTTGCTAACACATATATATGGAATCTAAAAAAAAAAAAAAAAAGGTCTGAAGAACCTAGAGGCAGGACAGGAATAAAGACACAGATGTAGAGAATGGACTTGAGCACATGGGGAGGAGGAAGGGTAAGCTGGGATGAAGTGAGAGAGTGGCATGTACTAATATATATTACCAAATGTAAAATAGATAGCTAGTGGGAAGCAGCCGCATAGCACAGGGAAATCAGAGATCAGCTCCGTGCTTTATGACCACCTAGAGGGGTGGGACAGGGAGGGTGGGAGGGAGACACAAGAGGGAGGAGACATGGAGATATATATGTATGTATAGCTGATTCACTTTGTCTTAAGCGGAAACTAACACACCACTGTAAAGCAATTATACTCTAATAAAGATGTTTAAAAAAAAAAGTAGATGATTTCTTAAGTACACAGGAATAGATTTCTGAAATCTCAAAGACTGTGGGGCTTCAACGTATGAACAACAATGTCTAGACACCAAACCAGGCTTTCCTTTGCTGCTTTTGTATCTTTAAAATAGAGACAACTCACTAATTGTCTCTAAACATTTGGAATCTTCTAAAATAAAACAGATTTAACAAAGATTGTCGCAAAATAATTGAACAACATTTGAAGGGTAAAGAAAAGATAAAAGAGAAAACTGGTGAATGTTCTTTTGTTTTCTTAATGTAGAGTCAATAATTTGGAATTTTAATGTAGAGAGAATTCACTATAGAGATGTTTTGTCATTGGCATTACACACGAAAGAGGTCACAGTGAAGTGACAGATGAAGCAATTTCTGCATAATTCCAGAAAACAGCCCAGATGATATGCATGTCTATGAAAATATACTTTATGTAGTATGAATAAGCAAGCATTATTCATCTTTTAAATCCCAAAAGATTATGAGTGATAGTTTTCTGTGTTTTTACTAATGATATATTTATTCTCATAGTAAAATTGCAGTTCAAATTTTTTCTTGTTACTATAAACAGTATATGTTTACTACAGAAAATTTGGAAAAGAATAGCAGGAAAATAAAAACTACAAGTAAATATTTCAAGAGCAGACTATGTTTTGATTTGTTTACTTCTGATTGTATTCCAAAGAATTATTAATTATGTCAAAATCTGACTCATGTTATCTATGTCTGATACATGATACATGGTTTTCAAAGCATGATTTTTAATGGCTATTTGATATACACCAACACAAATTCATATGCAGTGGTATTTAATAGTTCCTATTTTATATGTTTGAGCTGTACCTACAGTTTTTACTACTGTAATGAACTGCACTGACCATCTAAATATGTAAGCCTGTACCCATATACCTCATTTGTTTCTTGGGCTTAGATTGCTGTCATAAGGTAGTATTTTTGACTCTTAATAAGTATTGCCAAGTGGCAGTGGTATTCTACAAAACAATCAAAATAATGTTTTCACTCTTTTAATGAAACGTACATATTACTTACAGAATGTTGTTTACTGGCACTGAGAAATGAATGCTTGAATTTATAAAGAAAGCTTTATGGAGAAAGAAGAAGCCAGCTGAATGGAGACATGTAAGCTATTTTTTAAATAAAAAGGCATTCCAGATATAGCATGAAATAAGTGGAGTGGGAATGTGGAAAGTGATGAGTGGCAAATGCTTGCAGGATGGAAATGTATTCCTTCTAGAAGAAAACTGTGAATAACTTCGATAGTAAGGTAAGAAAAGCAACTCTGATTTATAGGATATGGGGACCTATCAGCATTTTAAGGCAGGTGATAAGTGAAGACTGTTTTGAAGAACAAAAAAAGATATTGCAGAAGTGTTTAGAGTTCTTAACACGATTGAAATATACAGTTTAAGAATCATTTTAAAGAAATTTGATTCTTTTCCTTAAGATTAGTTAATGAAACCACCCAGTCAATACTGGCTGAAGAAAGAGCAGCACAGTAGGGAAATAAAATATTATACCAAAACTATAAATGTGTCTAATCATTCATTCCAGTTTCATAGGTCTTGTCGATTTTTTAGCCAGGTACTGTACGAGGCAATACAGATACAAAGATTAACAAAGAGGCAATTCCCATGTTGTGAGGACTCAGAGTAAAGGGAGAAGAATAAGTAATGATTTACAAAGCTTACATTATAATCATTATAATAATAATGATATAGCAACATAAAATAATAGGTAAATAATATGATATAATAATGGAGATCTCAGATGGAGCCAATCAGAGGAAGTGACAAACTGTGAGGTGTCATCAAGGTTTGTGAGGAGAGTCAATGCAGGTGACATTGCATGGTTAACTTGAAAGGATACAGGAGTCTGTCAAGAGGGAAGTTTTGCAGCAGGCATTCTGAGCTGCAAGAAAAGCACATTCAGAGTCATGGAGGTGTAGAAGGGCATAGAGCATCCAAGGAAGTAGCATTGCTTCAGTAGGGCTGTGGTTCTGGATTCACACAAACTCAGATGGAAAGCTATGCCAGATTCACTTTGAAAAAACTCTTATAAAGATCTTTTTAACTAGTTGTGTCAGAAAGTCAATGAAAATTTTAAGCAGGGAATTAATGAGACACTTTTTGGTCTTGTCCTGTCTTATGTGTCACATAGGCACTTCTTCATATATATTCATAGATAAGTAGGCTTATCTAAGCTCTGATGCTAGAATTTGTTTGTAAAGACAGTCCCCTTGATTTTCTGCCTTAATATATTTATCTCCTCAGTTTTGAGAGAAATATTTTAAGTGACAAAACAGATGTACTGTCCTCTAAATAGCTTGGTTTACATTTTCCCCACCCCTTACTCTATAGCAGATGATTGTGGCATAAATGTGTAATAAAAATCTGTTCAATGATAAAAAGAATAATGTGTGTGCATGTGTGTTTATACACACATATATATAAAACATATTGTGAAACTTAGTTTCTTCACCCGAGAGCTAACATATCTTGAAATATATCAACATGTATATAAATAAATTATATGTAATACATACATACAAAAATAATAGATATAACTATATCTTAGGTGAAAAAAATTGAATAATCATTTGTATAATATGACCCATTTGTGTAAAAAAAAGGAAGTCAATAAAAATATACATGTTATATTGCTTCTTATTGCATACAAAATTATGCATTTCTGAAAGAATACACTAGGAACTACTAATATTAGTTACCACTGAGGAGTGGCAATAAATAATCAGAATTTAAGAATCAGGAAATATTCATTACTGACATTTCACTTTTCTGTACTTTATTTTATACTTTGATCATATAAAAATATTTACACTTAAAATTGTTTTACTTCATTATTATTATTACTCAGTGTTTAGATTGGAAGTATGCGGCTGTGATACCTCAAATTCACTTGTCCAATTCCAGATGTGCTTGAGAAGAATGTGTATGGCTATATTTTAGTAACAGGATTTTATATATGTCTATTGGACCAAATTTGTTAATCATGTTATCCAAATTTGCTATACTTCTACTCAATTTTTTAGGCTCTATGATCTATTAGTTTATGAGGGTTATGCTAAAATATCACCATGTGGTGGCTAATGTATCAATTCTACTAATTCTGTCAAATTTTACTTCATATGATTAAGACTATATTGTTGGGTACTGCATATACCAGATAAGTATATATTATTGAAATTTGTTCAAGAAATTGTTGAATAATTCTTTTATTTTCTCCTGCCATTTTTAGCCTTAAAATTCACACTTGACTTAACAATGCCAAGTTTTTCTATAGACGTGAAGCGATTAGAATTCTCATAAATCACTGGTGGGTGTGTAAATTTTACAGCCACCCTGGAAAACTATAAATTTGAATATACCAACTAAAATTGAATATATGTGTTCTTTATATCAGGCAATTTTACTCCCAGATGTATACTCAATATGGACATGTCTATTAAAGCAATGCATGTAAGAATATTCATGGTGGCACTTTTATAATATCTACAAACTGAAAAGATCCCAAATATCCATCAACAGTAAGTGAGGTATACAAACTGTAGTAAATTTATACAATCGATATGATAGAGCAATAAAAATGAACTCAACCACATGAATGAATCCTACATATGTCAAGTTAAAGAAGTAAACCCTAAAAACTACTTACAAGGAATACTTAACCACACAGTTAGAAGTAGAAAAGTCTTCTACTATAGGAATAAAGGAGGAGTAGTGTTTGAGAGGGTATATCAGCAGTGGTTTCAAGAGTTGGCAATTACTTCTCCTTTGACCTTGCTGATTGTTATATAGGCTCTGTTTTGTGGTAATTTACTTACCAGTACTTATATTTACGTTTTGTATACCTTCATATATTTGTAATACTCAATAACAAAAAAGTAACAATTTTCAAGAAATAGAAATAGATGAATCCTTCTAAAACTATGAAATACATTTATCTCATTTGCCAAGCCAGCATACTTAATGAAAAGAAAGAAAAAAACAAAAAACAGAACATTTCCTATTAAGTCAGAAATAAGAAAAGTAGGACCCTAACACTATTTTTTATAACCTTTGCCGATGATGCTACACAATGCATTCAGACAGGAGAATGAAATCAGAAATTAAAAACAAATGTGGAAAGAAAGGAGTTAAAACTTCTATTATTTTCATAGACTCTATAATTGTATATGTGTGACATCTAAGAGAAAACCTAAAAATTCAACAAACTAGTTACTAAGGTATTAAATTGACACAGACATTAATAGCTTTTCTATATACCATTTATAAAGCAAAATGAAAGAAAAGCTGCCATTTACCATAACAATAGCAACAAAAATCAAACTTGTAGAAATATAGCAAATAAGAAAAGTGAAATACATATTTATATACGCACATACATGGAATGTTTTAAAGCACTATTAAAAGGCACAGAAGAATTTTTAAACAAACATAATAAATATAATATTTTGGATAAGAAGATTCACCATCATAAAGTTGTCAGTTTACCTTGTTATTTTATGTTTAATAAAATGTTATTTTTGTTCTTTTAACTCTATAATTCATAGGGGAAAATAGACTAATAAGAAAGACTTGGGAAACTCTCAAGTAGAAGAGAAATAAGGAAGAGACTGCTTCTTCCAGATATTGGTATATATACTAAAGCCTCAAAATTAAAACACAGTGTGCAGTTTTATTTGTAAACAGAAAAGCCAATGCAAGAAAACAGAAATTACAAAAATAGACCAGAATATGTATGGGTATTTAATATACAAAAGTGGCACCTCAAGTCAGGTAGGGAAATGTTGTAATTATCTAATAGTGTTGAGACAACTGGAATATCCAATTTTTAAAACTAATTTTGATCTATGTCTCACATTGCACAGAAGGATACATTCCAAATAGACTAAAGATTTAAGTGCAGAAACAATAAATCTTTTAAAATACTAGAATAAAACATGGAGAGATTCCTTTATAATTTCAGAGAGAGAGAGAGAAAGTCTTTCTAACTATGTCTCAACATCCAGGAAACATAACAATAAATTAATAAATTTACTGAGAGCATGATTCTCTGCAACAATTAGAAAAATGGATGTTACTAAAATCATATTTTAAACCCATCAGAAAACACATCTAGAAAGAGGACTAGATAAATTAAAATTCAACTTGTTAGAGGAAGTGTCAATAGTCAGCCACTTTCTTCATTAAGGACACTTATCACTTCTGAGCATGGACCCAGGATGAGGCATAACTTCATTAGAGGGACTCTACTGGGGAAAAGAGAGACAATGGGATTTGTGATGGTTGTGAAAGCTGGTGTGACAGACTGTTACCTAGAGGAGCTCTTTCTTCATGAGAAATTTGTTGAGATTTGGGGTAGAGCAGAAAGCTGGAGAGCTAGGTCTGAAGCACCTAGAGGGGAAGAGTATAATCTCTTGTGGTCTTGCGATGTTTAGCATTCAAAGTCCCACACAAAGAGGGGACCTGCTTCAAATACACAAATTCTCTCTCTCTAAGATGTGGGTCAGATTCTTAAGTATCATGGGTGGAAAATAAGGAAATAAGCACTGAACCTCCAAAGGGCAGAACTGAATATTCTGGCGACATTCACCCTGAAGAAGTCAGAAATGATCACACACAGCAATCAAAATCCCAGGAGGGCACAGCTGAGGAAAATGGACAAATCTGAGTAGACAGAATCTTACTAAAACTGCAACCCAACCCAAGCTCAATTCCTGATTGGTTAAGGTTACCAGCATATCATCTTACTGCCTAACAGAGACAGAAGAATCACTTTTTTGTGGAAAATAATATTACTGCATATATAGTAATCATCTTACACATGTATATTGCATAGAATTAAATATTAAAATAAATGTGAGGGACTTCCCTGGTGGCACAGTGGTTAAGAATTCATCTGCCAATGCAGGGGACACGGGTTCGAGCCCTGGTCCAGGAAGATCCCTCATGCCACGGAGTAACTAAGCCCATGCGCCACAACTACTGAGCCTGCGCTCTAGAGCCCGCGTGCCACAACTACTGAAGCCCCCGCACCTAGAGCCCATGCTCCTCAACAATAGAAGCCACTGCAATGAGAAGCCCCTGCACTGCAACGAAGAGTAGCCCCTGCTCGCTGCAACTAGAGAAAGCCTGCATGCAGCAACGAAGACCCAACGCAGCCAAAAATAAATAGATAAATAAATAAAAATAATAATAAAATAAAATAAAACGTTGAGGCAGGAAAGTATGATTGATTATCAAGAGTAAAAGCAAACAATAGAAATAATCAATAACCATTTTCTTCTATACTTTTCCCAGCTAAAGACTCGGCCCAGCAGTGTTACGATACTGGCCCATTTCTGCCTGGTGAGGGATTCTTTTGTTGGACAATTATCTACTTGATAATTTACCATCACCATGACTGAAGTTTTCTCAGAATTTTGCTGCAATCTGAGGCTCATCCTACCTGATCGTATTAGTCTGCTCAGTCTGCTGTAACAGAATACCATAGTCCGGGCAGCTTAAACAACAGGAATTTATTTCTCACAATTCTGGAGGCTGAGAAATTAAAGATGAAGGTGCCAACCAATCTGGTGCCCTAGTGAGAGCCCTCTTCCTGTCTTGCAGATGGATGCCTTCTCACTGTATCCTCACATGATGGAGAGAAAAAGCTCTGATCTCTCTTCCCCTTCTTATAAAGACACAAATCCCATCATAGGGGCCACACCCTGATGACCTCATCTAAACCTAATGACCTCCTAAAGACCCACCTCCAAATGCCATCACGTTGAGTGTTAGGATTTCAACATTTGAATTTTGAGATGACACAGTTGAGTCCACAGCAGTGATCCTTCCCTTCTCCCTTTACATGAGTCAGAGCATGATTAAGGCTCTACCTGTTTACCCCTGCTTCTTCACAAGTGTCTCCACCAATAAATATCTTATATGTTTCATTCTGTCTTGGCATCTATTTATCAGAGGATCCAAATGACACAGATAGTGTAATAAATGTTAAAGCTATCATATCACTGTGCTTCTTTGGAGCCCCAGATAAAGGGGCCAAGAATGCTGAGCTAATTTTAATGCTAGTTTACAAAAATGTCAAATGAACAAATCTGATATATTTTTTAAAAAGACAGTTAAGCTGGTCTAATATATAACATGTTTGCTATTTTGAATTATCAAGGCCATTGTTGCCCTCTTTAGCTTAGAAAACCTGGAAGCTTTCTGCAAGAGATATGAAGACCAGACTTTCAGAAATGAGTTGTTGAAGGTGAGCAAGGTAGTGAGCAGTCTACTCACATCATATTTGGAAGAATTCAATTCCCACTACAATATAATTGAAGAGCTCTAACCTTCCTGACTAAAATTCCCTTGGAGCTTAACTCCATAATGTTCATTTTCTTCCGCCATCTGTTGATAGTGATATGCTACCAGTCTCTCAGGCTACCAGCCTGCAATCAGTGGTTGCTGCCTTACAGAACCATATGAAAACATTTCCAGAGACCCAGTCTTGGTCTCAGGAGATGACACGCACACAGGGCTGTAGACATGCCATAGATAAAGAACCTGTACAACTACTCTAGAGATCTTTGTCTACTAGTTCTTCCCAATCATACTTCAACTATAGATATAGGGAAACAATCATCAGTTCAATAAGCAAGCTAACACACAGGTTCAGGTTGTCAATTCTGATACAAATCAGAAGTATACATTAAGCTTTACTAAAAAAATGTCAAAATACTGACTATGTACCGAGAGGCTCACACAAAGCAAAAAGAAATCTTGAATTTTCAAGGCAGATCCTCAGGTTTTTCCTTCCTGTGTCAGACATGTGTTTCAGATCCAGATAAAATGAGATCTCTAAGTGAGGTTCATGGAGTTTCTTAGACAGCAGGAAGCATTTAGAGAGCTGTAGGGCTCATACAACATTCTCCTTGGAGCCATGCCCCATGGTTGCTGCCTCCTGTTTACTAAAGATAATAAGTAGCCAGAGAG
Organism: Mesoplodon mirus; assembly: GCF_964341445.2. Taxonomy (NCBI): domain Eukaryota; kingdom Metazoa; phylum Chordata; class Mammalia; order Artiodactyla; family Ziphiidae; genus Mesoplodon; species Mesoplodon mirus. The sequence goes on from NC_138984.1 coordinate 57,087,527, forward strand.
GTCCTGTTAAGAGTGTTTCCTACATAAATATCTTCCTCCTAGCAAATATCTTTGGTCAATTTACCTGAAGGTCCAGTTGATAAGGAGATTAGATTTGGTCACCTGCCTTCTTTGTCTCCTGGGAGCATGTCCTTGCCTGCCATCTCCCTAAGGGCATGAATGCACCAAGGTTAACTAGCTTGACACCATCCTCCTGGTGAGTAAAAGGTGTAAAAATGGGGGTAAAGAAAGAATTAAATACAAAGGAAATGGCTGATAGAGAATGAGAAATAGATCTTGAAGAGATATAGAGGAAAGAAGACTGAATTCATTGGCAATCAGAGGCAGAGTGGTCTATTCAAAAGATATAGAACCTGGACTTCACACTTAGGATCTAGTTTCCATTTTATTGTGATTATTATTACCATTTACTTTTCTCATGTGGTTTAACCTCTCTGGGCTTAAGCGTCCTCAATAATAAAATGGTGATAATATGTTTCCACAAGAATGTTGTGAGGATCTAGATGAGGTGGTGCTTGGTACCTGGTTGGAGCACATCAAATGTCAGACATTTTCTTATTTTGCTTTAAAAAACAAAAGATAATACTTTTTTGGAATTTTTTTCCCTTTTTAGTGGACATAACACAAATATCCCAAATATCTGCCACCTATTCTTGTATGCTTTACCTGTTCTCAAAACAGATGCTATATTCCTTTGGGGAAAATGTAATTGGTCTTACTGACTACAGAAATTTATAGACTAAAGAGGTCAGATGTCAATTCTATTGCAGAACATTTCTAAAGAACTTTGTTATGCTTATATGATGCTTTTAACTAATGCTACCTCTCTGGACACTAGGACAGCATCAGGAAAATCATAATTTATAAATTAGGGGTCAGGGGAAAGGCCAAATAATTAATCAGCTTTATTCCAGCTCTTGCCTCTCTTTTACAGGTAATAGACATATTTGTGTGACTTGATAGCACATGCTAGAGCTCTATCTAAGAAGGCTCCTTTCTCAGAATATGCAACTTTCCTGCTAAATCACATAGTCTCTTTTTGAATGAAATGAAATGAAAAAGAATCTCACTTGCTATCACTTATGGACAGAAGTCAGACGCTAATGTCACTCAGGGCATTGTGGCAAGGTCTCTAACCTGACAATTGTTTTTGTGCCTTAGGGAACAGCAAAAGGCAGTGCGTGAGCTTGTTATGAAATTATTGCTATTTTCCAAAGACATGCTTCCTAGGTTGGGTCACTTTGAAAAGCAAGTAGTCTCTCTAGGTATGTGGATTTTTATGTGCATACATATCTATTTTGAATCTTATAACATGGCTCATCTAATTACATTTTGTATCAGGGTAGTAGGGATATCCTCATGAAGACAAGAGACTAACAGTGTACGCTGCATTGGCTCTCACCTAGGGTCTCCAAGATTTCCAGCAGAGATGTGCACCACGCTGTGATTCACTTTGTCTAAAAAAAGAGTTTATATTTGGACTAGTTCTGCCACCAGTAATTTGGCACTAATTTCAATCTACAGTGGACTTGAAATTACTTCCTTGCCTTATTAGATTTTAAATCTTTTAAAAATGAAAATTATTTCATGGCAGAAACCTCACAAAAAATGAAAATCTTACAATTTCTTTTTTTGGTCAGAGTTCTTGCATACTCTACTGACTTCAAATATTGGTCTCCCATTAAGTAATGCCCTTCTGATGAGCATAGCATCAGACTATTGATTAATTGTGGTAACTGAATGCCATGATCAGGAAGTCATATTCTTCAGAAGAAATGAGACTAGAATGTGTTCACAACTCAGGCCCCTGGTTGGATCCCTATGCTTTTGTTTTATTTTGTTTTTGTAAATTAATAGTCTTTATTTTTTGAGGAGTTTTAGTTTTACAGAAAATTGAACAAATAGTCTGAAGAGTTCCCATATACCCCTTCTTCTCCCTCTCACATTCTCCCTTATTAATACCTAATTCATAATTAGTGTTAAGTCCTTTATCAAATATATGTTTTGCAAATATTTTCCCCCAGTCTTTGGCTTGTCTTTTTATTCTCAGAACCATGTCTTTCACAGAGCAGAAGTTTTAATTTTACTGATGTGTAACTTTTAATTATTTTATTCATGGATCATGCTTTAGGTATTGTATCTAAAAAGTCATTGCCTTTTCAAAGTTTTATAGTTTTGTGTTTTATATCTAGTACTATGATCGATTTTGAGTCAATTTTTGGGAAGGGTAAAAGGTCTGTGTCTAGATTTTTTTTTTTTTTTTTGCATGAGGATGTCCAGTTGTTCCAGCAATACTTGTTAAAAAAGACTATCCTTTTTTCATTGAATTGTCTCTGCTTCGGTGAAAAAGATCAATTGACTGTATTTGTGTGGGCCTATTTCTGAGCTCTCTATTCTGTTCCACTGATCTGTTTATTCTTTCTCAATACCACATTATCTTGATTACTGTATCTTTATAAGTAAACCTTGGAACCACGTAGTGTCAGTTTTCTAACTTTGTTGTTCTTCTATATCATTTTAGCAATTTGGGGTCTTTTGTCTTTTACACACAAACTTTAGAATTAGTTTGTCAATGTCCACAAAGTAATTTGGTGAGATTTTTAGTAGGATTACACTGCATCAATAAAACAAGTTGGGAATAACTGACATCTTGACAATATTAAGCCTTTCTATGCATGAACATGGGATAGCTCTTCATTTATTTAATTCTTCTTTGATTTCTCTCATCAGTTTTATAGTTTTCCTCATGTACATATTTTGTTAGATTTATGCCTAAGTATTTCATTTTTGGGTGTATGCTAATGTAAATGGTAATGTGGTTTTAATTTAATTGGTGGTATATAGGAAATCAATTGACTTCTGTATATTAACCTTGTATCCTGAAACATTGCTATATTTGCATACTAGTTCTTGGAGATATTTGTCAATTTTTTTTTCAGATTTTCTACCTAGACAATCATGTTATTTGTGAACAAAGGCAGTTTTATTTATTTCTTCTGAACCTGTATGCCTTTTATTTAGTTTTCTTCTCTTACTGCATAAACTAGGATATCCAGTAAAATGTGGAATAAGAACATGAAAGGGGACATCCTTGCCTTGTTCCCAATCCTAGGGAGAAAGCAACTGTTTTGCCAAAAGTCCATATTCTATTATAAAATTGTGAAAGCTATGGTTATCTCTACCTGACATTCACTAACCTTCATGGAGAAACGCTATGCACAGCAGTGTGCTAGAACCCTTTTTCCACCTCCCAGCCCCCATCAAAAATCAGGTTGAACATCTACTAAAGGAAACCATAAACAAAACAAAAAGACAGCCCTCGGAATGGGAGAAAATACTGCAAACAAAGCAACCGACAAGGGGTTAATCTCCAAAATTCACATTCAGCTCAATATCCAAAAAACAAACAACTTAATCAAAAAATGGGCAGATCTAAATAGACATTTCTCTAAAGAAGACATACAGATAACCAAAAAGCACATGAAAAGATGTTCAACATCACTAATTATTAGAGAAACTCAAATCAAAGCTATAATGAGGTATCACCTCACACCAGACAGAATGGCCATCATCAAAAAGTCTACAGACAATAAATGCTGGAGAGGGTGTGGAGAAAAGGGAACCCTCCTAAACTGTTGGTGGTAATGTAAATAGGTACAGCCACTATGGAGAACAGTATGGAGGTTCCTTAAAAAACTAAAAATAGAACTACCATATGACCCAACAATCCCACTCCTAGGTATATACCCAGAGAAAACCACAATTTGAAAAGATACATGCACCCCAATGTTGATTGCAACACTATTTACAGTAGCTAGAACATGGAAGCAACCTAAATGTCCATCGACAGAGGAATGGATAAAGAAGATGTGGTATGTATATATACAATGGAATATTACTCAGCCATAAAAAAGAACAAAATAATGCCATTTGTAGCAATATGGATGGACCTAGAGATTGTCATACTGAGTGAAATAATTCAGACCCAGAAGACAAATATCATATGATATCACTTATATGTGGAATTTTAAAAAGGGTACAAATGAACTTGTTTACAAAACAGAAGTAGAGGCACAGATATAGAAAACAAACTTATCATTACCAGGGGATAAGGCAGGGGAGGAATAAATTGGGAGATTGGCATTGACATATACACACTACTATACATAAAATAGATAACTAATAAGAACCTGCAGTAAAACACAGGGAACTCTACTCAATACTCTGTAATGGCCTATATGGGAAAAGAATCTAAATAAGAGATTAGATGTATGTATATGTATGGCTGATTCACTTTGCTGTACACCTGAAACTAACACAACGTTGTAAATCAACTATACTCCAATAAAAATTTTTTTTAAAAAGAACAGAGTTCATGGTTCACTTGGAGTTCCAAGTCTACTGGAGTGGCAAACTTTTACACAAATAAGTATGGGGCACGTTATCCTGATAGCATAAGCAAAGAACAACTAAGGCTGAGAGAATTTACAATTATATGATTAGAGTGATACAATGCAAATGCATACTATTTGATAATAGAAGCCATACTCTATGTCCAATAAGGGGCACAAAATAAAGTCTATAGGGGAGTTACCGTTTGGTGTAAGACAGTGAATATTTTTAAATGTTGCATTTCCTGTTTCAGGTTCTAAGAAAAAAGAAATGCAATGAACAAAAAGGATTGCAGGAAATGAAGGCATGAGCTTCTAGATATTTACAGACATCAGAATGTCTTTAAGGTGTTTGCAAGGCAAACTTCAGAAGCAATAAATTTTATTTTAATTACTTATTTTGCTATTATTTATCTTTTTAAATTCAGATGACAATTATCTATCTAGTTTTTCAACAGATTAATAAGTATCCAGTTTTTAACAGGCTCATTTATTTCTCTAAGGATTCCAGTCTTATTGAAAGAGTCACCTGTTGGTATAGATCCATAAAATCATTAACCAACATTACAGGCTTATAATTAGTACTTGTAAAATTGTACCAGTATTACCAAGATCCTGAAGATTTCTGCAAGAAGTAATTTTTCTCCTTATTTAATTCAAAACCAAAACTTTTCCTGACACCAGGTAAGTCATCTAGTGAAAATTCAGACACAAGGCAGAAAAGCACACCTCACCATCATTTCTTTGCCTCGTTTGGGACAATTGATCAGTATGTTTACAGTCTCTGACAAAAAACTACTCTCCTACTATATCCTAGATATAAGTGAGTATTTATCAAATATCACTGGGTTGTATTTATTAATACAGAAAATAGTCCCTCTTCTTCCTTGCTCATCTAAGAATGAGTTACTATGGGAACAATGGTAGATCTGTGAATAGTCTAGTAAAAATATTCCACTTAACAGGGATTCCTAGCACTTTATTCCTAAGAAAAAGTTTGCTTAGAAACCTGACATTTTCAAAAACCAAACATTTAAAAAGTCATTTAAAAGCTGTGCTTTTAAAAATACTTCTCAACGTTAAAAAAAAGCTCTGATTAGGAAGCTTACAAAATTCTGATTGATATACAGCATACTCATTTAGATATTCTGGCCCATATTTAATTTGGCAGGAGTATAAAATGAATTATCTATGGAGAATCTGTAAAGATGGATGCAATTATGAATAATTTTTTTCAGAATTAGCAACTAACTGATACAAAAATGTATAAGCAGCACAGTAGTAGCTTTGTTTGTACATGTTAACAACTGGCTTGATCACAAGGGATACTCACCTCAAATATTTGAGGCCTCTGTCTACATCTAGACAAGTGTTATCTAGGGCCTCTTTCATCTGTAACATTCTATTTTCTAACAAGTCCCTTTTCCTCCCATAGAGAACACAGACTACCTAGAATAATTAACCTACAGAGCTACTTAGCAGCAACAGTACACTTCACGATATGTTGTTCCCAAAAGATCGCATTTCCCAAATAGTCAGGAATGAACAGCTGATTCAAGTAATTAAAAATTATATTTAAATGACATCAAGCAAATGGTTTTCATTAATATACATCCCAACAATAATTTTGGTATTTTGTGTCATCATTGACAAATATTACAGTTACAGAAGAGTATCAGACTCCATTAAGTTTCAACATCTGTGTTCCTTTTCACAGTGTGGATGTCAATTTGGTTAGTGAATGCTATGAAAAATTCCCTTTTACTCACTGCTGAATCTCAAGTACCTGGCAGAGTACTTGACACATAGAATATATCAGTAAATATTCCCTAAATGGATAAATGAATAAATGTTCACATTAGGTAGAAGGAATTGAAGCAAAATAAATAAAAGAGAAGTAAAAAATTTTTAGTGCCCATTTATGTGATGCCAGATGTTACGCTTTACACTATCTCACCTATTCTCTGCAATAGTTGAAGAAATAGGACTTGGGAAAGAGTAAAATGAATTGCTTAATTGTTAACAGTCAGATTTCAACATTTCATTTTTAATAAAGCAGTGACAGAGAAAATTTCATTTTTATTTCTAATTCTTTCACCTTTAATTACTACTACATTTAGAAAAGTATCCTTACCTTGAATAAACTTATTTTCTTTCAATGACTATTAAAACCCTATTTATAACTACTGTCACCATTTCACTAATCTGTGCAGCATTTAAGTAACCAGAATCGATGATACATGCTTTGTCAGGAAAAGAAAGGAAAATGCCTCATGGATTTGCAAAGGTTGTAATCTTTACAGGTAATGATGACATATCAGAAAGCATTTGAGGAGTTGATAAAAAGAAAATTTTAATTATAATTATTGATTACCCTTTTCTGCTTCTCTTTCTAAAAATAAAAAAGGGAGAGTAAATGACAAAGGTTTTTTTTTTTCTTGCCAGTAATCTCAACTAAAGATACATCTTCAAGTGTTGCTTTCCTAGAGTAATAACAAAACGAACTAAGGTGTTTTGATTCTTGGGCCCAGAGGGCTCCAGTGTGAAGTAAATTGATTTCTATTGTTTCTCCTACTGAGAATGTGTGTCTACAGTGCAGTTACTCTTACATGATTTTAATTAATGAGTATGAATCAAATGTATTCAGAGTTTACCCAAGAATAGTGAATTCTAGCAACATTTGCAAGGTATTTGAAATGATTCTTTACCTTGCTGCTGGTTCTAAAAAGCAAGTTCTGCCACCATTTTGGAGACCTGAGCAAAACATAGCACACAAACTGTTTCCCCAGATTTACAGAATAAGTGAGACTAACAGTGCTAGAGAAATCAATTTTTTAATGGCTCAACATTGAGCTGTGATTTTCTCCAAGCCTGTATCACATGCTCCTCCAGCAGAACTTAAATCTGGTTCAATATTCTTACCTCTGGCTCTGACTTCATAAAAATAATACTGAGTTTTGGGAAATACTGTGAAGGCTGACTAATCAAATATATTTAAATATTTTCTTAAAATATTTCATGTCTATTATGGCAAAAAAACATGGCACCTATCTTTCACCAGTTCATTTCAGTTCAGCAAACATCGTCTAGTACCTCTGCTAGGAAGGCAGGATTCAAAGACAAGGTACGGTCCCATTTCTTCCAAGAGCTTATGTTAGCTGTAATGCTACTCATTTTATCAGCCCCTTACATTTTATTCATTAGGGAAAGCCAGTGACATAGACTGATTGATAGATGTTTGTACTGCACTATTTTTTTATTGAAATCAGCCTCACTGCATTTAAAGTGTAAGCTCCTTGCGGACTGTGTTTACTATTTTCTCCCCAGAGCCTAGCGAGGGCCTGACACATGGTAAGTTTTAACGCACATGAGTTGAACAAATGTCTTTGGTGGAATAAGAGAAGATTTTTTCCTCCAGGCGTTACCATTCCTGGAATGGAGAAACCAAAGCATTCATAAAATACATGTTTTTGCTTTCCCTTTGAGAATTTTAGTGTGTTCTTGAGCAACAATATAACTATTTAAAAAAATTATTTATTTGTGCAAGTTTGTTCTATTCCATTGTCTAAAATATTTTTGTTTGGTTTCTGTCCCCTTCAAACTGTTTGATGTGAATTGATGTGTGTTGATCATCTACCCTAAGAGTTCTCACTGCTTAAGCATGTAGCAGATAGAAGAAGGATATAACTATATTGTCATGTTAGAATAGCTTTTAAAATGTCAATGAAAGGGCTCAAAAACAGAAACACTCAATAAAGTCTGTCTGGTCAGCATGATAAGCTATGACTTTATATTCCCAAACACAAATTAAAACATTAATTCCAACAGCTTTGTTGCAACGGTAGTTTATCACAAATCCTCAGTGTTCAATTTTTCAGCATTTGTCAAATGTCCTGCCTATACACATCGTAATGATTCACTTTGAATATTCAAATGCTTGAGTTTTCTCTTGTATTTTATAATTAAAATAATAACAAAATTATTTTGGTTTCTGTTGGCAGTTTCCCTATAAACATGTGGTGTTTCTTTGGGGCTCTTTATACTTTAATGAGAGTACGGAATGGTCTTCTGTGAGCCTGTACCTACCAGTTATTACAGAGATAAAAAACATGAAACAGCATGTCTTTGCCACCTGTGAATTTAAAAAAAAAATCTAAAAAACAAAGTATCTTTTGGATGGATATATATCTTGTTATTCTGTTCAGTAGAAAATTTGGCTCTCTATATTGCTCAAGACAATCTTCACATGGGTTATATAACCTCCACTTAAAATTTACCAATAGCAATAAATTTGTTTAAAGCAAAAACAATTGCTTAAAAATAGGCAAAGCCATTTAAGTGGAATTTACTTATCTCAAGGGCAGCAGACTTACATCACTTATTCTAATGTTCTGAGTAGATTTGTAATTGCTCATGTTTGATGGCAACTTTCTTCAACTTTGCTATTTCTTGACATCATTAGCTAATGTGATTTAGAATTCCAAGAAATGATGTTTGGGATATGAGTAGCAGACAGGCCACCTACCAAAAATCCCCTCTAATTCAGAGTATTTGACTTACTAACCAGGCTGAGTTGATCACATTTCAAATGTAGATTCAGAAACAATTTTGTTACGTATAAGTACATTATAAGGAGAAAATGAAAAACACAAAGTCTTACTAGAATCACCATAATAGATGGACTCTATTTCTAAATTTTTTTGAAAAACAGATTCATCCCCACTATTTTATTAGACAATCTAAATATTATTTTGCTTTATATTATGCTATCCAAACTATCAAATTACATAGTCCCCAACTTTTTGAAATAGTTTGTGTACATCTAGAAAATAAAACCAAAAAATGTTACTATATTTCCTTCTCTCTAAAGACATTTTGCAATAAAAATAAATATTCTTACTCTGTAAATAAATCAATTCTTTCACAGATTTACTGGTTTGTGTGAGTTTAGTTCAGTGTAGCATATTTTTTCATTAGCCGTAAAGAGGGAGCCTTCCCCATCCCACCGAATAAACATATACATTGAGGTAAATAGTTCAGAAGACAAAGAGTGACTCTTGCCTGAACTATATCAGCTGGAGTCAGCTATGCTAGTCATAATAGTGAAGTGCTCAGAAAAGTCACCAAAGTAAAGCTGGTGAGTGAGAGGAAAAAAAAAGATCCAGAGCCTATGATTCTTTAAATGACCATGCTAATGAGGTCAAGGAAATGAGTTTTATACTGACTCAGAGGGATGAGTTTTGTTTGCTCTTTTTCAGAAAGAACCTCAGAGGGCCGCCCAACTCAAGCCAACTCTTGCTAAGGAATGAATAACAAAGAGGAAAGAAAAATGCAGAATAGATGCATACTTTTGAAATTATTTCTACTGTAAAAAACATCATCTCATGTAACCCTGCATTGATTCATGATGAGTGAGCATCTTTATCTTTTATGAAGAAGAACATTTTTAAAAGAAAAGTTGCCCTAATCTGGTTTGATAAGAAATTGTGTTGGTAAAATAATTCATTAGAAATAATGGTGCAAAGGACATTTTACTATTAAGTGAAAGACAATGGCCTTCGTACATGGGATGGAAAAACTGACACAAAGACATATCAAATTCCCCATTTTTACCAATGAAAGCATTGAATTAGATGATCACAAAGACTTCTTGTAACATTAAAATCCCATGAGGAATTATGTAAGCTATTAATGAAGCATAAGTGTATAGCTCACAAAAGTTATAAAGATATAAATAACTTACAGTAACATCTGACTTTTCTTCTACATATATGATGGTATATAACATAGATGGTAGTATAACAAGAGGGTTTGCGGGAGGTTGAAAGAAATAATAATTGAAAAGGAGTTAAATGATTGAGAACTTACTGGTCACTCACTGAGGTCCCAGAATGAATTAAATCCATGCACGTAAAAATCCAATGATATAATTATGTGTTGCAATGAAAAGAATTGGCTGCAAAGGTAAAAAGAATCCAAGTGCTATCTGCCCTCAGCCAATTATATAACAGGCAGAAGCATCAACTGTTTTTTCCATGGTAGCTTTGTGAACATAGGTATCATGAACAATCACATATAGTTGCATTCTCATGCTCATGATAATCAGTGCTATTACTCACAGAAGCAGCTTCCCAGAGGAGGAAGAAGAATATAGAATCTTTAGGAACAATAAAAATATGTAGGAAGATTTGCTTTTAAAAAACATCCATTTCTACTTTTCTTTCCCTCTATTTCTCTCTCTCTCTCTCACTTTCTCTCTGTCTGTACCATACTAGTGACTGCCAACTACATACCAGGATGTGAGCTCTTTGGATGACCTACTTAAAGTCGGCTTACACTCCGTCAGTTCCAAATCAAAGACTCGTGAGGCTGAGCCAGGACTCTGGAGGTCGTTTATCTCAGACCCCTGCCTGGAGGAGTCACTGTTCTAACCCATCCTAGACTGAGGTTGAACAAGGAGTTGTTTCCAAAGGACCCCGGGGTGCTATAAAAGCTGTGTTGGTGACTCAGTTCTCTGCATTCTCCTTCGCAGTCAGGGCCCAATCAAATTGCCTGAGAGGTGGAAAGGCCACCGAACGTTTAGATGTTCTGCCTTTCAAATGTACTCGAAATGAGTTCCTCACAATGAGCAGCCATTTAAAACTTCCTAGGCTACCTGAAAGCTATAGCTTTAACCGTTCCTTTAAAGAACTGTCACTTGACGTATAAAGTCTTCTATCTTTTCCTTACAGTGTCAGTTCACTTACTAATCTTCTGTTTTCTCTTCATGTTGGACATTTACTGGATGCCTGAACATAATGTAGTCATTTATTTTCCCCTGGAGGTGAGGATTGCTGTGCATATGAGTGAGTTGTTTGTGAGTTTGTCATAAATAAAAGTCACAGAGGCAATAAAGTGTATTTTATTTAAATATTTTAGGGAATTAAAAATAAAAAGACATTCTCTTTTCTCTGATTCATGAACAAGAGAAAGTGGGTCAGTTATTGGCAAGTGACATCTTCACTTGGTTGTCATCTATATTTGTGCTTGGAACCTTAAATTCGAATGACTCATGGTGACAAGAAGGTCATGGGTAGATTCTCCCTTTGGAATGTGCCTAAATTAGTGTGGTCCCAAGGCCGTAAGTTAATCATAGATTCCTTAGATATACTCCAGTCTCCTAGTAACCAGAAATGATGACATAACATTTTCTGAAGTATCTCATGAGAAACATCTTTGCACTGAGAAAAATGACCCTCTATCACAAACTGACATCTCCACGCTCAGGTATTCAAGTCACAGTCACTAGCAGATTCCACAGATCTCAAGAGGAGAAAGAGGAAGGCTCACTAATAATTCTGTATTGATCTAATCAGACTAATGACAAAATAATTAAAAGTACTTTCTTAAAGGGCAGTGGCTCCTTAATTGTTGCTCAATCCTCTCAATTCAGAGATAATGCCAAGGATGATATGTCTTAAACCAGATAGTTAGATTGTATGTGAGAGGTAATCTTCCAATTGTGTCTGTACTGCATTGAAATCCAGCATTCCTCTACTGGTAGGATGAAGGAAAATATGACTCCATGACAAACATTTGGTATCTGCTTAATACAGAAAGAGGAATCAGTAAAACGTGAATTTTTTGACGTTCTCCGGAACTCAGGCCTGAGTCCCTCCCTGTAAGGAAACACCAGGGACTCTTTCACATAAGAGAACACAGGGGAGCCATTTAACCAGACTTTCTGAAATGTGGGAGTTTATGCCTAGCCTGTTTACTTTCCATTTCTAAAGATCTTTGAAGACTTAGTACATTATAAAGGTAGCTTTTGAACAAGTGGTTAAAAAGTGAAATAAATAGTGTTAACTCCCTAAAACATATATATATATATATATATATATATATGGTATCTTGTGTTACTTATCTTAGGAGTTAGCAAACTTTTTCTCTTTAAGGGGCCAAATTGTGAATCTTTTTGGCTTTGCAGGTTTCGGTCACTCAATTCTACTGTCGTAGTATGAAAGCTGCTGTAGACATTACATAAACTAATTGGCATGGCTGAATCTGGCTTACTGTAAGGCACATTTGGTTCATGGGTTGAAGTTTTCCAACCCTTTCCTTAGACCATAAAAATTGCAAGAAATATCAAAGATTTAAATGTAAAATAATAAAACCATAAAAGTACTAGAAGAAAACTTGAGAGAAAAATCTACTCTTGAAGTAAAATATTTTTAAGTATCATCCTAAACTCAGATATCAAAAAGAAAAGAATAATAAACTTGACCACATAATATTAAAAGGAAAAAAAGCATGACAAAACTCTAAAAAAAAAAAAGAAAAAAAAATAACAAACTATAGAAAAATGTATTTGTAACTCATATCATAGACAATAGACTAATATATTTACTATATAAAAATTCCTTCTCTGAAAAGGGACAAAAGATGAGCAGATAGCACACAGAAAATAAGTATAAATGGATCTTAAACATATGACCCATATTTTCAGCCTTATTCACAGCAGGAAAATTTGAAGTTAAAATGACCATGAGTTATCATTTTTCATCTGTAAGATTGGCAAAGATCAAAATGTCTGATAATACATTACATTCAGGAGGGTGTGTAGAAACAGGACCTCTTAAACATTGGTGGTGTTGATGTAAATCAATTTATTTTCTATAGAGGACAATCAATATTTCAATTAAACTTATATGAAAGGTTTCAAAACAATGGACAGTTCATGTATATAGTTTTCCACTGACATTTTAAAACTTGTTTTGATTGAAGTTTAAAATGTATTTGATAAAAATCTAATAAAGCAATAAAAATCTTTACATGAATTAGTGGATAAAGCAACTGCAGGCAATCAACTCATTCTCATTTATTTTCTCATAAATCATTGCAGTTGCAAGCAGATAAAAATATTTAAAACATTGTCAAACCCATTATTTGGATGTCTTCCAAACTGCATTTTTTTTTTTTTTTTTTTGTGGTACACGGGCCTCTCACTGTTGTGGCCTCTCCCATTGAGGAGCACAGGCTCCGGACACGCAGGCTCAGCGGCCACAGCTCACAGGCCCAGCCGCTCCGCGGCATGTGGGATCTTCCCAGACCGGGGCACAAACCCGTGTCCCCTGCATCAGCAGGCGGACTCTCAACCACTGCGCCACCAGGGAAGCCCCAAACTGCATTTTAAATGACAACTTTACAGAACTCTTTGACTTCATCTAAAGGCAGTGATATATAATCCCTATTTCATGCAGTGTCAGTTAATTCGTAAGGAATGTCTAATTTTCAAAGTATTTTTGACTATGAATGCTTCAGTGGCATGTTTCTACATTTGAAAATCTTGCGCCTTTCCATTTTTTTTCCCAACAATTCTCTAATTCTTGATAATCCTGCCCCTGACTCACTACCTATAAAAAGCCCCACATAAACACTTTTAACCACTTTTAACTTTTTTAACACTTCTAACCAGTTGTGATTGTACAGCCTTGCATGGCATTCTTTAGGAGAGTCTGTACACTTAGCTTTACCTTGCTATCCTCATATTGTTGGATGAATCATGACGTAAATAAAAAGCTTTTCAGAATCTTTATATACTGAAGACTGGAGAAGGTTGGATCTCCATGTAAAGCTTCTTGATTTCCATATTAAAAATGTGGGATCCTATCAGGCAATCAGGCTTCCATTGAAAGTTTTTAGCACTGAAAGTATCAGATAAGATATATGACTCAGAAACAACACAGACAGACATGTGGAAGCTGGACGTGATGCAGAGATTGCAGGCACAGAGTTCAATTAGAAGGCTATTACAGTAGCCCAAGTACAAGGAAAGAAGAGGATGACTGAAAACAGGAGTTATCAGGAAATTGTTAAATTAATTCATAAGGCCATGTGAGTGTATGGTAAGAGTATTTATGTGGGGTTTTATTTTTCCTACTCATTCTAATATCTGTTACAAAAGAGCATAGTTACTGCTGATAGATAACTGTATGTAATTTCTGGAGAAAAGTTGTAAGCAAAGACACATTTCCCATCTAGTTTGTATAACACAGCTGTCACCTGCTTAGCACCAAGGCTCTTTTCTATGATACAAAATTGTAAACATTAACACCACATGCTTGTCTACAGATAGTACCATATGTCTGCTAATTTCCAGGTGACCTCATATTTCAGGTAGGTTTTAAAGTTTTATCATTTATACTTTCCCTACGAAAATCAGAGTTTTCACTCAATCTTTTAATGAAGGTGTTGCTACAAACTGCACAAATGCTACTGGAAGCATGTGGGACTTTTGCAGTCTTTGAGAATACACTGTTCTCAGCAAATAATGAAATAAAACCTTTCATCTGGATGATATGTGTTGTGTGAATGCAGCTCTTTGGATAGCACATTGCTGGCAGTTTTCATTTCATTAATAAGAACAGACACCAGCAACCAGTCCACTTCTGTTCTTATATTTGCCTAAGTCAACCAGGCAGTTTAAACACAAGAAATGGTTAAGTTTTTTCCAACTCTATAAAACGTCCAGATTTACAAGAATTCCTAGAAATGGTGTATGCTTAGAGGGGTTAATGCAGAAGTAATTTAAACACTAGTTAGCAGATCTGCATTGATGATCCAAAAATTTCTGTAATTCTTTGCCTTAAATATAGTGTTCAGTCTGATCAATCGGATCTATCATTACAGAGAGGTTACAGGTCACACTCTGGGCTAAACTCCCAAGTTTGAAGTTAACTCCATCACTTAAGATTTAGTTGACTGTGGACAAGTTATTTAACCTCGAAATGCCTCAATTTTTCATATGTAAATTGTGGGTGACAATATTACTTACTCCACATGGTGTTTTATGAATATTCAATGAGTAAATACATGTAAGGTGCTTAAATATGTCACTGCACGTAGTAAGCATTTAATAAATGTAGAATTACTGTTTTTAGTTCTTCCATATGGGGACAGAAATGGCTGAGGCCATTAGTTGGTTAGATTACCAACTTTTGAGGTGAATCTAAATTGCTTTCAGAAAAATGCCAGTTTCTGAAAATTTCTAATTCAAATCAGCTATGAAGTTGATCTTGTTAGGACATGTTGGTTAAATCTTCCCTCTAGGAATAGTAAAGGCAGTTTATAAGGCAAGGACCACCTTGGGGAGAAAAGGCATCTGCTTCAAAAAATGATGTCTATAACTTCTAAGATGTTTTTCATCCTATTTGACAAAAGCTTTCTCATACTTTCTTACATGAAACCCAAAGAAGGAATTTTCCCTAAGTTCTGACTGTACTCAGCTGGTCATGCCACCAGCTCAAAGCAAAGGAGGATTCTGACTGCTCAGGAAAGAGCAGAAGACAAATTACAAAGAACGCAACTACCAGGATTAAATAGGGAGAGCAGAAACCAAATTATATTTTGGCCCTTTTCTTCACATAATTCACCATAATAAGAAGTTCATTCCTCTTTTGAAAAACTTTCGCAAATCTTGCCCTTCTCATTTGGTCAGAAGGGAAAAGAAACTTCTATTTCAATACCTTTTTTGTAGGTCAAACAGCACTATAAAGAATCTAAGCAAGTTTAGGAAATAATTTTAAAATGAACAGAAAAAAGAGGTCTCTGTGAAGAGCGTCTATAGGAATCCCCAGAGGTCATTCAAGGGACCGCAGTTGCCTGACACATTTTTTCTATAGAAGATTTCTCATTTCCCAAAAAGAATATTGGTATTCATTATTCTATGAACTCTGCTACCGTTCTGTCTTTGTGTGTCTTCAAGTACACACTCCTTTTGTGAGTTCCTGAGTTTTATAGTTAACTTCGAACAGCCATGCTAGTTGAGTGAGTAGAAGAGAATATGGAAAATGAATACCTTCAAATCTCATTTCAAATAATAAGGTAATCTTTCACTGTGAGCAGTCTGTGGCTAGCGCATGCAATAACTTCATGGGAACTAAAAGTGGAAACTTTCCAGGCAGGTGTAGTCCTGCATCAAGACAAATGGAAGAGTGAGAAGAACTACCACTCGCCTCTTGAATGACCTTGCACAGTGCACAATCTATAAAACCACATGCGGTAGCTTGAACTTGGAATTAAAAAAATTTTACTTGACAACTCTACATTGTAAATTGACAGTTGGGGCAAAAAATGTACTCATTAGCATTTTAATTCAATCAACTAAATCAAAAATATTTAAAATATTAGCACTTTAATTTAATCAACTAAATCAAAAATATTTAAAATAACTGAATGATATAGCATCTACAATCCTACCATCTTCTCACAACTGTATCTGTTTTGTATATTACACATTTATTTTGTATTTTGCTTTCCACCAAAGTACATATATTTGTTTTATTTTCCTCAATTTTATCCACATCTATGGGCATGTTTCATACAATCTTTTAAATTATCCTTTTGATTCATTAGTAACATTTCATTATAAGTACATAATTTGTGGTATTTTATGATTTGATTCTTTCTTAGTTTTCATAATCTCATTTCTCAACAATCACCTTTTACATTGTGCTCTCAAATTGTTGGTATTTCAGTACAATTATCAAGATTTATCTCTACAAAATACTACATATGTTATTCTCTGTCTCATTTTGTCCTTCTGATGCTCATATTTTTCTAGCTAATCCTTTTTGTCCACCATGTCTTAGCTTACAGGGTATTTCCTTTGGTGACACTGTCAGTTCCTTAGTAGCCAAATCCTACTTGATCTTACTTAAGGGTGAAGTTCCTTGATTTCAGAAGGGATATGGCCCCTCCACTAGTACCGGAGTATGAATCATTATGAAATTAAGTTAATCATTAAAATCCCATTTCCTTATGCCAGAACCTCACTTTATCATCCTCTCACTAATGAGACCTTTAACATCATTCCGGCAAATGCACTAGTGTATCCCCCTGATGAAAAGACAGAACTTCCTAAAGAGGAAATCTATGGTCCCACTCCATTCTTTTTTTTCTTGATTGTTATGGCTTTGACCTGCAGCAACCATCCTTACCAGGATTGAAAAGCCAGCATGCTGAAGATGGCAGAGTAGAAAACAGAATGACATATTTTATGATATCACTGGTTCTTGACGGTATTACTGAGCTTTTGTTCCAAATCTGGTATTGCCTACCTCTTGTCTTATTTTACTATTGATAATTTTTATTTTAAATCTTTGTTTTATCTAATGACTAAATATTTTTATTTGTAAAATCACTGATATTTTTTATAGTCAATTTTATTCTAATGTGTTCACTTCATTTGAATAACTTACTCTGGACTCCCAGGCCTGGGTACTACTCTTACTTGATTCAATGGCAGAAGGTTTATTCTTTATCAAGGAAGTTATCTTAGAATATTAAAATTGTCTATTCATCAAAATGAATAACAGACTATTTCCTATGTTAGTGCTATAGTATAGGGAGTACGTCTTCTACCTTTTTCAATATTCTATCCTTGAGCATCTAACCCAGTGCCCAAGCCATAATAAATATGAAATTATATATTGATGAGAAAAAAGGTTGAATTACTTGGTCATTGTCTTTCTTTTTTTATTGTTAGAAATTATTTTATAATGTTTATATGCCTACCACCCTAGAAACACACTTGGGGCAGAATATAGGACTGGGAGGAAGGTTCCAAATACAAAGCTTCCATATCTGAAGGGATATCTTACACTCCTGGCACTGAAGTGTAACAAAATGTGAATGATGTATGGCCCAACAAGGATGTTCACTTAGCTTTGGTGTCTAGAGATTTTATCCAGGCTCCTTTAGGCAGGTATGGTTGATCAAGTTGCTGCCCACATGGCTGAACTAAATCTCTAGCTGCAACTCCTGGACATCAGGCTGATTTCAAGTGGCCCCACATCCCAACTTTTTAATTACCTGGTTGGTATTTGTGGAGTGGCCAATCCTTACAGTGGGCTATTTCTTTAGCCTAAACTATCAGGTGGGTTCTGAGGAGCCTACCATGTGTCATCTTGTTAGCACAAGCTATTAGGTTTGGTTCCACAGACCCACCATGACTGACACAGACGTTCCATTCACTCAGGAAATGTCGAAGGTTTAGAAGTTACTTCCCAGGAGCCAGGAGTAAGGCCAGACGAGTTAATTCTTCACTAGACATCTAATTATCTCTTTTTCTTTCTTTTCTATTTTTAACATATATTGAGCTCTTATAAGTTACAATTTCTCACTCTGATAGTGAGAGAGAAACACTGAATGACTTGTCAAAAAGAGCATTCAGAAAGAGCAATAGAAGAAGTAGGAAACCTGGATTACCTACAGATTAGATCATGAGCCTGTAACCATTTCTTTCTGTCTAGTGACATGTTCAATTAATAGACCTCCTGTCCATGCCCAGCATCACTGAATATACCTGTGGGTGAGAAAACAGCTTAGCAATATTGAAAGAGGGGATATATGCTCTTTGTGGCCAAGACATTACAATGCAGGAAGTGCTTCTCGCCTTATCCTCACAGCTTGACTCAGAACACAGAATTGGGGTCCAGAACTGTTAGCATCTCTTTCCAGCTGGAATAAATTTTGAAAGTACATCAGTCTGGTGTGGGCTGATCCAACCATGCTAATGCCTCGCCATTGGGACAGAAACAAGGACATTAAATCTGGATACCCTAAGATGGCATCAAGAGAAAGGTCAGCCATCTGGCTGCTACATCAGGTCCTAGTAGTTTTAATTGACACTTCTTTCTGTCCTATCTGTTTTTCTATTTATGAGTCCATGACTGGCATTTCAACTGGTATAATGTTGACTAAATGTCTGAGAGCTCACTGTCCCAAGAGCTGGAAAGGGGATTTACAAATGCTTAGTTCTTTACAGAGGTATATTTTGTTTCTCATTAGCACATTTAATTTATAGTCAACACTCCTCACATGTCTGAATAATAGAGAAAACAGATTTTATATTATCTAAAAGATTAAAAGGAATGGTATGAAAAAGTGGTAAAGACTATGGACTTGTTGTCAGAAGAACTAGTTTATAAATATTTCTCTGAACACCTTTAATTCCTAGATTTATCAGCTATAAAATAATAATAAGAATGGGCTATACCTCAACATACAGCCATAAGAAGTGTTAGATAATACAGCTGGTTCCAGGGCTGATGCTGGCTTACTGATGGTGGGCTTGGTCCTGCCACAGTAGGCTGTGGGGCTGCTGTTGTCCTGGAGCTGGTGTCCATGCAGCTGTGAGGCTATAGCAGGCTCGCTGGTGGGCACAGCTGGGGCCCTGGGGATTCTGGAGCTGCTGCTTGTCCCTGATGGGCTAAGGTAGGTCCTGAGATCTCCAGCTGCAGGGCCCTGGGTGTCTGGGGTCTTGTGCCTGCACACTGGTGTGTGAGGCCAGGTCCTGGTCTGTCTGGTGGGTGGGGCCATGTCCAGGGGTGGCTGTGGGCTCAGAGGGTCATAAGGCAGCCTGTGTGCTGGTGGGGGGGGGGGCTATGTACCTGCACAGTCAGTCACTTGGCCTCAGCTCCCAAAATAGCAACTTCCAGTGTCTTTGTCCCCAGGGTGAGCTCCAGTTGCTTCCTGTGTCTCCCGGAGACTCGCCAAGATCAACACGTAGGTCTGACCCAGGCTCCTTTCAAATTATTGCTTCTGTCCTGTATCCCTGAGCATATGAAATTTTGTGTGCACCCTTTAAGAGTGGAGTCTCTATTTCCCACAGTCCTCTGGGACTCCCGAAAGTAAGCCCCGCTGACCTTCAAAGCCAAACATTCTGGGGGCTCAGCTTCCTGATGCAGGTCCCCCAAGCTGGGGACCATGATGTGGGCTTCAGATGCCTTGATCCTTGGGGAGAACCTCTGCAATTGTAATTATTTTCCATTTGTGGGTCACCCACTGGGGGTATGGGACTTGACTATATTGTGACTCCACCCCTCCTACTCATCGTGTTGTGGTTCCTTCTTTATATCTTTGGTTGTAGAAGGTTTTTTCTGGTAGGTTCTAGTCTTTTTCATTGATAGTTTTTCTGTAAATAGTTGTAATTTTGATGTGCTCATGAGAGGAGGTGAGCTCAGGGTCTTTCTACTCTACCATCTTGGAACTAATCCCCCATCTTGGATATTCTTGAGCTTCGGTATTTCATAAATATTTTACAAAATCTTGCTAGGATATTGACTAGAGTCTTATTGAATCTGGAGAGTAATCATTTCTGTAGACTCTTGCCATTCATGATCATTGCATACCTCTAAATTTAGTTATACTATTATGATTTCCACAGAGTTTTACTTTTTTTTTTATCATAAAGATCTTGTGGGATTTTGTTGTGGTGGTGGTTGTTGTTGTTACATTTATACCTAGTATCATATAATGTTTGTTATATTATAAATGGTATTATTTAAATACAATTTTTAAAAATCATTCATTTACTAATGTGAAGGCAAGGGAGGTATGCCACTCAGATATACCTTCAAGAATGCCACTCAGATATACCTTCAAGAATGAACCTGTTGCGTACAGTTTAGTCAGATAACAGCCTTGAGTTGTTGCACCTTTGGGATCCATTTCAGTATCTGAGGGAAATACACACTTTCCCCAGACAGGTCCCAGCCAAAGACTAAATATGGTAAGTATTTTAAGGCATGGTGTCCACTGCCCTTGAACTCTCTGTTGGGCTGCCTACAGGTTTTTTCAGAGCTGCCTCACAGTTTAAAGGCTCACTCTTCCTATTTATTTAAATTTTTGAAGAAATAATGTATTTCTTAAAAAATAGGGTTTAATTAAAATATTAACGTAAATTCATAATCTGAGACATTCCCATTCCACTACTTAAATAATCTGTAACCTGTTTGTCACTACCTTCTATCATCAGAATGCGTGATATGATATCATGCTAGTTTTCACCAGAGGAAATGAAGCTTCTATGAACCATGGTCAAAAGCATCTGATGACATCACTGATGACATCTCAAGCCCACCTTGCCTTCCCCAACTCAGAACACATTTTTATATCCAATTGGAACAAACATATTCCGCCAAAAAACTTGAGTTCATGTTGTTACTAAAACATAGAGAATTTACAAGAAAATGTGTGAGTGATCATTGAAATGCACTCATAAATTTTCATACTGTCAAACAGGTTAATTAAGCCAGGGGATAAGAATGCTGAACCAAAAATTCAGTTTACATCTAGGTTACTGATGCAAGCATGTGTTACCACATATGGCTTTAAATATTTCAAGACAGTTGGTTTGATATTTACACCCTACAGTGTGTGAATCTTCTATATGGTGGTTTTATATTATGCATAGTATTTGAGTTATATGGTAAGAGACTGGTAGAAGTTTTCATTTCAAATGCTGGTAGATGAATTCATGTAAACACACACACACACACACACACACACACACACACACACACACAAGCTTTAAAAGTTAGCATAGGTCTTTGAAACCAAGAAAATAGCCCTGGCTATCAGTCTAAGTAGATACTGAAGAGATGTTTCAGCAAAATATAGAACTATTTCTCTTAGGCTATTTTATTTAAAGGATATAATTTCAACTCTGCTCCCATACTTGTCTTCCATGTTAATGGCAACAAGTAATTCAAGATTTAGCCTGTTGCCTAAAAACTATCTTCCAATATATAATTTTATCATTCTCTTCTTACTTTCCATATATTGAAGAAGCAAATATAATTAATATGACTCTTGTTTAGATTATCCAATGAGTAAGAGGCTCCAGTCTGAGAGAGAGGTCTACAGAAATGGTAAAAGAATAAAAGAGATGGGGTTGCTTGGTCAGGACCTATAGATAAATGCAGCACCCCACCAACAGAATAACATTTTCTATTTCTTTTCTTGGTTACAGTATGCCTCTGCGACCAGAAGCCTGACAGTCCTTGACCATGCAGAAATGGCAAGGAAAGTATGGTGCTGTTTTAAAGGGCTTTTCAATTTTAAGGGGACTTTTCAATTTGCAGAAACATGACCGAAGGAGTTTTAAAAAGCAATGTCTTAAGGATTTAATACAAAATTCATCCCAAAATCTTGCAGATGTGTTTTGAATACTCATCATTCAAATGCTCAAAAATGGATTTTTTTTTGGTAAAATGCCCAGACAGAATGCAAGCACCCATTCCTCTTCGTGCTTAGTTATTGTGGATGTTTGTAAGCAGGAATTCTTAAAAATAAGAGATTAGGGGAAGTGCCTCAGCAGATAATATATATCATATACATCATGAGAGATATAGACTAGATAAATAGATTGATAGATACATACATACATACATACATATAGAAAGATAGATTTCTGTTTTTTCACTGATACATGTAATTCAACTCACCAACACCTCTTGGGAAGCAAAAATTAGACATCTCAGTTTACCATAATGTTGACCACTCTTCCGTGTTGCTAGCAACTGCAGAAATTGTACCCCATGTTCAATAGTGAGTAAATGACCAGGAGGCAGTCACTCTTTCTGCAGAAACTCACATGAACAAACTGACTGGAGTTATCTCTACAGAGATATGGATTGACATTGCAAGCATCAAGACAAATTGCAAATTTTATACCACCTGCAAAGTAATACCTCCTAATGCCCTTTTTCTATATTAACAGAAGAAGTAGATCTTGGGAGGAACAGAATGCTTTGCCTAACAAATAGGACATTCCTACTGCAACCAATACCCCTTCACTTAATGGTAATAATTCACCTCTGGTGTAAGTGACAGTAGTCGAGATTATTGTGTTTGTGTTTAGCAAATCCATAAAGAAGAAAATTTAACCTAAATAGGAAATGGGGCCAAGGTATAACTAAAATAAAATCTTTTAACAGATGGGCAGGAAGTAGAAGAAAAGGACAGTGCTTTCACATGTAGTCTCCTTTATTTTGCCCCCGAATAAATATAAATGGTAAGAGAAATTGAGTTTAAACCTATATGAATAATAAAAGGGAAAGGAAAAGGAAATTTCCACTCAGGTTAATCATTGCCAGATGCTCCTATTTGTAAGTGGTATGGCCCAGTGCTACAGAATTTGCTACTGTAGTCTGACTGATGTTTTAGTGGTTTACATAAAACTTATTAGTTAATTCAGGATATATGTGAGATGTTAACTCCTTTTCCCAATCTGTTTTGACATTAAATTCCCATTCTTGGTAATATATTATGAATGCCTTTGGAAATAGCAGTCATTTAATTAATTTTTGTGTGATATATGATTAAGATCTAACTTTAAGCAAAACATTTTATATTTCTATTTTTGAACATTAATGAAATAAAATCTTTAATATGCTTATTTTTCCTAGGCGCATTTTCACTTTTTTCTCCATTAACATGTGATGTATAGTGTTTACCTTAAATTAATATGTAGTAGAAAAACATACTATATTCCCAATTACGCTTCTAATGGCACATATAATTTTTTTTGCTTTGGACCTATTGTATGTTAAAAAGGTAGGGTATAATTTAACTATGCTAAAATTATAATACTGACAAAAAAGTTTCAAATAATCTTTGAAATTCCCTCACTTTACACTTTAAAAAATCAGCTGTTTATCTGAATATATTGTACATTTTTCTAGATAAAATTAGAGATGACTGCAAACTATAATTTGTAATCACAGCTCCATAAATAGTTCTTTATACATGTACATTGGCTTATTTCCAACACATGAAAAAATGTTTATTATTACTACTATAATATCATGCTCACATCTAATGCCACTTTCTTCACTTGTGTAGTGGGCCCTGTTCTCTTTTGCTTAACCCAACTTCATTCCTCCAGAAATCCTTCCTTCTTTTCTTTAACTGAAATATAATTGACTTTTAACATTATATTAGTTTCAGATTACGACACAGTAATTCGATCTTTGTTATAGACTATACTCAAAGTTATTATAAAATATTGGCTATATTCCCTGTGCTGTATATCACATCCTTGTAACATATATTTTATATGTTTGTGCCTCTTAATCCCCTTCACCCATTTTACCTTTCCCCCGATCCCTCTCCCCTCTGACAACCAAGTGTCAATTCTCTGTATTTGTGTATCTGTTTCTGTTCTGTTCTATTTCTTTGTTTTGTTTTATTCCTTAGATTCTACATGTAAGTGAAAACATACAGTATTTGTCTTTCTCTGTCTGACTTTTTTACTAGTCGTAATACCCTCTAGGTCCATCCATGTTGTTGAAAATGACAGAATTTCATCCTTTTTTATAGCTGAGTAATATTGCGTTGTATATATACACAACACATCTTTATCCATTCATCTGTTGATGGACACTTTCCTACTTTCCTATTATTCTGCTCCTTTTTATAGCAAAATATCTAGCAAGAGATGTTTTTTATTTTCTCTCCTCACGTTTTCTATCTCATCACCCTATTAAAAATACTGTCATCAATATCACCATCAAAGTAACTGAAGTCAATTTACTTGATCTGTAAGGAAGCAGGTGAAGCAGTTGCCCACACTCTTCTCTTTTATATACTTTCTCACACTTCTACCAAGACTCTATTCTTCCTGGTATTTACCCTACCTCAATTGTCATTTTATCTCAATCTTCTTTTCTGGTTCTTCCTCTTCTCCCCAGTCTCTGAATTGGAGTGTTCCAAGTCCCAGTCTTTGGTCTTCTCTTCTTCTTTATCTATACTCATTGTCTTGGAGATCTCACCTATTCTCATAACTTTAAAAATAAGTGTATGCCCAGGGCTTCCCTGGTGGCGCAGTGGTTGAGAGTCCTCCTGCTGATGCAGGGGACACGGGTTTGTGCCCCGGTTCGGGAAGATCCACATGCCACGGAGCGGCTAGGCCCGTGAGCCATGGCCGCTGAGCCTGCGTGTCTGAAGCCTGTGCTCCGCAACGGGAGAGGCCACAACAGTGAGAGGCCCACGTACAGCCGAAAAAAAAAGTGTATGCCAGAGACTTCTAAAATTACATCTCCCATCCATAGTGCTACATTAGATTGCAGACCTATAAATCTTGTTGTCTACTGATATCTCCACTGGATGTCCAACTGACATCTCAAACTCAACATATTTTTTTAAATGAATTCTCAGTTATCTCCTCCCAAATCTGCTCCAGTTATAGGCCCTGCCTCACCATTTTTCCAGTAATTTTGCCAACATATGTGGAATCATCCTTGAATCCTCATTTTCTCTCCCAACCTACAACCAATCTGTGAAGAAATTTGTTGTTCCTATCTTCAAAATATATCTAAAATTCAAACACTTCTCACCACCTCCACCGCTACTGAAGCCGAGCAGGACACTGTGGGGCTCCTGGGCGTAGAAGCCTTTCTGTCCCATGTTTCTTGTAGGCAAAACTCCAGCCGCCATGGCCTTCCCTCAGTTCCAAAGTGCAGACTCGAACAGTTGCTAATCAAGGGAGGGGCAGGCAAGAAACCACATGAGGCAAGATTAAAGGGACCAGAAAAGCTCATCAAGATTAGGAGATCGACCACCTGAGGGGAAATGAAAGGAGATCAGGCCCTGCACACACCCAGTTTTATCAGCAACCCCACCCTTGAACCATTGCTATAAAACTCTTCATCAAATCCTCCTGGGTTAGGACACATAGTTTTTAAGGGCAGGAGCCCTCTCTGTCCCCCTTTGCTTGGCAAAGCAATAAAGCTGTTCTTTTTTACCTCACCCCAAAACTCTGTCTCTGAGATTTGATTCAGCACCCTTGCATAGAGGCTGAGCTTTCAGCATCACTCCCACAAAATTTTTTCCCAGGATTACAACAATAGCCTCCCAACTGACTTCTTTACATAGGAATTTGTCCATTAGAATATAATCTCAACACAAGAGCCAGAGTCTGATAGGAAATACTCCCAAAATTAGCCCCTGTTGGGGCAAGGGATGGTGAGGGGCAAAGCATCTTTGGGCAAGGGAGAAGGTGGGCTGTGACACAGTCTTGAAAAAGGTCACTCAATTCCATAAGAATCTCTATAACTACAATGGCCTAAGTTGTCCCAAGGTGGTGAGGAGTGGCAGGGCCTTTATTTTCCCATCAACCATTCACTGAGTGTAGGCTTCCCCCAGAGACAGAGTGAGACTATGGCTGAGTAGATTTCCTTCAATTGAGGGCAAATACAGGAAAGTTTGGCAGCTGAAAGCTATCAGGAAGCAGCACTACCAGCAACTGTAGACTAAGTCCTCCAGTTCTGAAGGGGCATGTGCTTAGGAACATCACTGTATCCACTACACAGCCAGTTGAAAATCATTGGTCTTAAGAAAACTGTTAAGAGAGTAAGTAGGTGGAATCTGTCTAAACTCTAATTTGAGAAAAGAATATTACTAGGATAGCTGTCTGACAAAATATAAATTCCATCCCTTCCTTATGAACTTCAACTACACTGTTTACAAAAATTGTGAATTCTAAGGTACTTTCAAGCGGGATATGGGATTAATGATTCAAGATAGCCTAGGTCTCTTAAGGTACCAACTATGTGATGTGAATTTAAACACTTCAGTGGTTTCAGGAAGGTTCCCTTATTACCAGGTATCTTTCTACATTGCTTCTTTCTGCATGAAATCAGTTCCAAAAGTAGTCATTAATTCCTTTAGCCTATATTTTCCTTTGTTTAAAAACACACACACCCTAAAAAAGAAAACTCATTGAAACTTTTTGGTTAACTCACTTCTTCTAAACCATCAACATTCAATAAAGACTACTGACTCTTTATGTACCAGATGCGTGAGAGAGTGTGAGCTTACTGAGGTAAATAAAGTACTAAACACATATGATTTCAAGAAACTGTAATTTAGTAATAGGGAAAAAAATGTAAAAGCAGATTATTTCAGTGCAGTCTGATATGTGCATTGACAAGAGATTTGCCCAGGGACTTGGTCAAAGGTCACCAGAGAGGAATCCTGGAGGACAAGTAGGGTTAATCAGTTGAAGACTAGAGGTGGAGATAATATTTCAGACAGAGAAAGCTGTGTCTGCAAAGGGTAAGAGGTCAGACAGAACATAAAATACACTGGAAATTGCAGGGGGTCGATAGGCCTGGGGCAGAGAGTCTGACGGAGGCCAAGCTGTGGTGAGAGCGAGGCTGGAGTCACAGGCAGGGAGAGTGCACTTGTACTTAGAAAATTATTTTTCCAAATCAGAATTTCCTTAGGGAAAGGGAGTATGCTTGAGAAGGAAAAGTAAGTTGGAACATGAGAATCAGAAATTGTGGAATAATTTTCTTTCTTCATAGTTTACAACACATTGAAAAAATGTGAATCATCCTTTTCTTAATACCCAAGTTATCTTGGTGTTTAATCTTGTGTGTGTGTATATGTGTTGACTATAGCCTATGCAAAGAATGCTGTGAAAGAAATAGATCTTCTTTCCTTATAAAAATGTCACATATGTATGCATGTACAACTGTATATACTTAATTTCAACATGTTTATAGATTTCCTGAAGCTCATCCATTGTTGCTTTAAGACAGTGAATTAAGAATCCCAGAGCTGGTATTTATGCTTAATTTGATAAGAATAAAACCAGTATGTTCCACAACTGCCCCCTGACCCACCACCCAAAGTACACAATAATGTCTCTTGTTGCCAATCCATTCATTTGGTGACACCCAGAATCATGATGTACTACATCACTTGGCTTCTGGGCAGGGCCAGATGTATATCACCTTGGTCACATAACCCCGTATCTGTGAGTATATAAACTACCAGGGAGTAGTGCTTTTCCTTATGTCTGCTTTAAATCACTAAGTATTATAGCCCTATTTCCTCTTATTCTGGATTTGAAAGAAAACATGAACACAGCTTAAAGAGTCATTTACCTGTTGGAAGTGTAGGTGCTCAAAACAGGAGCCTCATCATTTATAGCTATAACAATGATTTTACTTGGGTGGGGGGGAGGGATTTAATCAATGTCACTGATGAAACTCAATTTAAAAAAATTACACTTACTCTTTTGGATTTTTTTCTCCAGTTGGCCCTTAAAACAGCTATCCTTTTGTTCTAGTGCACAGTACCAATCTTTTGTTACAGTGAGAAAGTCCAAGGTTTTTCTTATCTTTATTTGTTTCTCCTGTGCCACTTCTATATACTTTTCCATGTAGGCTTAATTTACACGACGAGATGCATATTCATTTGATTAAAACGTTTTAATTTTAATTTTTGGTGCATTTATTTATTTTTTAATAATTTAATTGGATTATAGTTGACTTACATTATTGTGTTAGTTTTAGGTGTGCAGCAAAGTGATTCAGTTATATATATACATATATTCATTCTTTTTCAGATTCTTTTCTCATATAGATTATCACAGAATATTGAGTACTACAGTTCCCTGTGCTATACAGAAGGCCCTTGTTGGTTATCTCTGTCTTTTTACTTTGTTTTTGGCCATGTTGCGTGGCATGCTGGATCTTAGTTCCCTGACCAGGGATCGAACCTGTGCCCCCTGCAGTGAAAGTGCAGAGCCCTAACCACTGGACCACCAGGGAAGTCAGGGTTATCTATCTTATATATATAGTGGTGTGTGTATGTTAATCCCAAGGTCCTGATTTATCCCTCCCCCACAGTTTCCCCTTTGGTAATAAATACCTATTTTTTAAAAAATAAGTATGACGTATAATTATAAAACTTCTAGATAACATGAAAATGAATACATATTTTCCAAATTCAAAAAATACCAATTCATTGCCAAGTATTTTAATCACTAAAATGTAAACCTACAGTGATAGAAATGAAAACCACTTAAGAAGTCTCCCCATCTACAAATAATCTACTATCTTCCTCAGTGAAAGGCAGGCTGAAAAGGTTTAGGAAATGTAGGAGATATGTTTTGATGATCATGTTTACAAACCTCAGGCATTATTGGGAGGAGAGTTTGCAGGTAGACTTCGGTTAAAAAAAATTGTCCATTAGCTGAAATATCAATAAGAATAATGTATGTATATTTAATTTTGTTAGCTTGAGTCAAGTATCTGATTGTCAGAAAAGTTGCTCATATAAAGTGACTGTAAAGTCTCTCGAAAAACTTCTTAACCCAAACTATGTTTTTACCTTCCATGTATCAGAGATATTGCTTTCAGGTAAAAATAATCTTCAGGGACTTCCCTGGTGGCGCAATGGTTAAGAATCTGCCTGCCAATGCAAGAGACACCGGTTCGAGCCCTGGTCCAGGAACATCCCACATGCCGCAGAGCAACTAAACCCGTGCGCCACAACTACTGAAGCCTGCGCACCTAGAGCCCATGCTCTGTAACAAGAGAAGCCATTGCAATGAGAAGACCATGCACCGCAACAAAGAGTAGCCCCTGCTCGCAGCAACAAACACCCAATGCAGCCAAAAAAAAAAAAAAGCCCATGTTACCAAAAAAAAGAGAATAATCTTCAGAAATTACTAGGAAATAGTAAATGTAAAACTATTCATTAACCATTTTGAAATTAATTTATTAGATTTATCAGTTTCATCCAGCAAAATTCTGAGGAGATATGACTCAAGAGGAGTCAAGAACAGTATTTTACTTGCAAAAGACCCAGTACGAGTTTTCTGATCCCTAAGAACATTTCAAAATGAAGGTAAAACAAAAAGTAAAGAAAAACTTGATTTATACCATTCACACAAACTTTTCTCTTACTGGACTAAATATTTGGCATATATATATATATATATATATCTGTATATCCAGTTTTGTATTTATTCACTCAATATTAATTGATGACCAGGGACCTTCTTAGGTGCTAAGGACACTGTCATGGAGCTATGGAGTTTACACTGGGTTTTAAAGGATGCAATCACACATCCTACTTTACTGTATGCAATAATCAGGATATCACAATACTGACTTAATCATTTCAAGCTGTTCACTTACATTAACCATCACATATTAAGTTAACCTTTAAACCCAGAGATGATATATAAATTGATTACAATATTCAGGTATCAGGCCAAATATCATCATTATGTTTACAATTTCTAGAAATTACACCAAGTCAGTGAATTAGATATCAGTAAGTCCACAATCCTGAAATGCCAAAGTAAAATTTGTTTTTATAAAAATTAATAATTTAAGTTTCCATTCCTTCAGCAAAGCAGAATCTTAAACACAGGCAACTTTGGATCTTTTTCCCCCAGGGCTTTGTCTAAGTTTTGAGTGACAGAGGCCTACATGCTACCAAAATATTGGTTAGAGGGGAAGTCAACTGGGGAGAAATGTATTAGCTAAAATACCTCTTCATTCATGCAGCTTTAGTCACTCTTTCATGAGTTATATGCCATGTTTTAAGGTATAGAAATCAATCCCCAGCTTGCATCCTGTTCTAAGGCACAGAAATCTTTGTGAGGCTATCTTTGACCCTATCAACCATGCTTCCCTGCCCAGCCATTTTCTTGAGAGTGGTGCAGCCTAGCCTGTCTCTTGACTCTAAATGGGAAGTGAGAAAAAATTTCTCACTGATCTTGGAATCCTCAAATCTATTTTGAGATTGCTTTCCCTCCCACAGGATCCTGACTTACTCTTCCACTGTACATGATAAGAAAAATGAAAGAAACAACAACACTGTTTTCAAACATTGGACAATGGCAGAACCAGGATTATGATCCATAAGAAAAGGGAAACAAACAGAGAAGACCAGCCCAATAATCACTCCAGCTTTCCCACTATTATTCATTATTTAAAATTAATTGTTTAATTCCTTTACCCTTTAGTTTCTTATAAAACAGGAATAATATTAGTACCTACCTCATCAGATTGCTATACAAATTTAATTAGATACTTTAAAAACTTAGTGCACAGCACAAAGAAAAGTTTAATAGATATTATCTCTTATGTCATTATCACTATTTTAGTAATAATTATTATAATTACTTATTTTTATTTTTATAGCTCTTTGCTCAGTGTTGCTATATCTTAGTGATACCTAGAGATAGGTTCCTTTGATAGCAAAGGTTCCTTTTTCATTTACCCTCACGTGAGCCAGTCTCACATTAGCATTTTGGAATTGTTTTTTATGAGCTAAATTAGTAAAGCTTCTCAGTGGTAAACTAGAAGCATTAAAATATTTAAATTCCAACATCACCTGAATATGTTGATCACCTTATATTGATAATGATAAAGTTAAATGATAAAATCATAAGGCTGGGAAAAACACTGAATGATTTTTTAGTCTATTGCATTATCTTCATGTAGCACATCATGTGAAAACATCATTTTCCAGACAAATGAGGATCAAATATATATTTAAATGCATTTAGAAAAAGAGATGCATAGTCTCCCTCAACAAGCCATTCTAGGGTTTTACAAAAGTAACACCTGAACTAAGAAGCCTCTGCTACTGTTCAAAGATTGTGTTTTTCCCCTAGAAATTCAAGGAAACCAACATTTCCTTCTCTGAATGCAAGCAGATACAAAAGCAAAACCTACCACTCCATTCATTCATTCATTCATTCATTCATTCATTCATTCATTTATCTATTTATCTATTTATCTA
Organism: Mesoplodon mirus; assembly: GCF_964341445.2. NCBI lineage: Eukaryota > Metazoa > Chordata > Mammalia > Artiodactyla > Ziphiidae > Mesoplodon > Mesoplodon mirus. Next base: position 57,119,296 of record NC_138984.1, read on the forward strand.
TTTATTTATTGCGGTACACGGGCCTCTCACTGTTGTGGCCTCTCCCGTTGCAGAGCACAGGCTCCGGACGCACAGTCTCAGCGGCCATTGCTCACGGGACTAGCCGCTCCGCGGCATGTGGGATCTTCCCAGACTGGGGCACGAATCTGTGTCCCCTGCATCGGCAGGCGGACTCTCAACTACTGTGCCACCAGGGAAGCCCATACCACTCCCATTATTAAACACACTTTCTAAATTCTACCTAAACATCGGCAACTAATAGCAGATACATATGGTATGAATAATTAATTTTAGTAGTAGTAAATGTTAGATCTCTTGAATTTCTTAACTGTTAAATTTCTTAGCTGTTAAATTTAGTGAATCATTCACTGCATGTAACTTTAGACATTTATATCTTTTATTTTATAGATTATTTAGAAACCAACTTCTTACTTCAATTTTTTTTTTCCCTAATTGTATTTAATATAATTAAAGCAGATATTGCTCTTCTGGTCAATGTGACACTTTCCACTCTACTGACTTGACTCAAAAATGTTCTGGTTTTACAAATAGCTAGAGATATGCTGAACACAAAAACAACTAGACCATTACATATATAAATATATAAATGATCTGTGTTCTATTCTTGGAATCCACTTACACAGAGGATAATTACAGAGAAATTAATCTAATTAAAAGGAGTATTTTCTTGGAAAAAAAAAAGATCCAAGATTGAGATATATCCCCATTACTTAAGAGTTGTCTGAACTCATTAACCTCTCCAAATTTCAATTTATTCATGTACAAAATAGTATATTTTTCACTTGTGCTACCTATTCATAAGATTTTAAGATCAATTTAAGTTCAAACAACAATTATGAATACTTTTATGAATATGATATTCACTGTTGTTGTTGCTACATAAGTACTCTACCCTTACCATAGCAAAGATATACACTATATACAAAAAAATCATCTTTATTAAAATTCAAGTAATAGTTTAGTCTAATTTCAAAGATTAAAAAAATACTTCTGACAATTTCATCAAATAATCTAGATGTTTATATTAGCTATGATGATTTCCTCTGCAAATAATAGGACACACAGATCAAAATGGCTTAAACAATATGAAAAATTCATTATCTCATTTACCGGATGTCTCAAAGTAATGGTGGAGCCTTGCTCTGACATGTTACTATTGATGGTGTGAAAAACTTAGTGTCAGAGTTTCAGGCAACAACGCTAGGTAGGGCATTGCTAGTAGAAGAACAGACCATTTCATTAGCCAGCAACATTCTCTTCCCATCTTTTGGCCAACATTTTTTCATAATAATTGATGTCAATCCAATTATTGGCAATGGTAATGGGATTGCCATGATTAGCTGTGATAGGTTGTCCAGTAAGATAGCCAGTAGCCACATGTGCCTATTTAAATTTAAATTTATATTAATCAAATTTGAATAAAATTTAAAATTTAGTTTTGCTGTCTTACTGGCCACATTTCAAGTACTCAACAGCCCCATGAGGCTAATGGTTGCTATAGGGACAGTGTAGACAAGGAATATTCTGTCATCACAGAAATTCCTATTGGAGAGTGATGGAACCTTAGGAAAATCAGAACTTACCTCTGAACTAGAGCAAGGCTCATCTTCTTTGAAAGCTGGATATCTGAACAAATAGTGTTTCTACACAGCAAGAAATATCTCGATATTGGATTTGCATATACAATATGCTGTATATCCTACATCATTTTGGGGGGAGCAAAAATTGATACATCAAGCAAGTTTACTCCCAGCTTTGCATATTCTATATACCTTCCTTCTGCACTACATTTTAGCTGACAAATGGGGAAGCTGTGGGGAGATTACACAATAATATCTATGAATTAGAGTTGGACCTATAAATTGGACATAAGACAACTACTTAAATGTAAAAATAAAATAATGCTTTCAAAGGTAGCACATAAAATATATGAATGAATTATACTACTCTCATAGCAAAATAAATGTGTTCATATTTTAATTTCAGCAACCAAATACACGATTTTGTTTTCATATGGCCAGATAGCAAATGAAAACATATTTTGCATTTAGAAGGTAGAGTCCATTGTTTAAAACTGATGGCCTACATAATCTATAGGGAGAAATTTATAAGAGTTCAATGGTAAATTGAGTCCCTACATAGTTTACTCGCTTGTCTTCAAAGCAAATGAACTATCTAACTGGAAGAAATGTGATTCCCATTGCATTTCAGTTCATGGGTAGCATCTCCGGCTTCCCTTGCTGCTCCCCTACTCCCTCTCCCTTGAAAGGAAGATGCCACTTGGGAATGCTTGAATAGTCCCCAAATTCTATTTATATTGTTCAAATTATGAAGAAGTCCAAGATGAAGAATAACTGCTGATAATTAGTAAGACTTTCTCATATAAATGGAACAACAAATTTTGATTATGTTCAAGTTATGAAAAAATGAGACTCCAGGAGAAAATGTTAGAATGCTTTTTGGTAGCTGAGATAAAGGATGATCTCTCTCATACAGGAAAGAATAGCAGGGCAAATATACCTCTCAGGTCATGAGGCACTAAGGCAATTTACTCCTGTCCATATTTTGATCAACGGTCCTCCGTTTGTAATCCTTGACTTCCTAGAAATTTTGGGCTTGACACATTCTCTTCCCAGCCCGAAGGTTATGCTCTGTTCTGTTTGCTGTGGCTGAAATAGCTGAGTGCTTTCATCCTAAATCCACGCTTTGGTTCCTGGACCATCTAAGCATCTGATTAGCTCCATCTTTCATCTCCCATTTCAATGGCTTTAGACCTTTGGCCTCAATGTTTCTGATGTTCCCTCCATACTTTGATTGACACAAAACAGCAAAGTTGGCTTTAGAGCCCAGAGTGGGACAGGCCTGGCCTCCTTGCACTCCACTTAATACCTTGCCAAAAGAAGTCTGATCTCAGGAGAGCTATCAACCACTTTTTAAACAGAAAATTTAAGCTTTTCATTTATTGTGTGCCTTTCTTCATTGCTTTATAACTAATTGGAAAAATTTAAAAAACTGAATAAAAAGGCTTAAGCACATATAACATGACAAGAATGAATTTTTTTTTTTTTTTTTTTTTTGCAGTACACGGGCCTCTCACTGTTGTGGCCTCTCCCGTTGTGGAGCACAGGCTCCGGATGCGCAGGCTCAGCGGCCATGGCTCACGGGCCGAGCCGCTCTGCGGCATGTGGGATCTTCCCGGACCGGGGCACGAACCCGCGTCCCCTGCATCGGCAGGCGGATTCTCAACCACTGCGCCACCAGGGAAGCCCGAATGAACTAATTTTTAATACTTTATATTATATATGTTACAGTATAAATTAATCTCCCATTTTTATCTTGTTTTGTCTGTTAGCCATTTTAAATTCTGGATTTAGGCTGTGATCATTAAAATCCATTTATGATTTGCATTTTCTTTGGTAATTGCCTTAATCACAAAATGACAATTAAAATAGATATTTTACATTTGAGGGATCCAGATGTTGTGTTTTACATGTATACCTTTAACTCCTTAAACACTAAATTTTGTTTCTAAGTCAAAATATGTGTTCATAATTGTAAAGTATTTAGATTGCCTCAGGTGTTCATCGTTCTTTCAATATTATGGATTATGCTTCTAATCCAAGTCAACCATCTTAAAAACCTCTGTTGGTTTTATGATATTGCATACAAAAGGATGTAGCTAGAGACAGCTTTACCATGTAGGGGACAGGACATCTGCATCTGAGTCCCAGGTTCAGTAACAACTCGGTGAATCTGGTCATATCATGTAACTTCCCATGGTCTCAGTTTCCTCATTTGCAACATTAGCATGTTCATCAAGATGGTTTCTAATTTACTTTCACGTTCAAAACTTTATGGCTCTACAACAAAAAACAACCAATCTAACTAAAACTATGAGCAAAGGACTTGAATAGGTACTTTCCAAAGAAGATATATAGATGGCTAAGAAGCACATGAAAAGATTTTCAACATCATTCGTCATTAGTGAAATGCAAATCAAAACAGCAATGAGATACCACTTCACACCTACTAAGATGAGCAAAATTTTTAAAAAGAGACAGAAGATAATAAGTGTTGGTGAGAATGTGAAGAAATGGAGACCCTCCTATGTTGCTGGTAAGAATGTAAAATGGTGCAGCCTCCGTTTGGCAGTTCCTCAATAAGATAAAAACAGAATTATCATATGACACAGAAATTCCACTTCTAAGTGCATATGCAGAAACTGAAAACGGGTACTCAAATAATAACTGGCAAACATATATTCAAGGCAATTCTATTTGCAATAGCCAAAGGTAGAAACAACCCAAATGTCCATCAAAGATGAATGGAAGAAGCAAAATATGTATATCTGTACAATGGAATATTATTATACCATAAAAAGGAATGAAGTACTAAAACTTGCTACAGCCATGATGAACCTTAAAATCATTATGCTAAGTACTAAAAGAAGCCAGGCACAAAAGACCACATATTGTATGATTCCATTTATATGAAATATCCCGTATAGGCAAAACCATAAGGACAGAAAGTAAATTAGTAGTTGCCACGGTCTGGAGGAAGGGAGAATGGGAAAAAAATTGCTTAATGGGTGTGGGGTTTTCCTTTGCAGTGATGAAAAAATTCTGGAACTAGATAGTGGTAATAGTTGTACAACATTCTAAATGTACTTCATGTCACTGAATTGTACACTTTAAGATGTTATTTTTATATTATGTATATTTTAATCCAAATTAAACAAGTCATGACTTAATTTATACAAAGTAGCATCCTTCTACTAATGTAGATGGCCTACCACGTGTGGGAAAAGAAATTCCATTCTTATCAGCTATTGGCAGCAGCTGAAAAGGTAATTATTGTTTGTATAGTTTTGTGTAAAGAAACAGCATTTGTTGTCTTAATAAAGAATAAAACTCTGGGGTATTAATTTTCAAAATAGGCATGAGGTGCTGATCTTCAGCAAATCAAATCTTTCCCATTTAGCTATATGCTGCTTTGTTCTGTCAAATTGTCCCCTCTTTTTTTCCTTCTTTTTCTTTCATAAATATAATTTTTGTTTCTCAGGTATATGCTGGGCTTTTTTATGGTTTAGTACAAATATAATTATCTCTCAGTTATAGTGGATTTTTTTTCATTCATTTTGTGGTCATTGGTTCTCACATACTACTGTGCATTAGAGTAAAAAAAATGGGAAAAAAAAGAACTTGCAATTACTTCAAGTTAAAATATTTGGCAGGTAGTGATACAATAATAGGCTTGGGCTCCCTCACTGCATTCTTATGTTTGTGAAAAATAACACACACACAATGGTGTGTATAATGATGTAAGCAGCTAAACTACAATTTAGGTTTATTTCATCTACCTTGATAAGAAATGCAAGTGTATAGATATTTAATAATTACAACTCTGGTGACAAACTTGGGTACTGGAAAAAAAAGGGTATTATTCTTTATTTTTATTTTATTTTATTTTTTTTTCTTTTTGCGGTATGCGGGCCTCTCACTGTTGTGGCCTCTCCCGTTGCGGAGCACAGGCTCCGGACGCGCAGGCCCAGCGGCCATGGCTCACGGGCCCAGCCGCTCCGCGGCATATGGGATCCTCCCAGACCGGGGCACGAACCCGTACCCCCTGCATCGGCAGGCGGACTCTCAACCACTGCGCCACCAGGGAGGCCCTATTCTTTATTTTTAAAACTCTGACTCAGAGTTATCTGCTTGCTTATTGTGGTCAATTTAATTTAGTCATTTCTGGGTTTAATTTGTGTACATGCAGTGATTGATTTCTCATTCAAGTCTGTAGTTTAGTCTTATTCTGAGACTAAAATTCTCTCCCAGGGTTTAATTTTTTTCTCTCATTCTCCCTCTTTTCCCTTGCTTCTGAGTTGCTTTATATTTCTGATGGTCTCTGCATCCCTTCTTTAATTCTGGCACCACTGATGTGCTTATTCTGTCTTCTCTGCTCAGCAGAGGTGGTACCTATGAATGGTTTGGGTGAAGTCTGCCTGGGATGTGCTCCACCCTAGGGGAAGCGGCTTTATCTCTCTAAGCCCTACTAGTGATCTAGGGATCCAACCCAGTATATGTATAACTGATTCTCTTTGCTGTATAGCAGAAACTAACAACATTGTAAGTCAACTATACTCCAGTGAAAATTAATGAAAAAAAAGAAATATAGATTAATTGCCATAGCAATCTGATTTTTATCACATGTTCTGACTCATCTGATCTAGGGAAGGAAAGAAAAAAGAAAAATCTTCTAATTCAGTAAAATTAGTCCGATTTACATTTAAAGTCTTTTTAGGGAAGTGTACAGACACCGTTGGATAAGATTTCAGAATTTTATTCCAGTCTTCTTCTCTCCTAGATGGTATCTAAGTGTATAGAGGCTTGAGCTTTAAAAAAAAAAGACACGTCTCCAATCCCTGTAAGTTTCTCTTTACCTTCATCCCCACCCCTCCTTGGGGCCCTCCTCCATCCCTGGATTTCCCCACAGCATAGTTGATCTGGACTTTCCTATGAGGTATCGACTGCTGTTGTGTTAAGTGGTCTTGGTCTCCCACCTCAAAGCCACCTGCTGATAACTTCTGCTAAAATCTGTGACTAGGAAACAGTCCCTTCTCAGCTTAGTCAGGGTGCGGGCAGCGCTCCTTTAAACCAAGCACATCTTGGCCCTCAATGTTTATGAAGTGAGCCTACTGCGGTATGAGTGTGAGTCCCATTTTGCCCTAGGACCAGGTACAGTTACAGGAATTTTTTGCCTGTACCTGACTGATGCCCTGCAGTGGTGTGTGAGAACTTCTGGATCCCACCGCTGTCCACAAAAACTGTAAAGCAGCACTGACTGAAAAGAATCCAGACCCTTTCTCTGACTGAGTATATTGTATGACCAAGCTTTTCCTATATGGCTGTCCGTAGGGATGCTAGGGATGTCTACCATGCTGACTCTGCCAGGACACCTGACGAGAAACTGGGCAGAAGCTCCTGAGGTCTCAGCATTCCCTTAAATGAAAATAATTCATCCCCCACTACATATACCTGATTGCCTGCCTCCTCCACGCTGTCCCGTCATCTCCTTAATCCACCAGGGCTGTAGGTGGTGGTGGATATTACTCCATTTCTCTTCTTGGAATGTTCCTTAAGTGAAATGCAACAACAATGTTCTCCAGATCTCTCTTTGCTGTGTTAAATGAATAGATAAAGGAGTATCTCTCTTGAAACAACCTTGTTTCCAAACTTTTTTGTCTTGCTCAATTCTCAGAAATACAACTTTGGGGGCTTCCCTGCTGGTGCAGTGGTTAAGAATCCACCTGCCAATGCAGGGGACACGGGTTCGGGCCCTGGTCCAGGAAGACCCCACATACCACGGAGCAACTAAGCCCGTGCGCCACAACTACTGAGACTGCGCTCTAGACCCCGTGAGCCACAACTACTGAGCCTGCGTGCCACAACTACTGAAGCCTGCGTGCCTAGAGCCTGTGCTCTGCAACAAGAGAAGCCGTCGCAATGAGAAGCCTGTGCGCTACAACGAAGAGTAGCCCCCGCTTGCTGCAACTAGAGAAAGCCCGCGTGCTGCAACGAAGACCCAACACAGCCAAAAATAAATAAATAAAATAAAATAAATAAATTTATTAAAAAAATACTACTTTGGGTATCAAAATTTGAATATTAATTCTGCCTTTGGGGTTAAATAATCCTAATACTGTCTTGCCTTCATCTGCCCCAACCTCTATGCCCACATAAACATAAACACTTTTAAAACATAGACTTTTATTCTCCACTTTTGGGATGGGTAAAAAATGTGTTATCTAAGACACTGATATAAGCAAAAGAGATCATTCCCTTCAATGTCATGTTGAGCACTGATTAGGGCACCTAACCTGACTGAAGATTATCTAATTGTCTAGGGGTGGTTATCTTTATTAAACTACCTTTTAACTATTGATTAACATACTTTTCAACTCTGTAAGAATAGTGGTTAACTTGCAGAGAACAGGTATCAGTGCAATTGTTTCTTGACTGAGAGCCAAAATATTACTTCCTTCAGAATATCTATGTGGTATATTTGGGGGGGTGGTGAAAAGTATGTTATTCTGAAAATGAAAGGACCTTATCTCCAAATCGTATAAATTTTCCAGAATGGTTCTGACAAAAGAAAAGAATTGATAATTGAACAGTCATATGAGGTAGGTCTGTATATGGAAACCAAATAAGATTAGCTATAGATATAGATGCAGAAACAGATGTAGATATAGTACTGGCATTGTAATAAATACAATTATTAATTTGTTATTTTATTTATTTTACCAAGCAGGATAGATTTTTTTTAAACTTCCAATAATCTATATGGGTTCCTTTTGTCCAGTGCAACAAATATTTTTTTACCTTCAAGATAATCTGAACTGAGATAAAATAAGACAGAGACCCCTGCACTGACTTGTCCAGGATTGTGGAAAATACTCAGCCCTTTCCTTACAATAAAACCTTCCCTAATTCCTTGTTTTAAAACTTACTCAGATGCAAGTTTAAAGTCAAAACAACTTAAAGGAGAGGGGGCAACATGAGAGAAGATAAAATGCTTGGGCACGCCACGACTGTACAGAATGTCTAGGATGTCAAGTTCAACCATAGATAATCAGAGAGCAAGAGGGCCGGTTGGGGTTTACAGTTGACATTATTTATGAAATAATTTATGAAATTATTTTATCTTGAGGTAGTTTGATTTAAACGTTTATCCTTTTGTGTGAGTGAAGTTGTGATTTGGGGTATTATAAGCAGGGTAGCCTGCCATACCCATTACATATATATAGACCCAGGTACTCCATGGTACCACTTTTCCCCTCATTCCTGTGCTCTAAGCCTCTTATCTTGACACATGATTTCTGTTTATTACTACAAGGAATTTCTCTGTATGCTTATTTGCTCTTCAACTTGCTTTTAACATCATTTCCACTTTCACTTTATTTCTACCTATCTGATTACCGTGGTTGCCAAATGATGGATTGAACACATGTTGTAGCCTATCTCCCTTATGTTCCTGGTCTCTCCAAAATGTTTCAAAAGAGTGGCAATAAATCCAACATTACAGCAAAACAAATAAACAGGAAAAAAAAAAAACACAAGAAGGAAGCTTATTGGCCCACAGACTGTGAGATTCCTTAGAAGTCCAAAATAGTTGAAGGAGAATTGAGGAAGAAAATGACTACTGAGAATGCCTGAAGGAGATTCTTGCTGCAAAAAGGCAGAATCGTCATCACGAATGGGCACAAATGGAGGTGTTGGTGGTTACCGGGAGCAGAGAGGGCTCAAAGGCCAGCAATGGAATACTCAGTTGTGTGGACCATTGTAGGAGCAACCATTATCTCTATCCTTGCCCAACCTCTCTCACCTTGTCATGCTCCAGGCAGCAGCTGTGAAGGATCTACAAGCAGAGAGTGCTAGATCTTGATTTAGATACTCAGGGCATGAAACTCACTTTTTTAAAATCAGTCTGTCATACATTATATGTGTAGTCTTCAGGCCTATATGACCTAGTGAGTTCTAATTCCTTAGCTATGGAGTTTGATTCTATTCATCCCTTTTGCTCCTAACATAGAGCAAAGACTGATAAAATATTTTTTCTTTAAAAAAGAAAACAAAATATAACCTGGAAGTGCAAAACAGTGGGTAGTGATGAAGTACTCCCTTTTTTCCTGTTCCTGGTCTGAAATCTGGCTGTGGCAGAATAAAGATCTAAAGCTTAGTTTTGCCTCTGTTTTGAAATTTTTGTTTTATTATGTTTACTATTACCATTTATAGTGATATAGAAGGTAGGTATCTCTTTCCATTTAATTGCTGGTTACCTTAACATTTTACACCAATGCCACATCATTCTCACTGAGCTAGACCTGAGAGTCAGTAATATTTGGAGATAATCAAGTCTTCCCTCCTGACCCCCAGCTATCTCTGCTTTAGAAGACAAGCATATTTCTACACTAGTTTATCTTCACTGAGATGGAACTAAAAGCCAGAGTAGGTAATCTGAACAGTTCATTCAGAGTAGCTAATCTGAACAGTTCATTACATCAGCACCTCCCCTTCTCCCAAATAATCTTCATTATTTCAATAAGTTCGTCAATGTGCTTTTGGCAAATGAGGCTTCTTGTTTTTTCTAGAATGTTCTAACCCTCCCTGAATTGCTATGAAATGTTCATTGTAGACACTTTAAACAGATGTACAGAAGTAACTAGCATAAACCAGCTATGTATGATAAATGACACTTCAGATTTGGCACAAATGACCAACAAACGCATGTTAGAAAACAAAGACTGTTCCCATCTAAGCAGCTCAGATGCTACACAACTTAGAATCATCCATCAGAGAAGATGGAGCCACTATTAGTTTTAAAGATCAGTTAGTCCAATTCTTCAATTAATGAATAAACTGGAATTTAGGATAATTAAGCGATATATGGATTTCCACAGTCACTTAGTGGCAGAATCAAGACTAAAACCAAGATTTCCTCACTTTCAATCCAGTGCTTTCTCACTACATTACTCTAAAGAACAACCAAAAGTTGATTGATGAGCTATGATCATATAATCCAACCTACATTGGTCTTAAAACACAAATTCAAAATTTTATTGAAGCCAACTAAAACTGAAGGGATCAAATCAAAACTTAAAAATATTGAAGAAATTTAGTATTTAATCTATTATGCAGTTAATAAATATTTCTAGAGAGTATACTATGCATTACTAAGTAATTCATCCTCCCCAAAGACATGAATTCTACATGTTATATTTTCTGTTTAATAGAACAAATTGTGGCAAGTAGATATGTATGTTCATATTTTTCTGAAGTGTTTATTAAAGTAGTACAGCAACTACCAAGTAAAAATACTAAAAGCAAGGAGTTCTTCTAACTAAAAAGGAAGTTTACTGGCTTCTATTCAGGTTCTTATAGGAAAATCTTGGGGAAGTGTTATCTAAGAATTTGGTGGACGAAAAAAATGGCATAACTGAAAAACTGTGGGAATCTAAGAGGGTGAGGAGAAATAAAATTACAAAGTTACTGAAAAAAGTGGTAGAACTTCGCTTTCTTTACAATTTTGTCCAGGGCTGGTCATGTTGATCACAGTCGGCAATTACTTTAGGAGTGTCTGTTGCCCTTACTGCATCATGGGACGCAAATCTTTCTCTCTTTAGGAGCTGCTTTTCATGTTACTTTTGTGAGTCTAGTAAGGACAAAGAAGACCCGCAGGTCCAGAGCTTAAACGACTAAAAGTGGAAGGCTGCCTCCATCTACATGACTTTATTATTTGCTCTGGAAAATTTTTTCCTAAGAAGGTAAAGGAGTCAATCAGTAAATTGCTTCATGAATTGTTTCAGATACTTCCCTCACATCTAATTATCTGAAAAACATAAGCTCAACCAGCCTCTTTCTGAGACAATTATTTGTTTATGCAGGTAGACAGTCCTCTTCTCAAGACAAGAGGTTACTCAAATGGGCAAAGAGATCATTCAGCTGAAAACCAAAAACTGAGGAACACTTTTCTAAGACCCTCACTTGTCTTTGGACACAGATCTTAAATCATTATATCAAAAACTGTGCCCAAACCCAATCAGATTCAGGCATTAAACACCTGATTTCAATCACTAAAGCCTTAAGCCCTAGAAATACCTCTTCCCCACCTTCCGCCTTTAATAAACTACATCTCTCTTAAACTGTAACAAGTTATTATAACAAACTGAACTTTCCTCAATCAACAGTTTACTTTGTTGTTCTGGTTGGGGAGCTGGCAGCTGATGCTACTAATAGCAAAGAAAAGCATCTTTTCAACCATGGGAGTTGCAACTACTGTATTATTCAGGATATAGACACATCCTGAAGTTCCTGATAGGATCTTGATTTGCTTATTTTCCCACGTATCACTTATTTGTAGGATAAGATATTATGTAAAACATTTATTTATATTAGACAAATCATCATAACCGGCATTTTCTGTTCTTCCTTTACTGAAAGATTCAATTCAGCATGTTAAGTATGATTTAGGAAGAACAGCACATCTTTTATAAGAGTTTGAATTTTTGAAAATAAAATATATTTGTCAAGGACCACCTGTGGCTAAAAAGTAAAAGTACCCCAAAGAACTTAACATAAGTTTTGAAACAGGAGAACTATAAATACTTTATAGAAAATACTTTAATTTTTTGGTTTATTGGAAGAGCTATTCCAGCTGGAGAAAATGTCAATTCTTGGGCGTTCTGGAAAGCATACACAATCTTGACTATTCTAGGAGCAGTTGGACTGTAGGAGATGTAAAAGTTCTCCTGGACCCTCTTAGGATTCTTGGCTGGGTCTGAAAATTAAACTGACAAAGGCAGATTACCAGAAGCGCACAGGTTTATTTAACACAAGTTTTACATGACCCTGGAGCCTGCATAAGGAAATGAAGACCTGAAGAAACAGACCTGAGTATTTTTATGTTAGGTCTGATAAAGAATGGATAATCCTGGAGAAATATGATAAGTCAAAGAGTACGAGGTAAACGTAGTAAATTGGGGGAAACTTAGCAAGGCCTGTTTGCTGGAATTCTTCTTGGTGTCTCTTTGTCTTCAGAAATAAGGATGCTCCTTTCCTCTGGGTATAGATGTAACTGAGCAGGACCCTATGGGGTCTTTCCAGGACAGACCCCTCCCCCATATGCTCTGCTTTCATTCCTCTCTAAAGTACCTAGATAATAGTATCTGATGCACATTTCCTGAGTTGTTTTACAGATGTTAAAACCCCCACCGAATGGAAGAAATTAACTACTTGATGACCATGAGCACAGGGCCCCCAGACCTACTGGTGTTTAAGGATTGAGAATGTTAACCCCTGTGCAACCAATCAGAGAATTGTGCATGCACAAGCTGATCACATACCCTGGGATGCCCCTTCCTCACCTTGTCTTTAAAAATGCTTTGCTGAAACCCATTAGGGAATTCATGCTTCCTGAGCACTAGTTGTCCCAGACTCTTTCTATGGCAACTTACAATAAATGCTGCACTTCCCTTCACCACAACCAGGTGTCAGTAGATTGGCTTTACTGCATGTGGGCGAGTGGACCCAAGTTTGGTTCAGTAACATAGACAGGGTATAACTCACATGGGGGCTTTATGACCTGTTTCAGGGGAGAAGGGCAAGGGGAAGGTCAGAGAGAACTTTCTTCCTTCTGCTTTTTGCTCAAATCCCTTTAGCTTAAAATATTCAATATGCCAAGATACCATATTTTGGGTAGTGTGTCCTGAACCCCATCAGGACCATCATCCCAGTGATACATGGACCAGGAGGCTTATGATCATGAAGGAGAAAACATTCCTGCAAACTACAGATATTGTTTTACAACTTTCCTTCTTTACCACTTGAGCAGAGTTGCAGCTTAGGTTTGTAATGAGGCTGGCATTCCTATGATTCAATCTATTGTGCCGGGGTTGATGCACATTTTCCTCTAGGGTCTGGTACAATAACTTCATACCACTTTGTATTAATAACATGCACTAATAAGTCTTGGATATAGATGAAAAGGCAAATAATAAATATGTTGTAAATTACTGGAAGTTTTCCTTTTTTTTTTACGTATATTGAAGTACAGTTGATTTACAATGTTGTGTTAGTTTCAAGTGTATCCTTGGTATCTTTATTTCCAGGATATCAACAAAAACGTCAAGCTCTTTTATATTCCCTAAACACTCCCTGTTATAAACAATACTATCAACTTTCTATAAATGTTTATTAGTTCTCCTGATATACTGTGAGCTCCTTAAGGGCAGAGAATTTGTCTGTGGTGTTTCATCTTATTATTAGCACCTAAAAGAGAGAGAGACAGACACATAATATGTGCTCAGTAAGTACAGATTAAATAAACAAATAAATAAGTAAATACTTGTTGAGCAAATGAGTGGTTAAGCTCCAGGCTGGGAACCTCTGGAAATCTGCTTAAGACAAAACTCTATAGCCTAAGGTCTTCCATGATCCAACTCATGAATTTGCCATAATTAGCCCTGATGTTGTATATACTCTGTTTCAGTCATGCCAAATTACCCTTGGTGGTTACATTATTCTCAAAATGGACCATACACTTGCAGAATTTTCCTTTTACATACTCCTAGAGCTTAAAAAGAATTTAATAGAAAATAATTGTTTAATACATGTTGAGTTGCATGGAACTTTAGGGAAGGAAAAACTTTTCCTCTAACCCTATTAGGTTCTTTGAAGGGGTAAGTGAACATTGACAAAAGACAGATTAGCAGGAAAAGAAAAAACATACAAATTGTATGTAATGTTTATATTTTTATGTGTACAGGGGATTCACAGAAAAGAAATGAAAAATCCAAAGAAATGGTTAGACTAGAGGTCTTATGTACCATTTTAACAAAGGAATAGAAATTGTGATAAGATGACTAAATATATGGTAAGATTTTTTTAGTAAGGTTTGTTAAGCAGACTTATCTCAGTGTCATCTGTAGTTTTCTGGGTATGGGAAGGGCAACACCTTTACAAACGGAAATTTATGTCACGTTCACAGAGAGAAATGTATGCCCTACTCTTTTTTTTTTTTTTTGCGGTATGTGGGCCTCTCACTGTTGTGGCCTCTCCCGTTGCGGAGCATAGGCTCCGGACGCGCAGGCTCAATGGCCATGGTTCACGGGCCCAGCCGCTCTGTGGCATGTGGGATCTTCCTGGACCGGGGCACGAACCTGTGTCCTCTGCATCAGCAGGTGGACTCTCAACCACTGCGCCACCAGGGACGCCCGTATGCCCTACTCTTAAGCAGAAAGGGGAAGGAAGAAGGTTCTTACTAGGTCGGTTATTTCTCAGTTGCCTTCAGCTCAGAATATAAGCATACTTTGGAGTGGTTTATTCAGATCCCCCTCAGAAATTTCTCTTTTTGAACATTCTAGCATTTGATTATGAGCTGGTGTTATATTTGCACTAGATTGATGTGTCAGCCTCACATTCTTCAAAAGAAATTATAATTACAGGGACCCATTATATTTTAAATTCCATAATCTCTCATTTGTCTCTTTAGTACACCTGTTTACTCTTGATTTCATAATCCAAGAGAAAATAATAGATCTTAGCTATTCCTGTTTCAGAAAAGTTCTGTGGATCAATAAAAATACCTTGTATTGGGGAAAAAAAAGATGTAAATCATCTTCATGGACATATGAAGTGAGAAACAATTTGAAAAGAAGAAAATAAAATTATACCTCTAAGCTATATTGGTCTATTTTTCTCCAAGCCTTACTATCTCAGTATGCTGCATTTAATTCTTGAAAATTAAATTTCTTATAAGTAGTATGTCATTCCAGGCCTTCTTCAGTTGGCCTCTGATATTTGCATATAACTGTCATTCCAGTGAATATGGTTTTTGCTTAGCAATTAATCAGTGTCAGGATGCAGTCCATTGTTGAAAGTAATTCACATGCAGATAGTTTTCTTAACTTTCTTCATTGAATTCCAAAGGAAATGTAAGAAGCATCTGGATTTTTGACATCCCTCTGTCTCAATAGCTAAAGTGATAATGTTGAAGAGATGTAAAACACCTGGGGTGTTAACATTTAATTGAAGCTTGTTATTTTGAAAGAACAGAAATGAATTTGTACTTTGTCATAATCCATTTCCCTGAAGATTCAGTTACTCCACAGAAATCAGGAAATAGGACCGTTACCTCATTTGAATTTTAGCCAAATGATCAGAATGCTAATTATCTAGCAAACACTAATGCAACTGTAATGAAATTACTGGGAATAATAAATACCACCTGTGAGGGCTTCCCTGGTGGCGCAGTGGTTGAGAGTCTGCCTGCCGAGGCAGGGGACACAGGTTCGTGCCCCGGTCCGGGAAGATCCCACATGCCGCACAGTGGCTGGGCCCATGAGCCATGGCTGCTGAGCCTACATGTCCGGAGCCTGTGCTCCGCAACGGGAGAGGCCACGACAGTGAGAGGCCCACGTACTGCAAAAAAATATATAAATAAATAAATACCACCTGTGATAAATATATATTTCAAACGAAAATGTATCTTGTGAATATAATTTTTACTTTTACTCTTTTCTGTCTTTAATAACATCCAGCAATATTCAAAGAAAAGTGTGCCCAGGATAACCTTGTCTCATTGAATTTGGTAGCAAGTGAATTATACATAGCATATACATATATACATTCCTGGAAAGACGCTATTATTAGTATGTGGAAGTACATATATGCATGATTTATATGGCAAATTTATTGTAAAATAAATTATTTTCTTAAACTTCCTATATACAAACAAAACATATAATAGCAAGGAACACTGCAACTGGCTAAGTGCAGAAAACTTCAGGATGGTAGTCTTGGTAAATCCTACCACCTTAGAGTAGGGCCTTTCACATTTTAAATTTAAAACATAATAAATAACTAAAATTGTCAATCTTTTTTTTTTTATCTTCCTAGTTCATGACACTAAATAGGAGCTATGAAATTGGAGGATCTTATACACAAATATTTAAAATCACATGTCCAAGCAAAACAGATTGAATGCCATGAAAGGCTAAAATGATCTGAGTTTTCTGGACAATAAACCAGTACTCATTTTTGCTCATTTTCAAAAATTTTACAGTTTTTCTTGACGTATGTCTCTGTGAAATCTTAATTTGAGAGGGAGGATTAATGTATTTCACTGTCATACAATAAAATTAATAAAATAAGAACCACAACCTTGAAAAGCAATTAGTTGCTTTTCAAGAATGATTTATCAGGACTTCCCTGGTGGCGCAGTGGTTGAGAATCCGCCTGCCAATGCAGGGGACACGGGTTCAAGCCCTGGTCTGGGAAGATCCCACATGCCGCAGAGCAACTAAGCCTGTGCGCCACAACGACTGAGCCTGCGCTCTAGAGCTGCGAGCCACAATTACTGAGCCCACATGCCACAACTACTGAAGCCGGCATGCCTAGAGGCCCGTGCTCCGCAACAAGAGAAGCCACCGCAATGAGAAGCCCGTGCACCAGAACGAAGAACAACCCCTGCTCACCTCAACTAGAGAAAGCCTGCACGCAGCAATGAAGACCCAATGTAGCCAAAAAATAAATAAATTAATTAATTTTAAAAAAGAATGATTTATCAAATCTGAATTCTTGCTATTTATGCAATAAACAACTGCAATTAAGCTTTACCAAGAATAACTTTAATCTTATATACCATTTCACATGACCACTTATACAGATATTAGATATTTTTGTAATTTTTAATATGAGTTGTGTAAATTGATAAATGAAATCTTCTTAACATGAGAAGGCTTGGGACTCTAAATTAGGTTGGACATTTACAGTGTGGTTCATACAAAATTAAGTTTACATGTAAAGTATCATGTTAATGTCCCCCCAAAATTCTATAATGTAGAAGACTTGGTCTATTTGCCTAAACTCATATTTAGGGGATAACACCGAAAGTTTTCATCTGATTCTTAATGTGATCCACAATTCCTAAGAAGTTAAAACTTCTACTTCAGAACAAAATTATTCTGACCTACTTGTCATCCTAATATTATGTTATTCAATTTTCTGGACTATTTATAGCAGGAAAGACAACTGGACAAGCACAGAACTCAAGTATGCTGGCCCAACAAGCAGATTTGTCTGAAAATCACCCTGGGAGCTTACATTGGGTTTCTGGATACTGAGCTATTAGGGAACCCTTATTTCCCCACTCATACCTTATTACATCCAAACTGGGTTCCTCATAATTGAACTTCTCATAGGACTGATGGCTTCTTTTCTGCAGCAGGAAGAGCCACGATGATGCTTTACCAGATAATTCCTGTAAAACACTGGTATCCTACCCTGGCTGCCTGGCATGTCAGTAAGTAGTCTGATTATTTGCCAATTGCTCTAGAAGGAGGGAGAGCAATGGCCTGATCAAGTGCTTCTCCTGGAAGGCATACACACACTACATGTCCTGTGAGAGCCCTGGCACGATGCCAGCCTATGTGATGATATCAAAGATATCAGAAGACCTGTCAGAAGATATCAGAAGATCAAAGATCAGAAGACCTGTGCCTTTGCTTCTTGCTGAACTTTGGTTGCCAAGTTCCTCAATAAAGACTATTCCAATTCCTTAACCCAAGCCACAGATGCTATGGAATTTTGCCCAGCTCTAGGAAAACTGTTATTTTCTCCAACATATGAGAGAATTAAGTGGTGATCATAAAGAGATCAGCTGTATACTCCAATCACCATTATACCTATATATACTCTGATCTTCATAATATTTATGAGTTTGCTGAGAAAAAAACTGTGGGAGAGCTTTGGGGGTCTGGCAATATATGAGCATGTAAAGTGAGTTTGGGGGAGAGCAGCAGAAACTAAGTGGTAGGCAGGACACCAGGGCCCATAGGACACAGTCACTATTAGAGAAGGAGACAAATATGGCCATCAGGACCCAGCAACAGGGGTGAATTTAGAGAGGAGGGTATCATGGCATGTCATTTGAATACATCCTTGACTCAGCCAATATTGCAGCATGTGTGTACAATAAGCAAGAAAGGATTGCTTATAAAAAAAAGTAGTTAAGCCTTGGGACCCTAGTCATTCTGATGTAGCACCCCTATAAAGAGAATGGACCATAAAGTGATAGGAGACATTTCAGACAGCACAGGCTGTCCAGCATTAGAAGGCATTTGTCAAGTGCCTGAGATGAGTGACATTTGTGAGAACAGAAGACTGAGGGAGATCAGTCACAAGCTGAAAAGAAGTACAAGTGAGCTCTGAGCCATCACCTGGAGCAGCCCAGAAGCAGTGGGGAGAACAAGTATTTGGGCCACATTCAACAGCAGAATGTCAGCAGTTCAAGCCAGAGATGTCAGGGACCTCAAGGGCAATAACAATAATTTGACCTGCCTATCCAGAAATGTTTGCATGCACTGACATATAAACATAGGTATAGATTTTTACATGAAAACACTTATTACAATATAAACAACATAATCCATACTATATACAACTAGCTTATTCACTTCTTGGATGTGTCTTGGATATCTTTCCAAATCAGTGTCTGTGCATCTTCACACTCTGGACTCACAGAGCTTTAGTTGAAGCCTGGGTTCTCAACATACTGAAAACACCCTCATTTTGGGCTTCGCACTTGTGGTTCCCTTAGCCTGGGAGGCCCTTTCTTCAACTACATAGTCTGCCTCACTTCTCAGTACATATCTCTTCTCAATCACCTCCAAGCCCCTTTATAAATATAGTTCCCTGTTCTCTGCCGACTTTCCCCCATCACACTTTATCCACTGCCCCAATTCACTTTTCTTGATAGCACTTACTACTACTCTCGACATTACATATTTAACTGATTATTTTTTACCTTTATTTCTGAAACGTGGGCTCCAGGATGATAACGATTTTGCAGGTTTTCTTACGATCCTATTCTCCAAGGCCTAATATAAATTCGATTCTCGATAAATATTATTGAAAAGATGAATGCAACAATTATTTAATTTGCTGACTGTCGAAGGGGTGACTTTCTGGTAACCAACCTTATCCTTCATATATAAAAATGGGGATAATAATGTTACCTATCTCATATGGTAAGGGTAAAGGTAAGAATATTATTTTAGTAAATATAATAATAGCTAATACTTATTATGTACTGAACAGACTTCTCATATAATCTTCTCTCCAACCTATAAAATAGAAACTTAGTTAACTTCACTGTGGATGGGTAAATTGAGGCTCACAGAGTTCAGAATTGATAGGAATATGATTTTATCCCAAGCGGTCAGACACCAGAACACTCTCCTCAAAGTTACACTACGCTACTTCCTAAATACACATAGCAACTAAAGATGATTAATGTCATTGGTAACCTTATTATTGTTGTGATTCTCTTGTTCTTCTCATGATCACATAATGCTCCATCACGTGGATATACAGTACTATATTTTATTTAACAGTTTCCCAACTTTTGTATATTTAAGCTACTTCCATTTTTATAAATCATTGTAAGGAATGCCTCAGTGGAATCTTTGTACATCTGTGCGTATCTGAGAAAATATACCTATAGAGGAAAATTTCAAAAGTGTAATAGGCAAGTGAAGTATTTTAGATTTTGATATATTTTACCAATTTACATTTTCAAGAGATTGCACTTTTACCCTTTGAGTCTCACATGTACTTGTTGCTTGCTTTTGCCCTTGTTTCCACCGCCACTATTTCATTTTACATTAGAAATTTAGAAGTTACTATTCAGAAAGTCATAATTCCCTTTGCAAAACCAAAACAAATTTGTCCTTCTTGTCTCAAAACCCAGACCATTTTATTTGACTTTGCTGTTTTCTTTAAGAAACTGTTATATCTTGGCTGTTAACTCTTTGCTTTGTTGTAAATCCCATTTGATTCCAAAAGGAAGATTGCATATTTCTTATATTTTAATGAAGATGGTGCTAATATCTTGGCCACATGATCTTGAAATTTCTAAGTGATTATAAGAGGTTCCAGTAAATTATAAGCTATTCAGACCAGTAAATATTTTTGGGGGGGCGGGGGGTCTTATCCTAAAGTGTTCTGTGCAAAGGGGCTTCTGGAGTGTTCATTAAACTGTTAGAAATGTGCTCTCTGACTTTACATTATTTCACAAAATATTTAGGCAAAAATAAAAGAAGAATTTAAAAAATATACAGCACCTTAAAGACCAAAGCTCACTCAAGGAACACACATATCTTAAAGGCAAGGTGTACAAATCCTGTTTGTGGTCTCTAGCCCACTGAAGGGGGCAGCACAAGTTATTATAACCCCTTCTTGAAGAAGACATGCTCTAATTATGTCATTACAGAGATTACTGAATGCTTGTATGAAAACATCTGAGAAGTAGTTAGGGCTCAAGATTACACTTTACATTTCTGAATGGAATAGAGCACCTATAAGATGCTAACTTGTATAAACAAAATACGAAATGTGCCTACAATAATCTTAATTGCCATCACTTTTCCAGTGAACCTTTTCAAAAGATACTTGAGGACGTTTGCCAACATAAATCATCCAATTATTTGGAAAGCCTTGCAAAGCCTTGCAAAGTACCACTTGCAATGAGCATGTAAAATAAATGAAATACAGATTCCATATATTTGATCATTTCTTTAACTTTTGTACAGGCAAGCAAGGAATGTGTGTGTGTGTGTGTGTGTGTGCATGCACGTGCGTCTGTGTCTGTGTGGGTATATTTCTCTGTGGGGAATGGTTTAAAATTCATAATGGATCCTTATAATACTCCTGCTATTTATTACCAATGGAATCTATTTTAACTGAAATAAGCATAATATACTTGTTTTTGCTGAAACTCTTAAAATAATACTTAACAAAATCAAATACATAGACAGGCTTGTGACAATTGCAGGCAATTTCTCATCTAAATACATGTGCCTATTTTTTTGTGTGTAGTACGAGCTTAGCTTAATATGGAGCTAAGAACAAGGAAGAAAACAACTCCTGCATTTTCCCTTTCCTTTCCAACCTCACTGCCATCCTCTTAGTTGAAGCCCTGATTATTTGTGCTAAGTCAGTTGTACCAGCCTCCTCTCTCTTCAGAGAACTACAAATGGGTTGCATTTGACAGTAAGTCAGCTTTTCCCCCAGTGAAAGGTAAGCCAGTTCAGTAAGAATTTTATCTGAGCCATAATCTAAAAGGAATAACTACTATACTACTTTTTATGTGCCCACCTCATATGTAAAGCATTATCAAGGATTGTTTTACGCATTAGTTTCCTGAGAAATGTTTGATAAATTTACACCCATTTCATTTTTCTGACATATATTACTTTTGTTTTTTGTTTGTTTGTTTGTTTGTTTTGCGGTACGCGGGCCTCTCACTGTTGTGGCCTCTCTTGTTGCGGAGCACAGGCTCCGGATGCGCAGGCTCAGTGGCCATGGCTCACGGGCCCAGCCGCTCCGTGGCATGTGGGATCTTCCCAGACCGGGGCACGAACCCATGTCCCCTGCATCGGCAGGCGGACTCTCAACCACTGCGCCACCAGGGAAGCCCTGACATGTATTACTTTGATATTTCTGACACATTATCACTTTGATTTTTTTTTTTTTTTAACTGTGTGGATCTAAGGAACCTACGGGAATACTTCCTAAAAATGTAGAGAAAAATGAATTGAATTTTCATTTGTAAGCCTTCATATTCATCATTATATTCAATTAATTTGAAAACATGTACATAGTAGGAAACATCTACTATGTGAAAGACACTGCTGGATGTGTTGGGGGAGATATAAAGCTTTAGAAGTTGCGATCCCTGTCACAGAGAGCTCACAATTTAGTTAAAGGGATACTACAGAGTTACATAAAAATAAAATTTCAGGGTGTGTCTAATTTGGCAGGAGGTAATAGATGCAGACAGTGAGTATTATGGAAATTCATAGGATGAAGAGAATACTTAGTACTTTACAGCTGAAAAGCCCTTTGATTTATTCATCTTCAATAGGATCACTCTGCTTTTATCTATTTTATTTGTTTATGCTCCTGGCTAAGATTTCATTGAAAGAGAGGATTCTGTGGCAAGAGTAAGTTTGAAAATCACTGTTCCCATCATCAAGTGAAGCCGTGACAAAGATTTTTAAAACAATATTGGGTAATCTAACTTGTATGCATATGCTTGTTTTTATGATGTATCATGTGGTGTTTTGGGAGCATGCTGATTTACTTTCTAACCTGCCAACCTGCCACTGCTTTCAAAGTAAACATAGATGCCAGTGTCTTTCACATCCTTCAGCCACCTGCTGTTGCCTAAAGAGTAAAACCCAAACTTTCTAGCTAAGCATGTTCCCCACACATCTGGGGAAGCACATCTGGCTCCAGTTTCCCTATCTCTATTCAATTTCTTCAAACTGCAACCTCATACCTGATACCACAATCATAGAATCCTATGAGATGTCTATTTTTAATTTCCATCTTTCAAATGAGAAAACTGAGGGTCAGTATGGTCATTCACCAACAGATAGGAGGCTGTCACATAAACTTATGTTCATCTGCTTCTAAAGATGTGCTCTTTGCTTAATAGGCTATTTCCCATGAGTCATTCACCTCTACCACTCCAATGTTAAATCAATAATCCTGGCTCAATATATGTTGGTTAAATGAATAACAAGCAGGAATTGGATATAAAAGAGAAATGTAAGATAAAATTCCACCCTCAAGCTTACCTCCTCATGACTGAGAACATGGCATAAAATTGTCAAAGCATTTTCCAGTCGCTCAGTAAATTTTCTTTAGAGAAGGAATACAGTTTTCCAGTCTTTGGTGGTCTTTGAAAACTAATTTTCTATTAATCTCAGAGGCAGACTATTAAAACTTTGAGAGCAACATTTTGAGAGTTTCTGGTACCTCCTTTGAAGAGTGAAATTGCTACAGTGTCCCAGCTTTCTAGAAGGTTCTATGAATGCTGTGAGCAAGTGAGGATGGGAGGAGAAGTAAAGAAAGGGTACATAATGCATGATCTCATCAAAAGGGCCTAGAGTGATTTCTATGTTGCTTATTTTAAACAAAGAGCAACAGATGAAGTGCCAGGTTTACACAGTTCACATATTTGACAATGTTTCCAGAGAGATACATTTTCATCCAGTCAATATTAAAAACAAAAACAAAAACAAACAAACCTCCTTCAGTTGACTTATTGGATTTTTATATAGTGTTTGACAAGCTCATTTATATCTCCCAACTTCCCAGGTAGGGCTTAAGAAATGACTTTTATTTCGTCTGCCAACTCAGGATAACACAAGCCGTTGTAGAGAGCTTGCTCATGGTCAACAAATTTAGAGAAAATGTATTATATGTACTCTATTAAAAAATATGCAAAGTAGAACTGGAAAGAGTTCTACCTTCTCCACACTTAATAAAATAACAGCAATCTATTTCTACTACCAAGAGAGTTAGATACAGGCAAAGCTCTTCTCAAGAACACATACGCATGTGTAGGTGTGTGTGTGTGTGTGTGTGTCTGTGTGTGCACTCATGTATAGTTCCCATGGAATCAGCAGCTTTTGAGGAAGTGAAAGAATTTTATTAAACTCTATAATTCAGCAAGGAAAAATGTGATAGGAGATAATCTTTAACGAATTCTATTTATTTGGATTCAGAAAAAAAAATGACACACACCTTACACATCTTAATTTGCCCCCAATTCATAAAACTTTCTCAAATCTTCCCTAGTATCTCCTACTAAGTACAATATGTCTGTGTATTTTTATCTTTAGTAAGCAATTTGGGGTAGAAAAGTTTTTGCTTTGTTGTGAGAGTTAAAAAAGTCACTTTATCCTTGGTGCAAACCTGTGCTTCTGGATGAGGGGCTGTTGCACATTAGTAAAACTGGCAACCCTTCAAAAGAGTTCTGAAATCAACTGTGATATTTGAAAATGAAAAGGGTGAACGCATTGCCTGCATTCTGTCCTGTAACCTTAGGGGTAAATCCTTTGATGCTCAAATGAGAGAACCTTAAATTCCTTTATCTTTCTACTTTTCAAATACTGTCCATGAATTCCTTTTGTAAACACTACATTACATTTTCTATAGTGAAGCACTGTTATTTTGTATGCAGACTCCATGATACGTGTATTCTTTTTGAGTGTCAATGTCTCATTACATTTATTTTTCATATCTCTACTGAGGCAGAGTATTTCATAGTATGTAGAAATCTTGGGTATTATTAACTATGTTAGGGAATTAAAATAACCTAGAAAATTCAATACCAAAGAAATATTTACTGGCCCATTCATCAGTCCATTATCCATCAGCATTTTGTTGTCATTTGACAAAGAAAAAAACTTAAAATTCTAGCTTATTGGCTCTCTATTAAGTATCAGAGGAAAAATATATGAAAGAAATTATATGGAACCTGAATTGCCCCTACAGCATAAACTTTACTCACAGAGAAGGTCCAGTCTTCTGCAAATCCCCACATGTGCATTACAAATAGTTCTTGATTTCCTGGGAGAGTCTCATATGTTCTCCAAAACTTAGCCTGTCCCCCATAGTCACAAGGTTAGGGAACTTGGTGCTACTGTGACCCATTAATGAGGTGTAGCTCTTCTAGGCCAAAGTGCTTAGCACAAAACATCATTAGGGACTGCTCTGAAGCACCTACTTTGACTGACATTTTGAAAATAGAGACATATTATTTTAATAGTCAAATATACAAAAAGGGATAATATCATCTCTATCACCCTTTCCTGACTATTTGACCAGTAGACTTCAAGTTCCAGAATCAGACACAGAGACAGGCTTCCTAGAGACTGTTTAGACCACACATATCAACCTCAATTGAAGTCACAGTGGCATTATTCTCTGGAAGGTTCCTCAGCTCTGAATAAAATAGACACTGTTGGACCTTGTGCCAACACTTCACCAGATGTGCGTAAACTCATCAGAGTTTTACAACTGCCATGATGGAGATATTCTATACAAATATATTAATACATTGTCTCCATTCTCCAGGCATGACTTTGATTCTGGGTTAAATTGCAAAGAATTTTTAAAAGGTGAATTTTTAATTTATGGTTATGGGTGTCTACACATTGTTAATTGTACACCCACATTTTCTATGTCTAAAATATTACCTGAATTTTTTTTAAAAAAATCATTTTCGGGCTTCCCTGGTGGCGCAGTGGTTGGGAGTCCGCCTGCCGATGCAGGGGACGCGGGTTCGTGCCCCGGTCCGAGAGGATCCCACAGGCTGCGGAGCGGCTGGGCCCGTGAGCCATGGCCGCTGAGCCTGCGCGTCCGGAGCCTGTGCTCCGCAACGGGAGAGGCCACGACGGTGAGAGGCCCGCGTACCGCAAAAAAAAAAAAAAAAAATCATTTTCTTTTGGTGATTCATTCTTTCTTATAAAATTATACTTCTTTTTCTAAATGGAACATACAAACAAGTGGCAGATTACCTCAAAATTCAAGTTTGTTACTCAGGAAATCAAATCTGCTATCAAAGTGTATCCAGGAAATTCCAGGGTCTAAAGTAATTTTTAACAAGTAGAGAAAATAAGGGCTGTTCCAAGTTAGATCATTATCTCTTTCCATCTGTTGGAAGTGTGGACTTCTTAAAATTTGACTTTCAAAGTTTGAAGCTGAAAGGAAGACAGTATGGTTGATCACAGATTCTAATATCCCTTTCTTCCCATGCTTATCAAAGTCTTCCTGTCTGCCTCATATTGTACCCTTTCTACTGTGAGTAATGATGCAAATATTGATGCAAGTTAGCATTATGTCTCACCTCTTCTAACTTTGCACTCTATCAAACTTATCAAGTACATCAAATTTATTTTAATTACTGAAATGGGCTCTCCTTTTCTTTCTCATACTCACCCCACAACCTCTGAGGTTTTGTACATGCTCCTTCCTCTGTCAGAGAAAATGTCCCTATTCTTCAGGACAGGGATCGTGTCCAGCTTCCTTATCATTGTTACATCCACAGCACCATAACCACACCATGTCTGTCTGGCACAGACAATAAGCATGAAATGAAATCCTCATTGATCAATTCCTAATAGGATCTTCATGCTAGTCTGCATTTTCCCTCTAATCAGCCACCTTCTCTTTCGGAGCCCTTCTCCAATCAAACTTCATGAGTGTGTCTCACATCACACACAGCAGAAATTATCTTATGAAACTGTTTCCAGTTTTTCTCCCTTTATCACCTTTATTTAAGAGAGGTAGTATCTCTCTCCTCTCATAATAGTTGTTTGCAAACCACTGCTACTGTAATCAAGAGAAACTATATCAACCAGGCTCTTGGTTATATAAATAGTATCATACAGTACGTGGCCTTTTGTAACTGGCTTCTTTCATTTAGTATAATGTTTTCAAGGTGCATCCATATGGTAGCATGTATCAGTGCTTCATTACTTTCTATTGGCAAATAATATTCTATTGTATGGATATCCCACATTTTATTTATCCATTCATCAGTTGATGGACATTTGGGATGTTTCCACTTTTTGGCTATTATGAATAATACAGCTATGGACATTCACGTACAAGTTTCTGTGTTGACATGATTTTATTGTTTTGGGTATACACCTAGGAGTGGAATTGCTGGGTCATATGATAATTCTATCTTTAACCTTTTGAGAAACTGCCAGACTGTTTTTCAACATGCCTAAGTATGCTTAAATAAGTTAACACACTTTTCCTCTATCAATTTCTGTTTTATCTTTGGGTCTCAGCTTGGACATTGTTGAATCTGAAAGCCTTCTCTGAGTTAGGTTTCCTTCTTTTATGCTCCCATACATCTTATGATTATGTCATAATAGCACATCATGATGTATGCTATTTGAACATTTATATTTCTGACATCTCTTTGAGTGCCTTCTGCACTGCTTAATGCATAACAGGTACACAATCAATATTTGTGGACTGAATCAAAGTTTTAGAGTTATAAGAAATCTTTATGTTTCTCTGAAACTTCCATTTTTTAATAATGAGCATGTATTACTTCTTGAATTACTTTTATGATCAGAAGAAGTTATATAATGTGTAATTATAATAAATTATATAATTTAATTACTTCTACTGAGCATGTTTATGTCATCAGATAAAAATTAACTTATAATAAAATTCTTTAAAATATATTAACTATTTTTTTAACACAGAAAAAATACCTTAGAATGCTTATAGTAAACCTTCCAGGAAGTAGTTTTTTGTAAGGTATATTTTTGTTTATTCTAGTTCTCTACAATAAAAGTAATTTATGTCTTATTTTAAAAGATCCTTATTTTGGAAAGTGGCATTCAATTTCCTTTGCATTGAGTCTATGTTCAACAGGAAACCACATTATCTGGATGTAGTTTCCAAGGAGCACTGAAAATTCCCTAAGCAGAAGACATGAATACTGTAATCTTCGCAAAGATAAATATAGCCCCTAACATACAGCGGATACATTGTCATTCTGGAGCTTTATTTAACAAATTAGTCTCCAATAGCTTGATAAACTCTGAGTGCACAAACACAATGGAATTATTTTTCAATTTTTATTGGCGTATAGTTGATTTACAATGTTGTGCTACTTTTTGCCGTACAGCAAGGTGAATCATTTAGGATCTACTGTATAGCACAGTGAACTCTACACAACTGACTTTTCGTATCTGTAAAATTAAGAACAGGAGTATATGTGGTGACAATGTCAAGATATTGCCGTCGCATAGGCCTCAGCCTACAGCTGGCAGTCGGTCTCTTCGTCCAGGAAACATGTATTGTATTATTGCAAACTTTAGTCAAATATACAATGAGATTAAAATATTTGTGGCTCAGATAATTTCAATCTTTTATAGTACATTAGAATGTATTTTAAATGGAGTGAACCTCGGGGGTGTCAGTATGTGATTGTTTCTATGCAAAGTGGATTCTTTAACACAAAATAGAAGAGTGATTAAGATGTGGACTTTGCAGCCACACTGCCTGAATGGGAATCCTAGCCTGCATCTTAGGAGCTGTGGGAACTTGAATATATTATTCACCTCTCTGTTCCTCAATTTTCTCATTTGTAAAATGGATACACAAGTACCTACCTCACAAGGTTCATATGAGGGTTATATGTATTCATTATGTAATGATTATATGTGCAGAGAACATACTTGACATATGTAAATATTAGCTAAAATCACTGTATTTTTTTCATTTTGGCTCGTGATGGGATGATTTTGAATGTCTGACTGCATTTCCTTTAAAACAAGCTATAACTTAGACAGTTTACTAACTTAAGCTATGTCATCCTCCAGTAGTTCAAAATTTTGAGACTCCATGTACTTTTCAATGTCTTCTCTACTCACATTTTAAACCAAATAGTCTAATGATGCCTATAATATAAATGGAATACACATTGTTTTTTGATCCAGTATATTAACTAAATATTCAAACATAGAGGAAAACTTAGCTATAAAACCTTAACCCTATTGAAATTGAAAAACTGTTCCATTATTGTGGAAATTAGTGTGCTAGACATATCTTCACATGTTTAGTGAAGGGAATATAATTAGAGAAAAATTTTTAAATGTACTTCTTTTTGAGTTAAATGTTGAAATCACTGTAACCTCAGATTAAATATGAGCAGCCTCTGGTAAAGTAAATGAAAAAGGTGCTTTAAAAATCACCAATGGGGAATTTAAGGAAATAGCTTTCACATTAATAAGTTAAAGCTATCAGTGTAGAGTTTTGTCCATTCTCCCTTGAGCTGTTATTACTTGCCCAGCAAAGGAAATTGTTGTATTAAAAGCCAACTTAGGATTTTTCTTTTTTTCTTTTTTCTATAAACGCTGTGCATTGATCATTCTTTTAATCATTCTTTTCCAGTTACTATTGCCTTTAAAGAGCAACAGAATGTAGTGCTCTGCAAAGAAGAAATGACAAAATGTAGGGCAACAAAATCAAGGCAAAAAGAGCCTGGGCTGGACCTGAGGATTTACTGGATTGCCTTGATAGGAGAATGTCCTCTTTGGGCTACTTTGTGCATATAAATCTCTGCCTCTACTCCAGTGATTCTCAACCTTGACTGCACATTAGAATCAACTGGGGAACTTAAAAAAATTCCAATACCCAGGCTGCACCAGGGACAAATTAAATCAGAATCTCTGGGACTGAGACCCAGGCATCAGTATTTTTTAAACCTCCCCCAGTGATTTCAGTTTGCTGCCAAGGCCAAGATCCACTGCTCTGGAAAATCCCTTCCACCTCCTTGGGGAAATACATTAAGGGCCATTTTCCACAATCAACACTCTGTTCACTGGTAATCATGTCATACTGCTCACCCAAGAAGTTGGGGCAGTATTGCTGATGACATATTATTCCTTTATTGTCACCTACAAGCATTCCATCTCACCTGATGTTTTAGAGATTGACGAAACTCAACTTATTGGTTCCTACTAGTGTGCTCTCAGATGCTTCAGAAGACTTGGGCAAGTGATGACTTTATTTTAATCTTTAAAAAAATTTTTATTTAAAATTTGTTTACATCTTTATTGGAGTATAATTGCTTTACTATATTGTGTTAGTTTCTACTGTACAACAAAGTGAATCAGCTATACATATACATATATCCCCATATTACCTCCCTCTTGCGTCTCCCTCCCACCCACCCTATCCCACCCCTCTAGGTGGTCACAAAGCACTGGGCTGATCTCTCTGTGCTATGTGGCTGCTTCCCACTAGCCATCTATTTTACATTTGGTAGTGTATATATGTCAGTGCTACTCTCTCACTTCGCCCCAGCTTCCTCTTCCCCCATGTCCTCAAGTCTGCTCTCTACGTCTGCGTCTTTATTCCTGCCTTGCCACTAGGTTCCAAATGATGACCTTAAAACATAGATATAAAGAAGGAAAGAAACTAACATCTGTACTGTTGGCTATTTTCTTTTAAATATGATTAAAAGGGATTTTTTCTAAGAATAATAGAATGTCAAGTATACCAACTGTTTCACTTTGGTTTGTCCCAATTTATCACGTGGTCTGAATAACAGTATCCATCCTCCACAAAATAGTAAAAATAGTACATATTTTGCATATGCTTTAAGGTGGTGGAGAGAAACTTTCATATATGTGGTTCTCACAAAGTCTTCACAACTCTGTGAAGTCAAGAGAGCACTTGCTATATTGCTACTCCCAGTTCAGAAAAGAAGAAATTGAGCCTCAAAATATTTCCCAAGCTTATTCGGTTAATAAGTGGACTTAAGCGCATGGACTCCAATACCCATCTCATTCTCTATTCAGTAAAGTTTGTTTAGATGATTCTATTCAAATGTCTCTTATTGTGATGGTCTGAAGATCAGCATCTTGCCAAACCCATTGGTCAGTTCTCTATGCTCATCTTATTTCTTCTTCCAGCATCAATCATTCAACACACCTGATCATGTGCTTTTGTGTTTTTTTTGACTCTTATGACACCAGATTCTTCTGATTTTCCTCCTATCTCAACAACTATTTCTCAGTCTGGCTGCCTGGCTCTTCCTCCTCTGCCCAACCTCCAGATGATGGAGTACTCCCAGGCCTTGGTACCCGACATTCTTTAGTATTCCATCTAAGCTCTCCCTGGATGATTTCACTAGTCAGACGACTGTTAAATACCATCTAAGGGTAACACATCCCACATTTCTATTTCAGGCCCTGAAGCCTCCACTATCTTCATCTATTTACGCAACTCTTCTCCTCCTCCTACATGTCTGCTAGGCATTTCAAACTTCACCAATACCTAAATAATCCACTTGATTTTACTCAGATCTGCTAATGCTACTGCCCGAAACATCATTATTCTTGCCTATATGACAGCAGAAAGCTCTTAACTTCTACTTCTATCCCTACTCCTATCTCCCTACATATCATTTCCCTCCACAGAAACCGGGGTGACCTTTTAAAACTATGTCTTAGACCACAGCACAACCTGGCTTAGTACACTCTGATGACGTCCAAATTCCTTACCACGAGCTACATATCCAAAAGTGACTTCTGCCTTCCTTTTACCCATTCATTTGCTAAAAAATATTTATTATTCTACCTATCATATGCCCCTAAGGATCCATAATGTACCTACTCACGTGGAACTGGCGTATTGGTTGGAAGAGAACTAAAGGGGAAGAGTTGTGTGCCTGTGCCTGTGCATGTGTGTGTGTGTAACTGATTTTTTTTTAAGGAAGGATGGTCAAGGAAAACCTCTTGTCTCTGTCTCTGATGGGGTGACACTTAGCAGATACCTAAATGAGATCAGGCTGGGACTGTCTGGAGGGAGATAGTGAGGAGACCCTTTATCACTCATACTTTATCCATGTCCTTCGGATGTAGTAGACCTTTTTCTGTACCTTTAACACTTCACACTTGTTCCTGGCCTGAGGTCTCTGTACCAGTCTCCTGTTTGCTTGGGGATCTCTGCCACAAGATGTTTGCATGTCTGGGTTCACGTCATCATTTAGGTTTCAACCAAGCATCATCTCAAATAGCCTTTCCCTGAACACTCTTAACCACCTCCACATTCCCTGCTCCTTTCACTCTCTAGTCCACTTAGTGGTGTCTCATTAGTTACTTTTTAGTTTCATTTATCACAATATGAAATGTTGTGCTTTGGGGCAGGAGCAGAGCAGAAGGGTTATTGTTATTCTTTTCTGTCTAGCTTCTTCCATGAAAGTAGTAACCTTAACCGTTTTATTCACGTCTGTGTATCCAGAGCTTGCAACAGTGACTATAATTCAATAATTTTTTTGAATGAAAGATTGGATTCAAACTCTGATCTTCAAATTCCATGCTTTTCCCACTGTACCAAAGTCAGTTGTTTATTTTTTATTTTTTTTAAAGAAGATGTTGGGGGTAGGAGTTTATTAATATATTTATTTATTTTTGGTTGTGTTGGGTCTTCGTTTCTGAGCGAGGGCTTTCTATAGTTGCGGCAAGTGGGGGCCACTCTTCATCGTGGTGCGCGGGCCTCTCACTGCCGCGGCCTCTCTTGTTGCGGAGCACAGGCTCCAGATGCGCAGGCTCAGTAATTGTGGCTCACAGGCCCAGTTGCTCCGTGGCATGTGGGATCCTCCCAGACCAGGGCTTGAACAGGTGTCCCCTGCGTTAGCAGGCAGATTCTCAACCACTGCGCCACCAGGGAAGCCCTCAGTTGTTTATTATTACAGGCTTTCCAATATCTCATAACCTCTACTTGCTTTAGCTATCTTTACTCTTTTATTTATACCAAATTCTCACCATTAGACTCTACTGGCAACGAAAAATGGGTACAATCCCCAGAAAATATCAATTAAAATGTGCATATTGCCCCCTTCTCTTATTAGCATGAATTAATTTATCAGATTCCTGAGAACAAACAAATCTTAAGCCCTTGGAAGGTGAGATCTGAGTGGGAAAATTTCATTGTTAAGAGATCTAGGCGATGGGAATAATAAGTCCAGGGAGGTGTACAGGCTCTCAACAAATACGACTCACCTATCACATGGCCTTAAGGATCCAATAAAGCCTCCATCACCAGCTATAGGTTGTTCACCTAAAGTGATGTCAGCTAGATTAGCTATTACCCCAGAAAAATTAGGTTGATTCCCTTTAGAATAGTGATTCTGTACCCTGTGTCCACAGTAGAATCTCCCAGGGAGATTTTAGAATATACCTATGCCTGCACCTCATCTCCAGCGACTGGGATATACCAAGTTCTGGGTGCAAACCTGGGCATGGCACTTAAAACTTCTCCTCCAGTGAATTTAATGTGTAACCACAACTGAGGAACACTGCTCTAGGAAAAAGCAGAACACCCAAAATGAAGTGAAAAAGTAAGAGAAGTGAGGGGCTTCCCTGGTGGCGCAGTGGTTGAGAGTCTGCCTGCCGGTGCAGGGGACACGGGTCCATGCCCTGGTCTGGGAGGATCCCACATGCTGCGGAGTGGCTGGGCCCGTGAGCCATGGCCGCTGAGCCTGCGCGTCGGGAGCCTGTGCTCTGCAATGGGAGAGGCCACAGCAGTGAGAGGCCCACGTACTGCAAAAAAAAAGGAAGAGAAGTGATAACCTAACTGACTGTTTACACAAAGTATTGCTCTGAAAAGTGCTTTGAGGAATACATAGGACTTTTAAAAAATTACCTTGATAAAATCAGAATGGCATATGGAAGGTACGGGTGTATCACAGGAAAGCATATGAGTGTTGCTATCGGGAAAACAGGTTTATGTAGCCTAACAGGATGAGAGAGGTGCTTCTCTGCAGGAGAGTAATGCTTTTTTCTCCTGATGTCCTCTTGTCATGGCCCTAAGTTATGGCAAAGGAAAACAAAAGGGAGCCCTAGAGGAGCCCCTGGAGGAAAATACCACACTTTAGAAGTGCAAGCCGAGTTACAGAATCATTCCTGCAGCTGATTTTTTGCTATGCTTCCAACACTTCTGATCTCAGGCAATAATTATTGAGTACATCAGAAAATACTGTTAAATAACTACCACAATACAATAAATATAATGTGTTAAGGGTGGACTATTGAATGCAGCACTGAAGTAGATGCTTCACATACATTAACACATTTCATCCTCATAAAATCCTTCCAAGTAGGTATTTTTATCACCATTTTTCAAATGAAGAAATAGACTGAGAAAAATGAGATGATGTATTCAAGAATACAAAGCTGGTAAGTGCAGGCGTGGGTATCCAAAGTCAAGTTTTTTGGACTACAAATCCATGCCCACTGTACTACTGTGATGGGGTGTCAGGCCAAGTCAGGTGCCAGGGAAGAACACTTACAGAGGGAAAACTGTCACTAACAAAGACCTCAAGTAACATTTTAAGGAGCAAGAACATGTTACTGAAAGCTACTAGTTCTCTTTTTTCTCTCTTCTCCCCATCTGCTTCCAACTACATTAACAGATTGTCTTAGGATATATCTTTCTTGAGAATTACAACATGAAGATGAACAACCTGCCTTAGAAAAGAAATACATTTATCTCAAAGCCAAATACTGGGATCATAACAGATGTGGGTCTTGGCATGGGGTTAAGGAATAGAGATGGGTAATGGCATTATAGTTCCTGACTAGAGCCATGGAAGGTGAAATGCCTAGCCGGCAGCATCCTCATCCAAATCGGAATCAAGCCACCACAGAGTGGAACTTTGGCTGGGAAACCAGGAACTTATCTAGCCAGGCTTTGGGATTTTGTACTACAGGTTGAGGAAAACTGAAACTGCAGCTGCTGATAAGATGATAATGATACACTTAAAAATGAAAATGTGAAGATTACATAGAGCTAGGTAACACCTGTCATTCCTATGCCTTTCCTGGAGCCACCTGAAGACTAATGCCAAAGATTCATTTTACTTTTCTCATAACCTTCAAAGCAAAACCCACCAGTAGCCTGTAAATTATAAGAGGGCCTGCGAGAGCCTGTGGCAATGGCTTTGAGAAAACCCACACACATATGCCATTCTTCTAACTAGATTTTGTGCTTTTTACGTGTTTAGTCAAGAATGAAAACAATATTATAAATGTTATGCTTTCCAGGCTTGACAGATGCTCATCTTGGGATGTAGTTACATACACAGATAGAAAATGAGCTGTAACAAGTTCTTTGTAGAGGATAAGTGGGTGTTTTTGGAATCCTTGATGAAAACCCACTGTAACATATATATTTTTTTTCCTTGTTACCCAGATTTATTCTATAAAACTTTCCTTCCACCATTTTTACCATCCAACTGACAATTTTCAGTGTTCCTATGTTATTACTGCTTACTTGGTATAAAGCAGAAATGATGTTTTACAGCAGCTATATGAAGTACCATTGAAAATTAAATTGCTTTCCTTTCTTCCTCATTGTTGTGAATTTGGGGCAGATGAAAGATGGGAGATTGGCAGCCAGGGGGTAGACAGTCCTCTGTTATCTGTGACATGCACATTGATACAGGCAGAGGGAGCTCAAACATCCCTCTTCACAGCCGTATGCCAACTTTCAAATCTTGGAGAAAGAGCTCTGTGGAAGAGTGTGTCATTTATAAAGGATAAGATTTCAAGATCGGTTTTCTTTAAAAAGGGGTGGTGGTGCTGGGATTTACAAAGTAGTTAGAAGGGTAAAAATAAGTTGGAGAAGATTCAGAAAGGTGCCTTTTGGGGTTCCTGCCTAATTCGAGAACAATGTGAGCTACGGTCCCTTTTCCTTTTTTTTTTCTTCCTCCTCACCTTCATTTGTGTGTCCGTTTGCCACCCTGGAATTCTCTGACCATTTCTGCCATGTCCGAATAGGCTCAGTTCCTGTAACAAACTCTTCTATCAGTCACAGCCAAGTCCTGAGGCTCCTTATAAAAAAGACGCAGTCTGAAACCCCACATAGTTGTGGAAGGTCTCCACATGCTGCTGCTTTGCCATCTCTCTCTGGTTCCAGCCCGCTTGCTCTCACCTAGGTGATTTAGCTTCCTCATTGCCTTGCACCTGCTCTTGCCTCACAGCTTAGCTTGATTCCAGCTTTGTTTCTGGATAGACCTTTTAGCAACCTTCTTGCAGCCTGGTAGCCTGCTCCACATCACCCGATACCGAGCCCAGGCTCCGGAGAACCTGGCCCAGGCTCAGGGAGTTCTGACAGGACACATCATAGGCAAAATTTGTCATGGTTTCTTTCCATCTTGCCAGAAGCTTCCTTTTGCCTTTTGTTTCCCATGGATTTCAAAAAGCCTCTCAATTGCCCAGGTCTTCACCATGAGGGAGGTGACCAAATGCTCGAGTCAAACTTTTGGTCTAATTTTCCCTCAGTCATCCCACTGTGCTCCGTGGAGCAGCATTTACCTTCCTTCCTCTGGCGGTGAGTCTGGCCCGGCAGCTCCACTGAGCTTGCTTTGTTAAGCCTAGGCAAGCATAATGCAGGGTTTAATAAACGTTTCTCATTATGATGATGTGTGTGCTAACGGACCCCATGATTATACTTTGCTAAATTAGATTTTTCATCTCCCAGTGCAAACGCTACTCCTCCTGTGATCCCTATTTTTGTTGATGGCACCACCATTTTTTCCAGGCTCCCAGCCCTAAATAGCATGGGCTCCTCTTGGATTATTCTCTTGATGCCACATTAAATCTCTTTTCAAATCCTGTTGATTCAAATCCTCAATTTTCTATGCCCACTACCACAGCCTTTATTCACTTGGAGGGAATATTTGAAAGAGTCTCTTAATTTGCCCTCCTGCTGGCTGACTCTTTCTCTTCCAATCCATTTGACACCCTAGTGCCGATTAAGCTTTCTGAAGTGTTTGAATTTCTGTTCTTCACTTGCTTGCTGTGTGATCAGGGTCAAGACACGGAATTCCTTTAAGTTTTAGGTTCTTATCTGTAAAATTATGATAATATCATCTAAAAATAGTTATTATTATTATTGAGGGCCGCATTGTCACAGAATGAAGCACAAAGCACTTAACCTGCTCTTACTAACTTTTAATTTTCCACCTATTTAGTCCAACTTATTTCCCAACTGTTCTCCTTCCTTTGCACTTCCAATGCTCTAATGGTTATGAAGATGCTGATGACATTAATATCTAATAATACCTGTGTGCCAGAACTATTCTAATCACTTTTACATGGATTCACTCGTTTAAACCTCAAACTGTAATGAAGGTACAATTATAATCCTTTTAGTACAGATGGAAAATTAAAGCCAAAAGAAATTAAAGTAACTTGCCCCAAACCACACATCCAGAAAGTGAAACAACTAGGATTTGAACCCATGGAATAACCCTGAGAGGTTGTGCTCTGAGGCAATGTTCTAAGTGCTTTACAAATGTCAGCTATGTCTTTTTTTTTCAATATTACTCTTTCAAAACTTTTGTTTCTTATTATGAAACATTTGAAAAAGACAGAACAGTGGATAAATATGCATAGTTCATTGAGTCATCACCAAACAACACCCAGGTCAAATATAGAACATTGCCAAACTCCAGTAGCCAATACTTTGCCTTCCCAACACTAGGTCTTCCATCTGCAAGCTACTTTCTTGATTTCATGTTTTATGGGAAATATTTCCTAGGTTTTATTCATAATCTTACCAGTTTGACAGGTAGGCTAATCATTTTAGAATAGTTTTGGAGATTTTTGAAATCTATATGTATTTCTATATCTATACCTGTATCTATTCAAACACACAGTGTGTATCCTTTTGCTCATTATTTTATCTGTGACATTCATCTATGTGGTTGCATATACTTACAGTTAATTCATTTTCATTCTATACAGTCTTCCATTGCACAAGTATGACATTTTTTAATCCATTTTACCTTTGATGTACATTTGATTCAATGCTGCTATACGTGCCTTGTACATATCTTTTGGGATGCATGTGCATGTATTTCTGTTGGGTATATACCTAGAAATGGAATTTCTGGCTCATAGGAAATAAGTATGTTCAGCCCCAGTAGAATATGCCAAATTTTTGTTTTCCCCAAATGGATATACATACTTACATTACCACCACGAGTGTGTGAAATTTCTCATTGTTTCACATCTCCATCAATATTTACTCTCATAAAGCCTTTCTAATGTTGGTCATTCTGATAGAAGTATAAAGAGCTCTCATTGGAATTTAATTCGTATTTCCCAGATTGCTGGTGAGGATTAGCACCGTTTCACTTTTTGGTTGACTATTTGAATAATCTATTTTGTGAAATGCCTGGTCAAGCCTCTTGCCAATTTTTCTGTTGAGTTCTCTGTCTTTTTTCTATTAATTTGAATAACTTTGTATGTATTCTGAATATGGGTGCATTTTGGTTATATTTATTGCAAACATCTTCTTGTATGTTCCAAGGTGCATTTTTCACTTGCTTAATGATGTCCTCAACTTTTATTAATATAATCAAATAGAGAAAGTTTTTTTGATGGTTAGTGATATGGGTATCTGGCTTATTAAGATACCCACCCTGAGATCTATACTTTTGCCTTTACCTACCCAGAGATCATAAAGATATTTTTCTATGCTATCTTCTAGATGCTTCATAGTTTTAAATTTCATATTTAGATGCACAATACAAATAGAATTGATTTTCTGTGTACAGTATGAATTGTGGGTCATTTCATTTTTGATATCCAGTTGACCCAGCACCATTTACTGAAGAGATATTGTCCTGAAATGTAACCATTGCTGTAAGTCAAGTGTCCATATTTGCATGGGTTAATTTTTTGGTTCCCTATGCTTTCTCATTATGAAAATTTTCAAACATACTGAAAAGTTAAAAGAATTGTTCATTAAACATCCGTATGTTCACCCCTTAGATTCTACAATTAACATTTTGTGATGGTTGGTTTATCATAAGTTATCCATCTCTCTATTCCTCTGGTCACCTATGCATTCATCTTTTTAAAGCATTTCAAAGTAAGTTACAGCACTCAGTACCCTTCATCCCTAAACACTCAAACATTCATATCATTAACTAGAATTCAATATATGCTTATGGTCTTTTGATTTGTTTTCTGAGGTAAATTTACATAAAGTGAGGTGTACAAATGTTAAGTATATTGTTTAATAATTTTTGATGTGTGCACATATAATTTAGTTTAGCCTGTTCTCCAAATTCGTACAAATAAAGTCATACAGTACGTACTTGTTTGAGTGACACTTCTTTCATTAGTGTAATATTTTGGAGATATACTGTTATGTGCATATGTGCTTTGTTTCTTTTTTTGCTGAGTAATATTAAATTGCATTAATATGCACCACTGTCTTCCTATTAATGAGCACTTGGCCTGTTTCCAGTTTTCAGTTACTAAGATATGAAGCTGCCACAAACATTCTTCTAAAAGTCTTTTAGTGGGATATGCTCCCCCATCTCTTGGATAAATATCTAAAATGTAAATGAAATCACTACCTCATAGGATAGGTACATGTTTAGGTTTATAAAAAAACTGCCAGAACTTTTCCAAAGTTTACACTCCACTAAACAACGAGGAGCTCTGGTTACTAAACAGCTTTGTCAACATTTATTTTTGTCAGGATTTTGTTTGCCTGCTTTCAAAATTCTGTAGAATGTTGTAGATTCCAAAATGACTAATGATGTTGAAACCACTTCATCACATTATTGTCCATTTGTGTAACTTCTTTTGTGAAGTGACTATTCTTTTGCCCATTTTTGAAATTTCGGTTTGTCTTTTTATTATTGAGTTGTAGTGTGTGTGTGTGTGTGTGTATACACACACACACACACACACACACATTTATATATATCCTGTCCTGTCTGAAAAACCTTTGCATATTTCCAAGTTGTGATGATATTGTCTTCGTGTGTGTGTGTGTGTGTGTGTGTGTGTGTGTTTTAGATACTTAAAGATTTATTTTTAATGCTAAGGTCTATGATCTATGTAAAATTAATTTTTGTGTAGGGTGGGTTGAAGTTAATTTATTTTTTATTTAAAGCTATAAGTATTTCAA
The DNA here is from genome assembly GCF_964341445.2 of Mesoplodon mirus. NCBI lineage: Eukaryota > Metazoa > Chordata > Mammalia > Artiodactyla > Ziphiidae > Mesoplodon > Mesoplodon mirus. Next base: position 57,159,198 of record NC_138984.1, read on the forward strand.
GATGATCTGTTAAATAGACTTTCATTCCTCCACTGGATTACATTAAAAAATTTATTGAGAATTAGATGAACATGCAATTGAGAAATCATTTGAGTTCTCTCTTCTGTTCTATTGATCTATTTGTCTATCTTTATGCCAGTATTACTCTGTCTTGATTACTGTAGGATTATACTTTCTTGAAGTTCTGTAACTTTTTTTCCTCAAGATTGTTTGAATATTTTAAGTCATTTGTATTTCCACACAAACAAATAAACCTACTTCTAAAAAAAAAATCTGCCAGGATCATTATAATTGCATTGAACCTATAGATCAATCTAAAGATTATTTAAAGATCTAAAGGTAATTTCTATCTTAACAATATTGAGCCTTGCAATCCATGAACATGGTACATTTCTCCATATATTTACATCTTCTTTAATTTTTTCTAGCAATATTTTCATGTTTTCAGTGTACAGGTCTTTTTGTTGCTGTTGCAGTTGTTAAATGTAGTTTTAGGTATTTTATATTTTATAATGTTATTTTTTAAAAGTCAACATTATTAAAGCATAAATTACATATAACAAATTGCACCCATTTCAAATGTAGAGTTTGATAAGTTTTAAAATCATATATCTAGTTTTTAAATTAATAAACTTTATATTTTAGAAAAATTTTGCATTTACTGAAAAATTGAACAGATAGTACAGAGTATTCTGGTATGACACTCCCCTCCACCCTGCACATAGCTTTCTCTATTATTAGCATCTTGCATTAATGTGGTAAGTTCATTATAATTGGTGAATCGATATTAAGATAATATTCTTATATCCACCATTACAGTATCATACAGAATTAATTTCACTGACCTAAAAGTCCCCTGTCCTCCACTCATTCACCCCTCCCTCCTTCCCCACCAAAACCTCAAAACTACAATCTTTTTACTGTCCCTATAGCTTTGCCTTTTCCAGAATGCCTTACTCTTAGAGAGATGTCGCTTTCTCCCAGGTGGAAGACTAGAGAGGGCTGGAGTTGGGTATTTACCTTCCCCACGTTTGTTAGGCCCTGGTAAAACCCAAGGTGCCAAAACAGTTTGGCAAAACAGTTTTCCTTGAGGGCAGGCTTTTGTTAAGGTGAACAGAATGCTCTGACATATTTCAAAACAGGTACTATCTCTCCGCCTCCCCACCAGAAGCACAAGGGGATTTTTCTTGGATCTTCACTCTGTGAACCTGAAGGAGTTCCCCGGAGGTAAAGCTCAGGAAAGTTTTTAACTCCTAAGCTCATCCACACTGAGCCTCCAGCAATTCATCAACTGCAGTTTATGTTTACCTGGTGCTGGTTCCAGCAGCAGACTTCTGCTTGTGGGTGTGAGCTCTTGCTCTGGTGAACTATGATTTTCTGTACTTCCTGATCTCTCTAATTTTGGGGCAGCAGTTTATCCTGTGACCTAAGTTTTCTGATAGATATAAGAATAGTTGTTGATTTTTAGTTTGTTCAGCATTTTCCTTGCTGTTGATGACTTCTAAGCTCTGAACATGTGAGACCAGAAACAGGAATTCAAAGGAATACATTAAAAAAAAATTTTTTTTCCATTTTGTTCCATCTGAGTGGGATGGTTGACCCAAATTATACAGTCTGATATTACTTAAAGCAGAAATCTCCATTATTATCTACTTTAATCTTCATATCAATTCTATGAATAGTTCATTAATCCATTATTTCTCATTAGTGCCCATTAGTATCCTGTTTCTAGGTCTTTTCCTATACTCCTCCCTTATTATCTGGAATGCCTTTCTACTAGCTAACCTATGTAGTTTTTATTTTGGTATGTCTAAACTCTTCCCATCTTTTATAACATAGTTGAAATGGTATCTTTTCCAGAAAGTAACCTGAAAGTATTATCTTCCTTCTTAAACTCTCTCAGCATTTTATTTGCACTGCTCTTATGGTCCATATCACATTTTTAAAATGCATTAGTTATTTATGAGCAGGTAGATCACTATGTAGATTATAAGAGCATATCTTCTACCTGATTAATTTTTATTTACCTCAGAACCTAATTCAGTGCTTCACAACTAATAAAATATCCATACGCACATTTAACACTATATCTCACATCTTAAAAGTGAACTCTAATGAAGTCTAGCACTGATTCCAGTTGTAGATAAAACCAAATCAACATTTAACAATCACAACTCAGAAACACCTTCCCATAAATTACTATAAGCTCATCTTTTGTGGTCTTAAATCCCAATTCTATGTTCATTATCATCAGTATGATGTCAAGGAGGAAGAAATTTTTCTCTACCCTTCTAGGCTCTTCTGACTGGTCTAAGAATTAAATTGACATGAGACAGAATAACAAGGGAAAATCAAAACTTAATAACATATATACATAGTAGAAACCCAGGAAAATTGAGTAACTCACCAAAATGACCAAAGCATTAACCTTAAATACCATTTTCAGCTAGAGACAAAAGAGGATGTTGAGGGTAGTAGTTTGGACCCTCAAAGGGGAGAAAGGTGATTCACATGGAGAGGGAAAAGCAAATGCTTGGTAAACAAATGTTTGCTGGGTCATGCAGAGACACTGGGATAGAGTGGACTCTGATCTTTAGGCCTTCCATCACACCAAGGCCATATTCTTTGTAGATAACCTCTGGTGATAGCTCTATTGCTAGAACAGGCCCTCTATCTAAATTCTTTTAGGCAATTAGTGGGAAGGTCAATGTTTCTTCCCGAGTCTTTTGGGGCTTGATCGTTTTTAGAACAAAATAATCTACATGCCAAAGAGACATTTTTGGGTGGCAAATTTTGCTCCCCTACAATTGTCTCAAATTAAGCAACGTAGATTTAGCAGGGCCAACAGAGTAGGAAACAGAGGAGGGGAGATGAGACCAATAGTTAGCTGTGCCCCTACTAGAGATGGTAGTGGATGCTCATAGGTGCTCTGAGACGAAAGTCTCTATGACTACCAAACTGGGAAGTGCTGGAGCAAGCAAAAGGAGTGCATGTTTTTAAATCTGCATTGGGAATCAGCAAGATGAAGCTATGGCTAAATTTCTTTGTGTATAGAACGCATTTCTAAGAGATAACTTGAGGGACTAGTAGGCTCAAATACATTTTGTGAAAAACTTGCCTAGGCATTTAGCTTTCTCCCAGATCTTAGAAACTGGTTGCCTGCAAATCAGGATAAATATGGATAAGGTGGTGAAAGTAGGAAATCAATTTATTCCTATGTTGAAGGAAAGCTAAGCTTTCCCAGAATGATGGGGAAAAACTGAGTTGCAATGTAATAATGGGAACATTTTTCCTTAAAATGGAAACATCTATTAGAATTTGTATTAGTCATGCCTTCACTAGAATACTGTAATTATTTTTGGTTTTCACACTTTAAAAGAGATTTAGAGAAATAGGAGAGGGTCAAGAAAAGTCACAAAAGTAATTAAAGAATTTTAAATCAAGAACTTTGAGAAAAAGTCAAAGGTAGTACATCACTTAATATAAAAAATTTATTTCCACAAATACATATCAAGTATGACCCTCTCTACTCTCCACGACTATATCTTATATAAGAGAGAATATCAAAATGAGTTATGCACAGAGCAAGTAGTTTTAGCATTTAGAAAAATAAATTTTTTCAGGTCAACTGTTTCCCATATCTTTTCACTGGAATAGTGTTTCACTGGTAGGTTTTAGTTAAGAGCACAACTGTTGGCCTTAGATAGATCTGGTGCATGTCTCAGCTTTAAAATATTCTTATCATAAGAATTTGGGTAAAATGTTATTAGTTTCTGTGTGCCTTGGTCTTCTCTATAAAGTGGGAGATAGAATATATAACAGCACCTAATTTAGTGAATTAAATGAGTATTTATCTAATATATGTATGCATGTATAACCAGTGCTTCCCTCTTCATTGGCACATAGTAAATAAACACTTAATAAAATTTATTTATTTGTATAATAAATTAGATGGAAGTAGGTCATATTGAATATCAAATTCTATGGGACTGGAAAGAAGTTGTTCTGCAATTCCTCTGGATACCAAAATGGAAGCAATTAACATGACTTAAGAGAAATGTCTATTATTGGGGGGAAAAGGCCACAATAATAATAGCTAATAATTATTGAGCACTTATTTTGTGACACTTTGTACTATAAGTACTTCACATGTAATGACTCATTTAATTTTCACAAAAACTCCATGAAATACATGCTCCTATTATGCCCATTTTACAGGTGGGAAAGGAAGAGATTTTAGTAGCTTTTGCTATATCACACAGCTAATAAGGGAGGAGCTAAGATTTGAAACCAGAGAGTTTTGACCCACTTATCCACTGTCAAGAATAGCGAGGTAAATATACTTAAGAATTGTTTCATACTGGGATAGACAGATTCCTATCTTCTGTGCTTTAAATATGTTGATGTCTACTTTAAGTTGTGTGGGAGAGCACGCTGACAGAGATATGAGAATTCTTTACAATTTTAGGATACCAACATAATCATCATTCCTAATACACAGCCTAAAAACCAACACACACACACACCCCGAATATATTCTTAGCCTGTTAACAATAAAACAAAACTATCATTTTCCACACCAACTGTGTATTTGGTCTTGGCCAGTTTGTTCTGGAGCTTTCTGTGTGTTGAGTATTTTCTTATCAATGTCAATATTTTCTTGCAGTATGTTGACTGTCATAAAATCTGTATCCCCAAATGCAAAAACTGAAAAAATGTCAATTACCTGACCATAATCCATATCCAGTGTTTGAGAATTTGAGTACCATGCCATAATTGGTATCAATAAAGAAATAGTACATTTTTAAGAAAAAAAAACTAATTTTAAAATGAATTACTTCTGATATGGATTGAATATATGCAAAATATTAAAAATTATTAAAGTGGCTTAGACATAAATTTTTAAAAAGCCACATACATATTTCAAGCCTGCATGCATACACAAATATTCTCACCCCAAGATGTCAGTTCCAAAGATATAGTGACAAACAGAAGAAATAGCATATCACAGCAATCAAGCTCATCACACCTGGTGTGATGCACAGCCATAATTTTCCTGCTTGATAACATTATTTGGGCCTGAATGCCAAACAGAGAAAGATGAGATAGGGAATATGAAGCAGTCAAAGCTAGCGACTTTCCTAGCTCTGAAGATACCAACCTTTGCCCAGATGCTACAGAAGTCATTAAAGGCAGAAAAGGTAGAGCTTACAATTGACTTACGGTCCACTAAACAAGAAAGGAAAATGGACATGTACTACACTTTATCTGTTTAAATGCTTTTTGCTCTTTTGACATTTGATTTGTATGTATGGACTTGAAAGTTAGGTTGATGTAAATGTAAAAATTACATATTTTGCCTTCTCATAAATATTAGATGATTCAAACTATTTGATTCTAAGTGAATGATTTATTTTCTTTTAGTTGCTCTTCTTAGCATAAATAAGATAAAGTCATTGTTTAATGTTTTTATATCTGGAGTTTAATTGCATTTTTGATATTAGCTGAGAAATATAATGAAACAGGCAAGAGGAGCATATTCCCTTGAAAAAAAAATATACAGTTGTCCCTTGAGCAACATGAGTTTGAACTGCAAGCGTCCACTTAAACATGGATTTGTTTCAATGATAAATACTACAGGACTCAGATCCACTACTGGTTGAATCTACAGATGTGGAACCATGTATACTGAGGAAGCTTGGCTAGGGAGGGGAGCGCCAACTACAAGTTACACAGGGATTTTTCACTACATGGAGGGTTGTCGCCCCTAACCCCCATGTGTTCTAGGGTCAACTGTGTAGACCATTGTTAGTGATTATTATGCTAAGCACATTATTCTTACAAGTGTGAAGTAGTTGAAAAGATGCTGGCCATTTGTTTCTTCTTGTTGTTTGATGACTCAGCTTATTGGTAGCAATGACTTCTTAAAAAAATGGGTATTGAATAATCAGTGGTCTATGTTTACTCCCACAATCACCTGACATGAAAACAGAGCTACAACATTGGAGGTAATAATGAAATACATCTTACCAAAATGAAAATAGTACTTAACCCACAGTGAACAAAAATTCATTTGTATCTATCAATGTCAGCAAGTATTTATGAAGTTCCTACTTTGTGCTTAGTACCATGCGAAGAAAAAGGGAAGGTGACCAATACTTTTAGAGAGTGTACCGTTTGTCAATCATTATGCTAGGCACTTTGCACACCCCATCACAATGATTTCTCAGAAAGTTCAAGTACATTGGATATAATTGTATGCATTTTACATAGAACATAACATAAGCAGGATAAGTTACTTGCCCAAGGTCAAACTGCTAGGAAACTGTGTAGTTAGAATTTGAATCTAGTGCCATGTGGCTCTAGAGTTTATAATATTTTTACCTGCACCAGTTCAGTTTGCCTTCAATTTGGCGGTAAGAAAACTAAACAGAAGTGAAATAATGAATAAAACAGATAAAGCAGGTGTCTGTGAGAGCTAGGAAGCTTGGAGAAGGGAAAGATAACCATGACAAAAGGGAAGAGGACAGATGTATTTCTGTAATAAGTGCCACACTGAGTGTTCTAGGCTAACAATACCTGTGACATCTGATGATTGGGAATGTAAGAATGGAATTATAAAATTTGGTCATTCACAATTGCTGGAATATGTTTGGTAGATTTTGGTAAAATTTTGGTGACCCCCAATAGTTGAAGGTAGGTGAGGATTACACATTTCCTTTTTTCAACTTTACTACACGGTAGGAAAGGAAAAAAACAAGTCTCGGAATGAATTCTTTCATACATATAGGCATTGATCATTAAGCATGTACAAATTTATTCATAAAATTTGTCCTCTCAGCTTGGAGGAGTGTCAGCTCTCTCTGCCCTTTCAGGTACTCCACTAACAACTGGCATGAAAATTCACTCAAGGTAACCAAATTTCTATTCTATTTCAGGTGAAAATATACTTCCATAGGTGGGTTGACATGGGACCTGCTCCTATTCTAATTGTAGGGCACTCAAAAGTACAGCTATTGAGTCTGCTATACTTTTATACCCTGTTCATGAAAGGATGGGAATGTCCAACAATATTTCTATCCAACCCACACACAACGTCTAATGGAAAGTGATGTCCAGACATTCACTGTGCTAAAAAGCAACATTTCTGGGTTTGAGCTGGACAAAAGTTGCTTCTACATTTATATACAGATGATCTCTGACTTAAGATGGCTCAACTTACAATTTTTTGACTTTCCAATGGTACAAAAGTGATGCATATTCAGTAGAAACCATACTTTGAATTTTGATCTTTTTCCAGGCTAGGAATATGCAGTATGATATTCTCTTGTGATGCTGGGCAGCAGCTCCCAGTCAGTCACATGATTGCGAAGGGAAAAAACAATACACGTACAACCAATTCTCTTTTCACTTTCAGCACAGTATTCAATAAATTGCATGAATATTCAACACTTTATTATAAAATAGGCTTTATGCTAAATGATTTTGCCCAACTGTAGGCTAATGTAAGTGTTTTGAGCACATTTAAGTAAGGCTTGGCTAAGCTATATTGTTCGATAGATTAGGTGTATCAAATGTATTTTTTTTAATAAATTTATGTATTTTATTTATTTGTTTTTGGCTGCGTTGGGTCTTCGTTGCTGCGTGCAGGCTTTCTCTAGATGCAGCCAGTGAGGGCTACTCTTCGTTGCGGTGTGTGGGCTTCCCATTGCAGTGGCTTCTCTTGTTGTAGAGCACGGGCTCTAGGCACACAGGCTTCAGTAGTTGTGGCACGAGAGCTCAGTAGTTGTGGCTCACGGTCTCTAGAGCGCAGGCTCAGTAGCTGTGGCGCACGGGCTTAGTTGCTCTGTGGCATGTGGGATCTTCCTGGACCAGGAATCAAACCTGTGTCCCCTGCATTGGCAGGCAGATTCTTAACCACTGCACCAGGAGGGAAGTCCCAAACGCATTTTTAACTTAGGATATTTTCAAGTTAATGGTGGGTTTATTGGGAAGTAATCTCATCATAAATCAAGAAAGATCTGTAATTATATGTTTCTAAAGTGGTGTGTGTGTATGTGTGTATTTCAAACAATGCCTCAATTGAAGGAAAGGAAAATTACAGAAAAATATAAAAATTTGTCACGCAAGCTTGATAATAAACTTGAGTCTTGACCAGAATCTAGAATTCTGAGTAAAAATTTGTCCAGACTACAATGAGAAAGGAGGAGATTCTATAAGAGAAGTGACATGCTTGAAAACCTGGAGGTAAGACAAGCTTTGTGTGTTTAGTGGCTGGGATACTAAAGAAGACATCATTGTTTTTATAGTCTCTGAACTTGCTTTTCAACTTTGGCTTATGTGCCTATGTTGATCATAGAAGTACATCTTTGGAAGGATAGTGGCAGTGGGAAATAAAGTTGTATGTTATATAGGGAAGGCCCATTTGAAGGGGAGGAAGATAATCCCAAGAGGACCTTTAAGTTTATAAATAACTTTCTCCCAGCGATGTTTTTTTAGCAAAGGGAAGGACTGCCTCAGGAGTCTGTTAGAACTCTCAAGCTCATGTTGTTTAGCCTGGTCTTTGCAGGATTCAGGAATATGGACTATGTTACCTTTGGACTAAGGTTCCTCTCAGCCTTTGTGATTCTGTAAATGAGGAAGACTTTGAAAACCAAAACAAAACTTTGTAATCTTTTTCAGTGATTTCTTAGTAATACATTTCTTAGGACCTAGACCCTAACGCCACTTTCTGAAGATACCACTTTATAGCAAGTTTCCTTTGATAATTCTTTCTCCTTAATGATCTTTTTTGTTGTTTGTTGTTGTTACTTTAAAAAGGGTTGATGCTCCAGGGCAAGTCATAGAGAAATTGAGCTCCATCTGTCTTTTCTTTTGAGTGGTAGTTGCTTCTAAGTGACTGATGTTTTTGATTATAGTACTACAGGCTCAGCAGTTAGAATTATTTCAGGTATGGATTTTAAAAAACGGATAATGCACCTAATAATTACACACACTCCTCTCCTTTAAAAATGAAATAAACTGTTTAAATAGACAACAACATATATATGATTTAAATTTTCAAACCATGCTTAAAATATAAAAGGCACTAGCTAAAGCAAGCGTTAGAAGAAATAAAACAGCTATCTACTCTTTCATCATCTCAAGCTTTTTACCACCTTTTTTCTCCAAACATTAACTTATTATCTTTTTCTCACTTATGAAATGCCTCAGGCTTTGTTTACAACTTGTGACTGACAAGACTGTTTCAACTTATATTCAGCTACAATAATACTACAGTTGTTAAGTTCATCACTAATACTGTTCTGCCACTCATGCTGAAGCAGGAAATTCTTTCAATAATCTTTTATTTTATTCTCAAATTAATTGTCCCCTTAGCCATCAATTTTCAAAAATCAGTTTTAGCTCTTTATGTACTTTTCCCAATTTGAAAGACTCCCAGCTGCCTTTGATAAGGTTTGTGTGTAATATTTCCACATAATAAGAAGGATGAATAAGTAAATAAAATAATAAATGAAAAAAAGGCTGCCACTTATTAAATGCCTATAAACAAGTTACTTAACTGTAAATTGTATACATTACGTCATTTACCTTTATAAAAATGGAAATACATATTTCTATTTTATTAATGAGATTACAGAAACCTAGAGAAGTTAATCAAGCTTTATAATATCACATGGCTGAGTAGCAAAACTGGAATTTGAACACAAACATAATACATACCCTTTTCCCCTATGTTATCTGTCTCTAATTATAAAATTTCTTTCATTGATTAAATGATCTTTTTCAAGAGTCTAGAGACCCTATTCATTTGGCATAATTACAGATAATCTAGCTAACATCCTAATAATAAAGATGGGTGGACAAATTGTCTTTCTCTAATGAAGTCACTATTACTATAAAGTCTTTAAATTTAAAATATATTTAGTTCAACTGACATGAAAGATTTGATATGTCTTATAACTCTGGAACGATATTCATATGAATATCATAGCTTTTTATAACTTGTAAACAGCTACCCATAAAATTTCCATTGTTTTAGAAGAATTTAGAATTTTGTTGCCTTTTTATTGAATATCAAAACTGATACTTTCAATCTTAAGGTTTTAAGATATTAGAAATTCCAGGAATGCAGCACCACCCTCACCTTTATTGTCGCTGTTGTTGTTGTTACTAAATTTCAAAATTGAAATATTTCAACATAAAAAGCTAGGAATTAGTATAATTGATACTCAAAGGCCCCATAGCATGCACTTGTCACACACACACACGTATATGTAGTACTTTGACATGTTTACTTGAGATCCTTTAGGAGAAATAAATAAATGGTTTAAAAGAGTTGAAATTCCCTACCTTTTCCCTTGCCCTCTGCTCCTGTCCATGAATACCATCATTCTGAAGTTCCTAGCCTTTATTCCCATGCAATTTCATTTATGCATAAATGATATATAGAATTATTTTGTGATTTTGAAATGTATTTGTATTATACTGTATACCTCATCATATAACAACCCTCTCCCTTTTTTGGTCAATGTTATTTGATTTTTGATGTAGATATATTGATTTATCCATGTCCATACATATTTTATTTTTATTTTCTCTTCTTAACCCCTCCAATCTATAAATATACCTCAAATCATGTATCCATTCTCCTGTGATGTAGGTTGTTTTGTACCCTCTCCCACTTCTTTTTTGTCTATTAAATATAAAGCTTAAGTAAACTTTCTTGTATAATTTCTCCTTAATTTTTTAGTAATAATTTATCTAGGATAGATACATAAAGAGGAATTACTGAAATATAGAGGATATGGCCCTTTCACTCTAATAGATACTTAAAAAGTGTTTTCTGTAAGGTAATTTTACCAATTTACACTCCCTTGTGTAGTGTATGAGAGTTGCCAATTGCTTTACAACTTCATAACCATTTGGTGTTTTGTGCTTAGAATGTTGTCAAGCTGAATGGTGGCAAATTGTATCTCATTTTGGTTTAAAATTGCATTTTTCTGATTGCTAATGAGATTGAATGTCTTTTCATAGGATTATTGACCACTTGAAATTTCTCTTCTGAGAAATGCCTATTAGTATTATTTACTCATATTTCTTTTCTTTTTTTCTCTCTCTTGTTTATATTGATTTCTAGGCTGAAGACTAGTATTTCAACAGATATGTATGTTGCACAAATAAAACTTTACCATATCTCCAGCTTGCTTCTGAAGTTTCCCCCTCTTCCAAAAAAATTGTATTTAGGCATATTTATCAATCATTTTGTTTATGGTTTGGCCTTTTTTGCATCTTGTTTAAGTATGTGAAATGAGATATGAATCCAATATCTTTTCCATGTGGAAATTCAATTTTACCAGAACCATTTGTTGAATGGTTCACACTTTATCTACTGATTTGTTGTGCTAACTCTGTCTTATACCAAATTTCCACAAATAAAAAGGTCAGTTTCAGACTCTGAAACTATGTATTTATTTCTTTGTCAATACCATGCCGTATACTGATTGTGTGCCCTGCAATTTTACTGTATTCATTTATTATTTCTAATAGTTTTTTGGAGGAGTCTTTAGGTTTTTCTATATACAAAATCATGTCAAATGTAAACAGTGACAGTTTTACTTCTTTTCCAATTTGGATGCACTTTATTTCTTTTTCTTGCCTAACTGCTCTGGCTAGGACTTCCAATATTATGTTGAGAAAGAATGGTGACAGTGGGCATCCTTGCTTTATCTCTCTGTGCTGGATTCTGGATAATTTCCTCAAATTTATCTTTAGCTTTTCCATTTATTTCTTCCACTGTGTTTATTATGCTGTTTCATTCTCTACTGAATTTCTAAATAATATTTTGTTAATTTTTAGTTTCTCAAGAGAGATTTATTTTTTCAGTTGAGAGTCAGGACAAGAGAGTCAAGCTTCCTTTAACACAAGTGGTTTTCTAGTATGAATACAGAGATTTGTTTTTATATTTAGACCACTTTTACTCTGAGGATGTGGTCTTTTGCTAGGACCAATGTTTTAAGCATTGGTTTGGAGTCCTGCTTCCTGGCTTTTCTAAACCAAAAGCCTCATTGCTTGTCACTTGGTGACCATTAAACCCCAATTCATATATATTTTTTTCCAATTAAAAAATCCTTACTGCCACTTCATTAAAGTCTCAGTACCATTTCACACTTATCATTCTGTTTTTGACTCTTTCTTTACAGCTGTCCTTTGGTGTTTTGCTCACTTCCTTAAGAATTCAGGTGTGCATTTAAAAGAAATCTGCTTATAGTTTATGCTTCATTTCTGGCTAATGTGGTGAGTAGGATTTAATTTGATCTAGTCTGTATATTGTCATTCAAGACAGGGAGAAAGAAGCGAAAAGAATCGGTATTTATTGAAACTGTTTTGTTCATTGCATTTTACTGGAACTTTCACATATATCACTTCTCTTAATTATTATAAGGAAAAGGAAGATGGAAGATACTATTAATAATAAGATGAAATCTGTATTTTTAGAAAGATTATTCTAGAGGCTATCTGAAGAACAATTTTGGGACTCCCTCAATGCTCTTCAATGCTTAATTTCTTTAATGTGGGAGGAAGATTAAAAATGTTTGTTTTATTATAATTCATAGCAACATGGTAAAGTAATCTGTGTGCCCTGGAAGGCTGTGAAAATTGAACAACTCTTATTAAACTGAAAGGTTGTTATTAAATGACACAGTGAAGTTTGATATGTTAGAGTCATCTTCTACATTTCAGAGGTTATATTGTCTAAGTAGGGAGAAAAAAGTAATGATGAGTGAGCCTCACTTATAAGGCAGCCTGAGATCCCAAGTCCCTGATGACTTTTCCTAGAGCAAAACCGTCCTGAATCATACACACTTTGAACTCATGTAGATAATTATTATGTCACTGTAAAAAATATTTTATTTCTATTATATACCTACAATTTTAATACCTTGAGGAGCAAAAAAATCAGCTGACATCTCATTCAGCAATTCCTCTCTCTACTTTGATTTGTGACCACTGTGTGTGTTTCCTGCTAATCAACTCTTCTGTTCTTTGACCTTGTTTAGATCATCTCTCTTTTGGCCAATTTTTATGGAAGGTCTTTATTGAGTCTTTTCACCCTAACCTCCTAGTATTTGCCAACCTTTAACCTGGTTAGCTCAGTACAGGTCCAGCATCTTCAGAAGCCACTTGGTATGGGCACATTTTTCTACCACAGCCTCTGAACTTTTAAGTGAGGGCAGGACCTCTTTCCTCACATGTGTTGCTGCATGTGTTATCTTGAAAATCTGAAGTGTGCAGCTGTTAGCTCAAGGACAACCCAGGGGAAAGGTCATTTCCTCCTAAACTTCTAAAGAAATGTCTTTATGCTCAGTGCAGGCAGAAGGAAGGGGGGAGATAAAGGCACTATAATAAACTGACCCCCTAAATCCAAATCTTTCAAGTCTGAAAAACCTTTTTTACTTTCTCCTTAAGGAAGCGAATAGCTGCAGGAAGGACATACTATCAAAGTATGCCATGGTTTTCCTTAGCAGAATAAATGTGCATCTACTTTAAAATAGGATCACTAAAAGACTTGCAACTTTAGGAAAGAAAGAGACCTGAAGTCAAATTTTTCATCTTTTTAAAAATCCTTCACAATTTTTTCTTCCTTGTACTTCAGAAAGGGAACGATTAAAAGCCCAAACAAAAAATAAAAAATACATCAGAACAGTGACATTTTCAGTTTCCTCCGGCAAGTCAGTATGTACCTGGGATGACTAATAACTATGTACAAACAATATTTTCTGTGTATGAATCATCTTTCTTTGAGGCCATTCTCTAACACTTTACACTCAACGAATCCTATTAAATCCAGAACAAGCTCCATTACCACTGAGGGTGAATTCCACTAAAATGTTTTCAAGGCGTTTAAGTTACAAAGACCAAGACCATACGCTTGGTTTGCGATATGACAATCAGTATGTTCCAATCCCTTCTCTTGGTATATCTTCTCATGCAAAAGAAGACACATAGCACTCTTTAATTGGTTAGAAATCTTATTACTTACAGACTATAACAGACTATGTACACGTCGGGTAAGGATTAGGGTCAGGGAAGGAAAGAATAGAGATGATTAGTTGTCAAACTCTCAGGGAAAAGAATCAAACTAGTTGTTCATAGTTATCAACTGCTAAATTTCCTGTTGGGAGAACCAAGAGATTCCACAGGGCTATACCATCTATTCAGTTTCTTGTCTAGTTGGGCAGACAAACGATGAGAAAACTAGTGCGAGGTGTTATTGCCTAATCTAAGAGGAAACCACAAAGAAGGTGGCACCATTTTCTATGGGCTTCAAGGAAGCCTTAATAAGACTTGGACTGAACCTTTAAACACGGGCTGTAGTTAAATTGCTGAAGGGGAAAGGGGTGGTCGTGGGGTTTGTGTGCATGTAGGAGACTGAGGAGGTAGGCAGAGATAAAGCCTCAGTCAAGACCCAGTTTGTTTTAAGCCTGGTGAGTAGAACATTACCATATGACTCTCAGAACACCTTAGTGAAGAAACCTTTATAGAGGCTTCCCCGATTCCACATGCAGAATTCATCACTTCCCTATTGTTCCATTTCAAGTCCTTATAATGAGGTTTAATATAAGTAATTATTTTAAGCAAGCAAGTACACTGTTTTTTTCAAAGAGGTCTCCCTATGCCATCTCAACTTGATAGTAGTTCCATAAGGCCAGGTACCATACTTTAAATCCCAGGTATTTCACATAATGCCTGGAACAAATTCGGTGCTAATTGGCTATTTGTTAAAGGGAGGGAGAAAAAAGGACAGGAGGAGAGAGAAGAAAGAGAAAGGGAAAGAATGTTTACTGAGTACTAGACAATCATTACTATAGGGAAAATACTTGGTAGGTTTTTTTTGTGGCTGTAAAAGAAAATATTTTCCATTGAATAAAATAGTTTTGGACAAATAGCCTTCTCCTAAACTAAACAAAACTCAGTCAAATGGAAGCATGATTGGTTCAGATGAACAAACTTCTGGGTGATTATTTCTTTTTCCATTTTCAGCTAGATTATTTTGGCATCAGAGGCACATGGCCTTTGTTACACTGTCTCCTTGAAAGCAGCTACCACACCTATCATGTTTATTGTGTGTCTCTTTTGATTAGTATTGTCTTGGCTCATTTTTGTACTCAGTAAATAACTGTTAATGTTATAAAAACTTACAAAGTTTTTAAAAATTTCATGATATTTTTGTGCAGAGGACATTTGCAAAACAGATTATAATAACCCAAACTATGACATGTAATTGCCATTATTAGACATTTAACTAGGTATTCAAATAGCAGTTGCATTGAAAGGCTCATATTTTCTAATCAACCCACCTTAAAACTAATGCTGTAAATCAGTGAATTGCTGCAATTTTCTAAAGGCTCAGAAAAAATAAACTTAATAAGTACACTATAAGTATTACTGAATAATTTGTCACTCACCTGTAACTCATAGAGTACTGAATGTGTGTTAATAAAAATTAACATATATTTTTATCAGCCCATATGCTTAACAAGTGTATGATACCTGACAGGCTTCAAAATGAGTAGACAGTACTGAGAGACAGTACATACCACATCACTGACAAGGTGGTGTTCCCCTGTTTTCTTTTTATTAACGACCCAACTCCGTTAAAGACTGCTCTTAGGATTTCTTGCTTTATGCCAAATAATGCCTGCTCCAATAAAGACAATTCAAAAGCCCTGGAGAAAAGAAAAAATGCCTGCCTTACGACAGACTCTGATAGGCTCTCTCAATTCTTACTTAAAAATCAAAGTAGCAGGTAGATTTTGAAGAACAAAAGTGTCAAACTGAACACTGTCTTTTTGCAGTAAAAGGGAAAGGTCACCAGGAAAGAATGCTTAAATTAAAATTGAAATCTAGGGCTTAAGGATCTAAATGTGTCTCTAACCTTTCACAAAATAAGCACAGCACTGTGTTCTTTTATAACCCCCTCTTTCATCGTCACCTCTTCAGGGAGAATGTCATATACGATATATAGATATTAACTCTTCTCTTTGGCTTAGGTTGGAAGAGCTATATGAAAATGACCAATATGAGAAGAAGGTCCTTAAATAACATCTTGATTTATAACATGAAGGTACTTTACTGGGTGAGGTTATCTGTAATCAAAAGTTCAGTAACATTAGCACAGGTTGTTTATGGAGCCACAGAAAGACTGAAGGCCAGCTCTTGCCTCTTGCCAGTGACCTGTATTCTTTTGTTGAAGTCAATCTGGTCATATCAGTCAATCTTATCTCCCTGAGTCTTTTCTTACTTGGTTTTTTTTTTTTAATAGATCTTTATTGGAGTATAATTGCTTTACAATACTGTGTTAGCCTCTGTTGTACACCAAGGTGAATCAGCTATATGCATACATATGCTCTCCCTCTTGAGCCTCCCTCTCACCCTCCTTATCACACCATTCCTCTAGGTCATCGCAAAGCACCAAGCTGATCTCCCTGTGCTATGCTGCTGCTTCCCACAGGCTATTTTACATTCGAAAGTATATATATGTCGATGCTAGATGCTACTCTCACTTCGCCCCAGTTTCCCCCTCCCACCCCGTGTCCTCAAGACCATTCTCTATGTATACATCTTTATTCCTGACCTGCAACTAGGTTCATCAGTACCATTTTTTTTTTTTAGATTCCATATATATGCGTTAGCATACGGTATTAGTTTTTCTCTTTCTGACTTACTTCACTCTGTATGACAGACTCTAAGTCCAACCACCTCACTATAAATAACTTAATTTCATTACCTTTTATGGCTGAGTAATATTCTATTGTATATATGTGCCACATCTTCATTATCCATTCATCTGTCAGTGGACACTTAGGTTGCTTCCATGTCCTGGCTATTGTAAACAGTGCTGCAATAAACATTGTGGTACATGTCTTTTTGAATTATGGTTTTCTCAGGGTATTACATGCCTAGTAGTGGGACTGCTGGGTCATAAGGTTAGTTCTATTTTTAGTTCTTTAAGGAAACTCCATACTGTTGTCAATAGTAGTTGTATCAATTTACATTCCCACCAAAAGTTTAGGAGGGTTCCCTTTTCACCACATCCTTTCCAGCAATTATTGTTTCTAGATTTTTTGATAATGGCCATTCTGACTGGCATGAAGTGATACCTCACTGTAGTTTTGATTTGAATTTCTCTAATAATTAGTGGTGTTGAGCCTCTTTTCATGTGCCTCTTGGCCATCTGTATGTCTTCCTTGGTGAAATGTCTATTTAGGTCTTCCACACATTTTTTAATTGGATTCTTTGTTTTTTTTGATATTGAGCTCCATGAGCTGTTTGTATATTTTGGAGATTAATCCTTTGTTGTTTCAGCTGAAAATATCTTCTCCCATTCTGAGGGTTGTCTTTTTGTCTTATGGTTTCCTTTGCTGTGCAAAAGCTTTTAAATTTAATTAAGTCCCATTTGTTTATTTTTGTTTTTATTTCCGTTACTCTAGGAGGTGGGTAAAAAAAGATCTTGCTGTGGTTTATGTCAAAGAGTGTTTTTCCTATGCTTTCCTCTAAGAGTTTTTTAGTGTCTGGTCTTACATTTAGGTCTTTAATCCATTTGGAGTTTATTTTTGTGTGCCATTCTTTTACATGTAGCTGACCAGTTTTCCCAGCACCACTTATTGAAGAGGCCATCTTTTCTCCATTGTATGTTCTTGCCTCCTTTGTCGTAAATTAGGTGACCATATGTGTGTGGGTTTATCTCTGGGTATTCTATCCTGTACCATTGATCTGTATTTCTGTTTTTGTGCCAGTACCATACTGTCTTGATTACTGTAGCTTTGTGGTATAGTTTGAAGTTGGGGAGCCTGATTCCTCCAACTCTGTTTTTCTTTCTCAAGACTGCTTTAGCTATTCGGGGTCTTTTGTGTTTCCATCTGAATTGCAAAAGGTTTTGTTCTAATTCTGTGAAGAATGTCACTGGTAGTTTGATAAGAATTGCACTGAATCTGTAGATTGTTTTAGATTGTATAGTCATTTTCACAACATTGATTCTTCCAATCCAAAAATATGGTATATTTCTACATCTGTTTATGTCATCTTTGATTTCTTTCATCAGTGTTTTATAGTTTTCTGAATACAAGTCTGTCGCCTCCTTAGACAGGTTTATTCCTAGGTCTTTTATCCTTTTTGTTGCAATGGTAAATGGGATTGTTTCCTTAATTTCTCTTTCTGATTTTTTGTTGTTGGTGTATAGGAATGCCAGAGGTTTCTGTGCATTAATTTTGTATCCTACTACTTTACCAAATTAATTGATCAGTTCTAGTAGTTTTTTGATGGCATCTTTAGGATTTGCTATGTATAGTATCATGTCATCAGCAAACAGTGACAGTCTTACTTCTTCTTTTCCAATTTGTATTCCTTTTCTTCTCTAATTGCCATGGCTAGGACTTCCAAAACTATGTTGAATAACAGTGGCGAGAGTGGACATCCTTGTCTTTTTCCTGATCTTAGAAGAAATGTTTTCAGTTTTTCACCATTGAGAATGATGCTTGCTGTGGGTTTGTCATATAAGGCCTTTATTATGTTGAGGTAGGTTCCCTCTATTCCGACTTTCTGGAGAATTTTTATCATGAATGGGTATTGAATTTTGTCAAAAGCTTTTTCTGCTTCTATTGAGACGATCATATGGTTTTTATTCCTTAATTTGTTAATGTGGTGTATCACATTGATTGATTTGCATATATAGAAGAATCCTTGCATTCCTGTGATAAATCCCACTTGATCATGGTGTATGATCCTTTTAATGTCTTGTAGAATTCTGTTTGCTAGCGTTTTGTTCAGGATTTATGCATCTATGTTCATCAGTGATATTGGTCTATAATTTTTGTGTGTGCGTGATATCTTTTTCTCACTTTAGTATCAGGGTAATGGTGGCTTCATAGAATGAATTTGGGAGTGTTCCTCCCTCTGCAATTCTCTGGAAAAGTCTGAGAAGGATTGGTGTTAGCTCTTCTCTAAATGTTTGATAGAATTCACCTGTGAAGCCATCTGGTCCTGGACTTTTGTTTGTTGGAAGATTTTTAATTACTGTTTCAATTTCATTACTTGTGATAGGTCTGTTTATATCTTCTAATTCTTCCTGGTTCAGTCTTGGAAAATTGTACCTTTCCAAGAGTTTGTCTATTTCTTTGTGGTTGTCCATTTTATTGGCATATAGTTGTCTGTAGTAGTCTCATAATCTTTTGTATTTCTGTGGTGTCAGTTGTGATTTCTCCTTTTTCATTTCTAATTTTATTGATTTGCATTCTCTCCTGTTTTTTCTTGATGAGTCTAAGGGCTTATCAATTTTGTTGATCTTCTCAAAGAACCAGCTTTTAGTTTTACTGATCTTTGCTATCGTTTCCTTCATTTCTATTTCATTTATTTCTGCTCTGATCTTTATTTCTTTCCTTCTATTGACTTTGGGTTTTCTTTGTTCTTCTTTCTCTAATTGTTTTAAGTGCAGGGTTTGATTATTTGTTTATTTTTCTTGTTTCTTGAGGTGAAATGGAATTGCTATAAACTTCCCTCTTAGAACTGCTTTTGCTGCATCCCATAGGTTTTGGGTCATCGTGTTTTCATTGTCATTTTTTTCTATGTATTTTTTTTATTTCTTCTTTGATTTCTTCAGTGATCTCTTGGTTATTTAGTAGTGCACTGTTTAGCCTCCATGTATCTGTGTGTTTTACAGTTTTTTTCCTGTAACTGATTTCCAGTCTCATAGCGTTGAGGTCAGAAAAGATGCTTGATACGATTTCAATTTTCTTAAATCTTCCGAGGCTTGATTTGTGACCCAAAATGTGATCTATTCTGGATAATATTCCGTGTGCACTTGAGAAGAAAGTGTATTCTGCCACTTTTGGGAGAAATGTTCTATAAATATCAATTAAATTTATCTGGTCTATTGTGTCATTTAAAGCTTGTGTTTCCTTATTTATTTTCTGTTTGGATGATCTGTCCATTGGTGTAAATGGAGTGTTAAAGTCCCCTACTATTATTTTGTTACTGTCGACTTCTCCTTTCATGGTTGTTAGCATTTGCTGTATGTATTGAGGTGCTCCTAGATTGGGTGCATAAACATTTATAATTGTTATATCTTCTTCTTCGATTCATCCTTTGATCATTATGTAATGTCCCTCCTTATCTCTTGTAAGAGTCTTTATTTTAAAGTCTATTTTACCTGATATGAGTATTGCTACTCCAGCTTTCTTTTGATTTCCATTTGCATGGAATATCTTTTTCCGTCCCTTCACTTTCAGTCTGTATCTGCCCCTAGGTCTGAAGTGGGTCTCTTGTAGACCATATATATATGGCTCTTCTTTTTGTATCCATTCAGCCAATCTGTGTCTTTTGGTTGGGGCATTGAATCCATTTACATGCAAGTGGATTATTGATATGTATGTTCCTATTACCATTTTCTTAATTGATTTGGGTTTGTTTTTGTGGGTCTTTTTCTTCACTTGTGTTTCCTGCCTAGAGAAGTTCCTTTAGCATTTGTTGTAAAGCTGGTTTGGTGGTGCTGAATTCTATTAGCTTTTGCTTGTCTGAAAAGCTTTTGATTTCTCTGTCGAATATGAATGAGATATGTGCTGGGTAGAGTAATCTTGGTTGTAGGTTTTTCTCTTTCATCACTTTAAGTATATCCTGCCACTCCCCTCTGGCCTGCAGAGTTTCTGCTGAAAAATCAGCTGATAACTTTATGGGGATTCCTTCGTGTATTACTTTTTGCTTTTCCCTTGCTGCTTTTAATATTTTTTAAAATTTAATTTTTGTTAGTTTGATTAATAAGTGTCTTGGTGTGTTTTTCCTAGGGATTATCCTGTATGGGACTCTGTGCTTCCTGGAATTGGGTGACCATTTCCTTTCCCATGTTAGGGAACTTTTCAACTATACTTGCTTCAAACATTTTCTCAGACCCTTTCTTTTTCTCTTCTTCTGGGACCCCTATAATTCAAATGTTGGTGCGTTTAGTATTGTCCCAGAGGTCTCTGAGATTGTCTTCAATTTTTTTCATTCTTTATTCTTTATTCTGCTCCTCAGCATGTGTTTCCACCATTCTGTCTTCCAGGTCACTTATTCGTTCTTCTGCCTCAATTATTCTGTTATTGATTCCTGCTAGTGTATTTTTCATTTCAGTTATTGTGTTGTTCACATCTGTTTGTTTGTTCTTTAGTTCTTCTAGATCTTTGTTAAACATTTCTTGTATTTTCTGAATCCACGCCTCCATTCTATTTCTGAGATTCTGGATCATCTTTGCTCTTATTACTCTGAATTCTTTTTCAGGTAGATTGCCTATTTCCTCTTCATTTATTTGGTCTTGTAGGTTTTTACCTTGCTCTTTCATCTGTGACATATTTTTTTGCTGTCTTTTTTTTTTTTTTTTATAAGTGGGATTGTATTCCTGTCTTACTGGTTGTTTGGCCTGAGGCTACCAACACTGGAGTTTGTAGGCTGTTGGGTAGAGCTGGGTCTTAGTGCTAGGATGAGGACCTCTGTGAGACCTCACTCTGATGAATATTCTCTGGGGTCTAAGGTTCTCTATTAGTCCTGTGGTTTGGACTTGGAGCTCCCACTGCAGGAGCTTCAGCCCGACCCCTGGCTCATTAACCAAGATCCCACAAGCTGTGTAGGGTGGCAAAAAAAAAAAAAGAGAGAATGAACAGTTACAAAATAAAAAATAAAATTAGACTAGGAAACTAACAGATATGTTAGAATATAAAAATAAAAATATAGATGAATCAACAACCAGAAGGTACAACAGTACCACAATAGTAAAAAAGAGAAGGAGGGAAAGGAAAAAAAAAAAAAAGGAAAAAAAAAAGGGGAAAAGGCCTTGGCTGTGGAGGGCGGGGCCTAAGCAAGGGCAAGGTTTGGGCAGTGGGCAGGGCCTAGGCTCAGGACCCACAGGGCTGGAAAAAGCCCTGGGGGCTGTGAGGGGTGGGGCTTGGGCTCAACGGAACAGAAGAGGCCCAGGCGTGCCCCTCACCCCTGGTCTCAGAGGGCAGGGGAACTCACCTGGGAGCCCAGCAGGCTTCCTGGGCTCGAGTGGGCAGGGCAAACACCCTCCTCTTCTCTCCTGCTCCTCTGGTCCTGGAGGGCACCTCCCACCTGCCTCTCCTGTTTTCCCCTCAGCCTCCTTCTTATGACCCCAAGACCAGTGCATCTGGGGGGAGTGGAGACCTTGGAGGGCAGAGGACCGGCCTGGGAGCTCAGCAGGCTCCCTGGGCCTGAATGGATGGGGCAAATGCCCTCTGCTTCTCTCCCACTGCTCCCGAAGGGCCCCTCCTGCCTGCCTCTCCTGATCTCCCTGGCCTCAGGGGTACTGATCCTGTCTGGCCTCCACTTCTCCTCCCCCCTCTGTCCCCCCACATCCTACCAGTTTATTTGGGGGTTCCTCCCATCTCCTTCGGCATCAGGGTCCCCCACCAGCAGCTGGCAGGCACCCTAGTTGTGGGGAGACGCTAACTCTGTGTCTTCCCACACTGCCATCTTGACACCGCCCCCTTGTTTATTTTTATCTCTGAGCAAATCTGATCATGTATATATTGAACTTAATTCTTGTCCTTAAGCTGCCATACTTTCTTCATTCAATTTTGTTTGATTTTGTGTGTATTGTTTATTCATCTTTGTATTGTGAGTGTAAAATCAAGGCTCAAGTTGCAACTTTCCTCTCTTGCATCATATATGAGGACAGGGCAATGCGTATTTCCCTAGGTGAATTCTGAGGTCTTAATATTCAAGTTGGGTAGGGTCTCCACTGTAACAAACCATCACTAAATCCCTGCCCCATATTTATACAAGTAAGTCCACTTATCACTTTGTCATAATTTTTAGCTTGATCTCAGTAAGTTTCACTTATGCAATTTCCTTAAACAATTTATCTTCACAACTTTATATTAACTTGATAGTAGGCTATATCTTGGATATGTTATAGTTAGAAATGCTTCAAGCAGAATGTAAACACCACCACCAACATTAATATAATTTGAAGCAGTGGAAATTCTGAGGGAAGAAGGCATGTCTACTAAACAGAACCATATTTACTCATTATATATTTTATTGCTTTTTGGTTATAGATTGCAATATCATAAAACTTGTAACTTTAAATAAATTTGACAAAGATATTTAGCACACACCATGCATCGCGCTCGCTAATAAGTGCTGAGGACTGAGATCCCAGAGACCATAAGACATGGAAACTGCCCTCCAGGAAGTAAGGGGACCCTGGAGAGAAAAATGCATGACTACACAACTCTAAAACAGTGAGGTTGCAATAAAATCACAAATACAACACTTTGAGAGTTTAGAAAGTGGAACACTACTTACAGTTTTTATGCTATGGGGGAGAGAGGAGGAGATAACGAGAAAATTTTATTTTTCATTTACTCTAATATGAAGATGTGATGAAAATGATTGCTTCTTCCCATGAAAAAAATGCATATATCCAAATACAGAAAATAATTTTATGAACAGTGGCATGCTATTTGGAAACCAGTTGCATGTCATAAGGGACCCAAATTTTAAAAAATAAAAAAAACTTGACATATTCACCAGTGATTTATTAAATATTTATGCCATACCAGGCCCTAAGTTAGGTCAAGCAAGTACTAATACCAGGGCAGGTACACAGAAAGTGGAATTAGATTTTATTTTCAGAGGAAGGAGTTGCAACGAATCTGTATATATTTAATCTATCAAAGTAGGTTAAGTACAAGAATTTTCTAGTTGAATTATTAGCCATCCATAATTTAAAACAATGCAGGGATTGTTAATTCCCTATATACAATATAACCCATGACCTTCTGTCATAAATGCTCCATTGGACTCAAAGAACCTTGAGCAACGGCCAGCACAAGCTCTGGTATATAGAAGGTACTCAGTAATTACTTCATGAGTGATTAAAAATAATTGATAATTTTATTTTTTTAAAAGTTCAATAAACTGTTTGATAAATTTAGCCTGATAAAGACTCATCCACCATAAGAGCAGTGTGCTGGAACTAGCTTTTACTGGCTCACAAGAGCTAATTGTTCACATTTTCAGGAATTTTTTGAGCAAGTCTTTGACATGATGGTAGCTTGAAATCAGCTATGATGGGAGTATTACACTACAGAAATCAGCAAATGTTATAAATGTTAAACATTTATCAGCAAACTTCTGATAGTGTATCTTCAGCATTGTGCATGTCTTACCTGTTCCCTGTATTCTTACATCTAGATCTTTCATCTAAACCCAGGCCCCTGGGAAAATTTCTTTCCTGGTCAAGGATTATTTAAGAAGCCATTGCTCATAATTCAGATTTTGGAATAGCAAGTCAATTTTTCTCTATGTTCCTCCTTGAATTTTATATTTTGATTCTGAGATGTATAAAGCTCCATCCTGTTCCTAGGACTGCTAATCCCTATAAGACTGTGGTTTGCCTTGTTCTTGCTTACCCTTCAGGTGATCTAGAAGTTTGACCCCAAAATTTAGCTCTGTGACAAATCCCATTTGTTAGGATCTCTGCATCATCTATTCTTTCATTCTTAGCCAGCCTTCTGGGATAACAACCTGTCACTCATTCTTGATCTCCCTGACACCAACCTCCCTTTGCCTGGCCTATTCTTACCAAGGGTTAACCAGAAGATGCTGCCATGGTCTGTTTTATCGCACTTCTGTTGTATCTCTGTGGTTCCCCCATCCTGCCTCTACCACCCCCATAGACACACTAACACATCCCACTGACCTCACTCACTGCCAGAAAAGCCTGTGTGTAGCCACATCCAGAATTAAATACTTTGATTTGTTGGACCTGTTCTGACATGGTATTAATGGTGACATGACTAATTTGGTCATATCAGAGTCATTAATTCATATAGATCATGCGTGATTAATCGACAAGATGGCAGCCACATGTAAATAGCTACTGGGCACTCTGCCACATGCAGATATTATCTGATTTTATCTGTATAAAATGTTCAAGCAGCAAGCATTTTATCTGAGAAGAAATGTTAAAAGGTACTCCCTTGTTCAATACATTTCAAATCTCATTCTTTACAGAGCTACTAAATATTGTGCAAAGAATTATTTGACTAATTGTATAAAGATTTGACAACTATTCATACAAGAGAACAATAAATTATCCTTAATGGCAAAGAAATCGCATTAGCTAGAGCACTTGAAACTCTCTGTTTATCGATAATAGACACTAATCTAAAAAGCAGTAATCTCTCCACTTACTTTCATTTTGATATACATTTGTTTGATCAGGAGAAGTAGTGTTTCATCAAGCATGATAATTCTCCACTAGTTCTGCCAGCTACAGAGTAAAGCTACAGCCATAAAATATTTTGTCTTTCAAATAGAAACATGCCAAGCCAAAAAATAAGAACTATTTTCCCCCCAAATAATTTGTATGTGTGTAGGTATACTACATAATTACTCCAAAATGTAGTTGTTTGTGCCAATTTATGTTAGGGAGATACCTCTCAAAGTTTATCCTTGAAAAGCCTTCATACAAAATGTGCTTGTTGTAGCAGAGCTTTTTAGACATACTACAATAATTACAAGTTCAATGCATGCCTCCCTAAACATATCAGAGTAGCTGTGAAGTGATATATGAGGGACATGAACAAATACATATTGAACACTTCTATATGTCAGGTACTGTGCCTGTTCCTTGTAATACAATGGGTCTCGAGTCTAAGGTTGAGGTTAATACTGTTCCGCTTATTGTTTTCCCAAATTTCTTACATCTGTATTTTTTAATACATCCAACTATGACAGCAATTTTGTAAGTTTTACATGACTGATATTTATTCTCATCTTAGAGCTACCAAAAATACAATAGAGAAAGAAATGACTTGTATATCACCCAATCCATTCTGGGCAGGAAAAGGGCTACCAGATTCTCTGAATCACAGTCCCTGCATTATATTTTCACATAGAGAAAACTTTTTCATTATAATATTCATTCATACATATTTATAAGTTCTATTTTATATTGAGAATTTAATTAGAAGATGCAAATAAAGGGACTTAGATACAGCTTCTTTCTTCAAGGAGCACATAGTCTGCAGAAGATGAAAACACGTAAATATATATCAAATAATGACACTTGAAATATACTAAATTGGGATATGGAGGTCAGGGATGGTTTCCAGGAGGAGTGATATCAATCAAAACATTTGTATGGGAAATTGTTACTAGTCAAATTAAGTGAGAGAAGTAGAGGAAATTGGGGACAGTGAGGATACACTTAAGGGTACACTTAAATGCCTGGAGATGAAGAGAGACCAACACATTTGGAGAACCAAAGAGCTGGACCCCAGAGCTTGTAAAAAGGTAAGTAGAGGCCATAAAGGGTATGGATTAGTTTTACTTTGTTGTGAGAACAATGAACACCATGAATTCAGTACAACAAGTGATGAGACAACTAGTTGTTGCTTTAAATGTGAAAACTCTGATAGATGCCAATAATTTTCTCAAAAATGCCTGTGCTTCACCATCAGTATCCTACTGTTAAAAGATACTTCCCTAAGCAAAATGTGGTCATGTTATGAGAGGCTCCAACTATGACCTCCGTTTATAACTTGTATTTTATTTGATTTGTAGAAAGGATTTGAAACAACAAATTACTTATGTAATCTATCCCAACAACTGGTCATTCTAGTCTACTCTTTGGAAATAATTGTTTATTCAAGTGAATCACTTACTTTTCAGCTTAATTTAATGCACTGGTTTGCATTTATAGTTTTGACCACTACAGCCATGATTTAAATTTTAAGAAAAAACTAAAATATTAATGATCTTTGAGAAGATGATATTTTAGCAAAGCTAGATCATATGTTTATAACACATAAGTAAAAAAACAAAACAAAACAAAACACCAGACTGTGGACACAAACTGTGGTCAGAGGAGAAGAAATAACCACTGATAATTGTCTAAGCTGGGTGATGAGTTCTGGAGCATTCATTATACAATTCCCTCTAATTTGTATGTTTGATGATAAAAAATTAAATAAAATTAATATTTCTTTAACACTGGCTTCTTCAAGAGTGTCAGCAAAAGAATGAATTCTGAGCTAGCTGGGGAAAAGTCTTACCTCTTTGAAAGACTAAGAGGTCTTCTGACTCTGCATTTATAATTAAGAGCCTAGCTTGTATGTCAATTTTCCCAAGCCAATATATAACATTAATTTGATCTAAAAAAATATTCCAACAAGAATTTTTTTCCTGGAGGTAGAAAATTAGGTTCCAAAGTTAATACAAAAAAATAAATATCCAAGAAGATATAAGAAACTCCAAAAAATGAGAGAAATGGGGAAAGGGAACTAATACCAAATATTAAAACAGATTATAGAACATGTATAATTTAATTTAACAAATTGGTACCGGGACACTAATAGATAGATCAATAAAAGATTCTAAAGAACAGCAATTAGCTTGACTTCTTTAAAATGTCAATGTCATGAATGAGAAAACATAAACAAAGAAACAGTTAGTGGTACTGTTCTACATATAGCTTCTTCCTTCAAGGAGCTTAAACAGACATGAAAACCAAACACAATATGTGATCTCTGATTGGACTCTAAATTTTTTATAAAAGGGCATTTTGGGGGTAACTGGGTAAATTTGAATATGGACTGAACAATATTCTGATGTAACTATTAAATACCTTGGATGTTACAAGGGTATCATGGTTACGGAAGGAATGCTCTTGGTCTGAGAAGACAAGGTTGAATTATGCAGGGATGAAATTTCACTATTCTGCCACTTAAAAAGTCTAAAATGTGGGGTCCTGTTGCCTAAAGAACTCCAGGGTTTGCGGAAGCCCAGTGATCCTGGCTGCCTAAACTTAATGAGACTTGGTGCTCACAGACTCAGGGACTTGGAAGTTCATTACCAATCACCAGGTCTCTCATTTCTGCATAGACACTTAAGCTTCTGAGAAAGCAACAAAGCGGTCAAATGAAAAACTAATGGGTCTTGTAAGTAAAATTTCACCTTGATAACAGTAAGAAATGTTTGTCTGCTAATGGGAAAGCAAGGTAGACCACCAGCTCTAAACCTATTTGGGCTCAGTGTGCATATGCCCTCTTCCATGAGATCCTGAAACCAGATAGCTCCTGCCTGACAAAACCTGTGGAGGAGAATGGATCTGGCCCAAAGGTGAGAAGAATCATATACTTTCCTCTCTCAAGGACTGTCTGAAGGGTCTGGACCCTGATGACATAAAGCTGTAAATAAGAGACAGACCTATTGATATATTATGGGTGCCCCGATGCCACATCTGCTTACGTATCTTATCTGTTCAGAATTTGTCCAAAGAATACTAATGCTGAGAGGTATGGAAGCAAAAGCTGACAGTTTTCTCTGCTTTGAATATTACTATGCACTTGAGATGATGCACAGTGAGGAAAAAAGCATTTTATACTTGAATATATATGAAAAATAATAGGGTAATTTTCTTGAGTTCTGGTTCTCAAATGAAATCTTGAGCATCTACTTTAACCTGAACTTGTTAGCAGAAACAATTTTGTCCCTGATTTTTGCTATGGTGATGTCTAAAGATATGACATGATCTTTCAGAATATGATAATCATGTGAGGTTATTCCACTATGGACATGATAATGTACACTTGGTAACCTTGCAAATTTTGTGTTTTTCCTTTTAAATGCTAGCTGGCTTCTTTATTTGGTGAGCCAGTCTTTGTAATATCTGACTCTCTTGCATTTTTTCAAGTAAACTTTTCCTTCCCTTTTATAATGATTTTGTCTCTGAATTTCCCTTTGACTGAGGTAGAACTGCATATCCCCAAGGCAGGTCACATCCTAAATTCCAATGAAGTTGGTGTCAGCAATGCATTCAAGGCAGCAGCAGTCACCACGCTAACTCAGGCAAGGGGAGAGTGTTCACGACAGACAGGCAAAGCTAGGAAAGCGCCAGACCAAGAGGAACTCAGACAGACCATCAGCGCTAATAGCAGGAAACCTTCAACAATAGTTCTGTGCCAATAATGATGGGCAGCAGAGGTGGTAGGAATTGTGGTAGCTGAATTCTAGAGGGCTCCAAAGCCAGTTTAATCAACTGATTGTAACAGCATTAGAAGGTACCTTAATTGTTTACAGGACATAAAGACCAGGCACAATGAAAATAGATGTCTTATAGGGGGCAGGGCAGCAGAGGGAAGAGAAGAGTCTCTGTGAAAGAAGATGCAAGTTGTTGGCAGCAGGGCCACAGAGGTAATACCTGCTCCCTATGTTAATTCTTGGCTTTAACAGTCCATAAATATTAGTTAAAACATAGTAAGGCAAATGCATCTGAGTGTGTGTGTGCATGTAATATCCTTCAGAAGAGCCCACAGCCATGGTGTTCAGTGGGGAATGAATTGGTTATTTGCCTTATCATGGGGCTTGGTCTGCCTAGAGAAAGAGGTACCTTTTTCTAGTTTCACAAAGGTGTCATTTGGGTTAAACGTGACTTTGCAAAAGAGTGTCTTAAGAGCCAAACTAAACAAGATGCAGTTAAGATCAGAACAGACATAGATGTAGAAACAGTCAGTATAAGTTTGCCACTGGGGCTAGGAGGACTATGTCAAGATAGGCTTCCCAGGAGGGCAACTTGTATAGTTGTACAGCACCTGCGTTCAGAAGGGCCCTGCATTTGGCTTAATGTTGGGCTGCCACCATCTTGAAATTCTTAATAATCTTATCTTTGATCTTGTGCTTTGTAAATGAAGCATGGCAATGGAGCATGCACACAGGCAAAGGTGTTATATGCGATATGCATGTTTTTACCCCATTTGCATATAGAGGACATGCTGCCATGTGAGCACAGAATTCCAGTGGATACACAGTGCTTGGTTGTCCAGCAAGGCTCAAGAGTACAAATAACTCTATGCTGAGTAAGCAGAGGCACTGACCATCTCTAGAAGCCAAACATGACATTTGAATCAGATCTTGCTTCAAACACAGAAAGAAGACATCAGTGTTCTAAGTACTACCAATGTCCAAGGCATCTTATCATATCCTTTTTTTTTTTAACATCTTTATTGGGGTATAATTGCTTTACAATGGTGTGTTAGTTTCTGCTGTATAACAAAGTGAATCAGCTATACATATACATATATCCCCATATCTCCTCCCTCTTGCATCTCCCTCCCACCCTCCCTACCCCACCCCTCTAGGTGGTCACAAAGCACTAAGCTGATCTCCCTGTGCTATGTGGCTGCTTCCCACTAGCTATCTATTTTACATTTGGTAGTGTATATATGTCCATGCCATTTATACTCATATTACTTGCCTATG
Source organism: Mesoplodon mirus (assembly GCF_964341445.2). Taxonomy (NCBI): domain Eukaryota; kingdom Metazoa; phylum Chordata; class Mammalia; order Artiodactyla; family Ziphiidae; genus Mesoplodon; species Mesoplodon mirus. The sequence goes on from NC_138984.1 coordinate 57,189,516, forward strand.
TTAGCCAACCACTTTTGCTGAAAAAGATGACATAGAAGGAAAGGAAAAAAGATAGGGCAACCCACAGTTCCTTTTCCTTTCAGTTTTTCCTTACTCTTCAGGAAGTAGAAGATAAAGAATGTTAGTAGAATATGCATATAGCAAGAAGTAAAATAAAAGACCATTAGGTTAGTTTTGTATAGAATTCCCACTGTTTTTTATGAGAATGAAGTACATATGTATATGTGAGCTAAGAAACATGAATTGCGTAATTTTGACACTTCCATTTATGAGATAAACACATATTTGCATTTAAAACTGTCATTGCACAATATGAAGAATAATAAAATTCAGGCTAATAATTTAAATTTTTAGTGTTTCTTTAATTAGAAGAAAAGTAAATGGCGAATAAAAAGCATCTTGATATATTGATAGACAGGAGAGGAAAGAGAAAACTTTATTATTAGTATTTATTTTTTAGTATCTTTAGTGGCACTTTTTCTCCCCTGCTTTTTGAATGTGGAATTCCACATTTTCCTTTTGCCCTGGCCCTACATAATGCAATGAGGAAATTAGAGTAGAGATTTCCACACTTTGAGGACAGTGGATCTGCCCCAGAGATGAGAACTGTAAACTTTCCTCCAGAGAGCTGAGAATTCAGAGGATTTTGGAAAGAGGTACATATACCCAGGAGTGACATAATAGTGACCTTGCTTGCAGAATGTAGAAAAAACAAGAATAAACAAATAAAAATTAATCCTTTAAAATATAAAACATAATTGTGCAGGGGAAAAACAGATATGAACTTTAGAATTAAGCATTCCTGTCCAAAAACAAACATCGAGACCAAGCAAAACTCAGAAAAACAAAGCAGCAGCAATGACCAAAAAAAATTAGAAAACTAATGACAAACAAACTTGGGCCCAATAGTATAGATAACAAATCATTACTAAAATTTTGCATGTAAAGTACAGTTAAAACTACTCTTAATCATAAGTAATGTGTTCATGAAAAATATATAATTTGGACCCATGAGAACACAACTTTTAATGATCTCTAGAAGCAGATTTACTATTTTCTCTTTTTTTAAATTAAGAGTTACATAACTATAGATTAATGAAAATTTACTATAATCAGTGACCTTAAATAAGTGGAAAGGGTGAACCAGCTCAGCAGCAAATTACATAAAATGAGCTACAGCCAACCATGACTAACGTCACAGCCATAGGGATGCATGGGTGGAAATATCTAGCTTGTAAACAGAACTTTCCCTCACCAACAGACTTAGAGAAGCTGTGAGGGAAATCAAACAACTTCAGACTATTGCTGGGGGGAAATAAAGAGTTTCATGAAAATAAACATTTTCATGAAAGAGTACCATACATTGCAAGTGCTGAGGCTTGGCAATGAGTGTATTGCCCTTGTCTTGTGGGTTGGCCAAAGATTCCTTAAAATCAGGGTGGTAATATATATATATATATATACGTATATATATATATATATATATATATATGTGTATATATATATATATATATGTATATATATATATATATATTTTTTTTTTTTTTTTTTGCCGTACACAGGCCTCCCACTGCTGTGGCCTCTCCCGTTGCGGAGCACAGGCTCCAGACGTGCAGGCTCAGTGACCAAGGCTCACAGGCCCAGCCGCTCCGCGGCATGTGGGATCTTCCTGAACCAGGGCATGAACCCATGCCCCCTGCATCGGCAGGCGGAATCTCAACCACTGCGCCACCAGGGAAGCCCAGGGTGGTAATATTTTATAGGGCTTGGAGTCAGAGAGGCTCTGATTTAAATACCAGTTCTGCTACTTATCAGCTATGTGACTTATAGCAATTTAATCTCTACAGGCCTTGGTTTCTTCATCTATAATGTGGGGGTAAAGAGTACTTATCTTTCAGGGTTGATTTGAACTTTAAATGAGTTAATAGGTATGAAGGACTCAGTCCAATGGCTAACAAAGAGTAGGTAATTACTATTATATATTGAATATCGATTGACTAATAGTCAATTATTATTCATACTCACATTATTATTATATTTCCATACTCAATAAATTGTTGCTATTATTGTTGCAAGATTAATGTATAGCTAAACAGCATTATAGGATGTAACCCACATAGATATTAGTTACAAATTTGGAAAATTATCTCCTGCCACATAGTTAAGGGCACTGAGATTACACATTTAAAATCTTTTTCTTTGTTCCAGGAAAATGATCCAGAGGACAGCATGTTGTGTGAATCAGTTTAATGTCAGAGCACTTTTCACCAAGACAAGCTGCTGAGAGATGACCCTTTAAAATATATGTCAAAAGAAGAGCAAGCTTTGACTGATGGAAAGGGAAAATAATGAAGAAAAGAGAGAGAGAGATTTAATCCACAGAGAGTTCAATCCCCAAAGAAGGCACAGTGCACCCCATGGAAACTGTGGGTCGTTTGAGGGACCTGGGAGCCTTTAACAAGATTGTGGTGATGGAGGGGTGGAAAATGTACAAATTTAGAAAGTAGAAGGGACAAACAACAGAGTTTTTTTGAAGACACCTTTGTTTATTTTAGTCTGATGTAGAATGCACTTGAGAATATGAATGAAATTTGGCAGAGTCTAGTTACATTAGAAGAGTGAGGAGCTCTATTTTTATCAAAATGGAAGTCAAACTTAACCTTTTTTTTTTTTTGCGGTACGCGGGCCTCTCACTGTTGTGGCCTCTTCCATTGCGGAGCACAGGCTCCGGACGCGCAGGCTCAGCGGCCATGGCTCACGGGCCCAGCTGCTCCGTGGCATGTGGGATCTTCCCGGACCGGGGCACGAACCCGTGTCCCCTGCATCGGTAGGCGGACTCTCAACCACTGTGCCACCAGGGAAGCCCTCAAATTTAACCTCTGATGAGGTTAAGTTCCCTTCCTTTCATCCGTATTTTCTTCCATCCTAATATCAAACATCTAAGAGACAGCAATCATTGTACTAAATAATGGGCATAAGTAAAAACGATCAGTCCCAACACTGTAGGAGCTCATAGCATGAAAGAGAGTATCAAAGATATAAACAAGTGAACTCCATAGATAAATAGCATAAAGTGGATACACAAAGGACCACTGGCTATCAAAAAGTTGTTGAGATGGTCAAGAAAGGCTTTGGAAGAAATGATGCTCAGCTTGAACATACAAGCTGAGTTTTAAATTGTTTGTCACATGAGCAAGGCAATGATTGGTATTTTTTTTTCTTTTTCTTTTTTTTTTTTTTTTGATACGCGGGCCTCTCACTGCTGTGGCCTATCCTGTTGTGGAGCACTGACTCTGGACGCGCAGGCTCAGTGGCCATGGCTCACGGACCCAGCCGCTCCGCGGCATGTGGGATCCTCCCGGGCCGGGGCACGAACCTGCGTCCCCTGCATCGACAGGCGGACTCTCAACCGCTGCGCCACCAGGGAAGCCCAATGATTGGTATTTTAAGCAGGGAAAATACCATAAGAAAATTAATTGGTACGTGTCATAGCATGACACATGTGGGAAATACCTATGTATAACATGGCTGAATTTTGGTAGGAAGGGGATTAGCTAGAAGGATGCTAAAATCAATTGTGTTTTCATCATGGAGGGCTTCATTTGCCAGGCTAATGTGTTTACAGAAAGAAAAAAATTAATATCAATGATAAAATTTTCAGGAATGTTGGCATCTTTCAAAATATATACTGACTACTACTCTTGCCCTAAGTTTTAATGGACAGACATTTAAGTCGTAAGGAAAAGTTGCTTCTGCAACTATTCTCATAGCCTTCTAAATACAGTTACTTCTAGGGCATGTGTATGATGATTTGTGATGTTACAGGGGGTAGAAGTGGCTATTGTAATTATGGATTAGACTCCATTAACATGGATGATAAAGGCAATAAAATTTCAAAGATTCTATCAGTATTTTTCTGTGGCTCAGGACATAAACATGAAGTTGTAGGCTACTTTCACAGAAACTAAAGTTGTTGCTTAGGAAGATGACCTCCAAATTTTATTGAGTTTCTGTCCAGTAGACCTATATAGCAACTTATTTTGTCTAATTACTTAAGAGATATATTTTATATTTAATTAATTCAGACTAACTTAAAAGGATATCATATTGCCTCAAAGAAGATTCCCTAGTAATATTATACAAATATTTCTATGGCTGTTTACACATGGGATAACAATATTTGCTAAATTGTTGTCTTGGCCACTGTAATAAAGAAGTTGACTGGTTTTGATGTTTCACCATTGACATCTTTTAGATCCCCATCACTCTTCCCTGCCTGCTCTGTATCTAGGCAAACTGGATAAAAAGGTCAACAAAGACCCTCTGTCTCTTCACGCCAAAGGAACTTTGAGTAGCGCAGCCTCTAGCCCACATGGGCTCCTCTCCCTGACAACAATGAAACCACAAGCTACCTTCCACACTTTAAACCCTACCCTTGGCCCTTGGCCCTTGGCTGGACTGCTCATCAGACTTCTGTTTGAGCCCCTACCCTCCTGAGAAGCCCCAGCTTGCTGTGACTACAGACAATCCCTGACTTATGATTTTTCTACTTCATGATGGTGCCAAAGCAATAGGAATTCAGTAGAACCATACTTTGAATTTTGATCTTTTCCCAGACTAGTGATGTGCTCTATGATACTCTCCTGATGCTGGGCAGCAGCAGTGAGCTGCAGCTCCCAGTCAGCCATGCTGTCACAAGGGTAAATAACCGATACACTTACAACCATTCTGTACCCATACAACCATTCTGCTTATCACTTTCAGAAGAGTATTCAATAAATTATCTGAGGTATTCAATACTTGATTATAAAATAGTCTTTGTGTTAGGTGATTTTGCCCAACTGTAGGCTTATGGAAGTCTTCTGAGCACATTTAAGATACACTAGGCTAAACTATGATGGTAGGTTAGCTGTATTAAATACATTTTGACTTACAATTTTCAACTTAAGATGGATCTGTACTAAATTCATGTTATTTATATTCATTGTTGAGTGCATTGTGTCATCTGTTTGGACACCCAGATAAACTCCTGGGTAGGCAATCATGCTTGCCTTTGGACAGACTGATCAAAACAACCATGCTCTTCAATTACTTTTTAGTGGTTCTCAACATTTTTTCTAACCAAGTACACACAAAGGATCTGACACTTCCATTAATAATCATAGCTCACAATAACAGGATTCCCAGAGTAGGGGGAATAAAGGGAGTTCTTAATGTGAAGAGCCAGTATGAATTGCTGGCCTTCTAGATGATTCTGTCATGCCTTTGAAGAATTCACCATGAATTCCTACAGAAGAATGGTTAGTGGTATAAGAAATTATCATGGTTTTTTTCTAAAAGAAAAAAAAAAAGCTAAAAATGTTTTGCATATGTTTTAAAGTACTCAGCTTTATCTATCTCCTGATAGGAAAAAACCCAGCTCTTTCCTACTACCTCTGTCTTCCCTGTAAGTCTCCTTTACTACTTACATAAAACACTTTGCTTCTAGTCATCAAGTATGTGGAGACTTTTCCCCACACCAAGCAATTCTCCATGACACCAACTGGGTGTCCTACAATTTAATTCAATTGTGACATCCAGAGAGAGTGCCTGATACCACAGATTAAGGGCTCAGTCCCAAGAGACTGCCCACCCTCACTTCAGATGCCCATTGCCAGTAGTAGGTGTTCAGGTTACCCACAACTTCTGTCTGACTGGCTACGAATTGGAGGTTCCCATGACCTCCTCCTCCTTGGATTTGATTATTTGCTAGAGAGCGGCTCACAGGACTCAGAGAAACACTTACATTAACTGGTTTATTAAAGGATATGATAAAGGATACAGGTGAACAGTCAGATGAAGAGATATATATGGTGAGGTCTAGGAGGGTCCTGAGCCCAGGAGCTTCTGCCCAGTGGAGTTGGTTGTGAGTTGAAGCAAATCACCCTCCTGGTGTGATGTGCTGACCAATCTGGAAGCTCCTTGAACCCCATACTATTCAGATTTTATGGAGGCTTCCTCACATAGGCATGATCAATTATTAATTTCTTTTCCAGCCCCTCTCCTCTCCCTGAAGAACTGGTGTAGGGGAGACTGAAAATCCCAAGCTTCTAATCATGGCTTGGTCTTTTTGATGACCAGCCCCCATCCAGAAGCCATCCAGGAGCCCACCCAGAGGGGCCTCTTTATAACAAAAGATGCTACTAGTGCTCTTATCACTTAGCATTTTACAAGGGTTTTAGAAGCCCTGTGTCAGGGATGGGGTCAAAGACAGATATTAGAATAAGAATGTTCCTAGTGTTCTTATCACTTAGAAATTTACAAGGATTTTAGGAGCTCTGTGTTGGGAACTGGGGACGAAGACCAATATATATATTGGGTACTTCTTCCTATTTTACAGTGTATTATAATCTAATTTTTTAAAAAAGTAACCCTACATAAGCAAAAATGAGACTAAATACATACAATGATTACTTGTGTCTTGTTGAAATTACAGCCAATTTTTAATGTGAATTTTTCAGATATTCTGTATCACGTTATTTTTAAAGATTTTTATTGAGATATAATTCACATACCATAAAATTCTGCCATTTAAAACTGTATAACTCAATGTTTTTTAGTATATTTATAGTGTTGTGCAACCATCACCTCAGTCAATTTTAGAATACGTTTGCCTTTCCTCCTCCCCACAAAAAGAACTCTGTCCCATAAGAAGTCAATTCTCATTATTTCCCTACCTCTGCCCCAGACCTAAGTAGCCACTAATTTGCACTCTGCCTCCACAAATTTGTCCCAAATCTGGACATTTCAAATATAACAGGTGAATTTTGTGTCTAGCTTCTTTCACTTAGCATAATGTCTTCAAGGTTCATCCATGTTGGATCATTAATCAGTACTCCATCCTTTTTATTAGTGAATATTATTCCATTGTATGGATATATTACATCTTGCTTTTCCATTTATCAGTTGACAGACATAAGTTGTTCCCAATTTTTGGCTATTATTAATAATGCTGCTATGAACATTATTGTACAAGTTTTTGTGTGGACATATATCTTCATTTTTGGGGGGTAGATACTTGGGAGTGGAATCAAAACTGGAGCCTTCATACACTGCTGATGGGAATTTAAAATGGTACAGCCACTTTGGAAAAGGGTTTGGCAGTTCCTCAGAAAGTTGATTAAATATTGTCACTAAATAATATTATTAATAAAATATTATTACATTATTTAATACTTAAATAACAAATATCATTTTAAATGATATAAAAATGAAATATCCATGTATGCAAAGCTAGATTCAAGAAAATTTACATTTTTAAATCTATCCATCTGTTTAACCTTTATCTATCTATCTAACTGTAAGGCCAACTGGCCCGAGGCAGGGGAACACAATCAGATTCACAGGTTGCATCAGACCAAAACTCTCCGGACCACCCAGTTCCAGAAACTGACCTGGAGACTTTCTGGACCACCCAGTTCCAGGAACTGACCTGGAGACTTTCCACCCGGCCCAGGCTTCCCGCCTTTTGAGGGGCGGGACTAACGGTCCCAAGACTGATGCAACTGGCACCAGATATTGCCACGATATCCGAAGAGACCACCAAATAAGGAATACCCTGCGCCCTCCGAGATTCACCACACCCCTTCCCCTTCTTCCCCTATAAAATCTTGCCCAACCCTCACCGGGGTGTGACTTCTCTGGCCCCTTTCTCTCGGACCAGTGAACCTCGCCCGGGAGTGCCCCCTAATAAAGCTCACTTGAAGCTTTCCTCTGTTTCACGATGCCGTTTGTTAAGATCCGACCTTACACTATCTATCTATCTATCTGGAGGTTATGCTCTTACATCGTTTACTTTTTTCCTCCAAATTCTATCCTTAGGTGGAGTTAGAGCAAAAAAACCTTATATGAGATTATATTTACTTGGATTCATGCAAAACTGTCTCCTATAAGTGGCCTTTTAATGCATTATCCTTAGCTTTTATAAAAGAATCCCAGTAATCTATCACTTGAAAAATATTACTATTTGATGTACAGAAATGCTAACTGAGAACTCATTTACCACACTGCTCATATTGCTGTCTCTAAGTGTATTAGTCAGTGAGGGCTGCCATAATAGAATACAACAGACTGGGTGTCTTAAACAACAGAAATTTATTTTCTACCAGTTCTGAGGCTGGAAGTCCAAGATCAAGGCAGGAAGCATTGGCTCCTGACCAGGACTCTTTTCTTGGTGCATAGGCAGCTACCTTCTCACAGAGTCTATTTTGTTGAACCCAAGCTTGTGTGCCCCATGCACAGTGAGGCCAAACAAATCGAAATGTCAGAGTTTGGAGTACAGAAAGGTTTATTGCAAGGGCCAAGCAAGGAGAATGGGTGGCTTATGTTCAAAAACCCCCAAACTCCCTGATGGGTGTCAGGAAAGAGCTTTTAAAAGCAAATTTGGTGGAAGGGCAGCTGGATGTGTGACTTTCTTCTGACTGGTTGGTGGTGAGGTGACAGGGTGGTGTTCCAGGAATCTCAATCATCTGCCTTCTGGTTCTGAGCAGTCTGAGGTCAAGGGCTTATGCTCAGTCTGATGTTACCATCCTCCACCTGGGTGGGGGCCCCAGCTCTTCAGTATGTGAAAATTGCTATTCACATCCCCAAGGAGGAGCCAGGACCCTGCCCCATCGCTGCACTATTGTTTCTTGACTGCCTTCCCTTTGTTTCTGCATTCCCTCTCTTCCCTAATTAGCAAATGTTTGAATCTGCCCTTTGGAACTCAGGGAAGCTCTACGGGGCTAAAGCCTTTTTCCTACAAATGAGAAACAAGGGACATGGAAAGGCTTTTGTACTCAGGAGGGCCCTACAGGGTCTTGCTCAGTTTCATCCTCACATGGCCTTTTCTCTGTGTTCACACATTCCTGTTGTCTCTTACTCTCTCTTAAAAGGACACCAATCCTGTTGGATTAGGGTTCTATCCTTATGACCTCATTTAATCTTAGTGATCTCTTTAAAGTTTCTATCTTCAAATGCAGTCACACCGGGGGATAGGACTTCAACATATGGATTTTGGGGGACATAATTGAGTGCAAATATTAAGGTAACTTGTTTTTGCTTTTAGATCTTAGTGTCATAATGCTCCTGGTAAATTTAAGGTTCTTTCTTTGTCGCGAAAGAATTCGGAGACGAAGTGATAGGTAAGAATCAGATTTATCTAGAGAGAAACACCCTCCACAGACAGAGTGTGGGCCATCTCAGAAGGCTAGAGACAGCCCCCAAATATGGCGTGGTTAGTTTTTATGGGCTGGGTAATTTCATAGGCTAATGAGTGGAAGAATTATTCCAATTATTTTGGGGAAGGGGCGTGGATTTCCAGGAATTGGGCCACCACCTATTTTTTGATCTTTTATGGTTAGCTTCAGAACTGTCATGGCACTGGTGGGTGTGTCATTTAGCTAATATACTACAATGAGTGTATAATGAGGCTCAAAGTCTACTGGAAGTTGAATCTTCTGCCATCTTGGACCCAGTTGGTTCTAACTAGTTTTTGTCATGTATTATGGCTATGTCATTCTTTTAAAGGTTGTGCCCTGTCCCCTTCCCTCCTGTTTCAATAATGCAGCTTTGATCACCTACAGAATGATGTTGTTCTGCTCTACAATAATCACAGCTATATTGCTTTTTTCTTTAGTTGTTAGTAAACATGAGTCTAACTTCAGGTTCAATGATCACAAGTTCAAGGACCACAGGGCCTGAGGGCATGGATTTAGTTGGTTCTCTGCCACTCCTTTTTCTTTCACCTGCTCCTCTTATCAACTCTACCCAGTGATAACTATCTACTTCTATTTATATTTCCCCTGTTTCTGATTCTTGCTTCTTACTTATTTTTGCCAACATTTTATTATTCATGTCCTGATTTTTAGATGACTCAAATCTTTTCTGAAACAAGACAAAAATACATAAAGAAAAAAAAATGAGTAGTCAATACAGAGAACTTGAATCATTTCAGAGATAAAACCTAAGTGCATTATACACATAAGAACCGTGTACCTGTGCCTGTAATTCTAGTTTACTGTTTCCAGTCTTTTTCAGTTTTCACTTTCCTTTTGAATCCCCCTATTAAGTAGAAAGTTAAAAGGTTTTTGAGGGAATACATCTCCATTCATTATAGCATAAACATGTTGGGAGACTTGTACATGCAAGTATCAAAAGAATCACACTAGTGCTAACAAGAAAGAACTGTATTATAATGTCATTTTTCAGTACCTACATGTTCTTTTTCTAAAAGGACTGAGAGTATTTGGGGGAGAAGGAAGCAAGATAATAAGAGAGACCCCTCTCATTCTTTGCATACCTTATCCATATTTACCACTGTGTCTGAAAGATTTCCCAATTCCTGAAGGAAGATTATCATGTCAAAAATTTAAAAGTCTCTGTCTCAACTTCATTAAATATCTTCCAATGATATATAGGGCAGTAAAAGAAAGAGAACACAGATAAAAAATTTAGACCCTCCTAATGGAATTTAAAGCTCAATAATATGTATTTTCAGATTCAATTAATATTTGCTCAGAGAAGAGCTAGGTAATTAGAGCAGATGATCTCCAACAGGTGGGTGCGAATATGAGAGATCAAATACATCTTTAAGGGATGTGCAAGACTAATGTTTGCTCTCAACTTCACTGGGTAAATTAACTCATTTGTGAATATCTCAAAGAATACAACTTACTCAAAGTGAGAAGCTTATCGACCAACTGATAATCTGCTATATTTTTATAAAAATAAAATGTGCATAACAGATCCTTGAAAACAAATTTAAATTTTTTCTGTAGAGAGGAAATGTGCCATGAGATAAGGTGAGATAAAAGAAAACAGAAACACATGTAACAGTTCTGTCTAGGTTACTAATGAATTTGAGGAGATTTTTAGTAGACTATTGTGGCTTTTAACTACAGATTTTATCAACCACATAAATATATAGTCCTATTACTAGTTGAAGACATTATGTTGTTGTGAAAAGTAGATTAGGAAAGGAAGTAGGAACATGGGTTTAAGCCAAGGCCCAACTTTTATTTGCTTTGTGACCTTGACCATCTCATTTAATTTTTCAAAATCCCAGAAATATTTTCCTATCTACCTGACCCAACTGTTTAACAATCAAAGGACAAATGAACAAAGGAGAGATAGATATGAAATCATTATATATTTGAAATATACTACAAGTACTATTACTTTGTTATTTAATGTTGTTAAGCTCTTATTTTTCAAATGTTATACAACTGGCACGCTGTACTTAACCTATGAAATATTTCTATATTGATTTTAAGGATGCCACACATCCACTGTAACATGTAAGAAGCTGACAGCAAGGACTTTCATTAGCAGCATAAGTAAAATGGCATTTTAAATGTTTTAATGTGTTATAATCTGGAGTTGAGAAGAGCAAAGCCACATCCTTGTTTGTGTGTGTGCTAAGACTGCACAACCCAGAGATGAGTGACTCTATGCTAGTAGAGGCCATGTGCCAAAAGACTGCTAGAGAATTTAAGAATTATGAAGAAATGATTCTAGAGGAGAGACAACCCTGTTCATTAGCTACCACTGCCTTATACTTGGAAGAACAATTCCATAGAACATTCTGGAACAAGATTTGGAAAACTATGGCCAAATCTATCATGCTGCCTGTTGTTGTAAATAAAGTTATATTGGAATATAACTGTGCTCATTCCCTTGGGTACTTTTATGCTGCAGCAGCACAGTTGAGTAGCTGTAAAACAGACTGTGTGGCCTAAAGTATTTACTATTTGGCCTTTCACAAAAAGTTTGTTGACCCAGTTCTAGATCACTGTCTTACTGATGTCATTGGAAACCTCCCAGAAGTCAAGCAAGAAAGACAATTGGACCATTAGACTTATATTTGTAACCACAGACTTGGGTATTAACCTAGGTTGCTGTTGTAACATAATGCTTTTCAAATGTGAATAGGAACATCAACTGTGTAGTGTAGGGAAAAATAATTTTTGTTTAAGAAAGGAGGCCACTGCCTTAGAGTGTCTCTTTGAAAACGTAAGAGATCTGATAAAAAGGCTTGATGTTTGGATTATACAATTCAAGTGCCTGGTCTTCTGACCCTTGGGAATTCTGAACATTCACCTACAGATTTAACTCAGGGGTCTCTCATGGGCACAGGTGCCATAATCACAAAGATTGTCCTCTTGTCTCTCAAGGGAGTAAGAGAAGTTTTAATTGTTCTCTCTTCTGCTTTTTATATAAATTTGTGTGAAATTCTGTCCACATTTTGTAGTCACTTTCATATGAAAGATAGCAGAATATGCCACCCCAAAATATGCTTCTTTGGAATAGGGATTATTTTGAGTTGATTATTTTTGAGAAAAAGTAGAAAGAAGAAAATCTCTGAAAACAGAGTAGAAGTTACCTTTTATAAAGGCATTTACACACCAAGGGGGGAAAGAGGGATGGGATGAATTGGGAGATTGGGATTGATATATATACATTATTGATACTATAAATAAAATAGATAACTAATTAAAAACTACTATATAGCTCAGGGAACTCTACTTAATGCTCTGTGGTGACCTAAATGGGACAGAAATCCAAAAAAAGAGGGGATATATGTATACATATAGATAATTCACTTTGCTGCACAGTAGAAACTAAAACAACATTATAAAGCAACTACACATCAATAAAAATTAAAAAACTAAACAAAGAAATTTACATTTATAAGGGTAATCTTTATTTTAAGGGTGTCTCCCTCTCTGTACCAGGAAGAAAAGAAGGACTAAATCAAGAGTTATTCTCTCAGTGGAGAAGGCATGGACTTAAATCTGTGTAACAAAGCTTACATTTACCTGTTTACTCTGTTTTTCCTGCTAACATCCCTTAACTGGCTTCCCTGTCCAGCTCCCAACACTTTTTTTTGTTTTTATCTGAAATGGTATTTAAGGTGGTAGCTTTGGCCATTTCTGGGAATCTACTCATTTTTCCTGTGTATGTCCCATGTATAACCGAGGTATATATATTAATAAATTCCTGCTTATTTTTCTTTTGTTAATCTGTCTTTCAATACAGGGGAGTCTCAGCCAAGAACCTAGAAGGGTAAAGGGAAAATTAGTTTTTCTCTGCTATACATATTACCTTACCTGCATAGGCCTCTCATAATGCTTACCCAATATTAAAATGTCCTCTCTCTCTCTCTCTCTCTCTCTCTCTCTCTCTCTCTATATATATATATATATATATATATATATATATATATGTATATACACATACATAATTTCTACATTAGTATGGAGGGGTCTTCTGTTAGTAGAATTCTTTTTTTTCCCCCTCACAGTAAGGACATGGCTAAAATGCAGATTCTTCTTGGTAGACTTAGTGAGGCACTCAAGATTGCGCATTTCTAAGAATGATGCAGGTGATGCTGATGTTCTGAGGAACACATTTTTGAGTTACTAAATTCAAATAGAATTATTATGTTTTAGATTTTCTAAAACTAAATTTAGCTTTTAAAACCCCATTTCTATTCCAAGTCACTTGCAATTAAAATTCAGTCTCTTTTGGGTAATGTCGAGTAAGAAAAAAAAATTTTTCCTCCAGCTTTCTAAGTTCCCAGCTGGGAACTCCACAACAAAAAAGATTAATAAGAGAAAGACAAACATAAATGAATTAACATGTGTACCTCATGTATATGTGGAAGATACCTAGAGAAAAATGAGCAACTCTCAGAAGTGGCTTAGAATTCAGGCTTAAATACAATCTTCAACTAAAGACAAAAGAGTGGGTGTGGGAGTGGCCAGTTATTGTGGGGAGACCAGAAAAAAAGTATGGTAAACAAGTGTAAGATTTGTTATGCAGATTTAAGTTTACACCTCCATCCATAAGAGTTTCTCTTGATTTTGTCATTCTCCTCTTCCAGGTTCAGAGAGGGAGATAACCTTACAAATAGAGATTTCCTTTATGAATGTAAATTTCCCTCATAAAAGGGTAACTTCTACTTTGTTTTCAGAGCTTCTCCTGTGTCTGCTCTTTCTCAAAATAATCAGCTCAAAATAATCCTTAGGTCAAAGAGGTATATTTTGAAGTGGCATGTTCCACCACCTGACAGTAACAACTGAGTCAAATGCACAGCTCTTTTTTTCTTCCTTTTTGGCAAGGTGGTTCTACTCCTGAGGTGCTGGGGAAATTTACAGGTATCTTAGGTATTGTTGGCATGCCTTTCTGCCTTACTCTGATGGCATTCATTGAGGTTTGATTTTCTTCTATTGTGTTTTCATTAGCTTGGGCTTCTGCTGCCGAGTCTGAATCTGTGGTCTCATAACATAGCCAGTCACTTGGGCCATCCCATCTAACTTCTCCTTATTCCAGGCTGAGAACCCTTGTTTCATCTGGGCTTTCTCAGCCCTTCTGAACCTCATAAAACCCCTAGCTGTTTACTCTCTCCAACGATGTAGTCAGGGACTTGAGGCTTTCCTTGAAATCAACAAACTAGCCTTGTATGTAGGCATGGCTTCTCCAAAACCCTTACAGTATCCTGGTCTATGATGGGACTGAGGCAAAAGCTTACTGTTCCTCCCCAGTTCACTCTAATCCCATCTATGGTTTCATCCTTCCCCTGAGACTCACTTAGGATAGAGTCATGACTTGTGGTCCTTTCAGAGACATTCATTCACCCACAGGGTTTTTGTCTTTATTTAAAATTTTTCTGTTTTGTTCATGATGAATTTTTTGCATTAATTTTAATTTAAAAATTGCATTAAAATATGACATCTTGATTAATGATTTTTGGTGACCCCTTAAATTTTGCATCCTTTTGAGTGCCTTGCTCACCTCACTCAAATCCCAGCCATATCATCTTTTCCAATTTTCTCCTTCCTCCCCAGAGCAAATGATCTATTACCCCATTTGAGTGGGAAACTAGCATTTAAATTATCACGCATCATCATTACATACACTTGCTACTGATGATCTTACAACACTGCTTTTTTGGATCTTGGTTTCTTGACTCTCAAATGCCTTTTCCTCATTTAGAAGACAAAAAAGAAGAAGAAAAGCCCTAGCCCTGTGAATTGAATGTATTGACTTTCATGATTGTTGTTTTCTTCAATGAGTTTAAAAAAAAAAAGTGTACTTGGCAACTCAGTTGAATGTGTTATTATTAATTTTTTAAAATTATTATTACTATTATTGTTTTCCATCTATATCCACTCTCTGCCTATATATAGTGCATAAAAAAGCCATGACATTTTCCCAGTGAATAAAAACACAGTTAATATCTGAAAATATTACCTTACTATAGTTTACAATAATAATTGAGTTAAGGTTAGACTAGGTAGAAAACTGAGCAGTTGGCCAGTATCTGGCTGCTACAATGCAGATGAACAGATAATAACATCCTTAAAAAAAAAATTAAAAAAAAACAAAGAGGATAAGGAAATAGTTAGTTGATTGTAAGCTCCTCTGAAGGTATGGGTTGTGTTTCACATATTTTGGCAGATAGGAGAGAGTTAACATATATTTGGTAAGTAAGTATGGAATCATGGTTGGTATTTTAATGACATCATTTATTTCCTATTTATTATGTTTTGTAGCATCTCAAAAAAATCGGCCAGAATAAGAAATATCAATCATGAGAATATATATTTTCTCCACATTTTAGGCACAGGCCACTGGTTATTAAAAACTGTGGAAATAAAAAATTTTTTAAAGAGAGGGAATTTAATTCAGGCTCCACTTTGAAATAAAAATAACAATAAAGTAGAATGAAAGGGGGAAGATAGGGAGCAGAAGGCCACATAGAGAAAATAAACCTTTTGAATTGATTTCGAAAAGAGATAATAAACTGGACGGAAAGCATAAAAGTACTGCTGTAGATGGAATAACTTGATGCCAATTCCAGAGGCAGGAAGAGCCACGTACCGTCTGCAACAGATGTGTGAGAGGTACAACAGTCCTCTGGGAGCTATGAGGTTAAGGAAGTAACTGTGCAGGAGGCACAGTGACAACTGGCCTCTCGCTCACTGAAAGCAATCAGCATGAAGGAGGGTTGGAAGGTGTCCGGAATTTCACACTATGCTCTTGAAATAGCTGGTAGCTTATTTTTATGAGAGCCCTGAGACATATTTTCACTGATCCTTTACCCAGACAGTTGAGTTTCTTTAATGAAATGACATTACTCCTTTGGGGAAAGGATTTGAGGACAGGGAACAATCAGGCCTACTAGCAACTCCCACTATGAGAGGTGCTCTCGAGAGCTGGCTGGATCTCCACGCAGAAAGGAAGCAACTATGCTTACACTGCAACGCCCTGCTGAGAGGTTGGGACTTCTTAAAGGTAGTGCTTTTTAAATCCACCTCTCCCACCCCTCACTGTCATCTAAATGAATATACAATAAGCTTAAAGGAACTGGGAAACTAAAATTATAATGACAGTGATGATAATATTACTTTATCTATAATTTTTATACTGTATTATGGATTTTCTTGAAAAAAAGTATTTCACAATGCTTATTTAATATGATGAACTCCACATTAGTCTTATTTTCCAATTTTAAGTAAGAATTTTCCCATTTTTCAGTTATATAGTATTTACTTAGTGCCATATTATTAAATGGCTCAGAGCACCTCCTCCATCTTCATTTTTTTCCTTTACACGATGAATGAATTCAGGATCTGACAGTAGATGGTGCTATTATTTCAAAGACCATACAGTACCAAAAACTTTCAGATTATTTTAAGACTACAGAAACAAGTGAGAGAAAAGTGTGAAACTTTACACTGTTTTCTAGTTTGCAAAGGTTATGGAGTGGGAAGCTATTTTTATGTAGTGACCTATTCTGTCCTTTTGGGGGATAATATAACAATGAAAGCTTCCCTTAGTAATTAATAAATTCTGCCTCCCTCGAAAAGAAGAGCTATAATCCACATTTAATTTTCTCCTTTGAAGCAGCAACAATCACAGATGCTGTTGCTCATACCGACTGCCATTTCAGACAAAAAGCAATTCACACGTGCTCAGCAATGCAAAAGATGATATTAAAATGTAAAACATGTGAATGTGAAGTTTCCTTAAAAATACTGAAAAAAATGATATTTCTAATATAAAGCAATTTATATGTAAAACATCTGTAATCACAAAAGCACCTTAAATACAATATTCAAATGCAAGCAATGAAACCCTGTATCTGACAATGATAAATCAGCATATTAAAAGCTTGCCTCTTCTGGCAGCAGATGTTCTTTGAAAGAGAATTGGTGACAGATGCACACCATAGAGGGGGCTCAAACAGTGGTGACACAGGCAAGGGCCTGAGTGGAGCCAAAGCTACACTGCTGGATCATGGCACCTGCAGCTAAAGCACAACTGCTGTCGAGGTTCCTAAAGAGCAACACTACAAGCTGTCTCTTTAAAACCCCATTACTCAGACTTAATGGCCATTGATGGGAACCCTTTACCTCTCTCAGTGGCAAAGGTTTAGATTATTCTCATTTTTCATGCCCAAACAAAACATATGGTGATGGGCTCTCTTAAGGGTGAGCCACATTCTCCACCTAAATTTGCAACTCAGAACACCTAAATGTAAAGAAAAACATAAGCCAAATGACGGGTGATACGGTGGAAGTAATAACAAACACCAATATTTGAAACATCTGGATAATTAATTGCATCATTTTAAAATCTGTATGAGTTTTGTGTTGCAGGGCCAGCCATACTTTCAAACATGCACTTTTAAGAAATTTCACTCTTTTAAATGGTGTCTCCTTTAACCCTTGAGCTCCTTCCTAATAAGAGACTTTTGAATTGAATATGGGTTTTAATTGTCAATTAACAATTCTGTTCTATTGGCACTGCTAATGTCTCATGTCCCTTATATGCCTCCTAACCCTGAGGATTATAGAATCGAACGAGTAATATCAAAAATAAGTAATATGTCTTTTTTTTTTTTTTTTGCAGTACGTGGGCATCTCACTGTTGTGGCCTCTCCCATTGCGGAGCATAGGCTCCGGATGCGCAGGCTCAGCGGCCATGGCTCACGGGCCCAGCCGCTCCGCGGCATGTGGGAACTTCCCGGACCGGGGCACGAACCAGTGTCCCCTGCATCGGCAGGTGGACTCTCAACCACTGCGCCACCAGGGAAGCCCAGTGTCATTTTAAATAGGTTCTTTGAAAACAATTGCTAACACTGCTTTATTTCATATTATAAACATTTTTCTGTTATTATCTACATGTGGCAATTTTAAGGCATGGTCTCAAATTCTTAGACATCTCTACCATTTAGAGGTGATGTCTATGCCCATTTCCCTTGAATCTGGGTGATTATTTTGACTAATATGATTCAAAGGAAATGATGTCACATGACTTTGACTTCAAGACAACATCAGAAGGAGCTTTAAAGCTTTTGCCTGCGTCTCTCGGAACGCTCACTCACTCACCATAGGACCCAGGTGCACAGGACCCTTCTGAGAAGTCCAAGCTGCATGAAGAGGTTGTGCCTTGATTAGGTGCCCCACTCCACAGCTGAGGCTACCCTTCCAGTCATCCCAGCCCAGGTGCCAGAATGAGTGAAAAACCTCCAAATAATTCCAGTTCCTAGATGTTGATCACCTCAGACATTTGAATCATTACAGCTGAGGCCCTGCTGTGTCCTTTTGGGATATGTGACCCACAGAATCACTAAGTGTAAGCTGTGGGTTGGTTTGTTACTCAGCAATTGACAACTGGAGCACCAGCATTGGGTTATAAACTGCGGCAGCATTGCCAGTTGTAAATTGTGAAGACATTCAGGTGAGTATGTTTAGTTTTAGATACTTCCAGTATCCCGAGTCTCCTAATAAATTTTCTTGCTTTGACCCTCTCCTCCCTCCATCCAACCTAGTTACAAAGCTAGTTACAAACGTGTATCCCTGCTCTGCCACTCTGTACCTCTTCCTCCCCCCAAATATATCCTGCCTTCCCTTTGCCGGTAGTCCACCCTCCTTAGATGGATATTTACTGACCTTTATTCTCTGTCACCTACATATACCTATTTATTTCCAACTATTCCTACAAATGGTTTACTAAATCCTGTGAATTTCAATAGCAAAGAACTAGAAGAATCTCCAGGGTCATTTTCAATTACATGTCCACTCTGTGAAGTTCACCTCGAACCCAAGCACGCCTTGGAGAATCATTGATTCAGTTTTCCAGTGCAGTGGATAAGTTTATGGCTATCCTTAAAATACAATAAAGGGCATAGATGTAGTTAAGAACCTCTAAACTTTCATGTTATAGACATTGTTCCTCAATATCTTTGCTTTTTCTATTCTTACTATTTAGGATACTGTCTTCTGTTGCTTCCTCTTAGTTTATCAGAGTCAAATTATTTTTCAGTCAAGAAGCATATAAATTCCTTTTCCCTAGGTGTTCTTCCTAGGATTTAAATATGATGTTCCTAGATATCATGTATTGACGACTCAATGCCAGGCACTTTGCTTAGCTCTTTACATACATTATATCACGTGTCACTCCATTTTCTCAAATGCTTTCTGTTACCAATCATTTGGCAATTGCCCTATCTTAATTTTCTCTGTTGTTTATACTTTTACTAATATTGTCTCAAATGTTTAAAATGACCCCTGAAAGACAAGGATTTATTTTTTTCTTGGTGTCCCTAGGATATTTATATAGTGAGCTGGGACATAATGGGTGACCAATAACAATTTATAAGGAACAATTCAGCTAAAAAATATTACTTACTGTTAGTATCAAATCTATTATAATTTCTAGATACCTTTAATCATTGGCTCTTTTCATTATATCAGTCAGGTTCTGAAATGATGTAATGAGATTTAACTTTGTTAGTAATTTTATAATTCCACTGAGGCCGCTCCCAAACACAATTTGTTCTCAGGTGGCTATTCTTACATGGCAAATTGGATATACTTTTTTAAGATGGGAGATAAGAACATTATACATTTCCTAACTTTCACTGAAGTTAATGGATTTCTACAGTACTTTGTTGCTTCAATCTAATTAATCCCTACCTTATGCCAAGTACTAGTTATACATATTTTAAACACAGAATCATCTCTTCCACATTAGATTTCAAATAAAGCCTAATAAACATTTATATTAATGATGCATTTCAGAAACCTATAAAGCAGTTTGAAAAGAAGTCATAAACCCCCTATAGTTAGCAAGATTTTCTCCCAATTTTCCTGTTCAAGGTGCATTAAAACCTGCTAAACCTCATTAATTTCAGAAAAAAAAAGTGTATATGTCTTTCAAACTACAGTATACTATTTTAATATGTGAAATTCCTTAAGTCTTTTCTTTCTCGTGTATTTATACTTTTAACATCTAATGCCACAAATACATATGCAATAATATGTTTTCCATATTTCTATATGTTGCCAGTTCAGTGAAATATTTCTTTATGCCATTAGAGCAGCCTCATAAGTTCCATGGAGAAAAAAAGATATAGATCTGCATGTGTGTTTTAGACAACCTTCTTCTTTTTTTTTTAACTTTGCTGCAGCTGTAAAAGATAAAATGCTGCAATGCCGCACTGGACAACTAAGGAGATGATTTTATTCAGGCTACTGCAATAGGGAAAACATTCATTAATGAGGAATTTCTCAAAAATAAATAAATAAGGAAGGAAGGAGACCTGGAGCTTTAGAGAGGCAGGTAAACAGGGAGTCATCTGTGAGTCTTAAGGGAGTCATGAAGATGGATGGAGATGAGTCATTGAGGAAGGGTAGAGGTGGGTCTTTTCTGAGAATAAAAAGGGCAGGGTGGTCCTTTGCTGTTAGCCGCTAATTGGAACACAAAAGGGTGAGAACATGGGGTTCAGACAAAATTCAACCTTGTCTCAGGGAACGGGGATGGAAGAATGCTAGAAGTTAATGCACACAACTAGGAAGGAATTCTGATGACTTAGTGGTAGAAAACAAAAGGTCTAACCCTGGATATAGAGCCCTAATGACAAATTATGACTGGTGGAAGAAGTGGTTTTAATTGTATAAATTAGACTGTGGGGAATGTATTCCCAATTCTCTTAGCTTCACTTTATCCATCCTCAACCCCCAACTCCCCACTGGGGATATGGGGTTATGGCTCCCTTAGAACATGAAGGGCCTCTGAAATGGGAAACAGAGCAAATAGAGAGGGAGAGGATTAACAGCATAGGAGGGTTCTGAAAGCTTTGAAAGTGACTGTTTTAGAAACTGCTATTAAACTTCCTGTAAATGAGACTAGAACTGCAAAGACAAATGGAAACACGATTCTGGCATTAAAGTACTAATAAAGCTTTTAATATAATTTCCAGAAAACATGGTTTGTACAGTGATTGTTCACCACCTCTTTCAACTTTACACCAAGTGAAGGCATCACACAGAGAACTACTTAATGTCAGCTAACCCTTGCATTACTTATAGGTAAATGCTAATTAGCAAGGCTTCCAAACTCCAGACAATAAAGAAGACCTACTTCACAAAATCAGTGGGTTTTGGACTTTGTAAAGAGCAAATGAGAAATGGAACTCAACTTCCAGCACCTGTCCAGTCCCACTGTGATGAGTATTCTGTGTAAAATGGTCACATGACAATTTATATGAGAAGACAAGCTATGGACAGGCATGATGAAGTAACTGCTTGAGAATGCCATGTGTAATTGTACAAATTGTACTCTGGGAGAGTGAGTAAGACAATCTAATAGATGCTGCTTGCTAGATATGCATTTCTAATTTAGTTGATTAATATTCTGTCAAAACTACTTTATTTTTAACTACAGTTCTCACTGATTTTCCCTTTCTCTCACTCTCTCTCTCTCACACACACACACACACAATTTAATTTCACATTTCAAAGACTTTTACTAAGGCCAGTTTACTCTTCACAGCCTCATCTTCACATCAAAATTACCACAGATGAAGATACTGAACTACAGGTTAATGAAACGGTAAGTTCAAGATAACTTAGTGACACATCTAAAACTAGAACCCAGAGTTAGAAACTACTCCTACTAAGTAAAAAGCTAAAACTATATGTATTAAATGAATGCATGACAGAAGGAAGTGAGTCAAGTGGCAAATGGAGAATCTTTATCCATGGACTTAAAATTCAGGGGAAGTAATCATTTATTTGGTATCATCAATTTTAACTACCTAATGATGTGGGGAAAAGGATGGCCAGTAAGAAAATTTCCAGCTGTATTGATTATTTTTACTTAATTATTATTTATGATATCTATTCACTATTTTAGTAGTGAAAGTATGTATGTATATCTGTGATTAATGTGGACTATAAGCACAGCAGAGTTAGCTACTGAAACTTTAGACTGAGTTTTCATGGCAAGACAAAACTTCACTCTGTCAGAGTGTACTCTATCTCAGTGTATATTTACTACCATTTTCAAACTTCAAACTCAGCTCTAAAATGTAGAAAGCAACCTTCTTTTTAGCATATAAATTAGGTTGTATAATCAGGCAATTTTACTGTTAACCTCAAATATATTAAGGATATAGATAGAAATATGTCATTGTAGTTAAAAATATGTATATATATCTTTAAATTTCATTTTCTGAAACTTCCTTATCAGTATCTCAAAATTAATACATTTGAAAAATAGTTTGTGATGAACTATTATTTGTAGTATTATAAGGGTCCAGGTGGAGATTAACTATAGTCTTCCTTAAAGTGCTTTTAAGATCACAACTAATCCATTGGCAACTAATTCCTAGAGTTGATATTTGTCACTTCGACAGACAAAAAAGTTTTTTCCACTGTTCGAAATGTACTCAAGAAAAAAAAATTTATTTTATTCAGTTTCATTCAACACAATATGCAACTAGGCAAGGGTCAAATTATGTGAATGTCAGAAATAGATTTAACTAGGTCTAGGAAGGTGAGAGAGAGAACTATGAGAAGGGCTACGGGAATAAAATCATATAAAAAAGAATATAAATGAAATCAGTGAGATAGGAAAGTTGGTGCAATTTAAGGGCTAGTAGCTAAAGACTCTGATGACTGAAGTTAGGTAGGTAGGGAAGTTTTTGGTGACCTGATAAGAAAGAATCTTAAATGGTAGGCCAAATAGTTTGTATTTCATTCTCTATGTAATAGGAGACAATGTAGGCTTTTTTTTTAACTTTTTATTTTATATTGGAGTATAATTGATTAACAATGTTGTATTAGTTTCAAGTGAACAGCAAAGTGATTCAGTTATACATAAACATGTAGAAGAGATAAACAATGTAGGCTTTTGATAACAGAAATCGTCAACTTTACTCTTTAAGAAGAGAAATGTGATGGTGATATAAATCACAGATTGAAAAAACAAGAGACTGGAAATCAATACACCAATTAGGAAGCTATTATAATAGTCCTGGGAAGCATTGGGAAGAAAAGAGAGATCGCTGAAACAAGTGGCGTGGTTAAGAGAGAAATGACAGAGTTTAAAAAGTGAATCAGAGAGTAAAGGTGATGGTGACTCAAAACTGAATAAAAGAAAACAAGAAGGCTTGGAAAAGAAGGTAATGACGTCACTTCTGGTTGTGATTGTGGAGCTGTTGATGATACGGACTTGAGTCATGAACTTAAAAGTAGAACTTAAAACTCTGAAGGTAGATGATACTTTCAAGGGCAAAGTGTGAGGCAAAATAGACAAGGTTGATATTCAAATAAAGGATGAACTTACACTTAAGCAATTAGAGGAGGAAGCTACAAGGCATCTACAATAGAAAATTTATAGAAGTAGGAAGTACAGGTATTACTTGTACTTTATAGAAGTAGATGAGTACAGGTATTAAAAAAAGGTAGAAGGTGGTGTTCAATAATTTTATGAATTAAACTCATGAAGACGTCATTAGAAGGCCACCAGTTATTTCTAAGAGAGAAGTATCAGTCGAGTAGACCTGTGGAAAACCAGATGGTGTGGTGTGGCCGAGTGTAT
Source organism: Mesoplodon mirus (assembly GCF_964341445.2). Classification (NCBI taxonomy): domain Eukaryota; kingdom Metazoa; phylum Chordata; class Mammalia; order Artiodactyla; family Ziphiidae; genus Mesoplodon; species Mesoplodon mirus. The sequence goes on from NC_138984.1 coordinate 57,213,432, forward strand.
TGTGAAACCACGGTGGAACAGATACTCCTGTTTTGTGATACTAGAAATAAAGGGAAGGTAGTTTGGAAGTGCAGCTGAATCAGGAAATATAATATTTTAGCAGAGAGAAATCAGATTCCAGAAGGATTTGTTTCTTAGGTAAAAGAGTAAAGAGCTTAGGATAAGCTGGAGGATAAACTGAAGGGAAAAAAAGAGATAAGTCTGTAGAAAAACACAAGCTCCACCTGTAAATCAGAAATATTAATACTTAATTCTGGAGTTATTGTCAGGCTTGGTGGTTAATGTCTAGCTTCATGAATAACAGGCAAGTAATAAATGACAACTCATTACTTATCAATATGAAAAAATATACAATTCATTTACACACTATTAGTCAATATATTCATAGACGTGAATTTCAAGGAACAGAGCTTTTTTCCTGAAAAGCTAAATTTTTAGCTACTTTCTAAAATACATATCATATAACTTTCCCTTATTTGAGAATACAAGAATGACATATTTTATCTTTTCTCGTGATTCAGTGTCATTTCGAAATCATCAATGATGTATTACTATATTCCAGAAAAGTGAGACAAGCAAGAGAAACATCATTGTGGAGGCGGGCAAATGCCAATAAAACAATTCTTTCTTGTGGAGGCAAAACCACTGAGCTGAATAAACACAGAGAGCAATGGTTTTAAGTTCTTCCTGCAACTTTTACTGACTTCACCTTGATTTCCTCCTGTTCTACCAACCTCACAGGATCAGTTTAACTGGTAGATGAAAATCCACCTGGTTAACTGAAATGATCCCTGCAAATGCAGGGAAATATAGCAATCAAATTTTTAGAAAATGCAGAATAAACTGCAAGAAGCAAGCATAAATCAATAGGTTTCTCTCCCTACTTTGTATACATATACCATTTTCAGATCAGCTACTTTTAAGGGAACTTCAACTTGGTTTTGAAAGAATCTAATAGAGAAGAACCATGCAGAATTTTAGTTCAAAAAAGCAAATGGCACAGGGTAACAAAACTGAATGACTGGGTAACCCAAATAGATTACTTCTGTTGATGGGACTGTTTTAGGGTGATCTCTCCCGGGTAATTGGATTGACTTCCTGCTCAACCCAGGGTTTGCCACTGTGCCCTTTATAATCCATTGCACACTGTGATCCCCCCTGAAGAGTTAGTGCAAGCCTGTTAGAGTACGTCTGAGTGTGGCCTGATGCAGTGGTATTCAAACTATGTTCCTTAGTACTTGAGGGGAACGTTCCACGGGGGTGATTCAGGAACAGGTGGTTAGTATGAAAGATTCCAAGAAGGTTTTGAAGAAAAGTGTTTAAGAAGGCAAAACTCCCAGAGCCCTTTCCTTACTTAAAAAAAATAACTCCACCAGTATCTGTTTAAATATCAGGAAAAAAAAAAAAAAGAAAGAAAGAAAAAGAAAAGAAAGATAAGAAAGAATAACTCAAGGAATTGGGAGAGAAATAGCTGAAAAACGTTAGAATATGGTGTCAAAGAAAAAAGGATGCTAGATGACATGTTTAAAAATACAGAAACATTTTCAAAATAAATGTGTGATTGAAGGAATTCGTGTTAAACTACTTCAATGAACGCTATTTGGGGAGAACAGCAAAGATAGAAGTTAGATTGGCGGCTAAAGAAGCATGGAAAATGTTTGGAATTCTCACTAGGAAGAAAGGAATGGGGCTTAATTTGAGATAAATACTAGAGTTGGCTAAAACCAGGGCTGCCCAGCAGAGGTCATTTATTACATGAATCATAATCATTCTATAATTTTCCCTCACTTCATTCTGTAAGTCAAAGGCAAGAAGACAGAATACAATGAAGGTCGTGAAACAATCTTATTTGAAAGGTACAGATTGGCAATATAAATACTTATCAATTTTAGATCAGAGTCTCAATTAATATTTGGATTGTAAGTAGAAAAATAATGGAAAAACACAGTAAGCTTATCTCATACGGTACTAAGCTGTGTAAAAAGTTTGTGCTCTGTGTTATATTATCGGATTCTAAAATAATGACAATGATTTGGACAATTCTTTGACACTCAAGAGTTGAAGATATGGGCCCTTCATCTAATTGTACATGTCCTTTTCTGTTATATGATTTTTAACAATAATTAATTTTTTGGTTAATATTTAAAATAACTAAAACCTGGCACTGCAGGTGAAATACTAGGTTCATGTGAAAATACTTAGTTTTGTACCTTGGTTCGTATACTTGTACACAAGGGAGACACAAACTGAAGGGGTAAAGAGCACAGATCTGAAGTTGAGTCTCTGTGAGTTGGGGTCCCTCTTAATTACATGCCTGTGGGCAAGTTGCTGAAACTTTCTCAGTTTTCTTAACTGCAAAATGAGAATTTAAAAGTACCACATTCATAAGAAGCTGTGATCATTAAATAAAAAGCTCTATTTAATGAGTAATTCATGGCCCATAGTTCGAGCCAACTACTACTAACAATACTATTATTGTCTATGATGTGGCATCACACCTTAAACATCATACTTTTAATTTTAACAATTCTCTTGAGACCTGTTTTCTTCAACTCCTTTAACTTTATCTCCCATTAAAAAAAAAAGCAACAGAATGTAAGTTTCACGAGGGAAGGGGTTTTTGTTCAACTTTGTTCACTGCTCTGGAACCAGGACTTAAAATAGCAGCAAGTACATTATATGCTCTTAATAAATATTTCTGAATAAATGTATACAATTTTATGCTTTAAAATGAAAGATGAGAATACTTAGATCAATATGCTTCTCTCTCCTTTTACGACTGTCCTTTTAACAGAAAGAAGAAAAAAGTTAACAGAAACAGAAGAAAGTTTATTACTTACAATCACAGCTAGTTAAATGGTGGATTTATACTGTTCGATAAAATGGATGCTTCTGCTAAGATAGAAAATAAAAATGAGGAACGCAGAGAGAAATACTGTTTTAATTTGTCTGAACAAATCCTAATAAATTAGTTTGGTTGGACATATCTTGTTAATATAGAAGAACATGCCACTTTGCCTCCTAGTCTTGGGAGGTCATATCTATAAATGATGAAGATGTGGAGATAATTCTAATGGGGAAAATCAAGTCACTGGAGCTTCTGTGTTATGGCTGTTTAGAAATTACCAAAGGAGCCATTCTGCACTTGATTGTCACTTAATGCTAATACCAACTATATATGTTTTTAATTTTAACTAATACAGTATTTATACTGACATTCTTTCCATTGTCCCACTATTTCCCAAGGAGAAATACTTGCCACGGTAGGAATCAGCCAGGAGAAGAATAAAAAGGCATGGTATAAAATTTCAGTGACATGGATGGATACATATTGTGATAATTATATTCTGCCTCTCTAAAGTTTTCATGACTCTCTTAAATGAAAAAAATTATTCTCTTATTTAAAACTTTGAGTAACAGGACTCTGTATAGGTATGTCTCTTTGCTATGTTTCACTCTTTGGCAAAAAAAGACTCAACTACAATCGGCTAAGAAAAAATTTTCAAAAAAATTTTTTTTCCTTTCTTCCCTAGCACATCAAAATTCATCTAGATGACAGGTATAGGACTATTATCATGGTACACAGGCTATCAAATTTACTTCAGTTATTGGATTTTTTTTTTCCTTTCCCCTTGGATTGTTTAAGAAGCAAAGCAATCATTTCACTGGAGAAAGTTCATTGGAGGAAGACGAAGTTACAAACAAGGATCAGTATTCCAGGTGGCAAAGAAACTCAGTCATGTAAATCTCATTAAAATACATCACCCTCATTGAATCAGCCATTATGAGAGCCTTAGGTACACTGTGAAGAAAGGCCCTATACTTGACAGATTTCCTTTTCCCCCTTGATGTGCCTCCTACCTCAAGTCACCATCACTTAAATACTATCCCTAAATCCATCATTTCTTCCAGGGGCTCTCAGCTGAAACCTAAAGATTATCTGAAGAGGGAAAGAGACAATCCACCAAAATCTTAAAATAAAACTGATGCTATCTCATAATCAGCTGGATTTTCCAAAAAAGAGGACTCATGAAAATATGATGACAGAACTCTGGAGAGAAATTTCATCTTAACTCCATCAACTAGTCTCAGGGTAAACAGGATTCTAAAGTGTGGAGTGTGGGACTGGAGATGGTTCATATCTACAGAGTAACTGCCCTTTGGCAATTTGGTAAGAGAATAAAGGAAAGGTATAGCAGATAAAGGCTTGTGAAATACATTCAAAGAATTTCATAATTTTCTCTACCTTTGCATCGGGATTTATAAATTGTGGACAGTTTTTTGGTAGAAAGGAAACCACTTCATCCCTAAGTGTCAGTCTGAAGAAACTATCCTTCTCTACTCCCCACTATTTCTTCGATGGTCTCTTCTCTAAGGCAGTGGTTCTAACCATGGGTGCACATTAGAATCTCTGAGGAAGCTTAAAAATTACTAGTGTCTTGGCCTCAGCCTTGCAGATCCTGATTTAATAGGTTTGGACTGGAGCCAGGCCTTGGTTCTTTTACAGAGTGCCCTGGGTGCTGTGGATGTGCAGCATGGGATGAGAAACGTTAGCTTACATACTGGTATCTTTTACTCTCTCCACTTGTCAACTAACATCTGTAGTTAAAACTAACTGTAACCGTTCTAACTAACCAATCAGAACGGTTAGAGTTAGTTTTAACTACAGATGTTAGCTGACAAGTGGAGAGAGTAAAAGATACCAGTCAGAATGGTCATCATCAAAAAATCTATAAACAATAAATGCTGGAGAGGGTGTGGAGAAAAGGGAACCCTCTTGCACTGTTGGTGGGAATGTAAATTGATACAGCTACTATGGAGAATAGTATGTAGGTTCCTTAAAAAACTAAAAATAGAACTACCATATGACCCAGCAATGCCACTACTGGGCATATACCCTGAGAAAACCATAATTCAAAAAGAGTTATGTACCACAATGTTCACTGCAGCTCTATTTACAATAGCCAGGACATGGAAGCAACCTAAGTGTCCATTGACGGATGAATGGATAAAGGAGATGTGGAACATATATACAATGGAATATTACTCAGCCGTAAAAAGAAACAAAATTGAGTTATTTGTAGTGAGGCAGATGGACCTAGAGTCTGTCATACAGAGTGAAGTAAGTCAGAAAGAGAAAAACAAATACCGTATGCTAACACATATATATGGAATCTAAAAAAAGGTTCTGAAGAACCTAGCGGTAGGACAGGAATAAAGACGCAGACGTAGAGAATGGACTTGAGGACACAGGGAGGGGGAAGGGTAAGCTGGGACGAAGTGAGAGAGTGGCATGGACACATATACACTACCAAATGTAAAATAGATAGCTAGTGGGAAGCAGCCGCATAGCACAGGGAGATCAGCTCGGTGCTTTGTGACCACCTAGAGGGGTGGGATAGGGAGGGTGGAAGGGAGATGCAAGAGGGAAGGGACATGGGGATATATGTATAGGTATAGCTGATTCACTTTGTTATACAGCAGAAACTAACACAACATTGTGAAGCAATTATACTCCAATAAAGATGTTTAAAAAAAAAACAACTCTATGGGCCCTTTTGTGGAAAAGGAGTTCTTAAAAAGATCAGGGATAGATATTTAACCCTTCCATTACCACCTAATATGTAGTAGGTAGTTTTCACATCTGTCCATGACCTGTCATTATGCAGCTCATAAAGTCTGTCCAAGGCTCTCCCATCTACTACTTTTCTTCCATATCTCCTCCCTTTTCCACCACCTCCTTCCCATGGTGCCCTCATGCTATGCCCCAACTTCCGTGCTTCCTCCATCTGGGTTTGCTCTCTTGACCATGACCCATACCGCTGGATAATATGCTGTGTTTCCATCTGTCTGAGTCCTTTTTTTATCCTACATGAGAGCTTGTAAACTTCTCAGGTAATTATACTTTGAGGCCTAAAAGTTTTGATGTAAGTAGGTGTGATTTTTCAGTTCTTCAAGGAATGATTTATCACAAAGAAGTGAGAATTTCAAGCACCTTAATAGATCACTAGAAAAGGAATTTTAGCATGTTGTAGCATTTCCCAAAACTGATTCTCCAGAAATCCAGTCCCCTGAATGATTCTGGAGAGATTTTTTTTTTAATGCAATAAAATAGGTTCATTAAAGGCTGCATTCTATGTCCCTGGTTTGAAGAATTCATGTATATACTAACATAATGAAGACACTGAAAATTACTTAAATAAATAGACTAGTTTTTACTTTGCTTTGTACAGTGTTTTGCAAAATTACCTGATCTCATAACCCATGTTTTCCCATAAAACTTCTATCACATTGTATACAAAACTGTCCCTCAATGAAGTCTCCTTTGTGGCAGCAGGGGTGTTCATCTGGAGGAGCTGGAAATGAATTCAGTTCATATAATGCCACCTAGAGCTCATGCACGAAAAAGCAACAACAGTAAAGCAGAAAAGCAATGTAGTAAAGCTATCATTTATTAAATAATTATTATAATTTTATAATATATTATCCTATACCATCTCATAATTTATATATTATGTGTGTATGTCACTGTGTTAAGTATATTTATAAATGAAGGTGATACTAAGTATTTTTGTTAAACATCCCACTGCATCAAATCCTCAATCATAAAGTAGGCATAATTATACTCTGCACTTTATAGAAGGAGAAACTTTGACTCAGAGAGATTAGGGCATAAATCTAAAATAATGTGATTAACCCCCCAAGAATCTGGAAATTAAAATCTTGTCCAATTCCAGGCACATTTCTTAACTATTTTATGCTAGACCACCTCCTATGGCACTGTGGTACACCAGTACAGGGGGAAAGCTGCACGGTAAGGAAATGGTGGATTGCATCACCTAATCGCACAGCACTCTGAATCACTTCACTTACCAACATATGTAGTTTATCTTACCTTAAATGTTTAATATATTTTATTCTCATTTGTACCAGAAGCAGATTATTGACAACAAAAAAATAAAGTTTAAAATAAATAAGGCAATTACACTATGTTATAGTTAGGCATCAAAGTTAATTCTAAGCTTTTTAGCAGGCAGTGAAAAAGGGGGAATACAATCCATTGCATGCTCCATCTCATCCAAAATATAAAAGCAAACAAGTGAATCAACACAAGCAAAATTTTTTCTTGATACTGAGATAAAAGGTTTTTGTTTCCCAAGGGTATTCATAATGAGCCCTGTGAACAGTGCCCTCACAGTAGAGTATTCTGTTTCCTTGCTTGCATTTTATTAAGTTTTTCAACACAGACCAAGGGCATTGTACCAAAGCATGATTCAGCAAATGGCTGATCACCCAGGCAGTGTGGAGCTGGTGGTGGAGGTGAGAGGCAGGGTGCAGAAGCAACGTCTTGTATTCTAGGTGAAGAGTTGTCTGTTGGTCTCTCCCAAATTCAAGGATGGACTATTTTAGAGGATCCAAGGGAATGGATGGACTGATACATTCAAGCAATTCTTCATAAATAGTGTTTCTCTCAATCCAATGAAGCCTTTGATAGTTATCAGTAGGGAGTTCTAGCTTATAATCCTAGCAAACACCTAGAAAATCTATTATCCAACAAATAGAATCTGATCATCAAGCATCTGTCTTCCTAGGTATTTCTTTGAGGTCTCTTTTAACTCTCCCTGACCTACCCCCTCTGTATTATATAAAGGAGAAGCAGCTTTTAAAGAAATATATATATATATATATATTTTCCAATAATCTTTCCTGAGACAACTAGACAGCTCTAAAACATTAGCAGCCCATATCTGTCATTTCAAGGTAGTTTTCTACAGTTTTCATCTTTTGTTCTTGTTTGTTTTCTATCCAAAATGTAGAAAGGGGTTAGGTGATAATAAGGGAGGTAATGGTACAGTCTTTAACCACCCTTTTGGAACTGCCTGAGAGCCCCCATCCACATCAACCTCAGAAGGAGTTCATCTCTTCTTTGGCCATTCACCACATGGGGTGGTTTGAACTTCATGGTTCAAACAAAGGAAAGGTCATTGTAATTCCCTCTGGGAAATTTTTGTGAACACTTATTCTGGCACATGGCTCTGGTCCTGTACTTTGCATAAGCAGTAAGAGGAGAATCATCTTCCTCCATGAGCCCTTAAACTCATTTCCATGTGTGGAATTGGTTCAATTCAGTCACTGAAATTAAGGAATTATATGATTTATAGAGCTAATTGCTGAGTTAAAACGGGAAAAGATTTCCATCACATCCATCATTCAAGTCTTGTGGGTTTTGTCTAAAAAAGCAAGTTGTGGAGATTCAAACAAACTAAAATATTTACTTTTCACTTGCTTTATTGGTTATCTGTGTGATGGATATTTGTGTTCCAATTCAACCAGGGCCTATCACTGTGGGGTGGGGTGGTAGGATGGAGGAGCAGAGAGGAAGAATTAGTTGATGATATTTACCTTGCTTGTTTTCTCCTAGAAATTCTGAAATTGGCCAACTTCCTTTTACAGAGGCATATAGCCAGGAACAAATACTATCTAATTTCCTGATTTCTGTAGTTGAAAAGATAAACAAGTTTTCTGGCTTTCAATCCTCTTCCATCAAATACTAAGATGAGTTGTATAAAGTCAGGTCTGCATGTGTAAAGTCAGGTCTGCATGTTAACTGAATCTTTTCTCTCTGCAAATCCCTGCCATAGATGCTCCAGAGAACATTAACAAAGAAGATGGAACAGACTTTATCTTCAGAAAGCATCAGTATTTTTTATAAAATTTATTTTTAGAGAACTTCAGTCCCACATAAGAGTGAGAGTGCATGAACTGGACAGAAGAGAAGGGATGATTAGAGGATGGTCAATATTTGGGGAAATGAAAAAACAACAAACTTTCTTTATGTGGTGCTATTGCTGATGATGACAGGACCCAGACTGCAATTGTGTGAGGAAGTGGCTGGATTGGGGTGGAGGAAATAATCCTTATGGAGGAAATAATTCTTACTTCTATAGAGGTCAAGCCATCTTCTACTTGTTAGATCATTTGCTTCTATGTTGAAATCCCTAAGAATAATGGCAGGCTTGTGTGGAAGAGAAGACATTTATCTGGTGAATGAGGGAGAGGACACAGATATAACAAAAACAAGGAAGAATAACACTAGTAAAATCTGATGACACGTTCCAAAGAAACTAGAATTTGTGAAAATGGGAGAAGGAGAATTTTTTTGCACATAAAAACTGGGAGCATACAACCCCTTAGGCTTAGAGCTTTGAGGCTCATGAAACTGAGTATGGAAGGGAATGAAAAGCAGGGGAAGCTAGGACCTCAGGAGATGGTCCCGTTAGTTAGAAAACAGATCTTTGGAGAAGAATGTAAGGATGTAGAGAAGTTTCTTGATCACAGACCCTGAATCCCATAGGACATAGTAATAATGGTTTGGGGAGAAGAGGTGAGAACAGGAGATGGGTCTTGGTAGAATACGTCTGGTGCCATATGGGAATAAATGTCCATGTGATGACTGAAGATCTAGGATGCTTGGGCTTTGCACAAAGACGGGGGCAAAAGGAAAGTTTGGTTATTAATAATGCAATGAACCTCAGGCCTCAACTTTTGGTAAAAGCAAGAAGAGACAAGATTTCATTTTGACTGGGATGACCCTCTAGACTGAAGGTGTTGAGGGACTGCAAAAATATCAGAAGCAACAATCTGGAGTGGAAAGGGCAGGTACCAGCCAATATGGGAACAGTGTTCTGCCCAGCCACCGTAGCAAAGGGCACAGTTATTCTTGATAAATTTACTAGATCCACTTATTTTCACAACTGATTAATGCATAGGTATTTTATAAAAATAGTATCATCGCAACCACCAATAGTATAATCCTAACTACAACATATTAAGCACTTGGTATGTATCAGGTACTTTGTATACAATGTTTTAGTAATCCTCACAACAACAGCCCCTGATGTTAGATGTTATAATCTTAATTTGCAGTGATGTAATTGTAGCTTTTTGAGGTCAAGGTCATTGAAATAGGAAACTAGAAATCTAGTGGAGGTTTTTTCTGGCTTCAGAACAAATGATCTTTCCAACCTTTCAAAATTGATTTCTACCTTACGGCTGAAACCAATTTCTAATGAAATCTATTCGTCACTTTAATGTAGTGGTTTTCAAAGTGTCATCCCTGAACCAGCAGTATCAGCATCACCCGCAAACTTGTTAGAAAGTCAAATTCTCTGTCTGCCCAGACCTACTGAATCAGATAATCTTGGAAATGGACTCAAAAAACTATGTTTAACAAGTCCTCTGATACTGATGCATGCTAACTTTTGAGAACAACTGCTTAGTCATAAATCTTTGCAGAATGAACAGGACATATAATTAATACCACATTTCCTCTTTTTGTGTATGAACAGGATTTGAGCAATTGCTCAGCATAGTAAGAGCATGATTTTCCCCTGCAATTCTAAATTTCAACTCTGCAATAAAATCTTGTGAGAGATACTGTTTGGAAAATGGCCCCTCAACTTTTTTATAATTGCTTTAGATATACCCCAAGCCTCAAAAATCTATCCAACCAGGGGTCAGGTCTTAAGGAATCATAGGTTGGCTTCATCTTTTGAGACTCTGTCAGGTATTTCTTCTGATATTTCGTCCATTCTTTGACCTCTATTTTAAAGTTATTTTCTCTTTCATGCCTCCAAAGACTTAGACCTGTTTTTAGGTTTCGTTTGGCCTAAAGGAAAGGTATATCCAAAGCTAACAGTTTATTTCAGCAAGGAGCCTCAGGAAATCTTCACAGAAAAAGGTCAGCATGTCATTACCTGCTATGAGATATTGGTGTGCTGATATGTAAGTTTAGGCAGTAACTTGATAAGCACTGATATTACTGGAAAACACTCTCTAGAGAACAGCAGTGAAAAAATTTATTCTGTGAAATAACTTCACTGAAATAGGGTTTTAAAGGTTCTGACCTGAATACCCAAACATTTTTAAAAATGACACTGTGCCTAGTATAGGGTGAACAATCAAAGAATGTGAATTGAATGAATGAATGTACAAACACACTTCAAGAATCAAGAATTAGATTACATTCTGAGAAAAGAAGGCATAAGTGTAATACATCTTAAGATAGCAGGTCTATCTAGAGATATAATCCATGTTTTGGAATAGTAAACACATTAAAAAGATGATTGTTAATCAAAACTAATTTTTCTAATATAATCAGTACTCAATAAATGTTTATGTTTGTTGCTGATAACCATTCAGAATACATTCGTAGAAAGTACTGCTGGTGAGACCTTCAAGATGGAGGAGGTGTAAGACGTGGAGGTCACCTTCCTCCCCACAAATACATCAGAAATACATCTACATGTGGAACAACTCCTACAGAACACCTAATGAAGGCTGGCAGAAGACCTCAGACCTCCCAAAAGGCAAGAAACCCCCCACGTACCTGGGTAGGGCAAAAGAAAAAAGAAAAAACAGAGACAAAAGAATAGGGACGGGACCTGCACCAGTGGGAGGGAGCTGTGAAGGAGGAAAGGTTTCCACACACTAGGAAGCCCCTTCGCAGGTGGAGACTGCGGGTGGCAGAGGGGGAAGCTTCGGAGCCGTGGAGGAGAGCGCAGCAACAGGGGTGCGGAGGGCAAAGCGGAGAGATTTCCACATAGAGGATCAGTGCCAACCAGCACTCACCAGCCCGAGAGGCTTGTCTGCTCACCCGCCAGGGCGGGCAGAGGCTGCAAGCTGAGGCTTGGGCTTCAGACGTCAGATCCCAGGGAGAGGACTGGGGTTGGCTACATGAACACAGCCTGAAGGGGGCTAGTGCACCAGTTAGCCGGGAGGGAGTCCGGGAAAAGGTCTGGAGCTGCCTAAGAGGCAAGAGACAATTGTTTCGGGGTGCGTGAGGAGAGGGGATTCAGAGCACCACCTAAACGAGCTCCAGAGATGGGCATGAGCCGTGGCTATCAGCACAGACCCCAGAATGGGAATGAGAAGCTCAGGCTGCTGCTGCAGCCACCAAGAAGCCTGTGTGCAAGCACAGGTCACTATCCACACCTTCCCTCCCGGGAGCCTGTGCAGCCCGCCACTGCCAGGGTCCCGTGATCCAGGGACAACTTCCTGGGGAGAACACACGGCACACCTCAGGCTGCTGCAACATCATGCTGGGTTCTGCTGCCGCAGGCTCGCCCCACATTCTGTACCCCTCCCTCCCCATGGCCTGAGTGAACCAGAGCCCCCAATCAGCTGCTCCTTTATCCACTCCTATATGGGCAAAGAACAGCTGCCCTCAGGTGACCGACACGCAGAGGCAGGGCCAAATCCAAAGCTGAACCCTGGGAGCTGTGCAAACAAATAAGAGAAAGGGAAATCTCTCCCAGCAGCCTCAGGAGCAGCAGATTAAATCTCCACAATCAACTTGATGTACCCTGCATCTGTGGAATACCTGAATAGACAATGAATCACCCCAAAATTGAGGTGGTGGACTTTGGGTTCGTTTTCTTCATCTGATTTGTTCCCGGTTTTATGCTTATCTTAGGTAGTATTTAGAGTTTATTATCATTGGTAGATTTGTTTACTGATTTTGTTGTTCTCATCATTTTTTTTTAATATATAGATATATATATTTTTTTCCTTTTTCGCTTTACGTGAGTGTGTATACGTATGCTTCTTTGTGTGATTTGGTCTCTATAGCTTTGCTTTTACCATTTGTCCTAGGGTTTTGTCTGTCCTTTTTTTTTTAGTATAGTTTTTAGTGCTTGATATCATTGGTGGATTTGTTTTTTGTTCTCATTGCTCTCTTCTTTCTTTCTTTCCTTTTTTTTAACTTTTAATAATTTTTTTAATTTTTCATTTTAAAAACTTTATATTTTAGTTTTCTTGCTTTCTCTCTTTCTTTCTCCCTTTTCTTCTAAACCATGTGGCTAACAGGGTCTTGGTGCTCGGCCAGGTGTTAGGCCTGTGCCTCTGAGGTGGTAGAGACAAGTTCAGGACATTAGTCGCCAGAGACCTCGTGGCTCCATGTAATATCAAACAGTGAAAGCTCTCCCAGAGATCTCCATCTCAACTCTAAGACCCAGCTCCACTCAACAACTAGCAAGCTACAGTGCTGGACACCCTATGCCAAACAACCAACAAGACAGGAACACAACCCCACCCAGTAGCAGAGAGACTGCCTAAAATCATAATAAGGTCACAGACACTCCAAAACACACCACCGGATACGGTCCCGCCCACCAGAAAGACAAGATCCAGCTTCATCCACCAAAACAAAGGAACAAGTCCCCTCCACCAGGAAGCCTCCACAACTCACTGAACCAAGCTTAGCCACAGGGGCCAACACCAAAATCAAAGGGAACTACGAACCTGCAGCCTGCAAAAAGGAGACCCCAAACACACTAAGTTAAGCATAATGAGAAGACAGAGAAACACACAGCAGATGAAGGAGCAGGTAAAAACCGACCAGACCAAACAAATGAAGAGGAAATAGGCAGTCTACTTGAAAAAGAATTCAGAGTAATGATAGTAAAGATGATCCAAAATCTTGGAAATAGAATGGAGAAAATACAAGAAACATTTAACAAGGACCTAGAAGAACTAAAGAGCAAACAAATGATGATGAGCAACACAATAAATGAAATCAAAAATTCTCTATAAGGAATCAATAGCAGAATAACTGAGGCAGAAGAACGGATAAGTGACCTGGAAGATAAAATAGTGGAAATAATTACCACAGAGCAGAATAAATAAAAAAGAATGAAAAGAATTGAGGACAGTCTCAAAAACTTCTGGAACAACAATAAACGCACCAGCATTCGAATTATAAGGCTCCAAGAAGAAGAGAAAAAGAAAGCAACTGAGAAAATATTTGAAGAGATTATAGTTGAAAACTTCACTAATATGGGAAAGGGAATAGTCAATCAAATAAAGGAAGTGCAGAGAGTCCCATTCAGGATAAATCCAAGGAGAAACACACCAAGGCACATATTAATCAAATTATCAAAACTTAAATACAAAGAAAAAATATTAAAAGCAGCAAGGGAAAAACAACAAATAACATCAAGGGAATCCCCATAAGGTTAACAGCTGATCTTTCAGCAGAAACTCTGCAAGCCAGAAGGGAGTGGCAGGACATATTTAAAGTAATGAAAGGGAAAAACCTACAACCAAGATTACTCTACAGAGCAGGGATCTCATTCAGATTCAACAGAGAAATTAAAACCTTTACAGACAAGCAAAAGCTAAGAGAATTCAGCACCACCAAACCAACTTTACAACTGCTAAAGGAACTTCTCTAGGCAGGAAACACGAGAGAAGGAAAAGACCCACAATAACAAACCCAGAACAATTAAGAAAATGGTAATAGGAACACACATATGGATAATTACCTTAAATGCAAATGCATTAAATGATCCAACCAAAAGACATAGACTGGCTGAATGGATACAAAAATAAGACCCATATATATGCTGTCTACAAGAGACCCGCTTCAGACCTTGGGACACATATAGACTGAAAGTAAGGGGATGGAAAAAGATACTCCATGCAAATGGAAATCAAAAGAAAGCTGTAGTACCAATTCTCATATCAGACAATATAGACTTTAAAATAAAGACGATTACAAGAGACAAAGAAGGACACTACATAATGATTAAGGGATCAATCCAAGAAGAAGATATAACAACTGTAAATATTTATGCACCCAACATAGGAGCACCTTGATACATGAGGCAAATGCTAACAGCCATAAAAGGGAAAATCAACATTAACACAATCATAGTAGGGAATATTAACACACTACTTTCACCAACAGGCAGATCATCCAAAATGAAAATAAATAAGGAAACACAAGCTTTAAATGATACATTAAACAAGATGGACTTAATTGATATTTATACGACATTCCATCCAAAAACAACAGAATACACTTTCTTATCAAGTGCTCATGGAACATTCTCCAGGATAGATCATACCTTGGGTCACAAATCAAGCCTTGGTAAATTTAAGAATATTGAAATCGTATCAAGTATCTTTTCCAACCACAATGCTAAGAGACGAGATATCAAATACAGGAAAAAATCTGTAAGAAATACAAACACATGGAGGCTAAACAATACACTACTAAATAACCAAGAGATCACTGAAGAAATCAAAGAGGAAATCAAAAAATACCTAGAAACAAATGACAATGAAAACACGACGACCCAAAACCTATAGGATGCAGCAAAAGCAGTTTTAACAGGGAAGTTTATAGCAATACAATCCTACCTCAAGAAACAAGAAACATCTCAAATAAACAACCTAATCTTACACCTAAAGCAATTAGAGAAAAAAGAACAAAATAACCCCAAAGTTAGCAGAAGGAAAGAAATCATAAAGATCAGATTGAAAATAAATGAAAAAGAAATGAAGGAAACAATAGCAAAGATCAATAAAACTAAAAGCTGGTTCTTTGAGAAGATAAACAAAATTGATAAACCATTAGCCAGACTCATCAAGAAAATAAGGGAGAAGACTCAAATCAATAGAATTAGAAATGAAAAAGGAGAAGTAACAACTGACACTGCAGAAATACAAAAGATCATGAGAGATTACTACAAGCAACTATTAGAACAAGCAACTATATGCCAATAAAATGGACAACCTGGAAGAAATGGACAAATTCTTAGAGAAGCACAACCTTCCAAGACTGAAACAGGAAGAAATAGAAAATATAAACAGATGTATCACAAGCACTGAAATAGAGACTGTGATTAAAAATCTTCCAACAAACAAAAGCCCAGGGACCAGATAGATTCACAGGTGAATTCTATCAAACATTTAGAGAAGAGCTAACACCTACCCTTCTCAAACTCATCCAAAATATAGCAGAGGGAGGAACACTCCCAAACTCATTCTATGAGGCTGCCATCACCCTGATACCAAAACCAGACAAACATGTTACTAAAAAAGAAAATTACAGGGCAATATCAGTGATGAACATAGATGCAAAAATCCTCAAAAAATACTAGCAAACAGACACCAAGAGCACATTAAAAGGATCATATACCATGATCAAGTGAGGTCTATCCGTGGAATACAAGGATTCTTCAATATATGAAAATCAGTCAATGTGATAAACCATATTATCAAATTGAAGGAAAAAAACCATACAATAAGCTCAATAGATTCATAAAAACTTTTGAGAAAATTCAGCACCCATTTATGATACAAACCCTCCAGAAAGTAGGCATAGAGGGAACTTACCTCAACATAATAAAGGCCATATAGGACAAACTCACAGCCAACATCTTTCTCAATGATGAGAAACTGAAACCATTTCCTCTAAGATCAGGAATAAGACAAGGTTGCCCACTTTCACCAGTATTATTCAGCATAGTTTTGGAAGCAATCAGAGAAGAAAAAGAACTAAAAGAAATCCAAATCGGAAAAGAAGAAGTAAAGCTGTCACTGTTTGCAGATGATGTGATACTATACATAGAGAATCCTAAAGATGCTACCAGAAAACTACTAGAGCTAATCAATGAATCTGGTAAGGTAGCAGGATACAAAATTAATGCACAGAAATCTCTTGCATTCCTATACACTAACAACGAAAGATCAGAAGGAGAAATTAAGGAAACAATCCCATTCACCATTGCAACTAAAAGAATAAAATATCTAGGAATAAACCTACCTAAGGAGACAAAACATCTGTATACAGAAAACTATAAGACACTGATGAAAGAAATTAAAGATTATACATGTCCTTAGATTGGAAGAATCAACACTGTCAAAATGACTCTACTACCCAAAGCAATCTACAGATTCAATGCAATCCCCATCAAACTACCATTGGCATTTTTCACAGAACAAGAACAAAAATTTCACAATTTGTATGGAAACACAAAAGACCCCAAATAGCCAAAGCAATCGTGACAAAGAAAAATGGAGATGGAGGAATCAGGCTCCTGGACTTCAGACTACACTACAAAGCTACAGTAATCAAGACAGTATGGTACTGGCACAAAAACAGAAATATAGATCAATGCAATGGGATAGAAAGCCAAGAAGTAAACCCACACACATATGGTCACCTTATTTTTCATAAAGGAAGCAAGAATATACAATGGAGAAAAGACAGCTTCTTCAATAAGTGGTGCAGGGAAAACTGGACAGCTACTTGTAAAAGAATGAAATTAGAACACTCCCAAACACCATGCACAAAAATAAACCCAAAATGGATTAAAGCCCTAAATGTAAGGCCAGACACTATAAAACCCTTAGAGGAAAACATAGGCAGAACACTTCATGACATAAATCACAACAAGATCCTCTTTGACCCACCTCCTAGAGAACTGGAAATAAAAACAAAATAAACAAATGTGACCTAATGAAACTTAAAAGCTTTTGCACAGCAAAGGAAACCATAAACAAGATGAAAAGACAACACTCAGAGTGGGAGAAAATATTTGCAAATGAAGCAACTGACAAAGGATTAATCTCCAAAATTTACAAGCAGCACATACAGCTCAATATCAAAAAAACAAACAATCCAATCCAAAAATGGGCAGAAAACCTAAAGAGACATTTTTCCAAAGAAGATATACAGATTGCCAACAAACACATGAAAGGATGCTCAACATCACTAATCATTAGAGAAATGCAAATCAAAACTACAATGAGGTATCACCTCACACCAGTCAGAATGGCCATCGTCAAAAAATCTACAAACAATAAATGCTGGAGAGGGTGTGGTGAAAAGGGAACCCTCTTGCACTGTTAGTGGGAATGTAAATTGATACAGCCACTATGGAAAACAGTATGGAGATTCCTTAAAAAACTAAAAAGAGAACTACCATATGACCCAGCAATCCCCCTACTGAGCATATACCCTGAGAAAACCGTAATTCAAAAAGAGTCATGTACCACGTGAGTAGGTTCATGAAGGTTCTGAAGAACCTAGGGGCAGGAGAGGAATAAAGACGCAGATGTAGAGAATGGACTTGAGGACACAGGGAGGGTGAAGGGTAAGCTGGGATGAAGTGAGAGAGTGGCATGGACATATAAACACTACCAAATGTAAAACCGATAGCTAGTGGAAAGCACCCGCATAGCACAGAGAGATCTGCTTGGTGCTTTGTGACCACCTAGAGGGGTGGGAGGGAGACGCAAGTGGGAGGAGATATGGGGATATATGTATAGCTGATTCACTTTGTTATACAGCAGAAACTAACACACCATTGTAAAGCAATTATACTCCAATAAAGATGCTAAAAAAAAAAAAAAAGAAAGTATTGCTTTTCCTTGCAGATGGAGGTATTGAGAATTATGTTGAGTTACTGCATTCTGAGATATCCAATCCTTGCTTATATCCCCATGGTACAGGGATTTCACACATATAGATACACAGTATATTTTGAAAAATAGTTAATTATTTTTATTTATCCAAAATTAACCAGAGGGACTTCCCTGGTGGCGCAGTGGATGGGAATCTGTCTGCCAATGCTGGGGACACGGGTTCCATCCCTGGTCCGGGTAGAACCCACGTGCCACGGAGCAACTAAGCCCACGCACCACAACTACTGAGCCTGCGCTCTAGAGCTCGAGTGCCACAACTACTAAACCCACGCACCACAACTATTGAAGCCCACATGCCTAGAGCCCATGCTCCGCAACAAGAGAAGCCACCACAAGGAGACGTGCACCACAATGAAGAGTAGCCCCCACTCGCCACAACTAGAGAAACAGCAATGAAGACCCAATGCAGTCAAAAAAAAAAAAAAAAATTAAATCTTTAAGAAAAAAAAATTAACCAGAATAGTTTTAATATACAAATAACTCATGACAATAGCTTTTATCTCTACTGGGGTCCCTCTAAGTCTCTGGGCCACAGTTGATTCAGTTGTAAAATGGAAAAATAATATGACAGCTGTATACACATGGTACTGATTTCTAATTTAGTGTGGGACTGCTTGTAGAAAAAACCATACTGGAGTATTTATAGAAGAAAATTTAAACTTTGAGTTTTTTAATTAAAAAAATAAGCTTATGGTATTCCTCTGAAAGCCTAAATGTCTACAAGGCCCCAAACTGGGACACGACATCCTTCTTTCACACACAGGGCTCTTTCTGAAGTACCTTCTGTGTTATCTCTGGGTTCTGACTTTCATCTAGAAAGGAAGGCAGGAAACTATAATTATACTGAGAGTGAACTTAGTAACTACCACGATGCTAGGTATTCTCCCTTTCATACATCATTTAATATTACAGAGGAGAGGCAAAGGAAATAATATATTTAAAATTACATCATAACAGTAAGTATTAAGCAAATGCTGTGTATTTCATTATCTCTTCATAACTTTTTCATGTGGAAAAATGAACAAATTCCTTAGGAAAGAGAGTTCCGAGCACTATGGAAATGAACAGTATTATTATTAATCACCTGCTACTTTTTAGGCTCAGTCCCAAGTGATGCTGAGGGGTACAAACTCTACTGAAACACAAGTCCTTTTTATTCATCGGTAGCCAACGATCTCAAAAAATTCTTTAATCTCTATCAATTTTTCACCTTACAAAACCTCATCCTCAAGCCTCCCGCTCTGACTGGACACTGAAAACACTGAGGAAGTAGGAGGAGTTGCTAAGAACAGTAACAATACTTTGAATGACACTGATAATAACTTTTGAGTATTTACTATACTCCAAGCACTATCTAATAGTACCTTCATTTAATAACCATATAAAATGGATAGTATACCTGTTAAGCCCACTTTATGGATAAAAAGACAAAATCTCATAAAGGATTAATAACTGTCACAAGGCAAGCTAATAATAAGTGGAGGTGACAGATACAAGCCCAGGCAGGCACTCTGGCTGTGAGTCTGTGCTTTGACATCTAGTCCTGAGGCTTTTTAATTATACAGTATGGGAATATATTAATAATGTTGGACTTAGACCATTTTTAGAGCATATTTCTTTCTTTCACCCTTAAAAATTGGGAGAAACTTCATATTCTTCCTCTTTAATAAACGTCTGTATTTCTAAATTACATCTGCTTTGTAATGAGCAGGAAGCTAACTTTATCCTGTCTTAGAAACACTAATGGAGCTGTATGCACTAATGTAAAATAAGCAAGAGTATCTAACAGACACACGTGGGCACCTTATATCCAATAGAAACATGTGTACTTTATATCCAATAGACATATGTGCACATTTTGGAATGACTGTTTTGTACTAGGATTTAATAAAAAATGATTTCCATGATTACAGATGCAAGTATAAATTTGTTATTTGGGACCTTGTCTCTAAGTATCTCCTAAGAGAGTAGCTTGCGTATAACAAGTGTTTATAAAGAAATTTGCGTGGGTGGAAAGAAGATGGAAAAAGTACAGAAAAAGAGGTAAATTGAAAAATGAAATTGAAAGCAATCATGATATACAAACTTAGTTATTGAAATATAACTGGCTTAAAGGATTATGCTTAAAACCAAGGTAAGTGGAACTCTCTGGGGGAACCAGTTACTAAGACCCACTTGGGCAACATGACCAGCACTGAATAGGATTCCTGACTTGCCTCAATAGAGAATATGGTCTCATCTCTCACCAACTTTCTGATCTTTGAATTTCTTACTTGATTTGATATATGTTTTTTAACTGGGGTTTTGTTCCATCATGTAATAGAATATTTAAGTCTCACTGATGTTCTGACTAAGCTCAGTGACACATAGGCAATTATGGAATCCTTTAGAAATAACAGTTGTTAACAATTTACCCAGGTTCTTAGAATCAACCTTGAGCCCTGAATAGATACCAGTAGATTCAGGACCCCTGATCTAATCAGTTGTCCAATTTTCTTTTGCTGCTTCATAACTGGTTTTTGGTAGTCCCTAATATACTTCTTCCCTTTCATTACTGACTACAAACCTTTATTCAGAATCCTATACAATTGCTTCTTAAGATACCATCAAAGACAAATTCTCTGGAAACTGAACTTTTATGGTCAAACAGCACTGTTAAAAAAAAAATTAAGTTCACTAAAAAGTGTGACTGAACTTTTATTCAACATAGCTGGATGAATGAATACTGAATGGAACTGTGTATAGGAAAAAAATGCAACCGTTTTTCAGAAACAGTGTTTGAAAATGTTCAGCTTATTTCCAGAAAAGAGTTATTGTCAGATTTGTGGTCAGTTTTCAAGTGCACTGCTGCCCTTACTCTATCAATTAAATGTATGTCCATTCTTTGATACCTAGATAAATCAAACTTCTGGGAAGCCTTCACTGATCACATTAGTCCACAATGATTTCTCTCCCCATTCAACTCTAGTGTGACTCTGAATCACACTGCTCAATAGTGTTTATATGCTTCTTAACTTTGTTCCATGTATTCAGTCATATTTAATCAACAAAATTGGAAGCTCTTCAAGGGCAGAGATCAGACCTCATTTGTTTTTCATACTCCCCCAGGTACTTAGCACCAGTGTCTGCCATGGAAATACTCTGCTGAATGATTCACTGAATCAAGTGCCATGTTATTACTCACTTTGGTATCTAGACCCTTAAGCAGGGAGAGATAGGGCCCCAAAGTGGAAAGCGAGATTTGTCTCAACAGAACTGGACAAACAATTCAAGTCAATTCAGATCAATGAACATTTATTACCCAGACTGCTGCAGTCTCCATTGATCTCTGTTTTCTTTGAACTTCTGAGCACTCTTGTCTCTAATGCTCAACAAAACATTTACTCATGTGTTCTCTTCTACCATGATTTAACTGTTCTGGGTGTATTTGTCTCATTTCCCCTCCATTAGGGTGTATGAGGTTGAGCCAACTAATAATCACTTAGATTTAACCATTTTGACCTACACATATTTCAACACTGTGTGGATCTAAAACATTCTTTAAAGCAAGATCTGTGTCATATTTCATTTATCAACCAGCCTTTTCCCAGTCTGAGAGCTTGGTGGGTGTTAAAAACATATTCAATCAATTCAAACATGAATCGAGCATCAAAGTGTCAGAAATTATGCTTTATGATAAATGATTTAAATGAATTCATATTTATTATGTTAGGAATACTTTGTTTCTTTGTACATTCAAAAATGTACGTGTGCACATATATACACATACATGTTTTTCATTATGTCTATATCTACATTTATATTTATATGAGAATTAGCTTTGTTAAAAAAAGCAATCAGCCATGGATCTTGCTACTTAAAAAAGTTAGAATATATGAGAACCTGTGATAAGTAAAAGGGAGTGCATTCTCTCAGACAAAGTACAGAATCGAGTCATACCACAGAAGCTTGGATTCTAAGAGGTCTGCCATCCGAG
This sequence comes from Mesoplodon mirus, assembly GCF_964341445.2. Lineage (NCBI taxonomy): Eukaryota > Metazoa > Chordata > Mammalia > Artiodactyla > Ziphiidae > Mesoplodon > Mesoplodon mirus. The sequence goes on from NC_138984.1 coordinate 57,235,684, forward strand.
CCAGGCAAGTCAGTGAACAAACACTTTGGAATATATCGTCTATTCAGTGTTCGATGATTTTTCCAGAAAAGCGATTCCACTAGCTGCATTGATATCCTTTTTAGTATCTAATTTCCCTGGCCATCAAGAAATTCCTTTGTATGTCTAACATAAATGTCTTAGTACAATTTAAGTCTATTTTTTCTTATTTAGCCCTCTGTAAAGCTACGTCACTATTGATCAACTGTTTCCTCCTCTCCCTTGGCTGGCTGGATTGTGAGAAGATTTAGGAATTGCCATCTAGTTAACAAGCCCTAAGGAACCTGCCTGCACCATCTGTGCTCATTTAATATCTGCTTTAAAAAAATCTTAGTTTAAGAGAAAGAAAATGTGGTAGTGTTTCGAAGTGATGGAAATAAAATGTAGTGAATGTATGAAAAAGTATGTGGTGACTCAGGTTCAAAACACTGGCCGTACAAAGAACTGTTATTATAATTACTGTCAGTGGTGAAAGACAACTTTTTGCAACTCTCTCTGCAAAACATCTGTGAAATATGTCCTGAAAACAGTCTGGCTTCTGACTAACTGTCAAACACAGACTCAAATACCTATAGCCCTCAAATACAGAATTCTGCCTTCGTGAGTGCTTTTGCTTCGTTTCTGAAACCTGTCAAGCAGCCATGCCACTTATTTCCTCCCTTGCTTCCTCTCTCCCTGACCCAACATGACATGTCCTTAAGAAATAGTTTAAGAGTCTCTCCTCCGTGAAGACGCCTCTCTCCTCTGATCTCCTTTTGTGTTTGTAACCAGACTCCAGCACTATGTTAGCTGAAGATTTCATTTCTTTTTTGATTCATATGATTTAGTCTCCTCTCCCCAGTTACACTGTAAAATCCTTCAGGGCAACAATACACATTAATTAATAGTTTCTGACAAAATTATTCTTCTTTTAGGTCTCTAAGAGGCAAAACAGAAGAACTTCTGTGTAGTAAAACGTGTGCACGCGCGCACACACACACACACACACCAGAAATCATTGGCAATTCAGACCAAATATTATGAAAACAACAAGCCAGAATTCCTCTATATGTACAACTGTTGGTTCCTGGCTTCCGTTAACTTGACATTCTTGAGCTACCCATTTGTCTGATCCAATATTGGTAAGCAGCAGAGAAATAATGATTGCTTCCTAAATATGCCACCACAAGTTTGGCAACGCACGATAAAAAATGTGAGTCTCTAACCCCTGTCTCAACCACATACTGAGAATGTTTTAAAGCCTACTTCAACCACACACTGAGCGTATTTTATTGGACTTTCTCACTATATCAGGGAAGAATTTTCTTTAGCTGATTGTGCCTGTGCACCCATAACTCCTTGTTTTAATTCATTCTTTCAACCAAAACCTATAAAACATTCTATGTATCAGGTAATAAAAGACAGAAACACATTAGATTAAAGAAGTAAGAAACACGGGCTCTTAATCCAAACCATGGAATGAGCTCCATCACTTACTCAAAGTGTGGTCTTAGGAAGGCTTCTTAATCTTTCTGCTCCTCAGGTTTCTCATCTGTAAAATAGGGACAGTAATAATATTTATATCACAGAGTTGCCTTAGGGGTAAATAATTTAATATATGTTAAGAAGTTAGAATATTACCTAGTACTTAGAAGCACTATGTAAGTATTAGCTTTTAATTTTATAATTAATTATATTAAAATGTTTTTAAAAAGCTTTAAAAGACTCAGTGCATTCCCCGTGGGACAACTGGACCCATAAAACATATGGGCTGATGGATACAAAGGGGATATAGACAAGGGACAATAGAGGCACGGAGCAAGGAGTGCTTCTGTTGCTGAGGGCATCAAAAGACTTTCAGAGAAGAGGGGCTAAAGGTGATTTTTGAATGAGGAAAAGGAGTTTTTAACATGCAAAGTAAGGGGAGGCAATTCTAGGCAGAGGGAACATTCATGCAACGTTGTATGGAATTGTACTACGGGACAAGGCAGACAGCACAAACAGACCACTGAGATGCAGTCTCTGCCCTATGGAAGCCAATGTGTAGGGAAGAAGGAACATGTGATAAATAACCACAGCACTGAACAGAGTGTATAATGAATTTCCTGTGAGCACTGAAAAGTAGTAAATAGTCATGCATTTGTATCTGTCCTTTATTGAGTATCATTAAGTCTTCACGTCAACTCTATATTGTGGATATTTTCCCCATTTTACAAATAAAGCAACTGAGGCACAGAAAGACTGAAAAAAGATCTACCCAAGGTCATACAATTAGTTAGTGGTAGAATGAGTTTTGCAACCAAAATTCGTCTAAGATTATGAAATTAACAATAAACTATGTTTGTTTATATTTAAGCCGTATATTAATGAAAGAGTAGAATCTGTATGAAGAAAATTAAGGGTTGACAGGTGGTATCAGGTGCTTGGTCCCCAAGAGAAATATTTTGAAAAAGCAATCAAAACTGAGAATCAGTTTATTTAAAGTAGACTCTTCTTTTAAATAAAGCATCTCTGAAGTGGCTGCTTTATCATCTAATACATACATTTGAGGAGAAAGGTAGGTAGGTAGGTAAATAGGTAGATAAGATAGATAGATGTAATTTTTTGCTACCTAATATGCTAATTATTAATAGAATACAAGTGAGATTTACTGAATTACTCTCTAAAATTGTTTTTGACAGAGCTTTATCAAAATAAAACTAAGACCTTGGTAAACATTAATCACTCTAGTATAAACTGTTGCTTTGAAGGTTGTATATGAATTGTTTGCCTTATGTGTCCTTATGGACAATTTAGATAGAAAAGGAAATACTATGAAAAAGAGGAGGAGGAGAAAATTTGGAGAAACAGGTGTGTTATTTTTCTACCAATTACCTCAATCCTACTGACCTTTGCTTCAATTTAAGCTATTCTGGTCCATTCTGTTTGCTTTTCATTCTCCGTGCTGATGTGTTTTCATTTCTGCTCTTTTGTTGACTTTTGGTTCCTATTTCACTGAAGTTCATGGCTCCCTGGCTACTTCCTCCACCCCCTTGCCCCTACCCAAACCTCTCTATAGGAGGCTGGGTCTTCATACGCATAACTAAGTGGGAACACTAACGCAGTTACCCAAATAGTCAGATAAATGCATTTACAAATCTGAACCATACATCTAATTGCTTCTTTTTTCCACTTTACTTACAGCATCTGTACTATGAATATGGTCAATCACTTTCCAGCTGAAGCCACAATTATGCCCATGAACATTCACTCCCTTCAGCCAAAGAATCAATTTAACTGACTTTCCCTCCACTGACTTGAGTGGTCAGTGGGAGTGAAAGATTAGTTGCTTCAGAGTTTTGAAGAGAAAGCTTTTGGATTTATGTTATAAAAGCATCTCTTTAACTAGTTCTGGTAGCTCTCTGATGCTTCATGCACCCTGTGCAGTTACTAAAGACTCTCTCCATGAGTGAGTGGCAGCGCAGCTCTAAAACAATTACAAGCATTTAAAAAGTAATTATCAGAGAATTCTAATGCAAACAAAATATCTATTTTGACTACCATGAACAACCCTGTACAAACATTTCTCCCCCTCTCTCTGTCATAGATTTGGCTCTCCATTTCACAGAAGATTTAATTACAAATTTGTCTTCCTTATCTTCTGGGCCCACACTGCTGCTTGCGAAAAAGAGAGATGATACAGGTAGTAGTGGCAGAAGGGTCAGAGTCAAGAAAGGCAGAAAATATAGATTTAAGGTTAGGGAGGATATTTTTTAATAGAAGTGCACATGGCCTTGTAACTTTTAAGCTAAAAATGTGTTATTTAGAAATCATCTGTAATTATATTCTGAGAGAGGAAGTTGACAAATCATAACATAGCTCTATTCCCTTTGTTGCTTTATATGAAATGTAATTTAAATAATATATTTTTTAAATTAATAACACTTTGGATTTCATTTTTTGTTTAATTTCTTTTTCTCTTAATGAAATAAGTGATACCACCTTTTGGTACATATCCCTATAAATATCATCATGTAAATATAATATTTCTGATTTGCTATTTTATTAAATTCTATTAATCTTGTGGAAGACAATTTGAAGACATAGGATTATATGCGTTTGTTAAATGCACGTGAACACTCTTCTCTGAAAATATTACCATCCTCTGAACCTGTGTTGTACACTATGGTAGCCACTAGCTACAGGTGGCTACTGAGCCCCTAAGATGTGGCTAGTATGAATTGAGATGTACAGGAAGTATAAAATACACACTGAATTTTGAAGACTTAGTTAAAAACAAAAAAAGACCACAAAATATCTCGATAATTTTTTATGTTGATTATTTGCTGCAATGATAATATTTTGGATATACTGGGTTAAATAAAAGATCTTATTAAAATTATACCACCTATGTCTTTTTTTCACTGTGACAACTAAAAAGTTTTTAATTTCCTATGTGGCTTGCATTATGCTTCTAGTTGGTAATACTGGTCTAGATAAGGGAGGGCTGCCTCCTAACTCTGTAAAGGCATTGAGAGAAGAGACCATTTATTCTGTAAGATTCTGGCCTCAGTGGAGATGGAAACTGGCACTTCTGGGAGGAATGAAACTGATTACTGACTGAATTCTTAATTAGTCTTGGAGTTAGAATGCTCCTTAAGTCCACAATGGCGCCTACTAACTAAATTTTTGGCAGAAAAATAGTGCCATTTCAGCTACAGAATAAAATATTAAGTCCATCAAAAAGAACATTTGGTTGGAAGGAATAGAAGAGGGAGGGAAGAAATAATAAAGTAAGCCAAAACATCGATTGAACTTAAATAGAAAAAATAAACAATTGCCAGTTTGGTACCATTTAAGTAGAGAAAAGACAGCCAAGTAACTTGATTAATTATGCACTTACTGCCAAGAAGAAATCTATATTTCCATTTGTTTCCCCAGTCAGTGACCTGCTAAGGAAATTTTGTGGTTTAGCATAAACTAGACTTTTGTTCTTATAGCACAATTTTTGGAAATTCTACTTTTCTTTGGTAAGACTTTCCTCTTATTGGTACCTTAACAAATAGAAGCACTTCTATCACTATGTTTTTCTTTTTTACTCCTCTTGTCTGGGCTAGTACTACACTCCCTGAGAATAAATTATGCAGCAGTGAATTCTCTCAGCATACCATCTAACGTTCTGGGAGAGAGCTTACCATCCACACAATACAGTAAAAAGTAAACCATGAAATAGAAGACCAATGACATAAGTAAAAGGTAGTTTGTTATTATAGTCAGAGAACTTTATTTTAAAATATCTCATCCAATAAAAGGCAGAAAACTACCATGTCCAATCAGCCAAGTTGAAAGCCTGGCTCCTGTCTTAACAATTCCTTGTTTGGGGACCACCTTCCATTCTTTTGAAACACAGGGGAGAATGGTTGTCATGAAAATGTAATGCTTCTCCTGGAAATGCTAATCCTTGTTGCCACTTTATCATCCCAAGAACCCTCTAATGGGAATTTCATTAATATAATGATGGCATTCTTTGTGGCGTTTGGAGACATGATCTCCTCTGAAATAGGTTAAAACTCTAAATCATTCTCAAGCATCACAATACCTTGCTATGAGTCAGGCAATGACACATGTGGCCAGTTAACTGAAGAAAAAAAGTCATCAGACAGGATTATAGCTGCTTCTGCAAGTAGCTTGAGTCTATACTGATACCAATATTTTCTGATCAAAATAAATTCAATAAGCAGTACTTTCACATGATAAGTAACATAGGGAGTTGGGTTTTTTTGTGTGTGTGTGGCTTACCTGTATTGGTTTATTATAAAGGACAAAAACTAAGAACAGCCAAATGGAAGAGATGTACAGAAAAATGTTTGGGGATGGGGGAGGCATGCCCTGCCTTGGGTGCATCACCCTCTCAGCACGTCAATGTGTTTACCAATCCAGAAACTTCAGAAGATAACAGCACATTTTTATATCATTATATACTTTAAAATTATGTTTGGCTTATCAATATTTTTAATCTATTTTAAGTCAAAATATAAAGCTAACTTCTATACATCCATACTATCCACAGCTTCAACCTACATACCATCCTACTAAAGGGCAGTCAGTGTAATCTCCAGGTACCTGAATTTCAGGACTGGTCCTTGTCCAGACAGAAAGCGCATGCCTTTGGCCCTTTCTCTTCCGAAATATTACTTTTCATGTTGAGACTCTACTCTGGGTGGTCACACTTCTCCCTCTACCTGGATTAAGAGATTTTCTTTTGTGCTGTTTTGGTACCCTGCATGGATTCCTATTATAGCCTTTATTACGTTGAACTTGAAATTGTCTTTTTATCTGGCTGTCACTTGAACTAAGTTCCTCTTAAAGTAGGGACCATCTACCTACATCACCAGTACCTAGGTCACTACTCAGACTGTAGATGGTGGTTAATGTTGAGCTTTTTACAAACAAATGCTGGCTAAATTAGATCCCTACTTCAGGAGGAAATTTTTCTCCTATGTTCTTATTCATAGTGCTTTGTATCGTGCTTCCAATAAAGGGTTCAGTAGAAGTATTTCATAGGTGCATAAAATGTATGCCAATGGAACGAAAGGACTTGGAGAGTATAGGCAAGAGAAGGAAAGTAGTTACTTAGTGCTGATGAGTTCTTCTAATAAAGCCCTTAAAAGTATTCAACCTCAGAGCAAGCAATGGATGGCATATGTAAATTTATGATTCCTCTAATTTGCCTCAGTTTGCATGTGCCTTCCAGAATGTGAATGTCTTGCTATACAGTGTGTAATTCTACTAGTTAAATATCTGTCTATCTAATCTATTTGGGATAAAGACCAACAAAAACCCACCTCACCCACCACCAAATAAACAGTCGTCTAATCCAATATATAAGAAATACTGGCCTGATCATGAATATTGAAGAGTGGTATTTTGACTACCAATTTTACATGTTTTTATGAAACATTTAAGGGATGTTCAAAAGTAGTCAGACTTCACAAATTTTCTCTATTCCCTAATAGTGATTAAGAGCATAAACTTTTCATATCAGATGGATCTGAAGTCAACACCTGCGTCTATCACAGATTAGCAGTTGAATTGGGAAAGTTATGTAATGTTTTGGGGCTCCAGTTTTCTTATCTGTAAAATGGGGATAATAGGGTTGTTGGGAAATTAGATGAAAAATTATATACAGAGAAGAGCTCATCTGTAGATGTTACTAAATATTCTATTATATGCTGGGCACATTAATAGCAGTGCATTTAGCTACTGGTATTATTATTCTTATTTCCAATTGTCTTATTGCCCTGCTTTACTGACTTGCAGCTCCTTGAAACCCACTGAGCAATTCTCTCCCTGGTGATCACTTTACTGCAAAGTTCCAGTACCTCAGAGTGACAGTAATTTTCTTAAGTCTACATTATAACCAAACGGAACATTCTGGTAATTTTACTTAAATTCAAAGGGGAAATTTTGACTTCTGTAGTTATTAAGCATTCCCAGTGTTTTAAAAAGTAGTTAAATGTCATTTGTTATACTTTATGTCATATTCTCCATAGGAACATTTTTTATTATCTTAAAAATAATTTCTAAAATTCTGAAAATAAATAAATGAACAAAAACCCCATCATTAAATTTCTCATTGGACCATTAACTAACTAGAATATGAAATACATTTCACAATCACTTTGGAATTTGTATATTATTGATCTGTAGGACTCGATACAAGAAAAACATAGCTCTAAAGTAGACTTGGAGGGAGAAAAATGTTATTTTTTGTTTAAATCTTATACTAGTTACTCATCTCGTTCTACACTATACTCAGAGTAAGGACAATAATTTCTCATTTAATGAAAGTTAAATATTTAAAAAAACTTGAAATTTGTCACTAGACATTATAATGTATAAAAATGTAGTCACAGATTGACTATATTTGAAAATTCTTAATTATAGTTTTAAATTGGGTAAATGGTCATTAAGTTGGGTAATGGCCCCTTACAGAGGAATTGGTGATTGATACACAGTGACGTAAAGTTGCCATATTCAATACTGCTCTAATAAGGGATTTATCTTTGATCGATGTTTCTAAAATTAATGATTGGTTAGTTTAATTTAGTATAATACCTCATGGAGGCCCTATTCTCTGTTCTCAAATTTCTATTTTTAGAGACCAGCTTTAGCACAAGAACTATTTAAGATTCAGGTTCATGCAAATTCCCAATGGCAATTATCTCTTATTTGCAATATTTCTAGTGTACACATTAGTTAGTTTCCTATTCCAGAGACATTTTGACATCTTAGCATTATCCATTGCTGAACATGTGAAATTAACATAACATTTTTTAATATATTTTGGGGAAAAACTACCTTTCATCTAAGGATCAGGTATAATGAGCATTTAGTTGAATGACATTCTACCTTAGAGTCCAAAATGAACCCAATTTGAAGGTCAATTTCTTCCTTTCTTTCTTTGTTAATAACAAAATAACTCATTAGGTTTATGGTCAGATCATTAATGCAATCTCAATTATAGTCCTTCCAATTGCTTCAAATTGATAACATCCCATTTTCAAGAATCACTACCTGCAGAGAGGTTGTCAGATATCTCTATTCATGCTCATCAACTGTCCTGATGTCCTGGTGTTGCAAGAGAATGGTAACTCCCTAGGAGAGGTTCACACAAAATCAGACTCATCTAGGTGCTAATTAAAAATGCAGTTTCTTCAGTCTTACATCAGAGGTACTGAATAAAAAATTTTGAATGCAGAGCAATAAAACCTACATTTTAAATATTTCAAAGGTAATCATTTTCTTATGCACTAAGACATAACTGGTAAAGTCAATGGTTAGATCACCATATCAAGAAATACCCCATCAAATGTGTTTAACATGTAACTAACTGACCACCTAAATTGGATCACATATTTTCAGGTCTGGGTTACAGGCAATACATATAGACTGGTTGGAAGTAGCTAGAGTAAAAGCTGTATTAACCATCAAGTTGAAGTTAAAACAACAGCAGTTAAAACAACAGCACTGAAACTAGTTGAGGAGGAGAGTGATGCCTATTTTAGTAGGTAGAGGTGAAATACGCAAATGCTTATAAAATAAACAAGCCGCAGTTTCCTGGAAACTGGCAGAATCACTTTTTGAAAAGTGAGTGGTAGGGCAAAGGCAAGCATCAGTGTATAAGGAGGACTTAAGGACTTAAGCAGAACCTGCTCCCTGGAAGTCAGTTAGGGAAGGTAAGTGCAAACAACTGAGAAGCTGGAGACCCCAGAGAGAGGAAGAGCTTTTCCCTGAATCATTTTCCTACACATGACCTTCTCCGTTGCTTCAGTAAATACGCACACAGTTCAAAACATTTGCTTTGAATCTCTGTGGAATCGGCCTTGACTAAACCAATCGTGGTCCTGGGACCAGCAGCACAGGCCTCACATGGGAGCTTGTTTCATGCACAGAATCTCAGATCACCCACACACTGGCAGACGCAAGCCCACAGGTTAACCAGATGCCCATGGGATTCATATTTCCATAAAATTCTGAGAGGCACAGGCTTAAAAGCTTTTCAGCGCAAATATAAAGAAGTTATATCTGCCTTGTCACTACCTCGTGCCGCTTACTCTTCTCTCTTCCGAGCATGTTCTCCTTATCTACTTTTCATTCTGCTTCCCAACATCTTATAAGAAGCTTTCGTAGGGAACCAGGTTTTAGTAAACCCTCTCTCCTAAGAACATATATGAACTTTATTTAGACACTTCTACATTAATTTATATTTATGCTTTTCTTTTAATTGAGGAAAAATACTATGTTTATGTACATTTGTATCTTCAGCATTCAGCAGTGTGCTTGTCTTACAATTCATGATTTATGGAATTTCATGGATTTAAAAATCCAGATGATCTAGAAATCAAGTGATATGGTCAACAGCAAATCTTCATAGAAGAGTATTATGATGACAAAGAGGTCTGTTGCAAATACTAACTCAATCGACACTGAAAAATTAGGAAAAATTATATCATTGCGATGATGATTACTTTGTTTTCATTTCCAGTGATGTATCTGTTAATTGTTCACAGGCCTATTAAACTGGCATATGATCCAACGGTAGAATGTCAAAGAATCAGACTAAATTTCAATTTTTCCCTAATGTTTATTTTGTAAATTCAAGGAAAAAAATGAAATTATACTTTTAAATGAACAAATAAAGCCACATATGTCTGAAATGGAAATAACATGCATTTATTATTTAAAAAAATATTTCCCTTCTTTTCTTATTAGGTCTCCTGTGTAACTATTGCTGTAGTTAATATTTCTCTTCTGAAACTGCATAGCAAAAAAAAAAAAAGGCTAAATTATTCAATAACTGAAAACTTAGAGCTGGAATGACTTATACGTCTAAATTATAAATTTTATTTTAAATAATATGTGAGCTTATGCACACAGAGCACTATAAAATGTCAAATTCCCTCCTGAGAATTCTTCCTCAGGAAAATAACTGTATTACAGCATGATAGTAATTTAAAAGGACCAGCCATTGGATTAAAAGCAATTTTTATTGTTCTTTTTTCCTTTTAGTTTCTACAATAAACAAGCATTTCTATTTTAATAACATGTTTTAAGTGAAATGCAACAAAAAGTATCCTCTAAACACCAGCAAATATTCATTAGACTACACAATGTACAATGAAGACACAGCTTCGAGCTATGGCTACACAGTCTATGAATGTGATTATTTTGCCTCTTCAGTGACAAAATCAGTCTGATGTCAGATTAGTATGCACTTTGTCAAACCATGTTAAATGTAACCAGTTTAACTGACTTTATTGTTTTAAATCTATCTGATTAAATAGCATGTTTACTTTAGTTTTTAAAATATTTAAATGTCAGGGTGAAAAAAATAGTACAAGAGGACTTATAATAAACACTTGTTCTTTCATCATCTTCTTCCCACCGACGCCAACCCTACTGTTCCATTTTAATCTCTGATGGTTATTTCAGTAATTTAAAAGTGTAAGCTTAAACTACTATTTCCTAATTGAGATAAAACCCTCCTGCTATGTAAGGTGATAGTTTAACTTATGCCTCACCTCCTTTTTCTTTCCTCTTCTTCCTCATTTATATAGTTTGTCTGAGGTCTTGTATAATCAAATCTCTATTACTACTTCATGTTCCATTTACTTTCCACATTATCACTTGGCATTCTATTATGTAAGATGAAAATATTAGCACACTTACATTTTCTCATTCCTTTCATTTGCTAGTTTTTATGAGATGGACCAACTCTTTTTCATTTCCAAAGCGTGTGTATATTGACGTGCATATGTGTATTTAAAATTTTTTTGCCATGCCTATGTTTCTCTTGATCAAACTTTTTAGAGTTCTTACTATTTTATTGGTATTTTTAAAAACTGGGTTCTGGGGCTTCCCTGGTGGCGCAGTGGTTGAGAGTCCGCCTGCCGATGCAGGGGACGTGCGTTCGTGCCCTGGTTGGGGAAGATCCCACATGCCGCAGAGCGGCTGGGCCCGTGAGCCATGGCCGCTGAGCCTGCACGTCCGGAGCCTGTGCTCCGCAACGGGAGAGGCCACAACAGTGAGAGGCCCGTGTACTGCAAAAAAAAAAACAACAAAAAACAAACCTGGGTTCTGAATGTGTTGATCATCTCCTTTCATAGCATTCTTCCCTTTGATGGTAGTAATTAGGATTTTTTTTTAGTTGTCTTCTATTTACTATCAAATGTCTCCTTCCTTCCCTGTCAGTTGTTTTTTTTTTTTGGTTGGCTTATATAGGTATTTCTCATTCTGCTGGTGACCCTTTGATATCCACATAAGAATAAGAACAGCGTTATTAATGCTAGTATTCTCCCATAACCAGCCCTAATGTGGAGTGCCAGGATTTGTGCTCTTGTTAAATCTCTCCTCTTACTAAGAAGATAGGGAAATGCCATATGCATCGGCAGGGTTTGATAAGCAGCATGAATTCAGCAGAGAGAGAGAACTAGCCATTAGATTATTTACTCTCAAAATTGTAGAATAAAGAGTTTTATTCTTTGATGTCTATGCTAACAGTGGGAGCCTTAGTTCTCTACAGTCTGCAAAATATGTTTAGTGTAATGTCTTCTAGGTTTTGCTCAGGAGAAAACACCAGGATGTTGGTAGCTGTTAGTGGAATAACTAGGGGCTGGGAGAGGGATTGTGAAGAGTAGGAGAGGAAAGCCCTAGAGCAGCTGTTTCATAGGCAGCTTTCCAATGAACTTCCGTTTGAACTTCCGAACTTCAGCCCCTTTCTCAACTAATCACCCAGTACTGTGGACACCAAGACTGAAGTCTTTCTACAGTTCATTCACTGGAGCTCCCTCCCACATTATTCTGGCTAGCATATCATTAATATTATTATTATTCTATTTTTTTCACTTATTATCAGGCTTCCGTCAACTTTCTGCCTTTTTTAATGTGTTGAAATATACTCATGGACCTGTCTTATTCTTTTGGCTGCTGCTATGGATTTACTTTGTTCTCTTCCCAATTACTGTTATAGCTTAAGAATTATGTTAGTTCAAATGTATAGGTTGAGATAACATTTAATTCAGAATGCTACTAAGAATCTAAATAAGATTTAGAACACTGGTAAAAACTCTTTCACATCCTAACAATGTAATGCCATAAGAAACAATAATAATAATCATGATAACTTCTACACACAAAAAATTAGTATGCATTCCCCCAAATTGGGCTGGGTGTGGTTTTCCTTCTCTCTCCAGGGTGCCTCTTGGTATGTTTTTTTTTTTTTTTTTTTTTTTTTTTTTGCGGTACGTGGGCCTCTCACTGTTGTGGCCTCTCCCGTTGCGGAGCACAGGCTCCGGACGCGCAGGCCCAGCGGCCATGGCTCACGGGCCCAGCAGCTCCACGGCATGTGGGATCCTCCCAGACCGGGACACGAACCCGTGTCCCCCGCATCGGCAGGCGGACCCCCAACCACTGCGCCACCAGGGAAGCCCTTGGTATGGTTTTTATGTGATTATTATGCCAGCAAAAATGCAACTGTTTATAGGTCATGTTAAAAAAATACATCCAGCTGAATCTAAGGGACACATAACTAAGCATTCTGTATTTAGAATATACAGAATATATTTTAAACATTATTTTGCATGCTTTTATCATGCAAGACAATGGATTATATGTTTCACATGCCAGAGGTTATTTAATATTGACCACACCCCAATTACCACATGTTAGAATATTTACTCTCTTTTTACAAATGAGGAAACTGAGACTCAGACTTATTAAGTAATTGTATCTGTTATGCTTCTAATAGTAGTGGCTCCTCAACGCTACAGCTTGGGCAGCTATGGAGAAAAACAAGGCTCTACGGCTAGAGCTGACTCTGGGAAACTTACAGCCAGGCTGATGAGACAGAATTGAAGCAATGGGAGCCTGAGCTCCAACGAGAGCAGGGTGTGATCCCTCATCCTGTTCCTGGCTATGGCTGTCATGGAGTCAAGCTCCTAGAAAGGGAAGCAAGGCTTCATCCAGGACCATGATGATGCCATTCAGATGATGAAAATTCATGCTCTTGACAGACCATCTCACGGCAGATATATTTAATCTAGGCATGCAAATTTTCTGAGCAAAACAACAGAGTGGAGAGACTGATTACACCCAAACCTGACATCTCTGGACATAGGGACTGACACAGACACAAAGACCAGTCTAGCAACAAACCATCTCAAACTAATCTGAACACAATGATTGTCCAATCTGCACCCTCCCCAGCACCCAGCACTCTAGAAGCTCCCTGCCTTGCCTAGGCTTCCAACCCCTGCCCTCCTCGCCAAGAAAAGTAATCTGGGCTGAGGTCATCTTCCATATGCAGAAGGTGACTGTCCATGCTCTGCTATATAACATACCTAGGCTCATGTGGGCAGTTGTGTGCATGTGCTCATTCTAGCCAGCACCCAGTGATCTCCTGAATAGCACAACTGCAAATTTATAGTCTGGTGACAGGTGACGGAACATGATTTTATTTTTAAATATGCATGCATTTCTGAACATTAACTTTATTTAAAATTAATCTTAAATTTCTAAATTGTTAACTGTCATATTTTGAAGTTAACATGTCTATGTAATGTCTATTAGAATTCTGTTAATTTTGACTGTTTTAAGAACAGATTTTTCTTCCAGCAGAATCTGCTTCTACCTTTCAAAACATGCATTTAATGTGTTGCTCTCTTAGACTTTTATTATTTTATATTGAGAAAAAGATCATAAATTATATTTGAAATATGGAATACAACTCAGCAATAAAAAGGAATGAACCATTGATGCACAAGGCAGCTTACATGAATTTCAAGGGCATTAAGCTAAAGAAAATAAAGTCAAACTCAAAAGGTCATGTAATGCATGATTCTATTTATATAATCGTATTGAAATAACAAAATTATAGAGATGGAAAACAGATTAGTGGTAGCCAGGGGTTGGCAGTGGTGGGAAGGGAATGGGTATTATAAAGCAGTAGCACAAGGGATATTTGTATTGATTGTGATTATTTTTTATCTTGATTAGTTTGCTGGTTACAGGAATCTCCAGGTGATGAAATGATATAGAACTTTATACACATATTGCACCAATGTCACACTGCTGGACTTGATACTGTATTCTAATTATGTAAGATATAACCACTGGGGGAAAGGGGGTTAGGACTCTTTTGTACTATCTTTATGACTTTCTATGAATCTGTAAATACTCGAATAAAAGAGGTTTAAAAAAAGAAAATTGAAAGAAACATTTAAATAGAAAAAAGTACATTATATTTAGAAAAAAAATACAATTGGCTAGTACAATGTATGTTTGCTTGATACAACTACTAGAGAGACAGCACAGCCTGCTGGTTAAACACATGAACTCTGGAGGTCGATTACTTACAAGCTTTGTGACTTCGGGCAAATTTTTTAACCTCTCTGTCCCTCAGTTCCCTTATCTATAAAATTTACATAATAGAGGTACCTACTTTGTAGGGTTGACATGAAGACTAAATGCATTTCAATTTGTAAGGCATATAAGCAGTGCTAAGAACATCATAAGGGGCTTGTTAGGTATGTAAAAATATAGACAGTAATATTGTTACTATAAGAGTTTAAATAATTAATACAACAAATATGTATTGATTGCCTATTATTAGGCAGACACTATTCTAAGTGCTGGAGATAGAGCTGTTAAAAAAATAAAGCCCCTGGTCTCTTCCTGGAATTTACATTCTAGAAGAAAAGAAAGAAAATAAGCAAATTAATAGGTGATATAATAGCAACCTAAGTTAAAAAATAGAAGAAGAATACAAAGGAAAGCTGGGCAAAGGTTAGAGAGTGGCGGAGGCTACTGTTTGGGTACGGTGGTCCGGAAGGTGCCCTCTAAGGAAAAAACATCTATCTTGAGCTGAGATAGTAATGAGGTGAGGGGATAATGAGGCAGGCACACGATTGATGTGTCCAAGGAAGAGACTGGATTCCAGTGTGGCTGAAGTGGCGTGAAAGAGGGGAAAGTAATGAAACAGAGGTAGTCAGAACCGAACCATTGAGGCCTTTAGGGCATGGTGTGGACTTTAGGTTTTATTCTGAAATGGGAAGTCACTGGAGCATTTTAAGCAGGAAAATGAAATGTGTGTTTTAAAAGAAACATCTGTGTTTTAAAAGAAACACACTGTATACCTTATCACCAGCAGATTGTAAGGACGCAAGAGCAGCAAAAGGCAAATGAATTAGTTTTCTATTGCCACTATAAAAATTGCCAAAATTTGGCACCTGAAAACATCAAAAATTAACTATCTTACAGTTTGAGAGACCAGACGTTCAAAATTAGTTTCCCAGGCCTAATATCAAGGGGAAAAATCTTTTTCCTTGCCTTTTCTATCTTCTTGTGGTCACCTGCACTCCTTAGCTTGTGGCCCCCTTTCCTCCCATCTATCCAAAATGTTGCTTTTATTGTCTCCTACTTCCTTCTTTGACCTTCTTGCTTCTTGCCTGTAAGGATCCTTGAGATTCCATTTAGGTTCCACTTGCATAATCCAAGATACTCTCTCCATCTCAAGACTCTTAATTAAATAACAGCTGTAAAGTCCCTTTTGGTATATGAGGTAACATTCACATGTTCCAGGAATTAGGACATGAATATCTATGGAGCCATTATTCAGACCACCACAGTACAATTCTTAGACAGCTATTGCAAAAGTCCAAGTCAAATGTAGGTGGCTTGAGTTTGAAGATAGTGGAGGAGGTGGGGACCTATTCAAGATAAATTATCTTTGGAATAGGCCTTAAAAATGACAGCAAAGTTATAGTGAAGCCATAAGTCTTTGGTCCACACGATCCGGAGGTGTATTTTTGTTGTTTGTTTGTTTTAGGGAGGATAAGAAGCAATGGTCTAGAAGAGGAAATGAGAATTATCCAAGACAAAACTCCACCTCCAGTGGCATGTGTGAGGCAAAAGGATAGCCACCAGTTGAGAGGGATGAATGGGATCAGGATTCTTGAAGTTGCCAGGTTTCAATTAGAGCAAAAACATAAACAAATGATAAGGAAGAGACTGAATATTGTGTGGACGCCTCCTGGAGAACGGGTGCAACTCCTCTTCCAACATCTAAAATTTGTTTGGATGCCCAGACTATGCCACACATGCACCAAGAATTTATGAAAAAGTTTACTGCTCGTACAATGGGACTTTCTGGAGAGAGTTGAACAGGCACCCAAGATCCTTAACAGCTTAAGTGAAGAGAGTGGTGGTGGCATTAGTATATGTTGTGGAAAAAGGTTGCTGCTGGGTGACAACTCCCATGCCTGCCCTGGGCTTTGCAGGGCTTGAACTTCCATGCCGGTGCCAAGGGATGGAGCACCTGGGCTTTCCCATCATCTTGTCAGATGTGGTGCAAAAGGGGAAGGTGGAGGTGTGGGACCTGAAAGCTGTCAGTGTGAAGTCAGACTTTAATTATACTGAGGATACAGGAAATATTGCCAGTGACAGGCCATGGGTTCCATAGGGCACAGTGGAACGTCTACTGCCAGGGTCTCATTTGTGGTAGTCTGAGTCAATTTAGGAGACATACAGACAGAGCCATGAAGATAAAGTGTGACCGGAAAAGGCTGAGCTTCTTCTGGTAACTGTGGTAAATTGGGATGCAGAGCATATTGGAACTAGTTCTAATTATGACCTCTGTTGGAAATGATAATAATAATAACTGCCCTATAACCTGTACTACAATTAAAATGACAGTATTTTTTTCAAATTTAATTTGTTAATCCTAAACAGCCTATTGATGTATGTATTTTTCCCCTTTTAGAACTGAAGTAACTTAGGATCAGAGAGATTATTTATCCACGGTTTTATAGCTGGTTAATGTCAGCTTTGGGAACCCAATCCAGGAAAGTGTGATTTTAAAGGCTATTCCCTTTCAATCACACCACGCTGCTTTCTTCAGATGCGAGTAGCTAAAATTTACCATGATTTCACCTAGTAATTTCCATTCACTTAGTAGAGAGGCATCTTGGTTGAACAATTTGCTAATATTGATTTGATTCACCAAGGAAGTTCTAGCCTGAAGAACATAATATATTTTCAAAATGTTTCTTGTTGCTCTCTGATGCCAACATATCTGAATTACAAGTGAAAAGGCAATCACAAGCCATCATCTCCAGATATTCTCACGTCATGTAGCTACTGACTTTGACAATTACCAGACCCACTCCTTGTATGGTTCCTCCTCTAATTACATATACAAAGACAAGAGCTGATAGTAAATTCTTCACTGTTTTCTGTTGAAGGTTCCATTCTGCAATGATTTATCACATATCAATTTTAATTCTTGTTGACCTAAAGTTTGTCACGCACCATTTCTATTCTGTTGTACTTTTGGGTGAATGAAAAATGTTTCTAAACACCTTTATTTAATTTTTGTTGTTGTAGTTGTTGTTGTAAACATGAGAAGATGAATGTCTGTGATTTCAGGACTAAGAGTGAAGGCCTATTAAACTCCATATGCAATCAGTAACACCATCTCCAATGATGTATAAATTGTTATGATTTTGAGTTGACATCTTGCTGAATCTGAATGAGCCGTAGCGCTATGTACAATGTCACTTTTAAAAACAGGTTTCATATATCTGAACACATACACTGCACAAAGTGGAAAAAAATGGTCCTATAAAAGCAGTAAAATAAGCACTTAACTGCGTCACAAAAAGATATTAGGGAAAGGCCTGACGATTATCTACTATATTCGAGTCAATTAAAATTGTTTTTTTTTTCTCTTCAATGTGAAAAATGGTCACTTACAGTAAATACATTTAGAAAATAGCTTAGAAAATGTGAAGGCCCCATAAAACTATTTAATCAATATTGAGAAAGTCACTCTAAGAATTATGGATAGATTGAGAAAAGAAAGTTGCCCCAAATAATGATGTATGACAGATTACAGAGTTAATTATACTTAAAAATAAAAAAATGAACAGAAATATTTGGGGTGCTTCTCCAATGAGACTGAGATCTTTTTAAAGTTTATGGCCACATCCATTTCATTTTTTGTTTTCTCTGCAGTTTTTGTTAGAAGACTGATTAGAGATAGTAATCAGCATTTTCATAGTTTTGTACACTTGACAAAGAATATTCATCTCTACTGTCTCATATTAGGAAAGAATGATCCTGATCTTCACCTAATAGCTTAGATAACTAAGCTCTGAAATGAACAGATTGGCTCAAGGTCACACACCAATCTGAGACAGTAACAGAAATCATTTACCCCAAATTCTGTACTTTTCTTCTATATTATTCTGTGAATTATGGAAGCAGAAATGTTTTATTAAATATAGATATACTGCTGCTAGCATATAAAGCAGGTATATAGTAAATATTATTGTGTGATTACAGAATATTTTGTATTTTGATAATATATCAATAAAGAAACAAGAAAAAGACATCTCAAAGTCATTGCACATACTGGTATATTTCATGTATAATTTATAATCATAAAACATAGGAACTGATTCATGGCTCACACTTATGTTTTAAAGTTCCCTACCTGAATGTCAGACACTAAGTCTTCTCTTTCTTTTTTCTCATCTACAACACCAAGAATTATGTCACATGCACAGTAAGTGCTTATTGTTGTTAAAGAACATTCAGATTCAGGGCCAATATGAGTGTAAATGCACTAATGAATAGTGATCTAAAAGAAATGCCCTTAGAATATCATGATAATGTACAATGCCATAAATATTTCACTTTTTTTCCCTAAAGTGATTGAGACTAGCTTAGAGACTGAAAAATAGAGGTAGATAATTTTTTCTTAGGCCAGCATACTTTTTTAATTTAATTAAGCCAGCATTTAATAACCATAAGATACTACTTAAATTTGGATTTTTAAATTCTCTGGAATACTGGAAAATCTGGCTCTCCATTACCAAATGTCATTACCCAGTTGGTCATGAAAATCAGCTTGCTCATGTGGGCAACTCTTTTATTCTCTTGTTTGCTGCTTTCTCTGACTGGATCAGACCAGTGTCTGGTCTGGCCCTTGACACTCAAGTGTTTTACCTGCCTGGTCCTTGTAAGCAAGTGAGTTTGTAATTTTATGCAAGAGAGAAGTACTCCTTGACTCAGATTTAAAGGGAAGTGTGTAGTAAAAGGAAAAAAAAAAGAGGACTAGTTTATTTTTTAAACTTAAAGAAATGAAACAAGTACCTCAACGGGAATACAATTCTACCTCATTCTATTCATTTTCAAGCTGTTTTCCAAGATCTGTATCTCTTCTGCTTCCTACTTCCTCCCAGGAAATCAGTACAACTATCTCTAAGTAAATCTGCATAAAGTACTAACATTTAAAAAATGATAATACAGAACTGTAAAGAACAGAGACAAAGAGTTTTGAAGAGATACCCTGCACATGTCCTTAAATTTTCTTAAAAATCACTAAAACACGCCTTGAAATAAATGTCTGTGGTTAGCTTAGCCCTCCACTTTCCAACTTCTGTTGCATGATGGTCAATGGAACTTCAGCATTAAAGTTAGTGTCATTTTAATGATTTAATGTGTTTAAATTTAAATTGCAAATTTTAAATTATGGATTATTATTAATTCTTAGTGACACAGATTGAACATTTACATCAGTAGTTCATGTTTATGATATTGTTCAATTCATTAAATATCTCAAATTGCATGTAGTACTTTACAGAACCTGGAACTTATTTTATAAATATTCTGAAAACTATAAACAGAACATATTATTTTGAAACTGTCCATATAGGCAGTAAAAACTTTAATGTTTGGCTTATAAAAAATGTGTTAGCTCTCAAAAGGTAGAGCTAAAATTTCATTCCTCTTAATAATTTGCTCTCAATGTTACTACCATGTTGACTTACCCACAGTAGCTACAGTGTCTGCCCAACTGCAAAAAGCAGGGGCCACTAGGACACAGTTTTTGACTCTAGGAGAGCACAAGACGTATTATGACAAGTGTGTTAAGAAAATGGGATTGCCACAATACTAAAGAAAAAGTTTATTACAGATAATTGCTTGCTCTGTTTATGCTGCTTCTGTAGAGCTAGGATAAGTAATTTAGGTTACAGAGATTTATAACTGTTTCATGAAGATGTATGAAATCCCAAACTTGCAAGCTTTCTTAATCCACCTATAAATCATTTTATACATTTAATTTCTTCCTGTATAAATTTTACAGGACCATATACAGGCAGAAAGTTTAAATTACTACATGCTTTCTGAAGAGGGAGATATCTCTGGATTTTTTCCCACATGTTTCCTATCTAATACATGATATAAATTCCAAGAGTTCAGCTGTAAATAGTTAACAAATGCTATTTTATTGCTCAAACATCTGCAGCTCTCAGGTACTAGACAGACTATCTTTGAGATAGATCTATCTCAAAGTTGGGTTTGTCTACACTGCATGAGACTATAATATTATATGTCCCATAAATCTCAAAAATAACAAATTCTAATCCAAGATCAGACCAGTATATTATCATAAAGATTTGATCTACAAGTGGGACGTGATTGACTTTCAACTTGCATACTTGAACTAAAATCATTATTATACCTATAGTCCTGTGCATTGCTAGATGTAGAAAACAGTGGTTCCAATTTCCTGGAAACTTTTAGACAGTTTTCCTATCTTGGTTTACTAAAGGGATGCCACTGGATCCTAGGATATTGTGACAGGTCCTAACCGTGCTCAAGGAAAAACATTCTCACAGTCAGATTTATGCTGGTAACCTAATCTTTGAAAACACCTTACCTTAGGCCCCAGGGAACTTGTATTATTATTTTACTACTGGGAGTTCCAGCAGTGTTTAACCTAATTCTGTGGAAGTATCAGACTTATTCTATGTGACTATCTGCCTGCACGTGACTTGATATAAAATGGGCAAGTTAAGTAAAAACACAATATATTTTGTTCATCTTGATTTATTGGGATTGGGGGAGTGGGGGTAAGGAGGTGGTGATAGGCCTAATTAAGTATAGCATATATATTTATGACTCTTTTTCAAGCAGATATTTTAACTACCTTGTTGACCAAACATATTAATAATCAGAATAAGACTGAAAATCAAATTTGAACTCCTTGGGAAACCCTGTGGATTTGACTTATCTTCCAAAGTAATGAATCTAGGGCATGCAGTTTTGTTCAAAGGGGCTCACTGAAATGGGACTTTGATTTATTTAGCTGGTGTCTTGTGTTTTCTCCATCAACAAGAACTTCTTGGGAAAATGCAATTTCCTTTTGACACAATTGGAACTTTTTATAAGGGCTCTATCTCCATTCATTTCTTCTACCTTTTCTTTAGAGAAACAAAGCTTTCACACTGTGAACAATTTAATTTATGAAGAAGAGCATGTCTGTTCATGCAAATACACAAATTAGGAAAGTACTGACTAACTTTTATATTTGACTGCACTACAAAAAAGGTTATTATATATAAACATTAAAATACTTATTGCAGGGCTTCCCTTGTGGCACAGTGGTTGAGAGTCCGCCTGCCGATGCAGGGGACGCGGGTTTGTGCCCCGGTCCAGGAAGATCCCACGTGCCGCGGAGCGGCTGGGCCCGTAAGCCATGGCCGCTGGGCCTGTGCGTCCAGAGCCTGTGCTCCACAACGGGAGAGGCCAAAGCAGTGAGTGGCCCGCGTACCACAAAAAAAAAAAAAAAAACTATTGCAATTGCAGTCAAGCCTTTAAAAAGAATCAAATTTTTAATCTGTTTCTGCTTTAAATAGGTAAGTTTAATCAATTATATATGGGTTGCAATGTAAATTTTTTATTTTAAAATATCTTTTGGGACTGATTTATGTCAGAAAAGATTTTTTGCTATCTCTGCCTTAAATGTTTCCCACATATAAATTAATGAATTTGATTCATACTGACCAAGCTTTTCGTAGGTATATGGCATATCCATTGCTGGAATATTAAGCCTTATTAAGTCTACCTCTTAAAATAGGAAATGACATTGACGACTGCTTATAAATTATGAGTCTAATTCATTTGAGAGGCCGATAAAAATTTTAGAAACTCCTTAAAAAGTAAATACTAGATCTACTTTGTGCATGCACATGTGAGTGTTTGTGTGTCCAGTTTTAAGGATCCTTCTATGCTTGGATAAGTTTGCACAGAACCAGGAGTTAACAATGCAGTTAGCTATGGAGCTGCCCTGAGCAAGTCATTTGATCATTATTGACATCATCTAGAAAATGAGGGAGTGAGTTACTAAGTTTCCTTTGGACTCCAAAATTCCATGAACCTATGTACTTTAAGGCAGAGTTTTTCCAATTATAGTATACTTCAGAATCAATGAGAAGGCTTATTAAAATATCAATTGCTGGGCCCCACTCCAGAATTATGGATTCAGTAGTTCTGGAGATGGGCCATGAATCTGCATTTCTGACAAGTTCCAAGGTGATGCTGATATAGATCTGGGGACAGTGTTTTGGGAACCAATATGCTGAAGATCGACTAAAGTGTTAGTTTACCAACACACCAGAGTTTCACAATCGTGAAGTTAATGGAAGGTAAAGTTATCTGATTTCAACAAGTAGATAAGGGACAGCTCTTCACTAAATTTAGTGCCCTCCCCCCACTTAATGAGCAATATTTACAAACTAAATATATCTTCAAAAGTATCTCCTACATATAAGAGATCTTATAGTGTAATTGCAGACTCACCTATTATTCTTAATACCCCAGTAGAAAATGATATTTAATTAAAGATAAAAATAAAGATAGGTAGATAGGTGTGTAGGTAAAGAAGTGACAACATTCTTCACGTTGCCACTGAATATACTACGGTCCCTAAAGAAATTTTAATTTTATTTAAGATACAATAAAAAAAATTAGAGTTAAGTGCCTCTCCATTACTGCACTTCAGGTTACCTGTTGGGACACTCACACAAGTAGTTACCTGTGCTAAAATGGTACCACAGCTGGTTATCAACTTGCATTTTAAAGCAATAAGTTAACAAAATTGTATTATGTTTATTGTCATCAAATATAACAGGCAACATTAATCTTCTAGAATTTAATTTTACTTCAATTTTAATTCTATTCTCCATTGCCATAGGGATTTACAAAAATTTTTTCACACTTGACTTTATAGTTTACTCATAAAAAAATGATATGTTGCTGTACTAATTTTCTAGTTGATAGTTCTAGTATCACCCTCTTATTTTTCAACATTTTACATGTAATAAAAGTTCTAGGCTACTAAATTTTGACTTAGTTTAGAAAAAACATGATGCCTCAAATATTTCCCTAACAAGATAATCAATTCAACTAGTAACACTACCACCATAAACAAAAATACTTTCCAGTTATATGCCAATATCTTATTAGAAATAATGACATTACTTAATCTAAATTTAACACTGATTAATTTTGAATGTGGTATTACAGTAGCTTGGTTGCTTTAGGGACAAGACTAATTGCAGAAAAAACTGAATTCTAACAGGATGAGAACTGGGTTTTACATTCATAACAATTCTGTTTCAAGAAGCTCTTTCATTTCATCTCATAAAATTTTATGTAGCATGTACATTGTACCAGTCCTTGAAAAGAGAAAGTTAGTTCTAGTATCTTGAATTAAAAAAAATTACAATATAGTAAGTAAAAGACAAAGACAAAGAAACTATTAGAATTTGATGATAACATGTAGCAACAAACATGCTTATAGTAGAAGAATATCTCAGAAATGGATTAATGTCTGGGCGTGGGAATGGCATGTTTCACAAAAAGATTGATAGTTGATTGTGTTTTAAGTAACTTTTTGTTTGTTGGTTTGTTTAAGGTTTGACAAGAGTCATAGCAAGGACTCTTCCATGGAGAGAAAATAGATGCACATGGTCATGGAAAGCATGCATGTTCAGGGAACTACAATTTTGTGATGATAGAGGGTGTAATAAGACATGAATGTCAAGAGGGAGGCAGGAATCATGTCAGGAAGGGCCTCTTCTGCCTTGTTTGGGAGATTTATGAAAAGGGATCTCACGAAAGAGTTTGAAGCAGGTGAGTTTGAAACAGGCCAGTTAAAAAGATAACAATATATAGAATAAACAAAAGGGCGATGAGTCTGTGGATA
Organism: Mesoplodon mirus; assembly: GCF_964341445.2. NCBI lineage: Eukaryota > Metazoa > Chordata > Mammalia > Artiodactyla > Ziphiidae > Mesoplodon > Mesoplodon mirus. Next base: position 57,260,276 of record NC_138984.1, read on the forward strand.
AAGCAATTAAGTAGGCTCTTCAGAAAACTACTTGAAAAACAATAAGCATTTGATCTAAAAAAATGAGAAATAGAATAAAGATTTCCAAAATACTAAGAAAATTAGTGGCTGATCAGATAATGGTGGGCAAAGAGTCACAGTAGTCTATGATGAATCCCAGATATTTTCCTTAGATGACCAGGACAATGTTGATGCCAGTGTCTCAGGATACTGGTAGAGGAATGGATTAGAGAGAGTTTATTCTTATGTAACTGGCTATATTGAACCTAGGGGCCAGTTTAATATTGAACTAGAAGTATTTAATAAAAAAGTGGACATATAGGTAGGATCATTGGAGGGGTTGGGGTCAAAGATCAATATATGATATTGATCACAATACAGTAAATAAAGCATGAATGTGTGCACAGTAATAGATTAACATGAGAAGATGGGCAAGAACGGAACCCTGAGAACAACAACATATAAGGGCAGGATTATAGGTGCCTCAAAAGAAAAGGAGGAGCATTCAGAAAGGAATCAGGAAAGCCTAAAAAAAAAAAAGCCAGGATGGAAAATTTTTGAAAAAAAAATCTTTTCTTTCACTCATCTATTAATTCAGCATATATTGAATACATATTTACTGTATGTCCCATTACTCTCCTGGGGTTATAGTGGTATACAACGTAATCATGATTCTAACCATCATGGAGACTGCTGTTCAATGGGAAGGAATAACAGTTAAGAAAAAAAAAAAGTAGTAATAATAAAGCACAAGGCGTAATGTGAGCTCACAGGTTAAATTCCTGACCTACCTTGTGGGAGATCAGAAAGGTTTTCCGGAGAACATAACTTTTAAGTCAAAACCTTAAAGGCTGACTAATGAGTAACCCAACAATAAGGACAGGAAGTGTACTACAAGCAGACTGAGCAGCAGGTGTGAAAGCCCAGAGGTGAGGGAGATCGTAGCATGTTTAAGAATCTAAAAATTTGTATGACTGGAAAGTAGAATGGCTGAAATGGGATTGAAGCTCTCATCTTACTTGATTTGTAAGGAATAATTGATGCTGGTGACCATTTTCTCCTTGAAACACTATCCTTCTTAGCTTCTCTGATATCACACTCTGCATTTTTCTTCTGACTCTCTGCACTCTTACTGTCAATCATTTTTTATCATGTCACCCTCCTTTATAAAGCCTTTAAATCAGTCTTCACTGTATACCACCTATCCGCATAATCTCACCTACTCCCATAGCTTTCATTGGCATCGCCATCACCATTATACAACCCTCCTGTATGCTTTTCTCTAGTCCAGATTTCTCTTCAGAACTCCAGACACAATCGTCCAACTGCCAACTTGGCATCTCCCTTTAGATAGTTATCATCTCAAATTGAACATATACAAAATGAAACTGATCTTTTGTGCCAAATCTCGCTTATAGCCACTACTCTTCATCTTAGGACAGGTTCAGCCATTCAAACAGACATGCATCACAGATATACGGCAGACATTCTTGAGCTCACCACTTTCCTTAACTTATATCCAAGACTGTAAGAGTAATTTATAATAAAAGTAGTTTGAAGTATCTGTCCTTCTGTTTTTCTTTTCTCCCACTTCAAGCAAGGCTTTTTATTCCATCCCTCAAGAATGTTTATTCCAAGACTGAAAGCAGTCTTTTATTTAAGATGATGGTTCTTTCTGTCTTTGATAACAGCTTAATTGTGGTTTCAGACTAAAGAGAGGTCAGCGCTTTGAGGTAAAAGAAAGCACTACCAAGGATGTGAACTCTGAGAGTAGATGTCCTAGGAAGGAGGTGGGAATTTAAGTAAGGTACAAAAACAAGAAGTGGAACTCTGGGATTGTACAATAATAATAGAAAATAAGCTTTGCAAATTAAGATTAGAGGTAGCTCTAAACACATGTGTTTGGTATGATTCTTAGTCTACAAATGTAACCATGAACCAGAAGTAGCCTCTCTGTATTCCATACCCCCTCACACATACACACACAGCCACGCAATAACAGCTTACCTCAGTATGTTGTAGCTCCCATGATGGGGAAAGGGATTCTAATCTCCAGTCTTTTGCCATCAATTCTCACATCCTCACTGCACTCAATTTTCTCAACTGATTTTCAAGGTTCTATAAAATTGGGCTAGAATACTTGTAGGCACCTGCAACGTGCCAACAAATGAGTGTCTTATTCTAGAAACACACTTGAAAATATCACCTATTATAGAGAGTGATGGTGGTTTTGTTTTCATTTTGTGAGACTCCTCTGAAAGATAAATAGTCCTAGATATCCTAGATGAATACATTTGCTTATGGTGTATAAGAGGAGTTACTTAATGGAAGGGAAGCTATGTTATAAAAATATTTTTCTCCTCTAATTTGAAGGCCCATATATAATCAGTCTTGAAATATTTATATCCCCCTAGTAACTGAGTGACCCAACCATCTGTCACTGAACACAGTCTTGATATAATAATAGGCTGATGCTGATACAGGAGAACTTCTAAGTTTAAAAGTCCTTTAACTGATGTATTATGTCTACTTGAGAGTTTTGGGAAACTAGAACTCTGATCACATGCTATATATCTTTTCCTTCTTTTTTTTTCTACTTGTATTTAAGTTTCAACAGCTCAGACCTAGAATCAAGGTCAAACCTTGATAATTTCTGTCACTATCTTTGTGACCTAGAGTAAATCACCTAATTATGTGAACTTCATTTTTCTTTTTCCATTAAGTTGTAGATGATCTCAGGGACCTCTCTAATTTTCACCATTTTATGATGTAGTATATATATGTATATATAAATAAATATATATATATATATATATTTCTAATTGCTTCACTTTTTGTATGTTTGAAGAGTAAGGTCCATCAAAGAAAAATCAATTAAATATGTTTGAGACAAGGATCATATAAGTATTTACTTTTTCCTCATATATGTAAGAATATTTATGACTAGGGGCAGGCAGGCTTGCTTTTTCAAACATCTGTGTCATTACTGTTCTGGTTATCTATTGCTGCATTACAAAATATTCCAAAATTAGAAGCTTAGAACAACGATCATGTCTTTTTCTCAGTTGTCCATAAGCTGGGCAGTGCTTATCAGTGTTCTTTGTGGCAGTAGCCAGGGCAACTTGACTGAGACTATTTGATCTACTTCCAAGACTTCTCCCCCCATAGAGGGCAAAATGGTACTGCTGTTGATTGACAGTCAGACTATCAGTTGGAAGCTTTGATTCTTCACCATGTAGGGTCACTCCAGGAACTGCTTGGGCTTCCTCACAACATGGTCACTAAATTCTAAGTGTAAGTATTCCAAAGGGAACAATTTGGGAAGTCAGCATTTCAAGAGGCTCAGGCAGAAGCTTCATGTCTTCTTGTGATCTGGCATCAAAAGTCCAAGAAAGTCACTTGCACTGCATTCTTTTGGTGAATCAAGTCATAAAACCAGCCAAATTCAATGGAGGAGTCCAACTACTCTAAATAAGAAAAATAATAACGTCTGTGCTTATCTTTAATTTACTGCAGACTGTCTCCCTCAAGACACTTTATTAAGAACTGCTAACTAAGGCCTCTACCTTTTCCTTCAGTTACATTTTCCATCTAAGGTGGAGTTAATGATGATTTGATTAGGTTTATATAATTTCCTGTTTCCACTGTAATGAGATAGACATAAAAATCATTAATTATAATTTGAAATGCTGAATTTAAAAGTAGAATGAGATATATACAAAGAGCTGTGGAAACACAGGAAAGGCGTTCACCAACCTTGAAGCTACAGAAGGCTTCAGAGAGGAAGTAACAATGAACTAATTCTTTAATTAACTAATTAAGAATTAACTAATTCTTTAACGATTCAGAGTATGCTGCCAGATTCATCATATACCCATGCACAGGTGTATACTATGAACCACATACAGCTGCACTGGGAAGATCCTGAGTTGTCATGTGGGAAAGGGCAAAATTTATTCTAGGCACTCAGAACAGTATTTTCAAGGGCATGCAATTATTAAAAAAATTAGTTGGGTTCAGAGAAATGTGAGAATTTTAGTATGGCTACACAATATCAAACAGATTAATTTAGGATTATGAGGTCCTGAGATGCTACCTGAAGCACTGTAGCAAAAATTTTTTAATGTTAATGTATTTTAACTAATTAATTTGTTTTTAATTTTCTCCTTGACTTTCACCCATTCAATCAGGTATTAAGGATGGAGATTTATTGCCTCCAAGAAAGTTTACAACAAGGTAGAAAGCAGAAGTAGTCGGGTTTGAGAAAAAAAGAAGTTTCTTTTCTTTGGAGCAGAATAATATGCACTAAGTAAGGTAAGTCTAGAAGAAGGTGCAGAGAAAGAAACTAATCATTTAAGTGCTTGTTTGTTACTCTATAGTAATCTTCAAAAAATGGCATATAAGAACAGCCCATTTATTTTCACCTATATTATTCATTAGTCTTGTTTTTACACAGACTCAAGCCCAGAGAGAAGGATAAATTATATTACACCAATTTTCTCCACTTCTACTCAGCTTATGGAAATGCAGCAGGTTCTGCTGTGTACTTTAACTAAAATACTCCTGCTGAGAAAGGCACTTCCCAGACAGGGATTTCATCTTTCATGCAGACCACCAACACTCTGTATAAATAATGCATACGTTACTCCTGCCTGGATAGGGCCATGCTTCACCTATAAGGATGTCTCTCCAGGAAGCCATTGTCGCTTCACTTGTAGTCATGCTCTTCTAATTTTTGAAAAGGTTATCACAGTTTTATCTTTAATAGCCACTTGATCATTGCAGAGATTAACAAGTCATGTTGGAGACATTAGTCAAGAAAGCCTCGGAGTACATCTTGAGGTCTTTACATCCCCCAGACTGTGCAACAGCACATTGATGGGTATTTTCATGCTGCTATCTCTAAATTACACGGAGGAATTGAAAGGGTATGTTTATTAGATATGAGCCCATTGGTTTTTTTTTTTTTTTTTTTTTCTTTTTGCGGTATGCAGGCCTCTCACTGTTGTGGCCTCTCCCAATGCGGAGCACAGGCTCCGGATGCGCAGGCTCCGGATGCGCAGGCCCAGCGGCCATGGCTCACGGGCCCAGCCGCTCCGCGGCATATGGGATCCTCCCAGATCGGGGCACGAACCCGTATCCCCTGCATCGGCAGGCGGACTCTCAACCACTGCGCCACCAGGGAGGCCCAGCCCATTGGTTTTTAATCAAATTTAGAGAGCTGCGAACAGAGCTCTCCACCAATCTTTATCTTCCAATGACAGTAATGAATTTATCATTCTCCCTGTGACATTACTCATAGGAAAGTCACACCGTTTTCTATTAGGTCCCCTGAAGGCTCTGTGATGAACTAGGGAACCAGTAGCAAAGTGAGAGCTCCCGAATTAATGTCTGATTGCAATTTAAGCAAAATTATTCTAGAATTAGGATAAGCTATATAACGGATATTTTAGAGGTCCTTCCAGATAGCTGGTATTACAATAAATAAAATACAGTGGAAGAAATAATAAACTGCACCACTGAAATGCCCACCACTCCTTCAAGATTTTCACCTTAATGAAAACTTCCCAGACATTTCTCACTGCCATTGAATTTAAACATGTTCCAATCACCCAGATATACCAAAGATTCAATAATTATTTTATAGAACAGGTTTGGCAAACTGCAACCTAAGGAACAAACCCAGTACTCCACCAGTTGTAAACTGGTTATATTGGAACACAACTCATTCATTTATTTTCTATGGCTGTTTTCATGCTAAAACAACAGAGCTGAATAGTTGCAACAGAGACCAGATGGCCAGTAAATCCTAAAATATTTTTTCTCTGGCCCTTTACAGAAAATGTTTGCTAATTCTTGCAAAGATACTAGTACTGAGAAAGTAATTCTTTCTAGATATGTGAATTTTGAAGGGAATTTAAGTTTAACCCTTCAAATAGTCTAATTTTTTTACAAAGTGAAAACCATCTCTAACATCTTCAAACAGTTGATGTAGATCTTTTTCCGTAATATACATTTTTCTGCCATCTTTAACACAGCGTATTCAAATGATTTAAATTTCACTTGATGATTATTTAAATCTCACTTAATTTGCCACTATAAAGTGCAATACTTATACTGTGTTAGAGATATTAGGCAGAGTACAGGAGTAAATGAGCATTTATCCTAAGAATAAACAGGCACTTGCTTTCAAAAAATAAAGAAATAAAGTCCCCTAATGTTAGCTGGGGTTTTGCTCACTTGCACTTTTTTACACTAAAGGTAAAGTGAAGGACATAGAACTTGCTTTCAACTCTAAGGCTGTATTTCTGCAAAAATGAATTTTATAATGAAAGACTGAAGTAGACTTTTCCCAGGTGGTTTTCTCACCCTTCAGGAAATCATTATCATCACCACTATTTCTATCCCTATCCTTAGATTTGTCATTGGCATCCAAAATATTGCCTGTGAGGTCTACATCACTGGAACAATGAAGATAAGGTAATTCCCTGTCAGTTTGTACCTATTTGCCAATTTTATAAAGTGGGAGGCAGACGTGTTCATTGCCATTAAAAAAAAAATGACAGTACACTTTGCTAAGGACTAAATCTTAGAAAACCCTTACAATTTGATAAGCAATGTTTTATACATATAAAAAGAATGACTTTTCTTCTTTTAAGAACACTACAGGCATATACATAGTAAAAATTATAATGATAAGATGCAGTGAATCTTCTGTATATTGTTCACATGTCTGACAAACTCTTATTTGTAATGATACTTTAGGTATTGAATTATACTCTGATTTATAGGTTAAATAAATGAGGCAAAACTATCAAGGAAGAAAATGGTAAAATAAAAATCCTCTCAGTCATAAATCTTATTTTCACAGAATGAGTTGTACAGTATTCTCTCTATAGGTTGTTAGCTTTGCCAACTCATATGGCTATAAAATAATATTTCACTGATGGAGATATGAGTCTGATAAAATTATTTGTTAATTATAGGTTGTTCAAATATAAAGGGAAGATGTTAACTGTACATGCCTCACACGTATCTGCAAGTAAAATGCTTGTAAACCAAGTGATAGGATGACACCTGGTATATAAATAGCATCAATTAACAGTAGACATTATTATTATTATTTCTGTTGTCAGTGTATCAGAGTGCTGGTGGTAAAGAACAGACAAGTATAGGGCATAATTGAACATTTTTAGGTATGCTTTCATTATGAATTAATTATACATTTTATTTTTTGAGATTATACAGTAATAAAATATTGATAAAAGTAACATCTAAATATTCAAGCAACATGTACATGATTCATTAGTATATGACACACAGATGTCACTGTAATACTTGAATTTTACAAGTATTTAAAAAACTGTTCAAGAATGTTTGCCAAGTGGTGGGGGGAGGGATGGATTGTAAGTTTGAGATTAGCAGATGCAAACTATTATATATAGAATGGATAAACAACACGGTCCTACTGTATGAAAAGAATATATATATATGCATAACTGAATCACTTTGCTATACAGCAGAAACTAACACAACATTGTAAATCAACTATACTTAGTAAAAATAAATTTTAAAAAATAAAATAAAGGACAAAAACTGTTGAAGAGATCAATTACACAAAGAAATATTCTTTATAACATTGATATGCACAGACTTTATATATAGTAACAATAATATTTAAACTTTCATTGATAGCTAAATAAATGACTAGCATTATTGTAAAAGCTTGTATTAACACTTTTAATCCTCTAGTATATATTATCATTATCTCAATTTTTCAGATGACGAAACTAACTGAGACATGAAAAAAGTTAAGCAAATTTCCAAGAACAAAGAGATGATGATTGGGGATCCATAGTTTGAACCCAAGCATTATAGATCTAGACCCATGTTCCCTATGACAGCTCATCATAGTTATTAACTTGATACTTTAAAACTATGCTTATACTGTATACTTATACGCTGGCTCCATCATTAAGACTAATTTTTTTCCAAAGGAATTTTTTATTTAAAAATAATTTCTTGGAGTTAATGTCAGCAAAATGACAGATTGGAAAACTCCAAGCCTTCCTTTTGCCATGGAACCATCAAAATCATCAGAAGTTGGTTGAACTAAGTTTATAGAACCATGGAAAACATGTGCGCATGCTCACAAAAGTCCTGAGAATACCCTAGGCTTTCACCTTGAGCCGATCCATAGGATCACAGCATGCCCAGCTAATCTGTAGAGGACTTCCCTAGCAATAAGCCAGTATTATGACATCAATACCATAAAGTGGAGAAGGGCAGAGCTGTGTAAGACTAGAGTTTTTGAATGTAATTGAAGTTTGTATCAATTCAATTTTAATTGAATTGCAATGACATTTTTTGAAGAAATATAAAAATCCAAGCTAAAATTCTTATGGAATTTCAAGAGACCCTAAATAGACAAAATAATCTTGGAAAAGAACAAAGTTTGAGGATTTATATTTCCTGGTTTCAAAAGTTACTATAATGCTATGATAATCAAAACAATGTGGTATTGATATAAAGACAAAAAACAGACACACAGACCAATGGAATAGAATAGAGAGCCCAGAAATAAATCCTCGCATACACGGTCAGATGATCTTTGACAGGATGCCAAGACTGTTCAATGCAGAAAGTGTAGTCTTTTCCACAAATAGTGTTGGGTAATATGGATATCCACATGCAAAAGTCTGAAATTGGATCATTACCTTACGTCATATACCAAAATTAAATCAGTGGATCAAAGATGTAAACATAAGTGCTAAATCACTTAGAAGAAAAACATAGGAGGCTTCATGACATTGGATTTGGCAATGATTTCTTAGATATGACACAAAAAGCACAGGCAACAGCAACAAAATTAGAAAAACTGGACTTTATCAAAATTAAAAACTTTTCTGCATCAAAGAACACTATCAAGAGGGAGAAAAGACAACCCTTAGAATGAGAGAAAATATTTGCAAATTGAATATCTGAAAAAGGTTAACATCCAGAATATGCAAATAACTTCTACAATTTAGCAAAAATAACAACAGAAAAACAAGTAAACTACCTAGTTGAAAAAATTGGCAAGGAACATGAATAGACATTTCTCTGAAGAAGACAACATTACTAGTCATTAGGGATATGCAAATAACCACAATGAGGTATCACTTCAGACCCATTAGGATGGCTATTATAAAAGAAAGAAAGGAGAGAATGAGATGGAGAGAGAAAGAGAGAAAATAACAATGAGGATATGTAGAAATTTGAATCCTGTGCATTGCTAGTGGGAATGTAAAATGGTGCAGCTGCTGTGGAAAACAGTACAGCAATTTCTCAAAATATTACAGCAGGTATTACCCTATGATCCAACAATTCTACTTCTGGGTATATACACAAAAGAATTTAAAACAGGGACTTGACCAGATATTTGTAAGCAATTTTTATAACAGCATTATTCACAAGAGCCAAAATGTGGAAACAACCCAAATGTTCATTAATAGATGAATGGATAAACAAAATGTACTGAACCATATGGTGGAATATTATTCAGCCATAAAAAGGGATGAAGTACCAATACATGTTACAACATGGATGAATCTTGAAAACATGATGCTAAGTGAAATGTGCCTGACACAAAAGGACATGATTGTATGCTTCCACTTATATGAGGTACCTAGGTAGTCAAATTCATAGAGGCAGAAAGTAGAATAGCAGTTACCAGGAGCTGGGGGGAGGGGAAAATGAAGAATTGTAATTTATGGACATAGAGTTTCAATTTGGGATGATGAATAGTTCTGAAAATGGGTGATGTTTATGATTTCACAATAATGTGAATATACTTAATGCTACTGAATTGTATGCTTAAAAACAATTAAAATGGTAAATTTTATCACAATAAAAGACAAAAACAAAAAAGAAAACTTCCTGATTTGATGTGCTAGACAACATGACCAATGATTTGTTATCAATTAGTCATATGTTTGAAATTGACAAAAAGGTTACAGTACCCAGTAAGTTCCCATCTTACTGGGTGTGCAGATGTTCATTTAGCTTTAAAGAATACAAAGCAGGAAATAACATTCAGCCAAAGAGAAGCTGAATGGGAGATCTCACATCTTAGTGTAGCTTCCTTCCATGCTCTTCCACTGCAGAGGACATGCTTAGTGGTAAGACATGAATTTTAGACAAGTGAGCCCCCCTTCAACACAGAGTGCACATCCTCTCCTTCTGTGTTTATTCACCTTCTATATCCCACATAAGAATGTGCACCAAGTAACATGTTCCCAGTGTAACTCATCAATCAAGGGTTTCACTAAATCTGCTGATGATGTTCTCCATTAGCCCTACTCACTTGTCTGGGAAACAGTATTACAAGAAGATAAATCCAGGTTCATTTTTTCAAATGTCTCTGTGTTTGGGGTACGATTTCATGCCAGCTGCTCACCCTTTACCTACAGATGCTATTCCAGATGTTTGACTCTGCCATAGGTTAGATCCTCCAATTACGGAGCTAAACATAAAGCCCATCGAATAGAATTTAGCACTTGGTTTTGTAACGACATTTTAAATAGCTTTTGCTTGTCAGCAACAAAATGAGTCAAATCAGCCATAGCTAGGCACCAGATAGAGGAAAGCCACACAAAATGGGCAGGTGCTCTGTGACAGAACTAGCTGCAAGCCATGGGTGGGTTCCAGACAGGTAAACCAAAAAGCTGCAAGATGGGAAGACAGGAAGGCACCACAGCAGGCGACAGACACCTGTACAAGCAGATAGACCTTTTGAGTCAAAAGTTTAGGTAGGGAGCTGGCAGGATGACAGGATGTGGCAATGAGAGATTGACCACAGGTAGTTTGAGAAGCTTGAACACTAGTTATCAGGTAGGAGTTAGTAGTGCTCATATCAGGGGTCTGGGTTTCTGAAGAAGGTTCTGGGAAGACTAACATGTACAGGGCACAGTCCTTGCCTCAGAAGGACAGTTTATTAATGCTAGAACTCTTATTAGACTATCCACAGATAAAAGGACAAATCAGGATACCAATTCCTAGAATTGAGGCCCAAATCAAGATAAAGAACATCAGTAAGACAGTTAATGCTTAGTAGATAAGCTGATGACTTGTACTTTAAATTCTCCTCAACATGATGGAAATTTGTCCTTGCACTAAGAAGGGGCTCTTAAAAATGAGGGTTACACATTCCAAGTGTGGTAATGATCCAGACCTTCTATTTGTGTGGAGCAACCTCCATCATTGTTATCATGTTGTTGATATTTAACTTCTCCTCTATGTTAAGAGTCACTCACGGAGCTAACTGGCTGTTCAGGAGGACCTAACTAACACTGGCTGATTCTTAAGTGAACTCAAAGAGAAAGGATGTACATGTTGGCAAGAGCAGGAAAATGTACACTTTCATACACTTCTTATCATAGAATTAATTGATACAAGATTTTCATAGGGCAGTTCAGCAGTAACTATCAATGTTAAAATCACTATTTAATCTAGAAATTTCACACCCAAGCATCTTTCCTGAAGATTGTACAAAGATACAAGTCTAGGGGAAATAATTGAAAATTTATTTGTTAAAACCAAAAATTAGAGGCCCTACATCATGTAGCTGTGATGATAATATTAATATTTATAATACTTATAAAGTGCACAGAATAAAGTCAGCACATAGTGAATGCTGGTTGAATAAAATACACATATCCTTAAAAAGCAGAATGGTTATTATAATATTGCCTTATTTAAATAATGGTATATATGATGCTCTTAAAAATAATGAAGCATATATTTCATAAAGATGTCATTGAGTACAAAAGTAGTTTATAAAACCATGTATGGTATGATTACATTTTTATAAATATATGTACATGAAATATGTAATAGAATATGTAATAGACATACAAATATAAAGCATTTTTGTTAATTATTTTTATCAAATGTCACACATTTGGGTATTATGTTGAGAAAATTATTAATCAATTTTGAGATAGGAACAAAGAATAAAATTCCTAGCATTGCTTTTATTTCTCTGAAGGGCTAAGAGGAAAAGACTATGTATGCTTAGCATATAATTCATAGGTACCATGGTACTAGATAAGTCTCACTGAGCCTCAGGAGAACCAGAAACCTTAGAGCTCTAAGAGTGGCACAGTAACTGGAGAGAGTCTATGAGGTTGTTGAGGACATTATTTAAATCAAAGCATTTACCACCATCTCCCAAAGAAGCTAACAACAAAAGGCTCAAGGTTTCTGAAGACATTCCTATTTTCTTAGTCAAAGAAAAGCACAAAACAAAGAATTTCCCAGATGAGAAAGACCAGAGGTCGGGTTGACACTGGGAAAGTGTTTGTGCGAGTACTGGAGATTGAGGAGTGCTCAGAAATTCTTTTTAATTTCCTTATTTATTAAGGTTTTTTGTTGAAGCCCTGACTCTACAAAGGAAATTTCCTTTATGTAAAGTAAAAGTCAATTTTCCAATTTTAGACGTTTTCCCTGAAACCTAATTTTGACTATTCTTTTTCATCTCACATCTCTTTCTAACTCTGTGTTACTTCCTCACTGTGTTATGTAAAACTTAAATTGATTGCCTCATGTTTTCTTATACTGAAAACTCCTTGGAGTAGTGACTGTAAATTATATTTCACATCTTCATCATAGTTTATAAGGACAGCATTTTGCATATTATGGGTTTTCTGTAAATCATAACTAAATGTGTAAATAAAATTCAGCTTTAATGTGATTAAACAGCAGTGATAAAGGTCCAGTCCTAGTGATGGGTGGCATGATAATTATTTTTATTATTTTTTACTGTAATACTCACCAGAATTTTAATGCAATTAGAAATCTAATTATTTATAACTGAAATGCCTGTTGTCCATTAACATACTCATCTGAATATATTTAGATTTCCCCAGTGTGTTGTTTTTACTCTCACAATTTAGGCCTAGAAAAACTTTATAAGGTGCAATTAATTTTCCTACCCTAGGGTGCTAAAGTCTCTTTTGTACATGAAGTTTGTATGCCTAGAAACTTCAAAGCTTTGCTACCCAATTCTGAGCTTTTGAAAAAAGTAGTACATTTAGTTTCAAACTTTCTCCTGTTTATTTCTACTAGAGAGCTATTACAACTTCTTACAAATGGCAGAAAACTATAACCACCATTAAATATTGAGAAAAAGTTTTACTGCAATTAAGTAAAATTGAAGTATATCTTTTTTAAAAGCCTCAAATATTAATGAGACAGACTTAAAATTCAGTTCAGGTAATGATCAGAGTCAAAGTAATGATCAGAGTCAAAGTAATGTTAAGTGCTAAGAGCTTTATGCAAATATCTGGCCTTTAGAAATGAATGAAAACCATAAATGAGGAATAAATAGTTTTAACTCCACTTACACATTCTCTTTTAACAAGGTGACATAATTTGTATTATTGTTTTAGAATTCACTTCTTAATAGTAGATATCTAGCAGCTCATACTTTCACTTCTCATTACACTTTGTTACCCACTCCAATTGCTTCACGATTCAGTGTCTTCCGCAAAAATCACTCCTCAGAAGTCACAATGAGTCTAAGGTAATTGTATCTAATGGTTCCACAATGATCTGAGTTATATCTCCAAGACAATTTTGCTCTTTGATGCCAGCTTTCAATAACATTTCCTTGGCTTTTAACTGCAGTAGTTTTTAAGAAGTTGTATTTTTCCCACAAGATCTAATGACCTCTAAGTCCACTTATGCAACAAATATTTCTAACTTTTGTTTAACAGCTTCGAACAATGGGAAAGATTCTTCAGAAAAAGAAATCAATGGCAAAAACAAAAAAACTTAGTGAGGCTTATTCTGAAAATTCTGGTTCTCATTGTGGATATAATCTTGGTAATATTTGGAAATGTTAAAATGGGAGATAAGACTGCCTTTTCAACTGAGTCCCCCTTTTATTTTATTCCTATTCCCCATCTCCCAGTGTTGTAGTTTATCTTTCATATCCACTTGTGTATGTGACTCACTGACCTATAACTAGTTAATCCTAAGTGAGTGATTACTGTGTCATCTTTGCTTTGACCCTGTTGTTATAACTTCTAAGACAGGTCAGTTACCACCCAATTCTATCTTAAACTGGTCACTCTCTATTAATTTTCTAACTGAAATAAAATACAGAGATGTTTTAATTCTCATCAGGTCCTTTTATAGCTTAGTTACATGTTAATGTTGGACAATATAAGTCATTATTCTGAACTAGTTTTTTTTTAATTTTGTATATGATGTTTATTAACAACAAATATAGTTTCTACCACCATGTATGTTGGATACTCGTAGAAGTGGATCCAGATTTTCTGGGACTTGAAGCTTAAATAAGTATGGGGTATTATTAAAGTAAAAGAACAAAAAATATAAATAAAAAGTAAATATAAATGTGAGGGTTATTTTGAGTGGATAAGAAAATATAATAAAAAACAAATATACAAAAACTATGATTTATTGCAAGCATAAAATCCAGAAAATAATTATTTGTCTCTAACATACTTCTAGGATTCATTTTTCTACATTTTTTTTTTTTTTTTTTTGCTGTAAATCTTTGGTTGCCTTTGGATGGGACAATCATATTACAATATCTTTTTTCTGAGGAGACTATAAATGTAGTTCAACCTTTCCTCTAGAGTACCTGATAGAATTTATTATTATTATCATTAGTTGGGATGCATCAAATCCCCATACAGACTTACTTTGTGCTTATAATAATACTATAGATTTTGGCTCACAAACTCATGAATTGTGATAAGTTCTACTGTGTATGATTTCCTATCAAAAATAAAAGTAATGCATTGTGTATTTAAAATTATGTGTGCATTAAAATTACATATTCCTGACAGAACTTAGGCTCTTAGTTGGCATCTTTAAGAACCTTATCCTTTGCTTACAATTTTATGCATTTGATAATAAGAAAAAATGTCTACATAGTAGCTTATGGTTCCATACATTTCAGATCTTATTTCATCTCTACTTCCCACAGAGTTCCAGTTATGTCTGCTACTGTTGAATGTTATCAGATTGCTAATGACTCCAAGCCCTACACTTCTGGGTCTTGACTGGAAGGAGTCCTCACAGTGGAAGGTAGGTATATTCCTGGAAGCCAAGGCTACTCTTAGACAGCTGCACACCGCACAAATATATCTCACTCAACCCAAACTAAAAGTATTCTCAATTCAACATCCCTTAATTGAATCTTAAACACGCCTATAGACCCAAGTAACATTGTAGAAGTTATAGTAGACAGAGAAGTGGACTTAACTGATTGGAGCAAAAATATCTTAATTTTGAAAATTTGGCAAACACATATAACCACGAGAGCCCAGTTCTATGGCCCATTCCAGTATGCTGAAAGTGATATACTGTATACAAGTGAGTTTTATTTTAAATTACCTCTGAGTATACAAAATATTTTAAGAAGTTGTTTGGCCATTTCACATGATATCTCATTTTATTGTCTCAATCAATCCTGAAATTTTGGAAGTATTCCTATTTTACAAGTAATAAATTAAAGACTCAGTTAAGTTACATGAGCCCCAAGATTCTACAAGTGGTAGATGGCTAAAGCAGAATTTAATTCAGGTCTATATTTTTCTAAAGCCCATATTAGGCTCTTTATAGAGGTTAGTCACAGACATTAGTGGACAAAGTAGCTGATGTTTCATAAAAAGCAAATTTCTGAGCTTCATTCCAAGGATCTTAGGTTATTTTGATGTAGGTGGAATGAGGAGAGCTCACTGAGAAACTCTTGTTTTGCATCATGCTGCTCTGATATCTTCTAATTCCTTAATCTTTATTAAAATTAATTATGAACCAAGCATTCACATTTCTAGTTGGAAACTGTCACTGGTAACCTTGATCAGACGTAAAAATCCTTGATCAGAACTTGTTTCATCCATGGAAAAAAATATAATTTCGAAGACAGCCCAAGAAGAATCTTGATTCAGGCATTTTTAATATATATCTCCTTGTTTGTAAGCAATCTTAATGTCATTATCAGGTCTATATATACATATAATTAAGTTAGCCTTAAAACATCTTCACGTACCTTTAGCCTTTATCCATATAAATAGTCTCCATCTTGATCCACGAAGCAAGTCTTCAGTTATTTCTAAGTCCTACGGCCAACAAGAGAGGAGAAGCTGACTCCAGACAGTAGGCTTCCTTTCAGTCAGGGAGTTGATTCTGGAAGAAAGCAGTAGAAGGAAAATTGCAGGAAGATAAGCCAATGAGATGAAAGGGCTTTGTAGCTACATGAATGAGAAAAGCTGGGAGACGGACACAGGTGAAATTCATACTAGGGAAGCTGCATTTAGCATAAGGTTTTTTTTTTTAATCTGCACAGTATTTACAGCTCAGTCACATTGCAAATACCTCTGTGCTCACTGCTTACGTTTATTTTTAATTGGGCAGGAGGCAATCTGGACTAGATATAGGCATATTTGCTTGAGAGTGGAAAGCTATAGAAACACTTCTGCCCCAACTGGCCATGTGTTTTCTGACATAGATGAAAGCAGCCTATGTAATCCATCTAAAGAAACTTTCCCTTTTGTAAGACCAAGCACTCATTCACACACATTATTTTCTTGAAATGTATTTTTATTACATTACAACTTTTTCACCATTATTAAAAACACTTATTAAGTTTTTCTATTCAAAGTAATATGTTGGCAGATGTATTTCTTGTCCTCCAGGCAGATTTAGCAATTGATTAAAACTATATGACTTTACATCTGTCTCTTTTCTTCAATTATACTGATGGCCATTTTGCATACAGTCAAATATAAACTCTTAACAAACCAGATCAGAGGGCCTGTATACCATCTTTCTATATCTGGTGGGTTTTACCAATAGCACACAGTGAGTCAAGAAATAATGAAGCTTTTCTGTAATAGTATACTGTAATTCTGTATGGCTCCCACTGAGGTTTTATATGCCTAGTTAATCCAAAGCAAGGATGACCCCAGTGCAGAATATTAAAAAAAAAAAAAAAAAAAAATCACAGAAAATTTATTGGACCATTTGATCTCCTCTGGATTTTTACAAAATCAGCTATTCGACAAGATAAGATCCTAAATCTACAGACTCAAAGTAGTTACAAACAAAGCCACGCCTCACAAACATATTCTGTAGTTAATATGCTGTACTGATGGCCACACAGCGTTCAATTTTCTATTCCATATTGCCAGATACAAGAGGTTTTGAAAATTCACACAGTCGGTTTTCAAACAACCCCTATTTTTGTCAAGTTTAATTTACAGGAGTAAACTCCAAGCACGGACTAGAATTGATCAACATTCTTTTGGCACCAACTTCAGCAATAAATGTAAAGGCAAACAGCATGCACATATACATCTACAAAGGACAGAAGCACCTGCTCTCCACGTGCAAAAGAGAGTACTTTAAACCCAGGTCAAGGATACAGAATGTGATTTACAACTGACTACATCAATTTAATGCATTTTTTTCCTCAGGAGAGAAGAGACTATAGTGCAGTTAAAATAACAGTTTTTTAGAACTAAACTCTAAAGGTCTCTTTAGCAATGTCTATCATACTGTTCCAAAGTTAATCGAACCATCAACAAATATTTATTGATTAATATTAATAAATTTATTTTTAATATTGTATCAATTTATTATTCATGTACGATGGGCTCTGGGGATATGCAGGGATATGCCATCTCAAAATATGCCACTTTGACAAAAGAATTATTTTGAGCTGAAGGCATTTGAGTTGCTAAAATCTCTTATTTTCCTAAAAGCAGAACCTCCCCAAAGAATTCAGTTGTCATAAATCCCCTCTCCAAAAATTCTATCCTTGGAGATAAGAAGGAAAGAAGTCACCACTAAACTCAAACAAATGTCAAAAAACTATCATAGAGCCTATCTATTTTCCAAGGTCACATTATCTTTCAAAAAATTCATTTTTGTTTCCGTAAGTGCCCTTCCCCCACACTTCTAAGTTATTTGTTCTCACGGAAGTGCCCTCTGCCTGTCCCTTTCCCCAATAAGATAGTATACAAGCTCTCGAATCTCAATGCTCCTTTGACTATTCACTTCTTTTTGTGATGCCCCCATGCATGTAAAATTAAAAATTAATAACTGTATATGCCTTTTCTCCTATTAATCTGTCTGTGGTCGGTTTAATTCATAGTGCCCCCTTCCTCCCCCAACCACTGAACCTAAAAGGGTAGATAAGTTCTTCCTCCCCTACAGTTCATAACTATACTGTATTCTACTAAGAGTGTTCCAGTTAAACATTCCTGAATGATCTTTATATGACTCACATTCTCAGAGCTACCTGGGTGAATAAGGAACAGAAGAACCTGCTATGTAATTGAATTTAAGAACCAAACACACACACACACACACCCTCAGATTTATTAACTACTGTGCCCTTGTATAATTCTCTTAATTTAACAAATTCTCAGTTTTCTCTCTGTAAAGTAAATTATTGCCCAAGATTAATACATTCTTCAAGATGTTAATAGGTACTTTGTAAAATAAATAAATGAATATAGGAGATGAATGGAGTTGTAGTTAAATGCGAGAAACACTGGGGAAATAAAGTTGGATATATTCATTACCATATGATATTTCAGCAACTGAAATATGCTAATATATATTTTGACTCTCTTAGAAATGTTCAGTATCCCAAATCAATCCAAGGAACAATCCATATTGATGGAGCTAAGAGTCCCTTTTAGCTTTTGCCAACTACAAATTGGCACTTGCCATCTACCTCTACAAGGAATAAATCATGAGCCACTTCAGTCTGCTGACCCCTTCAAGACCCCCTGAAAGGAGTTCAGGGCGGAGATCAGGAATGAGGTACTCTGTGCCCTGGGAAAAACTGGCAGAACAGGGCTTCAGATAGATATTTTCAGGAGAAGATTTTATGAGCCCAATTCTTGCATCTCCTCGTATCTAGAAAAGCACTAAAATCATTAATGGTGACATGTGCTCCTTGTGACTGGCAGCAAGCCTCTGCCAAAACGTGTGCTTGACTGCAGGTACCACGCACCCCCCCTTCACTAAAGTCATGTATAACACTGACCCTCCCCTCTACCTCTTTGGGGAAGTTTCTCAGAGCTATCTGAAATGCCATCTCCCAGACTATAGTCTTCATGTTGCCCCAGATAAAACTTAACTCACAACTCTCAGCTTGTGCAATTTTTTTTTCAGTCAACACTTTTAAAATGCATAATTTTATAAAAGTCCAAGTCAGTAACTTAGATTCATGGGAATTTGCTTGGCCTGCTTTATGAAACTAATCTAATCATGCCTCACATCAAGGTGAATACAAGAAAAATGGAATGACCTGAACTGCACTGAAAATATTAACACACTCAAAAGATGCTACATAATTCTTTTGTTTCTTTTAATTAAAATATAAATAAGGGCCTCCCTGGTGGCGCAAGTGGTTGAGAGTCCGCCTGCCGACGCAGGGGATACGGGTTCGTGCCCCGGTCTGGGAGGATCCCATATGCCGCGGAGCGGCTGGGCCCGTGAGCCATGGCCGCTGGGCCTGCGCATCCGGAGCCTGTGCTCCGCAACGGGGGAGGCCACAACAGTGAGAGGCCCGCATACCGCAAAAAGAAAAAAAAAAAAAAAATATATATATATATAAATAAGATTAATTTTTAAATTAACATGTACTACTTTATAACATTCTATCTATGATGAATTATTTCTTAGTTTAAACTCTAACATATAAAGAAGACATACAGTCCAATATTTTTTAACACTTAGTGTAGACAGCTACAACAAAAGACCAATGAAAGCGTCAACCTAACCTGATTTTGCGGTAGAGAACAAACTGTTATCATTGCATTACTCTAATAATTATGATAACAATAATAGTCATTTTATATTAAGCTTTATCAGTTAGATACTGTTAAAAGTTTTGGATGTATTTCAATTTTGAAACCAAATCCCCCTAAAGCTGAGTTCCCCTACCTAGTTTATGATTAACCTCTCTGTCCAAAACTTTATTCCCTTTCTTGTCCAGTCCCTGTTCCTCTCAGGATTGAGAAGTATCAAAGAAAAGGGGGAATTGAAACTGAGCAGGATCCTGTCCCAGGTACAAAAGCCCCTCCATGTCCCCTGTTTCTTGTTTGTAGAAAAAAGGCTTTAGTCTCTTAGGCCTTCCCTGAGTTCCAAAGAGCAGACTCAAGCAGTTACTAATTAGAGAAGTGAAGGAATGCAGACACAAAAGAAAAATAGTGAAGCAAGAAAAGTAATGATAGCTTAAACAGTTCAGTGATAAGGCAGAGTCACAGAACTCCTAATTCCCCCTCAGAGATGTACATAACAATCTGACATATACCTTTGAGTTGTTTTGCAGAAGTTAAGATGCCCACCCAGTGGAGAATGTTGACTACATGCTGACCACAGCACAGCACATAGACCCAAGACTGGTTGGAACCAGAAGGTTGATGATTAAGATTTCCGAAACATCACCCTATTACCTCATCACAAACCAATGAAGAATGTCCATGAGCTGATCATGGACTCTCAGCCCTAAAGTTGCCTGAAATGTCCCCTTGCCTGAAAGTCATCAGGGAGTTGGGTCTTTTGAGCATGAGCTGCCTGTTCTCCTTGCTTTGCACCCTGTAATAAATGCTGCACTTTCCTTCACTACAACCTGGTGTCAGTAGATTGGCTTTGCTGCACATCAGGAGAGCTGACCTGAGTTTGGTTTGGTAACAATCTTAATTCTTACACATGCCCTAAGAGATAGATAAAAATTTTATTCTAATAAAAAGCTAAGTTTTAGAAATGTTAATGTACTATATGGGAGGAAAGAAAACTCTTCCTCTACCTTTCTAATTTCAATGGCTGGGACATCAAAGTGATAAAAATAGATAACAAGAGGAAAAAACAGATTTAAGCACGTGCATACACACAGGAATTCACAAGGAAATGTGATTCAAGGAGAAAGTCAGAATTTGAGGGGTATATATGTTGCAGGAAGGGGACCCTTTCCAGGGCCCGAGAGTGGGCATTGTCTAACACTCGGAAATGAATTGTCTGAGGAGACACACGTGCTGACAAAGCAAGAGACTTTACTGTGAAGGGGCGCCTGGGCAGACAGCAATAGGGCAAGGGAAGCCTGGAGAACTGCTCTGTCACGTGGCTTGCAGTCTCAGGTTTTATGGTAATGGGGTTAGTTTCCGGGTTGTCTCTGGCCAATCATTCTGACTCAGGGTCATTCCTGGTGGTGCGTGCATCGCTCAGACAAGATGGGTTCCAGAGAGATGGATTCTGGGAGGTTGGTAAGACACAGAGGTTGGCACCTCCTCTCTCCTTTTGACCTTTCCCGAATTCTTCCAGTTGGTGGTAGCTTGTTAGTTCCGTGTTCCTTACCAGGATTTCCTGTTGTAAGATAACTCATGCAAGTGGTTACTATCATGGCTGGCAAGGGTGGGCATTTTAGGTCAGTGGTTCCCCTAACATATATACCATCTTAGGGTAGACAAAGACAAAAAGGGTTTGGGGTTTCTGGAGAAGGGGAAGTAAGTTACAGGAAGGAGACCAGAAAATTTATCAAAAAAATGTTAAACAAGGGTTACTTAGTAAGGATGGTAATGCAGATTTAAATCAGTGCCTTCTCCATTGTTAAGAGTTGTTAAGAGTCCTCCCTCTCCCTGTTAGAGGAGCCAGAGACACCTTTACAAATGGAAATTTCCTTTATAAATGTTAATTTCCTTTACAAAAGGGAAGGTTATGCTCTCCTTTTAGTTTTTCCTTCACCTGCTGCTCCTCAATTGCCTTCAGCTCAAAATAATCCTTACACCAAAGAAAGATATTTTGGGGTGGCATATTCTGATCCTCATCAATCCTTTACAAAAGTCAGATAGGTAATAAATTGTGGCACTGGGATTTGACATCTGATAAGCTGTTTCTTAATTAAGGATGTTGTACTGCAAACACACATAATAATCTGACACATTTAGCAACAGACATTCTCACTATGATATTTTGTGGCTTTGAGGAATTAAGAATAAAATACTTTCTCCAAATAGCTATAAATTGGAATCATATTTGTAAAGTTGAATCTCAATCTCACTTAATTTGTTAAATTTGCTGAAAGCAATGTTCTTGTCTGAGGCCTTGTGCACCAACCTGCTGACAGTCATATAGACAAGTCGATTAAAGACCTGGATAGAATAATTTTCCTTTTTTATATCTTCATGGCCTGCAGATATTTTGGGCTGGGTCTCAGGTACTCTGGGATTTGGAAGATTTAAGGCCACCAGACTCTGATTGTGGGAGGGAATGATAAACTGTTTCTCCTAGTACGTCTACCAGAACAAGGCAGATTTCAGGAATGAAGCAGTAATGATAAGAATTGACTAATCTGCTCTCATCAGTTCCCAGAACCTACCTTTGAGCAGCCCCATCCAAGCTGTGTACAGCCCACTGACCCCAAGGAAGACTGGAATTAGTAAAAAAAAAAATCGGAGAAAGATCCTAAAAATTCTATTCTGAGGGCTCACTCCCATACAATTTGTATACCAGAATACTGCTAAATTGATTTTAATTTAGGGATAAACAGCAGAGTGAGAATTTTTGTTCAGCTCTATGTTGATGCTTAAATCTATTTTAATAAAAAATATCAAATCCTCATATTTCATAATTAGTGATAAAGTACAGAAATCAAAATATCAAAATGTAAAGAAAACACACTGACTTAATTTTTAACCTGAAAAAGTAAATGAGTCCGCAATTTTGCAATTTACAAGTATAAATGATGCAACGGATCCTTTGAGTAGTAGCACATTGTGAACCTAGAGATACAGTCAAAAACTTAAGTACCTTCATATTTTACCCATAGACACTTTTTTATTCAGACACATAGAATTTGTGTAGTATTGTCATTCTTCAGGATGCAGAGTGTTATCAAAACTTTTCAGTGACACTGACATAATCATTTCTTCATTACTCCCTCATTACACAAATCTCAAAATTAAAGATACTGACATATCCAAGGATTTATTTCCAACTCCTCTGGCTTACATCCTGACTCACAGCTTTAAAATTTGCTGAAAAGATTTTAGCTATCAGAGAAGACTGTATAAAGTGTTTCTAAAATTTGGGGTGTCTAAAAACCACCTTAGAAGCTTGTTAAAATGAAAGTTCCCAGGTCTGATCTTGGACATGGATGAGTGATTTACTGGGTCTTGAAGGATACCTGATAACAAGCATTTTAAACAAGCATTCTAAGTGAGACAGTCTAAAACAAGTTAGCCACAGACCACACTGTGAGAAATGGTACAGTACTAGGGATACAGAAAGAGTGCACAGAGGACAGCTTTGGCCTCTGTACTATTTGTGAAAACTACTGTTGATCTTCAACTCAGACTAGATAAAGACAAGGTGTAACACTAGTGACACTAAAACTTCTGTAAGGGTTACTCTCCTGGGTAACTCGATACCTTTTATTTACCTTGGGTAATCCAGTATCGTCTTGGAGTGCTTTGCACTTGGAATTTAGCTTGGATTAAATTAAACAACCTTCTCCTCTCTCTCTAAGCACATTGCTAAGTTCAGCATGTTTCATGTAACTTAAATAACAATTTAAAGGATAAAAGCCAACATTATTTCTGAGGGAAAAACTGTTAGAATTTTCTAAGGAGCTGAAATAAACATGTAGGTAAGAGACTCTAGCAGATACAAATCATTTTAAATTTTTTCAAAGGACTCTTGAACATCTAATATGAAAAGTGATGCAAATAAGGACACTTTTATAGTGTTGGACAGAACTCCTATAACACATGGAACACTGGATTAAGGAGAAATAAAAACAGTGGTGACTGAAAAGTATGTAAAAAGAGATGAAAACACACGGATTTTACTGGTCTTTCTCTACATTTTCTAGCAAAGAGAGTGTATAGTGAAATGTCAAGTTGAAATAAAACACACTTTTACCCTTTTATATCTTACCAAATTATTTTTCCCCTTTGTAGCATAGGTAATATAGATTGGTTAGCATTTTCAAATAAATGTCTCTAGAAAAAAATGTTGCCTATAAAATAGACAAAGCCCAAATGGATATTTATAAAACCCTGACTATATCATTTTACACTTAGCATTGCTTCTCAAAATAAATCCCCACATGTAATAAATCTGTGTTATAGATGACAAACATCCAACTAGTTGAATGACTGAAAATTTTACTTAAATGTTTAATATGTAATCAGAACCAAACTGATCATTAATTATGTAGGAAATAATTTTTGTGTGGAATCTACAGAAACACCAAATAGAAACAGACCATTACCAAAACAACTCTTTTTCTTCCCACAAAATAAATAGCAGGAAAATTAGATGAACTCAAGAAATAACAATACTTGGAGCAGGTACTGAATTTCCTTATTTCTTCACCTATGAAGACCTCATTGGTCCTATTATCAAGTTTAAAAAATCTTAAATTATTAAGTGAGTCATGAACATTAAGGAATTACTTTCTCATGAATTATTGACACTTGATTGCATTAGTTACATATTCATTTCACTGTCATAATTCAAACCCAACTTTAACTAAATCTATGATGCAGAGACAGACCTGCTGCAGTTCCAGATTTATTGATAGAGATTTCAGAGGTCTCTGCTGTATTCAAATTACTTTACATCCATTTAACACATTTGCTCTAATTAAAAAGTAAGACTTCACTTTCTTGCTGGTCTCCCTGTGTGTACACTGGGGCCATTTAGCTCAAAGAAAAAGTGACAGATCAAATGTAAATGTTAAAACATAAATTACATACTTTAAGTTGCTTTCTTTGTATTTAGAAATGGAATCTGGGGGCTTCCCTGGTGGCACAGTGGTTGAGAGTCCGCCTGCCGATGCAGGGGACACGGGTTTGTGCCCCGGTCCGGGAAGATCCCACATGCCGCAGAGCGGCTGGGCCTGTGAGCCATGGCCGCTGAGCCTGCACATCCGGAGCCTGTGCTCCACAACGGGAGAGGCCACAACAGTGAGAGGCCTGCATACCACAAAAAAAAAAAAAAAAAAAAGAAATGGAATCTGATAAAAGTTTAAATTTTAATGAATGGGTCCTGATTTTCTGTATAGTCATTTCCCAAGTCAATAATAATACCTTACATATAGGAAATGTCTAAGGCAAATTAAGAGACACATGGGTTTTCAATTAGATCTAACTGAAGGGAAACACCCACATTGTCAGGGTACTCAACCGATTTGTAGAGTCAGTTGAGACAGTGGACTGTTAGCCTACAGCTTTATTTCAAATTCATTTACTTCTGAAGTTAAACCTAAAGACTTCCCAGAATGAGAGAAAATAACAGAAACTCTGCATCTCATCTTTGAAAACTGGAATGATGGGCTTGGATTTTGACCTACTCATTTAGGTTTAACATAGGATTACCTAACTAGTAGATTTCACTTTTATGGTTTTTCTACCAAATTGGTTCTGATCTACATCAAGAGCCAGGAACTCATGATTCTCTAAGTAGCTACTCAAAGGAGACTTCTGTTGCCACACAGAGAGGTAAGAAACTTTAATCACATTAGGTTATCTCCTAAGACTCCAACTGCTCTACAGTATGCAACCATAGCTATAGATGTTCAGTTCAATGATAACATTTAGCTAATGAGACCAAAGATCTAACCAGCTGCCTTTATTCTATTCCACAGCCACCGATTTCACTTATTTTTTCATTCATTTATTCTTTCATTGACACTCCCTGATGTGGCCGGCACTCTGGGATGGAAGCTGGAGTCATTAATATATATAAAAGAAAAACACCCATCAGGGAGTACTAGAAAAAGTTTACTTCATCATTTTCTAGATGTGCCATCAGTTCTAGCAGTACATTAGCATCCAAGGAAGTGTACTAAGTCAAGGCTTTTAGATATTAAATATAGTGATAATGAAAACAGTCAAAGACATAAAACTCACAAATGTACAGGTGCCACGGAGATAATGGAAATGAGTAAAAGGATCAATAAATATTGTGGTGGGCTTGAAGGTACAGGCTGCCTTGCAGAATTTCAATCTACTGCTGCCAAATCTAATTTTTAAGGCTGGTAATTCTGGGTTTGTTTGTTTTTTATGTGACTCTCATGTTTTGTTTAATAACTGCTCAATTAAAAAAGCAAACAAACAAAACAATGTGATGGCCAAAATTTATTTGGCTTCCAGATATGAACCAATAGCCATCATTTATCAAATTCTATCATAAGGCCCAAATCAGCAAAATTATTGAGATCCTAAGTTGTTTCTTTCTTTAAACAGTAACAGTCTGGTGAGTGCTTTGAGCAGAGCATATGTTGCTATATATACAGATGAACAAATTTATGGTTGTGTTTTAATAAATGGATAATTTTCTACTTAACATTTTTTTAAGTTCCTTTTTTACAGTTAATAATATGTTTCAGGATCATTTTATGTTAGTATATGAAGAAGTATATTTGTTACACTAACTATGGTTTATATTCCTTCCTATGGATATACCATACATTGTTTTGCCAATTCTCCCTTTTTTTAAAATTGACAGTATAGTTGATTTACAATATTATATAAGTTTCAGATATACAACATAGTGATTCACAATTTTTAAAGACTATACTCCAATTTACCATTGCAAGAAAAATAATTAAATATCTAGGAAAAAACCTACCTAAGGAGACAAAAGACCTGTATGCAGAAAATTATAAGACACTGATGAAAGAAATTAAAGATGATACAAATAGATGGAGAGATATACCATGTTCTTGGATTGGAAGAATCAACATTGTGAAAATGACTCTAATACCCAAAGCAATCTACAGATTCAATTCAATCCCCATCAAACTACCACTGGCATTTTTCACAGAACTAGAATAAAAAATTTCACAATTTGTATGGAAACACAAAAGACCCCGAATAGCCAAAGCAATCTTGAGAAAGACAAAGGAGCTGGAGGAATCAGGCTCCCTGACTTCAGACTATACTACAAAGCTACACTAATCAAGACAGTATGGTACTGGCACAAAAACAGAAATATAGATCAATGGAACAGTATAGAAAGCCCAGAGATAAACCCATGTACATATGGTCACCTTATCTTTGATAAAGGAGGCAAGAATATACAGTGGAGAAAAGACAGCCTCTTCAATAAGTGGTGCAGGGAAAACTGGACAGGTACATGTAAAGGTATGAAATTAGAACACTCCCTAACACCATGCACAAAAATAAACTCAATGGAATAAAGACCTAAACGTAAGGCCAGACATTATCAAACACTTAGAGGAAAACATAGGCAGAACACTCTATGACATAAATCACAGCAAGATCCTTTTTCACCCACCTCCTAGAGAAATGGAAATAAAAACAAAATAAACAAATGGGACCTAATGAAACTTAAAAGCTTTTGTACAGCAAAGGAAACCATAAACAACATGAAAAGACAACCCTCAGAATAGGAGAAAATATTTGCAAATGAAGCAACTGACAAAGGATTAATCTCCAAACTTGACAAGCAGCTCAGGCAGCTCAATATCAAAAAAACAAACAACCCAATCCAAAAATGCTCAGAAGACCTAAATAGACATTTCTCCAAAGAAGATATACAGATTGCCAACAAACACATGAAAGGATGCTCAACATCACTAATCATTAGAGAAATGCAAATCAAAACTACAATGAGATATCATCTCACACCAGTCAGAATGGCCATCATCAAAAAATCTAGGAACAATAAATGCTGGAGAGCGTGTGGAGAAAAGGGAACACTCTTGCACTCTTGGTGGGAATGTAAATTGATACAGCCACCATGGAGAACAGTATGGAGGTTCCTTAAGAAACTAAAAATAGAACTACCATACGACCCAGCAATACCACTACTGGGCATATATCCTGAGAAAACCATAATTCAAAAAGAGACATGTACCAAAATGTTCACTGCTGCTCTACTTACAATAGCCAGGACATGGAAGCACCCTAAGTGTCCATCAACAGATGAATGGATAAAGAAGATGTGGCACATATATACAATGGAATATTACTCAGCCATAAAAAGAAAGGATATTGAGTTATTTGTAGTGAGGTGGATGGACCTAGAGTCTGTCATACAGAGTGAAGTAAGTCAGAAAGAGAAAAACAAATACCGTATGCTAACACATATATATGGAATCTAAGAAAAAAGAAAAAAGTCATGAAGAACCTAGGGGTAAGACAGGAATAAAGACACAGACCTACTAGAGAATGGACTTGAGGATATGGGGAGGGGGAAGGGTAAGCTGTGACAAAGTGAGAGAGTGGCATGGACATATATACATTACCAAATGTAAAATAGAATGCTAGTGGGAAGTAGCCACATAGCACAGGGAGATCAGCTGGGTGGGTTGTGACCACCTAGAGGGGTGGGATAGGGAGGGTGGGAGGGAGGGAGATGCAAGAGGGAAGAGATATGGGAACATATGTATATGTATAGCTGATTCACTTTGTTATAAAGCAGAAACTAACACACCATTGTAAAGCAATTATACTCTAATAAAGATGTTAAAAAAAAAAAAGACTGGAGTATTAAAATAGTAAAATCCATGCAAGAAATTGGCTACAAGGTGAGCACTTGGTCAAACAAGTTAAGATCTCTATGGCGAGACATTTGACTGAGTTTTTTACATACTAGAATTTCGTAGCCCAAATTATTCCCAATTAATGAATGAACTAGTGCCAGGAATGTGGCAGAGCTAAGCTCTCAGTCAGGTTGTCCTAGCTGACTATAAAGAAGAATCTTAAAAATAGAGAAATGTGGTAGGCAGAATGATGGGCTGCAAAAAATGTCCATGTCCTACTTCTCAGAACTTGTGTATAGATTAGGTTACATGGAAAAGACATTAAAATTATGGTAGCAGATATAATTAGGGTTGCTAATCAGTTGACCTATTACAGAGCCTATCCAGGATTATCAAGGTGAGCCCAAAGTAATCACAAGTGTCCTAAAATATGGAAGAGAGAGGCAGAAGAGTCAGTATCAGAGTGATGTGATGTGAGAAAGACCCAACTGGCTACTTCTAGGTTTGAAGATGGAAGGGGCCGTGAGCCAAGGAATGGAGGCAGCCTCTAAAAGCTTTGAAAGGCAAGAAAATTTATTTTTTCTTAGAGCCCCCAGAAAGGAACGTATTTCTACAGACACCTTGATTTTAGCCCAGTAAGATCCATTTCGCACTTCTGAACTCCAAAACTGTAAAATAAAAACTTCATTTTGTTTTAAGCCACTAAATTTGTGTTAAGTTGGTACAGCAGCAATAGAAAACTAATATGAGAACCAAGTAATACATTATGATTGATACAAAGGTAATACAATCCTTTCCCTTCATCTCCCCCAGCACACATACTTTTTGGTGTCAAATTAAGGCAAGGGGAGTTGATAATATACACAAAATCTAAAGTGATCACAGTCAAAAGTCAAAATCCAAGAGACAAATTGTAAGATCAGAAACTTTATAAGGTTGACTTCTTTAAGAAGGTACGAATCTCAGAGAACTAGGTAACTTTGGATAGACAGAAAAAAAACAGAAAAACATTTCAACTGAGGGGCTGCTCCTAGGTAAGAGCAGAAGGCTGGGAATTAAGTGTTCAGATAATAGAGAGGAGAACACACAGATCTAGAGGAAGGCATATGTGAAGAACAGTAAGACAGATAATGACCATGTATTGTGTGTGAGAGGCACTGTCCCTTCATCTGTCAAATCACCACACATTGAATGCCCATTAAAATCCAGGCACCATTCAAACAGTGGAAATACAGTGGTAAACAAGACAGACGAGGCACCTGATCTCCTACTGAGTATATTCTAGCAGGGGTGTATTTTTAGAAAGTGCTTTTATTGATTATTAATTCATTTCATCTCATTAATCGCTACAACCATCATAAAAGGTTGAGACATACAAGGTAAGAACTAGGACATTCTCGTTTTACAGATGAGCACAAAAGGGCTTAAGAATTTCTTCAGCTATCATTAAAAAGTCTACAAATAATAAAGGCTGGAGAGGGTGTGGAGAAAAAGGAACCCTCCTACACTGTTGGTGGGAATGTAAATTGGTATAGCTACTACGGAGAACAGTATGGAGGTTCCTTAAAAAACTAAAAATAGAGCTACCATATGATCTTGCAATTCCACTCCTGGGCATATATCCTGGAAAAATGAAAACTCTAATTCAAAAAGATACATGCACCCCATTGTTCATTGCAGCAGTATTTACAATAGCCAAGACATGAAAGTAACCTAAATGTGCATTGACAAATGAATGGATAATGAAGATGTGGTTTATATATACAATGGAATATTACTCAGCCATAAGGAAGAATGAAATAATGCCATTTTAAGCAACATGGATGAAACTAGAAATTCTCATACTAAGTGAAGTAAGTCAGACAGAGAAAGACAAATATCATATGATATCCCTTATACGTGGAACCTAAAAAAAGATACAAATGAACTTATTTACAAAACAGAAATAGACCCACAGACATAGCCTTATGGTCACCAAAGTCTGGGACTAACACATACATGCTACTCTGTATAAAGTAGGTAACCAACAAGGACCTATATTAAAAACCAAAAACCAAAAACCAAAAACAAACATGTTTGTGTATGAGGAGAAACAAAGATATTTCTGACATAAGACTTTCTCAAAACTGAAACTGGAATAATGAAAGATCATTTGTTTAATTATAATATATCATTATCAGACACATATATATATATTCCATGAGAGCATAATATGATTCTCACAGATGGAAGGGCTATACTCATACAGCCCCCAGCCCCTCCCCTTACACATGTGCATTCTTCCATCAATCCACGGGAGTAAAAAGTTTTGGAGACAGTTGAAACATAAAGTCTGGAAGAAAGAAATAAAATGAAATACGCCTTACTGGAACAACCTAAGTTATGCAAACCTGGGAGCTAATAGACAGACTTCCTTGTCTTTAGAACTTCTACCTTACAGATAAAGCCCTTGCTGTCTTCTTCTATTCATGGCACAACAGTCTCACAGCAGTTTGGGAAAAGAAAGATTAAAAAACAAGTTGACTGTCATTTTTAGAATTGTTTACATTTAGAAACTGATGCAAAATTGGAAAGTCATGAAGACAAAAATATTTTTTTCTCTCTACTTGAAAAAATTAAAATGTATATTTACTGCTATATTGAGACATTTTTTTTCCTCTAGGGGATCAGAGAAAGATGGTTCTTCCATAAAACTTATAGCAAAAAAAAAT
The DNA here is from genome assembly GCF_964341445.2 of Mesoplodon mirus. Taxonomy (NCBI): domain Eukaryota; kingdom Metazoa; phylum Chordata; class Mammalia; order Artiodactyla; family Ziphiidae; genus Mesoplodon; species Mesoplodon mirus. Next base: position 57,291,533 of record NC_138984.1, read on the forward strand.
TTTAGTGTATTCTGTTAGCATATGATTAACTTAACTGCTATATATATGATTAAACACTACATAGTCCTTCTCTTAGGTTCATTCTGATTGACAGATGTGCCTATTACAAATGTGTTGAGAAAAACCAACATTTTTCAGACCCTAGTTTCTTGCATAATTCTGCGTTTAGCCATGTTCTGCCACCAGTTTAATTGGGAGGCTCCCTTGCGAAAATATAATTTATGTATGTTTTATACAGGTTTTTTTCTTTGATTCTTCAGTAAAGTAGAATTTGAAAAAGGAAAACATTTGTATTACACTTGTCTCCGTGATACAATTCAGTGATATACATTCCTTGGGGTACATAATGTCAAACCAAACATTCTAAAAAATGGGAAAGAAAACCAATAATTTTGATTTTGGAGAACATTAGGGTGCAAATTAAATGCACTTGTTGAATAATACATTTTTAAATATCTGCTGTGGGTGGTCATCAAATAGAAAGTTATTTCTTCAAATACAGGAGTTAAGGGAGGAAAGTGCCAATAGGCATAAAACTCTGTGTGGTTAATGGTGGAGTTTCATTCCCCAGCACGTGTGTATAGCCCCTCCTAGAAAGACACTTCATGGTTCTCAAAATCCACTCCTCGGGCCTGTCCTTGCCCTAGTGACATGGGATGGACTCACCCTAGGAAATTCCATTGTCAGGTCGTTTCATATAAAGTTCATTGAACTCCCTCTGGCACTCATTTATTAAATTATCTCCTCAATCAGTCTCTGGCAGCCCAGGTTATGACTGATCTTGAAATGAGGAGCTGGTTTATCTATATCACACAGACCTAGTTTGGTCTTAGAAATTAGAATATCTTTTCTTTTACCAACATAGTATGCATTTATCAGGCTGTCAACACTATTTCTTTTTTTCAGGTAAACTAAAATTACAAATATAAGACTATAGCCACAACTTCAGCATATCTATTAATTTTTGAAAGAAGTCAAAATTAAATCAATTTTTTAAATTGTAGCACTATTACAGAGGTCTCAGTGACCTCAGCTTTTATTGAGTAAGAATCTGAATGTGTCACAACTGATAAGAAAGCAACAATTTCATTAAAAATACCTGATTTCCAAATGGCATTTAAGGCAAAGGGAGATGGAGATAAAAACAAACAAAACTGAATAGGGGAGCTGGTTTCATGGATTACAAATGATGTACCTGTTAGCAGAGTTATAAAACAAGAAAATAAGGTAATTGAACTGACTGCAGGAAGGGAAAAGTTATGTAAATGAAGAGAGCCTTATCAAAATAACCAAGACAGAGATCCACTGATTTAGAAGGTAGCTGTTTTTGAACTGTTGGTGTAATTAATTAATCCTTTTCTTTTGTAAGCTATTCTTTCAAAGGGGCAGTTCCACTTGAAAGAAATTAAGGTGGTTTGGACAATATCAACATAAATTGAAGTTTTGAAGCAATATTATAAGTAGCACTAGTTCTAGAGAGAAAGATGCTCTAAAAATACACGTTGGAAATCTCAGAGAATATAAAGTAACATGACTCCCATCTTCCCCCCAACTACCATGCTTTAGGGAGTACTCTTACTGATGATACAGGGTTGGTAGAACTCACTACCTCCCTCTCTAGAAACTGCTACTTACAGCTAAGGCCTCTTATTTATGGCTAGAGCTTTACTAATCAGTAAGAGCCCCTTGCTTGGAGCACTCTGTGTTCATCTGCTAGGTTCAATGGATGTGCTACGGAACTCTGGAAAAAAAGTTCTGGTCTCCAGGCATGTATGACATATATAGGATTATTAAAAAACTAAGAAATGAAAAGCAAAAGTAATTTCTCCCACTGCCATGTCCCTGAAAACATATATATGTATACTGACACAGCCACAGACAGTTCACATACAAGTTGCAAAATTCTAGTAAAGATAATGAATCCATTTTCATCTTGACAAAATTAACTGAATTTATATGTGGTATAACATGACTGTCCTCTTCCAAGAACTTACATGTTCTAGTGATGCACTTTTCAATACAATTCAATTTTCCTTCACTTATAGAACACTAAAAAACCTGTCTTTGGTTTTTACTGTGAACTCATTTGTAGAGAATAAACTCATCTGCATGCACCATTTCTGCAAGGGGAAGGTAAAAGTAACTGAGTAGATTACTGACCTCAAGCAACTGAGGCCAAGAGATGTTACATAACTTGTTCCCACAGTAACTTCCTGGAGGAGCTTGACTTTGAACTCTGCGCTTAGCCACTGCATTGTACTACTTCTCCAACAACTTTTCAAACAAGATATTTAATTTGACCTCCAGTGATCAAGGAGTTGGCTGTTTAACCATAGCTACTTTTTCATTTACCTTATCCCCACTTACTCTGCATGGAAATGATTCGTTTGAAGAGAAAAACGTGTTTGTTAATCCTGATTTTCCATTTACATATGCATTTATACATCTTGAAAAAAGGAGCATTTGGGTATTCATGCCAAATTAGTGGGTAACAACTCAGATGCTTTCTCCTATGGATACACACTTTCTGGTTATAGCCATGATTTTAATTATGCTTCTGTTTTATTCCACTGAACCAATTACTATAACGGAATAAATTGGATCTCATCTAGGGAAAGTCACAATTCATGCCGCATTTTATTCCAAGATTATTTCTTGAAGTGAGAAGAGACAAGGACAGAGGTCAGAGCTAGTAGATTTTTAAAATTTTGAATGCAAATATTCTGTAGAGATTAGTACAATCCACAAAAACTGTGACCATGTTAAACGTATTTATCACTCTTTTATACTTTTGTTATTGAAACTGGAAGGTGACAGGGAAATAGCTCAAAATATTCTTTTTTTTTTCTTTTTTTTCCTCAGTGCTATACAGTAGGACCTTGTTATTTATTTTATATATAGTAGTTTGTATCTGCTAATCCCAAACTCCTAATTTATCCCTTCCCCACCCCCTTTCCCCTTTGGTAACTGTAAGTTTGTTTTCTATGTCTGTGAGTCTGTTTCTGTTTTGTAAATAATTTCATTTGTGTCATATTTTAGATTCCACATATTGTGTGGTATTTGTCTTTCTCTCTGACTTGCTTCACTTAGTATGATAATCTCTAGGTCCATCCATGTTGCTGTAAATGGCATTATTTCATTCTCTTTAGGGCTGAGTAATATTCCATTATATATTTCTTTATCCATTCATCTTTTGATGGACATTTAGGTTGCTTCCATGTCTTGGCTATTGTAAATAGTGCCGCTGTGAACACAGGGGTGCATGTATCTTTTCGAATTAGAGTTTTCTCTGGATATGTGCCCAGGAGTAGGACTGCTGGATCATATGGCAATACTATTCTTAGTTTTTTAAGGAACCTCCATACTGTTTGCCTTAGTGGCTGCACCAATTTATATTCCCACCAACAGTGTAGGAGGGTTCCCTTTTCTCCACACCCTCTGCAGAATTTTTAATTTGTAGATTTTTAATGATGGTCATTCTGACCAATGTGAGGTGGCACCTCATTGTAGTTTTGATTTGCACTTCTCTAATAATTAGCAATATTGAGCATCTTTTCGTGTGCCTATTGGCCATCTGTATGTCTTCTTTGGAGAAATATCTGTTTAGGTCCTCTGCCCATATTTTTTTACTGCTTTGTTTGTTTTTTTCAAATATTCTTTTTATCCAAACAGATCATAAAAATGTAGAGTTTACTATTTAAAACAACCAAGAACTCATAGTGAGATAAACATTAAGACTCAAATAGATAAATGGGTAAATGAGTAGGCAGTTCACAGAAGATAGAACTGAATGATACAAAGTATGTTCAATCTTACCTGTAAGCACAAAGATGCAAGTTAAGGTCTCACCTCCCTTTCTGTATCTGCAAACTACTAGATAACACTCAATGATGGTGAATATGTGGTAAGATGTAAATCCTAAAACACAGCATGTGTGTTATAAATGTCTACACTTTCTCAGAAATTAAGTCAAGAGATAGAGTTATAAATGTTTGTGATTTTTATTCCAGTATTTTTATTTTTAGAAAGGCATTCCAAGAAAACAACCAAGAACATAAGAATGCCTACAAATACTTTAAAAGTTTTTTAAATGGCACTTTTATAAACATTTAAAAATGGAGGAAGCTTAGGACTTCCCTGGTGGCACCGTGGTTAAGAATCCACCTGCCAGTGCAGGGGACATGTGTTTGAGCCCTGGTCCAGGAAGATCCCACATGCCGCGAAGCAACTAAGCCCATGCACCACAACTACTGAGCCCAGTGTGCCACAACTACTGAGCCCAGTGTGCCACAACTACTGAAGCCCGTGTGCCACAACTACTGAAGCCCGTGTGCCTAGAGCCTTGGTCTGCAACAAGAGAAGCCAGCTCAATGAGAAGCCCATGCACCGCAACAAAGAGTAGCCCCTGCTCAGTGCAACTAGAGAAAGCCCACGTGCAGCAACAAAGACCCAACACAACCAAAAATAAATAAATAAATACATACATACATACATACATACATTTATATTAAAAAAAATGGAGGAAGCTTAATTCCACAAAACAAGGGAATGGTTCAAAGAATAATGTTATAGCTATGGAATAGTATATTATACGGTCATTAAAATTATGTTCATAAATATTTAATGGAAAAGAATCTTTATAACATTGTTTTAATAATAGTATTAGAAAGATATAATCTCAATTCTATAAAATATATCATATATGGAAAATCTGGATTGTAATAGTGCAGGTTAGAGTAAATATCTCTTATTGGTGGAATCTGTAGATTATTTTTATTACCTTCTTTATGTTTTTAAATTTGGGGAATAAATATATACAACTTTTTTTTTTTTTCACCGTTGTGGCCTCTCCTGTTGCAGAGCACAGGCTCCGGATGTGCAGGCTCAGCAGCCATGGCTCACGGGCCCAGCCGCTCCGCGGCATGTGGGATCTTCCCGGACCGGGGCACGAACCCGTGTCCCCTGCATTGGCAGGCAGACTCTCAACCACTGCGCCACCAGGGAAGCCCTATACAACTTTTAGAATGAAATATTTTATGTGTATTGCATATGTATGCATGCATATACACATATATACATATGTAGATACAAATACATATTTGTATTTTATAAACCTTTACTGTTTAACCATCTAACTCCTTTTTGGTTTTTTTTTTTTTTTGTCTTTCACACTGACATTTTTATCTACAGTTTCAGTTCAAAAGAATACTGCATTAATAAATACTTCAAAAGCATACTATTGTTCTTTCAATTTCTCAGGCTACAAAGTAGCTTTTGCTTATAAAATATTAATAATAAATGATAGGTCACTGGTCTCCATTTTTAAAAATTTATAGGTTCTTTTTTTTAATATCTTTATTGGAGTATAATTGTTTTACAATGGTGTGTTAGTTTCTGCCTTTGTGGTCTCAGCATATAACTTCAGTTATGAAAAATGTCATCCCTCCAATTTGGAATGTATTTCAGTTATAATCATTGATTTTCTAAGACAATAACTTTACTATCAAATTCACTGATAAAACATATGGCTCTGTTCTTAATTGTCACTAAAACTTCTGATCTTACCATAAACCACAACTTTAAATTTTCTAGTCCTCATTTACATAAAAAAAAACAGAATTTTGCAAAAAAATTAGGAATGATTCTCTGAAAGTTATATAGTCCAAAATTTCTGTAGACAAGTGATTTTTCAAACATTTTTTATAGAAGTAAAAGCAGTTCTTAAATTGTACACAGAACCCAACCAGTTTGTGCCTGTATTGCTTCCACTTCAATTAGCCCCATGCCTCATCTCTCTGAATGAAGCCTCTAAGACACTTGCAAGGATCTCTTAGAACCTGCAGAACACCATGTGAAAAATATGCTGCTCTGGACAATTTAAGTTATCAAAGAGCATAATTCATAGTTCATATGGACCAAATTTCAAGTAAATGATGTTTGCCATATTGCCTATGTTACATTCACCATGGGAAATAACCCCACAAAATGTCTTATTCTATGCAAAATGAGCATGTTTCAGGTCAGAGAATTCTATTTAATGAGCCATGGAGAAATCCCTCTCAGGTCTAAGTTTCAGGAAAAATGTAGCTTTCCCTGAAGAGAGTTTGCTCTAAAGACACTGTGAATCAGGTAACAGCTTCTCTCACTGCACTGGCTGTAGGGAGGCTTAGAGAAATGGACAGCTGTATAGGACATCATGGTATAAATTCTTGTGGGTCAGTATTAACTCTGACTTTGCTATAGTCCCACTGAATCTTCCCCTTCAAACTTAATCCCTTTTTTGAGAATATATTTAGTGTCAATGAAAATCAATTATTTTCCAGTTTGTTGAGATACAACTGACAATAAGATGGTATTAAACTGTACAATATAATGCTTTGATAAATGTACATATTGTGGAATTATTACCACAGTAAATTTAGTAAACATCCATCGCCTCAAAGAGTTACAGCTTTTTTGTTGCTTTTTGGGGGGGTTTTTTGGTGATAAGAATTTTTAAGACTCCATTAGCAACTTTCAAGTACAGGCACACCCCACTTTTTTTGTTTGTTTTTTATAAATTTTATTTATTTATTTATTTATTTGGCTGCATTGGGTCTTTGTTGCTGTGCATGGGCTCTCTCTAGTTTTGGCGAGCGGGGACTACTCTTTGTTGCAGTGTGCGGGTTTCTCACTGTGGTGGCTTCTCGTCGTGGAGCACGGTCTCTAGGCGTGTGGGCTTCAGTAGTTGTGGCACGCAGGCTCAGTAGTTGTGGCTCACGGGCTCTAGAGCGCAGGCTTAGTAGTTGTGGCGCACAGGCTTAGCTGCTCTGCAGAACGTGCGATCTTCTTGGACCAGGGCTCAAACCTATGTCCCCTTCATTGGCAGGCGGATTCTTAACCACTGAGCCACCAGGGAAGCCCAAGGCATACCCCGTTTTATCGAGTTTCCCCTTATTGTGCTTCACAGATCCTGTGTTTTTTGCAAATTGAAGGTGTGTAGCAACCCTGCACTATCAGATGATCGTTAGCATGTTTTATCAATAAAGTATTTTTTAATTAAGGTATGTATTTTTAGACATAATGCTGCTGCACACATAGACTACGGTATAGTGTAAATGTAACTTTTATATGAGCTGGGAAACCTAAAAATTCCTGTGACTAAATTTATTATAGTAAATACTTTATTGCAGTGGTCAAGAACTGAACCTACGTATCTCTGAGGTGTGACTGTATACAATATCATTTTGTTAACTGTAGTCATTATGCTCCGCATTACATCCTAGAAATTATTTATCTTACAATTGGAAGTCTGTACCTTTTGATCACTTTCATCCATTTCTCTCAACTCCCAACTCCCGTCTCAAACAACCACAAACCTGTTCTCTGTATGAGTTTTTTTGTTTGTTTTTTCACAGTTCACATATAATTGAGATCATATAGTATTTGTCTTTTTCTGTCTTACTTATTCCACTTAGAATAATGCCCTCCAGCTCCATCCATGTTGTCACAAATGGTAGGATTTCCTTATTTTGTATGGTTAATATATATATATATATATATATCACATTTTCTTTATCCATTCACCCTTCAATTGTTGCTTCCATGTGTTAGCTTTTGTAAATAGTACTGCAGTAAACATGGGTGTGCAGGTATCTCAGAGATAGTGATTTTGTTTGTTTCCAATATATACCCAGAAGTGGGATGCCTGGATCATATGGTAATTCTATTTTTAATTTTTTGAGAAACCTTCATACTGTTTTCAGTAATGATTGTACTAATTTACATTTCCATCAACAGTATACAAGGGTTTCCTTTTCTCTACATCCTCACCAACACTCCTTATCTTTTGCCTTTTTGATAATAGCCATTTTAACAGGTGTGAGATGATAGCTCATTGGGGTTTTGATTTGCATTTCTGTGATGACTAATGTAGTTGAGTAATTTTTCATGTACTTGTTGGTCATTTGTATGTCTTCTTTGGATTTATGTCTATTCAGGTCCTTTGCCCATTTCTTAAAAGGGTTATAAGAGGTTTTTTTGTCATTGAATTGTATGAGTTCTTTGTATACCTTAGCTATTAACCTTTCATAGCATATGTGTTTGAAAATATTTTCTCCCACTTTGTAGGTCGCCTTTGCATATTCCTTTGTTGTGCAGAAGCTTTTTGTTTAATGTAGTCCCACTCATTTAACTTGCTTTTGGTGTCAAAATAAATAAATAAATAAATAAATCATTGCCAAGACCTATGTCAAGGAGCCTATCTATTGTGATTTCTTCTATGAGTTTTATGGTTTTTGATGATACATTCTAGTGTCTAATCCATTTTTAGTTTGTTTTTGTGTATAGCGTAAGATATAGGTCCAGTTTTATTTGTTCACATGTGGTTATCCAGTTTTCCCAACATGTTTATTAAAGAGATTGTTTTCCCATTTTTCCCTTGGCTTATATATTGAAAATTAGTTGACCATATATGTATGGATTTTTCTGGGCTCTCTATTCTGTTCCACTGATTTATGTGTCTGTTTTTATGACAATACCATATTGTTTAGATTTCTATAGCTTTATACTATAGTTTGAAAACAGGAAGTGTGATGCCTCTGGCTTTGTTCTTCTTTCCCAGGATTGCTCTAGCTATTTGGAGTCTTTCGTGGTTCTATACAAATTTTAGGATTTTTTCTATTTCTGTGAAAAATGCTACTGGGATTTTCGTAAGTACTGCACCAAATCTGTAGATTTGTTTTGGGTAGTATAGCTATCTTAACAATATTAATCTTCCATCTATGAGTACAGAATATCTTTCTATTGTTTGCATATTCTTCAATTTCTTTTGTCAGTTCTCGGTGTACAGATATTTCACTTTCTTGGTTAAATTTATTCCTAGGTATTTTATTATTTTGGATGCAGTAATAAGCTCTCTGCCCCTTTCTTTCTTCTTCTGGAACTCCTATTAAATAAATACTAGTCCACCTAGATGTTGTCTCATGAATCCCTTAAGCCATTTTCACTCTTTTTCATTTTTTTTTTTTTCCTCTTCTGAGATTGGATGAATTCTATTGCCTTATCTTTCTGGACAAAAAAATGTTGCCTGCCATGTCAGTAATGATGATCAGTTGCCTGCCATCAACCCATCAGCCACTGAAGTGATCCTGATGGTGCACACTGAGGAGAATTCAGGATGGAGAAAAACAGGTTACTGGGCCTAGATAAGATGCATATCAAATGAATAATTTCAATGATCCAAGACTCTTGCATCTTCCTATATATAGCAAAGCACTAAAGTCATTAACTTGAGATGTCTGTTTTTTGCAATTAGCAGTAATCTTTTAATATTCAACTACATGTTTTTTCCCAGCAAAAAAAATATATATCCTGGCTCCTCCCTTACCTCTATGGAAGAGTTCCTCAGTGCTATCTGAGAGGCTGTCTTCTGGGCTACAGTCCTCAGTAATGTCCCCAAATAAAACATAACACTCAACTTTTAGGTTTTGTGTTTTATTTTTTTTTCAGTTGACATCTTTGAGTTCACTGTTTTTTTCTTTTGCTTATTCTAGTTTGCTGTTGAATCCCTCTAATTTTTAAGTGCAATTATTGTATTCTTCAACTCTGTTTTCTGCTTGGTTCTTTCTTATTTTTTCTGTGTCTTTGCTGAAATTCTCACTTTATGAATTGTTCTCCTGACTTCTGTGAACATTTTTATGACCATTATTTTGAATTCTTCATAAGGTGAATCAACTCTCTCCTTTTTTATTAAGCTCTGTTTCTAAAGTTTTATTGTGTTCTTTTGTTTGGAACATATTCCTCTGTTTCTTCATTTTCCTTGAATTTCTGTGTTGGTTTCTGCACACTGATAAAACAGGCAACTCTCCAATTCCTGATGGAGTGGTCTTATATAGGAGATGAACCTTATTGTCCAACCCTGCCCTAGCTCTCGGTTTTCTCTCAAATCTTCGTGATGGTCCAAGCAGCCTGTTTTGTTTTTAATGGCTCCCAGTGCTTGAGGTTGTGCCAAGATCTGTCTGTGTCCTGAAGGGAAGGCTCTCAGTCAGCACTCATATGCAGGCTGACTGGAGGCTGACATTCCGGCAGCCGGTTTTAAAGTATTTAATAGGCCTCCTACAGGGAAAGACTGGGCTGTGCTGTGCCCCAGGGGAGGGGTATTTTGTTAAGAACTGTTTTTGGTGGTGTTGTTATAGTGCTATGGGAACTGCAGAAGCAAGCCCTACTGGACACCAAAGCCAGGCAATTAAGGGGTGCATCCACTGGGCAGCAGCTGAAAAAGTTGGGAACCAGACATGTGCACAACCCCCTTCCAGGGAAGGATGGGCTAAAGGGAGAACGTGGAGATGCCATCCGCCATCCTCTTTGGTATCCCGGGAGGACTGCAGTCAGCTCTTAGATGTGGGCTACGTCAGAAGCCTGACAATCAGGTAGCAACTTTTAAAGTATGCAAATAGGCCTCCTTCAGGGAAAGACTGTAAGAAGCGTGTTTCTGTTTGCTCCCTCAGTGCTGAGCCATGGGGGGGAGAGCCACCGCAAGTCTTTACAAACCTGTTAAGAACCATTTCTTTGTTTGCTATAGTCTTACGGGGCTCATAGATGCAAGCTCTACTAGCTTTCAGAGCTAGTTTTGTAGGCCCATCCCTCAGGTGGAAATCTTAAAGGTTGGGGTGCTAGATGTTGGGTTCAAACCCTTTGTGCCTCAGGGAGAAGCTGAGAATTGTAAGTTACTTCTCAAATGTATGTCACTATGCCAAGGATGGGGTTTATGGTGGGAGTGTGTCTCAGACTTTCCTACCTGTTTTGATGTGGGTATTTTCTCATTGACCTATGGACAGGTATTCCTCAGCTAGTTTTTGGATTTCTTTCAGAGGAACTGCCCCATGTGTAGCTATAGATTTGGTGTACCCATTGCAGGAAGGGTTCAGGAGCCTCCTCTGTCATCTCTGACTGGCACTTCACAAAACTGATTCTTAACTTTTTAAAAATGTGTGTGTATGGGGCTTCCCTGGTGGCACAGTGGTTGAGAATCTGCCTGCTAATGCAGGGGACACGGGTTCGAGCCCTGGTCTGGGAAGATCCCACATGCTGCGGAGCAACTAGGCCCGTGAGCCACAACTACTGAGCCTGCGCGTCTGGAGCCTGTGCTCCGCAACAACAGAGGCCGTGATAGTGAGAGGCCCGCGCACCGCGATGAAGAGTGGCCCCCACTTGCCACAACTAGATAAAGTCTTCGCATAGAAACAAAAGACCCAACAGAGCCAAAAGTAAATAAATAAATAAATTAAAAAGTAACTGTACCATTTAAAAAAAAAGAAAAATATGTGTGTATATGTAAATATTTGTGTATATTTTTAGACTGTTCTCAGAAAATTTAAGGTTACCTTTATTGTCAATATTTCTCTGAATGTATTTGCTAACATTCATCCATTCATATATTTGTTCAGAAAATCCTTATGGAATACCTAAGCATGTCCAGCTCTTTGTGTGAGTGGGGTTATAACAGTGAACCAGACTCAGCTCTTAATCTAACAGGTTCAAGGGAGCCCATTTACTACAACTACCAAATATTACTTGCTCTACACCATATTTTACCCATAGTCCACAGCCTTCCAACAGTTCTCTTAAATAAATTTTAAGGCCCTCAATGAATTAAAATCAAAATTGAAATCTATTTAACCCAGATAAGTAAAATGAAACCAATATAATTTCAGATCAATAAAGCCTATGTGCATTCTTGTTAGCCTCCTTTTAAATACACTGTGTGATTTCATTTTCTCTAATACATTTTGTTAAAAACCATTCAATAAGATATATCGCCACCAAAATTAGCCCTTGATGGAAAACTGCAGCTTCTTCTTAAAGAAAAAGAAGATTTATCTTCTTCCAAGCCATATATGTGTACATTGTATGATTAGATCAGAATATCAATAGCGATAAGCCACAGCAATAAATTTGCTTGTAAAGCTATTAACATCCTTAGAAATAATTATAAACCATTTATTAAATGACTTCCAACCTAGGTTTAAATTAAAAAAGATGATTAATAAATTAAAATTTTATTTTAAAAAATTTACGTAAATTTTTCCACAATCAGTTTCCCAATTTAAGTCTTCAGTACTCTTCATTGCTTTGAGACCTTATTTTAAAGAGGGAAATAAAGATTTTATGGTTTACATAATGACGAAATGATTGCAAATGTTAAGATAAAAACAAGATAATAAATTAAACCATGTAGATTTTAAAATTATCAATTTCTTCAAAGAAATTTTCCCCTTTAAAACTTAATCACTAATCCTATGGCATCCTGTAATTTAGAACTGAAGAATGGATATTGTTATTTAACAAGGTCCTCTATAAAATTAATTTCAAGATAAATTTACATTTACTGTCCCTATGAATCTCTATAAGGAAGAAAAATTATGAAAAGTTTTTTTTCTATTTACAAATCAATGATATACTAAATTCCCTCTCAATTTTTTTTTTCTAAGAACAGAATTCTCCAAGCTGTAAAGTCTTGAAAAGGTAGAGGTACGTGGTAAAATATAGAGATTACTATTTCTTTTTCTTTTTCTTTTTGCGTACGCGGGGGCCTCTCACTGTTGTGGCCTCTCCCGTTGTGGAGCACAGGCTCCGGACGCGCAGGCTCAGTGGCCATGGCTCACGGGCCCAGCCGCTCCGCGGCATGTGGGATCTTCCCGGACAGGGGCACGAACCCGTGTCTCCTGCATCGGCAGGTGGACTCTCAACCACTGAGCCACCAGGGAAGCCCTAGAGATTATATTTCTTAATGACATTTACACTATTTAAATTAGAATCACTTCATTTCAATTGACTCTTTTTATAAAAATTTATAAAAGTGATGATACTTCTTACAGTGCAATTGTAATGGGTTGCACATCTCATTTACCTGATCCAGAAGCCCAGAATGCGCCACTTATCAAAAGATTCATTACTGAGATTCTAAGTACTAACATGAATTACTCAAAATTTAATAGTATAGTTTGATACAATCTGATAGGGAGGTTAACAAATCAAAACCTTTAAAAAATATGCCCATGAAATTTAATATGACAGAATGAAAAATGCTTTGTTAAATATGTCCTTCTACTCTAATTTGTTGGAATAAAGGACTTCTCTGTCCATTGTCAGGAATAAACAGAAATTATTGCAAATGGTGAGACTATAGTGATTGCAGTAAAATGACCGTTCATATGCATTCTTTTTTGCTTCTAATAAATGAGTGTGATTTGAGCAAATAAATCTTTAAAAAAAATTTGGCAGTCATTAAAAATAGAAATTTGAATGTTAACATACTTCACAAATTAAGGATAATGAAGTTAATTTTTGTATTGCTACCTACCCAAGCTATCTGTTATATAATCACATGTCAACCCAAAGAAAACTGAACTACACATGAATCAACAGCTAATATAGCTCAAAAGAACAAATGTATCTTTGGTATTGGTTGATTGTTTATACCCACATGAACTGAACATATAGAGAGATATCTTGTGGATTATCCTGGGATGCTACACTTAGCTTTGTCCTTTTCAAAGGTGCATTAATCACATAGTCATAAATGTATTAGAACATTAATAAAATTGATGCCTGACTCAAAAATGGAAGAGAACATATATAGATTACAGAATAAGAATCTAAAAAAAGAAACTTACTTAACTAGAGTAATGATTAGACTAACAAAATACAGTTTAATAGATTGTTAATAATAGCTACTATTTATTGATCTATTATTATATCCTAGGCCTTATACTAACTCTTTAAATATATTATCCTTTTTAATCTTTATAAAAACCCTTCAGGGTAGTTAATATCCACTCAATAAATGAAAAAAAAATGCTCAGAATTTTTTAACAACTTGCTCCAGTTCAGACAGATTAAAAAGCCAGCATTCAAAGCCAGATGGGCTGTGCTTTGGAAAGAACCATGGACTTTTCCTTAGCCAAAAATTCTCTTGTTATGCTTCAGCAAAAGACATTTATTGGGCTTCCCTGGTGGCGCAGTGGTTAAGAATCCGCCTGCCAGTGCAGGGGAACACAGGTTCGAGCCCTGGTCCGGGAAGATCCCACATGCCACGGAGCAACTAAGCCCATGAGCCCCAACTACTGAGCCTGTGTGATGCAACTACTGAAGCCCGTGCGCCTAGAGCCTGTGCTCCGCAACAAGAGAAGCCACTGTCTCGCCGCAACTAGAGAAAGCCTGCGCGTGGCAACGAAGACCCAAAGCAGCCAAAAATAAATTTAAAAATAAATGTATATTTAAAAAAAGACATTTACTGACTATCATTGGTTTCAAATTTAAGAAGTTGAGTGACAGTCAAAAGTGGATGTGTCTTTGGGTGTATGTTAGGCAAATTATTCAAGCAAAAATCTCATCACTTTCTAGTGGGTTAAAATGTATCCCCACCTCTTATTTCAGTAAAAATACAAATTATTCTCTTAGAAAAAATAACAAAAGCCAGATGGGACCACAAAGCCAGTATTTTATCCTCTGTGGTACACTGCCTCTCATCTAAGTTCCAGTTCAGAAAAGGATAGAAAAGACAGACATATGCAAACAAGACAGAGATTTTAGTTTACAGTAAGGTCAATATAAGTACCATATACTTGCCAAAAATACTAAGTCATCCTAGGCTTCAATTATAAAGTGTAAAGAACAAAGAATGCAATAGTCCTTAATTAATGACCTCAGTGCACCCTGTCCTGTACTAAATTCTGGGCACTGCCATTTTCAGAGGAACACTGACAAACAGGAGAGCTACCGTAAGTCAAGGGTAAAGAGAATGTAATAACTGTTATTTTCAGATCTACCTTTCGTTTAACACATGCTATGTGCCTGGTGCTATCTTTGTACTTTATACAGTTTTCTCACTTAACCCTCACAATATTCCTGGAAGCTAGGTGCGATTATCCTTACTTTACAAGAGAGAAAACTGAGGCCAAGAAAGGTTATGTCAAGACCACACAGCTAATATATATCAGAGCTGGTGTTTATCTAACAACAAAGCCAGGACACTTCCTATTACACCATCTTGCAATGTTGAAAAAAACTGAGGAAGTTTAAAGCTAAAGAAGACAAATATTAGAAGAATTAGGCTCTACTGCACAGTTCCAAAGGTAAACTAGATCAAACTGGAAAGCAGTAAAAGAAGACATATTTTCTTACAGTAAGAACTTTCTGTTGATGAGGCCAGTTGGGATATGTAATTTTAAGCCATGCCAAGATGATGACTTGCCACTTGACACTATTTTTTCCCACACTGTCTTGTTTCTGACTCAAGGAGTTGTTTTTACTCAGTGTTCTCTCAGCCTGGTGTGCTCTTCCCTTGCATCTTCTCTCTGAGAAGGTAGCAACTGAACAGAGCCTTAGTGATAAGGGGTATCTCCTTTGATTATTCTTGGAAAAGTAACCGTGATCTCATTACCACATTGTCCTCTCTTATTGATTGTTAACCTGTTGATTGTCTTTCTTCTCCACTAGAATTGAATGTTCCGAGAGAACATGATGAGGACTCTGTGAGGAGCAGAGAAGACACTCCGAATATTTGTTGAATACTAAATTAATCTCAGTGCAGCTCTTTATGCCTTAAACGGAGTATCATTAGATTAAATTCTCATTCACTCCAAGAATCTATGACTCTCATTTTAGCCTCATAAATAATGAAGGCAGCAAATGGGAGATGGTCTGTATAAGAACTATACAGAGTCCTCAAAACAACTGAAAACTGTATAACAGTCACACCAAAATAATGTTTAGGGATACATATGCACAAATGAATATATGATCATACTGTAGAATTTGTAAAGAAACATTAAAGAATTGCACAAGAGTTAGAATGGTCTTAACATAACTGTTAACTGAATTCAATACAAATTTTCAAAATCCACACACACCGTGATCCTTGTGTGGCAACACATAGGCAACATGGCAACAAGATGCTATTCTTAGTGCATATCAATGAAAAATGAAAGCATGCATTAGCACCATAATAAATAACAATTTCTTAATTCTTCTCATGTGTTTGGGATAGCACAGAACATTACAGATTTACTGTCTCTTTTAATCCTCAAAACACACCTAAGAGCTAGTATTTCTAAGTAATAATTTTCCCATTACACAGACAAGAAAAGTGAAACATAATGGACTTAAGAAAATTGCCTGGAGTTACACAGTTTACAAGTGACAAAGTCATATTTAGACTTTAGGTCATTCTGACCTCACAGTCTCACTATTAAATGATAATCGTTACACATTATACAATCTCATCCTTAATGTCATTAAAGCAAAAGGAAATATATCCAATGTCTCCCACAGAAGCATAAAACTGATTTTTTTTCATAATTTGAGATTTATACGTTAAGAACTCACTTTTGAGGTCAATTTGAACTAGGTATTTCTTTTTTAGGTTCTAACAAATAAGTTGAGGAATTATTATATGGAAAGGAGAGCAAACCATTGCTCTTTGAGCTGAATGAGTGCTATATCTCACTGTAACTCATTTTCCTCTTTTCAAAAGTACTCTAATGTTTGAGAGTCTACTTTGTTGAAAAGGAAACACTTTATGCTGTGAGGTTACAGGGCAAGAACTAGGATCAAAGGATAGATGTTACATTAAAAGAGATTTTGGCTTAATGTGTGGGAGAAATTTGTCAGTTTGTAAAATGAGCTGCCTTGAGAGTTGTGACTGCCATATTAATGAAGAAGTACTTTTATAGACAGGGAAACTATTACCAAAGTTGTGAAAAAGATCAGCAAGCTTCTTCTGAGAAGGTACAGATAGCAAATATTTTAGTCTTTGCTGGCAGTATAGTCTCTGCTTCAACTACTCAATTCTGCCTTTGTAGTGCAACAGCAGTCACAGAGACAATGGAAGTGAATGAGTATGGCTGTGTCCAAATAAAACGTTACTGATACAAACCATCTACAGCCTAGATTTGGCTTGGGGATGAAGTTTGCCAACCCCTGTTACATAGTGCATTAATCTGAATATGCTATCTGCCGTCACAAAAACCTTTAAATTTCAATAGCTTAATACAGGGATTTGCAAACCATGACCACAGGCCTATCTGTCCCACAACCTATTAAGAGACTGGGACCCACAAAACCTAAAATACTTACAAAGTGGGCCATTTACAGAAAAAAATGTACCAACCTAAACAGATGTGCTTTGTTAGACAGCTTTCCTCCAAGCAGACTCAAGGATTCAGACCCTCTGCATTCATAATGCTGAAGTCTTCCACATGGGGCCAGCAAGTTTCACACCATATTGGGGGAAAGCATGAGAAACACACATGGTATACATAAGTCTCTTACTGAAGAGATGATACTCATTTTTGCTCACATTTCATTAGCCAGAGTTAATCATGTATCTGCTTAGAGATAAGAGGACTGAAAAATACATGCTTGGCTGCAGAGCTTTCTGCCAGCACCTACTACATACTATGGAAAAAGGCCACGAATCTTTGGTGGTCACAGAGTTGCTTCCACCACATAGAAAGAATATGTGGTGCAGACTGAGGCTTGAAATAGATATACACCAACTGCCATTTCAATTATGAGACATACCTATGTTTCTACATTCCCTAATGTTGTAGGAATATAGTATCTATGGGATAGACAGAAGTTAATTTTCCCTAACACACTCCCCCATAACTTCTTTCTTTTCTTTGATCAGAAATGGTACAAGAGTTTCCCAAACACAGTATCTAATAAGTTTTGTCCCATAAAGCTTTTCATGTACTTATGCCTACATGAAGACTTTCAGTATTATGGACTTGTATGAGAAAATTATAAGCCTGAGTCTCATAATATGTCAAATAAATTAGAAATGATGCAACCATATATTTTTTGGTCTGGATTTTAAAAAAGCATTTGGTTTTAGAATATTTTAATTTAGCCTCTGGTTTCTATTTTTTCACCTCATCGTCCATATTCTAAGTCATGCCTTCAGTGATTAATTCTCAGTTATTAAGTTTCTAAAGTTACCAGCAACAAAAGATAGAACCACAATTTTTCAGCTGACATTTTTCATCACACTATTGTTTCAGTGCTCATTCTCAAAGATTTTTACAAGGAGAGAAAGAGAGACAGAAATGGAGAGAGAGAGAGAAAGAGAGACAAATCTGAAATAAATCTTGCTTCTTCCTGTAATAAACATCATTAAAGGTGAGAGACTAACTGACAGGACTTTACAAATGAACCTCTATTTTAAGGGAAAATGGTGTAATCATTTAAATAATTAAGTGAAAAGAACAGCGGGAGTAACAGAAAGGACCAAATGGTCTGTTGAGAAGAAAATGAAAGAAACTTAATCTTCAGGATTTATCAAGACAACAAAAGCAATAACAAGTATACTACATGATTCAACACCATTGACTTAAGTTACTGGAAAGAAGTAGGATCAACCAATACTTTGTTTTAAGTCACCAACACCTTATCTGTACTGTGCAATAGCTAAGTTGTTAAATGGCAATATTTCAGGGTTAGCCGAATTCTTTGAAGTGCAAAGTAAAAAGGAGGTAGAAGCAAGGTAAGAAATACCTTGTGATTAGAAATAGTCACAAGGAAGCCATTGCTGTAGTTCTTAACTGCTTTAATATGTATGAAGCACTGTAGCATTTCAGGTATCTACATTAAAAGACACTTTTACCATTAGGTTTATAATATATTTCAGTGAGAATAATTCCCAGGAAAATCTTTCTTGAGCCTGGTTTTCTTAGTTTTTTCATGTATCATGTCATGAGAAACCTCAGAGACAGTCACCAGACAGTCAAACACATTCCTAGAAGGTTCACCATTTTGTTATAATGATGTAAATGTTGGTTTGAATGTTGAATTAGTGGGTTTATTTGTTGGAATGAAGTGAAGAGTCAAACAGTTGGGCACATCTGGAGTCAACAAATCACAACTTTAACTCCATTCAACTGGACCAAAGGAAAATTACTGGGGTTTTTTTGTTTTGTTTTGTCTTGTTTTGTTTTGTTTCTTAGTGGAGTCTTGACACAATGAAGGTACTATCTAGCAAAGCTGTCACTGTTGTCCTCACTGGCACCTGCTAATGGAAAGTCAGCCTCTCTCTTCATGAGGAAGAACTATCCAGGCTTTCTGGGACTCAGGCTGCTGAAGATACTCTCTTCTTCCTAAATTAGCATGGACTGACTACCTCTAAACCCTGGAGACCATGGATTATGTCCTCCTGCTGGGGATGTGGCTTTCCTCCATTTGTCATGGTGGGAGACAGCAATACAGTGACTTGTGTTGCTTTCAATAGGTTATATTAGTACAATTAAAAATTAAAAGAACTTAAGATCAGTACAAGGTTTGTAACCCGTCTGTTAATCCTTGATAACCCTGTGATAACTCTGGGCCATTCTACCCACCGACACTGTTTCCTCCTTAGACATCTGCACCTCCCCCAGCACACATTTACCCTCTCTGCAGGAAGAACTTTGTCCTTATTTACCAAGAAAAAACAAAAAAACAATTTCAGCTTTAAGCATAAAGGTAGACACAAGAGAATCAGGTATCTGAGATAGATTGACCTTAGGCCCTTCTTGCTGCCCAACAGGAAGAAGTCTTTGCAATCTTGCTCTTTTGGTATACTCCCAATGTCTTGTCTGTTTATGACACAACAGGAGGTCACATATGTATTTTACGTAAGCCTTCCATGCCTTTTATTTTCCTTTTTCTCACTTGTGACAATGGCCAAGTTCATATCTGTGGCCAATAACAGTTTTTCTTCTGGTTCTGACCCAGTACAAAGTTCAGGATAATAAGAGGCTTTAAAATCCTATGCATGAATCACAGAAACTATAAAAGTAAAGTCACTCAAAGGGTTCTTTTAATCAAACATTTGGGAACTAAATCCACGTGTTTGGTACCATATCCATGTTCTTACCCTAAAGGCCCCCTACAGGTAGTTCCCTTTCACACTAATGGTCTCCCCAAACTCTCTCCTTAAAAGCATTCTCTGACCATAGGGTCACAAACATAGAACAGGAAATATGTGCTATGGAATTAACATGGGATCTGTCCAACAGGGAAGTCTCAGTATACATTTGACCTTTTCTATGGGGACCCAGGGTGCCCAGAGAAATTGCTCCAAAATACTAAGGCAAAAACAGTAGGATTCTTGATTTAGTCTCAGTAATTATGCAGCATCACTTATGTCATACATTTCTAGTCTATTCCTTGATCAAAGCATACAGCATACATTAAAACATGCATATGTCAGTGAATAAATAGACCTCATTCTCAACAGAAAAAGCGTTAAAGAATTTAAGCTCATCTTTATTCCACCACACCATGTTTTCTTGGATTACATCCAAATGAAAAACTTATACCCATATTCTTGACTCAGGGTCTGCTTCTTGGAGGAACCAAACTAAAACAATCTGATCTCTGTTGAGTTCTCTTTGAGATAAAAGATTTGCTGGGCAGCAGTGGTGAATTAGCTTCCATAATGTTGCTGTTGCTTGATGATCAGTTATTTAGAAATGTAGCTTAAGTTATATATTATTTCTTTGTTTATGGGACCATTTCTGTTCCTCCAGTAACTATTAACAGGCAATAACAAAGTTGGACTTTTTCTTTTTGCTTTTTATTTTCATTTTGCACAGATAACTTTACATGGTCCCATTAGATATTGGTGAAAATGAGTCAGACTCCCTTAGTAACCAGTAGCTATCAGAGAAGCCCAACTTCCTCAGTTACTGCAGTAGCCAAAGAATAAAAAATCTCCATTTTAGAAACATTATAAACAACATTATGAACATAAGTTCCAGAATGGAAATACCTGTCCATTATGTATTTGCTGAAAAATATTCTATAGATCAAACCTGAGTATGTAAGGGCTAGTTTTATGTGTTCATAAGAAGGGATGTGAGAAAATTAGGAACATGAACAGGAATAAGTACACTGCTAAGATAAGCAGTGAAGGGAAGAAGAATATGCCGCCTCAAAATGTACCACTTTTGCATGTGAATTATTTTGAGCTGAAGGCCTTCAAGACCTGACAGACTCAGAAAAAACTTTTACCTCTCCCTTAACTGCCTAAAATAGTTTAGATAGGGGGCCTGGCCCAGAAAGAGACCTATTACCAGAAAGAACTTTTTTATCTGAAAGACTTTCCTGCTTGGCGGGGCATACATCTGGTTACCAAAATCTGCTCATCTTCCTGTGAACTGCCCTCCTCCCCTTTGAAGCCCCAGGCCCATATCCCATTTCTTAGCTCAAGACAGCATATAAGCTTCAATTGCTTGACTGCCTTTAGGCCTCAGATCTTTGTGGAGCTTCTGGATGTATTGTTAAAAAAAGAAACAACAGGCTGAAAATGGAGTCACATAAGTAAACCAAGACTTAACTGCAGTTTCTCCATCTCCCAGGAATGTAACCTTTAGCCAGTCAGTCTGGAATTACCTGGTCATTACTAGTTAGGTAATCCACCTGATAAACACCTTACATCTTCCCAAAAAAGATGAGGTAATCCACTCTTTTTTTTCTCTCTCCCTTTCTGCCCATAAAAACCTTCCATTCTGTACAGCTCCTTGGAGCTCCTTTCTATTTGCTAGTTGGGATGCTGCCCAATTCATGAATTATTGAACAAACCCAACTAGATCTTCAAATTCATTAGTTGAACTTTTTTTTTAACAGATTTGATGGCCAAAATGGAATCCAAAAGGAACTTCTGTTGCCTTTGGAGACATTGAGAAACACAGGCCTGTCTCTGTTTCCAAAGGCCATGAGTAAATTCCTCTTGGTTCTGAGCTCCACTCTTTTTGTTGAGCTCCCAATCTAATTGGCTTTCCCATTTGGAAACGTTTTCCATTTGGTTAGAAGCCCTTGGTTCTGCCCCCAGTTTCCAAGTTGGGAACTGTTGGTGGCAGCTGCACTTCCCATTTGTTTGGAATCAGTCCACAGATCTCATTCTCTGGGGTCTGCTGGTTCAGTCCTTTCCCCAGTTTCCAAATTCCAGGTTGGAAAGTGTTGGTGGTTACCGGCCAGAATCAAACTGAGTTCAGCTTAAAAACCAGAATGGGCCTGGAACTGAACTGGGTCCAGGACTGGACTAGGTCTGGAGTCTAAGTCTGACTTAAGCTGAATTGGGTCTAGTGTGTTTTATGTAAATAAAGGTTATTGTTAATGGGAATCTCAGAAAACCAAAAAAAAAAAAAAAAAAAAAAGTGGTAAAATTGGTGAGAATTTATCAAGCGTTTAAAAGCTGTTATAGTGTTTGCCACCTAACTCAAAGACTCCTGTATTAGGACAAATTGGTCACAGAACATGTTAGATTAACACTAGGTCAACCACAAACATCAAGAAAATTTTTGGGCAATGAAGTATGCTGTAAGACATCATACAATTTCCAACCCAGCTGTACATACCATTTAGATATTAGTTTGGCTCTGAGAGACCGAAAGGCTTAGCTAAACAAATAAGTAAATAAATAAACAAATAAATGAAATGGGATCTTTAAAATCCAAAGAGTTAAGTGTGTCACCTTCCAGCACATCTGCTTAAGAACTATGGTCCCAGAAGCTACAAATATTTATAAAAATGGCTGAAATCTTACTAAAGACAACCTAGAATTTTGTGTCCTGAGAACTTGGCTTGGTAACCATCAGACTGGGGGCCCCAAAATATGACCAGACAGAAATATGGGTTGCACTCCATTTGCAGCTAAGGGTCCTACCAAACTGCCGCCAATTCTCAGGGAAATTATGACCATTATGAGGAATGCTCCAATTAGATAAGAGCATTTAAGAAGTGTACATAGAAGTGAAGGCTCCCAAATTAAGCAAACACAATGAGATATCAACTTTAATTGTCATGCAGTAGACCCCAAAAGGCTTCAAGATTCCAAAATAGCTTCACAAAAGAATCTGTTGCAAAAGGCTAATAAAAATTAAAGACAGAAGAGGTACCTAAAACAAAAGATAGAAGACTGACACATCTCCTACTGCTCTCCACTCTCCTTTACATTTTCATTTTCTCTGTCTGAATTGTCTTTCCACTCTTAGGAGATTACACAGCCATAAACAAAACTCCACCATGTTAGTGGCCTTCAAGACACCCCCATACCTACTCTTGAAGGAGGGCCCCCTTAAGGGCCCTTCCCAGAGTTGATGGGACTCTGAGGGATTTTCTAGAAAACTGCTACATTATTTCCTTAATCAAACAAGGTGAAACAAAAATTAAAATTAATGAAAAACCTTGCTAAATTCTGACAGATACCAAGGATATACTCTACTTTAAATCCCACTCAGAACCTGCAGATGGAATGCTGGAAAAACTGACAGAAGCCAGTGAAGGGTGAGAATTCTTAGAGTCAGCACTCCAGGATCTCTGTCTATAAACCTGGTAGAGAGAGGTAAAACCTCTTTTACACCCTGTTTGGGGATGCCTCTTAAGTCCAGTGTGTTGTTTAATCATGCCAGAAATATTTACTGTTTGTCCTGGCTGAAACCTGACAAGATATTTGAACAAATTTCATAACTTTATGATCAGAAATTTGGCAAAATTGAAAGCTGATATTCAGAGACTGATAGGAAATTTTTTAGACCTTCTCCCCTAAGCTAAAATAAAATTATATACCGGGGGACCTTTTGAAACCTTTGTAAAAGACTTTATGGGTGGATCAGCCTATGATGTCATTTAAGTTACAACCCAATTTCTTGAGGAATTAAAGGCAACTATCCTTATCTTACAAATTTCTGGAAAACCAGGTATGTGGCTGCAGAAACAATTCAAAGTCCTTCTTGGAAGAACTTGCATTATTTTTTTCCCTGTGCCTCTGAGCCACCAATATTAATAAAAACTTTAGCCATATGAGCAGGTAACCTTAATTTATTTCATCTGCCAGAAAAACAACTTAGATCCAACTTCTTTTAAAACTAGTGAGTTGTGTATTATCGTGCTTGATTCCTGGCAGTAATTTTTTTTTTTTTTTGCGGTACGCGAGCCTCTCACTGTTGTGGCCTCTCCTGTTACGGAGCACAGGCTCCGGACGCGCAGGCTCAGCAGCCATGGCTCATGGGCCCAGCCACTCCGCGGCATGTGGGATCTTCCCAGACCAGGGCACGAACCCGTGTCCCCTGCATCGGCAGGCGGACTCTCAACCACTGCGCCACCAGGGAAGCCCCCTTGGCAGTAATTTTAAATTGGAAGCTGTAAGGTTCTGTTTGCATCTGTCTATATGTTTATGTGTATGTGTATATATATATATATATATATTATAGATGTGTGGTATTTTCTACCTTCATATGGTATTACTAAAATTAATTTGTAAAAGGGCTCTACTTAGTTTGCCTAAAGAAAATTAAACACATGTGAATTATGTATTCATAAAATGTTTAGAAATAGAATAAAATCTAATCCAAATGTTTTTCAAGTCCATGTGATCTGAGATAATCTTTAGTAAATAAAAGCTACTTTAAGTTTGTTGGTTTAGTTAAAATAAATATGTCTTTATCAGAGTTACCAACATTAAAATTAATGCAGATGTGCAACTCTTTTCTACCTGGGTTTACTAGTAAAGTAAGTTTGTTATCTCTGTTACAAAACACATCGGCAAGAAAAATAACTTTGTATAATAAAATTTTCATAAGTAATCTATATATAATTATTGAGAACAAGTATATTAAATAGATATAAGTGGGATAAAAGCTTTTAGGTAATTTTTAAAAGAGTTTCCCCAAATCCTTTTGGTAACCTGAAATTTTAAAGTTTTGCTAAGTTAAATTAAATGACAGGTAGTCATTAAGTATCCAAGTAATTTCTAAATAAGATAAAATGCTGAAATACTAATTACTGAAGACAGGTTTATCCACTTTTGGTTTCCTTTAACAGAGGAGCTACAGATATCTGGGTCTATTAGTACAGGTTTTGTGCCACTCTGAAAAATTTACTATGGAAGGCATATGCTTCCAAAAGTTATAAGAAGTATTAATTTGTCAAGCCATAGTATGCTAATATAATAGACAGTTCACAATTTTTTACATCTTTATTTTCAGTAAACAATTAAGGTTTTTAGGGTTAAATATATCAAAAATATAAAAATAAATATATAAAATGTAAACAAATATTTTACATAAATATATAATTAAATATAAATATATATAAAGTTACTAGAAATAATAAGGGAAGCATCTGTATATGCAAGAAAAGTAGGATGTGTGTTTTTAGTAATAAAAAGGTACAAGGAATGGAGATAAATTTTTGATGAGGAAAAAGAAAGTAATTTTGTCATAAAGTAAAACTGATTATTTCAGAATGGGAAAAAAGGAAAACCAGGACAAAATTGTAGAGGTTTGTGGAAAGGAAATCTCGGGGAAAAAAATCTATGTTTCATCAAGCTGGCTAAAATTAAAATAAATTTATTTTTAAAAAGTTGATAATCACAAGTTTTAATATCAAAAGTAAACTGGTGCAATATTAGAATTTGGTTTTCTCTGTTGGAAGAACAAGTTTTATTGGAATTTTTATCAGTTCTTAATAAGAAATTGTAAACAAAAGTATTTTTTGTTTGTTTTTTTACCTTTTAAATGATCTGTCTAGAAAGTGAAGATTCTGTGTTTTATCAAAACAATTTCCTGTGTTTGTTGTTTTTATCTTTGATTACGTATGGTCTTTGATTACTTAATCCCTATTAAAATAGCTAAATTTCTTTCTTTCCTTTTTATTTATTTTTGTACAGCTTAACTTTCTCTATTTGCCCTTGAAGACTTTAATTGTCACTACAGTTAAATGGATAACTAAGTATTCTTTTACAGTGAACTATGATACTATCTGAACAAGTGTTTTTAAACCTTTTAATATTTTTTTCTTTTTAAAATTTTTTTATTGAAATATAGTTCATTTACAATGTTGTGTTAATTTCTGCTGTACAGCAACATGATTCAGCTGTACATATATAAACACTTTTTAAAAATATTCTTTTCCATTATGTAAACCTTTTAATATTTTTGACAAACTTTCCCAAAAGCAAATTCCAAATGAAGTATTTCTGACCCTGAACCAACTCAGATTTTTCAGAGGGTCCCTGGAACATCTCAAAAGATTTGTTCTCTCTTCTTATAAAAAGGGAGTTATTAAACTAATTAAGCTTATTTGATATGTTAAATTGCATGGGAAGCATTGTCAAATAAAAAGTAATACTAATACTTTACATTGTATTTGTTTAGGTATAAGGGTCTCAAAACTTCTTGGAAATCTAATATGTCCTGGCATAACATTATCAGTCATAATTTCAGTTATTATCTTAAAATGTGTATCACAGAAATAACTACATGTCCTTATTAAATGAATTCTCATCAAATCTTTAACAATGGGCATATTTCTTTGTCATTTACAGAGAATCATTGTCTTACTCAGATGCTTTTGCAAAAGTGTTCCTATAAAAGTGCTTTGTCTTCAAGGAGATTCATGGAAAAGATTTTGACAAGTACAGATTTCTGATAACTACAAGACAATAAAATTGAACTAGATTCAAGCAGAACAAGTATTACTTACAAAGAACTGATGAACTTAGAAGGATAACTGTAATTATTTTATGATATATATATATATATTTTTTGCTTGAAACATTGCTGGTTCCTTGATGTTTTGTTTTTTCCAGATTTAAAGCAACTTTTTTTCTTTTCTCTTACTATGGCTTACAGCAACTTGGTAAAGCATACCTTTGTAAACAAAGATGAAACATTTATTTTTTCTTCCTATCTGACCCCTCTAGAATTCAGAAATTCTTGAGTATATTTTCATAGCAATATAGTTAGTTACTTGCATAAGTTCTTGCTAAAATTATGAAAATAATCAGGCCAAATTTAATTCAAATAAATTAGTCTTATTGTGATTATCTGTGGGGAAAAATGGGGATAATTGTAGAAAAAAATTATATTTCCACCTTTGTAAATATTAGATTCTGATCCTGTTAATTGTCTTTGACGTTTTATTATATACCTGTAAACTGGACTAGATTTTGAATTCAGTTTCCTCAAATATCTGACCACAACTCTCCAAACAAATGTTTCCAACTTTCTCCCACACTTATGACTTGGAATCATTAAGAACAAGGACTCTGCTTGAATCTCCTTGGAAGGGACTATACTAAGTCCATGGCAGCCAAATTTCAGAGACTTGAACCTTGGACAAACATCTCACAGCTGAAAAACGCTCCACCTGGCACCTATTCCTGCCCCGATGCTGGAGACCTCCAAATCAAATTGACAAGGAAGAGAAGCAGCTGACATCAATGTAGACTGCTTCCTCGCAAGATACGGGATCAAGACTTCATACTTTAAACCTAAAACCCTCTTTTCTTCTTTTTCTTTTCTTGACTTTGGCACTGGCCTGGAAAGATAATTTCATTTCCATATCTCTCAGGCCACTGCTAAGGGGGTAAAGTTTCAGACTGCTGGATTTGTCATCAAAACTTCAATCTGTCCATGACGCGAGAGTTCATTAACAGTGCTCCCTAGGGGCGATGCTTTGTGCCCCAACAGGATTTATTTTTTTCTGTGGTGGTTATATCACTCTCCTTGGACCTAGGGATGCCTAGAGGACTGAGGCATAACTGGGAAATGCCTCTTAGGTTCTTACTGAGCCCCTAACTGTTCACAAACAGAGACACCTCATTAGTCAACTCCCTTTAATTTACATGGGTGAGTTGGAAAAGACTTACCAGAAGGCATTCGTGATTCAGGATTTGCTTCCTCTGGCAGAACCCAACTTCCCTGGCGAGAAGTAAATATAGGTCGACGGGCAGGGCTGAAACGGGAGCTGGCACAGGTCCCAGCCACAGGCATCAGCGGCAACGGGCCGGCACTAAGAGGAGGAGCGGGAGGATGCAGCAGAGACCAGGCGAGCCCTGGAGAGAGCAGCGCAGCGTCTCCCGGAAGCGCCGTGGCGCAGAGTCCCAGGATTCCCTGCGCCGCGCCTTAGTTCCGCCCTTAGCTCCGCCCCTAAACCGCCCCTTAGTGCCTTGGAGAGGAGTGACCCCAGACGAGGGCGTGTGCTTTGGGGCAAGGAGCCGCAAGTGCTGGGTAGCTTCTCTACTGGCGGCTGCTGCCGTTCGAGCTCCTGGCCTCGCAAACTTGCGACCTGACTTCCTACCCATTCTGGGAGAAGGCAGGCTTCCTGCCTGGAGCTGTTTCATCCGGAGCCTCCGGAGCGTTACTAAGGTAGTCCTGCCCTGAGCTTGCCTGTCACTCTTCCCCTTCTCGTTCCCACCACCCAACAGGACTGGGGCAGGCCCATACTTTGAAAAAAATAGCTTGGGTTCCTCCCTGCCCTTCCCGGTGACCTGGCTTATTCCCCTGGGCTGTAGTGCTGAGGGAGGTGTCGGGTAGGCTCTGCCCCCGGCCAGGGAAAGAACGCCACCCAGGAGGCTCTGGTCTTGGTATCAGAGCTGAGGGTCCCTAACCCTGTTATCAGTGTCCCCTGCTTGCCATGTCCTCAGTGCTTCTTCTGGAAAGCGTGTCGCTGTGGTTCTGGGTGCTGCACGTCCCCTCCCCTCTATTCCCCTCCTTGCCTTCCTGTGCCCACACCAGCCCTCAGCCCTCAGTTCCCTCCACTGGGGCTGTCTCTACTGGGTGTGAGCTGGAAAGCAGTCTGGTTAAATGAAGAGAAAAAAAAAAAAAGTAAATTTAAGTGAGGCTGTGATCAGGAACCTCTCCTTAACTCTTGAAAATATTGCAGAATCCGCTGCTAAGGCAATAGTTGCACAACAAAAATCCTGAGACTCTCTGGCCAAAGTTGTTTTTGATTATAGGATAGCCCTTCAGTATCATTTAGCTGAGCGAGGAAGTGCTTGTGCTCTGGCCAACACCACCTGCTGCACCTGGGTTAACACTTCTGAGGAAGTTGAAACTCAGTTACGTAAGATCATTGAGCAAGCCCACTTGGCATAAAAATTGACCCCTTCAGTGGGGTCTTTCTTTGATCTTTATTTGATTTTGATTGTTTTGGGCCTTCAGGACCATGGCTCTGAAGTATACTTCAGACACTGGGAATTTTTCTACTTATAATAATCATAGTAGTCTCCCTGGTGTGTTGTATTCTCTCAAAAGCTTTAAGTGCATGTTTGCTGCCACTAATCACCAAACAAATGATCTCCCTAAGACTAGAACATCAAAGAAGAAATGAAGTTAATGACCAACTAAAAAATGGTGAACCTGAAGTCGTGACCTGTGAACAACATAAGGAGTCAGCAAAAAATGTTATGAACCATAAACGTCACACGAAGTCAATAAAAACTGTGAGAACTGCAGAGTTAGAGCTGAGAGCAGCCCTCAGGACTTAAAATTTGATCACACCTCTTAGTTAAGCTTAGAGTCATGACCAAAAGGGGAGAATTGTTAAAAAAAACAAAAGCCAAAACAAGAGGCCCAAAACGGAGTCACCTGTGATAAGCTCCAAGTCAGCAAACTGAGACTTAATTGCAGTTTCAGCCTCTCCCAGGAATGTAATCTTTGACCAGTCTGGAATTACCTAGTCAGCACTAGTGACATAATCTGCCTGATAGACCCCTTCTTTCCCTCAAAGAAAGATGAAGTAATTTGCTTTTTTTTGTTCCTCCCTTTTTTTCTGTTTATAAAAGCCTTCCATTTTGTACAGAGTTCCTTTCTGTTTGCTAGATGGGATGCTTCCCAATTCATGAATTATTGGACAAAGCGAATTAGATCTTCAAATTTACTCAGTTGAATTTTGCTTTTTTAATGTATAGAATTAAATTTGTTTTTCCTCTGTTAATCTGTCTTTGTCAATTTAACTGTTAGACCAGCCAAAGAACCTAGAAGGGTGGAAGAAAAAAATATTTTCTCCCCTACAGCTGCAAGCAGAAGTACCTTGTGAAAACCTAGTATTTACATCACAGGGCAAAATTTCCCCTATTTGTAGGAAAATTATAAAGCTAATGTATACAAATACTTCTACTGCCCTAACCCATGCAGTTCATACCTAGGGCACTGCTGCAGTTAAAATGGCACAGCACATGAAAATAAAAGTTTTAAAATAATTCAGGCCTCTTTTATTTAACTTGCACATCTTGAGACACCATGAAGGTGACAAATAGTCCAGAGCAATGGCTTTTAAATTTCTTTTTATTTTTCTGTATCTTTGACAGCCTTCCTATATCCCAATGCGGCCTTCATTTCTCATTTCAAAAGCTTCTTAAAAGTCTTTATTCCAGAACCTCCAGCCTGCATGTCTTCTATTCACATATTTCTTCTCCTGATTTGGGTTTTTGGTGTTTGGAAATTGACTAAACGTCTTTTGCTAGGGTTGGAAATTTTGATCTGGATAAGTCTCAATGCATATTAGATCACACGTAACAGTGGCACTTATTTAACGCTCATGCTTATTAAAGACTATACATGTTACCATTTAACGGCTCACCTTCACGGAATCTGAAATCCCTGTGGCTTTGAAGCAGAGCAGAATATTCCACCCTAAAATATGCCTCTTTGGCATGAGAATTATCTTGAATTGATTATTTTAAGAAAAAGCAGACATAGAAAAAGCTCTGGAAATCAAGACAAAGTTTCCCTTTTACAAGAGAAACTTACATTTATAAGGGAAATCTCCATTTTTAAGGGTATCAGGAAGAAAAGAATGACTATATCGCTAGAAACTCTTATCAATGAAGAAGACAAAGACTTAATTTTGCATAAGCACATTACCCTTGTTTACTGTGCTTTACCTGATAACCTCTCATACCTGGCTTCCCCCCCACCCCAACATCTTCTTTCTTTAGTTGAAGATGGTATTTAAGGTAGTGGTTTAGGTCATTTTGAAGAGTTACTCTGTTTTCCTGGGTATCTCCAATGCATATAGGAGGTATACATTTTATTAAGCATCTGTTTGTTTTCCTCCTGTTAATCTGTCTTTTATTAAAGGGGGATCTCAGCCAAGAACATAGAAGGGTAGAGGGAAAATTATCTTTCCTCCTGTATAATTTCCCCTTAAGTGTACAAATAAAATTGTTCACTATCAGTACACTTTTCAGTACTTTGCCAGTGGTCCTAGACAGTAATAAGGCAACAAAAATATATACAAATTATTAGGTATGAAAAGGAAGAAATATGTGTTATTTACCAAAGGCATGATGGTATGCTTAGAAAATCTACAAGCATCTAAAGACAAACTATTAGAATTGGAAAATAACTTTAACAATTATTGGATACAATATATAAATTCAACTATATTTCTATGTACTAGGAATAATTAGAAAAGAAACTTGAGAAGTAATGTAACTAAAGCTTGCATCAAGAACCCTCAAATACCTTGGAATAAATGTAATGAAAGATGAGCAGGACCTATACAGAGAAAACTACAAAATACTGTTGAGAAATATTTTAAAATATTTCAAGAAACTTGGAGCAATTCTATTTTCTCAGTTTGGAAGAATCAATATTTTAAAGATGTCGGTTCTTCCAAACTAAACTACAGAGTCAGGGCAATCCCAGACAAAATTTTTCCCTCCAAAAAAAAAAAAAAAATTCTAGAAATTAAAAATTTGAATCTAATGTTTATATGAGAAGGGATTGGCCCAATAATAATATATCAATCTTAAAGGACAACAAACAATACCACATAAAAAGACTTATAAAGCTACCCTAATTAAGATGTGGTATTTGCATCATGCACACATATAAAACAATGGAACAGAAAAGAACACAGAGTGGACCCACACATATGCAGGCCCTTGATGTAACACAAGGTGACAGGGCAGTATGTTAGGGAAGTGGTGCTCTCTGTAATAAATGGTGCTGGGTTAATCGGATATCCATATAGGAAAAGAAAATAAGAGTTTGATTGTCTGGGGTCTGTAGTTCTGAAGATTTTAACAGAGAGAAGCCAACTACCTCAACATTTTGATTTTTTTTTCAATTCCCCTTAGTACGTCGTTTGCTTTCAAAGGTATATTAGGTGACAGTGTAACCAAATATTTTGCCACCTTGTAACAAGGATATTCTGAAATATCTATTTCCTGATATCTACCCCACTGTTTGCTCCTTTCCAGCAGTCCCCAACCTTTTTGGCACCAGGGACTGGTTTCCTAGGAGACAATTTTTCCACCAGCGGGTGGGGGGGCATGGATGGCTCAGATGGTAATGTGAGCCACGGGAACTATGGGGAGTCGCAAATGAAGCCTTGCTCGCTGGCCTGCTGTGCACCTCCTGCTATGCAGCTGGGTTCCTAACAGAGACCCGGGGACCCCTGCTTTAGTCAGTTCTACATGGTAAGTTCTAGTCCCTGAGCATAGCTTTTTTAAACATAAAGTTAACTGAACTAACAGAGCATCCCTCCCCTTAAAAAAGCAAACAGTAAACACTGGCTTAAATAAATTAAGAATTTTATTTTTTTATTATATATAAGCCACTACTGTGCTGGTCAGGTGTGGAAACAGAATCTATTCTGGTAGCATAGATGAGGAAATATTATGTATTGCTTCATTCATGGAATTATTAAGTAGGCAGAAATTCTAGGAATGACTCTCAGATGGCTATTGTACAACTGGTCTGCTAAGAGAGCTGCTATTAATCCATGATTTAGACCACACAATCTTGTTGTGATCAGAAAGCTGCCATATCAGGAAGCCACTGCCACCACTTCTAGCCTTAGAAAATCCAAACCCCTCTGGTGACATGCGTTCCAGACGTTCTGGTCTCCCCAGAGTCAGGCTGCTCACCTTCTCTTTCTAAGTTTTGTAATCAAACAAAGGGCCTGTGTACCTGTGGAACAGAAAGCCAGACTGACAGCGGGCGTTTGCAGCAAAGTAAGGACTTATTGCAGGGGGTACCAAGAAAGGGAGTGGGAGACAAGCTTCAGATCTACTCTAACCTGGTCTTTGGGTTAAGAGTTTTTTAAAGGGGAAGAACAAAGAATCTTTGTTAATTAATAGTCTTGTGACATTTCTTAATCATTGTTTTGGGAGTCAGGATGTCTCTGGTTTACTATTCTCTGGTCAGGCGGTCCATGTCTCGGCTCTGTTAGCTTATCTTGCTCTGGAGGAACAACCTGAGTTTGTATCTCAATGACGATATCTATAGTAGCAGTTTTAGTACATTAACAGTGTTGTAGACAACAGCAATCTTAGTACATTCATGATGTTATTAACAACAGCAATTTTAGTCATCTGACTCTGGTTGATTAGCGTTCAGTTAGCACTGGATTGAGGTCAGAGGGGACAAGAAAGGAAACAGAGTTTTGAATACAGAGGTGAATCATAAACTCAGCAGGGGAACTTGGTTTTATTGGGGCTTGGTTTCACTCCCCACTCATGTTTTAAATTTCCCCAAATCCTTGAGGGAACAAGATGATGACTGCTGTATTTCCTGCTGAAAGGAGTGTCGTCCTACCTCAATTTAGGGAATGGAAGTGTTGCTCACCAAGTTGGAAATATTCCCAAATTCTAGGTCTTGGATCCAAGTCTTACATGATTAAGATCTCAGTCCCATCCACAGTTTTGGTGCAACAGCTTATGGTACACTTTATAATCAGGTACCCAATTAGAAGTAGTAGTGGGAGTGATAACCTGAACTTTAATAAACTTTGGAAACTAGATCTCATTCCCTAAGGAATTAAGGAGAATAAGCCTGAAAACCTGTCTGGACCTGGTACTTCTGGGGAGGCTTATTGTAGCCAGGTGGCCAGTTGCCTAATTTTATCTAAGTAGGTCTTACCTTCTAATGTGGTATTATATATATAACAGGAGCTATTGGCCTCTAAACATATGTTTCCTTTTTCTGCTAAATTCTAACCTAGAGCAATTTTATTTTCTAGTACTATTCTGGCTGAAGAATATAGTGCCTTCTGTTGGAAGGCTATAGCTTGAGCTGTCTCATTTGCTACTACTTTCCTAAAGTAAGAGGTAGATTTAATAGTTACAAGGGGAGATCTTGATTTTTTTTTTTTTTTTTTTTTTTTTGCTGTACGCGGGGCTCTCACTGTTGTGGCCTCTCCCGTTGCAGAGCACAGGCTCCGGATGCGCAGGCTCAGCGGCCATGGCTCATGGGCCCAGCCGCTCCGCGGCATGTGGGATCTCCCCGGACCGGGGCACGAACCCGTGTCCCCTGCATCGGCAGCGGACTCTCAACCACTGCGCCACCAGGGAAGCCCACAAGACGAGATCTTGAGAATATAAGGTTGCAGCTGGCAGCCGCTAGCAGATATTGTTTTGAGAATGCCTGGTAGTGTCCTTGAATCTGATACAGTTCAGGAAATTCAAGTTCTCAGTAATACAGGAACATGTGTAAAATCATGTCCACAGTGAATACCCAGCTCTATTTTGGATGCCTGAACCACAGTTACTCTAATTTTTAAATGTATTCTTTTCCTTAATGGTTAAAGCAAATGTACAGTGCATGTTGAATAGGCCACAAAGCAGGCTGTTCTGGTTTAATTTAAATCATGGATGAACTAGAATGACTTCCCCATATCTTAATAAGTGAAAATTTCTTCTATCATTTCCCCTTTTGTTTACAAATCTTTTGATAGAAAGCACTGATGATCAAAACACTTGTCTCTTGATGCCAGGATGATTGCTTGATGTTAGGTCTGTGTGTGTGTGTGTGTGTGTGTGTGTGTGTATACACACATACATATGTATGTATATGTATTTGCCTAGTTTTCCACACTGAGGGAAAACTATTCAGACATAGTGAACAAGCTCAGAGGTTTAGTAATGGGGAAACATATATAGGCTATACATTTTATTAATTATACTGAATTGTCACACAAACATTGCACGCATGCTTTTAGCAGTATAGTTAAGCAAGCAGTGATACATGTCATGAAGAGTTATACTCTGTGACAACTTCACTAGAGAATTTTCTTTCCATCCTAAACATTAGGGGCAATAGTATGGTTAGAAGTAAAACAATAACTTTCAATTTCGATAGGGAGACAAACATTTGATAAACAGTGCAATTGAATTAGTGGGATGAGTCTTATAGTCCTGGTCCAGATTCTTGGATCAGTTGTCTACACTGCTATTGTCTTCTTCTCATCCTGCTGTGGGTGTTGTTTGGGATCAGTGGTTCTTTCTCTAGACCAGTCCAATGCGGAGGCCCTTCTTAAGTGGGAAATATAAATTCAAGAGTAAATTCCTTTCAGTTTCACTGCATATGAGCTAGTTAAGAGTATCTGATAAGGGTCTTTTCAGCTAGGTTTTCATCCTTTAAATTATGCCTTTTCCAGTATGCATAATCTCCTGGTTGCAGGCCATGGGACATCTGATCTTCATCAAAAGATAGGTTACAGTGATAGGCTTCCAAAACAAAAGTCAAGTGTCCTTTAATAACTCAATTAAGCCTTACAGTAATGTAACATAGCAACAAGGAGCTATCTGGAAGTGAGTCTTAGGCAGTAAATACAGACCTCAATTAACAAAACTAGAATTTAATATCCACTGAAACGTAATATTTTTATCTTTAAAATTACCCTCATTTCTATCAAACATAGCCAAATTAATACTAATTTGTTTGTAACATAAGTCTGGTTTCAGTAAGCTTGGCCTGATTATTTACATACATATAGTTGATCGTATAAGCTCTTTTAAATTAGCTGTGCTGAAACTTTTCATAAGGCATCTCAGACTAAATTTATAAAAGGTCTCTCAAGGCCAGGAAAGCCACACCAAAGCCTTTTCATCAGATTCTGTCTGCGATACCTATAGATTTTGGTGAATTGCTCTCTTAAGGTCTCTAAAAATATCTCTGGGATTCCTGCACCAATCAGGTGGTGGACTTCCTTACTCACCTGATAAGGCTGTTGGGAAGCTAAGAGTTTCCAATTTCTGGAGGGATCAGTTAGAGAGAAAAGATAACTTTCAATTCTGTTTAAAAATGTATAATTTATCAAATTACCACATCATAATTGGCATAAAGGGAAAGGCCTCCTTATATCTGGAAAACACAGCTTAAAATCCAGCAATATTTCAGACAAAAAACTCCACACAAATTATAGCCATATTTATTAGTTCACTCAGTTCTATTAACAGTTTTATGAAGTCATCATGTTTTCCATTAGGATTCTAACAGTTTTATGAAATCATCAGGTTTTCAATTAGGATTAATTTCTTACCCAGTTCAACGGTATAATCTGAAAGTTATCAGAAAATCTGTACTTAAAGTCCTTTCTATAAATCTTCTTGAAGATGAAATCTTTTTTGCAAAAGTATCAGAGTACAACTGTCTATAAATGACTGTCTTTAAAAGACATGGTTAAATACTTGATTACAATGCAATTGGAATAAATAAAACAGGAATAAATCAGAAAGAAAGGTTTTTGGCTCAGAAAACTCTATTGTAGTTCAGGTTATAAAAGCATGAAGTACAACTTACCAATATCTCTGAAACAGAAAAGATGGAAAAATTAACATAAGTCAAAATTTAATTAGTAGAGCAATGGAATCATAAAGCACTCTACAAACATAACTGAAACTTACTGGGTAGCTACAAATGGTTAAAATATTTGAGAGACATTTAGCTGCTTTACTTTTTAGCATAATATTCATCTTATATGGATATCTGAAGTGAGCACAAATACCATTTTTAATTAATTATTACTCAGATAACTCTTATTTACATTTAAATATGCACTAGGCACTCTGCTAGGTAGTTTTTATACATTACCCTCTTCTTTCTCTGACCTCATGGGTTGGATATTCTCACAGCTTGGTAAAATATCCCTTTATTTTCTCCCTGACTTTTAGCTAGTCTGCCTGATAAAAATTCCAAAATTTATATCTCCATGTAAACCTGTCCTAGGAATTCCATTTTTCTCTAGTCAACCACCCAACTGACATCTGTGCTTGGATGTGTCATAAACATCTCAAATTCAGCATTTCCAAAGCTGATCTCTTGATCAGCTAATCTAACCTTAGTCCCTCTTCCCTGAATCAGTATAAACTCATCCTTGTTTTCCTCCCTCTACTGGTCCTCACATATCAAATCTATCAGAACATGTCAATGTTGCCTCTGTTCTCTATCTCAAGTTCATCCCTATCTCTCCATCTCCCACCCCGATGAGTTTACCAAACCTACTGTAATCTCCTCCTTGGAGTCCCAGCTGATGTCTAGGTCCACAGGCACTCTCTTCCACACCCCATTTATAGTGGCCAGAGTGATCTTTAAATACGATCATTCCATCCCCCCTTTAATGTTTTTAAACTGTCAGAAGAAGTAAACAGCCTTTTACTCTACCAGTCCTTGGATATTCTGGCCTCTTCTTATGCCCCAACTATATTTCAAGCCAGCAGGTAGTTTGGGAGTAGGCATGACCTAGGAATGGGGCTGAGGGGAGAGTGTGCATTTTATTCCCCTTGCATCTCAATGACTGGCAAAGAACCAGGCAAAGGATCTGATATCAATGAATATAATTGAGTAAATGAATAAAAGCCATCAAGAAGCAATCATACCTAGTCATATTCAAAACCAAAGTTGGTGCTCTTTTAGACATCAATATTGAGGATGATAATAGCAATAATATGTCCATTCATAGAGCACATTGTTCACTTGATGTGCACAATAACACCATGAAGTCCATTCTAGTCATCTCTCTCTATAAAAACAGACTAAGATGTTAAATATAAATCATGTGGCTGTTGATGAAGCTAAGATTTGTCCCATGTTTAATTTCAAATCTCATGCTCAATGTCTTCTCTTAGCAAGAACTGAATTAGCATTTATTAAAATCATAATGTCAGTAAAAGTGTCAGTATTGGAATGTGTGATCTTAGTCTATATGAGTCCACATATACTTTTATGAATTTTGTTGAGCCTTGGAACTTTAGTCAGGTACTAGGAGCTGCAGTTTACAGTCCACTATAGGATTTATCTTTTTTGTAGAGACAAAATTTGCTGAATTTTGTTCACAATATATTTGTTTCTTTGAATATGTCCACATAGTAGTAGAGTTACATTTGTGTTTTTAAAATATCAAAAAAAAATTAAAGGGAAAATGTAAATTCTAAGAACTTATCAGGAAGGAATTATAGAAATTAGACTTTTTATGTGATTACAACTATAGAAAATAATGAGTTGAACTGTATGTGACTACGACCATCACTGAATGTCTTTATGATGGGCAGTATGAATTAATGGAAAGGACCTAGACTTTAAAGAAAGATGGAGCTGGATTTGACTATTGTTCTGCCATTTTTTAGAAGTGTCAACTTCTTCAATTTTTATCTTCTGTGAACCTCAGATATCCCCATCTGTGACACTGTGATATTAACACCTAACTTTCAGTGTCCCTTTAAAGATCTGCAATTGCAGATTTTTTTTAACGTAGTTACAGTTTTTAACATAGTTACAATTTGTTTCCCTGTGATGAGAATTTTTAAGATCTGCTCTCTTAGCAACTTTCAAATATGCAATCCAGTTATTAGTTATAGTCACCATGCTGTACATTATTTTTATTATTACTGTTGTCATTATCATCACCATCATCATCATAATTAATAGCAGACACAAGACACATTTTCTCTTTTTCTCTCAAAGTTATATTTTTGTTTTGTCTTTTTTTAGTTTTGTTTTGTGGAGGTTTTTTTTTGGGGGGGGGGTTATTCTCACAGAAAAACAACAAAGGTGTTAAGATTGATTACATACTTTGCTTTCCCCTCTGGCCACCATTTGTCACTGTTGTAAGTAAACAGCAAAATAAAATCTTCTTTTATTAAATATGACTCTAGACAAATCCTACACAGTCTGTACTTGTATGGAAAAAGGAAAGGTCTCTTCTTCAGGTGTCCAGATATGATCTTCCTGTATAAATCAATTAGTAACCTATATACACCAGTCACCCGGCTTACACAGATATCTTTAGTTACACAATATAGAAAGTCTCCATGGCATACCAAATATTTTAGGCCATTTTCCAATTCCTTATAAAGAAAACCTCATTCAATTCCATTACTGTTCAGCTAACTCCTGTATTCCTATGACATAAATCTAATTAAGACTTTGACAAACACAATTTAGAACCAGCACTCAAAAATACAATTAAAAGGTTTAAATGCAAAGAAAGTGATTTGGGGTATTAAATGTAAATGACATTTTAATTCTAAGAATTCATCAGTTTGAAAGTTAATGAAATTAATGAAGGAAGAAATAAGATGCAAATCCAAAAGTTTATATTCCTGTGCTTAGTTGGCTGCCTTGGGCAAGCCCTAAAGAGGAATCAAAGCCAATTACAGCCATAAGTAATAATTTGAGATGTGCTTTCATTAGATACTTATATACAATAAAATAGTCTGAAAAGGACTTTCTGAACAAGAGTCACATTCAGTTGAATGTGTGTAACTGTGTGTGTAAGGTATGTGAATGAATGGATGTTGGGGAAATAAAATATTGAAAGTATAGAATATCTTTTTATTAAAAAAATAACCACTTGAATGCCCTAAATTTCAAGGATGAAAATCTAGAATATAACTAAAAAAAATTAGAAAGCAGAAAATCTTTGGAGATTCTGAAATCTTGAAAAACTGTGTTGACATTCTGCAAAAATGATTACAGGTATATTGTTAATATGAACAATTTTCTACTATATATATATGTGTACACACACACACATACCATTCAGGGAAAAACACATAATCATGGATCAACCTCCCATATTATAAGAAAACATCCAAATTTATTCCTTTAAAAAACACTGTACTAGTGACCATAAAAATAATTTTTAAAAATTCATTTGTGTCATTTTTGAAAATAAGCAACTAATCTATCAAATGGTCTGATATTGTGACAGGTTAACTTTTTAAAATATCTCCCAAAGATCCCTGTCTTCTGTTATTCACACCACTGTGAAATCACTTCTTCCTAAGGGTTGGCAGGACATACTTATTGCTTCTAGTGACTAGAATAGAGCAAAAATGTACTTTCTGAGAATGGGTTATAAAAGACTGTAACTTCTGTCTTACCGGAACTTCTGTTCTTCCTGCAGGCTTGCTCTGATGAATCAAGCTGGTGAGGTCCACATGGCAAGGAACTGAGGGTGGCCCCTGCCCAGACACCAGTAAGGAGCAGAGGTCCTCAGACCTTTGAGGAACTGAATCTTCCCCATTCAAGTTTTTTTGAGAGACTGCAGTCCTGGCTAACACCTTGATGAAGCAGCCTTTTGAGAGACTCTTAAGCTGAGGACTCAGTTAAGCCATGTTCAGATTCTTGATTTACAGAAAGGATGAGATTTTTAAAAAATTGTGTTATTCAAAGCCACTAAGTTTTAGGGCAATTTTTTACATAGCAATAAGTAACTAATAAGTATTTTTGAGCATCTAAGTTAATAAGATTGATGATCCAGTGTTCAAATGTGGCAAAAATCAGTCAGCAAAATACCTCATGGAAATTAAACCTAGCCAGTCAATTGAATGGTCATGTACCAGAATGCTATTTGTTGAACAACAGTCATGTTACTATAAAAGAAAATAATCTTGTAATCTTAAAATATATAAAAAATAAAAACAAAAAGATAACTTTCTTTTGTTTGAAACCTGAGTTGCTGCCTTGGTTCTTTGTATGGGTTCTTGGAAGATATATTAATCTAGCAATCTTAATCTCTAAAAATAAAAGCAGAAAGTGCTTTTATTTCAAACTCATGTTCTTGAAAATCTTTTATAATGTATTGCTCCACTTTCCTGCCTTTATAAATATAGTACAACAAACTCAGCTGCCTTCTTTTGATGGCTTTCATGCAATGCTTCAGCCATTACATTGAAAATGGATTCTCACTGTACAATAATTTGGATGTAGAAAGTGAAAGAAAGGTTGAGTAGGCACTCAACCTAAAACATCCACAGAAAAGGTTTTTTGAATAAAACATTGGATTACTGTTTTACTTCAATTACTTTCAATTACTTTCTTATTTAATTTCTCAACTTCAAGTATATAATAACAATAATAAAAATAACATAACAAAGCAAACACTGTCTTCACAGGTTTCTATTGTACAATTATTTTGGGGGGCTATTGTTTCTCTATACTAATTTAAAAATTGCATTACTGTTATTCCCTTGTTTTGTCAAAGGCTTTCAGGGGAAAAAAATGCTTCTCTCCTTTTTCCATATTATAATACATAATAATTTTTTAGTTTACCAGTGTATTCCATGGTAATTACATCATATTACAAACATATGTAAGAGTATTAAAATGGAAGATACATATGATGACAAAAGCAGCATATGAGTTAGTTAACTTTTCATTCCTTTTAATGTGGAAATACAAAGATGCAACTGCTATTCATGAAAGGCACATTAGATTTGAACTTTCAAATAAAATATACATGCTTCTATTTATACATTCCTATTCTACAGTTAGGGTTTTACCCAAATTACAGCAATGCCTAGCCAAATGACTATGAATTCTGAGTGAAAAATTGTAAAGACTATTCTCAGTGTAAGAGGTGGAAAGAAACAGCTTGAATTTGATATCCCAGGTGGAGTTTGCTGCTCTGGAAATTAGAAAAAACCTTTGACATCCATTCTAGGAAGTATAGATATGGATATTATTCTAAGAATTACCATGGAACCCCAATCTGTCAATGTAATTTTTATCTTTGTGATTATTACCACATCTAACATACTCTCACATGTTTGTTCTCATACCAGCAAAGATGTACAACAATGTACTTACAACAGTTAATTACATAAGTTCTACTTCTTTTCACCTTTTTTATTTCTCCCATCCCCTTCTCATTTCTATTAACAGCATAGACTAAAACATAGTTCAGGCTTGCCATTTCTATTACTGAAGGGTCAAGGAAATCCCGTGCAAAAATAAGTATTTGTGAAGAGATCTTATTCTGATGGTTTGTTTTATTTAATACTCCTCTAAAGTAGCTTATTTTCCTTGACTAAAAAGTATTGAGAAGTTCAGACTAACTTTAAGAATAATCTGCCAATACATCAATTTGTTCTAGTTGAGGGTCACTATTGTCAACTCAGGCTCAGATTACTCATCCTGTCAACCAGAAAGTCAAACATTAAATCTAGACTTGCTATCGTGGCTAGCAGCTGGAATTTATCTGTGAGATACCACATGTGTACAGGTAATGAATTCTAACTTGATCTTCTAACTTTAACACTGGATGAAATTTCCTGCAGAAAGAAATGACAGTGGCTCTCAAAATGCTTATGTTGGTGGTGGTTACAATAAAGTGAATTTTTTTCTGTTTGTTTTTAACAGCAGAATTATTTATGTATCACCTGTATAAAGTCATCCGAGGCCATGTCTCAGGCTCCCATGGAGCTGCATTCAAAGAAACATAATCCAGGAGACAAAAATTAATAACAGTAACTTGAATTTTAAAGCAGTCTTTCTCATCAGGAGCACATTCTTAAGGTATAATACAATTTCTTGATAATAACTGGGAAATTATGAAATAAATAAGTGAGCCAGGACAAATCCTTTCCCCTTAGCTGGCAGGAGAATAAAGAAAAATGTAAGATATTTATAAATATGTATCTTTTCTGTCATTAATCCATATACATTAGAAATTCACAAATGACCAGAATTATGGAAAAATACTTAAGATAAAAGTACCATAAAAATACTTACATTAGGCTCAGCAATAAGAGAAAATTCTGTCTTTTTTGAATGTGGAGCTATTTTTTGATGCCAATAGATGTCTTGCTGTGATGATCACATTTCTTATTGGACACAGGCCCTTCCAGCAAAAGAAACAAAACTTTGTTGAATATAGATTCTTACGAATATTTGAATTCTAAAAAATATTTTAAGATTTAGCAACTATGTTACAGTTTGATGCTGTGTGTAAAAAAATATTCAAATAATCATCTTTATAAATTGTAAATATAATTTAATGGCAAAATGACAGATTTATTTATGTGGAATTTTTTTCTGTTAAAGAATGGAAAATAATGTAATGTAAAAAAAGCTACATTATACAAGACAATGTCAAGTCATCTAGAGTATAATTTCACAAACCAAGTGGAACTTGATTTGAGGTTTTCCTCAGAACTTCTTTAAGTGTCAAAAACAATACAGCTATATTTTACTGCAGCACCAATTTACTCCTCCAGAATGACTGACTTGGAATTTTAATGTTTCACTGTGTATATTAAATGTTTCATTTTCTGGTTCCAATCCTTTGGAATTTTTACTTTTTTATTCCCTTCCAAGAGTAGGAAATTTAAATTTTTAGAGCATTAATCTTGCAAAAATTAAATTCAGATCTGATCATTTTGTTGACATTCAACCATCTTGTGTTGTGTTTACATTGGA
Organism: Mesoplodon mirus; assembly: GCF_964341445.2. Classification (NCBI taxonomy): domain Eukaryota; kingdom Metazoa; phylum Chordata; class Mammalia; order Artiodactyla; family Ziphiidae; genus Mesoplodon; species Mesoplodon mirus. The sequence goes on from NC_138984.1 coordinate 57,334,774, forward strand.
GGCTGCTGCCTTACACTGCAATGTGCATTTTGTTATAATAGATGGCTATTCACAAATAAAAGGAGGAAAAGCTAAAGTCCTTATGATGATGCCAGTGATACGAACATTGGGACTGCAGCTAGATTAGGGGATGTCTCTGGAATCAGGAATCAGGTTTGAAAGGGTCAGAGTTGATGGCAATGGTTGGCTCTGTTAAAAGTTCATTCAGATGAGTAGAATACATTCCTCTCCATCAATTCCCACCCCCACCCCACTTTGGCTTTCTATCAGTGTAGTTTAAAGGGTAATTGTCCCTAATTCACTCCATCAAGAAAGGAAACCAAACATCTTCTTCTTCCTTATCCTAAGTAGCAGGGATACCAATTTCCCAGGGTTGACCTTAGCAGATCAGTCTCTTCCAATGCTCATTTCTCTTTTATTGCTTTTTTTCCATGTGACTGGCCAGAGTATGGTAATTTCCAAAAGTCTCTTGAATTTAGTAAGTAAAAAAGCCTATTAGATTTGAGACCACATTATTTACAATCTAAACCTAAACACTTTTGTGAGTGAAATGGGCACTATTAATAATTATGTTAGGACAAGAGGCATAAATCAAGACAATATCTGGCAAATATGGCTTAGAGTCTTACAAACCCACACAGATTATCAGAGTTTTGCAATTCTTTTGTAATTATTCCCTAGGCATCTTTCCCTATGTATACTTCCCTATGCATCATTCCCTACGTATACTTCATGATCCTCACAGAAAGTAAAGATGGTGGTCTGGAGAAATATTTTAAATAACTTAAAGCTCATGAACTCTGAAATACTATCATGTTCAAATACCATTTTGGAGTCTTAACAACTAAATGACATATTTAACTTTTATTTCCCTCTGTTTCTTCACCTATAAAATGAAAGTTAAAAACAATATGTATTTCATATGAAGGTTAGGTGATTTTTTTTTTTCTAAAAATCATCTATTGTGCTTTTTTTTAACATCTTTATTGGAGTATAATTGCTTTACAATGGTGTGTTAGTTTCTGCCGTATAACAAAGTGAATCAGCTGTACATATACATATGTCCCCATATCCCCTCCCTCTTGCATCTCCTTCCCACCCTCCTTATCCCACCCCTCTAGGTGGTCAGAAAGCACTGAGCTGATCTCTCTGTGCTATGCAGCTGCTTCCACTAGCTAGCTATTTTACATTTGGTAGTGTATATATGTCCATGCCACTCTCTCACTTCGTCCCAGCTTACCTTTCCCCCTCCCTGTGTCCTCAAGTCCATTCTCTTTGTCTGTGTCTTTATTCCTGTTCTGCCCCTATCAAAAGAAAGCTGGAGTAGCAATTCTCATATCAGACAAAACAGACTTTAAAATAAAGACTATTACAAGAGACAAAGAAGGACACTACATAATGATCAAGGGATCAATCCAAGAAGAAGATATAACAATTGTAAATATTTATGCACCCAACATAGGAGCACCTCAATACATAAGGCAAATGCTAACAGCCATAAAAGGAGAAATCGACAGTAACACAATCATAGTAGGGGACTTTAACACCCCACTTTCACCAATGGACAGATCATCCAAAATGAAAATAAATAAGGAAACACAAGCTTTACATGATACATTAAACAAGATGGACTTAATTGATATTTATAGGACATTCCATCCAAAAACAACAGAATACACTTTCTTCTCAAGTGTTTATGGACCATTCTCCAGGATAGATCATATCTTGGGTCACACAAATCAAGCCTTGGTAAATTTAAGAAAACTGAAATTGTATCAAGTATCTTTTCCAACCACAACACTATGAGAATAGGTTAGGTGATTTATTGAGACTTGTGTAGCCCAGGCTAAGGTCTGTCTCAGTAAATGTTCCATGTGCAACTGAAAAGAATGTGCATTCTGTTGTTGTTGGGTAGAGTATTCTGTAAATGGTCTTTAGGTCAGGTTAGATTATAGTGTTGTTAAAATCTCCTATATGCTTATTGATTTTTGGTCTACTTGTTCTATCAATGACTGGGAGAGGAGTATTGAAATTTCCACCTCTAATTGTGGATATGCCACTTTCTAATTTTAGTTCTGTCGGTTTTTGCTTCATATAGCTTGGAGCTCTTTTATGGGGTATATACAATTTAGGATTTTTTTTTTTTTTGATGAACTGTACCTTTTATTATTATGAAATATCTCATTTTATCTCTGGAAACATTCCTTGTCCTGCAGTCTATTTTATCTGTTATTAAAATATTCCCTTTATCTTATCAGTAAAGTTTGTTCTGTTTATCTTTTCTTATCCTTTGCTTTTAACCTATATCTTTATATTTAAAGTGGGTTTCCGGTAAGTTGCCTATAGTTGAGTCTTGCATTTTTATCCAATCCAACATCTTCTGTCCTTTAACTGAAGTGCTTTTACTGCTTGGATTAAAAATAATTACAGACCTATTTTGGTTAATTACATCTATGATCTTCCTATATATTCCATTTTGTTTCTGATTTCCTGTTTTCTTTAAGATTACTTACTTTTTTTATTATTTCACTTTGTTCACTCTGTTGTCATGTTAACTATAATTCTTCCTATCTCTTAGCTGTTGTCCTCAAGCTTACAATATGTATCTTTAACTTATCACAGTCTAGCTTCAAATAACATTACTCCAGTTTATGTAACATTCTTTATGATATTTCTATCACACATTTTATTTTGACATATTTTATAAACTTGCAATACATTGTTTTTATGTTCCCTTTAAAGAATTATCTTTTAAAAGATGCAGGGCTTCCCTGTTGGCGCAGTGGTTGAGAATCTGCCTGCCAATGCAGGGGACATAGGTTCGAACCCTGGTCTGGGAAGATCCCACATGCTGCAGAGCGATTAGCCCCGTGAGCCATAACTGCTGAGCCTGCACGTCTGGAGCCTGTGCTCCGCAACAAGAGAGGCCGCGATAGTGAGAGGCCCGTGCACTGCAATGAAGAGTGGCCCCCACTTGCCACAACTAGAGAAAGCCCTCGCACAGAAACAAAGACCCAACACAGCCATAAATAAATAAATAAATAAATAAATTTAAATAAATAAATAATAAAGGATCCAGGTTTCTAGCTGCTATCATTTCTTTCAGCCCAAAGACTTCCTTGTACATTTCTTGTAATACAAGTGTGCTACAATAAATTCTCTCATTTTCTGTTTACCATAAAGTGTCTTAGTTTTGCTGTATTTTTGCTCTGAAATCTATTTATCTGATATTTGCTTTCTTTCTTTTTATTAATGTTAGCATCCTATGTCTTTATCCATTTTTTCACCTGTAATCTATTATATTCTTTATGCATAAAATGGGTTTGTTTTAAGCAGTAGAGAGTTGGAACTCTTTTTTTAAATTAATTAATTTATTTATTTATTTTTGGCTGCACTGGGTCTTCGTTGCTGCATGTGGGTTTTTCTCTAGTTGTGGCGAGCAGGGGCTACTCTTCATTGCGGTGTGTGGGCTTCTCACTGTGGTGGCTTCTCTTGTTGCGGAGCATGGGCTCTAGGCACACGGGCTTCAGTAGTTGTAGCTCGCGTGTTCTACAGCGCAGCCTCAGTAGTTGTGGCACACAGGCTTAGTTGCTCCGCAGCATGTGGGATCTTCCCAGACCAGGGCTAAAACACGTGTCTTCTGCATTGGCAGGCGGATTCTTAACCACTACACCACCAGGGAAGCCCAGGTTTGAATCTTATTTTTTATCCAACCTAAAAACCTCTGACTTTTAATTGGAGTGATTAAAACCACTTACATTTCATGTGATTAATGGCATGGGTTGGTTTAAATCTACCATCTTGCTATTTAATTTCTGTCAGTCCCATATACCTTTCTTCCCTCTATTTCTGCCTTCTTTTGGATTGCATTTTTATGATCCTGTTTTAACTGCTTTGTAAGCTGATTAGCTATAACTCTTTGTTGTGTTATTTTAGTGCTTACTTTAAGGTTTACAATATACATGCTTAACTTGCAACAATCTACCTTCAAGGGATATTACATTACTTCATGAATAAAATAAGTCCCTTAAGACAGTATACTTTACATTTTTCTCTCTCAGGCATTGTGATATTATAGTCAGACATTTTACTTCCTCATAATATTATACACCCCATGATGTATTATTAGTTTCTCCAAAAACAGTCAATTATCTGTTAAAGAAATTTAACTAAAAAAAAGAAAGTCTCTTCTTTTTTTAACATCTTTATTGGAGTATAATTGCTTTACAATGGTGTGTTAGTTTCTGCTTTATAACAAAGTGAATCAGTTATACATATACATATATCACCATATCTCCTCCCTCTTGCATCTCCCTCCCACCCTCCCTATCCCACCCACCTAGGTGGTCACAAAGCACCGAGCTGATATCCCTGTGCTATGCAGCGGCTTCCCAGAAGTTATCTATTTTACATTTGGTAGTGTATATATAAGTCCATGCCACTCTCTCACTTTGTCCCAGCTTACCCTTCCCCCTCCCAATGTCCTCAAGTCCATTCTTTACATCTGCGTCTTCATTCCTGTCCTGACCCTAAGTTCTTCAGAACGACATTTTTTTTAGGTTCCATATATATGTGCTAGCATACAGTATTTGTTTTTCTCTTTCTGACTTACTTCACTCTGTATGACAGACTCTAGGCCCATCCACCTCGCTACAAATAACTCAATTTCATTTCTTTTTATGGCTGGGTAATATTCCATTGTATATATGTGCCACATCTTCTTTATCCATTCATCTGTCAATGGACACTTAGGTTGCTTCTACCTCCTGGCTCTTGTAAATAGAGCTGCCATGAACACTGTGGTACATGACTCTTTTTGAATTATGGTTTTCTCAGGGTATATGCCCAGTAGTGGGATTGCTGGGTCATATGGTAGTTGTATTTCTAGTTTTTTAAGGAACCTCCATACTGTTCTCCATAGTGGCTGCATCAGTTTACATCCCCATCAACAGTGCAAGAGGACTCCCTTTTCTCCACACCCTCTCCAGCATTTATTGTTTGTAGATTTTTTCATGATGGCCATTCTGACTGGTGTGAGGTGATACCTAATTGTAGTTTTGATTTGCATTCCTCTAATGATTAGTGATGTTGAGCATTCTTTCATGTGTTTGTTGGCAATCTGTATACCTTCTTTGGAGAAATGTCTGTTTAGGTCTTCTGCTCATTTTTGGATTGAGTTGTTTGTATTTTGGATATTGAGCTGCATGAGCTGCTTGTAAATTTTGGAGATTAATCCTTTTCTGTTTGCTTCATTTGCAAATATTTTCTCCCATTCTAAGGGTTGTCTTTTTGTCTTGTTTATGGTTTCCTTTGCTGTGCAAAAGCTTTTAAGTTTCATTCATTCACTTGTTTATTTTTGTTTTTATATCCATTGCTCTAAGAGGTGGGTCAAAAAGGATCTTGTTGTGATTTATGTCATACAGTGTTCTGCCTATGTTTGCCTCTAAGAGTTTGATAGTGCCTAGCCTTACATTTAGGTCTTTAATCCATTTTGAGTTTATTTTTGTGTATGGTGTTACGGAGTGTTCGAATTTCATTCTTTTACATGTAGCTGTCCAGTTTTCCCAGCACCACTTATTGAAGAGGCTGTCTTTTCTCCATTATATATGCTTGCCTCCTTTATCAAAAATAAGGTGACCAGGGCCTCCCTGGTGGCGCAGTGGTTGAGAGTCCGCCTGCCGATGCAGGGGATACGGGTTCGTGCCCCGGTCTGGGAGGATCCCATGTGCCGTGGAGCAGCTGGGCCCGTGAGCCATGGCCGCTGAGCCTGCGCATCCGGAGCCTGTGCTCCGCAACGGGAGAGGCCACAACAGTGAGAGGCCCGCGTACCACACACACACACAAAAAAATAAGGTGACCATATACGCGTGGTTTTATCTTTGAGCTTTCTATCCTGTTCCATTGATCTATATGTCTGTTTGGTGTCAGTACCATACTGTCTTGATTACTGTAGCTTTGTAAGTATAGTCTGAAGTCCAGGAGCCTGACTCCTCCAGCTCTGTTTTTTGTTTTTTTGTTTTTCTCAAGATTGCTTGGCTATTCAGGGTGTTTTGTGTTTCCATACAAATTGTGAAATTTTTTTGTTCTAGTACTGTGAAAAATGGCATTGATAGTTTGATAGGGATTGCACTGAATCTGTAGATTGCTTTGGGTAGTATAGTCATTTTCACAACGTTGATTCCTCCAATCCAAGAACATGGTGTATCTCTCCATCCATTTGTATCATCTTTAATTACTTCATCAGTGTCTCACAGGTCTTTTGTCTCCTTAGGTAGGTTTATTCCTAGGTATTTTATTCTTTGTGTTGCAATGGTACATGGGAGTATTTTCTTAATTTCTGTTTCAGATTTTTCATCATTAGGTATATAGGAATGCAAAAGATTTCTGTGCATTAATTTTGTATCCTGCTACTTTAACAAATTCATTGATTAGCTCTGGTAGTTTCTGGTAGCATCTTTAGGATTCTCTATGTATAGTATCATGTCATCTGAAAACAAAGACAATTTTCTTCTTGTTTTCCAATTTGTATTCCTTTTATTTCTTTTTCTTCTCTGACTGCCATGGTTAGAACTTCCAGAACTATGTTGAATAATAGTGGTGAGAGTGGGCAACCTTGTCTTCTTCCTGATCTTAGAGGAAATGGTTTCAGTTTTTCACCATATAGAATGATGTTGGCTTTGGGTTTTTCATTTATGGCCTTTATTATGTTGAGGAAAGTTCCCTCTATGCCTACTTTCTGGAGGGTTTGTATCATAAATGGGCGCTGAATTTTGTCAAAAGCTTTTTCTGCATCTATTGAGATGATCATATTGTTTTCCTCCTTCAGTTTGTAAATATGGTTTATCACATTGATTGATTTGCGTATATTGAAGAATCCTTGCATTCCTGGGATAAGCCCCATTTAATCATGGTGTATGATCCTTGTAATGTGCTCTTGGATTCTGTTTGCTAGTATTTTGTTGAGGGTTTTTGCATCTATGTTCATCAGTGATATTGGCCTGTACAGTTTTCTTTCTTTGTGACATCTTTGTCAGGTTTTGGTATCAGGGTGATGGTGGCCTCGTAGAATGAGTTTGGGAGTGTTTTGCCTTCTGCTATATTTTGGAAGAGTTTGAGAAGGATAGGTGTTAGCTCTTCTCTAAATGCTTGATAGAATTCGCCTGTGAAGCCATCTGGTCCTGGGTTTTTGTTTGTTAGAAGATTTTTAACGACAGTCTTTATTTCAGTGTTTGTGATTGGTCTCTTTATATTTTCTATTTCATCCTGGTTCATTCTCAGAAGGTTGTGCTTTTCTAAGAATTTGTTCATTTTTTCCAGGCTGTCCATTTATTGGCATATAGTTGCTTGTAGTAATCTCTCATGATCTTTTGTATTTCTGCAGTGTCAGTTGTTACTTCTCCTTTTTCATTTCTAATTCTATTGATTTGAGTCTTCTCCCTTTTTTTCTTGATGAGTTGGCTAATGGTTTATCAATTTTTTTTATCTTCTCAAGGAACCAGCTTTTGGTTTTATTGATCTTTGCTATTGTTTCCTTCATTTATCTTTCATTTATTTCTGATCTGATCTTTATGATTACTTTCCTTCTGCTAACTTTGGGCTTGTTTTTTGTTCTTCTTTCTCTAATTGCTTTAGGTGTAAGGTTGCATTGTTTATTTGAGATGTTTCTTGTTTCTTGAGGCAGGATTGTATTGCTACAAACTTCCCTCTTAGAACTGCTTTTGCTGCATCCCATAGGTTTTGGGTCATCATGTTTTCATCGTCATTTGTTTCTAGGTTTTTTTTTTTTTTTTTTTTTGCTGTATGCGGGCCTCTCACTGCTGTGGCCTCTCCCGTTGCGGAGCACAGGCTCCGGACACACAGGCTCCGCGGCCATGGCTCGCGGGCCCAGCCGCTCCGCGGCATGTGGGATCCTCCGGGATCGGGGCACGAACCCGTGTCCCCCGCATCGGCAGGCGGACTCCCAACCACTGCGCCACCAGGGAAGCCCTGTTTCTAGGTATTTTTTGATTGCCTATTTGATTTCTTCAGTGATCTCTTGGTTATTAAGTGGTGCACTGTTTAGCCTCCATGTATTTGTATTTTTTACATATTTTTTTCCTGTAATTGATATCTAGTCTCATAGCATTGTGGTCAGAAAAGATACTTGATACAATTTCAATTTTCTTAAATTTACCAAGGCTTGATTTGTGACCCAAGATATGATCTATCCTGGAGAATGTTCCATGAGCACTTGAGAAGAAAGTGTATTCTGCTGTTTTTGGATGGAATGTCCTTTAAATATCAATTAAGTCCATCTTGTTTAGTGTATCATTTAAAACTTATGATTCCTTACTTATTTTCCAGTTGGATGATCTGTCCATTGGTGAAAGTGGGGAGTTAAAGTCCCCTACTATGATTGTGTTACTGTTGATTTCCTCTTTTATGGTTGTCAGCATTTGCCTTATATATTGAGGTGCTCCTATGTTGGATGCATAAATATTTATAATTGTTATGTTTTCTTCTTGGAATGATCCCTTGATCATTATGTAGTGTTCTTCTTTTTCTCTTGTAATACTCTTTAATTTAAAGTCTATGTTGTCTGATATGAGAATTGCTACTCCAGCTTTCTTTTGATTTCCATTTGCATGGAGTATCTTTTTCCATCCCCTCACTTTCAGTCTGTATGTGTCCCTAGGTCTGAAGTGGGTCTCTTGTAGACAGCATATATACAGGTCTTGTTTTTGTATCCATTCAGCCAGTCTGTCTTTTGGTTGGAGCATTTAATCCATTTACATTTAAGGTAATTATCAACAGCTATGTTCCTATTACCATTTTCTTAATTGTTTTGGGTTTGTTATTGTAGGTCTTTTCCTTCTCTTGTGTTTCCTGCCTAGAGTAGTTCCTTTAGCAGTTGTTGTAAAGCTGGTTTGGTGGTGCTGAATTCTCTTAGCTTTTGCTTGTTTGTAAAAGTTTTAATTTCTCCATGGAATCTGAATGAGATCCTTGCTGGGTAGAGTAATATTGGTTGTAGGTTTTTCCCTTTCATCACTTTAAATATGTCCTGCCACTCCCTTCTGGCTTGCAGAGTTTCTGCTGGAAGATCAGATGTTAATCTTATAGGGATTCCCTTGCATATTATTTGTTGTTTTCCCTTGCTGCTTTTAATAATTTTTCTTTGCATTTAATTTTTGATAGTTTGACTAATATGTGTCTTGGTGTATTTCTCCTTGGATTTATCCTGTATGGGACTCTCTGTGCTTCCTTTACTTGATTGACTATTTCCTTTCCCATATTAGGGAAGTTTTCAACTATTATCTCTTCAAATATTTTCTCAGTCCCTTTCTTTTTCCTCTTCTTATTCTGGGACCCCTATAATTCGAATATTGGTGTCTTTAATGTTGTCCCAGAGGTCAATGAGACTGTCCTCAATTCTTTTCATTCTTTTTTCTTTATTCTTCTCTGTAGTAGTTATTTCCACTCTTTTATCTTCCAGGTCACTTATCTGTTCTTCTGCCTTAGTTATTCTGCTGTTGATTACTTCTAGAGAATTTTAAATTTCATTTATTGTTTTGTTCATCATTGTTTGTTTGCTCCTTAATTCTCTTAGGTCCTTGTTTAAAGTTTCTTGTATTTTCTCCATTCTGTTTTCAAGATTTTGGATCATTTTAATATTATAACTCTGAATTCTTTTTCAGGTAGACTGGCTATTTTCTCTTCATTTGTTTGGTCTAATGATTTTTTACCTTGCTCCTTCATCTGCTCTGTGTTTTCTTATTTTGCTTCACTTACTGTGTTTGGGGTCTCCTTTTCACAGGCTGCAGGTTCATAGTTCCCATTGTTTTTGGTGTCTGCCCCCAGTGGCTAATGTTGCTTCAGTGGGTTGTGTAGTCTTCCTGATGGAGGGGACTAGTGCCTGTGTTCTGCTGGATGAGGTTGGATCTTGTCTTTCTGGTGTGCAGGACCATGTCCGGGGGTGTGTTTTGGGATGTCTGTGACTTTATTATGATTTTAGGCAGCCTGTCTCCTAATGGGTGGCATTGTGTTCCTGTCTTGCTACTTGTTTGTTTTCGGGTATCCAGCACTGTAGCTTGCTGGGCGTTGAGTGGAGCTGGGTCTTAGCTTTGAGATGGAGATCTCTGGGAGAGCTTTCGCCATTTAATATTATGTGGAGCCGGGAGGTCTCTGCTGGACTAATGTCCTGAACTCAGTTCTCCCACCTCAGAAGCACAGGCCTGACACCTGGCTGTAGCACCAAGACCCTGTCAGCTACAAGGCTCAGAAGAAAAGGGAGAAAAAAATTAGGAAAGAAAGAAAAAATTAAAATACAATAAAATAAAATTAAGTTATTAAAATAAAAAATAATTATGAAAAATTAAAAAGAAAAAGAAAAAAAGAAATAAGAGAGCAACAAAACCAAAAAGCAAATCCACCAATGATAACAAGCGCTAGAAACTATACAAAAAACAAACAAACAAAAAACACAAAAAACGGACAGACAGAACCCTAGAATAAATGGTAAAAGCAAAGCTATACAGACAAAATCACCCAAAGAAGCCTACACATACATACTTACAAAAAGAGAAAAATATGTGTGTATATATATTAAAAAAGCAATAGGAGGAAAAGGGCAACCAAATCAGTAAACAAATCTACCAGTGATAATAAACTCTAAATACTAAACGAAGATAAACATAAAACCAGAAACAAATTAGATGCAGGAAGAAAACCCCACATCTACATTTGTTCCCAAAGGCCACCACGTAATTTTGGCATGATTCGTTGTCTATTCAGGTATTCCAGTGATGCAGGTACATCAAGTTGATTGTGGAGATTTAATCCACTGCTCCTGAGGCTGCTGGGAGAGATTTCCCTTTCTCTTTTTTGTTCACACAGCTCCTGGGGTTCAGCTTTGGATTTGGCCCCAGCTCTGTGTGTAGGTCGCCCGAGGGCATCTGTTCCCCGCCCAGACAGGACAGGGTTAAAGGAGCAGCTGATTCAGGGACTCTGGCTCACTCAGGCCAGTGGGTGTGGGTACAGAATGCGGGGTGAGCCTGCGAAGGCAGAGGCCGGCATGACATTGTAACAGCCTGAGGCGCACCCTGTGTTCTCCCGGGGAAGTTGTCCCTGGATCACGGCACCCTGGCAGTGGCATGCTGCACAGGCTCCCGGGAGGGGAGGTGTGGATAGTGACCTGTGCTTGCACACAGGCTTCTTGGTGGCTGCGACAGCAGCCTTAGCATTTCCTGACCATCTCTGGTGTCCACTCTGATAGCCACAGCTTGCACCCATCTCTGGAGCTCATTTAGGTGGTGCTCTGAATCCCCTCTCCTCACGCACCCCGAAACAATGGTCTCTTGCCTCTTAGGCAGGTCCAGATATTTTCCCAGACTCCATCCCTGCTAGCTGTGGTGCACTAGCCCACTTCAGTCTGTGTTCACACAGCCAACTCCCGTCCTTTCCCTAGGATCTGACCTCCAAAGCCGGAGCCTCAGCTCCCAGACATCTGTCCTGGCAGGTGAGCAGACAAGCCTCTCAGGCTGGTGTGTGCTGGTCGGCACCCATCCTCTGTGCGGGAATCTCTCCACTTTGCCCTGTGCACCCCTGTTGCTGTACTCTCCTCCATGGCTCCAAAACTTCCCCCCTGCCACCCCCGTCTCCATCCATGAAGGGGCTTCCTACCTAGTGTATCAAAACTTTTCCTCTTTAACAGCTTCCTCCCAGAGGTGCAGGTCCTGTCCCTATTCTTTTGTCTTTCTTTTTTCTTTTTTCTTCTGCACTATCCAGGTACGTGGGGAGTTTCTTGCCTTTTGGGGAGTCTGAGGTCTTCTGCCTGCGTTCAGTAGGTGTTTTGTAGGAGTTGTTCTACATGTAGATGTGTGTGTGATGTATTTGTGGGGAGGAAGGTGATCTCCACGTTTTACTCCTCCACCCTCTTGAAAGTCTTCTCCAGAAGTCTTTATTTCACCTATGCATTTACCATCTCTTGTGCTCTTCATTCCTTTGTGGAGGCCAGGTTTCTATGTGGATTATTTTGCTGTTTCTTGAAGAACTTGCATTAACATTTTATGTGCAAATCTCCTGTGAAAAATTCTTTCAACTCTTGTGTTTCTGAAAAATTATTTTGTCTTGCTTTTTGAAAGATATTATCACCAGATAAAGAATTTTGGGTTGACAAGTTTTGTTCTGTTCATTTTACAACTTTAAACAGTTTGCTCCACTGTCTCCTAGATTTCATTATTTTGAACAAGAAATCTACTGTCATCCTTATCTACTTTCCTCTGTATGTAATGTGTCTTTTTTTCTCTGGATGCTTCTGTGTTTTTACTGTTTTTCTTTTTTAATCACTAGTTTTAAGCAAATTGATTATGATGTGTCTTAGTGTAGTTTTCTTTGTGTTTCTTGTGCTTAGGTTTCATTGCACCTTGAATTTTAGGTTAGTAGTTTTCAAGATATTTGGACAATTTGGCGCCCATTATTTATTTATTTTTTCTCTCTCCTGTCTTCTCTCCTTTGGAGACTCCAATTATATGTATATTTGGTCACTTGAAAACTTCCCATAGTTCACCTATGCTCTATTATTTCTCCCGATTTTATTCTTGGTTAATTTCTATTGCTATATCTTCACTCAAATAATCTCATATTATGCAATATCTAACATGCCACTAATCTCATCCAGTGTATTTTTCATCTCAGGTAGTGTAGTTTTCAATTCTAATTGATTTATGTCTTTTTACTAAATTACTTGTTTCTACTTTACACAATACTTCCCTAGGCCAATGGTTCTAAGTCTGGAGCAATTTTACCCCTTGAGAGGACTTTGGCAATGCCTGGATAAATTTTTAGTTGTTGCAATGAGGGGAGGGCATACTGGCTTTTAATGGTAGAGGCCAGGGATTTTGCCAACTATTGTACATTACACAGAACAGACCCCATGCAATAAAAAAACAGTTTTGATGTCTTTCTCTATTAATCCTGTTATCTGCATACTTTTTTTACTTAGTTTTGATTGATTGATATTTTCTTCCTTAGTATGAGTTATATTGTTTTGCTTTCTTCCACGGCTGATGATTTTTGATTAGACAACAGATTTTGTAATTTTTTTCCTTTTTTGATGGATAGTACTGTATTCTTAAAAATAATGAGGTTTATTTTGGGATGCAGATAAGTTATTTGGGCACAATTTGACTCTTTCAGGTCTTGCTTTTTAACTTTGCTAGGTGGAATCAGAGATGCATTTAATCCAGGTCTATTTTTTTCCTTACTGACACAAGACCAATTCTAATGCTCTAATAATTTTTGGGGAGTTTGGAGGCTTTCCAATCTGGTTGTTGGAATGTGGTACCATTCCTGGTCTTGTTTTGATACTGGGCACTGTTCCCTCCATCCTTTCAGATGTAGGTAGTTTTCTCAGATGCATGTACTAAAAGGTAATTAACTGAACACTTAAGTGGTACTCTCTGCATGCCCCCAGAGTTCTTTTTCTGTGTATATCTCTCCCCTTTGGTACTCTGCCATGCAAACTTTAGCTGATTTATCATCCTTGAACTCCCAGCTCCATATCCTCACCTCAGGGAGGTTTTGCTTTACCATCCTCCCTAAATTGTGACCTAGAAAACTTCTCTAGGCAGAAAACTGGAAAGGGTCCACCAAGTTTATTCTCATATCTCAGGATCACCATCCTTTTTTGCCTTATGTCTATTGTCTTAGGAGTTGTTGTTTCATGCTTTTATTTTATTGTTTTATTCATTATTTTAGGATATTGTGAGCATTCTATATTGGGTATCTATTTTTGGTATCTTCCTTTAAACAGTTTTATTAACTAGGTAGTTAAGTTTCTCACAGATCAGCTTGAGCTCTTCCAGACTTTTTTTTTTTTTCTTTTGAAAACATATTTCCAGGTTTTGTTAGAGCATGTCTGGTGTCACCGTTATTCTAGGGCTAGTTTAGCCTGACTATTAAAGCATGACCCTTCTAGGGCTCTACTGAATACCTTACATGTCAAACAAGGTTTTGACACTCTTATTGTTTAGAACTTAAATGTCTTCTAGCTTTGTGTGGGAGCTGGGAAATATTTACCTTACAGCTTTTGGTAACTATTCTTTCCCTGGTCTTGTTGAATCTCTTCACTTTAAATGTAATTTTCTCAGAGACCTGTTTTTTTGACAGTCCCTCTATAGTCTGACTCCAGTGACTATTATACTATTTAAGGAAAATTTATAATTTTCATTAGAAGGAATCCTCACAATTTGTGACGATGTATATTTTGGTGTGATTACATGATTAATGAATCTCTCTAAAATCAATGTTTGATGGGGCTCCAGGGTTAATTAGAAGGAATCTAAACTTACAAGGTTAAGGATATTATTACCTTTCTTTGTTCACCATTGTATCTGAGTGTCTGTTAAAGTCCTGGGCACAGAGAATGTGCTCAATTAAAACTTAGTTGAAAGAATAAGTTCATGAGTTTACTCTGTTGCTCTTCAAGAAATACTTGGTGGGGTTTTTTTTTGCCTTATCCTTGAGAATAAGTAAAAGAAATAAACACTATTTTTGCATTTACCTGAAAATAAAATTCAGTGAAGTAAAATAAAATACTGTTTATAAGATCATTTATTATTCTTTAGTCCTGTAAGTAGTCTTATCTCTGCTAATGCAAAAGGTTTCCTCAGAAAACATAATTCCATCATTTCCCCAAATGAAATAGGAAACAGAATCAACAAAAATATAAACATCAAAACCCTCTGAAATAGTTTAAAATAAGTAAACTCCCAGTTATCCAGCAAATACCAAACTAACTTAATCCGTTAGCACAACTGGACATGTTTTATATGGGATTTCACTTTCAAGTTAGTGACAAATCTCCCTAAGTTAGTCAAGAAGAGTTAATTTCCTCATTTGAATTGAAATCTCCTGCTTCAGTGTAAACAGTCTTTATGGGACAAATTTTAATTCCAACTAGGCAAATGTTCAAAAAGAAAGTGAAAGACAAAGACATTTAAAGTCAGAAAATCAATACATTATAAGAATCCAACCCCCAAACTTTGATGGGTGGTTGGCATCTACTTATGATGGAGAAACCTAGAAAAAATACCACTCTCAGGTACCTGTACAATAGCTACAGCATCAGCAGCAACAACAAAAATCTGTTACCTACAAAATCACAATATCTCTTGAGAACAACCAAGGTTAGAAAACAACCACCTAATTTGAAATCTAAGGAAAGACACATGCTTCTCAGGAGAGACTGAATACAAACACTTGTTTTTCTGTGGTGGACGCCATATACGTAGGTAAAAACAATTTAGCTCAACATTTTAATGAACATGGACTACCATGAGATTGTGCCACAAAAGGAATTTGATTCCATCTTCAAGCTCTTCTCAATAGACTGGAAACCTTTCGCAAGAAAGATTGGTGATGGGGGAAAATATGAGAAAGACTCCTGCTGGTGTAGGCCGAGTGGATGGTAACAGCAGCCTCTGAGGGGGAAAGTACACAGCCCTGCCCAGATCTTTCTCCCCTATTTCTTCAGCAGAACAAAAAATCCATTTAAAGCTGCTGAGGCAAGAGTCACAAACCATTCACTTTTAAAGCACAGGTGAAGACCCAATGCAGTTAGAGGAAGGGAACACAAAAGAACTTTCTACCCCCAGGAAAGAGACAGAAAAATGTTCTCGGTCTGACCATTAGAGATCCCCTAATGGGAGAGACAGGATCCTTCAGAAGTTTCCATCCCTGAAACCCAGGGACACATGCCTGCCTAAGCCTGAGGATGAACCAGCACAACAGAGTATGACTCATCTGTACCTCACTCCTCCACCCCTCCACTAGCCAGGCTAGTAAGCACCAAGTAACAAACAACAGCAGTCTACTGCTGGGGAGGGGGAAGAACCTGGAGAGAAACCTTCTACAAGGTGAGGTGCAAAGGGAAAACCTAACTCTGAAGCACACCAGCATGAATTATAAACACAAAGTAAGCTAGAGCAATTTGAAGAATGTGATGCATTGAGCATAACCAAAGTAACAAGACCCACACTCAGCTAAACTCTTGACTAAACTGATTCAACTCTTCCACACTAAAATCCTTTCAGAAGACAAGCCATGTCTGCTTCTGGGAAGATACTATTTACTTTAGTCTTACTTCACACTAAATAACTAGCAGAAAGTGACATGTGACCACTTTCTGACATAAATACTATCTACCTCAATCTCTACTGTCTACACAAGATGCCCAGATTTTAACTAAAAGTTTTGAGACCCACAAAGAACCAAAAGCAAACAAACACAACAAAAAAAAAACCCCAACAATGCTCTGTCAAGAGACTAAGCAATCAATAGAACCAGACTGAGATATGACACAGGTGGTAAATAAACAGAATATTTGAAATTATGATGAGTAATATGTTACAGACTATTGAAAAATGTGAATATTATGCATAATCAATGAGTAATTTCAGCAAAAAGAGGGAAACTATAAGAAAACATCAAATGGAAATGTATAGTGAGAGATAAAGAAATCCTTTAATGGGCTTATCATTAGACTCTCCACAGCAGGGGCAAGAGTCCATGAACTTGAATATCAGTCAAAAGAAATTATACAAACTGAAAAAGAGAAAAAGAGTGGGATGAAAAAAGCAGAACACAGCACCCATAAGCTGTGGGACAATATTAAATGTCCTAACATGGAATCTCTGAAGGAGAAGAGAGAAAGAACAGGCAGAAGAAACATTTGAAGAGATAATGGCCAAATTTTTTCCAAATTTGATGGAAGACATCATAACACAGATGCAAGAATCTCAGAGAACATCATGAAAAATTAATAGCAAAATGAGTAAATAAATAAGGAAGTAATAAGTAAATCAATCAATAAATATTAGATACATCATATTCAAACCTATTAAAATCAGTCATAAAGGAAATACAAATGGCCAACAGTTACATGAAAAGGAGCTCAGCATCACTAATCATCAGGGAAATGCAAATTAAAACCACAGTGAAATATCACCTCACACCTGTTCTCAAAAAGACAAGAGATAAACAAATGTTGCTGAGAATGTGGAGAAAAGGAAACCATTGTGCACTGTTGATGGGGATGTAAATTGATGCTGTCACTGTGAAAAACAGTATGGAGGTTTTAAAAAAAATCAAAATTAGATCTACCATCTGATGGAGCATCCCACTTCTGCATATATATGCAAAGTGAATAAAAACAGGATCATAAAAATGTATCTGCATTCCTCTGTTCATTGTAGTATTATTCACAATAGCCAAGTTATGGAAACAACCTAAATGTCCTTCAACAGATGAATGGATAAAGAAAATGTGGTAAACATATACACTGGAATATTATTCAGCCATAACAAAGAAAGAAACCCTGCCCTTTGTAATGGCATGGCTGGACCTTGGGGGCATTAGGCCAAGTGAAATAAGTGAGACAGAGAAAGATAAGTACTGTACGGTATCACAATATATGTGGAATCTAAAAAAGCTGAACTCATAGAAACAGAGACCAGAATGGTGGTTACCAGGGTCTGAGGGATGTGAGAAATGGGTAGATGTTAGTAAAAGAGTATAAACTTTCAGTTATAAGATGAATATGGGGAATTTAATGTCAACATGGTGATTATAATTAACAGTACTATATTATATATTTGAAATTTGCTAAGAGGATAGATCTTACATGTTCTTACCACAAAAAGGAAATGGTAATTATGTGACATGATGGAAGTGTAAACTAAGGCTATGATGGTAATCATTTTCCAATTATATATGTGTATCAAATCAATATGTTGTACATCTTAAACTTACACAATGGTATATTTCAATAATATCTCAATAAATCTGGAAAAAAAGTCATAAAGAGAAAACATTGAAGAAAGAACCTTCCATGATTGTGTTTTGTTAATTTGAAGTTTTAATATCCAGGCTCTTTTCCACTGAACAGTCAATTTTTGATACTTCTATCACTCAATTCTTTAATTGTTATTATATATCAAGTACAGTTTTAATGTCAAATGCCAACCACCAATAAATTCAAAATATAAAATTTTAATGTATCTACTATCTCTTTTTTATTTTAATAGTCTGATTTCCAGGTCTGTATTCTTTTTCTGTGTAGACAGACTCTAACTTAGCAGCTTCTCTGATCCCATTGTGTTTTCTATGATTGCTGAATTCCCACTTTATTTTTTTAAAAATAAATTCAATATTTTTATTTCTCCTTGGGATAAGGGCGTCCAAAGTTAATGAAGTTGACTCACCTTTTGTAATGATTCCTAGTTCTCAATACTCAAAATTTCATACTGCTCTGTCTTCCTCCATCTTTCTCCACTGGCTGAAACTTAGTCTCAGAGGATTTGTGCTTCTAGGCCTAACCCACTTATATAAAAAAGGAGGCTTCTCCAAATCTAATTTCCCATGAAAGTTACAAAAAACAAAATAACCTACAAGAGAGTGAATCACCTGTGTTTAAAATACATCAAAACATTTTATAAGCTGATTCTATTTATGCTTTTAGCAACTTGACCTGGTTTCACAAGTCTTTTCTATAAAAAACTAGATCTTCCTAAGTTTATATTTTTATGACAGGACCTATTTTGCTGAGACGTTTTTCAGATATGATCTCTAACAAAGCGATGCCTGAGGAAACCATCTCTGACAAATGACCAATTCTGTTCTTGAATAAGATATGGTTTTAAAGTTCTGTGGTTATCATGCACTTAGGAAGAAGAGCAAAGGAGAGTGTTAGTGTGTGTATGGGGAATTTCCTAAAGACTTTTATTATGACAATATAACATAAAAATGAAGTGAATATGTTTAGATTTTGATGTTGATTATGCTTTGGATAAAGATGTACAATGATTAGACAGTGTTTTTTAAATATCATACTCTGACCACAGTGTTGAGTTGATTTTGTTTATAGCATTCATGAACATTATTTTTAAAAGTAACATAGTGCATCTTATCCAAGAAAAAGTCCATACTTAATTATAAGCCAAAAATGTTAGCTATCCCCTTTCCCACACATACTTCTGTTATAAGTTATTGGGCTGGCTTTCTTCTAATGAATAGGAAGAGGAAGAGAGATAAATGCATTATGATCTTTATAAAAGGATGCTGCTATATTATTTTTTTCTTTCTTTTCCTTTCCTTTCTTTTCTTTTCCCTTCTTTTCTATTCTCTTCAATTATTTTACTTACAGAGACACTGAGGCTTACAGAGGTAAGAAAGATGCCTAAAATCTCTCAACTAATTGAGAGTAGCAAGGACTTTTAAAATTGCGCAATTTAATCCTGGAACCCATGCTTTTAAGCACTGTTTCACCGTAAGAGTGGTGAAGGGACATTGAAAATAGGCACAATCTTGCAATGTATATCTTGCTCCTTTACATGGTTCTTTGAGATGATACTTGTCCCTTAAATGCCTTAAAACTTATGCCTTCAAAGAAACAACCCAATATAGTAGCTAGTAGTCAAAGTATGTTCCGTGAAGGAACAGTAACAACATATTTCCTACCTGTCCTATTTCTCAGAGTAAAACACCAGAAATGTGAGGGTAATCTGCCTTAGAACCATGGGAGTACTGCTTTCTTTCTTTAAAGACTATATCTGAAACACAAACTTTCTTTCCAGTTTGTGCTTGGTTGTTAAGCATTATATTCAATTGGACCATAAGAATAGATTACATTTGATTTAAATGGTCTGTTTTTAATTTCTCCAGCTCACTTATGAGCCACCTGGAACAAATTTCATGGAAATTAAAATCTTAAGTGTAGTTTGATGTTTTAACTTAAGTGAATTTAAAACTTTTTGCCACTTTTCCAAAGAAGTGATTACAGTTTCACTAAGGATAAAAGAAAACTGATATGTCCAGTACTGGTAAAGGTGTGGTAAAGTAGCTTTCCTATAGACTGACAATAATGCTAACTCATATAATTTTTTTATAAAAATCAACTTGGAAAAGTATGTCAAGAACATTACAATATTAATACTTTTTGATCCAATGATTCTACTTCTAGTAATCTATTCTAGTAATCTATAAACAAAACCATTGGTATAGACAGTTATGTACAAGGATATCATCACAGTGATATTAACAATCAAAAGCTGGAAACAACCTAAATATTTTATAACAGGGGAATTAAATAGACATTGCACACATCCACAAATAGAATAATACGGAGCCATTGAAATGTTTTTAAAAGAAATTAAAATGGTATGATTCCAATCCTATAATATATATTATATGTGTGTATATTAAATATGTATATGAGCATTTATGAATGTATGTATAAGCATATATGCATAACTAGATGCAAATACTTATCAAGAGAGAGCAAAACAGGAAAAGAAGATTGAGGGACAGTGAGTGATTTTTAATTATTTACCTGTATTTTCTAACATTTCTAAAATGAGCATATCATAGATAGGGTAATCTTAACATTCAACATTTCCTAGAAGAGCTCTAGTTTACCCCAGAGTAATTTCTTATAGTGCTCCAATTTACTTGGAAAAGTGTTATTGTACAACAAAGTATATGGTCTAACTCAGTATAATTCAGAAAAAAGGCTTAAAAATAACCACAAAGTGGTGTGGGATTGAACTATAAACACTGGCACAAGAAATATGAAATATAAAATTTAGCCCAATGTCTAATATACAAAACTACAAGAATCTTTAATCACATAAAAAGAATATATAACCTATGTAGATAATAACATAATTTGTGAACAAAACATATTAAAAGAATAATATCTGAAATTACAGCAACTGAATATGTAACTGTAACGTTCATAACTTGAGTTTTGAGTGACCAAGTTTTAAAAGATTTTTCTGAAGTATTTGGAGTAAGAGCCATAATTTCAACACTAGAGATTATTACACTTTGCAAATGTACTAAAAGTAGAATACCAGATTAAATGCCTTCTCAAGAATAGTGAATTGATTTTTTTCACCTGAATTTACTCTGGCACTAATAGAAAAATCTGAACCATAGTAAACAAATATTTAAAAGTACCTCAGAGGATAGTATTCTAATAAATTCTAAGTAGAAAAGAAGAACTTATGATAAATTAATTATAAATCAATACAACTTTAAGTACATTTTCTCTACTTTCTGTCACATTTCTCTGCAGTGAACTCGATAAATAATCCCTGAGGGCTTCCCTGGTGGCTCAGTGGTTGAGGGTCCGCCTGCCAATGCAGGGGACGCGGGTTTGTGCCCTGGTCCGGGAGGATCCCACATGCCACAGAGCGGCTGGGCCCGTGAGCCATGGCTGCTGAGCCTGCGCGTCCGGAGCCTGTGCTCCGCGGCGGGAGAGGCCGCAGCAGTGAGAGGCCTGCGCACCGCAAAAAAAACCAAAAACAAACAAACAAACAAAAATAAATAATAATCCCTGAAATTATAATCTTTTTCTGGGTTCCACATCAAACCTAGCTTAGTCTAAGCATTTAGTTCCAATCATCTTTTCATTCCTAATGTCACACTAGCCAACCTCTGCCTCTCTCCTGAGAAATTTTTAAAAATCACATTTCAGGAATGCATTTGACTGAAACAATGAATGGCTCAACACTTTGGCTAATAAATTTGTTCTTCATTAACAACAGTATTGGATTAAACACGGGATGGATTGTCTTCAGGCCAGTAGAGAGACAGATGCTCACAATGTTGATTGCCTGTGAGATGAAGGGAATCAGAACACTCAGGAAGGGAAGCTAGCCAACAAAATGAACCCAACTGCATGGTAATACTTACTAAACAACATGCACATGGCTGATTTGTGTTTTCCCTCACATACTGTTTATCTTTCTTCAGATGAAAAGTCATAGACTATTGTATGAAATGTACTACATTCATTATATCTGTAGATAATGCTTTCTGAATCCACTAAATCAAGATGGAGATATAGAATGGGGAAATGTTAATCAAAAGGATCACTTGTGGGAAAAAAATATATACAATCATAAAGGTTTAAGGTGATTGCCAATTCACTGCAAGTCAGAAATATGATTTAGTAACAACAAAAGCAATAATAGAAGTTCGGCAGCATAAATAGAACAAGATGAGAAATGATGCCTACTGATATTCTGACCTATGCTTATTAGAGTATGTTGTAAATATTGGATTCTGTTCTGTTAGCCAGGGATGGAGAGGAACAGTTGAACACAAAATAAAAACATTAAAGAAAACATCCAAGATAAATAATAGCCATAACAACAACAAAATCCAATAAATAGAGCACACAAAGTAGAGAGAAGACAGATTGACCATGTGTAGACTGACCGGTGGACCTAAGCATATTGACTTTGGAAAAAAGGGGACTCCGTGGGGTTATGTAGTTCTCTTCAACAATATAAAATGTAGGCATGTAGAAAGGAGGCAGTTTAAGTTTAGTCTATGAGCTTCCAGCGGCCAGGCCTAGACATTATAGATAGAAGGACATTACATAGTTATAAGAATATTATAGAAAATAGAGGGGTCCAAAATTAAATAAGGCCGCTTTTTGAAATAATGTGTCCATCCACATCATTAAAGGTATTCACAGAGATGTTTGATAACAATTGAGTAACAACAACAGTGAAGCTAATATTTGTGAGCACCTATTATGTAGCAGGCACCAACTGTTATGTACATAATGCTTTACTTAGCCTTCTCAACTACTCTTTGATATAGGTGTTATTAGCCCCATTTTATATAGGAGGAAACTATCCATGTTTACAAATCAATAAAAGGTAAAACCCAAGTTTACAGCTAAGTACTCTAATTTTAAAATCTGGCTCCCACTTTCCAGAAGTGGTAAAGAGACATTACATAAATCAGTTAAATGGCTGAATTAGACAAATCCATTTCATTTCTACCAATTCTACCATTCCATTCCCTGCCTCAAAGTTTCTACGGAGGGTAGCAAGTTAATTCAGTATATTCTGTAAAATGCTACCAAAATTGCTCTCCCCATATGCAGTTGAAAAGACCCTAAACAACACACAGTTCCTGCCACACTGCATGCCCGAAGTGGAGTAGCACCATGCTGAACTAAGGACTGTAAGAAAACCAAGAAGTGTGACTTTATTCTTTTCCTCAAGCAACCTTCAGTTTAATCAAGGAAGGTCAGGGTTACAACCCTTGGAGAGAAAAGCAAATCCAGTTTGGCGAGTGAGAGAAAGAAGGGAACACTCATGACAAGTTCCTTTCCAGAGCTCTTTTGAATTTTTGTGAAAACGGAGATACTTATTCAGAGAGGGAAGCCCAGTCCCAGCAGCCTGGGGCATGTTTTCAAACGCTGTGTTTTGAAGAGAAGTATGTAACTCTGTAGCCAGACCAGACTTTTGCTGTCTGTGAATGTCTTGCCAGCTTGAAGTTTCCTGTGGGGTAGACAGTGGAGCAGGATTGTCTTGAGAAATAGTGGGTGAAGGAGGCCCATTTCCCTCTTGAACCAGATATTTAAGAACAGAAATGGAAAAGTATTCTGGAAGGAAGGAAAATATTTGGAAATCAGGGATGTGGGCCAGCCCCCATATCAAATACTTTTAAACAGAGGCAATTTATCACTACTGGTGTGCAAGATCCACCTGATGTTTTGCACTTTTAAGTAGTAAAAGTGGGTGAGAGACCAGAACTGGGAGGAAGGTGAGGTTCTTGGGAGGATAAAGAATGACTAGATGGTGAGAGTGTTATGGAACCAAACTTGAGTCTGCTTGCCTGACGTGCAACAAAGCCAATCTACTGACACCAGGTTGTGGGGAAGGAAAGTACAGGTTTATGGAACGGCACCAAGCAAGGAATACAAGCAGCCAACACTCAAAAGCAGCCAGTACTCCCCCATGGCTTTCAGGAAAGGGTTTTTTAAGGCAGTGTGAGGGAGAGGGTCACAGGGTGTGTCATCAGCCCATGCACAATTCTCTGATTGGCTGATGGTGACATAACAGGGTGAACGTTGGTGCTTCTTTTTCCTCACCAGTAAACTGTAGATGATGGAGCTAAGAAAACACTACATTTCCAGTTCAGATATGCTGCTTTCATAATATGATGCTGATGATAGCCTACCTTTCAGTGACATTTACATTTTCTCTTCCATGAAAGGGATATCCTCAGCATCTCAATATGTCAAGGTAATTTGACAAATAAGTCTACACATGCATCTTTGTAAAATAATCTAAGAAGATCACTTCCGATGTAGCTGTTTTCATCATCCCATATGTTAATGCTTCAGGGGATAGTGATTTTTCACAGGTGGATGGTTTCATGGTTGGCATCAGAAGAGGGCTCCCTCAAGTCCAGATTGTGTTTATAGGGCACTGTAACTTAGGTATGTCCGAAGAATCCCAACATGCAGAATTATTACTGTTTATCTGAGGTGGATGCTGTGATGTGCCATCAACATCTCCTATCAGAAATGAAGCCTTTATAACCACCTGCTGGGAGTACTGCAGGAAGACTGCCCTCAGCCCTCATCCTTCCCTAGGGACTGTCTAGCTACTATACTCAAGGTGGAAAGTCCTTCCAAGGTCATGTGACATCCAGTGATTGATTAAGATGGGGTATAAAGGCTCAAGACAACTCTGAAATGCCATTCCAGCTCCAGTACTTCTTGGGAGATCAAAAGAGGCTTTTGTTGAGGCTAAATCATAGCTCTACTCATCCTTCTTTTCAATCCTAATTTCATTATCTCTCTTTTATAGGTATTGATCTCAAGCACGTTCTCTAATAAATTTTCTGCATGCTAAATTGTCTCAGATACTGCTTCTGAGGGAAGACAATCTGCAACACTGGGTAAAGCTCAGAGCTTTATTAGCATGAGAGAAGGTTATGTTGATCAATACTAATCTGCATGGAAACTAATGCAAACTAAAGTCATCTCAAGTATTAAAAAATGAGGATAATGATGACAATGGTGATGATGATATTTTTGAAAATATGAGTAATCACAAAGCTCATATTACATTATACATAATAATCTAATAAAGCAACCACACTTTTGTGATAAGATATAAACAATTTGATAATTTATCACAAAGGTTTGTTCTACCATGTCCTCTCTATAACAATGCAGATATGACAATGTCTTCATTATTGGAATGAAACTTTAATGTTGTTATTAGATCAGTTTTAAGAGTTATAGACAGAAGTGCATAAATGCCATACTGGTACAAAACATTATTTAGAAATAGATCAGTCACAGATATTTTGCTCAGTTATATTAGATAATGCAAGACAAGGTAGGCATTCAGTGGGATTAATGCAAAGTCTTTAAACCTACTAAAGAGTTTATGATATTTTTCTACTTTTCCACAGAGAAGTGTAATGATCCAAATCATGTATCCACAGGACCAACCTGAGAACAGCATACAATGTTATCATAAGAAAGAAGACATGAGAGGTAATGCAAAAAGCTAGGGCACTGTTGCAATTGAGAGATATTGAGGAGATGATCTAGGAAAGAAAGAAGAAGTAGTTGTGGAAAGCATTGCAGCAGAAGAAACAAGAGGTCTTGCCAATTGATTGAATGTATGAGGCAAGTTAAAGAGTTAAACATAACTTTGAATTTTTGGCCATAAGTGACCTGGGGTACACCATGCTACCTACAAACAGAAATAGGGAAGTATAGGAAACGCTGCTTGGGATAAAAGATGTATTCGGTTTTGAATATATTGAGTTACAGGTTTAAACAAATCTAGGAATGATTTAAATAGTTTAAATAGCATTGTACTTAAGATATTTAATGGATTTAAAGCAGAAAAAATAAGTGAATTTAAACAGTATAGATAATTTAAATGGAGAAGTTTTTCCCCCTGCAATTGTGGATTCAGTCAAAACTCTCAAAGAGTAACAGAGTAATTGATTTTAATGCTTTCTTCAGTGTAATGCAATTATAAATTCAACTAAATATAGCACTATATCTTCTTTCAAATATCTTCACAAATAAGGGAGAGGGATGGTATAATTAATTCACAACAGGAGCTAACACAAAAGAGCAGCTATTCAAACACATATATTAGGATTTGGATATGTTTTTATACTGGACATGACTGCTGATCTGGGACTGAATTACATCAGACAGAAATCAGAAATCGGTAGTGAGGACTTCACTAAGGAAAAGCTGGTGTACCAGATTCATTTCATGCAAGCTTTTCTCACTGGCTTTAGACTGTGGGACACAACTAACTGAACGTGAGCTTGCCCAGCCTTTGCCCGTGGAGGGGATTCTGTTATCAGTGAGCAGAAGGGAGGAGATGCAGTGGACCTAAGCACCCTTAGTTTGGATGTTTGTGATACAAAAATCCTGGCTGGATTATAATTTTATCTTTGTATTATTTACAAAGAAAGTATGTGCAAGTGAATCACTAGTTAAAAAAATTGAAAGGAAAAGGCTGAATCATCAAAATGACAGAAGTTTTCTAAGTGACTTTTTAGAAGATTAACTGAACGCTGCTAATTACAAATGAGATTATTCCATCCAAATAGAATTGGATGACATTTAACATAAAATTATATTATTCAAATGACTGTATGTATTTTAAAGTAATAGTGCTACGTCATACTTTTTATAGCATTACACTTGGTTCTTTACAAGAAAAACATTTTGATTAACTTCTTAAATATGCTTAATTTTTAAAAATTGATTTTTAAGTGGACATGCTTATACTTACACAAAATAACATGTTAAGTTCAGGTAAGAGTTGCCACATTTTAATATTCTATTTTTAATTAGATTTTCTCACCCCCTCTGCTGTCTGTTTCTCCTATTTTCCTACAATAGGTACAAAATTGTTTACATATGTACACACACACACACACACACACACACACACACACTCCCTGCATTCAGGTGAATGTGGAAATATCAAGCAGGCTGCAGCAATGGCCCTGAATTTCTTCCCTCAATAAACTGATTATTTAAACTGATACTGAGCAGGAAAGGAAAACTTAAGCTCAATCTTTAAGTCACCTACAATTGATCTCTCTCTTCTTTTTTCCTCAGGCCAACCCATTGAGTTTGCTTTAAAATAATCTTAAGATTTACAATTGATGCAGGAAGTTTTAAGAATTTAAGAATTTTCAAAATATAATTAAGCAGGTTTTGCTTTATATTTCTTTTTTTTTTTTTTTTTTTTTTTTTTTTTTTTTTGCTGTACGCGGGCCTCTCACTGCTGTGGCCTCTCCCGTTGCGGAGCACAGGCTCCGGACACACAGGCTCCGCGGCCATGGCTCGCGGGCCCAGCCGCTCCGCGGCATGTGGGATCTTCTGGGACCGGGGCATGAACCCGTGTCCCCTGCATTGGCAGGCGGACTCTCAACCACTGCGCCACCAGGGAAGCCCTATATTTCTTTTTGAATCATTTTTCTTTCACCAATGAGAGTAAATATCACAAAGTTTCATAAAATTTGCTAAGGGTGGCACCCAGATGTCATGTAATTATCCTCTCCCCATCTTAGATTACAGATATTGAAAAAAGAGAGTATCTTGTGAGTTAAACATAAAGGAAATTGGTTTTCTCTCTAATTTATTTGTTTTAATTCTCCTTTTTTGTAGGAACTCATGCTAGATTATGTATCAAAAAACAAGTCTTTTGATTTAGTGTCAGTGGTAGCCTTTCTGATACAGTTTTTTCAGATTCTCCCACTGGACTCCCCTTGGTATATATTGCCTGCCTGGAGGAGTAGATTCTCTTTTCAGTTTACTGACATTATTTTAAGTACTTAAGTTGTCCCTGGATTTGAACAAGTACATCTTGATTAGACCTGTACAGAGGCTGCTGGTACCTCATGTATTTTTCTTATTTATATGACTGGCAGGCATTTTCTTGTTCCTTGCATCTAAATAGTGCCATATCACCATTTCTCACCAATAGAATCTGAGTGGAAGTGACATATGTCATTTCCTGGCTGACATGATTAAAAGCAGGTGTGCATTCTCCATGCTGTCTCTCTCTTTTCCCATTTATCAACTGAAGAGAGAGAACTTAATGATATAGAAGAGGACAAAGCTACAGGCTGGAAGGAGCCCAGGTCCCTAGTTTACTGTATAAAGCAGAGAGACCACCTTCCTGACCTTCTCTTGACTGATGTCAGCAAGAAACAAAATTTTATTCTTAAGCATTAAGATATGGAGAATTTTTTTTTTACAACAGTTAAGAAATTCAAAAAAAGACAGGCAAAGCTGAGTCAAGATGGTGGACTAGGAGGATGCAGAATTCGCATCTCTGCACAACTAGGGCACCTACCAGGCACCAGTGGGGGACCACGGACACCTAAGGGGATGGAAGGAAGCACCAGCAACCAGGAAGGACGTGGGGCATATGGGGGGGGGAGGGGGGAGGATAAGAGGAGATGGGATGGGACTGGCACCCCTGAGAAGTGGCTGAGGGGGGGAAGGGGCCCCACGCCCGAAGGGGGAAATTGGGAGACCACTGGGAGGGCAGAGGATCAAAAGGGAGCATGGCCAGGTTTCCCCTGCCCACCTGGGCCCCTGGGAGCCTGCTGAGATCCTGGGCCTGATCCTTTGCCCACCGAGGCCCCTTCAAGATGCATGCGTCCTGAGGGAGTGAGAGAGAGGGAAGGGGAACAAAAGTAAAGGCCAGACCTACCGGACCAACACCCCTAAGGGGTGGATGGGGAAGGGGAGGAGTTCCTGCACCCAGCAGGACCCATCCATGGTTAGGAGTCCAGCGGCGATGGGGAAGAACCTGGAGGACAGCCTGTTGGGGGGGGGAGCAGAGGAATGGAAGGGAACACAGCCAATGCTTCCCCTGTCCCCTTAGGCAACGGGGAGCCTGTTGGTCTCTCAGGCTTAATCCTCTGCCCTCAGCGCCTCCCTCCTACCACCTACAGCCAAGGCCCCGCCCCTACACTCCCAACCAGGGCCCTGCTTCTACATCGGAGATGCCCTCTGAGACTCCCTTCAACCACGCTGGGCCTAAACCCCACCCACACATCCTCATCCAGGGCCTTATCTCCAAACTCCAGAACCCCACTCTCTGGAGGCCCCGCTTTGGATGTGCTGCCTTTCCCCTTCTGCAAAGGTCCTAAGCAGAGGCCCCACCCCATGCTTGAACGTCCACCTGCTTTAGGCCCTCCCCAAGGCCTTTTCCAGCTGCGTGGGTCCTGATCCTAGGCCCCGCCCCATGCTCAAACGTCACCCCGTCTAGGCCCTGCCCCACCCTAAACCCCACCTCTGCCTAAGTTCCACCCCCTGTCTAAATTCTGCCCCCCATAGCCAAGGCCTTTTGTTTTTTTTTTCTTTTTTCTTCTTTTAGGTTGGGGTTCTGTTTTACCTTGTTGTTGTTAATTCATTTATATTTTTATTTTTCTAGTAAATTTTTAATTTTCTAATTTTATTTTATTCTTTATACTTTGTTGTTGTTCTGCTCCTTTTGGCTTGTCCCCCCCCACACCTTTTTCTTTTCTCTTGTGGTTTTGTTTTACCTTCTTGCAGTTGTTTCAATTATATTTTTATTTTTCTTAATATATTTTTTAACTTTCTAATTTTATTTCATTTTTTATTCTTTGTTATTGTACTGCTCCTTTTTTTCTTATTTTCTTTTTGCTATGCCATGCAGCTTGCAGGATCTTGGTTCCCAGGCTGGAGGTCAGGCCCGAGCTCCTGTGGTGGGAGCACCAAGTCCAAACCACTGGACTAACAAGGAACTTCAGGACCCAGGGAATATTAATCAGAGTGAGTGCTCCCAGAGGTCCTCATCTCGGCACCAAGATCTGGCTCTACCCAACTGCCTGCAAACTCCAGTGCTGGATGTCTCAGACCAAACAACCAGTAAGACAGGAATACAGCACCACCCATCAAAAAACAAACAAACAAATGAAACGACAAAAAAATACGTTACAGACGAAGAAGCAAGGTAAAAACCTACAGGACCAAATAAATGAAGACGAAATGGGCAACCTACCTGAAAAAGAATTCAGAGTAATGATAGTAAAGATGATCTAGAATCTAGGAAACAGAATGGAGAAAATACAAGAAACATTTAACAAGGATCTAGAAGAACTAAAGAACAAACAGTGATGAACAAAATAACAACTGAAATTAAAAACACTCTATAAGGAATCAATAGCAGAATAACTGAGGCAGAAGAACAGATAAGTCAGCTGGAAAATAAAATGGTGGAAATAAAATGAAGAGAATTGAGGACAGTCTCAGAGACCTCTGGGACAACACTAAATGCACCAACAATCAAATTACGGGGTCCCAGAGGAAGAAGAGAAAAAGAAAGGGACTGAGAAAATATTTGAAGAGATTATAGTAAAAAACTTCCCTAACATGGGAAAGGAAGCAAAGAGAGTCCTATACAGGATAAACCCAAAGAGAAACAAGCTGAGGCATGTATTAAGCAAACTATCAAAAATTAAATACAAAGAAAAAATATTAAAAGCAGCAAGGGAAAAACAACAAATAACATATGAGGGAATCCCCATAAGGTTAACAGCTGATCTTTCAGCAGAAACTCTGTAAGCCAGAAGGGAGAGGCAGGACATACTTCAAATGATGAAAGGGAAAAACCTACAACCAAGATTACTCTACCCGGCATGGATCTCATTCAGATTCAACTGAGAAATCAAAAACTTTACAGACAAGCAAAAGCTAAGAGAATTCAGAGCCACCAAACTGGCTTTACAACAAGTGCTAAAGGAACTTCTCTAAGTGGGAAACACAAGAGAAGAAAAAGACCAACAAAAACAAACCTGAATCAATTAAGAAAATGGTAATAGGAACATACATATCAATAATCAGCTTGAATGTAAATGCATTAAATGTTCCAACCAAAAGACATAGACTGGCTAAATGGATACAAAAACAAAACCCATATATATGCTGTCTACAAGAGACCCACTTCAGACCTAGGGACACATACACACTGAAAGTGAGGGGATGGAAAAAGATATTCCATGCAAATGGAAATCAAAAGAAAGCTGGAGTAGCAATACTCATATCAGATAAAATCGACTTTAAAATAAAGACTGTTACAAGAGATAAGTAAGGATACTACATAATGATCAAGGGATCAATTCAAGAAGAAAACATAGCAATTATAAATATTTATGACTCAACATATGGTGCAATATGTATGCATCATACATGCTCATATGTATTGTGCACCTCAATACATAAGGCAAATGCTAACAGCCATAAAAGGAGAAATCGACAGTAACACAATAATAGTGGGGGACTTTAATACCCCACTTACACCAATAAAGAGATCATCCAGACAGAAAATAAATAAGGAAACAGAAGCTTTAAATGACACAATAGACCAGATAGACTTAGCTGATATTTTTAGGACATTCCACCTGAAAGTGGAAGAATACACTTTCTTCTCAAGTGCACATGGAATGTAATGTTCTCCAGAATAGATCACATCTTGGGTCACAAATCAAGCCTTGGAAATTTAGAAAATTGAAATCGTATCAAGCATCTTTTCCAACTACAAGGCTATGAGATAAGAAATCAATTACAGGTAAAAAAAAAACAGTAAAACACACAAATACATGGAGGCTAAACAGTGTGCTGTTAAATAACCAAGAGATCACTGAAGATATCAAAGAAGAAATAAAAAAATACCTAGACACAAATGACAATGAAAACACAATGGCCCAAAACTTATGGGATGAAGCAAAAGCAGTTCTAAGGGGGAAGTTCATAGCAATTCAAGCTCACCTCAAGAAACAAGAAAAATCTAAAATAAACAATCTAACCTTACACCTAAAGCAACTAGAAAAAGAAAAACAAAGAAAATCCAAAGTTAGTAGACGGAAAGAAATCAT
This sequence comes from Mesoplodon mirus, assembly GCF_964341445.2. Lineage (NCBI taxonomy): Eukaryota > Metazoa > Chordata > Mammalia > Artiodactyla > Ziphiidae > Mesoplodon > Mesoplodon mirus. The sequence goes on from NC_138984.1 coordinate 57,366,526, forward strand.
AAAGATCAGAGCAGAGATAAATGAAATAGAATTGAAGAAAACAATAGCAACAATCAACAAAACTAAAAGTTCATTCTTTGAGAAGATAAACAAAATTGATAAAACTTTAGACAAACTCATCAAGAAAAAAAGGGAAAGGACTCTAATAAAATTAGAAATGAAAAAAGAGATTACAACTGACACCACAGAAATACAAAAGATCATAAGAGAATACCACAAGCAACTTTATGCCAATAAGATGGACAGTCTGGAAGAAATGTACAAATTCGTGGAAAAGTACAACCTTCCAAGATTGAACCAGGAAGAATTAGAAGATATAAAGAGACCAATCACAGGTAATGAAATGGAAACTATAATTAAAGATCTTCCAACAAACAAAAGTCTAGAACCAGATGGCTTCACAGGCAAATTCTTCCAAATCTTTAGAGAAGAGTTAACACTTATCCTTCTCAAACTTTTCCAAAAAATTGCAGAGGGATGAACACTCCCAAACTTTTTCTACGAGGCCACCATCACCCTGATACAAAAACCAGACAAAGATATCACAAAAAAAGAAAATTATAGACCAATATTGTTGATGAACATAAATGCAAAAAATGCTGAACAAAATACTAGCAAACAGAATCCAACAACACATTAAAAGGATCATGCACCATGATCAAGTGGGGTTTATTCCAGGGAGGCAAGGATTCTTCAATATACACAAAACAATCAATGTGATATACCATATTAACAAATTAAAGAATAAAAAACATATGATCATCTCAGTAGATGCAGAAAAAGCTTTAGACAAAATTCGACAGCTATTTATCACAAAAACTCTCTAGAAAGTGGGCACAGAGGGAACCTACTTCAACATAATAAAGGCCATATATGACAAACCCAGAGCAAACATCATTCTCAGTGGTGAAAATCTGAAAGCGTTTCCTGTAAGATCAGGAACAAGACAAGGATGTCCACTCTCACCACTATTATTCAATACAGTATTGGAAGTCCTAGCCACAGCAATCAGAAGAAAAAGAACTAAAAGGAATGCAAACTGGGAAAAAAGAAGTGAAACTGTCACTATCTGCAGATGACATGATACTATGCATAGAAAATACTAAAGATGCCACCAGAAAACTAATAGAAGTAATAAATGAAATTGCTAAGGTTTCAGGATACAAAATTAATGCACAGAAATCTCTGGCATTCCTATACACTAACAACAAAAAATCAGAAAGAGAAATTAAGGAAACAATCCCATTTACCATTGCAACCAAAAGAATAAAATACCTAGGAATAAACCTACATAAGGAGACAAAAGACCCGTACTCAGAAAACTAGAAAACACTGATGAAAGATATCAAAGATAACATAAACAGATGGAGAGATATATCATCCTGGGTTGGAAGAATCAATATTGTGAAAATGACTATACTACCCAAAGCAATCTACAGGTTCAATGCAAACCCTATCAAATTACCAATGGCATTTTTCAAAGAACTAGAACAAAAAATTCTACAATTGTATGGAGACACAAAAGACCCCGAATAGCCAAAGCAATCTTGAGGGGAAAAAAAAGGAGCTGGAGGAATCAGACTCCCTGACTTCAGACTATACTGCAAAGCTACAGTAATCAAGACAGCATGGTACTGCACAAAAACAGAAATATAGATCAATGGAATAGGATAGAAAGCACAGAGATAAACCCATGCATATAATGTCACCTTATCTTTGACAAAGGAGGCAAGAATATACAATGGAGAAGAGAGGGCCTCTTCAATAAGTGGTGCTGGGAAAATTGGACAGCTACATGTAAAAGAATGAAATTAGAACACTCCCTAACACCATACACAAAAATAATCTCAAAATGAATTAAAAACCTAAAAGTAAGGGCAGACACTATAAACTCTTAGAGGAAAACATAGGTAGAGTACTCTATGACATAAATCACAGCAAGATCCTTTTTGACCCATCCTCCTAGAGTAATGAAAAATAAAACCAAAAATAAACAAGTGGGACCTAAAGAAACTTCAAAGCTTTTGCACAGCAAAGGAAACCATAAGACGAAAAGACAACCCTCAGGATGGGAGAAAATATTTGCAAATGAAGCAACTGATAAAGGATTAATCTCCAAAATATATGAACAGCTCATGCAGCTCAGTATCACAAAAACAACCCAATCCAAAAATGGGCAGAAGACCTAAACAGACATTTCTCCAAAGAAGATATACAGATTGCCAACAAATATATAAAAAGATGATCAACATCACTAATCATTAGAGAAATGCAAATCGAAACCACAATGAGTTATCACCTCATACCAGTCGGAATGGCCATCATCAAAAAATCTAGAAACAATAAATGCTGGTGAGGGTTTGAAGAAAAGGGAACCCTCCTGCACTGTTGGTGGGAATGTAAATTGATATAGCCACTATGGAGAACAGTATGGAGGTTCCTTAGAAAACTAAAAATAGAAGTACCATGTGACCCAGCAATCCTACTACTGGGCATATACCCTCAGAAAACCATGATTCAAAAAGAGACATGTACCACAATGTTCATTGCAGCACTATTTACAATAGCCAGGACATGGAAGCAACCTAAATGTCCATCAACAGATGAATGGATAAAGAAGATGTGGTACATATATACAATGGAATATTACTCAGCCTTAAAAGGGAATGGAATTGAGTATTTGTAATGAGGTGGATGGACCTAGAATCTGTCATACAGAGTGAAGTAAGTCAGAAAGAGAAAAACAAATATCGTATGCTAACGCATATATATGGAATTTTAAAAAGCAGTACTGATGAACCTAGTGGCAGGGCAGGAATAAAGATGCAGATGCAGAGAATGGACTTGAGGGCACAGGGTGGGAAGGGGAAGCTGGGATGAATTGAGAGAGTAGCACTGACATATATACACTACCAACTGTAAAATGGATGGCTAGTGGGAAGCTGCTGCATAGCATAAGGATATCAACTCGATGATTTGTGATGACCTAGAGAGATGGGGTAAGGAGGGTGGGAGGGAGGCTCAAGAGGGACGGGATATGGGGATATATGTATACATATAGCTGATTCACTTTGTTATACGGCAGCAACTAACACAACATTGTAAAGCATTTATACTCCAATAAAAATGTGAATAAAAAAGACAGGCATGAGCCTACTTACTACATAAAATTAGAAAGAATCAGTAGCATATAACATGCTTATTAAAATAAATGTATTTAGAAAAAGAGTAATAAATTTATAGTTTCTAGGTTTGAAACACCATCAGTGGCTCCTGATATAATATTTGGCTTTCTCCATTATACATATTGGAGATTTTAATTTGCTTTACGTTTATTCTTATATTCTTATCTTTATAATACAACTACCAAAGAACAAATCAAAAACCAGAGGACTGAGATTTCCAAAAAGAAAAAAAAAGGAGCGAGAGATTCCATGAGATTTTCAGATCATGGATATGCCGAGAAGAATGAGTGACCCACTTGCTGAAATTATCCCCTCCCACAAACAATTCACAAACTGTTATTTTAATATATCAAACCATTATGGGTGTCTTGACATTTTTGATAGTAGAATAAAGCTAAAGTAACCTTAATAATGATTTTATTACTGTACCATATAGCTGGTTCCTAAATATGTAATAACATATTGGTTTTTAACAAAATTTTATGTAATATAAAGCCTTAAAATTAAAGATAATTTCTGAAAATAAAAATTCACATTGACTCTTTTCTGGTTACTTCAGGCACTGACTATATAAAAATCAATCTTTTCCAGTTAGTCCATCTTTCTCTAACTTTTCCAAACTAATTTAAAAAATTATATACAATTAAGTATATTTGTATATATTTCATATGTGATTCACATATATCACTTCTTCACATAGGCTTTAAACAACTTTAAAATATCCAGAATCCAGTACTTTGTATTCCACATGTCACCTAGCAAAATGAACACATAATAAGCATGCAATAAACATATGTTTGTTCCTCTTACAGAATAGATGACTTTAAGAATTGATTCTCAATGCCTAGCATTGGCTACCATTGTGATTGGGTAAGCACAGGGTGATTGTTTTTTTTCTACTACCACTTCAGCAAAAGGTAGAATCAACATGGTAGAATGCTATTTGTATAAAGAAAATCAAGAGAAAGATTGGCTAACACTGACCAGTTTCCAGTGGGCAAAATTATTTACACATGATAAAGAAAGTGGTATTGGGAGAATTTATTTTTCTCACTTTATATCTTTAACATTTTTAAATAATATATTTAGCCATGAAAATGTGAATTTCATTAATACAAAATCAAAATGTTTTATAATTTCTGTTTTTACATGAATAGTAAATTCTAGATAATCATACACATACTGAGTTTCTATAAATACTTTAAAACATTCCTCCAGCAATCCATGCCTTTTATCTAATTAGAAAAATACCATTAAGGGAATCATATCATTTTGTAGCATCTCAACTATCACTCTTTAATCCTCAGTATTTCTTCTTGTTGAATCTATAAAATCCAAGAATTCTAAGGAACATCAAACAATGGAGACTACAGGTTAAAATAAAATTAATTGACCATTGACAAGATTTTTGCTGAGAGTAAATTCATATTACCACTTTAAGGAGAAATTATTGTATGATTCACAGTACAATTTAACTAGTTCTCTTAATCTTACATTTTCACTAACACACGAAAGCCCCTTTGTTTTATATAATTATATAAATAAAAAGAAACTGTGATTAAAAGGTAATCAATATTGAAAAACTTCCTAATTGAAAAAACATGAGTTTATATATTCTTTAAAGCATATGTGCATAATTTCATGATACATTTTATAAGCCCCATATATAAACTTTGGGGAGTACATAAATATTTGTTGAGTATTGATAGCTGTAAGGAGTTAGGAAGTGAATGCTACAGAGCATGAAGTTTATAGCTATTCACTAAGCAAGTGACTAAGTTCTTCTTTATAACTTTTCAAAGACTCTTGTGTAGTATGTGGTTCTGTTAAAGTATTATTTATATTCAAATCCAATAGTTCTGCTAGACCCTGTGCAAGATGCTTGCATATATAGTATCTTTTTTCAGGAATTCTCACGTGATGGGCTATGGCACACCAGTATGCCATGGAGAGATTATAGAAGGGCTGTGTAAAATACCAATCTCTCATCCTGTGGCATGACTGGAGAAGGCAATTGTAGGCAGAGTCCACAAGGTCACTTGTCTCTGCTTAAGTAGTTTCATCTGGGTTCCTCAAAGGACTGACCAAGTGGAACAGATTCATGGGCGTGTCCTTCAAACCCCACTGTAGGTGAGTACAATGAGCAACAACTGTCTGCTGCTGTTTTGTCACAGTGTCCTGAGCATGGTCAACAAGGTGTTCTTCCCTTGGGCATCTCCTTGCATGGTCTGTGGTAGCATGTACCATGCACTACACCCCTTCCTGGATGAGGGCTCTATGGAGCTGCTGAGAATTTGTGCTCCATGTGCTCACCTGTCTAAAAGCCTTCCTAAGAAATATGTATACCACTTCATGGAAGTAAGGTTAGATTATATTTAAGTTTGGTACACATTTCACTACTACTTTAAAATTTCCTTACCATAATTTTATTGCATAGGATTTTTTTTACATGTCAAGTCCTAAATAGACTATACACAAACCCCAGTGTGTCATATGCATTTAATATTCCATGTATGATACTATGTGAAAAATACTGGGAGGTTTATATCCATTTTAATACTAACAAAAAGCAAACATACATTCATTTCTATTAATACTTATATATAAAGGTGTGAACTCTATAGGCATGCAGAAACAATTTAGAACCACAGCTGATGAGCTGATAATTATCTTAAAGTTTGGATCCTTAGTGACCAATTATCAGCACATCATACTTCTGTGGCATTTCATAGGTCTTATGCATACAAAATTATTTTATTTTTACAACTCTATGAAGAAGATATTATTATCCTCATTTCACAGATATTTGAACCAGGTAATTTCTTAAGGTCACAGAGCCAATAAGTAGTGAAGCTGAAATCTAAACGATGGTCTGTGCTAACACTATGTACCTTCTCCAAATCCTTATTTAAATTAACCTGAATTTCTATTTAAATGTCATGAATAACTTGTAGCATAAATTACAATTATAAATCAGATAATAAAGAACACATTAATGAGAATCACTAATCCTTCTATAAAATTTGTTTTGCAGTTGCTTTCTTTCTAAATGATTAATCTCTGTCAATCTGATCTTCTTACAAACATGTTCCCTCTTCTATTGTCAACTTTTAGACATAATAAGTGGTGGGTTAAAAGGATACAGTGAAAAGATTTGAAATCAACTAACTTAAGTCTGGTGCCTCAGCTAAATCAAGAAATTAAATTGAGGCAATATCTGTTACTTCTAATGAACAATTTCATGTTATAAAAAAAAGTGAAAAACTTGCTCTTTTCCAAAATACCAGAAATATGAACTAAAACTCTGATCTGTTAATGTTGTCTACAAATGTTTACAGAAAAGTGTTTTGTATCATGAGTTTGGTTTCATCACTTCAAATATTATCTATTTCCAAAAGCTCTTCTTGATAAGTTATGACCACAATTGACCCAGCTCTTCTCATTCCTCTGTCTCATTAGTTTTAGTAATCATTTTTCATTCTCACTGGGCCATGTATAAAGTAAATCTCAATTATCAAATCGTCCAGTAGGTATCTACAATATGTTCCTTGGAAGCCAGAAGATAAATTAGAAAGAAATGCAGATCACCATTATCTCCAGAGGAGACCTGACTTGCCCAAAGTCACACATTAAGTTAGTGGCAGACTTGTTTAATGTCACCTCTCTTAATACTGTATCATTGCTCTTGCTGTCACTTGTGAGAAAATAGCTTCCCCAGTCTGTGAACTAGACAGCATGGTTTACTGAACACTTAATGGCAGTAAGCATTAAACTAACACTCTTTCTCCTTTAACAAGGTTTGTAAAATAGAGCCTCCTCCACTAAACCCTACTTGATTGAACAGAAATGAATATAAATTGCCTTGCCCTACTTCTAATTCCAGAGGGCAACTTGTACTTCCACAGTGTGAAGTGTCAGGGGAAGCTCTACTAAGGTTTTGAATAACTGTAGTACCTCATACTATGGCTCCTGACTTCTCTGTGTACAACTTCTCGAAAGAACTCAAAATATTTGGGGAGCAAAACTTCTCGCATTATGTTCTTTCTACTACCATACAAAAACACATATTTGTTATCTAATTTTTTTGAGGCAAACTCCCACATCAAGGGAGAGTATGGAACATTGAGCTGTTCCTTCTGGTGAAATACTTTGACCCAGGCTGGCCATGGGAGACAGTCACACCCTTTTGTACAATAAAACTCATGTAAATATCAGCAATCACCAGTCTAAGACTCTTATTTTACAAATGGAGGAAACAATTGCTCAGAGAGCTTAATGTTTTGTGCAAGTGACTTTGGTTATGAGCAGAGCTAGGAATACATCTTCCTAACTTCCAGAAGGTGCTCTTTTTTATCACAGCAACACAACAAGTTGCTGTGTTGTATATTCAAATGCAAATAAGTTTATATTTCTATTGACTCTGCTGATTAATTTACAAATGTTGATTGTTTATCAACATCACAGTTCATTTAGAACATAGCCTTTGCAGTTGAAACTCCTGAGTTTAGATTTGTCTTCTACAGTATTATAAGGTGATGAAAGGCTTTGGGAAAAAAAACAGCTAAAGACAAAAAGTTCTGTTGGTAGCTATACAAATCAGATAAATACTATTTCTATATATGGTCTATGAAAAGATATACTATAACACATTTGAACCTTCATCTACAAGATTAAAAAATATATTCATTTAATTGAATGCAAGGCACTGTTTATTATAAGATACACCATTATTGTATACAATAAGGATAAAAAGAATAATACCAATACAGTTATGCCACAATGCTAAGATTCAGTAAACAACAGACACATTGATTTTTCAGAGATAATAAAATACAAAGGAATGTGTTTTTGAATTTATAAAATGTGCTATATATTTCTCTATCTATATATGGATAGAGATAAAGAAAGGGAGAGATTACTATGTACGAGGCACTAAGTTCACTGATTTTATAGGTATAACCTATTCAATACTCATAACTGTCATTTTAGTTAGTTACTATTGTTATTCCATTTTACAGGTGAAGGGGCTGAGCTTTATAAAATGACTTTCCAAGATCATATTATTTCAATAAGGGTAACACATGTTAAGTGATCACAATTCTGCCAGGTGATGTGTGGTAAATCAAGCACTGCCCTCTGGTGCATTCTGTCTAGTTGTGGTAGCAGGTCATGCACACATGAAACAAGCAACAATCCATGTCTTAACACAGTCTAGTTCGAGATTGTCTAGTCCATGATTGAATATTGTGTTTTTTTCTAATGCCCCTTTGTGAACAAAAAAGATAGGCACATAATTTGTGTAAACCAAAACAAACAAAAAGACTTAAAACAAAGATTTACTTCAAAGGACTGAAAATCAAACTGAGCCCAATGTTCATGTCTTTACAAAACTAAAGTAAAAAAGAAAAATTGAGCATGGATTCTCAGGTATTTTTAGTACAGTATTTTTAGTTTCCATTTTTAGTTTCCATTTTTTCCTTTTACTTCTGGCTCCCAGAAACGCAATAAAGTCAGTTAAAACTTGAAGAATGGGAAAGCTTCAGCTATACACAAGAGATAATTCAAATCTCTTCATTTGGATGATTAGGGAATAGGGAGGTTTCTGTTTTTTTTTTTTTTCTTAACACCACAGATTTCAGCAAGTTCAAGTTAACTGGGTTTTGTGTACTACCATTCATGTGGTGTTTATCAAAAAAAAAAGAAAGAAAGAAAAAAGAAAGTAAACACGTGTACACACATCAAACTAGTATGCATACCAGAATATCACAGTGAATTCAAACAGAATTGGGAGCTTTTGACTAGGGAACATACATACTGAAGCAGAAAGTATCCACTGTGTGAATAAGCTTCCCCAAAATATCTTGGCATAAATGTGCTTAAACTCATTTAAATACCACACTCTATGAATTCTCCACGATTGTCAAGTTCCTCAAACGATACTGCAAGTTACCTCCTCAAAGTATTACTCTATTTTGTGATACTTGTCTGTAACATGCATTCAAAATTTCAAAATGTAATCAATATTTTAAAATTTAATAATCATCATTTAAATTATCATTTTCTAATGTCATGATTTTTAATAGTTTTATAATCAGAACATCTCTAAACATCAGCTTACTTTACAGAACTGGACCCTGTAATATAGCTCAAGTTCATCCATCAGTCTTAGTTTAGTGGTGATATAAATTATCCTGATTTCTATTTGCCTTACCACCTAGGGATCTTTCAGAAGTGAAAGTTTCTGGTATATCCCTTCTTTTTTTCACTGAATAAAAACATGTTTGTGAGAAATGAATAAATAAATATTATGTTATTCTGGTCAGCTCATGATGTTCTATAGTAGTAATTGCAAAATGAGGAGTAAGGGTAGAGAAATGGGTCGTAATGCTTTCTCCTCCACTTTCAAATTAAGTAGAAAATTAAAAATTAAGTGAAACCATTATGACGATTATAATTATCTTTCATCATGGGAGGGATTTCAAAAGTGGCTAATAGAGGCTAATTTTATTGGTATGACCATATAGAAGTAGGGAAAGAATGGAAATGCAAAATCATAACCAAATACCATGGAATCGAAATCTAGGAAAATAGAGGCATAATTCCAGAATCATGATTTCTTAAGGCAGAAGCCAAGATGTTAGGTCATAGCCAGGATCAGACACTGCCATCGCAATAACAAAGAGCACAATAAACAAGAAAAAACACGAAAGACAGAGACTTCGTGTGAAAATCTCTCAGGAATAACCAAGAAGTTTAGAAATAGCAGTAAAAGACAGAAAACAGTCAAAAGAAACTAAGACCAAAGGAAAGGAGGGACTGGGGTGCAGTGTGGTCTTTTCCTAGAATTAAGATTCAGTTATCACTTAAGCCAGGTTATTCTGTTTGTTAATGACAAAAACCTTATGAAAAGAATCTAATTCATCTGTTAATCCACTTATCAGTTACTTACTGAGTTCCTACTATTTGCAAAGCACTACACTTCTCACTGGAATTACAATTCATGATGTAACTCTCATTTTGACAACATAGTTTGGCATATTTGGCCTTCCAAAATGAGGAAGAGAAGCAGGAGGCCCGGAAATGCCCAAGAACTGAAATTATTAATAAAACTTTAGATGTCTTAGCAAGAATTTCCAAGTGCCACAATTTTATTAATATACTGTCTTAATATGAAGTCTTTGCAAAGAACAGAGAACATGCCTTTATCAAATAGCTTCCAATTATTTTACAAAGGGCTTATCCTTTTGCTTGGGTGTAGGAAAAGACGTTCTGGATTTACTTTTTATTTTTTAACATCTTTATTGGAGTATAATTGCTTTACAAAGGTGTGTTACTTTCTGCTTTATAACAACGTGAATCACTTATACATATACATATGTTCCCATATCTCTTCCCTCTTGCACCTCCCTCCCTCCCACCCTCCCATCCCACCCCTCTAGGTGATCACAAACACCAAGCTGATCTCCCCGTGCTATGTGGCTGCTTCCCACTAGCTACCTATTTTACGTTTGGTAGTATATATATATATGTCCATGCCACTCTGTCATTTTGTCAGAGCTTACCCTTCCCCCTCCCCATATCCTCAAGTCCATTCTCTAGTAGGTCTCTGTCTTTATTCCCATCTTGCCCTTAGGTTCTTCATGACCTTTTTTTTTCCTTTTTCTTAGATTCCAGATATATGTGTTAGCATATGGTACTTCTTTTTCTCTTTCTGACTTACTTCACTCTGCATGACATACCCTAGGTCCATCCACCTCATTACAAATAACTCAATTTCGTTTATTTTTATGGCTGAGTAATATTCCATTGTATATATGTGCCACATCTTCTTTATCCATTCATCTCCTGATGGACACTTAGGTTGCTTCCATGTTCTGGCTATTGTAAATAGAGCTGCAATGAATATTTTGGTACACAACTCTTTTTGAATTCTGGTTTTCTCAGGGTATATGCCCAGTAGTGGGATTGCTTGGTCAGATGGTAGTTCTATTTTTAGTTTTTTAAGGAACCTCCATACTGTTCTCCATAGTGGCTGTATCAATTTACATTCCCACCAACAGTGCAAGAGGGTTCCCTTTTATCAACACCCTCTCCAGCATTTATTGTTTCTAGATTTTTTGATGATGGCCACTCTGACCGGTGTGAGAAGATATCTCATTGTAGTTTCGATTTGCATTTCTCTAATGATTAATGATGTTGAGCATTCTTTCATGTGTTTGCTGGCAATCTGTATATCTTCTTTGGAGAAATGTCTATTTAGGTCTTCTGTCCATTTTTGGATTGGGTTGTTTGTTTTTTTGATATTGAGCTGCCTGAGCTCCTTGTCAAGTATGGAGATTACTCCTTTGTCAGTTGCTTCATTTGAAAATATTTTCTCCCATTCTGAGAATTGTCTTTTGGACTTGTTTATGACTTCCTTTGCTGTGCAAAAGCTTTTAAGTTTCATTAGGTCCCACTTGTTTACTTTTGTTTTTATTTCCATTTCTCTAGGAGGTGGGTCAAAAAGGATCTTGTTGTGATTTACGTCATAGAGTGTTCTGCCTATGTTTCCTCTAAGAGTTTGATAGTGTCTGACCTTACATTTAGGTCTTTAATCCATTTTGAGCTTATTTTTGTGTATGGTGTTAGGGAGTGTTCTAATTTCATACTTTTACATGTAGCTGTCCAGTTTTCCCAGCACCACTTACTGAAGAGGCTGTCTTTCCTCCCCTGTATATTCTTGCCTCCTTTATCAAAGATAAGGTGACCATATGTGAGTGGGTTTATCTCTGGGCTTTCTATCCTGTTCCATTGATCTATATTTCTGTTTTTGTGCCAGTACCATACTGTCTTGGTTACTGTAGCTTTGTAGTATAGTCTTTAGGGAGCCTGATTCCTCCAGCTCCATTTCTCGTTCTGAAGATTGCTTTGACTATTCGGGGTCTTTTGTGTTTCCATACAACTTGTGAAATTTTTTGTTCTAGTTCTGTGAAAAATGCCAGTGGTAGTTTGATAGGGATTGCAATAAATCTGTAGATTGCTTTGGGTAGTAGTCATTTTCACATGTTGATTCTTCCAATCCAAGAACATGGTATATCTCTCCAGCTATTTGCATCATCTTTAATTTCTTTCATCAGTGTCATAATTTTCTGCATACAGGTCTTTTGTCTCCTTAGATAGGTTTATTCCTAGATATATTATTCTTTTTGTTGCAATGGTAATGGGAGTGTTTCCTTAATTACACTTTCAGATTTTTCATCATTAGTGTATAGGAATGCCAGAGATTTCTGTGCATTAATTTTGTATCCTGCTACTTTACCAAATTCATTTATTAGCTCTAGTAGTTTTCTGGTAGCGTCTTTAGGATTCTCTAGTATAGTATCATGTCATCTGCAAACAGTGACAGCTTTACTTCTTCTTTTCCAATTTGGATTCCTTTTATTTCTCTTTCTTCTCTGATTGCTGTGGCTAAAACTTCCAAAATGATAATTGAATAATAGTGGTGAGAGTGGGCAACCTTGTCTTGTTCCTGATCTTAGTGGAAATGGTTTCAGTTTTTCACAATTGAGGATGATGTTGGCTGTGGGCTTGTCATATATGGCCTTTATCATGTTGAGGAAAGTTCCCTCTATGCCTACTTTCTGCAGGGTTTTTTACCATAAATGGGTATTGAATTTTGTTGAAAGCTTTCTCTGCAGCAGTTGAGATGATCATATGGTTTTTCTCCTTCAATTTGTTAATATGGTGTATCACATTGATTGATTTGTGTATATTGAAGAATTCTTGCATTCCTGTAATAAACCCCAATTGATCATGGTGTATGATCCTTTTAAAGTGCTGTTGGATTCTGTTTGCTAGTATTTTATTGAGGATTTTTGCATCTATGTTCATCAGTGATATTGGCCTGTAGTTTTCTTTCTTTCTGACATCTTTGTTTGGTTTTGGTATCAGGGAGATGGTGGCCTTCTAGAATGAGTTTGGGAGTGTTCCTCCCTCTGCTATATTTTGGAAGAGTTTGAGAAGGACAGGTGTTAGCTCTTCTCTAAATGTTTGATAGAATTCGGCTGTGAAGCCATCTGGTCCTGGGCTTTTGTTTGTTGGAAGATTTTTTTTTTTTTTTTTTTTTTTTTTGCGGTACGCGGGCCTCTCACTGTTTTGGCCTCTCCCGTTGTGGAGCACAGGCTCCGGACGTGCAGGCTCAGTGGCCATGGTTCATGGGCCTAGCCACTCCACAGCACGGGGGATCTTCCCAGACCGGGGCATGAACCCGTGTTCCGTCCATCGGCAGGCGGACTCTCAACGACTGCACCACCACCGAAGCCCTGTTGGAAGATTTTTAATCACAGTTTCAATTTCAGTGCTTGTGATTGTTCTGATCATATTTTGTGTTTCTTCCTGGTTCAGTCTCGGCAGGTTGTGCATTTCTAAGAATTTGTCCATTTCTTCCAGGTTGTCCAGTTTATTGGCATAGAGGTGCTTGTAGTAATCTGTCCTGATCCTTTGTACTTCTGCAGTGTCAGTTTTTTCTTTTCCTTTTTCATTTCTAATTCTATTGATTTGAGTCTTCTCCCTTTTTTTCTTGATGAGTCTGGCTAATGGTTTATCAATTTTGTTTATCTTCTCAAAGGACCAACTTTTAGTTTTACTGATCTTTGCTATTGCTTCCTTCATTTCTTTTTCATTTATTTCTGATCTGATCTTTATGATTTCTTTCCTTCTGCTAACTCTGGGGTTTTTTTTGTTCTTCTTTCTCTAATTGCTTTGGGTGCAAGGTTAGGTAATTTATTTGAGATATTTCTTGTTTCTTGAAGTAGGATTGTATGGCTATAAACTTGCCTGTTGAAACTGCTTTTGCTGCATCCCATAGGTTTTGAGTCGTCGTGTCTCCATTTTCATTTGTTTCTAGGTATTTTTTGATTTCCTCTTCGATTTCTTCAGTGATCTCTTGGTTATTATGTACTGTATTGTATAACCTCCATGTGTTTGTATTTTTTACAGATCTTTTCCTGTAATTGATACCTAGTCTCATAGCATTGTGGTCGGAAAAGATACTTGATACAATTTCAATTTTCTTAAATTTACCAAGGCTTGATTTGTGACCCAAGATATGATCTATCCTGGAGAATGTTCCATGAGCACTTGAAAAGAATGTGTATTCTGTTGTTTTTGGATGGAATGTCGTATAAATATCAATTAAGTCCATCTTGTTTAATGTATCATGTAAAGCTTGTGTTTATTTATTTTCATTTTGGATGATCTGTGCATTGGTGAAAGTGGGGTGTCAAAATCCCCTATTATGATTGTATTTCTGTCGATTTCCCCTTTTATGGTTGTTAGTATTTGTCTTACGTATTGAGGTGCTCCTATGTTGGGTGCATAAATATTTACAATTGTTATATCTTCCTCTTGGATTGGTCCTTTGATCATTACGTAGTGTCCTTCTTTGTCTCTTGTAATAAACTTTATTTTAAAGTCTATTTTGTCTGATATGAGATTTGCTACTCCAGCTTTCTTTTGATTTCCATTTGCATGGATTATCTTTCTCCATCCCCTCACTTTCAGTCTGTATGTGTCCCTAGGTCTGATGTGGGTCTCTTGTAGACAGCATATATACGGGTCTTGTTTTTGTATCCATTCAGTGAGTCTGTTTCTTTTGGTGGGAACATTTAATCCATTTACATTTAAGGTAATTATCGATATGTATGTTCCTATTACCATTTTCTTAATTGTTTTGGGTTTGTTATTGTAGGTCTTTTCCTTCCCTTGTGTTTCTTGCCTAGAGAAGGTCTTTTAGCATTTGTTGTAAAGCTGGTTTGGTGGTGCTGAACTCTCTCAGCTTTTGCTTGTCTTTAAAGGTTTTAATTTTTCTATCAAATCTGAATGAGATCCTTGCTAGGTAGAGTAATCTTGGGTGTAGGTTTTTCTCCTTCATCACTTTAAATATATCCTGCCAGGCCCTTCTGGCTTGCAGAGTTTTTGCTGAAAGATCAGCTGTTAACATTATGGGGATTGCCTTGTGTGTTATTTGTTGTTTTTCCCTTGCTGCTTTTAATATGTTTTGTGTTTAATTTTTGACAGTTTGATTAATATGTGTGTTGGTGTGTTTATCCTTGGATTTATCCTGTATGGGACTCTCTGCGCTTCATTTACTTGATTAACTGTTTCCTTTCCCATATTAGTGAAGTTTTCAACTATAATCTCTTCAAATACTTTCTCAGTCCCTTTCTTTTTCTCTTCTTCTTCTGGGACCCCTATAATTCAAATGTTGGTGCGTTTAATGTTTTCCCCTCAGTCTCTGAGACTGTCCTCAATTTTTTTCATTCCTTTTTCTTTATTCTGCTTTGCAGTAGTTGTTTCCACTATTTTATCTTCCAGGTCACTTATCCGTTCTTCTGCCTCTGTTATTCTGCTATTGATCCCTTCTAGAGAATTTTTAATTTCATTTATTGTGTTGTTCATCATTGTTTGTTTGCTCATTAGTTCTTCTAGGTCCTTGTTAAACGTTCCTTGTTTTTTGTCTATTCTATTTCCAAGATTTTGGATTATCTTTACTATCATTATTCTGAATTCTTTTTCAGGTAGACTGCCTATTTCCTCTTCATTTATTAGGTCTGGTGGGTTTTTACCTTGCTCCTTCATCTGCTGTGTGTTTTTCTGTCTTCTCATTTTGCTTAACTGTCTTTGGGTTCTCCTTTTCGCAGGCTGCAGGTTCGTAGTTCCCGTTTTTTTTGGTGTATCTCCCCAGTGGCTAAGGTTGGTTCAGTGGGTTGTGTAGGCTTCCTGGTGGAGAGGACTAGTGCCTGTGTTCTGGTGGATGAGGCTGGATCTTGTCTTTCTGGTGGGCAGGTCCATGACCGGTGGTGTGTTTTGGGTTGTCTGTGGCCTTATTATGATTTTAGGCAGCCTCTCTGCTAATGGATGGGGCTTTGTTCGTTTTGCTAGTTGTTTGGCATAGGGTGTCCAGCACTGTAGCTTGCTGGTCGTTGAGCGAAGCTGGGTCTTGGTGTTGAGACGGAGATCTCTCGGAGATTTTCACTGTTTGATATTACGTGGAGCTGTGTGCTCTCTTGAGGACCAGTGTCCTGAGGTTTGCTCTCCCACCTCAGAGGCACAGCACTGATTCCTGGCTGGAGCACCACGAGCCTTTCATCCACACAGCTCAGAATTAAAGGAAGAAAAAATAGAAAAAAGAGAATAAAATGAAATAAAATAAAGTAAAATAAAAAAGCTATTTAAATAACAAATAATTATTAAGAAAAATAATTGTTAAGTAAAAAAAACAAACAAAAAAATGGACAGACAGACTCCTAGGACAAATGGTGAAAGCAAAGCTATACAGACAAAATCACACAGAGAAGCATACACATACACACTCACAGAAAGAGAAAAAGGGGAAAAAATAATATATCTTTCCTCCCAAAGTGCACCTACTCAATTTGGGATGATTCATTGTCTATTCAGGTATTCCACAGATGCAGGGTACATCAAGTTGATTGTGGAGATTTAATTTGCTGCTCCTGAGGCTGCTGGGAGAGATTTCCCTTTCTCTTCTTTGTTTGCACAGCTCCCAGGGTTCAGCTTTGGATTTGGCCCTGGCTCTGCATGTAGATCGCCTGAGGGCATCTGTCCCCGCTCAGACAGGCAGGGGTTAAAGGAGCCGCTAATTCGGGGGCTCTGGCTCACTCAGGCTGGGTGGAGGGAGGGGTACAGACGCGGGGCGAGCCTGCGGTGGCAGAGGCCGGAGTGACGTTGCACCAGCCTGAGGTGCACCATGCGTTCTCCCGGGGAAGTTGTCCCTGGATCACAGGACCCTGGCAGTAGTGGGCTGCACAGGCTCCCGGGAGGGGACGTGTGGACAGTGACCTGCGCTCGCACACAGGCCTTGTGGCGGCGGCAGCAGCAGCCCCAGCGTCCCACGCCCGTTTCCGGGGTCTGCGCCTTTAGCCACGCCTCGCGCCCGTCTCTGGAGCTTCTTTAAGCAGTGCTCATAATGCCCTCTCCTCGCGCACCAGGAAACAAATGGGAAGAAAAAGTCTCTTGCCTCTTCGGCAGCTCCAGACTTTTCCCCGGACTCCCTCCCGGATAGCCGTGGCACACTAGCCCCTTCAGGCTATGTTCACGCTGCCAGTCCTTCCCCTGGGATCTGACCTCCAAAGCCCGAGCCTCAGCTCGCAGCCCCCACCCGCCCTGGCGGGTGAGCAGACAAGCCTCTCGGGCTGGTGAGTGCTGGTCGGCACCGATCCTCTGTGCGAGAATCTCCGCTTTGCCCTCCGCACCCCTGTTGCTATGCTCTCCTCCACGGCTCCGAAGCTTCCCCCCTCTGCCACCCGCACCCTCCACCTGCAAAGGTGCTTCCTAGGGTGTGGAAACTTTTCCTCCTTAACAGCTCCCTCCCACTGGTGCAGGTCCCGTCCCTATTCTTTCGACTCTGTTTTTTATTTTTTCTTTTGCCCTACCCAGGTACGTGGAGAGTTTCTTGCCTTTTGGGAGGTCTGAGGTCTTCTGCCAGCGTTCAGTAGGTGTTCTATAGGAGCAGTTCCACCTGCAGATGTATTCCTTATGTATTTGTGGGGAGGAAGGTGATCTCCGTGTCTTACTCTTCCGCCATCTTGAAGCTCACTCCTCTGGATTTACTTTTAATTTGCTAAAAATAGTATTCAGAACATTTCTACTCCTTAGGAATAGGCTTATAGGCATGAAAAGTTAGAAATGTACAGATAATAGTGCTCAATTGATGATTTACTCAATACTTTTTCTTATTGTACTCTATTACTTGTAAATTCCATTAACAAACTTTTTTTTTTTAACAAACTAGAGCACTAAAGGCAGGCAAGGCAAAATTTTAATTGTCTTTTGTGGCAAAGCACCATATGTTCTGCTTTAACATCAAAAAAGACAATGAACAACATTCAGTTTTATAAAACAATACTTTTATAAATTTAGCTGGGGCGAAAAAGTTAAGCTGGTCAACACTGCAAACTGGATCAGTCTGTGACATATTTGATACTGCCAAAATATTTATCACTCAGCCTAAGTACCTATCAATGAAAAGGGGAGATGTGGTTTATCACTTTAATACTCAACATAATTTTGTATCCAGCTGTGGCCCTCAAGAAATTTGAACTTTTCCTGTGAGAAGGAGGAAGGTTGAAGGGGAAGACATGTGGATGCCATTACAAAGCAACCACATGTTTACTCTTGCACTTTGCATGAATGTTAAACAAACATTAAAAATATTGATTGCGTGTGTGTCTTTGGATAAAACTGTTTTTAAGGCTTGCTTTATGATTAATTTGATCTCTTGCAGAGAAGAAAGATTGAATTGTTTTTTAAAGATTTTAAAAATAAATATGCATCTAGTTTTGTTTTGGGAAATGTAATTCCATACATGCATTTTTAGCTGGAAAGGAAAATATGAAAGGGAATATTTATTAACTACTAAGCAGTAAGTGAGTTCTAGTCACTATCCTTGTGCCTTAAGTAGCTGGACCTTTCTTCCTCAGGAAGAAATGACATTAGTATCAGGCAATTGCAGAAAAAGGTCTGCTCTAACAAATCAACAGAATAGCATTTGCCAAAGGCTAACAAATCAACAGAATAGTATTTGTCCAGAGGCAGACAGACCTTTTTCTGTGACTTTCTGTCATGTTAAAAATTTTAAAAGAATAGATTTTTGGGGTTTTTTTGGAAAGAAAGGTTTTTGAAAATCATGTTTTTGTTAGACCCATATAAGCATTATAATCAGAACAGCAAGAAAAGCTTGACTCAAGATTTAATATAAACGAAGAATCATGAACACCACATCCCAAGGTATTTGAACAGATCTGAATCTTGCCTTCTGAGGACTTTGGATCCAAAGGTACTTTCATATAGAAGAAAAATAGTTATTTCAGAGTTTTTTTGAAGAATCACATATAACTGAAAAAATATTGATTTGTTGACAGAATTTATCAAGTTTTTAAAAAATATTTTTGAACTGTCTAGACTTGTAGCCATGAAGAGCACTTTGCTTTGCTAAATAATTCATTTGATTTAACTTCTACCCCAAATTCTGGTTTTCAGTATTTCAAAAAACACTTGGCTTCTCTTTAAGTCACTTCTCTCTGTCTCATACATTTTTCAGCTTATGGAGACCGCAATTTTATTGGTTATCTTTTTACAGACAGATATATGTATTGTGTGAGACATACCTTGTGGCATGGTCAGCCCATTCTTAATACATGGTAAGTATTAAATTAGTGAATCCTATCTTAGTTATTTTTTATATTCCATACTTCATGCTTTCTCTACTGCTTGAAGCTCCCTCTCCTTTACCTTAAAGTCCAAATATCCACATTCATTGTTTAGCTACAGAAAGCCTATCCAGGTCCCACTCTGGCAAAATGGTGCTCTGGCCCACAACTTTTAATGTTTCTATGCACCAGAATTGCCATTCTCATTCCATCCTCATTTCTACTCTTCCTCTACCAAATGTCCCATTTTCTTGATGAAAGTGGAGGTACCTACCAGAATAAATGAATCTCATTAAATAGTTAACTCAGTCACATTAAATTATGGATGATTAATAATGAATCCTTCTTGTTGAATTTTTATCTGAAATAAATTTATTTCCAAAATAAATTCTAACTAGACTGAGTATAAAAAGTGTTTTTGGTGGAAAATCTTTTTTTCAAAAGTCCTTAAAATTAAACTCATAAGATAAATTAATAATTTTTTAAAATTGCAAATTTTCTATTTCATAGATAAAGAGATTTTTAAATGGTTTTTTATTCATGATATATCTCCAAATTATATTTTGACTTCTCACTTGACATTCTTGTGTCTCTTTTATGCTTAGTTAAGTTTTGGGGGAGGTTTTTATGCATCATTTTCTCTGCTTTTTAATTTTATAAATGTATGAATTCTATAAACTTTTCAGTTCATTCAATCTCGTTCAAAGACCATTGGGATCCTTTTTCTATGAGAAAAATTATATAGGTAACAAATCCTATTACCTTAAGCACAGATATTAAAAAGCACGCTGAAGCAGGAGAACCAAGAATTTCCTGAGCCCACATAAACCTGGCATCTAGCAACCAGCAATAGCAGGCTGCTGCTGAGGATGGGGTAAGTGTGTGAAAAGTAGCCCCACCTGAAGCACAGACCTGCAGGGTCCCATGAGAGCTAAAGGTAGAACACTGATGTTGAAGAAAGGCCTCTGGCACCCAAGGAACCACACTAAGCAGAAAGTAATTGCAGCCACCACCGGAAGACTTCTGCTTCTACTTAGAAGTAGAAAACCACAAGAAAATGTTACTTCCACTCTGACAATGAGAAAAAAAAATTAAACCAAACAAAACAGATAATTTGCTTAACCTGATAAAAGCCAACTATTAGCTTTCTAAATTATTTTCAAAAATTGCAGCAAAATAGTGTTTCAAGAAAGTTAGCTAAGAAGAAAAGCATAATATTAAAGTCTTAGGATTGTCAAGCTTCTGACAAAATTCTTTATTTCTAAAAATCTCAAAATGCCTATATATTAATGCAACAATGCTGTTTAATAAATTGATGACATTTCTTGAGTGACTGAATCCCTGCCCTTCATTTGAACAGTAAACATTTTTAGCCTTTTGTGCCTATTATGAGACCATGCTACTGGATACTAACATTTCTTCAATTTCTTACATAAGTGGTGTCAGAATTCCTCCATTATCAGTCAATCAACCTGTCTACAGAGTCTTTTGTCTTCCCTCCAACATTCTCTAAGTTAACTCATAATTCAGTCTGCTAAGTGAGAGCCAGGTTATAGGGAACTGGACAAAAAGGCCACCTTTCTCATGGTTTTCCCTAGCAATGCCCCATAGCAGCTATACTCAAGAGATTCCTATTTAAGTGACTATCACTGCCATGTATTAACAGCCATCCAATGTCAAAGCACATTTTATTCCTGAGCTTTGAGGAAAAAATCAATCGGTGCAGGAAGTAGAATAGAGAAAATAAGGAGAAAGACAAAAATATAACTGAGGATTTGCACAAATTCAATATTAAAAATAATATTGAAAGAAGATGTGGTACAAATATGCAATGGAATATTACTCAGCCATAAAAAAGAATGAAATAATGCCATTTGCAGCAACATGGATGGACCTAGAGGTTGTCATACTGAGTGAAGTAAGTCAGACAGAGAAAGACAAATATCATATGATATCTCTTATATGTGGAATCTAAAAAAATGGTACAAATGAACTTATTTTCAAAACAGAAATAGACTCACAGATGTAGAAAACAATCTTATGGTTACCAGCGGGGAATGGAGGGGAGGAATAAATTGGAAGATTGGGATTGACATATACACACTACTATATATAAAATAGATAACTAATAAGGACATACTCGCACAGGGAACTCTACTCAATACTCTGTAATAACCTATATGGGAAAAGAATCTAAAAAAGAGTGGATATATGTATATGTATAACTGATTCACTTTGCTGTACAGCAGAAACTAACACAACATTGTAAATCAACTGTACTCAATAAAATTTTTTTTAAATGTTAATTTACTTAAAAGTAGTTGAATCAGTATTCTACTTATTCTTCAAAAACAGCTGTAGTATTTAAAGATTTTTAGTTCAAGAAATGCATAAGACATTAACCACTGGGAAAGGGTTCAAGATGGTGGCATAGTAAGATCCTGAACTCACTTCCTCCCACATACAGAATAATTCCCTCCAAAAGGGACTGAAAAATTGGATGAACAGAATCTCCACAACAAAGAATAAAAGGACTGGATTGAGATGAGTAGGAGAAATATACAGTCACACCAAGGGAAAAAATCACACCCCATCCACGGCTATCTACAATTGGGAATGATCATAAGGATAGGGTTATTTTCCCTGAGGAGTGAGGGATTTGAGCTCCACATCAGACATCCCAACCATTAGAAACTGCATAAGAGAGACGAGCTCCCAAAACACGTGTCTTTGAAAACCAGTGGGGAATATGTCCAGGAAAAGTATAGAACTACAGGGAATGGAAAACCCACTTTTAAAGGACTCATGCACAAACTCATCTGACCTGAAAATCAGTGCAAAAACACTAGATTGAAAGGCACATGGACCATAGGTGAAGGGGACCCACTTACTAATCTTGAAGTGTCTGTTGGAGAGGCAGGAACGATTTGGGTTACTCCTTGAGGACTGAGATACTGGCAGGCACCATTTTGGAGATCTCTATCAGTTAGGACCAGTGGGCATGCCCTGTCAATAGCCCAGCTCACCACTGCACTTTGGCCAGGCCTCACAGTGAGTCAAGTGATAAATCTGCCCAGCAGTGCCAGATAGCTACTGTGGCTGGGACCCACAGTCTTCCTGGGGGCCAGCCTTGCCCACCAGCATGCCATAGTAGCAGCCACAGCCTCACCACAACAGGAGGGTTCATGCAGGCCACATAAAGGACACCCTTTAAACTCCTGTCCCTGGTGGCCAGCAGGATTGTGTTTCTCAGCTCTATAGGACATCTTCTACATAAGGCCACTCATTCCAGACTGGGAGAAGTAGCTGATATACCTAATACTGGAAACAAACAGTATTATACAAAATGTGGAAGCAGAAAAATACTTTCCAATCAAAAGAGCAAGATAAACTTCAGAAAAAGAAGTAAACAAAACATAGATAAGCAATCTATTTAAAAAGGAGTTCAAAATAATGAACATAAAAATGCTTACTGAACTCAGGAGAAGAATGGATGAATGCAGTGAGAATTTCAACAGAGATAGAAAATATAAAAAAATACCAAACAGAAGTTATAACTGAACTGAAAAATACACAGTAGGGTACAACAACAGATTGGATGAACTAGAAAATAAATCGGCAAACTGAAAGGTAAGGCAATGAAATTCACCCAGACAGAGCAGCAAAATGAAAAAATAATTTAAAAAGTAAAGACACATTAAGGGATCTTTGGGACAAAATCAAGTGGAATGACATTTGTATTACAGGGGACACAGAAAGAAAAGAGAGAGAGGGAGGGACAGAAACATTACTTGAAATAAAGAATAGTGACTGAAAACTTCCCTAATCTGAAGAAGGAAACAAATATTTAGGTCCAGGAAGTCCAGAGAGTTCGAAATAAGATGAACCCAAAGAGACACATACCAGGACATATTATAGTTAAAATGGTAAAAGTTAAGGATTAAGACAGAATCCTAAGAGCAGCAAGAGAAAAACAACTTGTTATATACATTGAAAAACCAATAAGGCTATCTGCAGATTTTTCAGCAGAAACATTACAGGCCAGATGGTGGTAGCATAAAATATTTGAAATGCTGAAAGAAAAAACAAACAAACAAAAAACTACCAACCAAGAAATCTCTATGCAGCAAAGTTATCATTCAGAATTGAGGAAAGATTAAGGATTTCCCTGATAAGCAAGGCTAAAGGAGTTCACCACTTCTAAATTAGGACTTCTTTAAGCTGAAAAGAAATGGCTTTTAAATATTCTTTTCATATGTTAGAAAACATGAACGTGAAAATCTCATTGAAAAAGGTAAATATTTTAAAAAGGTAGTGGGTCAAATACTTATAAAGCAAGCATGAAGGTTAAAAGACAAAAGTAGTAAAGTTAACTAAACTACAATAATTAGTGTAAGAGTATATAAAAATGTAAAATGTGTCATTAGAAGTATAAAACATTGGAAGGGAATAAGAAGATAAAGCTTGGAATGTGTTCAAATTTAAGCTGCTATCAACTTAAAACAAATTAAATTATTTTCCTTACATGTTACTTCCCTAATACAAGTTTGCAGGATAATTAGTCCTGTAACTGGCCATGAAAACTGTTCACTGGGAGTTGATGGATTGGTTTTCCATTTCCTGCTATGCACCTTATGTCTATAAAAAGAGATGATTTTTGATAGATCAGATGACATTGAAGTATCAACTCCATATGAGTAGACAACCTAATAGCACTATTCCCCATTTTTTTCTGTGCCTAGAACTGATTCTGGATTGATGGTAAATCCTGAATCAATTTTTTATGAATGGTTGAATGAACAATTAAAGATGAATTCCAAAGTTACTTATGACACCTTTAAGGATTACTCTGTGCTACTGCTGAGAATACACTTGAAGGGTGATCCTGAATCTCCAACTGCTCAAGCAGCCCAGAAGAAGTCCCAGTCATGTACATGTGTGAGAAGGGCCTGTAAGAACCTGATGAAAGAAACTCATAAATGTGAAGAAAATGCTTAATCTTCCTTGACAGGGGATTTGCGCATTGAGCTGACAAGCATCTCTCTCCATCTCCTGTACATCTAACATTTTTTTGTAATAATTTTAAAGGAAAATGCCACACACTTATGCTAATTTTAGAGGAGAGTATCATACACAGGTGACAAGCATGCTGGGATT
The DNA here is from genome assembly GCF_964341445.2 of Mesoplodon mirus. Lineage (NCBI taxonomy): Eukaryota > Metazoa > Chordata > Mammalia > Artiodactyla > Ziphiidae > Mesoplodon > Mesoplodon mirus. The sequence goes on from NC_138984.1 coordinate 57,391,079, forward strand.
CTGATGAATTAAAAATATTAATATACGTAGAATTATGGATGTTATACAGAAGCTAAAAACTTGAGCCCTTACTGTTGCTCACTCTGAAAGTCTAATCAGATGACACTTCTCAGATTACTGATGTATAAAATGAGATCTTGCTACTATAGTTCCTTTTCATGTGTGAAAGTGCTCATCATGATTTAGGTTGAAGTGAGTGTCATAGAATGTGTAATGTGCAATTAAAATAAGATGATGTCATGAATTATCTGAAAAATTTTAGAAGTTCTATTCATGATTTATTCTTTCTCCTTATTTCTCTTGAAGGGATGACATATTGTAGATACAGCATTTTCTACCCCGTTAAAAATAGGCAATGTTTAAGTATCAATATATGAGTGACATCAATTTAAAAATTCAATAGTTTAATTATTAGATATAAATAATGAAATTATGGAAGAGAAGATTTTTAAAGGCAAATTTGTTTTACAATGCCTTTAGAAAATGTATGCTTAAAACACAATGAAGAAAAATTATTACGGCAAGACAGCAGTGGCAGAAACATAATATTTGAATCTCTATAAATCTAATGCCTCAAGAAGGTCAACAAATGTAGCAAGCAAACAAAGTCATAAATTGATCAAATTAGGTATTTCTGTTCATCAAAAGATCCTATTAAAAGAGTTAATAGGGAAACAAAAAAAAGTGGAAAGTGGATATTTATAGTACATATATCTGAAAAAAATACTTTTCAGAATATATAAACAGCTTCTGCAAAGCAGTAAGGAAAAGAGCAACAATATAATAAGTAAAAGCAAAAGACTTGCATAGGAATTTCATGGAAAGAGAATATCCAAATGGCCAAAATAAGTCAAAATAGTGGTTATTTCTATGGCAGTAGGACAGAGGAAAGCTATCTTCTGAAGTTTTTGGAATATTCTATAGTTACATTTAGTGGGTTGATAGATTCACAGATTGTGCACTTAAGATTGTAGACCTACCTAAATGTCTTATTATACTTAATAAAATAATTTAAAAATAAAAACTTCGTCAGAACACAACATCTTATTTATGAGAGTGACAAAATTCTACAGCTATAATATAGTGTTCTCTCGAAGAATCTCTGAAGCCAGAACCCTCATATATTGGTGATAGGCATGCAAAATATCACAACCCTTATGGAGAATAATATATCAATAACTAATAAAATCTACCAAATGTAAAATTGATAGCTAGTGGGAAGCAGCCACATAGTACAGGGAGATCAGCTCAGTGCTTTGTGACCACCTAGAGGGGTGGGATAGGGAAGGTGGGAGGGAGATGCAAGAGGGAGGAGATATGGGGATATATGTATATGTATAGCCGATTCACTTTGTTATAAAGCAGAAACTAACACACCATTGTAAAGCAATTATACTGCAATAAAGATGTTAAAAAAAAAAAGAACCTAAGGCAAGTAGCACTTTATAGAAGAAAACCATTAACTAATATAGATTGATTTATAAGGCTCCTGTTTGTATATTTCAGGGGCTATGGACTGATAAAAAAATCTCTAGTACATTTTATAAGCTATAAAGGATATTCTACTTAGCTATGTATATTTGAAGGTGCACTACCTCAAAAACACAAAAGGGAATCCATAAATACTTTACCTTAAGAGAAAAGGGGATGTTATAAAATATTTAGAAATCAAAGATATTCATTAAGAAACCAACAATTATTGAATGTCAGGTATTTGGAAGTAATGCCCTTAATATTATTATTATTATTAACTTTAACAAAGTTAAAATAGCAAATAATGTTATTTGTGAATAACCAGGATTTTTTGTTTATTTCATTTTTGAAGAAAATAGCACAGTTGCAGTTAGAGGCATTTCTATTGTAATTAATTACAAGAAAATATTGTTTTTTTCTTTTTTAATTCATAGAATTTATTTTCTAGGGCAATTTTAGCTTCACAGCAAAACTGAGTGGAAAGTACAGAGAGTTCCCACGTATTCCCTCTCTGTACATGGACAGCCTCCCTATCAACTTTCCTCACTATGGTTGTTTGTTTGTTATAATTGATGGACCTACATTTGCACATCATTTATCACCCAAAGTCCAGAGTTACGTTAGGGTTTACCCTTGGTGTTGTACATTCTGTGGGTTTTGACAAATGTATAATGACATGTATCCACCATTTTAATATCATACAGAATTGTTACACGGCCCTAAAAATCCTCTATGCTCTGCCTATTCAACCCTCCCTCCCTGCAACCCCTGGAAAGTACCAATCTTCTACTGTCTCCATAGTTTTACCTTTTCCAGATTATCATATAGTTGGAATCATACAGTATGAGCCTTTTCAGATTGACTTATTTCAGTTAATAATATGCGTTTAAGTTTCCTCTGTGTCTTTTCATGGCTCGATTGCTCTTGTATTTTTGGTTTGCTTGTTTTGTTTTGTTTTAGCAATGAATAATATTTCATTTTCTGGATATACCAGTTTATCCACTTACCTACTGAGAGACATCTTGGCTGCTTCCATGTTCGGCAATTATGAATAAAGCTGCTGTAAAAAAAAAACTTTTTTTAATCACATATAAATTTAATCTAGCTGTCCACTTTTAGAAACCTACCCCAAAACTGCACTGATAAAAATATGAAAAGAAACGTGCATGAAGCCATGCACTGCACACTTTACATAGTAACAAAAGACTGGGGGACAATCTAAATGTCCATCAAGGGAAGACTGAAGAAATGATGCACATCCAATCATTGGAGTACCAACATTCCACAAAAGGCAAAAAGAAATATTTCTATATATACAACCATGAAGAGTGATTTGCAAGATATATTGTAAGTTTTGTTTTGGGTTTAATAAAGCATGGTTAAAAAATATAAATGCCATAGCTTAAGTAAGGGAGACTATACATTTATAAGTGTGTATATATATATATATATATATATATGTATATATACATAAATATGTTAATATATGAGAAAAGAAGACTACAGACTAATTTCCCTCACGGACAGAGAACATGATTATCTATTAGAAAATCTTAAAGAATCAACACAAAAAGCTACTAGAATGAATTAACAAGTTGAACAAAGTTGCAGGATACAAGGACAATTTACAAAAGTTAATGTATTACTATATAATAGCAATGAAGAGTTGGAAAAATGGAAATAATCCAAATGTCCCTCAACTGGTGAATGGATTAAAGTAAATAAATGATGGTGCAAATCTATTATGGAATGCCACAAAACAATAAAGAGGAACGTACTACTGATATATACAATAACAATAATTAATATCAAATGCATTCTGAGAACTGAAAGAAACCTGCTTCAATAGGCTGCATGTTACATCATTCCATTTCTTTTTTTCTTTTTTCAAAAAAATTTTATCAAAGTACAGTTGATTTACAATGTGTTAATTTCTGCTGTACAGCAAAGTGACTCAGTTACACATATATATATATTCTTTTTCATATTCTTTTCCATTATGGTTTACCACAGGTTATTGAATATAGTTCCCTGTGCTTCCATTTCTATGACATTCTGAAAAAATGATAGCGACATAAAACAGACTAGTGGTTGTCAGAGGCTGGGGGAAGTTGTGGGTTTGACGATGCAGGATCCCAGAGGGACTTATGTGATATCTTGACTGTTGTGATTACACAACTCTATGATTTTGTCAAAACTTGAAAACTGTGCACTAAAATGGGAGATTTTCACTATATGTACATTATACATTATCAAAAAATTTAAAAATGATGGGAGGGTAAACTATTAAGTAATGAAAAATAATTATATTCACAGGTAGGATGATGGTAATGGGGTAGAATGGTCAGGGACAGAATATTTTCTCTAAAGACTGCAGGTTCTTTCAAAAGATTTAACTTGTTGATTTTTATCTTAGATGTGATTTTAAACCTATACAAATATTATACATAATTGTAACACAAAATTAAATTTTAAAAAGCAGTTTATAACAATTAATGTAAAATTAAATAAGCCTGTCACAAACTACAATAATAACATAAGGATTTAAAAGAAACAAAACAATCTGCAAAAAAAAGCAGTTGTAAACTATTTTCCTGAATCATGTTGTTGATAGTGTTGATAATACTGTTTTTGTTATTCAGAGTCAGCTGTATGTGTAATTTGCAATAGAGCAAATGAGTAATTATTTTGCTGTCATTGAGAATGAAGATATTTTACATGATTGAAAGGAATTTTATTTTCAAAGAAAGTATACAGTGGGATTTATCCAGTGTAGAGGTTTTGGCAGGCAGGTGCAACAGGAGGACAACAGTATATTGATGTTAACTATGTAGGCAAAAACATAACAATGAATGATAGTACAAGGTTAATTGTGAATATTTCCTGCTTTAGTCATGGAATTAAGAATTTCTAAGGAGTTCTGTTTCCTCTTAGTTAGAAATAGTACTTAGAGACATCAATTCGGGTGTAGAAGATGCTAACTGCTGTTTTGTTTCTAGGTCTGCTTAGTAGAAAGAGCTAGAAATTGTGTCATTTTAAAATATACAATATATCATGAGTTAATATTGATACTTTTAATTCAAATTCAGGACTACAGAATTATTACTTGGTCTTTATGATGCTGTTGATCCTGCAAAATGAAATAGATGGGCACCTTTCTAAGGTGCTGTGTGATACACATAATAAAAGTTTCTATAACTGGAATCAGAAACTTGACTCTAGTTATCATAGTAGGAATCTAAGCCTCTCTCCTGGTTTCCACATCTAAACCTGTTATTAGAACTGCAATCTATTGATTGAGGGAGAGGCTAGGTCAACTGAAGGAAGGCAGCCACAATTTCTGCTACAAATTTTTCCCCCAATGGCTATGTATCCTTTCACCAAAGAGACTATAACCTAAGAAAAAGTAAATATCCAGTAAAAACTCATGTTTTCTTATATATTATGAATTATTGTTAATATCTGAAAAAACAAAATAGCAAGTGGTCAGAGGGATTATGTAGATCAGATAACGTACAGTGTTCTTGAGGTGTACACGCTTGGCTACCAAATGCATTACTGAGAGATATTTTGATGGGAAAAGCCATAAAAGCCCCAAGAACTACCATGTGCACCTCCATTTCATTCCCCGATTCCACCAAAAGAGAAAAACAATGCCTACCTAATGCAATGGGGATATGCAGAGATTAATGCACCAACAAATCCTTGAAGGATTCAGGGGTGTTGATTCTTATACCTCGATTTATCTTTTCTTGCATCATGGAAAACTGCAAGGATTTGTCATAGCTTTTGATAAAGAAGCATGTACTACTGAAAACTTAATAAAATGGGAAGGCCAATGGAACTTGCTATTCCTGATATGACATCTTTACTGGATCAATTGACCCACCATCAATTGACCTGGCAGATTCTTTTGTCTCTTGATTGTAGTTAGTAAAGGCTATCAGAAGCAATTTGCCTTACAAAATGGAGAAAGCAATTCACTTTCAATGTTCTCCCTCTGAATTATTATGTCAGCTTTTCTGGTCCCTGTAATAAAATTTTCCAGAAGAAATTTAATGTCTTGATATCCTATAAAACATCAAGATTATCCATTAACTAAATGACATTATATTAATTGAACTGAGTGAAAGTAAGTAGGCAATACCCTAAGGTGCCATATTAAGAGATTTACATGCCAAAGGTAGTTAAATTCTGTGAAAAGTCAAGGTCTTGTCATATCAGTGAAGTTTCTAGTAGCCCATTGGTTTTAAGTATGCTGGGATATCCTCTCTAAAGTAGGACTGGTTGCTGTACCTTGCAGCATCCATCAATAAGAAGGAATGAGCAATTTTGGGTTTTGGATATAACTGTATTTAAGCATGCAGCTCAGAAGACCTCCAGTTCTGACTGGAGCCCAAATTAAGAGAGAAATCTGCAGTGAGTAGGGGCTATGGTACAAGATGCCCTGCCACTTGAGCCTTATGTGCCAGGAAACAAATGCAGTTCTTTCTATGCTAAAACTATTCTCCATTTGGGAGTGTCTCCTGGCCTAGTCCCTGGCCCTCATGGAGACTGAATGCCTGACCATGGAAAAAGAGGTAACTATGCAACTTGAACTACAAATCAAGAACCATGTATCTTCTGACCCACCATATTATATAGTTTAGATATGGAAACAGGCAATGCTCTTAACCTCTACACATTTGCACCTCTCTAGAGATTTCTTCTTTATACGACATTTACTACCATGGTACCATTAGGGAATGGTGTCCTAGTCTTACCTTGATATTGTTTGAGATGCCTTATCCTCCAAGATTTAACATGGTATATCTAATCACAGAGTCCACCTTGGTCTCTTTGTTAGTTCTTGAAAGCACATATGATCTGAGAGTGGATCTATGTCTGTTGTTTACCTAATGCTGACCAGGTCCTGAAACAACCCCAACTGATTTTTTATTTCAGCCTCCCTGAGATGGAGAGCGCCTACTGCCTAACAGTGTCTGTAACCACAAACCTCATATGCCTCGTACCCCCAGAACTGGAACCCTGGATATCTACATAAATCATTTTAGTCTGTTACATGTCAGCTGGTGAGGGGGGAAGGCCAAAACAACCTGCCTTTTTCTACTGATGGCTAGACTTTCATTTCTCCTGCCTCTATCTATGACATGCAGTCTGTAGTCTGTACTATGTGACTTATTGAGCACATGCATGCACATGAGTGTGCATGCACACACACACACACCAACAGTAGGATATTGGCATGAAATAATCAGGAAGTCATAACCTGACCTTTGTGTGTGCAGAGGTGGAGACTGAAAGGAGAGGTCCTATCTGCAATATTTCTTCACAGGAAGCACCATGACAGCTGTATTTCTGGCCAATGGAGAAGAATCTATATTAGTTTCAATCCTCAACAAGGGAATCCCACTTTCCACAAAAGGGAGTAAGAGCTAACTCTCTCAATGAACAGAATGTTGATTAAAATAGAGAATGCAAATAAAAAAGCAAGAAGAAAGCCAAACCTGTTTGTTGTGGGAGAAGAAGGAAAGAGGAGAGATGAAAAAGCTTTTCCTAGTTCATGACTAAGGTAGAAAGCATTTTGCAAAATTCTTCAGAGTTATTTTCTATTCATATAAATTGCTGAATACTGATTACATATAGACTGCCAGTTAAATGAGGTATATTGATGTCATCTTCCTCCCCCAAACATATGAAATGATGGAAAGAAGAAAAAAAAAAGGAACTTTAATATATTAACCCAAAAGGATGACGAGAATGGGGGCAAGGAAAAACAGTGGATTAAAATTCTCAGCCAAGTTTTAGAAAGAAGATGGAAAAGTGATAACTGACCACACAGTTGAGAAAGTTAAATCTATGTGCCTACAGAGGCAAGTACCTTCAAGAAGTGAGCTGACAGGGCCTCCCTGGTGGCGCAGTGGTTGAGAGTCCGCCTGCCGATGCAGGGGATACGGGTTTGTGCCCCGGTCCGGGAGGATCCCATATGCCGCGGAGCGGCTGGGCCCGTGAGCCATGGCCGCTGAGCCTGCGCGTCCGGAGCCTGTGCTCCGCAACGGGAGAGGCCACAGCAGTGAGAGGCCCGCATACCGCAAAAAAAAAAAAAAAAAAAAAGAAGTGAGCTGACAAGCTCTGCAGATCAGCTGAGGGTCTCAGAGCTTGTTGGCATTGCAGAACTTGCAAGCAGGAGGTGACAAGCAGGGCTTGGATGAGTGTCTATGTATGGTGTATTTGTCCCTCCAGGACCCTTCCCTCCTACATGCATGAGATGATTGCTACTCATCATCAATGCTGCACGAAACAGTAAAGCAAATGAAGCAAAGAGACTTGAGGTCCCCAAGCACAGGGGAAGGAAGAAGGGAGACAGGGACAGAAAAAAAAAAAAAAAGGAATTTTATGAGGGCGTTCATTAGGAACTGTGGACCCTCAGCACCTCTCCCACTATTTTCAAGGAAGACCACCATCCAGGCAAATTATAATCCTATCACAGCCAACCAGGCAAGAGATAGAAGACTTTCACCCTAGAGAAATGAAATGATCCAGAGAAAAGATCTTCAAACTAAAAAAAGATCTTCAAGCATTCGTGTTTGAATGTTTGGGTAACATTTGAAGTGTTACCCCAAATTTTCAATTTAATACTACTTTCTTAACATATCTGATCTATGACACTCAACCCATGATCTCCAGAAGGGCACAATGACAATGTTTCCGTGTACTTCACATTTGCTTGCCCTACAGCACCAGCACACTCTTGTTCTAAATAGGTCCCAATAAATATTTTCTGAGTCTATTAACAAATTCAGCCATATACTTGCCAAATCTCAGTTATCAAAAATCTCAAAGTGCATGAAGAAACTTTTGTAAGTCAGCTAATATGTTCCCTGGGCACGATAACTTCTAAACAGAGTTTTCTATCATATTTCTGTACAATGTCAAGATAGAAGTGAACAAACCCACTTGGAACTTTAGAGGTCTTGTATTTTTGCTTCAGTGAAGCTAAACCAAATTATTTAATAGCTTAAAGTCAATCTCTTACCTTTTCAAAATTTCAGCATCAGCATTCATGAAAGGTTTTAGTGGAGTTTCAGACTAGGAACCAAAAAAGACACTGGTAGTCAACTGTGTATCCATGGAAATAGGAAATGAGTAGACTTTTTGATAAGATTATGCTATCTTTGGGATAGGTCATAATGACACCTGGTGAAAGGAAATGCAGGACAGAAAAGGACCTGAAGCAAGCCCATCCACATTACATTTAACTCAGCTCCATCGTCTCATTTGTCATTGGCACTGTATTTTTCAACCCTCCAGCAGCCAAGAAAATGTTTAGTTGTTTCTAAAATTCAATGAGAGTTCTGGCTTTCATGGAAAATTTTTTGATATGTCACTTCCTGTTTACCAGAAAGGGTTAAGGAAAACTTATTGAATTAATTTCTTGGTTATAGTTAATGTTCTAATTTTTAGAATAAATCACTGTGCTTCTTCTCACTGATCTCTTTAGTAAAGCAGCTATCCTTTTAAAGTTTCTCAGTTTTATATACTGCCTCATTGACTCCCATGAGGATGAAATAATATAATGTGTATAAAGTGCTTAGCACAATAGCTGACATGAGTAAATGCACATTAACGGGTAGCTGTTTAGGTTGTTATATCATTATTGCTATTAACTTGCAATTTCATGAACTTTCCATTTAATATCTTTAAAAAAACACAAGTATTTTCTTTTACATCTGGTTAATGTTTAAGTCATATATAGAATCATAATAATCAAATGTTATTCCTTATTTTTGACATGATCTTTTTTCTTCTCTATTCTTTTCTTTTTGAGAGTAAATATAAAGTCATGAAGACTCAGGGTTAAACAATAACAGTTTTGAGAATCCTCATTTCCTCAGTTATATTAGCTTTGAAAGTAAAGTCAAGTAAAGGGTTAATGCCAGTTCTGCTTTGTTGTCTTTGAAAAACGTCTATCAAGAAGAATCTCTGTTCCCTTTATTCCTTACAAACTGATAGAGGAAAATGTATACTTTCTATTATTCAAATGTATCCATTTTTGACTTAAATATCTGCTCATTAAGCAGTCTTAACTGTAACTCCAAGAATATTTATTTGCTCTCTCGCTGAATTCAATTTCTTTTATAGAACTAAACACATTAAATTTCCCCTCTTTTTAAATTAGAGTTACAAACATCCAGTGTGCCTTAAACACATACCTTTATGCCTACTTTCCTGGTATCCCTTCATGTTTGCATTTGTGCTTGATTTTTCATATTTTAACGAAGTTTAATGAACACATGTATTAATTTATTCTACGATGGCTCTTGCAGACACCATATTGAATTTCGGTTCTGCCTTGCTCTCGTCTAGTATTCTTGAGATGCATGTGCAATGAAAAAAAGTGATTAATTTAAAACTTAGTTAAATCTGAAAAACAACCAATGATAACCAGTCTCTCCTTTTCAAGACCTTCTCTGACTCATAGACTGAATGTAATAATATATATATCTACCACACACACACACAAGGGAGCAAGAGGCAGGAAGAGGGCTTATTTATAACATGTACCAATGTATATTGGTGACCAATTAAATTTGACAATTAAACAAAACACATACATTAAAATATCAGTAGAAAATTCAGTGAAGACTTTTTCATAATTTGGAAGTAAGGAGGTAATTGCTAAACTTGACATCCATGCCAATAGTTAGAAAGGAAAAGACTGACATAATGGATTGCATGAATATTTTAAAATGTCTTTAGGGAAAAGAAATGTGAATAAAATTAAAACAGGTTATATAGCAGGATAATATTGAATCTCATGTGACAATTCTTTTAAAGGGCATTGCTGTTCTTAAAGCAAACACAGCTTTTACAGGAAAAAAAAGACAAAAATTCTTAACAAGAAATGAGCAAAGAGAATGAAAATGAATAGGCATTTTGCCAAGAAAAAATATACATGCCTTCTGCCAAATAAACACTATTATATCAAAACAATGCAGAATAAAAATATAATGAAAGATTTGGTTTGTGTTTTCAGATTTACAAACCTTAAGAATATCATTAACGCTCAGAACTGGCAAGCTTTTTAGGAAATGTATTGGTAAATCTTCAAATTATTAAAATGTTTTTGGAGAACAATCTGGTAGTAAGTATCAAAATTTTAAATGTATCTACTCTTTGACTCAGCATTTCTAGTTTAAAAATAGATCTCAGAAAAAAATATTGGTGTATGCAGATGAAGAAGAAATGCGTCTAATTCATCTAATTTCTTTAAATAACAAAATTATAAAGCTTGTTTTCTAGTAAATTTTTCATGAAGGGCTCATGGAAGTGATATTCCCTGAGTTTTTAATGTTGAAAATAATTTTTGTGTGCCCTTTATACCTAAAAGTCAGTTTTGCTGGATATAACATTTTTAGTTCCTTTTATTTTTTCCCCTTGAATAGTCTAAACTTTTAATCCACTTTCTTGGATATCAATGCTACTACCAAGATGTATAATAATAATATAATTTTCTTTCTCTGTTCTTTGCTTAGATAGCCAAAAAATATTTTTTCTTTTATTTTTACTGTTCCATAATTTAAAACTGAAATCATTTTTGGTAATGACATGTATGTCTTATATTATAGAATATTATTATTATATTATAGAATACGATATGCCAGTTTAAAAGAGTAAAAACAGCACAAATTTACAGCATTTGGTATTTCTATTTCTACCTTGGTGATGTAAACTCAGATTTAAAGTTCTGTTTTAGATTCTCATTTTTAAAAATTCTCAGTACTTGCTATGGAGGTTAATTATAGAAGCAATTCCAATGTAAAGTTCTGCTCCGGGGGAAAATGACATCAAATATCTCTTTTAAAATTTCCTATAGACCAAATTGTGAACCTGTGTATAGGTGCATGTATGAAATGGGAAAGTTAGTGTTGTTTTTCAATCAGAAACAAATAATATTTAATAGTAATTGAATACATTAATTTATGATATAGCTAACAGAGCTTATTTTATTTTCAAAATACACTAAATAGTTTTTTTTCCCCCACAAAGAATAACTAGCAGTGAATTTTACAGACAAAAGACTATGACTTTTTCTAGGACTTTATTTCCATCTGGGATCTCTCTGTGTGAAAAATCAAAGGATAATGGGAACCTAATTTTGACCAAATTGTATGCCAGGTTACAAAAGTTTCGTTGAACATCCAGAGTTCCTCAGAAAATGAAAAATATATATTAACAGCATAATGATCACTTTGGTAAATAGAGCGTAATGTAAGATCACTGCAAAAAGAGAAAAAGAAACTATAGTTATTGTCAGCGCGCAGTGTGGACCTCTCTTTGTTGGCATCTTACACCTAGCAAGTGCAAAACGGTGTTCCTAAAAGTCAGCTCATCCTGATTCTACTCTTCCTCATCTCAGTTCAGGACAATTCCACTTTTTAAAAAAATTTTCCAACACTTTATTTTGAAAACTTGTCAAGCCTAGATAACATCCACTAGAATAGTACATTAACACCCATATTCCCTTACAACATTTGCTTTAGCTGTCTATTTATAAAAGTATTTTTTTAAAATTGGGGTATAGTTGCTTTACAATGTTGTGTTAGTTTCTGCTGTACAATCAAATATATGTATAAATATATCCCCTCTTTTGTGGATTTCCTTCCAATTTAGGTCACTGAAGAGCACTGAGTGGAGTTCCCTGTGCTAAACAGCAGGTTCTCATTAGTTATCTATTTTATACATAGTAGTGTATATATGTCAATCCCAATCTCCCAATTCATCCAACCCCCTTTTCCCCCCTTGGTGTCCATATGTTTGTTTTCTATGTCTGTGTCTCTTTAACTGCTTTGCAAATAGGTTCATCTGTACCATTTTTTCTAGATTCCACATATGTGCGTTAATATATGATATTTGTTTTTCTCTTTCTGACTTACTTCACTCTGTATAACAGATTCTAGGTCCATCCACATATGTACAAATGACCCAGTTTTGTTCCTTTTTATGGCTGAGTAATATCCACTGAATATATGTAACACATCTTCTTTATCCATTCATCTGTTGATGGACATTTAGGTTGCTTCCACGTCCTGGGTATTGTAAATAGTGCTGCCATGAACATTGGGGTATACGTGTCTTTTTGAATTATGGTTTTCTCAGGGTATATGCCTAGTAGTAGGATTGCTGGGTCATATGGTAGTTCTTTTTTCATTTTTTAAGGAACCTTCATATTTTTCTCCATAGTGGCTCTATCAATTCACATTCCCACCAAGAGTGCAAGAGGGTTCTCTTTTCTCCACACCCTCTCCAGCATTTATTGTTTGTAGATTTTTTTTGATGATGTCGATTCTGACTGGTGTGAGCTGATACCTCATTGTAGCTTTGATTTGCATTTCTCTAATAATTAGTGATGTTGAGCATCTTTTCATGTGCCTCTTGGCTATCTGTATGTCTTCTTTGAAGAAGTATCTATTTAGGTCTCCCACCCATTTTCTGCTTGGGTTGTTTGTTTTTCAGATATTGAGCTGCATGAGCTATTTGTACATTTTGGAGATTAATCCCTTGTCAGTTGTTTTGTTTGCAAATATTTTCTCCCATTTTGAGAGTTGTCTTTCTATCTCATTTATGGTTTATTTGCTGTGCAAAAGTTTTAAAGTTTAATTAGGTCCCACTTGTTTATTTTTGTTTTTATTTTCATTACTCCAGGAGGTGGGTCAAAGAATATCTTGTTGTGATCTATGCCAAAGAGTTTTCTTCCCATGTTTTCCTCTAAGAGTTTTATAGTGTCCAGTCTTACATTTAGGTCTGTAATCCATTTTGAGTTTATTTTTGTGTATGGTGTTAGGGAGTGTTCTAATTTTATTCTTTTGCATGTAGCTATGCAGTTTTCCCAGCACAATTTAGAAGAGACTGTCTTTTCTCCATTGTATATTCTTGTCTCCTTTGTCATGGATTAGGTGACCATAGGTGAGTGGGTTTATCTCTGGGCTTTCTATCCAGTTCTATTGATCTATATTTCTGTTTTTGTGCCAGTGTCATACTGTCTTGATTATTGTAGCTTTGTAGTATAGGCTTAAGTCAGGGAGTCTGATTCCTCCAGCTCTGTTGTTCTTTAAGATTGTTTTGGCTATTCAGGGACTTTTGTGTTTCCACACAAATTGTGGATTTTTTTGTTCTAATTCTGTGAAAAATGCCATTGATAATTTGATAGGGATTGCACTGAATCTGTAGAATGCTTTGGGTAGTATAGTCATCTGCACAATACTGATTCTTCCAGTCCAAGAACATGGTATATCTCTCGATCTCTTTGTGTCATCTGTGATTTCTTTCATCAGTGTCTTACAGTTTTCTGAGTATAGGTCTTTTACTTCCTTAGGTAGGTTTATTCCTAGGTTTTTTATTCTTTTTGTTGCAATGGTAAATGGGACTGTGTCCTTAATTTCTCTTTCTGATCTGTCATTGTTAGTGTATAGGAATGCAAGAGATTTCTGTCCATTAATTTTGTATCCTGCAGATTTATTAAATTCATTTATTACTTCTATTAGTTTTCTGGTGGCATCTTTAGGATATTCTATGTATAATATCATGCCATCTGTAAACAGTGACAGTTTTACTTCTTCTTTTCCAATTTGGATTCCTTTTATTTCTTTTTCTTCTCTGATTGCCATGGCTAGGACTTCCAAAACTATGTTGAATAATAGTGGTGAGAGTGGACATCCTTGTCTTGTTCCTAGTCTTAGAGGAAATGCTTTCAGTTTTTCACCATTGAGAATGATGTTTGCTGTGGGTTTGTCATATATGGTCTTTATTATGTTGAGGTAGGTTCCCTCTATGCCCACTTTCTGGAGAGTTTTTATCATAAATGGATGTTGAATTTTGTCAAAAGCTTTTTCTGCATCTATTGGGATGATCATATGGTTTTTATTATTCAATTTGTTAATATGGTGTATCACATTACTCAATTTGTGTGTAGTGAAGAATCCTTACATCCCTGGGATAAATCCCACTTGATCACGGTGTATGATCCTTTATAGTGTTGTTGGATTCTGTTTGCTAGTATTTTGAGGAGGACTTTTGCATCTATGTTCATCAGTGATATTGGTCTGTAATTTTCTTTTTTTGTGTGTGATATCTTTGTCTAGTTTTGGTATCAGGGTGATGGTGGCATCATAGAATGAGCTTGGGAGTGTTCCTCCCTCTGCTATTTTTTGGAAGAATTTGAGAAAGATGTGTGTTAGCTCTTCTCTAAATGTTTGATAGAATTCGCCTGTGAAACCATCTGGTCCTGGCCTTTTGTTTGTTGGAAGATTTTTAATCACTTTCAATTTCATTACTTATGATTGGTCTGTTCATATTTTCTATTTCTTCCTGTTTCAGTCTTGGAAGGTTGTACCTTTCTAGGAATTTGTCCATTTATTCCAGCTAGTCCATTTTATTGGCATATAGTTGCTTGTGGTAGTCTCTTACAATCCTTTGTATTTCTTCAATGTCAGTTGTAATTTCTCTGTTTTCATTTCTAATTTTATTGACTTGAGTCCTCTCCCTTTTTTCTTGATGAGTCTAGCTAAAGGTTTATCAATTTTGTTTATCTTCTCAAAGAACCAGCTTTTAGTTTCATTGATTTTTGCTATTGTTTTCTTCTATTTTATTTATTTATGCTCTGATTTTTATGATTTCTTTCCCTCTATTAACTTGGGTTTTGTTTGCTCTTCTTTCACTAGTTGATTTAGGTGTAAGGTTATGTTGTTTATTTGAGATTTTTCTTGTTTCTTAAGGTAGGATTGTATTGCTATAAACTTCCCTCTTAGAACTGCTTTTGCTGCATCTCATAGGTTTTGGGTTATCGTGTTTTTGTTGTCATTTGTTTCTAGGTATTTTTTGATTTCCTCTTTGATTTCTTCAGTGATCTCTTGGTTATTTAGTAGAGTATTGCTAAGCCTCCATGTGTTTGTGTTTTTTATAGTTTTTTTCCCTGTAATTGATTTCTAATCTCATAGCATTGTGGTCAGAAAAGATGCTTGATACGATTTCAATTTTCTTAAATTTACTGAGGCTTGCCTTGTGACCCAAGATGTGATCTATCCTGGAGAATGTTCCATGTGCACTTGAGAAGAAAGTGAATTCTGCTGCTTTCTGATGGAATATCCTACAAATATCAATTAATTCTATCTGGTCTACTGTGTCATTTAAAGCTTGTGTTTCCATATTAATTTTCTGTCTGGATGATCTTTCCAATGGTGTAAGTGGGGTGTTAAAAATACCCCTCTATTATTGCATTACTGTCAATTTACCCTTTTATGGCTGTTAGCATTTGCTTTATGTATTGAGATGCTCCTATGTTGGGTGCATAAATATTTATATTTCTTATATGTTCTTCTTGGATTGATCCCTTGATCATTAGGTAGTGAGTGTCCTTCCTTGTCTCTTGTAACAGTCTTTATTTTACAGTCTATTTTGTCTGATATGAGTACTGCTACTCCAACTTTCTTTTGATTTCCATCTGCATGGAATATCTTTTTCCATCCCCTCACTTTCAGTATGAATGTGTCCCTAGGTCTGAAGTGGGTCTCTTGTAGACAACATATATATGGGTCTTGTTTTGTATACATTCAGCCAGTCTGTGTCTTTTGGTTGGAGAATTTAATCCATTTACATTCAAGGTGATTATTGATATGTATGTTCCTATTACCATTTTCTTAATTGCTTTGGGTTTGTTTTTGTAGGTCTTTTTCTCCTTTTGTGTTTCCCACCTAGAGAAGTTCCTTTAGCATTTGTGGTAAAGCTGGTTTGTTGGTGCTGAATTCTCTTAGCTTTTGCTTGTCTGTAAAGCTTTTGATTTCTCCATCGAATTTGAATGAGATCCTTGCTGGATAGAGTAATGTTGGTTGTAGGATTTTTCCCTTTCAATATATCTTGCCACTCCCTCTGGCCTGCATAGTTTATGCTGAAAAATCAGTTGATAACCTATGGGGGTTATCCCTGTAGGGATTCCCTTGTATGTTATTTATTGTTTTTCCCTTGTTGCTTTTAATATTTTTTCTTTGAATTTAATTTTTGTTAGTTTGAATAATATGTGTCCTGGCATGTTTCTCCTTGGGTTTATCCTGTATGGGACTCTCTGTGCTTCCTGGATTTGGGTGGCTATTTCCTTTCCCATGTTAGCAAGTTTTCAACTAAAATCTCTTCAAAATTTTTTCTCAGACCCTTTCTCTTTCTCTTCTTCTTCTGAGATCCCTATAGTTCAAACGTTGGTGTGTTTAATGTTTTCCCAGAGGTCTCTTAGACTGTCCACATTTCATTTTTTTTTCTTTATTCTGCTCCTCGGCAGTTATTTCCACCATTCTATCTTCCAGCTCACTTCTTTGTTCTTCTGCACCAGTTATTCTGCTATTGATTCCTTCTAGTGTATTTTTCACTTCAGTTATTTTGTTGTTCATCACTGTTTGTGCTTTAGTTCTTCTAGGTCCGATAGACATTTCTTTTATTTTTTCTATCTGTGCTTCCATTCTATTTCTGAGATTTTGGACCATCTTTACTATTATTACTCTGAATTCTTTTTCAGTTAGGTTGCCTATTTCCTCTTCATTTATTTGGTCTTGTAGGGTTTTACCTTGCTCCTTTGTCTGTAACATATTTTTTTGTCATCTCATATTTTTTTGATGGGTGGGGCTGTATTCCTGCCTTGCTGGTTGTTTGGCCTGAGGCATCCAGCACTGGAGTTTGCAGACAGTTGGGTGGGGCCAGGTTTTTGTGCTGAGATGAGGACCTCTGGGAGAGCTCACACTAAGTAATATTCCCTGGGGCCCAAAGTTTCTGTTAGTCCAGTGTCTTGGACTCAGTGCTCCTACCACAGGAGCTCAGGCCTCAGCCCCAGCCTGGCAACCAAGACCCCACAAAATGTGCAGTACGGTGAAAAAAAAAAAGACAACAAACAAAAAAGAGCAGAACTATAACAAAGGATAAAAAATAAAATAAAATTAGTAAAATAAAAAATAAAAATGAAACAGCAACAAGCAAAACAGAACAACAGCACAATAAAAAATAAAAAATAAAATTAAAAGATAAGAATAAAAAATAAGAAAAAAAAAGTAATTAAAAAAAAATTCCCCCATGCCTCCACTATGGGTGTCCTTGCCCCCACGATGAGCTACAGCCAATCCCTGCCTCCTCAGTAGGCACTCCAAGATCTCTAGGTAGGTCTCTGGACCAGCTGTATCAGCCCCACCTCTGCATGTGTTTCTCTCACCAGCATCTGCTCCTGAAGCTGGCCCAGAGCACACACGGCCGCACAGGCCAACTGGGGCACAGGCCTCCACAGGCGTGCCCACAGGGGCTGATGCAGCCAGAGGAGGCCTTAGAGGGGTGTGGCACTCAGCCTGCCAGGACCCATGCAGCCAGAGGTTCTGGCATAGGCAGGGCTCAGGCCGGGACCCACACTGCTGGGGGGGCTTTGTGGAGGAGGGGAGCTCCACTTTTTAACTATTCACCCCTTTATCCACACTACTCTTTCTCTGAAACTAAATATCTTGTTCATAAGTAGATTCTAACTTCAAGATATATCTTGGGACAACTGTGGCTGTCTCCCTACACAGCTGCCACATGGTGAGGGACTTCCTCCCATCTGATCCTCATTACTGCAGTAGCCCCCTCACTGTTCTCCCTGTTTCTGCCCTTGTCACCCTACAGCCTATTTTCAATGAAACAGCCAGAGATACCCTGTTAAAACATAACTCAGAACTTTTCATGTTTCTCTTCAAATTTCTCAAAATGCTTCCTTCTCACTTGTTCTGAGTAGAAGCCCAAGTTCCAATCTTGAAGTGCAAAGTCCTACATGACTGCTTCCCCCTTACCTCTCTGAACTCATTTCTAGTAACTCTGCTGCTGCCTCCGTGTTTTCCAGCTACCCTGGCCTCCTTGCTATTTCTGAAAGTCCTTGGACACATACATAGCTTATGACCTTTCCACTTGCCCTATTCCCTCTGCTGAGAATGCTTTCCTTCTGGATGAGGGAATGTGACTCTTCTCTTTTTTCATAACTATCCTCAGTTGATACCTTCTTAGAGAGTTCTTTCACATCACATCTAAAATTTCTCTGCTCAACTCCTGCACCCCCAGGATATCCTCCTGCTTTTCAGATTTCTCCTTAGAACTTTTAATTCTAATACACTACATGTTTTAGTTACTTAATTCATATGTTGTCTGCCTCTCCTGTTAGAAGTTAAGACCTAAAGAGTGGGGTTTTTTTCTGTTTCGCTCAGTGCTTTATCACCAGTGCCTACAACAGTGCCTGGCATTAGGGACCCACATTGCACAACTCCATCCTCATTGCATTCTATGTAAGGAGGACTTTCTGGAGAGTAACTGAATAGCAAGGTACTTGTCTCCCTGGAATTATGCAAAATGGTGACCTCGTCTCTTATCCACTAAGCATAAAACAAATGTTAAAGAAATAAATGACTATATAAACCAGTAATCACACTACCATAGGTAAGGATTCTTGGGAATTTGCAGGGTTTTATTTATTTTTTAAAAAAAGACTTGCTACTAGGCAAAACTATGGCAACAGTAAAAAGATCACTGGTAGCCAGAGGTGGTGGAGGCAAGGATGGGTAGGGATAAAGAGAAAGAGCACAGAGGACTTTTAGGGCAGTGAAAAGACTGTATGATACTATAATGATAGATGTATGTCATTATACTTGTCCAAACCCTAGAATGTATAACACCAAGAGTGAACCCTAATGTAAACTATGGGCTTTGGGTGATTATGATGTGCCCAGGTAGTTTCACCAGCTGTCATAAATGTACCACCCTGGTGGGGGATGTTGATAGTGGGGGAGGCAGTGCATGTGTGGGAGCACAGACAATATAAGAAAGTTCTGTACCTTCCTTTCAATTTTGCGATAAACCTAAAACTGCTCTAAAAATAGAGTAAAAAAAAAAATCCTTGCTGCCAAATTAATCCATGTTTATTCAGTTACAATCATTGAAACTATATATTTTTTAAAAATCATTAATTCCTTGTTGGTTTAAATGTGGAAAATACCTAAAGAAATATTTTCCAAAATTCAGAATTCTGACAACATTTTCAGGCTGGGATTGTCTTTTTGATTTAGGTTACCACTCAGTTTCTATATTTTTCTCCTGATCGAAAATGGCCAGGAATCTGAAGCAATTAATTCTGTTTTATTCCTCCTCATTTAGCAAACATTTATTGAGTACTTGATAGGTTCCAGGTGTGGTATTAGATACGTCAATGCTTGTAATTTAAATTAAATACTGACAAAAGCTATATAATCTTGTGATTTGGTAACAAAACTATGAATTATCAGAAAGATTGTTCAGGCAAATCATGGAAAACTATAATGCACATAACCTGAGAATTAAATTTATTTTCCTTTTCCTGAGGATCAGTAATGAATGCCATGTCCAAAGATGTCCTTGCTGGCAAAGAATATGATATCCACACTAAAAAAATAAAGAGCAAACACACCCTTACTAAATATATTTAAGAGTTTTTATATTTTAAATACAAGTCCATGTTTGGTTTTGAAAATACAGATAGATATTTGAGGGAAAAAATATGAGGTTGCATTTGGTTTCCAATTTTAACCTCAGGGAAACTTACTTTTAAACTAATGACTACTAAAAAAATTAATATTTGTTTGTATTGAAAATTCCTCTTCTTATGCTGAAATTATGTTATGCTGTGTATCATTTTTTCAACTCATATATCAGATGTAAAAAACTTCATCAAAAGGAATCATATAAAGCAAGTAATTCTGAGGCTCTAAGTATAAAGCAGGCAACTGAGGGGCTATAAGTACCCTAGTCCAAATGACCATCAAACCACAAATTTGTATTTGCGTCCCCACCAATTCCAAGGTTGGGTTTGGGTTCCCAATAAACGTTATCAGTATTTAGTATAATACAGTGGTACACTTAACTCATTTGCTGAATTTCTTTTTCCTTGGGTTATATCAGTTTATTTTCTGAAATTCAGCCCTAGATAAAGTAGCAATCTTTACACTTAATTCATTGTTTTTATTGTGGTAGTTCATTTGCTTGCTTCAAAAATGTCTTAAACTGCTATATATTTAAAAAAGAAACATTAAAATGAATTATGAATATTTAAGTATATTGTATATCATTTTATATTACCACTCCAATGTCATTACAAACAAGAAGAACAAAGGTAAGGAAAGCTGGAAGTCACTCCCTCCATCAAATGGTCACTGCTTCACCGACAACTGAAATTTTAAGTGAAATATGCAGTTAAAAGATGCTAGAACAGCTGTCTCATGTGGAATATGATTGACCTTGTTCATGATTTTCCAAGGGAAAATAATTTATAGGTGCACTATTTTTCTTTTTCTTTCCTTTTAGGTTTCTGTACTACAAAAGAGCTGATACACCTATCTTCAAAGGAAAGAAACAAAAAGACTCAACGACAAGCGTGCAGCATAGGGGGCACTATGAGATTAGGCTTTTCACATCCAAGACCATGTATCATACAGTTTCCAACTGTGAGATGGATTTACTGCACAGCCCCAGACTTGAGGCCACCTGGATATGAAAGAACTGTCCATCTTCAGATTAATCATTTCTTGGCCGGGAAAAGTTCTTTTCCTGAGTGTGTTTGGAGGGTCATTATTAAACCCTGTAGGCTGTAAAAGACATTAGCTGCACTAGACAAGTTCTTTCTAAAGCTGCACTTTATCCACTGACCAATTTGGTTCATACCATTCCACAAACAGTTCTCCTGAGAACATTTTTTATTCAGATGAATCAATTTCCAGTCAAGGGGTCCTGATATTATCAGGGAGATGACCCAGGGGCCATAATCCCAATTGGCCACATCAAGTATCACAAGAATATAGCGATGTGGACTGTATGTGCTAAGCACTGGTCAGTCACAAACACATAAAAAAATATAAAAAAAAGATTCTAAACATACCCCAAGTTTGAGGTGCAAAGTTAAAGAGTGAGAATCTCCTCAAAACTTTCATTTTCTTTTGTCTGAAAACAAGTAAGAGCTCCTCTCTACCTAACGGCATTCATTATGTCTTGTGTTAGAAACATTGTTGGATATTCTAATAAGATATTTTAAAATCATTTAATGAAACTTCAGTGTTTTGTGATGGAATTGGTGTTCCCAAGAGTACTATATCTAGGAGAAGGAATTCAACATCATGTGAAAGGGAACGAAAGACTAAAATCTCCTTCCCTATCAGTATGTCTCTAGGGTCTTAAAAGAATCCTCAAGGGTTTGGTTCTGGTAGAGATGGAAGTAAAAGTATGTCTTTCTGGTCACTAAGCAAACTTGTTCTCTGCTTTCAGGAGTTTATTTTCCCCCAAAGTTAATCAGGACCAGTCATGTCACTCACTGCCTGATATCTTTGAAGACCATCATTCTGTCTTGCCTGATTCCTCCATCTTTAGATGTTCGTGTCTCTCTACCTCAAAAGACAGTGGGCTGGTCCCAAAGACTGAGCCCTGACACTCTTACTATCAAATGCACTCATATAGTGTTTAACTATCACTCTCCCTTCCCTTTTAGTGAAATCTCATAAGATATCTAGATTTCCACTATCTTGAGAAAGAAGAAATGCTGCAACACAACTAAGGTGAAGACCAGCGGTTTCCAGTGTCCCTCTCAGTCCATCAAATACATGTGGTGACAGTGAATGGCTATACTATTTCCACTGGCTTTGTTCTCTCTAGACCTGGCTGATATTTACAGATGACTCATTGTCTTAAGGTGTAATTTTCTGAACTCTTGCTAGGACTCATCACTGGATACTATTCCCATGCAAATCATTTGACTTTGGAAAATGTTCTTGTATTTTCAGTGGTCACTTGTGACCTTATCCCTAGCTGTTAGTAAACTGGTCTTCCTATCTATCTTCTTGCTTCTGGGGTTCTATTGTCCTTCCAGTGCCCACATCAGTTCCAAGGAAGATGCTCACACATCCCTTGCCCTGACAGCCTTGGAGAAGAGGACAATTCTAATGCAGCTCCCTGCATCCTACACACACTGCCTGCTTTAGCTTTCTCTGGAATAAGTTTGGTCCCAGACCTCTGGGTCTTCCAGCAGCAGCAGAGAACATACCTCAAGCTCTTTGAGTCTTCCAAAAGAAAAGTCCATCATTAGGCTTGAGGTGTTCAAGATAGGATCCTTCTTCCTCCCCCTACCTAATTCTAAAATATTTCTTTTGAAAAGTCTGTACTGGAAATTTGTGTCACTTTGATATCTGATATCTATTTTATTGGCACCTCAGTCCAAACTGAGGGAGAAATAGTTCTGTTCTAAATATCCTGTGTTATAGCTTTCAACTTTATAAGGATTTTTGTAGGAGTGTGTATTTCATTGGCTGTAACATACAATCACAGACATTTATGAAGAACTTTCTATATCCAAGAACTATGGAAGGTAACAAGGGTGATAACATGATTAAAACCAGATTCCTACCACATTGTTATTTTCATGATTAAGGCAAAACAAATAACAATAATAATCTACCTCTGAAATATTGTTTTTATAGTATTTGGTAACTTTTTCAATTTCACCACTATTTAACAATAACTTCTATCAGGAAAAAATAGCAAAGAAGCACCAACATAATATTGTTCTTTGTGATTCATTTGATACCTGCTGCTATGCCCTGATTCTCATTTTCTAGAGTTAGTGACCAAAGAAAATAAGCTTCCTTTATAAACCCTCTAATTAGGTCACTCTCTCTTTACTATCTTTTTAAAAATCTTTTTTGTTAGTTTTTATAGGTATAATTGACATATAACATTATATTAATTTCAGGTGTGCAGCATAATGATTCTCTATTTGTATACAGTATACACTGTGAAATGATCACCACAATAAGTCTAGCTAACATCCATCATCTTACATAGTTACAAATACTTTCCTTGTGATGAGAATTTTTAAGATCTACTCTCTTAGCAACTTTCAAATATGCAATCTAGTATTACTAACTATATTTACCATGCTATATACTAAATTCCCATGACATTTATTTTATAACTAGAAATTTGTACCTTTGGACCCCCTTTTCCTTTATGCTAATATATACATTTCCATGATTCTTATCATCAGGATTCTTAGGAGATGAGTGCTTGGAAATACCTAACTCATATTTCTGACACCTTGTCCCTTACTTATTCTTTTGGTATGACAGTGAACGGCTGCCTACATGCTCCAAATCTCCAGAACTGGACAGCACAGAGCAAGGGTAGTATCTTAAACTCCAGATCCTCTCCATAACTTTTCCCAACCTCCTTCTACCCAAATAGGCACACTGTTTCACAAACACATATTCTATGTGTGGGAATAAAATGAAGCCCAAACTTCTTTCTGTCTCAGAACAAACACAAACTTAGATATTCATATTCTCTTGTACTGTACTGGTAAGCAAGGGAGAAACAAATGCTTCAAGGTAACAATAAATGAGGTCTTTGTGCAGTTCTTGTGTAGATTTAAGCTGCTAGCTGTAGGAAGTTAGTTTAGGAAGCAGACGTTGAGGGAAGTTCCAAGAAGTCAGTAATCTTGAAGAAATGTTTTAACGTGATATACATTTATTTGAAGAAAAAGGCAGAACAGAGTGTGCAAGTGGGGAGCAGCATGTTTGGGAGGGGCAGGTTTGAATGAACTCAAACATTTTATTAAAGTCACTAGTCAATATTTACTTGTATATTTATGTTTGGACAAGTACGGGTAAGTTACCTTCTGTGGTGTTTGAATTAAAATTGCTTCTACATACTATGTATATTATTATATAAAATAGAGCTATGGCTTAGCTTAAAAAAGCCACTTGGGGCTTTATTTTTTTGAAAATGTATTTAATTTTTGTGAATCTTAGTTTCCTCATTGTTGTAGAGATTGGCTATGAAAATAAATATCAAATTATATTGTAAACTATTGAGTGCCAGAAAAATATAAACAATGAGGCAGAAGATAGCAAGTGAAACAGAACAGATACTTTTTTATAATGATTCTAAATCAAAAAGGTAATTTTTGTTAGAAAGTTACTGCTGAGCAGTCTCAGTAGCAGAATTTTTTATTCAGATGCTTCGATTCTGTCTCCTAAACCAACATTAGACTTTCTTCAATAAAAACCCCTTTCTAAATTTTTAAGTTTTAACTAGTTACCAGATAAACTGAAGCCTTGGATTCAAAGCCTTCATTGTAGCAGATGGTAGTATTAGAATGGGCCTGTCTTCCCTAAGAGTTGAGTTTAATGAGGAAAATTAGCTTGTGAGAGGCAATACATCTGAATCTCAAGGGAAAAAAAAGGCAATTTATATTAGATATCTACTAAAAATGGATATATCTTCTTCAAATACACTTAACGTATTTTCTGACTCAAGGTAAGCAGGTATTTGGGACCATCTGTTTTCTAATACTTTCTTACTATGGAAGGAAATAGCAATTTTGATGTGAACAGTAAAGAATATGATAAAATTAAATGTCACCAAAGTCAAAAGAAAGAATAGTTAAGTATAATAAAATCTCTAAACAAACCGTATGCATGTATACCAACTCCTCATAGGCAAATTACTTATAATTGCTAAGTTCTACTTCCTCATTTCCAAACTGGTGAATGTAATAGAATGTATTTTATTGAGTTGTGAAACTTAAAAAGAGAGTGGATGCAAATAGTTAGCTCATTACCTAGAACACAGGAAATTCTCAGGAAACTTTTGGGCTCTTGTTATTAAGATCAGTAAGTGGTGGGTGGCAAAGAAGATACATACTTAAAATAGAATCAGTAATCAGTATCTCCTATGTTTTCAAAAGTTTGCCTGAAGTACAAAGGGTGAGTTTTTATTATGCCATGTTTTTTAACTAGGACAATCATCTATATGTCTGCTATGAGAAAATGAGATATCCATAATTTTATAGAGAAAGCAAAATAGCATAATTTAAATCATTCATATTTGTTTTAAAACAAATCCCATTTCCAGTACTATAATAAAATCCTTTTACAAATAGCATCAGGACCAAAAATAAATTTATAAAACTAATTGGCTCCAAACAAGCTGAGCTAATGAGTGTCATTTGGGTCAAATTCTCAAATTACAAATAAATGTTATCATTTATCAACTGAACACTTTCCTCAATAAATCCTTGCACGGCTCTTCTTACTTCTCAGGCATATGGTTTGAGACTTCCCTCTGATTAAGTAAACCACATTTACCTGTGTCTGACCTCTCACCTAGTGGAAACTTTTACCTTCAAACAGACGCTCACTCAAATATTGCATAATGCAAAATGGAATTTGGAGGGAGATAACACTTTAATTACACTAACACAAGCATTTTTCATCTCCCCCAACAGCTCTACCCCAGGAAAAGTGTTTGGTTCTATGGAGAAACTCTAAGTACACCTACACCAAGAAGCATTTATCTGTGATTTGCTGACAAAGACCCTCAGTGTGGACAGCAAGTTTTCTTCTCCATTTGATTCATGGAATGTTTATGTGGATAATTCCCTCGAAATCCGGCTTGATTTATGAATAATCTTCTCTGCTCTGTTGAATCATTAAATCCACAGTATTAGCACATTTGAAATACACATAGAGAAAACAATGGCATTCAAATAAAAGAGTCTCTGTGGTCTTAAGGATGAACATTGTTCTGGCACATGCATTTTGCACTATATGAAAGGAGTAAGGACCTATGTATGACTCACTTAGCTTCATTTAATTTTTACCTCCTGAAGTTCATTTTGTTCAGATTGCCTCATCCATTTGTTTGATTTTATTTAAATATGTAATTCATATGTTATTGTAAACCTGCATTCCTTCTGAAACAACTCATTTAACATATAAATAAATGAATAAACAACTAATGATGAATAATGAACTAAGAAATTGTTTTAAATGAATGTATGAATAGCAGAATGAAAAAAAATAAAATGTATTAGTTCACTAATGGTTTCCTCGTAGATGGGATAAAGGTGAGAGGATTTAGGTTTCAATATGAAAAATGGTACAAAGTAGGGTAGAAACATATGCTTTAAAAAGTCAGTCAACACCTTCACAAATTTTCAAGGGACTGTCACTGACCGTCATGCATATTCTCTCTTTTTTTTTTTTAACCACTCTTGGCCTCTTTCCTACTTCTCACTTCTCCTCTCTATTCTAAGACTTTCATGTAAATTGACACAGAATATTCAGAGTTACTATGCTAAAAAAAAACCATCATAGTAAGATGATGAATTTGAGTATTCTGGTCCCTGATATTAAGGGATGGAAAGAAATTGGTAGAGTAGCCAAGTAGTGAAGAAGAAAAAAAAAAAAAGAGGAAAAAAAGAGAGAGGAAAACCAGTTGTAAACTGCAATGAATGGGGGGTTGGGAAGAAAACCAATTACTCATTGAAGGTGCCAGAAGGAGAATTGATGACATAAATTCATAGCTTCTCACCATAAAGGTGAATAATGACACAGACACTTAGACTTGGAAATGAGAAGAAAAAGGTGTATGCAAGGTTCTTCCATTTATACCTGATTGAGATATGAAAAGAAAATGAAGGACGGGATTACTAAAGAAAAATTCCGGACAGTTAAGCAATTTTAGGAATGATTCATTTTAAGATATAGCCATCAATTATTTATAAGGGTTAATAAATAGATTTATAAGCAAGAGGTGCATGGAATCTAGAAATACATAAATGCCCTGCAAATTATTTACGACCTCGACAAGTCATAACACATGAACTACTGCTGAAAATACAATTTACTTGACTTTAAAATTTGCACCATAAACTATAAATGGACTGGTTATGGAGCATCAGCCACTCGTAATGTGCTGTGCAATATTTAACACCAACTAAATGTGTTTTCACTAGTTGCTGACCAGTTGGACTAATTTAATAAGAATTCTTAGTGCCTAAAGATTTACTTGTAAGTAAAATGATCATAACTATTTAATGGTCTTGATATCGAAGATGTAATTCTCATACAGAATATCATAGATTGGATTTAGTGCACACAGTTTAAGATGAAGCATCCAAAATTTTAAAAAATAAAAGCAATTGTCAGAAAAAAATTATACCACCTGTTTACTTTATCTCCCTTGGTCCCCAGCTTTTCATCTTTACTTCCTGCCTTTTTATTTTCACATTTAGGTCATCTCTTAATATTCCTTGCTTTTGTGAATCCTCTCTTATTCTTTATAC
This sequence comes from Mesoplodon mirus, assembly GCF_964341445.2. NCBI lineage: Eukaryota > Metazoa > Chordata > Mammalia > Artiodactyla > Ziphiidae > Mesoplodon > Mesoplodon mirus. Next base: position 57,418,743 of record NC_138984.1, read on the forward strand.
CTCTTTTGTTCTTATTCTCCAGTGAGTCCCCAGTGAGCTCTTGGTTTCCAAAGGGAGATGTATTTCTATTAGGCACGGCAGTAAACAAGTGGAAATATTCCATAGTTATTCTGCTTTCTGAACAAAGAGCTGTAACCACCAGAGTCCCCGTCATCACCTCAGAGACTTGGATTGTCACGATTCTTAGTCTGGTTGGTGCTTTATTGTGTCTTTGCTCATCAAGAACTACTCGCCCCCAATTGTAATGTCTAGAAATGCACAAAGGTTTATGATAACGATTTGAGAGTGATACCTACATTTATTGTTTTGTATTCTACTGGAAGAGGTAATAAAGATTTGGAGCTTGCTAATAATCTGTCTTTAAAACGCCACAGCATCACATTCTCTCAGTATTCTGTTTCATTCATCAGCATAGACTACGTTATGCTGTGGAAACAAAAAAAAAATCAAAGTTGCTGAACTATATACAGGCTTATTTCTCATCAATTCTACATGTCAAATGTCAGCTTCCTAAGGGCTCTGCTCTTCAAATTCACTCAGGTCCCCAGGCTGGAGGAGTCCTCTGCCTAACACAGGGTTAGAAGACACTGGGAAGGAAAAGAGAACCTGGCATCAGAGAAGAGGCTTTTAGCTTCATTAGTTTCTGTTTGTATTCAACTGTAAGGCTTTCCCCCGATCTTTGTCATTTTAAGTTAACTTTGAATATATAAAATGTTTACATAGTTGAAAAGTCAAATCTGTATAAAGCAAGGTATACTCAGAGAAGCCCACACACATTGTAGTTCTCCATTTTCATTAGTTCCTAGTTTATCCTTCCGGCATTTCTTCTTTTGCAAAAAATAACCTCTTCTCTCTTTCAGGAAATGTAACATAATTCATCATATTTTTTCCCCTCTTAACAGTGTATCTGGGATATTACGCCACATCAGTTCATAGAGCTCTCCTTATTCCATTCCTATAGCTGCACAGTCCTGCACTGTGAGAATGCATGGTGTCTTATTCAACTGATCTCCTCTGTAAGGTGATGTAAGCTGTTTCTAATATTTCACTGGTATGATAATGCTACAGTGACTCTCTTGTGCTGGAGGTATATCTGTAGAGTAAACTCCTAGAAGTGGGATTACGGAGTCACATGGTAAATGCGCATGTAGTTTGGTTAGATCTTGCCAAGTTCTTCCTCCCAAGGGTGGTACCATTTTGCATTCCCACAGCAGTGGAGGAGGTTCCCCACAATTGCCCATAGCTTCCCTCACAGCTCTACCAGAACGATCAACTTTTTTTTTTTTTTTTTTTTTTTTGCGGTACGAGGGCCTCTCACTGTTGTGGCCTCTCCCGTTGTGGAGCACAGGCTCCGGACGCGCAGGCTCAGCGGCCATAGCTCACGGGCCCAGCTGCTCTGCAGCATGTGGGATCTTCCCGGACCAGGGCATGAACCCGTGTCCCCTGCATCAGCAGGTGGACTCTCAACCACTGCGCCACCAGGGAAGACCCCGATCAACCTTTTAACTTCTGTCAATTTGATACGTGCGAAGGCTTTTATTATCACTCTATTCATTGTAAACTTTTTGAACATTCTTTGAACATTGTTTCTTTGAACATATTTAAGGAACATTTGCTTATTTTCTGTGAACTCTCTGTTCATGTTTTTGCTCATTGTTCAAAAGTGTTTGGTTATATTCCCTCAGTATTAGACTCCTTTATATATTAGGAATATTAATCCTTTATCTTTGATATATATTCAAATATTTTCTTCTAGTGTGTTATTTGCCTTTGGACTTTGCTTATGGTGTGGTTGTGTTAAATGAAAAGAAATTTTTCTTCATTTTTATGTTGTCAAATTTTTCTTTTATTGCTCCTTGATTTTGAGTCATAGGAAGATTCTCCCAAACACCAAAGTTATAAAAGTAGTCACACTTGTTTTCTTCTAGTGTTTGTGTGGTTCCATTATTTTTACATTTGCATCTCTGATAGTTGTACTTCTGTTTTTCTCTTCTAATTTCTCCCTAATTCCCCTCTCTAATGATTCCTTTATCTAAAGATACCATTAGGATCATTAAAGAAGTTGAATAATTTGTTTTATTAATATAATTTTTCCTTATAATTTTTCTGACCTATTACTTTTGCTTTGGGAATAAAGAACTGCAATATTTCAGTGGCATAAACAACAAAGATTCACGCTCACTCAGGTTAAGTGCTGGCACTGGGACACTGTGGTTCAGTGCAGCTGGGCTACATGTAGACTGGGTTTCTGCTCCTCATTCTTCTCTTTCCAAGATCCAGGCCGAAAAAGTAGTGCCTCTCTAAGCTATGCAGAAAGCAGGAACAAGAGAGCATGAGCTAAACCAAGTAATCACACGAAACGTCCACCCTAATGTCAAAACACACGGCTCAGCTGAAACCTGTCACTCTTCCAAACCCAAATTCAATCAAACGGGTAAGTCATGTAACAATAGGCAGGAAAGTCAAATCCTGTAAGAGGGAAGGTGAAAATAGTTGGGAAAAATAATTCTAGGTATGGTTTCTATATAGTTTAATATTAAAATAGAGATGCTATTAAATATATTATTTTAATAATGTCTTAATTACAAATAAACAATGACCATAGAAAATCTGGAGAATATTTTTTAAAAGTAAATAAGAAAGTATTATGTATAAACTCAACATCTAGGTATAAAAACTATTAATATTTTATATATCTCCATGAATTAAAATCACAAAATCTTGTTCAAACTATTAACAATTTTTCCAATGCCATTATTAGTACATAAAATAAAATTTTCTTTCAGCAAAGGAGTACTTACATATAGTATTTGTAGTATATTAAAAATATACTGACTTTAGGTATGTAAAAATATGCTGACGTTTATTGATTTTTATTCTATCCTGAGTCTTTTGAAGTACTATTTCTGTTCCTTTAAATCTGGCTATAGAGAGGGACTTTTAAGTGACAGTACATTTATTTCCTATACAAGTCATCCAATTAAAGGACCTTTATCAAGGTTGTTAGACTTTCAAATTTACATAATTTGACAGTTGGTTCATTTGATAGCCCTTACTTTATGGATGTCATCTTTGCTAGTTGTCTATTTTATTGTTTTACAATTATGCTTATGCTGCTGAAAATGACGGAATGAATGACTCCAAAATCCTAGTCTGAATATGAGGTGATAAGACAAACAAATGCTTACTTCACTAGACTCCAACTTTCCTGTGGACAGGCTCTTTGTATCCTCAAAATTCCTGACAGACAAGAGACGTTGAATGAATTTTGAAAGGATGCATTAATAAATAGTATGTCTTTCTCCCTCTCTTGCTCAAATTGATCAAGGAAACATTCAGTTTCATACAGTTCACAGGCCTGTTCTCGGGAATATCTGACCTTTTCAACAAATAAGATTTGAGAGTCTTTTATGTGACAGACACTGTGTTACGTGTCAGGGTTAAATCAATGAGTACGATAGTACCTCTGCTCTTCGCAGCAAGGAATTTTCAGCTGGCTCTGGGCAAGTGCCTTGAATGGACAGATATTAGCAATATATATTCAGATGCAAGATTTAGACAGGTTAGGCTAAACCAGAGGTTCTCACTCTTTTTTTTTTTTTTTTTTTTGCGGTACGCGGGCCTCTCACTGTTGTGGCCTCTCCCATTGCGGAGCACAGGCTCTGGACGCGCAGGCTCAGCGGCCATGGCTCACAGGCCCAGCCGCTCCGCGGCATGTGGGATCTTCCTGGACCGAGGCACGAACCCGTGTCCCATGCATCGGCAGGCAGACTCCCAACCACTGCGCCACCAGGGAAGCCCAAGGTTCTCACTCTTGAATGCACATTAGAATATCTTGCATAGATTTTTACAGTATCAATACCTGGGGCCCACCCAAAGAAATTCTAATTTAATCTGGGATGGGGATTATACATAGCTGATTTAAAAAGATCCCCAGGTAATTCTAATATAGAACCTTGGTTTAAAATCATCAGCCTAGTTACTTCAGTACCTTGCTGCTATAAATGTGGTTCTTGGACCAGCATCCTTTTTATCACATAAGAGGCTGCTAGAAAGGCAGAATCTTAGCACTCATCTCAAACTTACTGTAACAGAATCAACATTTTGACAAGATCTTCCAGGTGATTTATATGCACATTAAAATTTAATAAGTGCTACCTTCAGTGTATAAGGTATTATGATAAAATGATGTCTCAGGATGTTTGAGAGAAAGGAGAGGTGTATCACCAAGTATACCAGGAATTTTCATGGTAAACACACCAATTCTCCACAGTCTATGCTGCAGACTGAGGTCAGTCATGATCATCAGCGAGATCTTGCCTATAGGCTTAACACACTTTATAAGTGTGTTAATGTTGAAGCTGGCCAAAGGGGATTATTTTAAACATTTACACAAAGCAATTTAGATGGACCATGTGAGGGTACTAGGAATATACATTTGGATGAGGATGAATTCAAAAGCTTCTTACTAAAGCACAAAGATGAGGCTATTTAAGTGAATAGTTAAAAGATAACCCAAATCATGACTGAAAAAAATATGGCACAGCCCTAAGGAGCAGAAAGAGTAGCAAAGCACTGGCCCAAAACCTCAGATTTGATCTTAACCTGCAGGAGAAGATGTGTTTAGTAAGACCTATTAGTGTATAGTGAGTGTATTTGGCTTAAAAGTGGCTTTGGTAAAGAAAACGTCTTAGCCATTTCTAGTGTCTGAGTCTACATTTGTTGATTGTTTCTAAACCATTTACTTTCATTTATTCTTTAGTCCAGCCACATACCCCTCGGTCTAAATGCCATTTTTAAACTTTTATGCCTGTCACTATTCCACTGTTTATCTTTTTGTCGATTTCTACTATATTTTTTATTCTTTTATTTTTGCGGTATGCAGGCCTCTCACTGTTGTGGCCTCTCCCGTTGCGGAGCACAGGCTCCGGACGCGCAGGCTCAGCGGCCATGGCTCACGGGCCCAGCCGCTCCGCTGCATGTGGGATCTTCCTGGACCGGGGCACGAACCCGTGTCCCCTGCATTGGCAGGCGGACTCTCAACCACTGCGCCACCAGTGAAGCCCTATTTCTACTATATTTTTTAAAGAACACTTGGATTGTGTGTTTTAAGGCACCATTCCAACTTTCTGTAGTCTCGTTCTGCCCTTATTGTGCTTAGGTCAGATTTTGAATTCTGCTTATTTAATTTCTTTGCAGTCTTTCATCATCTATTCTAGCTTTTCATTCATGCCTAGCTGCATCTCTACCACCTTCCACTTTATTTCAACATCTCTTAACCTTCTTAGAGTCTCTATTTCCTTGGCTTCTATTAATAAGATGATGTGATGATTTTTTAAATTTAGTCTCGTTTCTTTTTAAAAATTCTGAAGAGTTTAATTATTCCCCGCATCTGGAGTACACTTTCTTTAAATTGTGTTAATAAGAGGGGAGTTGACGATGGTGACAGAGGAGGCTCCTGAGCAGCCTTCCTCCCACAGACATGCTGAATGAACAGCTACACCCAGAACAAATTCCCTCCAAATGAAAGCTAGAAATGAGCAACTCCTACACATCAGGTAAATGAGAAAACGCCTGCAATGAACCAGGTAGGAAAGTCTGGGACACACTGTCACCATAAAACCCACTGTCATGGGCCTTCCCTGGTGGCGCAGTGGTTGAGAGTCCACCTGCCGATGCAGGGGACGTGGGTTCGTGCCCTGGTCCGGGAAGATCGCATGTCTGGAGCCTGTGCTCTGCAACAGGAGAGGCCACAACAGTGAGAGGCCCGCGTACCGCAAAAAAAAAAACAAAACAACACTGTCAGCATAGCACCAAACAATCAGGAGGGAACCTCCAACTCCCAGAGTATCCCCAAGGAGCTGTTTGGACTGTACGTCTAGCAGTACAACATTTAAGGCTTCCACCCAAGGGACAAGCCTGTAAAACACCTAGCTCTGAAGGCACACAGGGTTTGCTACCATAAGAGCCATACAAGTAAAACAAACAAAGAAGCAGCTCCTAACTGGTGTGTGAGCATCACTGTGGCTATCTCCCCAGGGCTCAAGGTACCAAGAACAGACATACCTGTCTCCCACCTTTCCATAAAAAGGATCTATCTACATACTTCACAATCTGCTGCCTGAGGGTCTGGCTTCTAATTTTAGCAGGCACCTAAGGATGCCTGAGATCCTCCCCAGAGACCGGGGAAGCTAGCAGACACTTTTTCCACCTTATCCCTCTCACCTACTCTCACAATAAAACCGAGTCACCAGTATCTCTCTGGAAGCAGCTTATACACACATCTGGCTTTCCAGCTTTTGTGTCTGACACATGAGGGACAGGCACCCAGATTACCTGGCTCTGATAGCAAAAGGGCTTGCATTCACGAGTTCCATGGGACTGCAACAAAAAAGAAGCCATTCCTAACATACAAACATGTGGGGAGTCACTGTGGCCCTCCCCCATGTGCAAGGGAGCAGGCAAAAATGTCCAGTTCTTAGTCTTTCCATGAAAGACAGAGTACTTTATCCTCTGTGTATTTTGGAAGCTAATACTTAGTGGTCCAGCTTCTAACTTAGCATGCATCTGGAGGCTGGCTGCCTCTCTCCTTGGAGACTAGCAATGCTGATGGAGATTTCTATCCCCATCCCCTTCCAACCTCATTACAACAATAAAACCAAGTTGTCACTATCTTCCTAGAATGAGCTATGCAAGTCTGGTTCCCTGGCTTTTGCAGCTGCTGCCCAAGCAATGGACTCCCAAACAACCAATAGCCAATAGGGCTTACATTCACAAATCCCACAGGACTATAACGAACAAAGAAGCAGTTTTTTTTTGTTTTTTGGGGTTTTTTTTTGCAGTACACGGGCCTCTCACTGTTGTGGCCTCTCCCGTGGCGGAGCACAGGCTCCAGACGTGCAGGCTCAGCGGCCATGGCTCACAGGCCCAGTCGCTCCACGGCATGTGGGATCTTCCCGGACCGGGCACGAACCCGTGTCCCCTGCATCAGCAGGCGGACTCTCAACCACTGCGCCACCAGGGAAGTCCAGAAGCAGTTTTTAAACAGGTGCAGGAGTTCTCCAGGACAGTTATACACCCAGGCTCAGAGCAGAGGGGGGAGGCAACAAATGCCTGTCTCCAGTTTCTCCCTGAAAAGACCTTAACTACATGCTTTCACACATGCTGCTTGAGGGTCCAGCTTCTAATCAGCCTGCACCTAGGAGTTGACTGCATTCATCCCCTTTGGGGCATGGATGGGTCTTGGCACACCATCAACAACTGGGAGGCATTAAGGACAAAGGGGTGGCTTAGAAAGTCACAAAGCCTTGAAAGACAACCACGAGCTTGGGCTGGGCTGAGTGACGGTACATCTCTTACATGAGACCACTCCTGCAAGACTGGGAGACGTGGCTGTTGTAAGTTAACATATTATGGGTACCAGTAAAGAAGTTCCCATACATAGTTAAATTAAGTACTTTAAAAAATTCTGTGAGATAGGTGTCGGGTGTCATTATTCCTATTCTTACAAATGAATAAATACATTTCTGCAAATGATAGCCCATGAATGTGCATAATGACAGTAATAGCTAATAATTACAAGTGCTTACTTTATACCTATGACAGTTATAAAGTTTTATCTATATCAATTCATTTAATCCTTGCAACAATCTCTAGAAGTAGATACCAGTATTAGCTATATTTTACAACAAAGGAATTAAGGCATAGAGAAGCTACATAACTTGCCCAACATCACATGTGGGAGACAGGATTCAAACAAACACATTGCTTGGAGGCTTTGGAGGATGGAATTACTTTGCTGTCTCAGAAAGCCACATCTAACCCAAAACAGTATGAATGCTTATTCTCTCAAAGAGCTTCCAAATTTCTGAGCACAAAGTAGGATTGGGTGAAAAGTTCCTTTTTCTGTCTAGCTCCTTTGCTTTGCCTTTTGGATTTAAGAGTTAACTTCACTTTACTGAAATTACATCCTAGGATTTCATCTTGAGTTCGGAAGAGTGATATGTGTATTCTCAACTTCCTTTGTCCATGTAACAGTTGCAATGTTTCCTGTGCTTTTATGAGAATTCAACAGGAAATGTGAAATAAACAGTTATCTGGCTGCCACCTTACTAAGAAGTTTATGAAGAATTTTATTAACCCACTAGTAATTTGTAATACTTCTAACCATAGAATGCTCCTGGCTAAAACAATTTGGGAAATTTCTCTTTGACAACTGTAAGAATCACTCTATCAGCCAATGTGCCTTTAGTCTTCCCTTACTCTGTTATATTATTCTAGCATACAAATCTGATCTTGCTAATCCCTTGCACAATATTTTTTAATGACTCTCCATGGACTATAGAACAAACTTTAAATTGAGTTTAAATTAAAATTGAGTTTAAATTAAATTTAAATTGAGTTTAAATTAAATTTAAATTGAGTAAATCAATTAAAATTCATCTGGCAACTGCCCAAATATACAACTTTCTGCCCTCCTACTCCTACACTTTTTACTTTGAATTTCAACAATCTCAACTATTCGCTGGTCTTGTTCATGTTTTAGTACATTCTGTCTACACACCATACTTCTACTTATCCATTAGAGGGTCTTAAATACTTCCCTAAACTCTACATCACCCCTCTTTTTTAATGTTTTCTCTTATTGTACTTAGTACAATATGTGTGTAATAGAAAAAAGTCCATTTACTCATAAAATGCGTATGTATTTAATGTTTTATAATGTGACAGGTGTCCACATCCATGAAGTTTCTTTCCTCACCTCCCTGCCTACTGCAGGAACTCCAGAGAGCTTCCTTCGAGAAGAGTACTGTCCTCTGTTCTGATCAGGATGTTCCATCCCTTGTCTCTACTCTTTGTCCTGAAGCCTTATATTGATGTCTTCTCCTTTCCTGAGACTTTTCAGACTTTCTCTGTTATTTATTCCTAGTTTGAACTTTGATTCTGTCTTTCTACTTTCCCCCTTTGGCCAGAAACTCACCCAATAACTCACAATCTAAATTCCTGTATCCCAACTTAGAAAAGCACTAGAGGCTTCAATATAAATGCCAGAGTCCTATAGGCACTTATTTTTCTATATTATTTCATTTACTTAATCAATCCGTATTAAATGGAAGAATTTTATTTATGCCTGGCATAAAAAAACCATACATAAACCTAATTAAATGAACAACTAACTTAATTTATTACTGCTACCTTGGTTAATACAGGGTGTTTTTTTTTTGGAGATATTTTTTTTGTTTTATTAATTAATTAATTTTTATTTATTTATTTTTGGCTGTGTTGGGTCTTCGTTTCTGTGTGAGGGCTTTCTCTAGTTGTGGTGAGCAGGGGTCACTCTTCATCGCGGTGTGCGGGCCTCTCACTGTCGTGGCCTCTCTTGTTGCGGAGCACAGGCTCCAGACGCTCAGGCTCAGTAGCTGTGGCTCACGGGCCCAGTTGTCCCGCGGCATGTGGGATCTTCCCGGACCAAGGCTCGAACCTGTGTCCCCTGCATTAGCAGGCAGATTCTCAACCACTGCACCACCAGGGAAGCCCAATATAGGGTGATTTTTGACACTGATATTCAACTCAATTTTCCCTCAGGTAGTTATGGTCTAAAAGAGTGCTTTATAAATTGTACTCTGTGGAGTGCTCAGAGAGTGATGTGAGTCTGCTGTGGGGTGAGGGCAGGGGGAGGCTGGGATGAAAGACACGAAAGAGGGCCAAGCAGGCAGGGCTCCAGGCTGCTCCTGCTTACATGCATTTCAAGCAGAGAAAATCCCCTAGTGTGCATTTTATATACTGGACTTCTTCCAAACATTCCAGCTGAACAAATGTTTCCAAGACTTAAAAAAAAAAAACAAAAAAAAAAAACAAAATCATTGATGCAAAGCTAAACTAGAAAGTGGCAAAGGGTGACTTCCTATAGCACTTAAACCTGTTTACTCTGTCTCAATTGTACTGTAATAAGTTTCCATGAACTTAAAACTTTTCTAACTATGATATTGAATTTGCCAAGAAGACAAACAAAGCCTTACATGCTTGGCAAAGTTGCTTCTACATCTTTAATGATGACAGACACCCCAGGAATATCTGATGGACCAAATATGCATAAGCAAAAGGATTTATTTACACAGGCATCTCTTCAAATAGAAAATTCAATGACTTAATAATTCCATATCATTTTAACTGCCTGGCACCTAGAACTTGAAGTGCCTCCTGCTTGGAAGACAATTGTCAACAACGAACACCTTAGAGAGTGCTAATGCAAAAGAATTAGTAAGTTAGTGCAGACAAAATGAATTATGCTTAGCACTTACAGGTTTTCAATGGGCAGTAGTAGGATAAATGAGGTATTACTAGTATTGTACATTTTGTGCCAAAGGCAATATCTAGCACTGCAATGCTTTATACTCCTTGATATGCCAGTCTCCACGGCATGTTCTTCCAAGCTGATGCTGACAGAGCAAGGTAACACACAGAGACAAAATCCTCTACATTCCTGTGTTCCTTGAAGTAAAAAAGGAGTTTTAAAAAAATCAATGCTTAGGTGGGTGCAACAGAAGAATAAGAGAGAAAGTGAGTCAAGAATGCTGGAAAGTTTGATATTCCAGACTGGTTAGGAAAGTTAGTTTGGAATGAAAATGTAAAAGTAATGAGAAAAGGATTAGCATTCTCAGAAAGATGAATACTTAAAACCATGCATACTGGAATCTTAATAAAACTGTGAACAGAGGTGTTGATAAAGAACCTACAACAATCCTAGTACAGAGTAGCCCCAAATAAATACTCTTCAAATGACTTTTTTCCCCTCTAAGAACCATACATTATTAAGTAGTTTTGGGGGAGCGGCATCCCATTTTGGAAAAATAGCTCTATAGAATGCAACTGAGATGCAAATTGACGATTGGATTGTGTTGCTGTTTCTTTGATGACATTTCCTTCCTTTTGAGTGTCTCCTAGGCTGTTTAGTTTGTGCTGATATAGTTCATAGTTCATTTCTGTTTGTTTTGCCCTTATTTAGATAGGTTTAAGCTTTGTATATTAGGTGTAAGCTTTGTATATTAGGTGTGAACTTTGTACATAATTGGTAAAATTCTGACTATCTTCGGGATGTTTAGTTAGCTTATTAAGAGGACTTATTCACTGTCTCTCACAAAACTGGACTTGAATTAACACTGCACTATGTACAGAAATAAACCTTTTTCCTTTAAACTCTAAAAAAAAATTAAAAACCCCACAATGCATTATGTTAATTTGAGAATCAAATAAAAATGTATAGTAGACTTATTAATTTTTTTCCTATCTCCTATGGCTATTAACCCACAACAAAAAATCAAAAGGAGTGGATAATCTGTCAAAAAGGGCTTAAACATTTCAAAGGCACTTTTGAATTTTATTTTTTTCTTTTCTCTTCTCATCACTGATATATCCATAATTTTCAAAGAAAAGGGGCCTCTGTGGGTTTTTAAGGCAGTGGTTCCTCTCGTGATGTCAATATTTGTAGCAGAGACATCCAGAGACAGTTTGAAGTTTTATGACCCTTTAAGGAAAAGCATGAGATGTCATCCGTGTTCCTTCTATATAGATGGCATATTGATAGCAGTGAACAGTATTTGCCAACACTGGCACAGAAAGAATGCCCCGTTTTAGAGCTCAGTACTGAGACTACAAGGACAAGGAGATGCAGAATGAGGACACTGAATGTTTATAAAAGTTATGCTTTGATCCAATGAGACCTAAATTGATGTGTCATACACTTTGCCTTCATTAATGTGTGTTGTCACTCAACTTCCTGCCAGAAAGTTCCACACCATCTTCCACTTTTTAAATTAGGCACAGTAGACTAGACAAGAACATAACATTAGTTTGAGAAATACATTTGCCTGCAAATGGTTTTTATGCAAGAAAATATTACCCCAAATATTTGAAAATTAGCCTATTGTAAGCACAACAAATCATTTAAAAATTACCTCTATACTCACAGAGTGTAGAGTCTGCTAAAACATCATTTTTAAAGTCGTGGCAGCAGATAATAAAAGAATACAGGATCTAGCTTTCACTTTCCCTTATTATCTCTCAATGTGTGATGTAAGCCTGCATGCTGAATAAAGAAAGTCATCCGTATTGGTCAACTCAACGGCAGCAATACATGAATTCATTCATTTGTGCATCTGTTTATCTATCCATCCGTTTACTTGGCACACTGAGTGTATCCCATGGGGTAGGTAACTGTGCTAGGTGCTAAGGGCCGAAACACACAAACCATGGTTTCTGCTCTTAAGGGGATGACAATATGGTGGGATAGATGTATGGAAAATAACACAGACAGTAATAAGAGCTAGGACAGAAGTGAACTTTGGGTGCTCTGGCAGCAGAGGCTAGAGTCAGTCTGCAGAATTCTATAGTTATTTCAGGGGCCAAATGTTTCCATCAGAATCTGAAAAGAATCATATTCCCTTTGTGACCATATGCTTGGATTTGGATCTTACTCTATCTCTGATAACTTCTCAGCCATAAACTGTCTGTACATGGGGCTTAACTGTGGCTGCCCCACTGCCTGGAGAAGGTGTCTTCTTGGGGAAATCTTCTGTTCAGCTCCACTTATATTTGAAAGAAGTTAACAGTGTCTTTCTCTAAAGGCAAAACTCCTTTGTCACAGTTTCACAAAGCTCTCCTTAGCTTCTCTAAGTGTCACCATAATTTCAGTTTCCACTGTCAGAGTCAGCTCCTGATATTGTAGTTTTTATTTAAACTGACACTTGCAGCTCTTCAACTTGCCTGCATTCTTCACACTTCTATTAACTTTTGTCTGCACATTAAAATTAAGAAGTGCACCAGTCTTACATAAAATTAGAGCCCTCTTTTAAATGATGTAGTATTGAAGTTCATTTCTGTTTCAAGAATGCAGTGAGGGGCTTCCCTGGTGGCACAGGGGTTGAGAGTCCGCCTGCCGATGCAGGGGACACAGGTTCATGCCCCGGTCCGGGAAGATCCCACATGCCGTGGAGCCGCTGGGCCTGTGAGCCATGGCTGCTGGGCCTGCGCGTCGGAGCCTGTGCTCCGCAATGGGAGAGGCCCCAACAGTGAGAGGCCCGTGTACTGAAAAAAAAAAAAAACAAACAAAAAAAGAATGCAATGAGTTTCAGCTCATATTTTAAGATATTTTAAAAATAATAACCATCCTTGAAATGTACTGTAGGATAGAGGCTATGATATTACAACATTGTTTTCAGAGACAGAACTTGTAAGAAAACTTGCGTAAGTTTATAATCACTTCACCTTGAAAGCAGTCAGAGGTTAAAAAAATAAATTCTGTTTCTTATAAGCTGACCTCTCCTACTGTGAATTTGACTGTTGCAATCCCAAGAAATACTAGCTCTCCCTTGGATGGTCTTAGTCATTGCTTTCTTATTATCAAACAGCCTAGAACACTGTCCCACACTGATTTTCTTCTTCTATATCTCATTTCAGAATTTCTCCTCTTCAGTATGCATTAATACATATCAAATTCCATAATATGTTTTCCACCTACTCCTGTGGCTATCTTGTGCATATAGCAATTGAGAATTTCACATTAGGCCCAAACTATCATATCCCTCAGTATAATAAGTTATTCAGGGAGGCAAGCAGTATGAAGTTGTATTTATTCTCCATTAAGAAGAGAGAGAGAGAAAGAGAGAAAGAAAAAAATATTTACATGTATTCAATCAAATAGAAATACTTTTCTCCCCTTGTCCCCTTTCCTTCCCCCTTATGGGTTGTTACCTCTTTCCCAGTGAAGACTGACACTCTCTTCTCTATTAACATTTATAATATCTAAAAGATGTTCTTGTCAATCTAGAGTATCATCTAGATTGACAGTTATCATCCAATCAATCATCCATTGCTCCTTGAGTTTATTCATTGGTTTAAAAAAGATTTATTGAGTAGCTACTTTATGTCCATCACTGTGTAAGAAACTGAAGATACAGTGATGGCCATGAGAAATACTATCCTTGGCTTCATGGTCCTTGAGATTTGCTGGGAAAGATATTTTAAACGATATTGACTTACATAATTAATTTATATCAATAGCGAGAAATTACAGTAAGTAAAATTAGAGGATTAGGCATGTATATAAATGGACTCTAAAACATCTGAAGGTCAATGATAGCTTCGCTGAGGAAGTTAAGATCTAAAAGATGAATTAGTCACTGAATGTAGTGGGAATAACACTGTAGACTGCCAAACACAAGGAAGAGCAAACTGAACACACTCGCGGAACAAGAAAATCTAGCTTCTTTAACTAGCTGTTAACAATCTTAATTTACAATTAAGGAAGCTGAGGCACAGAGGAGTCAAATATCTGCTCGTGCCACATGCCTAATAAATGGCAATGCAAAGATATAAGCCACGGCTTTCCACCTCCATGGTTCACAAGTTTACTACTATGCAATACACATGCCTCTCCTATAACTTCATAAGTTCTTATACTTTTCAAGTTACTTCCTTCCAACCAACCATTCTAACTGATATAGGTGTTATCGTTTTAGAAATCTTAGTTCTCAGCTTTACAAATATTTTAGGACTCTTGAATTCTCTATGTCTTTATTATCTGTCTTTTGCTTCACCAGATCTCCAGAATTACCAACTACAGCAGAAAACTACACTTGCTTTGGAACAAAAGATGTGTTCACGAAGGAAGGGAAATGGAATCAGAAATACTGTGGTTGTTTTTCATAGGACTTAGTTGACCCATCATGAAACCTCATTTGTTTATACAATCAGTTTTGATTTTTAGAATTATATTGCTGATGAATAGAGTTATGAAACAGCACGGTATATGCTGGAAAGTACAAGATATTCAGTGTTGATGAAGAATAATACTTAAAGCAAGGAATACTAAGAGATAAGGCAGGACAAAGATCATAGACTGCTTTGTATGACATTTAAAAAATGCCTGTTTTATTCTGAAGATATTTTGTACACAAGTTAAGACTTCAAGCATGGAAATGATAAGTTAATATTTGCATTTTTAGAAAGACTGCTTTGATTGTAGAATAAATAGCATATTAATTTGAAGCAGACAGGACATGGAGTTCTGTTAGAAGCCACTGCCATAGTCAAGGCGAATGATGATTAAAGCCTGTATTAGAGGAGGAGCAGTAATGATGATGGAGAGGTAATTCTGTAAGAAATATTTTAGAGGTAGAATCTGAAATATTTGACATTTTACTGGATCTGGGGAAGAGTGAAGAATCAAGTCTAATCCCAGGTAATGAGATCCAGTGACTCACTGACTGGAGGGACCTCCAACAGAGAAACAGCATACACAAAGAGGAACATACAATTATTGGGGAATAATTAAATCTCTTTAGTGTCTATACGTGATTCTCTATAATAAAATAGAATTTCAAATCGAAGGAGTTCGAGTCATTTCTGCAAAAGGTTATAAAAGGAGGCTATTGACTCACTATTGCTATACAGAGATAATGTTTTCAACTCTTTTCAAAGGCAAACCTGATTACTCTTGTTAAAATTAATTTTAACAACGTTCTTATAATTTTAGGGTTTCAACTATTACCATCACTTCACACCATTTGCATCAAATAACAAACCAGAAAGAAATGTGGATCCCTCAACTGGACTCCATTTCAAAGGAGAAAAGTTTTAAATGGAGAATTATAAATGCCAAAGTGCAAGCTACTTTTAAAATTTCAATGTTACCTTCCCTTTCAAGTTTATTTACCAAACAACAATTGAGCGACTATTATGCATTCGGGCCCCTGCCTGGTTCTGCAGAAATAATCAGTTGAATTGCTTCTGTCTTATCCAAGTGGACAGACTTACAAATCTACCTTCCCTTTGTTCCCTATCAAACTATTCCACCTCCTGATTCCTACAGTTAATATGTTGCTACTCTTCTACACTGATTAGAGATTTTCAGTTTTTATATCTTTTCATTATATGTTTAAAAATTTGATAATTTTAGCATAGATTCATGTTCTGCCTCATATCCTAAACCAGAAAAATATTAAGATCATGTCCATGACAATTATACATGCAGTATTTTGTATATTTACTTATTTGAAACACTTTTTCTTGTAAAATAATTATTTTCCTTATATATTGAAATATTATATTCTGTGTAATTGATTAATATTTATTTTAATTGCCACAACAATCTGATAATATGAGATGTTATTCCCGCTTCACAGATGAGAAAATCTGAAGCTCAGCGCGATCACAGAGCTGAGAACTTTCCATAATACTAATCCATCTGAAAGCACTATAAAATATGCTTACCTTTCTAAAATACCTTTGTATAGCATAATTAAATTTCTTGTGAGTCCTCTTTTCCCTGCACCTCACTCCTCATTATCTTTGTAGACTTCAAGGAACAGAAAATGTAACAGTCTTAAAAATTCCAATCAGGGACATATCTTTGGTTTTGCCAGCTTTCCCATGGAAACTGTGTTAAAGTTAATACTTAATGTTTCAGGTAAAAGGTATATTATTTTTACATTTTATTGATGTTGCATTTTGCCTACTTTGGCTGTTGCAAAAGTTTTTTTCCTTCCAAAAGATTATGAAAATAATGTTCTTCAAATTTACATTTTTCCACAGGGACTTGAAAGGCATTATTGCTAGAATTCATTACACCAAATGATTTATTGCTTTTCTTAGGAAAAAATGTAAGATTTGGAGATCAAATTGAGCATTTTCAAACCTTTGCAAAATTTGCATCCGACCTTCCTTCTGACCAAAAGGAAAAGAAATAAGAAAAAAAAAAAAGTAAAGTGAAAAAGGCATCCTTGATTCTGAAATGATCACATGTATGCAACTCTCAAAGCTGGTGCTTCTGTCTCCACAATTTCATTGCTGACTTTCTGAAACATAATGTGGCCAAGAGCTTCTGAAAGCAGCAGGGTTGGGTAAAAAATAGCAGATGATAAAATATGTGTCTTTAGTTAACCTCAAGGCATAATCCCACCAATTGAGTGTAAAAGAAGTCCAGATGCAGAAAGTAACTTTCGATTTATATTTAACACCACTTTCTTAGTTCATAGATGATGAAATTAAGACACAGAGCAATGGAATTATTTACTCAGATCTTTGTCACACTCCATGCAATGTACATCAATGAAACCTTACTGGTGCCTTTTGCATCAGACATCAATGTAAATTCTATGCTGGAGTTTGGCCGACGGAGATGGAGAATGAGATATTTTAAATTGTTCTTCAAAATAAAATAAATATACAATCAATCAACAATATTTATTGAGTATGTACTTTAACTGTCAGCAATATCAAGAAGTTGCCAACTATAGGAGCTCATGAAATAGATTTCTTGCAGTAGCATTCTTAACTCAGCTAGTGTTTAGAGTCAGCTTGCTTCCCTCCATTCTTTCTCTCCTACAGTGATAAAGGGTAGTATTGCAAACATCCTATCCAAAGGTCACATCATGTCAAAATCATGAATTTTATTTCAATCTCCAAAGGGGCTTTGTGTGGGTGTTTCAACATTCATTAATTGCATTTCAGCCATGTTGTAAAAATATTTTACCTTACCTGCATGTCTTTCACATACAGTTCCCCAAGGATGCTACAAATGAGCAACAGTCACTTTCAGGTTTCAGAACAGTCTGCTAGACTGACTAGTGGGGTTTGAAGTTCTCCGAATCCAGATGATATAAAATTCACTGGATTTCTGAGCAGGCAATCACAGTAAGGTTTTGAAACAGGATGATAATCATCATTGGAGTTGGACATGATAAAGGAAAGACGGAAGTAGGTGTTAGGGAAATGAGTTACCAAAAAACAGACTTGCATCTGTGCATGGAGTTTTAGCATTTCCGAAGTGGGAGGAAAATTAGCTGTCACTTACCTTAAATGACTTCCCACTACATGTGAAGAAATTGAGGCCAGGACAGGGCAATGGATGTATTCCACATCATGTAGCTAGGTAGAAGAGAAGCAGGAATTAGAATCTATTTATTCTGAGTTTATAATAATTATGGCTATATAAACATTGAATATGCTTCGTTGTGAGGTAACATTTTATAAAATATATCCTTGATTCATTTGTGATTATAATGAGTTTAATCTGCTTTCCTGAAATGTTGATAGTCATCACAAAATTAACCGAACACACTTCATATGAGAACTCTTTCATATATGAAGACATGCTTAGTATCTATTCATTCTTCCCTAACTGTTCTCTCCATTTTGCTCCCCATCTATCTTATACATCAAGTTCACTTCACCATTGTGATCTGATTTAAACAAAGCACAGTGAAAGTCTAACCTCCCTTTTCCCTCCTCCCTTAAAACTGGGATTTTCGTTTTGAGAGGAAAAAAAAAACCCTTCCATTTTAATTCACACTGAGATTACAATCAAATAAAACCTCTAAGAAATAGAAGCACAGAATTTTTGGATTGGAGTGAGGCAGTAACCATTATCTCATTTTGCTACACTTTTATGCTTGAATGTCCCCTACAATTCCCCCTTGAAGGGTCTTTCCCCTGCCTACATTTGAACAGTTTCAGTGACAGGCTAACATACTGCCACCAAAAAAGCTTGCTTCATGTGTAAAATAGCTCTACCTGTTAGCTCTTCCTTATTTTTTGCTGAAATCCTGTCCCTGTAGCAACCAAAAATTGGCCCTAGTTTGCATTCTTGGGGCCATATAGCCTCATGGCAATACTTCAAATATTTACAAGCAGCTGTCTTATTCTCTCTGAATCTTTTCTAGTCCAAGCAAAATATCCTATTTTCCTCAACTGATCTTATATAATAAGGTTTAGTCTCCCTTAACTCTCTTGATTACCTAATTCCTGTTCTCTGGAACAAACTCAATTTGTTTATATCTTATTTCAAGTACTGTATAAAGAATGAAAAAGGTTTCTACAGATGTATCTGGCCAGTGCCAAATATTCTACTTAATATACGGATAGCAATAGATCAAAACTTATTTTTTGATGACTGTTTACTTCTGATGATCCCTCTGAAACTTGCTGATGGCTAAATCTCTTATGTCTTTTTTCAGATGTGCTGCCACTGAGCTGCATCTCCTCACCCTGAATCTCTGCCATTAGAATGTCAGAGCCAAGTGTAAACATCTATCAACTTGCCTTACATTTCAATTTCTTTTTTGTTTTTTTAAACATCTTTATTTGAGTACACTTGCTTTACAAAGGTGTGTTACTTTCTGATTTATAACAAAGTGAATCAGTTAATACATATACATATGTTCCCATATCTCTTCCCTCTTATGTCTCCCTCCCTCCCACCCTCCCTATCCCACCCATCTAGGTGGTCACAAAGCACCAGCTGATCTCCCTGTGCTATGCGGCTGCTTCCCACTAGCTATCTATTTTATGTTTGGTAGTGTATATAAGTCCATGCCACTCTCTCACTTCATCCCAGCTTACACTTCCCCCTCCCCATGTCCTCAAGTCCACTCTCTACATCTGCATCTTTATTCCTGTCCTGCCCCTAGTATCTTCACCTTTTTTTTTTTTTAGATTCCATATATGTGTGTTAGCATAGGGTATTTGTTTTCCTCTTTCTGACTTACTTCACTCTGTATGACAGACTCTAGGTCCATCCACCTCACTACAAATAATTCAATTTTGTTTCTTTTTATGGCTGAGTAATATTCCATTGTATATATGTGCCACATCTTCTTTATCCATTCATCTGCCAATGGACACTTAGGTTGCTTCCATATCCTGGCTATTGTAAATAGAGCTGCAATGAACATTGTGGTACATGTCTCTTTTTGAATTATGGTTTTCTCAGGGTATATACCCAGTAGTGGGATTGCTGGGTCATGTGGTAGTTCTATTTGTAGTTTTTTACAGAACCTCCATACTGTTCTCCATAGTGGCTGTATCAATTTATATTCCCACCAACAGTGCAAGAGGGTTCCCTTTTCTCCACACACTCTCCAGCATTTATTGTTTCTACAGTTTTTGATAATGGCCACTCTGACCTGTGTGAGGTGATACCTCATTGTAGTTTTGATTTGCATTTCTCTAATGATTAGTGATGTTGAGCATCCTTTCATGTGTTTGTTGGAAATCTGTATATCTTCTTTGGAGAAATGTCTGTTTAGGTCTTCTGCCCATTTTTGGATTGGGTTGTTTGTTTTTTTGATATTGAGTTGCACAAGCTGCTTGTAAATTTTGGAGGTTAATCCTTTGTCAGTTGCTTCATTTGCAAATATTTTCTCCCATTCTGAGGGCTGTCTTATCATCTTGTTTATGGCTTCCTGTGCTGTGCAACAGCTTTTAAATTTCATTAGGTACCATTTGTTTATTTTTGTTTTTATTTCCATTTCTCTAGGAGGTGGGTCAAAAAGGATCTTGCTGTGATTTATGTCATAGAGTGTTCTGCCTATGTTTTCCTCTAAGAGTTTTATAGTGTCTGCCCTTACATTTAGGTCTTTAATTCATTTTGAGTTTACTTTTGTGTATGGTGTTACGGCGTGTTCTAAATTCATTCATTAACATTTAGATGTCCAGTTTTCCCAGCACCATTATTGAAGAGGCTGTCTTTTCTCCACTGTATATTCTTGCCTCCCTTATCAAAGATAAGGTGACCATATGTGCGTGGGTTTATCTGGGCTTTCTATCCTGTTCCATTGATCTACATTTCTGTTTTTGTGCAAGTACCATACTGTCTTGATTACTGTACCTTTGTAGTATAGTCTGAAGTCAGGGAGTCTGATTCCTCCAGCTTCATTTTTCTTTCTCAAGATTGCTTTGGCTAGTCGGGGTCTTTTGTGCTTCCATAAAAATTGTGAAATTTTTTGTTCTAGTTCTGTGAAAAATGCTGATAAGGAATGCATTGAATCTGTAGAATGCTTTGAGTAGTATAGTCATTTTCACAATGTTGATTCTTCCAATCCAAGAACATGGTATATCTCTCCACCTATTTGTATCATCTTTAATTTCTTTCATCAGCGTCTTATAATTTTCTGCATAAAGGGCTTTTGTCTCCTTAGGTAGGTTTATTCCTAGGTATTTTATTCTTTTTGTTGCAATGGTAAATGGGAGTATTTTCTTAATTTCACTTTCAGATTTTTCATCATTAGTGTATAGGAATGCAAGAAATTTCTGTGCATTAATTTTGTATCCTGATACTTTACCAAATTCATTGATTAGCTCTAGTGGTTTTCTGGTAGCATTTTTAGGATTCTCTACGTATGGTATCATGTCATCTGCAAACAGTGACAGCTTTACTTCTTCTTTTCCAATTTGGATTCCATTTATTTCTTTTTCTTCTCTGATTGCTGTGGCTAAAACTTCCAAAACTATGTTGAATAATAGTGGCGTGAGTGGGCAACCTTGTCTTGTTCCTGATCTTAGTGGAAATGGTTTCAGTTTTTCACCATTGAGGACAATGTTGGCTGTGGGTTTGTCATATATGGCCTTTATTATGTTGAGGAAACTGCCCTCTATGCCTACTTTCTGGAGGGTATTTATCATAAATGGGTGTTGAATTTTGCTGGAAGCTGTCTCTGCATCTATTGAAATGATCATATGGTTTTTCTCCTTCAATTTTTTAATATGGTGTATCACGTTGATTGATTTGCATATGTTGAAGAATCCTTGCATTCCTGGGATAAACCCCACTTGATTATGGTGTATGATCCTTTTAACGTGCTGTTGGATTCTGTTTGCTAGGAGTTTCTTGAGGATTTTTGCATCTATGTTCATCAGGGATATTGGTCTGTAGTTATCTTTTTTTGTGGCATCTTTGTCTGGTTTTGGTATCAGGGTGATGGTAGCCTCATGGAATGAGTTTGGGAGTGTTCTTCCCTCTGATATATTTTGGAAGAGTTCGAGAAGGATAGGTGTTAGCTCTTCTCTAAATGTTTGATAGAATTCGCCTGTGAAGTCATCTGGTCCTGGGCTTTTGTTTGTTGGAAGATTTTTAATCACCATTTCAATTTCAGTGCTTGTGACTGGTCTGTTCATATTTTCTATTTCTTCCTGGTTCAGTCTCAGAAGGTTGTGCATTTCTAAGAACTTGTCCATTTCTTCCAGGTTGTCCATTTTATTGGCATATAGTTGCTTGTAGTAATTTCTCATGATCCTTTGTATTTCTGCAGTGTCAGTTGCTTCTCCTTTTTCATTTCTAGTTCTATTGATTTGAGTCTTCTCTTTTTCTTGATGTGTCTGGCTAATGGTTTATCAATTTTGTTTATCTTCTCAAAGAACCAGCTTTTAGTTTTATTGATCTTTGCTATCATTTCCTTCATGTCTTTTTCATTTATTTCTGATCTCATCTTTATAATTTCTTTCCTTCTGCTAACTTTAGGGGGGTTTTGTTCTTCTTTTTCTAATTGCTTTAGCTGTATGGTTAGGTTGTTTATTTGAGATGGTCCTTGTTTCTTAAGGTAGGATTGTATTGCTATAAACTTCCCTCTTAGAACTGCTTTTGCAGCATCCCATTGGTTTTGGGTTGTCGTGTTTTCACTGTCATTTGTCTCTAGGTATTTTTTTATTTCCTCTTTGATTTCTTCAGTGATCTCTTGGTTATAAAGTACTGTATTGTTTAGCCTCCATGTGTTTGTATTTTTTACAATTTTTTTCCTGTAATTGATATCTAGTCTCATAGCATTGTGGTCAGAAAAGATACTTGATACGATTTCAATTTTCTTAAATTTACCAAGGCTTGATTTGTGACCCAAGATATGATCTACCCTGGAGAATGTTCCATGAGCACTTGAGAAGAATGTGTATTCTGTTGTTTTTGGTTGGAATGTCATAGAAATATTAATTAAGTCCATCTTGTTTAATGTAGCATTTAAAGCTTCTGTTTGCTTATTTATTTTCATTTTGCATGATCTGTTCATTGGTGAAAGTGGGGAAGTAAAGTCCTCTACTACGATTGTGTTACTGTCGATTTCCCCTTTTATGGTTGTTAGTATTTGCCTTATGTATTGAGGTGCTCTATGTGGGGTGCATAAATATTTACAATCATTATATCTTCTTCTTGGATCGATCCTTTGATGATTATAATGTGTCCTTCTTTGTCCCTTGTAATAGTCCTTGTTTTAAAGTCTATTTTGTCTGATATGAGAATTGCTACTCCTGCTTTCTTTTGATTTCCAATTGCATGGAATATCTTTTTCCATCCCCCCACTTTCAGTCTGTATGTGTCCCTAGGTCTGAAGTGGGTCTCTTCTAGACAGTATATATATGGGTCTTCTTTTTGTATCCATTCAGCCAGTCTATGTCTTTTGGTTGGAGCTTTTAATCCATTTACATGTAAGGTAATTATCGATATGTATATTCCTATTACCATTTTCTTAATTGTTTTGGATTTGTTATTGTAGGTGTTTTCCTTCTCTTGTGTTTCCTGCCTAGAGAAGTTCCTTTAGCATTTGTTGGAAAGCTGGTTTGGTGGTGCTGAATTCTCTTAGCTTTTGCTTGTATGCAAACATTTTAATTTCTCCATCAAATCTGAATGAAATCATTGCTGGGTAGAGTAATCTTGGTTGTAGGTTTTTCTCCTTCATCACTTTAAATACGTCCTGCCACTCCCTTCTGGCTTGCAGAGTTTCTGCTGAAAGATCAGCTGTTAACCTTATGGGGATTCCCTTGTGTGTTATTTGTTGTTTTTCCCTTGGTGCTTTTAATATTTTTTCTTTGTATTTAATTTTTGATTGTTTAATATCTGTCTTTGCGTGTTTCTCCTTGGATCTATTTCGTATAGGAGGGACTCTCTGTGCTTCCTGTACTTGATTAACTATTTCCTTTCCCATATTAGGGAAGTTTTCAACTATAATCTCTTCAAATATTTTCTTAGTCCCTTTCTTTTTCTCTTCTTCTGGGACCCTTATAATTCGAATGTTGGTGCGTTTAATGTTGTCCCAGAGGTCTTTGAGACTGTCCTCAATTCTTTTCATTCTTTTTTCTTTATGCTGCTCTGCAGTAGTTATTTCCACTATTTTGTCTTCCAGGTCACTTATCCGTTCTTCTGCCTCAGTTATTCTGCTATTGATCCCTTCTAGAGAATTTTTAATTTCATTTATTGTGTTGTCCATCACTGTTTGCTCTTTAGTTCTTCTAGGTCCTTGTTTAACATTTCTTGTATTTTGTCCTTTGTATTTCCAAGATTTTGGATCATCTGTAGTATCATAATTCTGAATTCTTTTTCAGGTAGACTGCCTATTTCCTCTTCATTTATTAGGTCTGGTGGGTTTTTACCTTGCTCCTTCATCTGCTGTGTGTTTTTCTGTCTTCTCATTTTGCTTAACTTACTGTGTTTGGGGTCTCCTTTTCACAGGCTGCAGGTTCGTAGTTTCCGTAGTTTTTGGTGTCTGTCCCCAGTGGCTAAGGTTGGTTCAGTGGGTTGTGTAGGCTTCCTGGTGGAGGGGACTAGTGCCTGTGTTCTGGTGGATGAGGCTGGATCTTGTTTTTCTGGTGGGCAGGTCCACGCCTGGTGGTGTGTTTTGGGTTGTCTTTGGGCTTTTTATGATTTTAGGCAGCCTCTGTGCTAATGGATGGGGTTGTGTTCCTATTTTGCTAGTTGTTTGGCATAGGGTGACCAGCAGTGTAGCTTTCTGGTCATTGAGTGGAGCTGGGTCTTGGCGTTGAGATGGAGATCTTTGGGAGATTTTCACCGCTTGATATTACGTGGAGTTGGGAGGTCCCTTGTGGACCAGTGTCCTGAACTTGGCTCTCCCACCTCAGAGGCACAGCCCTGATGCTGGTGAGGCCTCTCCTGAGGATTTTAAAGATCACAATTCGCTGCCCTCTAATTCTGGATTTCTGAATACTTTCTGTTCTTTATTATTCCTCTTTATAGTCACTGAGCGTAGGGTTAATGATTAGGAGAAATGGTCTGGTGACATCCAAATTGTGCTGCTACAGCTTTAGTTTTCTATCCATTCTGTTTTCTTTTAGGAAGTCTGAGGTCTTCTGCCAGCGTTCAGTAGGTGTTCTGTAGGAGTTGTTCCACATGCAGCTGTATTTCTGATGTAGTTGTGGGGAGCAAGGCAATCTCCATGTCTCACTCCTCCACCATCTTGAAGGTCTCTTCTAAAGAATTCAGTTCAGAATAGGCAATGTAGGTTTAGGAGCATGTGATCTCCCTATTGATAGCTGTAACCAGTAATTGAAGCCTTCTTCATTCTATACCATCTGTAGACTCCATGTGGTCCTCCAAACTCTGAAACTCCACACTCCAGAGGCCCTCTTTTTGACATCACATTTCACTTTCTTAAATTTGATCCTTGAGTTTTGCTATTTATGTTTTTTGAGGAGAGATTCTGATTTAGTTCTCAACATATTTATTATTTCCCGCACTTTGTTTTGTTACTAAGTAGTATGAACATGTTTTTGCTTAAACTGATAAAAAGACAGATTTTCCTTAACTTATGTTGCCAAATTTTTAAAAGATCATTAATATCAGTATCGATGTGTCAGAAAATGGGTACTTTTTTTACTCTCCATATGGGAGTGATAAATTAATTTGGAAACAAATGAGTGTAAATTTTTTAATATTCATACCATGAATAATGAAGGGAATTAAGAATGATAACGTAGGTGCATAATTATTGACCTGGAGGAATGTTCATAATATATGGAGAATGATAAAATCAATCCAAAAAATAAGGTAGCTTATGTCCCCTTTCAGCTAATATAAAAACAAAAGTGTCTCCTTTATATCTGTTTAGTTAAGTCAGTCACAGCCTTTGCCTTCTATTTCCCATTCTTCACTATTATCCAAAATTGTATAGCAGTTTTTAAAGTGTAGTTATAAATTACAATTATTTTATAACTTTGAGATGTAAATTATAATTAAAAACAAAATACTTGAGGAAAGTAAATGCTAAAAGATACTATTTTTGAGTTCAATATAATATTTTATAAAATACTCAAATTATTGAAACTGTGCACAAGGTATTATCAATATTGTTGAAGTACAGTAAGTAATAGCAAACCATAAACACTAAAAATTTTTAACTTGCCTAGTCTGACTATGGTTTTTTCTTATACCTGATATCAATAATATGGGAATCACACATCATTATTTTTCATAATTTTATATACAAATGATTGCTGCTATTCATGGAGTGTTTACTCCATGACATTTGTTGCAACTGAAAACCAAAAAATATCCAGAATTTCTGCCTTAGAAAAATATATATATACTTGGGTGTTATTATCTAATAAAAGAAAGCAAGCTAATTTATACAATCCACATGAGTGGTAACTTGTCTTGATGGAAAGCACTAGACTTAGAATTAACTGTGCTCAATTTTTGTCTTTTTTCCCATTTGTGACATCCTGGGAAAATTCCTGGACTTTGTACAAAATATTTAAGTTCCAAAATGAGCATGGTGCATTCATCTCTAGGCTTCTTATCTAAGGTTTCAATGACACTCTGTTTCAAGAGGAAAATGATAGGCACCTTAAACTCATAATTGGATAGTTATATCTACCATGGATTCATTAGGTAATAAAATATCAGTGATTTTTTATAAAATTTCAATTACTGTGTTGTCAAAAACTATAGGATAATGGTTAAGACTATGAGCTTTAGCATATGAAAGATCTGTTTAAAATTCTAAATCCACTGCTCCTTATGTGGCCAACTGTATTCATTAGACTGTAAGCCACAGGAAAGCAAGGACTATGTCTACATTCTTTACCACTGATTACCAGGGACTAGTACCATGCTTAGATAGTTGGATGCTCAACAAAAGGAAAAATGAGGAATAAATGAATTTAACTCTCTAAATCAAATGTGGCTAATAATACCTACATCATAAGTTTGTTGTGAGAATGGGATTAGTTAATATATGGAAAGTATTTTGGGTTTTTTTTTTTTTTTTTTTTTTTTTTTTTTTTGCGGTACGCAGGCCTCTCACTGCCGTGGTCTCCCCCGCCATGGAGCACAGGCTCCGGATGTGCAGGCCCAGTGGCCATGGCTTATGGCCTCAGCCGCTCCATGGCACACGGGATCCTCCCGGACCGGGGCATGAACCCGCATCCCCTGCATCGGCAGGCGGACCCTCAACCACCGCGCCACCAGGGAAGCCCATGGAAAGGTTTTAATACAGTTCTTGGCAAATATTACAATTAAATAAATAGGAAGTATTTGCATTATAAACATGCAACTCATGATAATTACTGCATTATCCAGAATTCTCAGACAAATCTAAGAAAGGACTCTTTGAAAAAGATTATGAGAATGTTTTACCACTTACATATATCATGTAAATGTGTGGTCTCTAAATTATTGACATATTTTTCTTCTTTCATTTCTCAACATCAGGATCATAGAATTATGAGAATACACACCTTGGATTGCTAAATACCACTGCTTATTTCTGAGACTCTACCCTCATTTATGCAGTCCAACTGGAGTCTGACTTTTATATTTCCACATTTCATTTGGGTGATAACTGCATGAGTGCACACACCTACTGTGTCTTTGCATTATTGTCAATTGAGACTTTCCTCTGATGGCAAATTGCCTGCAGTTCTTTCTCTTCTTGAAAGAAAAAAACCTCACAACACAAAACCAAAAATGCTACCCACAGACGCTCATCATTATTTTCTCTCTTCCAGAGAACCAGCAAGTACAAAGAAAATCTCTTTACCCTCAACCTCAGGTAGTTTAGCATCGACCTTGGATGATTAGAGACATAATTACTCTCTTCTCTAATTTGAAAAGGATCCAAATAAATGTTTTATATCAACAGATACCCAACCAAAATAACACTCCCTTTTAATTTTTATGAATATCATGGTAGGTACGAGTGTAATTGTAGCATCTTCCCAATGACAATGAAATCAACTTGATAAAGAGATGTTGCTGTTGCTATTACTGTTCTTTGTTCACTAGAAATGAGTACAGTATACCAGTATGGTCTAACTTATATTTATATATAAATTAATTTGAATCATAGAATATTAGAAGGGAAGAGGACTACAGTCCAGCACCTTGTCTTGGACTGGGTTCCCCAGAAGAAGAAACCTAACTGAGGATTTGCAGCAAGTGATGTATTAAGGAAGCACCCTTAGCCAGATTGGTAAGAAAACAGAAGAAGCAGGACAGGGAAGAAGTCAAGAAAGGGTGTGATTTCAGGCAAAGTTCTAGCCTCAGCCTGATCATGAAGGGGAGCTCTGGAGGGTAAATAACACCTCAGAGTCTATTCCAACCAGCAACAGAGGGGCTAAGCCTTCACACTCCTGCATGAAGCAGTCTTTTGCTAAGTGCTGCTGCAGTGGCACGTAAATTATCATGTACTTTTTGGCTGCTTGCATTTTCCAGTGAATTGTGTCCTATTTTATGAAGAGCAGCAGAGATGCAAGTCATTAGAAGTTAAAGAACATGGACATTGGGGAAAGACCATACAGAAACAGTAAAAGGACCCAAGGGGAACATTGAGTGTCTATTACATGGGGTGAGGAAACCTGGGTTCTGAGATACTTATGTAAAATGGTCAAAGACACATAGCTAATTAGTGATGGAATCTGTCTCTTGATTCATAATCCAAGAGATCTTGTGCTAGTTTAAGGCAAGTACCAGTATATCAACACTTAATAATTCCAATTAATTTAAATAAAGGAAGATTTGTTAGTTTATGACTTGTACTGCAATTCCCCCATATGGCAATGGCAGTTTAAAAATTATTGTTGTGGGCCCTTCTACTACCAAAGATATTTACAGCTGTAATTCCCTGTGACTTTTAAAAACTCAGTTGAGCAGATGTTCAATCTGTGTTTTAGGGGATAAGTTTTTCATTAAAAAAAGCCTTCTAGAGAAAACGAAAAAATTTTTATGAATTATCTGACAAATCAGAAGATTTGCTGTTTGCCAAGTCCATAAACAAAACTTATAGATCTATTCCAACTTTAACACAATACTTACAATTTCCCTAATATTCATATTTGTGTTAGCTCATTTTTACTCAGCATCCTGCAAATGTAAATTTGTTGCACATATTTATGTCATTTAAGACTGTTTTGAATGAAACTTGATAGGTCTTTAGCATCTGGGAAGGGAATTTGTATTAAAGTCTTCAATTTGGACTTACACTAGATATACTGAATGAACACCTGCCCAGTGTTTGTGGTTTGCAAAGGATAATAATAAAATTGGTAGCGATACAATCATTGTTTCAACTTTCCTTAAAAATATTTTTATTAAAAATTTTATTAAAAATTAAAAAAACCTAAATTAAGCAATCAGGGAGAAAACAGGGAAGAGAATTACAGAGACATGTTAAAAGATTAAAAGATGCTTAAAAAGTTATCTCCTCACTTCATGCACAGATTTTCATTGCTTGTATAGTCAAAGAAAAAATAGACAGATACCCTGATAAGTAACAAACTATTTCCTTACTGTTTGTTTATGAAGACAAAAAATAGTGAGAATCCCTCTGCTATGAGGACAGATCATATGACAGGATGGATGGTTATCTCTTCAGGAGGGTGAAAGTTGGTTTGAAAATTGGTAATATAAATTATTATAATAGCATAAAAGAACACAAGAAGTCTTCTCAAGTTTACATTGTTATGTTTTGCCTGTGGCTTATGAAAGCAATTGAAATGAAATGTGAAAGATATAAAGATTATGGTTAACACCTGGCATGGTACTTTTGCATAGTAGGCATTTAAACTAGTATATGAATCTGCAAATGTTTTCCTTTTAAAAATACAAATGCAAAGTCAATTCTTGATAATATATAAAAAATATTATTTTCAGATTGTTTTCCAATGATGTTGTGCTTTGATTTTTCTGACTCTTACTTAGCTTGGTATTTTTCCCTCTTTCAATCTTCCTATCCAGCAGTGGACCTTAGAAACCCAAATACTTAATTAGCTATCTCTCATCCTATCTAGCCCATGAAAGATATGATCTAGGCAAACCTGTCTCCATTTTCATAAAAGAATTGTTTCTGCTTTAATTTTGCATTGCTTTAATTTCATATTTTATGGCTTAAAGCTCTTCAGCTAATAGATTATTTCAACTGCATATGTTTATTTTATACTTACATGTATACTGGGATTCATAAAGCTGATGGCTTTCAGGGACAATTTTCACATTACCTTAAAATCCTTCTGTGTTGTGATAATGATTGTAATTATCACTCAACACCTAATAAAATGGAATTCTTCTGCAGTTACATTCATCTTGAAATTCTAAGTCCCTTCTAACAACTGCTGAAGTCTGTCACAGCCCAGGAATTAACACAGAAGAATTTTTTGCATGTATTTCCCAGAACAACTCCAACCTAACACTTTCATTTGGAGATAAGAGAGTTCGCTTAGTTGTTATACTAATTAAGGAAGAATCCCAACAGCTCCGTGAGGAGGAGGTGTTGGCAAAGTACAAGGATATAGGGACTTTTACTCTCACATAATGAACTCAAAAACACAAACTTGGGAAATAAGAATATAAATACCAAGAAGAAACTTTGAAAGATTTTACATGTGTGACATGCTGTGGAGTAGACTATTATTCTATGATGGAACTACAGGAGCAGTGCCTGAGAAGAGAAGTAAATGAGAACTTAATCAAAGAGCAGGAAAGAAGAAAGAACCAGCATTTGTTTTTTCATCTGCCTCCTTGCTGTGAATAACCTCCAACTGTTTCTTCGTGGAAAACCAAGGAAGGAAAGAAACTAATATTTGTTTGAACACATACTATGTACTAAGCATGTATATATATATATATATATATATATATATATATATATATATATTCTTTATAGAGGGTCATTTTTACAGAACTTTTTGAGATAAGTAATATAAACATTCAAATGAAGAAAAAGGTGAGTAACGGCTATTTAGTGCCTGAACTAGGATTTATTTCAAGTCAGGGCAGGTGCCATCAGGTCAGACTGCCTCTCAATGATGGAATAAGCCATTGTTATAACCTAGTGATATTCAAAAGTCACAGAGTGAGGACTTCTAGTTTTCAATCTGACATGTAAAGAAGTTGGAAGTCATTACTCCATTCCCCATAACAAGGGAAAAAAAAACCAAATGAACTAAAAATCAACTACTCTTCTTAGATCCATTGAAGCATTATGGTTACAGGGCACACTGCTGCCCCCAAAACTGGAGAGACAAGGAGATACAGAGCAACACAGTTTACCAGGAATAGAAGCCCAAGAACAAAGTCCTGCCACTGGAACCAGTACCAGTAGGAATACTTTAACTATAATTACATTGACTGAAGGTTCAGTGTGGACTAGCTTGAGAGTTAAAAATGTGGGGTTCAGTCTTGGGGGACACCACATTTTTGTAAGTTTTACCTCCAAGAGCTCCATAAGGTTCTCATTATGAAGACAGGAGAAAAATTCCATTGCTCTTCTGGCAGGGAGAGAAGAAAAATAACCATTTTGAAATATTCCCAGAGTTTTATGTTATCTTTAACAACTCCTGTCCTCAAGAAAAACTACATTACCAAGACTAACACACTTGGGTTTTACCAAAGCCTAGTTAACATGGAAGAAGTGAAATACCCAACTCCATCCCCTTTTAGCCTTCCTGTCTCACCTATGGGCAGGGAGTACTGAGAAGCACTTGTGAAGGTCATAGCCCAGGGATATCCCTGACTAAAAGACTGAGATTTAATCATGGGGTTATAGAATAGTTCCCCTCCCCCCATACCTAACCATAAGCTCCTTTATAGTAACAGAAAGTGACAGCTGAAAAACCACAATCCTTAGACCTTATTTAATAAAGAGGCTCTAGGGAAACTTAAAGACAACAGAGGAGACAAAAACAAGAACACTAAGGACATTTTATTCTCTGACACCCAGGTATAGTAAACAGTAAACACAGTCTATTTCTAGCCAGATAAATATAAAACCTCACATTAAAGGCCTATTTTCCCCAGCTCCTTTCATCTGGTACATCATGAATAACTTTCAACAAAAAATTACAAGGCATGCCAAAAGGCAAAAAATAGTCTGAAGAGATAATGCATGCATCAGGTCCAAGATATGGTTGAGAATTTGGAATTATCAGAATTTGATTTTTTTTAAATTATGATTAAATTCTAAGGATTTCATGAAAAAAATGTATAACATACAAGAACAGATAAGTAATGTAAGCAGAGGGATGGACACTCTAAAAAGAATCAAAACAAAATCTTGGGGAAAAAAAGTATGTTTTGATGAGTTTATCAGTAGACTGGACATAGCTAAGGAAAGAATCAGTGACCTGAAGAGACATTAATAGAAACTTTCCAAACTAAAAAGCAAAGAGAAATGGAAATTTTTTAAAAACTGAAAAAAAACAAAAACAAAAACTGGAACAAAATATATAAGATCTGTGGTACAATTACCAAAGCTGTATTGAACATGAAATGGACATACCAGAAGAAGAAGAAATAGAAAAAGAAACAGAAGAAATATTGTACTATTGGCTGAGTAGTTCTAAAATTACTGACAGACACAAAACTACAGATCCAGGATACTCAAAAAATTCCAAGCTAGATAAATAAAAACAAAATTTACACTTACATGTATTATATTCAAACTTCAGAAAATCAAAGAGACAAAGAGAAAAACCTTGAAAAGAAGACACTTTTTTTTTGGGGGGGGGGTGCACCTTACCTATACAGGAACAGAATAAGAGCCATACCAGACTTTTTTAAGATACCATGGAAGCAAGAGGAGAGTAGGGTAAGATATTTAAAGTTCTAAAAGATTAAAAAACAAAAACAAAAAAATTAGAATTACATATCCAGCAAAATCATCCTTCAAAAGTGTAGGAGAAATACTTTGTCAGACAAACAAAAATTAAGGAAATTTGTAACCAGTAGACCTGATTTGCAAGAAATGATAAAAGAAGTTCTTCAGAGAGAAGGAGAATTTTATAGATCAGACCTACATTAAAAAAAGAAGAGCATTAGAGAAGGAATAAATATATAATAAAATACTTTATGTTTTGTATTCTTAATTGATATAATAGGTAACAGTTTGTTTGAAAGAATAATAGCAAAAATGTACCAGGTGATTATAGCTTATGGCTAAGTGAAATGAAAGACAGCAATGTGATGAAGGATGAGAAGGAGGAAGTGGGAATACTCTGTAACAAGGTATCCACACTTTCACTGAAGCAGTACAGTATCATCTGAAAGTATAAATAGGTTAGTAGTAAAAGTATGTTCCAACTTCAGGCAACTATTAAAAAAATTAAAAGTCAGAGTAAGTGTGAAAGAGTCTGCTTCTTTGTCCCTCCATCAACATTGTCTAACTCACTTTTCTGTGTCCAGACTTAGTGACCAGGTCTCCCAGACTTAGTTCCAGCTTCTTGGTGGGAAAGACATATATTGCGATTTTCAATGACTTCAAAAAACTGAAAAGAAATCTGAATTCTGAAATTTCAAAAATGAAATACACTCTTTACTTAAGCTTAATCAGAGTGGAAAACAAAAAGGATTTAAAAAAAAAAAAAAGTGGCTTCCCTGGTGGCGCAGTGGTTGAGAGTCCTCCTGTCGATGCAGGGGACACAGGTTTGTGCCCCGGTCTGGGAGGATCCCACATGCCGCAGAGCGGCTGGGCCCGTGAGCCATGGCCACTGGGCCTGTGCGTCTGGAGCCTGTGCTCCGCAACGGGAAAGGCCACAACAGTGAGAGGCCCACGTACCGCAAAAAAAAACAAAACGAAAACAACAGCATATGATATGAGATCATATATCACAAAGTGTTCAAAAAAATCCTCTGCTTAGAACAGACTATTCTGAAATGTGAATATGCAACCTAGAGGTTTTTGATCACAGATGAAGCATGCTGATAATCAAAAGTCCATGCCTGTCTGCCATTTTCAATAGTAATAGCTACAAAACAATCAGTGAGATGAAAGGAATGGCTACCTCAGCTGATGAAGAAATGAGCACGTTTTTACATAAAGTTCCCTTGTCTTTTTATGCTTATTCTTTTATCATTTAAGTCATACCCATGAGCTTCAAAGCAAATTTATGAAAAACTAAACAGAAAATGCAAACTGTAAATTGGTTAAAAGCAGCAACAATAGCAACAAAAAAAATCTACCCATTTCAGAGGAACGTGGCTATAAAATACAGAAAAAATATAGTTATGCACTTCAAGAAAATATATGATTATGATTTATTTCTCTTTCTAGCCAAACCAAATACGAGTTGGACAGATTCACACACATTAGGCTATTGGTATTGAAATGAATATTTCAATGATCACTTCCTCCAATCCCTAATCAGAAATCCAATCTGTTCTTTTAGAAAAAGATCCTGGCTTAAAATTTTTTAATCTCTGCAAAACTGTTTTATACTCACATTTTTTCCTTTAACAGCTCCATCCTCTTACCTCTTAACTGCTAAAGTTTTATGTGTATTTATGTAAGGCATGGAGTGCATTATGCACTATGCATCCTGCTGTTAGCTTCAGGGCAACAGGGCAGTGCTCCACGAATACAAGGGCGTCTATTGAAACTTTATGGATGATTCTGCATCTTTCCTGAAAATTAGTAATGATTTTTCAAGTTAAAGAAAAAAAAAAAAGATCCTGATGTGAGGAGAGAAAACATTATGAAAGGGAGACAAAAGTAAAAATGTTTCCCCTAGGCCTTCTGTTCCAAAATACATCACCAATAGAGAAAAGACAGCTTCTTCAATAATGGTGCTGGGAAAACTGGACAGCTACATGTAAAAGAAAGAAATTAGAACACTCCCTAACACCACACACAAAAATAAACTCAAAATGAATTAAAGACCTAAATGTAAGGCCAGACACTATAAAACTCTTAGAAGAAAACATAGGAAGAACATTCTATGACATAAATCACAGCAAGATCCTTTTTGACCCACCTCCTAGAGAAATGGAAATAAAAACGAAAGAGACTTAATGAAACTTAAAAGCTTTTGGACAGCAAAGGAAGCCATAAACAAGATGAAAAGACAACCCTCAGAATGGGAGAAAATATTTGCAAATGAAGCAACTAACAAAGGATTAATCTCCAAAATTTACAAGCAGCTCATGCAACTCAATATCAAAAAAACAAACAACCCAATCCAAAAATGGGCAGAAGACCTAAATAGACACTTCTCCAAAGAAGGTATACAGATTTCCAACAAACACATGAAAGGATGCTCAACATCACTAGTCATTAGAGAAATGCAAATCAAAACTACAATGAGGTATCACCTCACACCATTCAGAATGGCCATTATCAAAAACTGTAGAAACAATAAATGCTGGAGAGTGTGTGGAGAAAAGGGAACCCTCTTGCACTGTTGGTGGGAATGTAAATTGATACAGCCACTATGGAGAACAGTATGGAGGTTCCTTAAAAAACTAAAAATAGAACTACCATATGAGCCAGCAATCCCACTACTGGGCATATACTCTGAGAAAACCATAATTCAAAAAGAGACATGTACCACAATGTTCATTGCAGCTCTATTTACAATAGCCAGGACATGGAAGCAACCTAAGTGTCCATTGGCAGATGAATGGATAAAGAAGATGTGGCACATATATACAATGGAATATTACTCAGCCATAAAAAGAAACAAAATTGATTTGTAGTGAGGTGGATGGACCTAGAGTCTGTCATACAGAGTGAAGTAAGTCAGAAAGAGGAAAACAAATACCATATGCTAACACACATATATGGAATCTAAAAAAAAAAAAAAAAAAAAGTGAAGAATCTAGGGGCAGGACAGGAATAAAGACGCAGACATAGAGAATGGACTTGAGGACATTGGGAGGGGGAAGGGTAAGCTGGGACGAAGTGAGAGAGTGGAATGGACATATATACACTACCAAATGTAAAATAGATAGCTAGTGGGAAGCAGCCACATGGCACAGGGAGATCAGCTTGGTGCTTTGTGACCACCTAGAGGGGTTGGATAGGGAGGGTGGGAGGGAGACACAAGAGGGAGGACATATGGGGATAAATGTATACATATAGCTGATTCACTTTGTTACAAAGCAGAAACTAACACACCATTGTAAAGCAATTATACCCCAATAAAGATGTAAAAAAACAAAACAAAATACATCACCATTTAGTTTATCTTGAACTTCAGATTTTATTGCAGTCAGGTTCCAGTGTATCATTTCTCTGGGCCCACCTAGTAAACTTCAGATGGCCCACCATTGCTAATATCTGCTCTGGTGTGAGCTACTATAACCTCTTCTGCTAAAGCCTCTTAATCTGGTTCCCCTGCTTCTCTCCTACCTCATAGTCTATCACAGCTGACAGAGCAATTCTTATTAATATGCAAGTCAGACCTCTGACAGGGCCCTCCACAGCTCCCTGCTTTAGCATCCAACAACAACCTTCTAAAAGCCTACAAGTTCTTCCAGGATCCTCACCCTCCTCCCCACCCCTTTCCTCTTCCTCTTGCTTCTCCTCACTCACTCTGCTCCAGCGCTCTAGGCTTTGCTGTTTCCAGAGCAACCTGGGCACATTTCTGTCTCAGGACCTTTGCACTGGTTGTTCCTTCTGCCAGGAAAGCTCTTTACCCATATATTCCGGTGTGGCAAATTTCCCCCCCTCTTTTTTGGTATTTGCTCCTGTGAAACCCAATTTGAATACTTTATTTAAAGTAACCACTCTACCTCCACATTTATGCTTTTAATCCCCCACACTCTGATCTTATTTTCTTTGGGTATTTATTTTATTTGTCTGTTTCCTATTAATCTGTGTCTCCCAGCTATAATGTAAGATCCACAAGGGCAGGCACCTTGGGATTCTGTTAGCTGATATCCCCAGTACCTAGAACACTGCCAAGAACACGTTTGGTGCATAAAGTACTTGTCAGATCAACATGCTGATCCTCAACACCTTCCCCACCACCGACACCCTAGCACCACTCTTCCTGAACATTCAATCTTTTGCCAAACACACAGTCTCACAGATGATGAAAAAGTCTTTTTAATCCTTACTGCATGCCAAATTTCAGAAAAATTGCAACTATTTGGTTGATGACCATAATAACAAATAATGCAAGCAATGTATTTAATTCTTTTTTCAAATGAACAACAGAGCATAATAGAAAATACTCACAATTTATATTTCTACCCATTCCATTTCTTCTGATAAGAACCAGAGATCAACAACACTTTAAAATACTAGAATCCATCATTAATTGAGGCCAAGAAACTAGGTCTTTGAAGAACATGAATCAAATAGAATGGTGCTGGCACATTTTGTTCTACCATATATTTGAGCTTTCTGTTAATACTAATAATACCTGACATTTCTTTGATTCTGAAAGAACTGTGGCATTGAGCCATCTAGTCTTGCACAAGGCAAAAGTTTCTTTTCGCTGTCATCAATTATCAGAGACCCGTCAGTTTGGGAACACTGGACGACAGACTTGCAACCTTTTGCTTCTTCTGGGTATGTCAGTTTTATTTCCATATATTATGATTTTCTAATTTTCATTTGTATACATATTGGAGATGTTGTGTTTGATGTGATGTGCAGAATACCAAATTCTAACTCATTACTCACTTGGGAACCTAAAAGCATTGATATAAATAACAGTGGGACTTCCCGGAATCATTCTTGAATCTCTTGGTAATGTGTTGCTTGGTCCATCCACCTTCCATGTCTCATGTATTTGAGATAGCAACTCACGTTAAGAAATATAAATTGCAGTTTCGCTCAGCCTATAAATTCTAGATTTTCCTCCCCAACAAAAAGCACACTGTCTATATATACTCTTTAGAAAGCAGGAAGTCATTCTTAGCCTACTTCTGACTGACACTAGACTTGCAGCAGGCAAATCACTTGGTAAACCTCCTCTAGCAAATAATATGGCATTGTTGGAGAGTGAATGAGTTTGTCATGTATCCTTTTAGTTGTCAACTTTGGCATAATCATATCTTGCACGCTTTATTCTGTTCCAAAGATTTTCCCACATATTATCTTTTTGTAGCTGTATAAGCCCTGGAAAAAGATAGGATGTTTCTTATTCCCCAAATGTTACATGAAAAGAAACTAAGACCCAAAAAGGTCAAATGACTTCCCTCAGGTCAAACATTGAGGGAATTTTGCATTGCATGTTAGGAAAGCATCCCTGATGCCCTGATCCCTTTCAGTCTTATTTTAAAAATATTACTCTATATGTTAACCAGTATACATGCAGAGTCATTTATACGATAAAACATGAACTCACTAAGAAATCTGAAATGTCCTCTATGCTTCCATCTACCTTTGTTTAATCTCATCTCTTACACATCTCCACTGATACTTCTGGTTATCTCCAAAAAGGTTTTCATGTGTGTCCACAAACAAGCCTGTATCCACTCAGGATGTGGATCTTCTGCTAGTCTGTACTGGGAGCCCCATGTGTGCTCAGCTAATGTTTCTCTAGGTGACAATTGTCCTCCCAAGCCTGCTATCTCCCAAAGCCAGGCTGACATCCTGCTGCTTCCCTTTGGTCCTCATAAGACATTTTCTGCAGAAATGGGAATAATGGCCCCTTCTCCATGGGGCCTCTGACCTAATCCATATCAGATTGGGAACCGAAGCCTCCTTATTTGTTTTCTCTTCTCAGTCTCCCTTTTCTCTTACTCTAAACATATGAAAAGATGCTCAACATTACTAATCATTAGGAAGATGCAAAGCAAAACCACAATGAGATATCACCTCACACACTGGCATGGCTATTATGAAAACAAAAGGTGCTGGTCAGAATGTGAAGAAATTGAAACCCCATGCATCTCTGGTGGGAATCTAAAATGGTGTAGCCACTGCGGGAAAAAAAAGTTGTTCCTCCAAAACTATACATAGAATTATCATTTGATCGAGTAATTCCACTTCTGAGTACAAATAAAAACAGAATTGAAAGCAGAGACTTGAACAGGTATCTGTATGTCAATACTAGCATTATTCACAAAAGCCAAAAGTAGAAACAACCTTAAAGTTTATCAGTGAATGAACAGATAAACAAAATGTGGTATATCCATACAATGGAATATTTTTTAACCTTAAAAAAATCATGAAATTCTGATCTGTGCTACAACATGGAAGAATCTTAAAGACATTATGCTAAGTGAAATAAGCCAAACACAAAAAGACAAATAGCATCTGATTCCACTTGTATGAGGTACCTAGAGCTGTAGAATTCAGAGAGACAGAAAGTAGAATAGTGGTTACCAGGGGTGGTGGGAGTGGGGTGGTAAATGGGGAGTTGTAGTGTTTAACGGGTACAGAATTTGAGTTCTGGAAGATGAAAAAAGTTCTGGTCAACATGGTAGATTTTATGTTATGTGTATTTTACCAAAATTAAAAACTTTTAAAAAAGAGTTCATGTCTGATTGTCATCCATTGTATAATGCACTTTAGTTTCCATTTGTTCAAAATTCTTTAACAGGGCCCACAAAGTCCTACACCATCAAGCCTGTCTCATCCTGTGCCCATTTAAGCTTACCTCAGTGCCCCAGTCAAAGGGATCCTGTGCAGTTACCAGAACATACCTTAGGTTTTCCATGGCCTTTCTATATGTTCTACCTTCTAGGTGAATTATTCAACACCATTTAACTTTTGTAATTTTACTAGACAAACAATACACACAAATGTTTTGTGCTTTGAAAATGTATAAAATCTATGTGATATTAATAAATACATATTTGCAACTTGTTTTTCATACTCTACCTTAATGTTTTTTTACCTTTATCCACGGTAAAGACATTTTATTCATTTTAATATATAGCATGTGATTGCAGTACTACACTAGAGTTAATTTGTCTATCTCCATACTGAGGGAGATTCATTTCTTTTTCCTTCAATAACTTATTCCTGTTTCCAGTTGAATTTCTGAAAGAGTTTATTTAGAGTACTATAGGTAGAAACAAAATTGATGGATATTAGAATATGAAATATGAGCATCTTCAACTTTATTATTTTACCAAATTGAATTTTATGGTAGTTACCATTTACAGTCTCTTAAGGAACATGTAAAAATGTTTATTTTCCTGCATCTTTACCAGCAACTAGCATTATAGATTTTAAAAGCTTTTTTTCCATTCTAAAAGATGAGAAATTATATATTATTGTTGTTTCAATTTACATTTCACTGGTTAACAGTGCCAGTGAGGTGAGGATATTTTAATATGCATATTTGCCTTTTGGATTCTTCTTATGTAAATGGATTGTTCAAAACCTTGCTCCACTTTACATTTGTGTCATTTGTCCTTATTAAGTTTTAGGAGTTCTTTGTATATTCTGATTAAAAGTTTTTTCTTGCTTACGTGTGTAAATATCTTGGTAAGTCTGTCACTTGTATTTCTACTGTGTTTACGATACTTTTTCCTGTAAATAGTTTTAAAAGTTTAATCTAACCACATTTGTACATATTTGTACATATCTATAGTTTGTGTTTATTGGGTCTTATTTAATAAATCTTTCTCTGTGCTAAGTTCATAATGATTTTTTTTCCTATATTTGTGTAAGAATGTGTAAAATTTGAGTATTTTGTACAGAGTGAGGTAGGGATCTATTTTTTTTTCAATATGAGTATCCAGTTGTCACGATACTATTTTTAAGTGGCCCATAAGTATCTTCTAGTGTGATAAGCTTTGTACTTAATTAATTGGTTCCCAAATATATGTGGGCTCCCTATTGCATTTCTTTGGTTTGTTTATCTAGTGCTACAACATATCACAGTGTACTTTAAATAGGTATTTGGTAAACACTTCCCCACCTAAGAAGGTCTTAAAGCAGCCCAGCATATCTATATCTTAGCCTCCTAAACTCAGTCAATTCTCTATCTTTCAGTATAGAAAAAGGAAAAAGTCAGATAGGACATTACCTAAGTAAATAGCCTTGGATAGTAAGTACTCATAAGACCTGAGGAAAAGTAATAGCAGATACTCAAGTGTCAGATTTAAACAAGTTTCTTAGCTAGAAGGTCTTCAGTTACTTCCATTTCTGATAGTATATGGACCTTCATCTCATAGTAATCCTGCAAGAAAATCACTTGAGTATCTAGAAGGAAAGATATTGACCAAAGATAGGTAAAAGATACTGTAAGCATAAATTATAAATTACCAGAGACCCTGTGTTTTTTCTTCTTTAAAGAAAATGCCATAATATTTGTGAACTACATTGATTATAAGGATTTTTATAAGCAGTGACCTCATTTCCCCTTATAAACCAGATACCTGGATAAAAGTCTCAGAAACAGGAAAATCATGTATTTTTAGAAGAAATTACTACTATATTTATTTTCATGGATCTTTGAGGTCACCAATGAGGAGAGAAGATTCTGATACAGATGTCAAGGTATTAGCGTTAATGGGCAGGAAGGAGACAGTGTCCCACTATTTTCCCAAGTCAGACTCTTAGATGGTGCTGTAACACAGTGGACCTCAACCTTTGGTGTGTGTAAAGGTAACCTCAGAACTCTGTCGAGGTGTTGTTGATGTATGCATTGGACAGAGCAGGCAGACTAAACGGCAATTTGTATCTCTTTCTTCTGCCACTCTTCCCCATGACAACCACAATCACTGTGGACTCCCAAATGTACACATTCACAAACACCCACTATACCCAGACATGCTTCTTGGTCCAAAGATTTGGAGCCAAGTTTTCTCCCAAATAGAGTTCTGTAGCTTTGGGATTCCCTTGCTGAAGGGGCAGTGTGAAGTCAATGTGCAAGCCAGTGGTTGCTTATCTATAGAATATATTACTGTTTAAGGCTTCTTGTCCATGGCCAACTGACTTAACACATACAGATCTCTCTGTATAGAGGTGTTCTTATCATCTTCATAATCATAAAAGAGTATGTCATTCTCCTGATTAAAATCACTCATTTATTTTAGATTAACTTATTAGGTTAACTATTAGGTTAACTAAAATAGGTTAACTATTTTACGTTAACTTAAGTCATTTCATGCTGAGAGCAAAGAATTTTACCTTTGTTCTTCGGACTTTCATGTGTGGTCTTTTCTGTGGCAATTTAATCTCGCTTTACCCTTACAGCATGGTCTGTCACTGTCTATAGCTCTTCACACGTAAAGCATCTTAAAGCACAATTTTTATTTCTGCACATCTTATATATCAATAGGTGTATTTTATTTTTGTAAAGATAATACAGCTACATAGTAAATATCAACTAGAATTGGGGATCTTATCCAGGAATGTAATATCTTCCCATCTCATCCCTTAAGAGGCAACCCCTTTTATTCTTATTTATTTTTAGTTCTTCTGGCAGGTACCCCTATAATCCACAGTCATATGCTTTCACTTCTATTTCTTGATTTTCTCAATTTTGGATCATATTTGTTACCCTCATGATGTGAAAAAAGATTTACCTTCACTGATGCTTTCACTCATCCCACTATTCTCTTCCCAATGTTTAATTTTTGTATGTTATTTTAAATACAGATTATCAATTGCCATGTCCTTGGGTACTCTAGCTTTAAATGCCCTTTCACCTTTATATATGGAATTAAGGGCCTAAAATTATGCTATAAATTTGTTTGCAAGATATTCATGAAGGGATTTTTAAAAATATTTAATCATTGTCTCATTTTGGGGAGTAACTGTATATTTACCCTCCTTTATATCAGGTTAAGCATCTATATTTTTTTTTTCCAAGAAACGTCTATCTTAGAGCTGAGGGCTCCCAGACCTTTCCTGCTCTCCTTTACTAGAATGACTATTTCCTGCATTTCTGGTCTTCAGTTTCCTTGGTTTATTTTCTCCTTTTGTTAGAGAAATCCCTCCAGTAACTTTTTAAAAAATTGAAGGTAAACTATCTAAATTCCTGAAGTCTGAATATGTTGTTCTGCCCTTCTACCTGATTGATAATTTAGTGGTGTATAGAACTTTACACAGATAATCCATTTTCCCCCAAAACAATAAAACTCCATTGTTTATTGTGCTCTGGTGTTCTGAGTTGCTGATGAAAAGTCTGATATCAGTCTGTTTTTCATTTCTTTGTTTCTTGATTATTATTATTCTTGATTATTATTTGTTTCTTGCCCCATGTTGGAAGCATTTATAATCTCTTTATTGTTGTTTTGGTGAAATTCAAGATCATATATGTTCATTTGTGGTTGTTTTCATTCATTGTGCTAAATGGGCATTTGGTGAGACTTTTCAATGTAAAGACAATGTCATACCTTTCTTCAGTTCTAGGAAATAGTTTTGTAATATTTCCTTGGTAATTTCTTCCTATTTTTTTTAACTATACCTGTTCCTTTTATACTCTCAATCTATACATCCTTTTGCTCGATATGACAGGAACATGACTTTTCAGAAAAAATGAACATTATCCAGATGCATTAACTCCTCCTAAAGACACTTAGGTTTTTCAAGCTAAAATTCATTAAAAAAGGACATTCCAGTTGTTTTGGGGTGGTGTGTTTGTTTTGCTAGAGAGCAAATATTGATCATCCATACTTTCAACATTAGGGTGAGACAAGGGTTATCGGAGCTGATGGTTATAGTTGTCTTCCTCACTACTTTTTTTTCAGAAAAATTCTCACTCACACTTTCTGCTACACTTGCTGACTCTTAGCCTTCATGCTCCATGACATGGCAAAGAAGCCCAACTCCCCTC
Organism: Mesoplodon mirus; assembly: GCF_964341445.2. NCBI lineage: Eukaryota > Metazoa > Chordata > Mammalia > Artiodactyla > Ziphiidae > Mesoplodon > Mesoplodon mirus. Next base: position 57,462,258 of record NC_138984.1, read on the forward strand.
CAGCAGAAGAATCCCCTTCAAAATTGCAACTTGTCTCATCTGCCATCCAGGACCAACTGATTTCCATTTTTACAGCAATTTGTTGATAATTCTCACTAGTTTATATTTGGTGCTATTAAGTTATTACATTTTTTAGCATCTAAATATTTGTTTCAATGAGACTTTAACATGGAGAAAAACAAATATGTATGCCCTATTTATTAGCATAAATTAGTTATTTTCTAATATGTCTAACAGTCATTTTTCTAAGTTAGTGGGAAGAAACTTTTAAAATTTTTATTGTAGAAGTCAGACTGCATTTAAAATTAATAATAGAATCAAACATTTATCAAATTTCTAAAAGGTGCTTACAAATCTAAATGTATAAAACAAATAATACAGTTTTTAGAAACAAATACAGAGGAGATTATTTATAATACTGATGTAATTAAATAGTTCTTAATCTAAATATTAAAAGTGCCAATCAAAAAAAACCCCACAGACCAGAGGGCAGACAGCAGAAGTAAGAACTACAATCTTGCAGCTTGTGGAACAAAAACCAAATTCACAGAAAGATAGACAAGATGAAAAGGCAGATGGGTGTATACCAGATGAAGGAACAAGACAAAACCCCAGAAAAACAACTAAATGAAGTGGAGAGAGGCAACCTTCCAGAAAAGAAACTCAGAAAAATAAGAGTGAAGATAATCCAGGACCTTGGAAAAAGAATGGAGGCAAAGATCGAGAAGATGCAAGAAATGTTTAACAAAGACCTAGAAGAATTAAAGAACAAAGAAACAGAGATGAACAATACAATAACTGAAATGAAAACTACACTAGAAGGAATCAATAGCAGAATAACTGAGGCAGAAGAACAGATAAGTGACCTGGAAGACAGAATGGTGGAATTCACTGCTGTTGAACAGAGTAAACAAAAAAGAATGAAAAGAAATGAAGGCAGACGAAGAGACCTCTGGGACAACATTAAATGTAACAACATTCGCCCTATAGGGGTCCCAGAAGGAGAAGAGAGAGAGAAAGGACCAGAGAAAATATTTGAAGAGATTATAGTCGAAAACTTCCCTAACATGGGAAAGGAAACAGCCACCCAAGTCCAGAAGCACAGCGAGTCCCATACAGGATAAACCCAAGGAGAAACACGCTGAGACACATAGTAATCAAATTGGCAAAAATTAAAGACAAAGAAAAATTATTGAAAGCAGCAAGGGAAAAATGACAAATAACATAGAAGGGAACTCCCATAAGGTTAACAGCTGATTTCTCAGCAGAAACTCTACAAGCCAGAAGAGAGTGGCATGATATACTTAAAGTGATGAAAGGGAAGAACCTACAACCAAGATTATTCTACCCAGGAAGGATCTCATTCAGATTCGATGGAGAAATCAGAAGCTTTACAGACAAGCAAAAGCTAAGAGAATTCAGCACCACCAGACCAGCTCTACAACAAATGCTAAAGGAACATCTCTAAGTGGAAAACACAAGAGAAGAAAAAGCCCTATAAAAACAAACCCAAAACAATTAGGAAAATGGTTATAGGAACATACATATCGATAATTACCTTAAACATGAATGGATTAAATGCTCCAACCAAAAGACACAGGCTTGCTGAATGCATACAAAAATAAGACCCATATACATGCTGTCTACAAGAGATCCACTTCAGACCTAGGTACACATACAGACTGAAAGTGAGGGGATGGAAAAAGATAGTCCACGCAAATGCAAATCAAAAGAAAACTGGAGTAGCAATACTCATATCAGATAAAATAGACTTTAAAATAAAGAATGTTATAAGAGACAAGGAAGGACATTACATAATGATCAAGGGATCAATCCAAGAAGAAGATATAAAAATTATAAATATATATGCACCCAACATAGGAGCACCTCAATACATAAGGCAACTGCTAACAGCTATAAAAGAGGAAATCGACAGTAACACAATAATAGTCGGGGACTTTAACACCTCACTTACACCAATGGACAAATCATCCAAAATGAACATAAATAAGGAAACAGAAGCTTTAAATGACACAATAGACCAGACAGATTTAATTGATATTTACAGGACATTCCATCCAAAAACAGCAGATTACACTTCCTTCTCAAGTGCTCACGGAACATTCTCCAGGATAGATCACATCTTGGGTCACAAATCAAGCCTCAATAAATTTAAGAAAATTGTAATCATATCAAGCATCTTTTCTGACCACAACACTATGAGGTGAGAAATGAATTACAGGGAAAAAAAAACGTAAAAAACACAAACACATGGAGGCTAAACAATACGTTACTAAATAACCAAGAGATCACTGAAGAAATCAAAGAGGAAATCAAAAAATACCTAGAGACAAATGACAATGAATACACAACAATCCAAAACCTATGGGATACAGCAAAAGCAGTTCTAAGAGGGAAGTTTATAGCTATACAAGCCTACCACAAGAAACAAGAAAAATCTCATAAACAATCTAACCTTACACCTAAAGGAACTAGAGAAAGAAGAACAAACAATACACCAAGTTAGCAAAAGGAAAGAAATCATAAAGATGAGAGCAGAAATAAATGAAATAGAAACAAAGAAAACAATAGCAAAGATCAATGAAACTAAAAGCTGGTTCTTTGAGAAGATAAACAAGATTGGTAAACCATTAGCCAGACTCATCAAGAAAGAGAGAAAGAGGACTCAAATCAATAAAATGAAAAATGAAAAAGGAGAAGTTACAACACACCCCAGAAATACAAAGCATCCTAAAAGACTACTACAAGCAACACTTTGCCATTTCTGGAAGAAATGGACAAATTCTTAGAAAGGTATAACCTTCCAAGACTGAACCAGGAAGAAATAGAAAATAGGAACAGACCAATCACAAGTAATGAAATTGAAACTGTGATTAAAAACCTTCCAACAAACAAAAGTCCAGGACCAGATGGCATCACAGGTGAATTCCATTAAACTTTTAGAGAAGAGCTAACACCCATCCTTCTCAAACTCTTCCAAAAATTTGCAGAGGAAGGAACACTCCCAAACTCATTCTACAAGGCCACCATCACCCTGATACCAAAACCAGACAAAGATACTATAAAAAAGAAAATTACAGACCAATGTCATTGATGAATATAGATGCAAAACTCCTCAACAAAATACTAGCAAACAGAATCCAACAACACATTAAAAGGATCAGACACCATGATCAAGTGGGATTTATCCCAGGGATGCAAGGAGTCTTTAATATATGCAAATCAATCAATGTGATACACCACATTAACAAATTGAAGAATAAAAACCATATGATCATCTCAATAAAGGCAGAAAAGGCTTTTAACAAAATTCAACACCCATTTATGATAAAAACTCAACACCCAAAATTCAACACCCATTTATGATAGAAAGTGGGCATAGAGGGCACCTACCTCAACATAATAAAGGCCATATATGACAAACCCACAGCAAACATCATTTTCAGTGGTGAAAAACTGAAAGCATTTCCTCTAAGATCAGGAACAAGACAAGGATGTCCATTCTCACCACTATTATTCAACATAGTTTTGGAAGTGCTAGCCACGGCAATCAGAGAAGAAAAAGAAATAAAAGGAATCCAAATTGGAAAAGAAGAAGTAAAACTGTCACTGTTTGCAGATGACATGATACAATACATAGAGAATCCTAAAAATGCCACCAGAAAACTACTAGAGCTAATCAATGAATTTGGTAAAGTTGCAGGATACAAGATTAATGCAAAGAAATCTCTTGCATTCCTATACACTAATGATGAAAAATCTGAAAGAGAAATTAAGGAAACACTCCCATTTACCATTGCAATAAAAAGAATAAAATACCTAGGAATAAACCTACCTAGGGAGACAAAAGACCTGTTTGCAGAAAACTATAAGACACTGATGAAAGAAATTAAAGACGATACCAACAGATGGAGAGATATACCATGTTCTTGGATTGGAAGGATCAATATTGTGAAAATGACTATACTACCCAAAGCAATCTACAGATTCAATGCAATCTCTATCAAATTACCAGTGGCATTTTTTATGGGACTAGAACAAAAAAATCTTAAAATCTGTATGGAGACACAAAAGACCCTGAATAGTCAAAGCAGTCTTGAGGGAAAAAAATGGAGCTGGAGGAATTAGACTCCCTGACTTCAGACTATACTACAAAGCTACAGTAATCAAGACAATATGGTACTGGCACAAAAACAGAAACATAGGTCAATGGATCAAGATAGAAAGCCCAGAGATAAACCCACACACCTATGGTCAACTAATCTATGACAAAGGAGGCAAGGATATACAATGGAGAAAAGACAGTCTCTTCAGTAAGTGGTGCTGTGAAAATTGGACAGCTACATGTAAAAGAATGAAATTAGAACACTCCCTAACACCATACAGAAAAATAAACTGAAAATGGATTAAAGACCTAAATGTAAGACTGGACACTATAAAAGTCCTCAAGGAAAACATAGGAAGAACACTCTTTGACATACATCACAGCAACATCTTTTTTGACCCACCTCCTAGAGGAATGGAAATAAAAACAAAAATAAACAAATGTGACCTAATGAAACTTAAAAGCTTTTGCATAGCAAAGGAAACTATTAACAAGACCAAAAGATAACCCTCAGAATGGGAGAAAATATTTGCAAATGAATCAACGGACAAAGGATTAATCTCCAAAATACATAAACAGCTCATGCATCTCAATATTAAAGAAACAAACAACCCAATCCAAAAATGGGCAGAAGACATAAATAGAAATTTCTCCAAAGAAGACATACAGATGGCCAAGATGCACATGAAAAGCTGCTCCAAATCACTAATTATTAAAGAAATGCAAATCAAAACCACAATGAGGTATCACCACACACCAGTTAGAATGGGCATCATCTGAAAATCTACAAACAACAAATGCTGGAGAGCGTGTGGAGAAAAGGAAACCCTTTTGCACTGTTGGTGGGAATGTAAATTGATAGAGCCAGTATGGAGAACAGTATGGAAGGTCCTTAAAAAACTAAAAATAGAATTACCATATGATCCAGCAATCCCACTACTGGGCATATACCCTGAGAAAACCATAATTCAAAAAGACACATGAGCCCCAGTGTTCATTGCAGCACTATTTACAATAGCCAGGTCATGGAAGGAACCTAAATGCCCATCGACAGATGAATGGATAAAGAAGTTGTTGTACATATATACAAAGGAATATTACTCAGCTATAAAAAGGAACAAAATTAAGTTTTTATTGAGACGTGGATTGATCTAGAGACTGTCATACAGAGTGGTAAGTAAGAAAGAGAAAAACAAATGTCGTATATTAATGCATGTATGTGGAACCTAGAAAAATGGTACAGATGAACCGGTTTTCAGGGCGGAAGTTGAGACAAAGATGTAGAGAACAAACGTATGGACACCAAGAGGGGAAAGCGGCGGGGGTGTGTGAATGGTGGTGTGCTGAATTGAGCGATTGGGATTGACATGTGTACACTGATGTGTATAAAATTGATGACTAATAAGAACCTTCTATATAAAAAAATTAATAAAACAAAATTCAAAAATTAAAAAAAACTAATACTATACTTTCTTTGGGTTATTTGTATGGAAATATGTTAATATAAATGTATCAGACATTACATGAAACTCCTAAAAATCTTATATGTTGTTGTATAATAAGTCATAATTCTAGTTATTACTTTAAAATGTATATCTCAGAAATAACTAAATTTCCTTGTCAACTGCATTATTATGAAGTTTTATCAAATCTTTAACTGTGGTCATTTTTAAGTCTTTTATCATTTACAGACAATTCTGGGTGTACTCTGATGCTTTTGCAAAAATGTTCCTATAAAAGGGTTTCATCTTCAAGGAATTCATGGAAAAGACTCTGACAGGTACAGTTTTCTGGTAACTGACCATAATGCTGAACTGAATGAATAAGCATTTTCAGAACTCTAATGGAAAACTGATGAATTCATAAAATTGATAACAAAAGGTCAAGATGAAAAAAATTTAATTACATGGGACTGAGTGAACTGATGAGGATGCTTACAATTTTTGTGACTTTCTGTTTGAATTTAAAAAATGTTCTGTAAATTTATGTATAAAGAACAATGTAAAACAATGCCACTCTTCTCACATATTTTCTCTTGTTTTGGAAAATATAGATATTTTCTGTTAAAAACGTGATTTATGCTGAAAAAAAAAACCAAAACCCACAACCTATATCAGTTTTATTTTTGAAATTTAGAAATGTTGTTAATCAGGACACTTTTAAGAGAGTTGAAAGCCAACCATGGGATAAAAATAATTAGAGTGCATATAGATTATTTAAAGAACTACAAATCATTAAAAGAAAAAGAAAAATGGACAAAAGACTTGAAAATACTCTTTACAAAAGAGCATATCCAAATGATGATAACGGCAATGACAATGAAGAAAAACTAGGACTGGGAGTGGGAGAGGGAGGGGGAGAAGAGAAGGAAGGAGGTTATCAATTCATTGGTTGCTAGAAAATGCAAATTAAATGAGATACGTTACTCTCTGACTAAAGTAGCTAAATTGAAACAAACACGCAAACAAGTCTTGATGAGGACGTGGAGCAAAGGGAAAGAACACTCTGTGCTGGTGAGAGAATAAGTTGTAAATCACTTTAGGTAAGTGTGGCAGAATCTACTAAATCTAAATATAGACATACTGACTGTATGACCAAGGAATTCCATTCCGTTTATTTATTTATTTATTGGTACAGTGTTCATGGAAGCAATATTCTTAATACCCTTAACCTGAAACTATTCAAATAATTCACATCCTCAAATATAGAAAGCACAAGAAAAAAATTATGGTATATGCACATGATACATGCAGCATAACACTAAAAAAAAAAAAAAAAAAAAAAGAATCCTGACACAAAGAGTACAGGATATGTGATTCCATGAACATATACTTTATATAAACTGTGAAAAGTACAATAATAAGCAAAATTCATTTATATTCTTAGATGAATAGCATATTTGGGGGGAAATGGGTCTCCTCTGAGGACTGGTAATATTCTGTTTCTTGATCTGGGTACTAGCTCCACAAATGCGTTCAGTTTGTGAAATGTATTGATATTATGTGTACACTTGTCTGCATGTTTATGATGCTTCAGTAAAAGGTTACAAAAACAATGTCAGTGAGGGATGAGAAGAGGAGGAGAGGGCTGAGGATGAAGTAAATTTGATTGTATATTGATAACTGTTGAACTGTACGATGGGTACATAAGAGTTCACTCTACTATTCTCCCTACTTTTATAATTTTGAAATTTTCCCTAATAAAAAAGTAAAAATTAAAAAATATAGTAAAAAGTTTTTAAAAAAAGAACAGAACTCTTTCTTACCAGCAGATATGTCTGGAATTTAACACCATCACAAAATAACTTCTGGAAAAGCTAACATATTTAATCATGATGTTTACTGATATACAAGTCCCTAAAACAATGCATGGCACATAGTAGTTAACTCAGTAATACTTGCTGAATGAAATAATGATTAACTCTGGAAGACAACATGGTTGAGATAATTACATTGTAGCTATAAGGCATTAAAAAAGTCTCAAACTCTATATTAGGAGATTTTGTTTGTGGTGTATTAGTGCAGAAAAGATAAAATCTGCCTTTTATGTACTCTGGCTCTACATTCTTCCCCATAGGATTAGAAATCTAAGTCACTTCCTTTGTAAAAGTAAGCTCCTTGTTATTAAGTAACAATGTCTGTCCTCTCTGTGAAGAAAATGCTTCAGCTTTATAGTCCTATCCAAGCTACTCATTTCTTTGTGCTTTCTTCCATCACAATCATGAGCTCTTTCACTCCACGTAGCCAGTATTATTTTTACAGAAAAAGTCTATGAGTTTCCAGTTCCAAGGGATGAAAGCATATTTGAATTTTCACAGTATCTGCTTTTTTTTTTTTTTTTTTTTTTTGCGGTACGCGGGCCTCTCACTGTTGTGGCCTCTCCCGTTGCGGAGCACAGGCTCCAGACGCGCAGGCTCAGCGGCCATGGGTCACGGGCCCAGCCGCTCCGCGGCATGTGGGATCTTGCCGGACCGGGGCACGAACCCATGTCCCCTGCATCGGCAGGCGGACTCTCAACCACTGCGCCACCAGGGAAGCCCAGTATCTGCTTTTTAATAATGACAGAATAATCTTTTGGAAAATTTACTTTATTCTGTGCAAAAACAATTTTGGTTAAACATATAACTTTTCAGATTTTCTGTTTCTCACAAAACAAACACTCAATAAACTCATCTCTTTTAAAATGTTAATAGCAAATCTCTCTAGAAAATATTTGTATATAGTTTATTTATACTTCAGTTGATCCTGAGACTTAGAACTATGGTTAAAAGTTCAAGTTCAAGTACATTTCACATCAATTACAAAGATCTATAAAGTACTGTGGTATTGTTTAGTTTCACTTCCTATATTATGTGTCTGTATTCATGTCCCTCATAAATGTGAGTAAAATACCTTTAGATTATGACTATCATGCAAATAATAATAGATTTAAAAGATAATATACATAAATGCTATTATAAACTTCTCAAAGTTTCAAGTTATGTATTTAAGATGTTCTGGACATAACCTATTTGGTACTTATTTAACACTGACATAAATAACTACCTAGCCAAACAGTGGATTTGGACCCAAACTTAAAGTGGGCTCCACTCCAAATCAGATATGGTGTCTCATTATCGAAAATGAAATCCTAAGCTGTAAAATACCTTTAAGTGGTTTTAAAATAAGGATAAAATATACTCAGATTATTAAATATTAAAAATTGCTTTAAAATAAATATCTGAAGTTTGAAAATTTATTCTTTCAAAGAGCCTGCTTCCATTCACACTTACATCCTTCCAACAAATAAGTTTATTTGGTAAAGACTCCAGAAGGATGTCCATTTGGATATGTTTTCAAGCAACATTCTGTATTGACTGCAGGCCATTTGGCCGACAGTAATTAGTGGTTGAGTTTTACCACCTACCTTCAATGCCATCTGTTTTACAATAGAAGTGCTTAATTTAGAGTGTAGATTTTGCAAACCTTATAAAACAGGAAATCTGAGACAATGATTAAAGAAAGAATGATTGGGTTCCAAATTCTCTCTATTTCTAGTCCCATCTCCCTCCAATCCATTCTCCACACTGAAATAGAGTGAACATTCTAAAATATAAATTTGATTAAATTACAATCCTACTTAAAAACCCTTCATTGACTCCCTATCTTTCTTAGGATCAAGTCAATAATCATTTTGTAAGCCTTTATCTTCTGTCTTCTGAATACTCCTTCAGTATCATTTTTGAGGACTGCCTCTCTCACTTGCTGCTATGGTTTTTCCTATGTTCATGCTCTCTTTTGTCTTCAATGTATTGTCTTCTTTACCTAATATTTCCCCACTCAACTCTACCAAAGTGTAGACTCTCAAATTCCAATTTACTCTTCCTGTAAGACTTCCCTGGAGTCTAAGTTAATATTCCTTCCTATAGGCTTCCATAGCACAAATGTTAATAGTAATTATTGAACTTCTCTCTCTGTGTTGCAATTGCCTATTTACTTGTCCATCTCCACCATTTCTCCAGAAACTTCCTTTTGAGAGTATGGATTACCTTTCATTTGCAATTACGTACAAAGTATTTAACATCATATCTAGCTTATAATAAGTTCTCAACAAATATTTGTTGAGATAACTAATGAATAAATCAACAGAAACAAAGTTATTCAGTTTCAGTCCTGAAAACATAGGTCATAAACAGTACAAATGTAGTCCTATGTTATTGTAAATGTTCATGATCCTGAAAGCTTACACGCCAGGTAAAACATGCTTCTTCAACTTAAACTTGTAACATCCAGGTCCCCAGTTTTTAAAGTTCACATAGTGGCCTTTTCAATGTAATTCCCCCTCCATATTGAATTTGTTATTAAGCGACTTATACGGACAACTGAGTTTTTCTCAAAAGTCTCCCTTAAGAGATAGAAACAAAGAATATTTGACCAGCCACAGTTAAGTTTAAGAAAGATGAATGACTCATCAATTTCTCTGGCTTGTTTTGTTTTCCTCTTCCAAGTCACATGAATTGTTTGCCACCTGAGTATTTGTCATTTTTATTTTAATGTTCACTTATGTCAAATACAACTTGGATCTCTGACCAATGAATAATTTATGCCTGGGGACTCTTTTTAGATGGAAAAACTCCCTTCTGTGTATAGCTAGCTGTGCCAATTATAATAAGTAGCCAATTCTGAACAAAAACAAACAACCACCTGAAAGTTCCTGTCATAGCTAAACAGAAAATAGCTTATGCATCAATGGAGGGCATTAGAGCATCAATAAATTGAATTTGTTGCAGGGAAAAAATTGTCTGTGTAACTGCTATTCAAAGTTCCTCTCCCTGACAGGATCCAATTGTGTCAAGAAACTAAGTAAATATGCTTAAATTCAGACTCAGAGAAAACTGAAAAAGGCTATAGAAATCATCCAGCCAGACTTCTGCATAGAATAAGGCTCGTTTGGGCTTAGAATACGTCCGAGAATCTAAACAACTCTGTCCATAACCTTTAGTGACTATGCTGTTTCATTAATGGTCAAGACTGTATCCCTGTCTAGATGCAAGGCAAATGTGTACTCAGAAAATAAATTTGTTTAAAAAAATCAATCAAGGCCAGTCTACCTGACTTAAGGTACTTTAAATACAGTATTCTTCAACTTCCTTGACACCTGATTCTTTTTCCTTTTTTCCTTACTGTCATAAAGAGTATGAATGCATTTCTAACGTTTGACTGCTGACAGCTCTCAAGCTCCACCCCTCCCTCTTCGGCTTCAGCTCCACATCTGGGTAAGGTGGTAAGAAAGCCTGGGTGTGCTTTCCTTGGCTGCCAGTGCTAAGTTCAAATCACACAAGCCCCTGGTTGTGACAGACCCTCAACCCTAGCCCCACTACTCTACCACTATAAAAACCCAAGTTATTCCCCTCTCCCAGTTCTTTTAAGCTATTACAGACCTGCTTCAGAAGCCTGCCCTGCTCTCCTTCAGAAAGCCTCCTAATGTGAGTAATAAACATTTTCATACCATCTTGGAGTATGAAAATTACATGTGACTACATGAGTCTCAACATCCACATAAAATTTTGAGTGTTCACAGAATCTCACATATGGTGTATAACTGGAAGTCAAAGTATTAATGCACAAGAAGGCTGTGAATCTACAGAATATATTTTAAATAGGAGTGAGAAAGAAGCAGAATAAAATTATTAACAACAAAAACCAAAGATCAAAACAGGTTAAACTCACTTTAGAAATAAAATGTGTCACATAGATCCAAGAACAAATAGACCTGTTATTTCATTACAAATAATCTGGATAATCGTCAGGACTGTATAATCTGCAGAGAGTGTCAATCAGTTTACAAGGCCAAAGTAGAAGGTAAATAAAAAGAACTGAAACAGGTAGGAACTCTTCAATGTTCCAAATATATTTTACATGGTGACAAGATATTAAAACAAAGGTATATCTCAGCATGGGGAAGACACATTCCTGGAAAGTAATTTATAAAATAGTATAGCATTCTATTCTAACATTTTCTCAATGTTATATTGATCCCCAATATAAAATAGAAGATACATTCTATACAAGAAAAAAAATCATTAACCCACTTATTTAAAAGTTGTTTTTAAATAACTCATTCAAGATGGAGAAATTAATATCTTTCTCAAGCATAATAACATTTTTTAAACTTAATTCTATTAAGGTATAACTTACATATAATAAAATGTACACAAGTGAACAGTTTGATGAGTCTTAACAGATGTTTATAGCCATGCAACCACTGTAACAATTAAGATATAAAATATTTCCAACATTCAGAAAGTATTCTCATGCCCCTCTGCAGTCAATTTGTCTCTAAACTTCTGCCCAGGCAATCACAGATCTTATTTCTATCACCCTAGAATTAGTTTTACCTGTTTCCGAAATTCACAGAGATGGAATTATACTGCATGTGTGCGTTTGTGAATGATTTCTTTTGTTCAGCATGTTATTGAGATTCATACACTTTGTTTCATTATTTTCATTGCTGTGCATTATTCTATTAGTAATAATACACAACAATTTGTTCATTCATTCACCTCTGGTGGACATTTGGATTGTACCAAGTTTTTTTGGCTCTTATAAAGATGCTCTGAACATTCACGTGCAAGTTTTTAATTGCAAGGCCATAAAGTTTTTTCCTACCTTTTCTTCTGACAGTTTTATACCTTTTGCTTTTACATTTAGGTTGATTATCAATTTTAACCTAATTTTCTCTATGGAGATAGGTAAAAGTCAATAATCATTATTCTTCCTTTCAGAAATCCATTTTTCAAGCATCATTTAATTTAATTACCCAGGAGTCTTTGTAGAAAAAATAAACATATATATGTGGGTCTATTTATGGACACTCTATTTTGTTCTACTGATCTTTGTGCTTATCCTTACCCAAGTACCATAGAGATTTTATAAGTGAAGCTTTTATAAAATTCTAGAAATCAGGTAGTGTAAATCCTTCAAATATTTTTTTTTCAAAATTGATTTGGTTATTCCACCTTGTTTGCATTTCCAGATACATTTTTAAAACAATTCCAGTTTCTACAAAAATACTTTCTAGGATTTTAACTCACATGGTGTCAAATCTATAGATCAATGATCAATGTGAAGAGAATGGACATTTAACAATATTAAATCTTCCAATTCATGAAGCTGGTTAACTCTTCTTTAATTTTTCTCTCAGCAATGTTTTGTAGTTTTCAGTGAGGATACATTAAACAATTTTTCTTAAATTTATTCTGAAATATTTCGTAAGTGAAAACTATTAAACTTACTTTAATAATTATTGTAGCTTCTTTGTAGATTGCTTCAGATTTTCTACATAAACAATCATGCCATCTACAAATAGCAACAGTCATTTTTCTTCTTCTCCAATTATTATATATTTTATTTCTTATTATTACCTTATTCTGTTACCCATGACCAACATCAAAACTTTGAATAGAAGAGGTAGAGAGTAGGCATCTTTGACTTCTTTCAAAACTTAGGGAGAAAGCATTCAATATTAATCATTAAATATAATGTAAGCAATACCTTTTTCATATATATGTGCTTTATCAGATTGAGGAAATTCCACACTATTCCTAGTCAGCTGCAAGTTTTTTTCATGGATGGGATTGAGTCTTGCCAAAACCTTTCTCTGCAGTCACTGAGTTGATCACAGAATTTGTCTCCTTCGTTCTGTTAACGTGAGGAATTGAGTTGACTGATTTTTGAATGTTGAAACCACTTTGCTTTCTTTGGACTACCTCCTCCTCTTGCTAATGATATATTATCCTTTTTTATACTGCTGTCCTAAAATTTTATTGAGGATTTTTGCACCTATGTTGATAAGGAATATATATAAATTTTATTAATGATTTCAAGAAGTGAGTTGTTGGCATGGACAAATTTCTCTAATGTTTGGTTTTTAGTGGATAATTTGGTCTTCTATTTTTAGCTTGTAAAAACGTTTTTCCCCTCCAAGGACTCCCTTAGATGTATACCATAAAAAATTTTTAATATGTTACATTTTCAATATCCTGTATCTCAAAACTTTCATTTGTGTGCTTCTAATTTCTTCTTTGATCCATGGGCTATTTAGGAAAGTATAATTTAATGCCCAAATGTTAGGGGGTTTTACACTCATTATTTTGTTATCGAACTCTAATTTAACCCATCATCGTCAGAGAACACAAAATGTAGGATTTCTAGCTTCATTTATCTTGAGAGCTATGAAAAGTCCAAGGTGTTTTCTAATGTTCTCCACCTTGGCAAGACTCAAACACTGTGTCTCCTCTGTGGATTTTGTTGAGACTTTTCTTATTCTTAGAGTAAGTCTAAAGTAGATCTTCCTCTAGGACATGGTCATTATGACTAAGGCATGTTGGTTTCTGTTGTCTTAGCTGCATGTTCAGGGTAAGATGATTTCTTCACTCTGACTAAACCAGAGTTCCACCATCTCCCAGCACTGCTTAATTTCTAGTATCTCTGTTTTCTGCCCCGTAGAAGCCAATTTTTGGCAAGCCTTGCATAATCTCACCTTTTGCATGGGTAGCTCTACCTTTGGTGAAGAATTTGTGGGGATCCTTCTGTTCTGCATACACTTCCCCATGCAGTCCATTGCTCTCCAATGCTCTGCCCATCAGATTCCAGCCACTTCAGCTGCCCTGAACTCTGATGTCCTCAACTCAGTGGATCTACCATGATCTTCTTGTACTATAGCTATCTGCACTGCACTCAAGGAAGTGTCCCCATGCAGACAGGCAGAGGGAATATGGGTTTCATTTCATGACTTTCCCATTTTTATTACATCACAATCTTACTCTGCCTATTGTCTGATGTTTGAAAACTATTATCTTATATATTTTTTCCAGTTTTATAGTTTCGTTTGTTTTGTTTTTTTAAGTTAAGAAATCTAGACTAGTACTAGTTACTTGATCAGAACCAAAAGTGAAAGCTTGTTTAATTGTGTTTGTTTGTTTTAAATTCTTGGGTCAGCATCTTCCATCAATTCCAGTTTCCTTTAAAATGTATAAAAATGTCAAAGCCAGGTAATTTATTCAGGAGTGGGAGTTTTTTTGTTTAAAAAAAAAAAGTTGCCCGACTATGAAAATGTGAGAGAATTAGAAAAGGGGTCTTATGTACTCAGACACCCAGATGTTTAAAGGAGATACAGCCCTGATCAAAAGATAGTTTTTATTGCTATGAGAAGAACAAAAGAAAAAGGGAGAAGTTCTGCCTGAGATGTGTATGCAAGAGTGGAGACCTGACCTTCTAACAATATCCAAGCAGGAGGGGTTATTATGCAAATTGATGTGTCCAACTGTTGTTCTTTTCTGTGATGGATAAAAGGAAATAGGCTCAAATTGCAGGATGCGGGACTAAGGTTTGGCAGCTTTACAAATGGCCCTTTACTTACTGACCCAAGGAAAGTGATAGTTGATTGCAGGAGGGTATTAAGGAATACTGATTTCAGTATTTATTTATTGTTTCTCCATCCCCAATCAGAACACAAGCCAGTTGATGCTACACTGTTAGGATACTGTGTTTAACTTACATGCTATATAGAAATTTTATACACAGTAACGAGTACAGAGAAAATTTTATACATTAAAAAAATTTAGAATTATATTCTTCTAAAACAGAGAAAGTCATTTTCATCTCCCTGAATTGATTTTTTTAAAGTGCTTTAGTTCAATGGTTTCTGATTCATATATAGTACAATCATAATAGGAGAAATAGCTGATGTATATACAGGAATTTAGAGTTTTCAATAACTTTTCACTTCTATTATCTCATTTGTTGTTTCAGACATGCTATTTCCATTTTATAGAACAGGGAACTGGGGTCCATGAAAGGTAGATAACTTGGCCAAGTGAGTAGTGATAGGTCTTGAAATGCTATTTCAATATCAAACACCTCTTGTTCAGCCTACTAATCTTTTCACTGAAGCTTCTAGGGGTCTCTCAATAAAGTGGTGATGTGCAGCTCTAACGTTCTTCCGGACAGTGGCAAGGGGCTTAACCAGAAAAGCCAATCGCAGTGCCTGTCATACTCTCAGACTCTTTTAGAAACTCTTCTCAGGAACTTGAAGCTGGAAATAAACTGATAAAATAAGCAAGTTCTGCCAGAAAGTCTAGGAGCTAACATGGCAACCTGGAGTCAAGAGGAAGCAGAAATTATAAATATTCAGAATTAGATATGCAGTAGCAAAAGAATCACTATTAGAGGGTGGAAAGGGCAGATGGCTGTTGAATTTCAAGGGGAAAAAAGAGAAAGAAAGAACAAGTAGATGTACATGTGCATGTAACAGAGCAGGGTCAACATACAACACTAAGAGAATCAGGGAAAAAAGAGAAAGAACAAGTAGATGCACATGTGCATGTAACAGGGCAGGGTCAACATACAACACTAAGAGAATCGGGGATCTTTTGCTCCTTAGGTCCCCCTCACAGTCTCTGATTCTGAATCAGTTCCTGGGAAGACACCCTCTAGGGGCAGGTTTCTTATGATTCCCCTTCTACCTGAAGGCAGGCTCCACTATACTCCCTTGCCATGTGCGCTTTCTGAAGCTGCATTGTTGAGCCCTTCCTGGCTACCTGGGTATATGTATCTTCCCAATATCTCTACCACGTCCCAGTATTTCAGATTTCTTGAAGATTATTTGTCCCTTGTCAACAAGATACCTGAAATAAACCATATCCCATAGCACTGAGTCCAGCAGCTGATAAAGATTTAATGCTGACAGATCAGAATAGAAATCTCAGGCTTCCCTGGTGGTGCAGTGGTTGAGAGTCCGCCTGCTAATGCAGGGGACGAGTGTTCGTGTCCCGGTCCGGGAAGATCCCACATGCCGTGGAGCAGCTGGGCCCGTGAGCCATGGCCACTGAGCCTGCGCATCCGGAGCCTGTGCTCCGCAACGGGAGAGGCCACAACAGTGAGAGGCCCGCGTACCGCAAAAAAAAAAAAAAAAAAAAAAAAAAAAAAAGAATAGAAATCTCTGGGAAAAATAATTTAAAATAATAATGACACTAAGTTACATCAAGCTGTTTGGTTAGTAGGGTACTCAGAAGCGTGCATTGTTGTGAAAGAAATGTATGTATCAGAGATGGGGAAATGAGCAGAGGGCTTTTCCTACATGTCTTATTTCTTTGAAATCCTAGGGCAATTATTTATGGTCACTCCTGCAAGATGCAATTTTTATTCTAATCATTTAAGGTACTTTATCTTTTGCATGCCTGGCTACCTGTAGTGAAACTCTTTGGAGGTGAAGAATTCTGTATCATTTTCTTTATGTATTGCTTCACAGTACTGAAGCCGTGTGCTGTCCTGTACTCACAGCAGTACCTTTGAAATAGTCACTGACCAAAGAAAAGAGGGTTAACAGTACTGCATGCTTTATATTCCTTGGCATTTAATTTAATATTCATAAAAGCCTTAATAATTATGTGCTATCACACGTGAGTATATGGTGTCTCAGAATGACATAGCTGATGTTCCACAATTTATATGTCACAGAGTTAAAGTTTGAAACCGGCAACTCTGATTTAGTAGCCTCTGTTATTTCCACCACCCATGCCTAACTCCCATCAGCTCCTCCATTCACTCATACAACAGAAATTTAAGAGATGACTGCGCCAGGCACTGGAGATAGATTGTGGAACTGGGGATACAGAGTTGAGTAACAGCAACAACAATAACAAAACCCCAGACTCCATCCATTACGAAGCTTCTACTCTACTGAGTCTCTTGAACTTTATGGCTCACAGATTGTCCCCAGTCAGTGATCTCTATTCATTTCTTCTCCCTCACCTTGCATATATGAAGTCCAGTGTGTAAGACTATCACTTTTGCATATACGAAATTAAGCATCACACCCCTTCAGCTTTCTTCATACAGCCACCTGCCACTTACCCATCACAGACCTCCATGCCCATGGTTAAGAAATAAGCTTCTCTCTGAAGGCAGTGAAGGCATATACATGTCCAAAGGCCGGGTAGGGTAGATAATTTTTTCCACAAGATCCTCTGGCTTTCGATAAATTTTATTCTTGCTAGGTCACATTTTGAAATTAATTTTAATTGGCAAAACCTTCTTATTTATGGTACTGAATTATGTCCACCCAAGAGATATGTTGAAATTCTCTCTCCCAGTACCTCAGAATGTCATCTTCTTTAGAAATAGTGTTGCAGATGTAATTAGTTGAGGTCATACTAGTGTTGGGTGGGCCCCTAACCCAATCTGACTCATGTCATTATAAGAAAAGGGAAGTTAGAACACAGAGATTCACAGAGGGAGGACAACTGGAAAAGACACAGGGAGAAGACAGCCATGTGATGGGGGAGGCAGAGGAGGGAGTGATGCATCTATAAGCAAGGAATGCCAAGGATGGCTGGTAAACACTAGAAACTGGAAGAAACAAAGAAAGATTCTCCCCTTCAGGTTTCAGAGAGAACATGATCCTGTGCTGACATCTTGATTTTAGATTTCTAGCCTCAAAAACTGTGAGACAACGAACTTCTGTTGTTTAAACCATCCAGTTTGGATAACGGCAGCCCTAAGAAACTATTCCATCTTTCTTCCTCTTTCTTTTTTCATTATCCACCCCCTTCTCCTTTACTTCTTTTTTACTCTTTCTTTCCTCCTTCCTCTTCTTCTACTTCTTTGTATTCTGTTCCATCACCTCTCACTCATCTACTGTTATAGGTCCCAATGGCAAGAATCAAAAAGTCACTCTGCCACCATTCCTTCCTACTTGACTTCCCAGGTCTGACATCTTCTTGTAGCTCCATTGCAGAACCGCTGTCAGAGTTGTTTAATAAAGATCCCCTTTTATTTATGAATGTTAAGCAATGCCTAGAAGGTTCAGAAACTCTCCTCCCAGTCTATAGTACAAAATGCATGAACTGACGGAGAAGTCTTGGAGCAATGCTGCTGCTCCCATTTAAAGATGCTGAAGCATATGTTTCATTGGTCCTCTGGCATCTTTATGCCTTCAGAGACAGGCAATCTACTTCCTTCAGAGGTATTCAGTGCACAGCAAATGACTAGCAAGTCTTAGAACATGTAAATGTGTGGATGCTTCGCAGTACCAGGTAGAAAGGGCATTTTTCCTCAGTCCTCAGTGTCACAACTAATTGTGTTTTGCCTCTCACAGAAGCACTGGGTCACTTCACGAAGCAATTTTCTACTCCAGAAAATCACACTACCCCGCTGGCTATGCAAATAATCTAGTATAGAGCATCCTTCCTGAAAACCTTTTCTCAAGGAAATGTTATTTCAAGACCTGATTTTGTGCAATGAAAAAGGAACACTTGTCACTGGCTATTTCCTTCTCTAAACATCTCAGCTGGCAAAGTTTTCTTGGTTACTTTGCCCTTTGTTGTCAGGAACAATAAAGAACAAGAAAAAGGCACAAAACCATTAGCGAGACCTCACTACCTTTTTGTAGGTCAGTGTAATTTTATATGCATAATACACATTTTAAAACAGTAACAAATAATATTTTATAGGCTGTTTTGTGTATTTTATTTAGCAAATAATTACAAAGGGTTATTATTGTTCCTAGAAACTGATGTAAGAGGGTCAGAGCTAAAACCAATGTAATCTATTTCCTTATGGAGTTTTCAGTCTAGTGGGGGAAGCAGACACACATCCAGATGACTGCCTCTGTGTACAGGCTGTGTGGGGCAGGCTGGGTGGTACCCTGAACACTGCACAAGATCTGAAGTCTGATCATCTGGGCTCAAATCTTGGCTCAGCCACTTGCTAGTCTCCGATCTTGAGCAAATTAGTTAAACTGTCTAAGCCTCAGTTTTCCCATTTGTAACTAGATCCCCCAGTCATGGGGCTACTTTGAAGGCTTTACAATTTAATGTACATAAAGCCTTAGCATAGCTCTGGATACCAGGGAGCTCTGAGGAATAGTAAGCTTCTGTTCTACAAGGGGAAAGAGCAGTTGGGCAGAGGGACTGAGTGAATGTAGCCCATTGCAATAAGACATTGGTGTGGAGTATTAACTATCTGGAAGCTATTCAACTTTGGCTGTGCTGAGTAGCCTCACCGATCTGTTTAACACTCTCCATAGAGACCAACTAGTGACAGCAACCAAAAGAGGAGGGAAAAAACTATAGAACAACGACTTAAGAAGAGTCAGTGACATTATCACCACCTGCCCTCACCCCGTCTCCTGAGGTATCAGCAGCTGCTCCAAGGAAAACACTATGTGTGTCACACACAGCAATTACTTGGTTGATTTCTCTGCAAGCAGTTGCTATTTTTCTGTTGACAAGGCACGTTGAATTGATCATTCGGCATTACATAATATTCAATTTACTGTCTCATAACACTTTATTTGTTTTATATAAGGAGTTGTGTGCCAGAGGGCTCTGATGATGTTGAAAATGCATCGTTTCAGTCACTCACCTGTACTGCTAATGGTTTTGCTGCCAGCTTTTTAAGCTTGAATTAATTTGGCAACTTAGTGCTCAAGTGAAAAAAGTAGAGAATCTATTCCTGAACATAGGTAAAGCCAGATGGAGGCTGAGGCATAAGGAAGAGAATTTGTTTTGTTGGAGGTTGTGACGCAGACGTCAGATTTTTACCATTTGTAATACCAGTTGTTGTTTTTTTTTAAAATAAACTTTTAATTTTAGAATAGTCTTAGATTTACAGAAAAGCTGTGAACTAGTTCCAAGAGTTCCCATACCTGTAACATGCAGTCTCCCTGCTACTGTTAATGTCTTATATTATGTGTGGTACATTTGTGGCAGCCACTGAAGCAAGTGTGATACATTACTGTAAACTAAATTCCATACTTTATTCAAAGGTACTTAGTTTTTACCTAATGTTCTTTTTCTGTTTCAGGCTGTCATTCAGAATACCACATTACATTCAATCATCATGCTTTCTTAGGCTCCTCTTGGCTCTGACAGTTTCTCAGATTTTCTTTGTTTTCAATGACCTTGGCAGTTTTGAGGAGTAGTGTCAGGCATTTTGTAGAGTTGTCCCTAAATGTTTTTATATAATTTTTCTCTTTATGATTAGACTGAGATTTGGGGTTTTGTAAAGAAGATGACAAAGGTGAAGTTCTATTTGCATCATCACATCACATCAAGGGTACATGCTATCTGTAAGACATATCATTTTTGATGTCAACCTTCACTGCCTGGCCAAAGTGATGTTTGTTTCCACTGTAAAGCTCCTCTTTTCTTCCCCATTTCCATACTGTGTTCTTTGGAAGGAAGTCATATAAGAGGTAGGATTTATGCTCCACCTACTTAAGTTGTTTAATTTTCATCTGTGCTTGAGATTTGTCTGTTATCTCCCATTTATTTATTTATTCAATTATTTATATCCATATGGACTCACAGAAATTTATTTTATACTTTGGCTTCTAATCCAATACTATGTTTATTTTGTTGCTAAATTGCTCCAGCTTTGGCCAGTGGAGCTCTTTCTATTGGCTCTTGTGTCCCTTTTACATACCCGCATCATGGTGGGTTATTTTGTTTTGGGGGGCTTTTTTTGAACACTCCCTTACTTTCTGGCAACACAAGATACTCCAGGGTCATCTTGTGCCAGCCCTAGAATCGGTTATTTCTTCAAGCATGGATCCTTTTATTGGAGAATGGTATTAGAATCTGAGCTCTGGGTGTTGGGTATGCTTGTTGCTCCTGGAGGGTCCTTGCTTCTGATACCAGCTTTGTTACCACTAGGATTCCCTAGGATGCCCAGGGCCTCACACTGCCCAAGACCCCACCCTATAGTGGCTCATCCCACACAGCTCTTCTTCAGCAGCCTGCCACAGGACAGCTGGGCTAAACCATCATCTTTCCCTTCCCCCCCATCAAAAGCTATCCACCTGGGTCCTGTTCCTTCACTGCTCTTGCCATCAGCTTCTGAAGATAATTAGTTATTTGAACCTTGCACAGACTCTTCCAGGTGATTTTCAATAAATATTTGTTACACTGAACTGAATCTGATCATCTAATTCCCATTAAATTATCAAAAACTGATAATGGATTAAAGTGTCACTACTCACAGGAGATAACTAAATTTTTAATCGAGAATTTCTGAAGGCACAGCTCTTTCCCAAGAAAATGACACTGAAACATGGCAGATGCTTGGGAAGATGTATATAAGCAGATAAACCTTAATTTAGTGGGTCCTGGCCAGCATTTTGAAAAATCAAAAGAGAACAGGAAGTGTAATGCCTCACATATAATTAGAATAAACATTGCTTTGTGAAGCTTTGGGGGATGTGTGTTTATGTGTGTGTGTGCACACCGAGTCATGATGTACATCACAACATGGCTCACAATGTCTAAGTGGCTAGTCTTTCCATCATTTTGTATAAGCATATAGAGGATATTAGAAATTTTAAGGATTACTGTGCCAAATCTCAATTTGGCAAAGCAAATCACTTTGGTCCATTTTTTCTTAAATTCCTTTGGAAATATTTCACAATCATTGTTTTCGTCAGTGGCATGCCATACCGCTAAGTCTGGCTTTTATGTATATAAAAAGATATGATGCATATGTGATAGGGGATCACATTCTGTCCTTTTACTTTCTAGCTTATTATCTCTATTAAGGGGTAGTCCCATCCATCTAGATGTCTGGGTAAGCAACGAGACGATACAGTGTAGTGGTTAAGCATTCAGGCTCTGCTTTATTCATGACATAAGCTCTACCATTTCTTAACTGTGTGGTTTAGCCCAGGAACCTTAATTTTTCCTGTATGTAAAATGGGACTAATGTTAGTATTTACCTTACAGGGTTTTTGTGATAGAAAGGTTTAACATGGTCAATAAATAAGTCAGTACTTTGTGAACTGCAGATCACACCTCCTGGGTGGACCAGGAAATCCATTTAATGGGCTGTGTACAACATTAAACAATAAAATAGACTAACATATCATGGAAGAGTGCCTGCAAGTAGTTATATCATGGCAGAGTGCCTGCAAGTTGATTCACAAAACTTTGGTTCTGTGTCTGTGTGTCTGTGTCTATATTTATGTGTGTCTGTGTGTGTGGATATTGGGTCACTAGGTAAAGGGCATTCCTACTGATGGTCATAATCAGAATATCTGAAATGTCAGACAGATCTTTCCTCCCCCCAAACTAAATTTACCCCTCCCCATCCTTCCATTTCAAGCTCAGTTGTTCCTCTTTCAAATAACATTTCTTTACCTGCCTGTCTGATTTAAATCCTTTATCGCATCATGAAACTCTGAATTCCATCACTTAGCTGTAATTTTACGTTTGTTTATGTGATTGTTAGATTAGCAGCTGTATCACCCTTTTTAGGCTGTAAGCTCACTGACAGTCATGACTGTTTTTTTTTTTTTTTTGCTCACTCCTATATTCCTTGCATCTAACACATGTCTGGCACACAAGACCTGCTCCATAAATATGAAATGAATCAATGTATCCTCCATTTCCTCCAACATAACCCCATGTGTAATCCAGCCATTAAGTCCTGTGGATTCTTTCTCCTTAATATCTCTCAGGTCCACCAACTTGGCTGTATTATTTAGAGAACTTAATTCTTCTTGCCTGAATTTCAGCAATATTCTTCTAACTGATCTCCTTATCTACACCCTGCTGCTTTTCCTCCCACTCCAATGCAATTAATTTTCTCCCTAAGTGATTTTTTTACAAAAATAAAAATATGATCATGCCACCTCTCAGCTTAGTATCTTTCAATGGCATCTAATTGCCCTCAGAAAGAAGTTCAAATCCTTTATTATGTAGGGGGTACAGACATTTGCAATCATAGTGCCTTTGTGCAAAATTTTAACTTTATTTTCTTATAATTGAATTTAATTTTCTGATTCTGAACTGTATCTGGCTGGTTCAGAATCAATTTAGTCACTTTCATGTAAACTCAGTCCAACTTAGTGATTTTTCAGTCAGTTAGGATTATAACTCTCTTACTTCCTTGCACTCTTCTCCTACGGGCTGAATCTAATCTTTGGGTGATGAGGGAGGGTGACTGGGGTAGTTTACACAATTGCCACCACCACGTTTTAGGGAGAAGGCTTTTCCTTCTTGCTCTCAATCTGCTTCAGATCTACACTGGCCTTGTAATTCTGGCTGTGCTCTCTGATTCTCAGCTGGACATGAGCAACTCCATCAAGGGTCATCTGGGTAATCTAGGTCTGCCTTGACTCCTTTAGCATTCCAGTGATGGCGGTCCATGGTAAAGACAATCATTTACTCTCCCTGTCTCTGTAGGCAATTGTCTATGCCACAGTCTTCTAATGAGTGGCCCCTGTGTCACCATATTAATGCCCAAGTCCCCTCTGGTACTTGTGCTTTGTTCACTCATGCTCTCTCTCCCTCTCCCTCTTCTTCTCCTTTCCTCTTTCCTCCTTGAATATGATGCTTCACTCAGAACATATGGGAATGGTCATATGTCATGCCTTTTAGGAACTGAGACCTACTAATGGGCTCTCACACTGCCCCTAAAACCTTTCACTGAGTATTTGATTACCAGGCCCACATGCAGTTTTGAGAAGCATTGCTTTTCCTTTCTTTCCAATTCCCCAAACTTCAAGGCCTCAAGGGGGGATTCTAGTCTGTAAGAGACCCTTGTATCGCTCAGCACTTGCTAAGCCCTCCAGAATATGATCCAACTGTATTTTCTCTCCAAAGTTTACAGGCTTTTTAGTGCCAGGAATGAAAGGAAAACTTGAACTATGCCCACTTGCATCCTTTATTTCAACTTTGGAATTTATAAATCATAAGTTTGTTTCTGTTTATGCTATTGTCCCAATTTGAAAATCTCCCTCTGTAATTAATGTTAATCCAAACACTTCTGTAGGGACCTGTACGGCTGTAGTTAAAGACGGCATTTATTTTATTTTGCCAGACACTAGTCTAAGCACATCCTGTTGTTATTTTATTTAATTCTCACAACAAACTTCTGAGGAAGGTAGAATTATTTTTCTTATTTTACCAACGAGAAAACAAAAGTACAAAAAAGAAGAAACCTGTTTCAGGTTTTACAACAGGTAGTAAGACAAAATCTAACCCAGGAACTCTTAATCTGGAGTCTTTGCGGTCAATTATGTCGCTATGCTGCAAACACCTCCATGGTTTATAACACCTCAAACCCTGGTACCAGATGCACTAAGTTAGTGGTAGAATGTTCTTTCTCTGTTTTCCTTCTTATCATTTGAAATTCAGTTCACTTCACTGTGTCCTCTGAAAGGTTTCTTTTTAATCACCTGTCTCACTCCCCTCCTCTAGTCTGATTTCACATGCTCCAATGGCCGGTTTAACTAACTCTGGTCTCCCACTAGACCATGAGTTTATTGAAAGCAAGAGCCCCATTCTCCCTTTTTTTTAACTGAAGTATAGTTGATATGCAGTAATATGATATAAGTTACAGGTGTACAATATAGTGATTCACAATGTTTAAAGGTTATATATACTTCACTTGTTATTATAAAATATTGGCTATATTCCCCATGTTGTACAATATACACTTGCAGCTTATTTTATACCAAACAGTGTGTAACTCTTAATCCCCTACCCCTCCCTTCCCTCTCCCCACTGGTAACCACTAGTTTGAGAAACACATTCTCTTGATATCTGTATTTCAATGCCTGTTCTAGTGCCTGGCACATAAAAAAGTGTTTAGAACAACTTATTGAATGAATTAATGATGAATAAAGAAATTTGAAGGCTGAAGGTACTATGAAGTACTGATGTAGAAATAACAAAAACTTTTAAGAAATGGGAAACATGGCAGGTTTAAATGATGCCTGTTTGATAATAATATAAAATCTTATTTTTAAGTTGAGAGACTTGGGTGGAAAATCAAGCTCTCTGGAGGCTAATAAGCCTCACTGTCCTTGGATATCCATCTTGTTCCACATGTTTTGAAGGAAATATCTAAAGTAGTGTGTTTTCCCAAAGGTGTCTATCATTCATGAATTTTGAAGTCCCTGAAATACCAATAAAAGAACATTCTGCTGCTTGCAAGGATTATCTATGGTCTTTCGGGAGATTAATCCTCAGAATCACAACAGGGAAAAAGACTGTAGAAGTCAGTAAAAGAAAACCTAGGGGTCTGGTTTTAACAACAGCTATGGAAAGAGCTGTGGACAGCTGCCAGTGGGACCTGAAAAACTGAAGCTGCCATAGTACTGGGCCACAATTTGTTAGAACATATCCAGGAGAAGCAAAAAGAGTCTCATGGTCCAAGACATCTGGAATCTTGATGAATTTCCCATCCCCTCTGCCCACCAGAAATACCAGTATTGACTGCACAGAGCAGAAACGTGAGTCATGCCTACTACACACAGCATTCATGTTCTCTAGCCAAATGGCTAATTTTCAAGGCTACCCAAAGCAAATGCTCCAGCTTAAAAAACTGCCAGTACTTATTAACCCATTCAAAAAGGACAGATTTGTCCTGCTCCCTTTATTCCCTAGGACAGGTACCTATTAAAGGTCAGCAGTTGGTTTATTAAGATAAATCTTGAATCCAAACAAAATGTTTGCAGAATGTCAGAGACGCAAAAGGCTGAACTAATTACTTGAAAATAACTGCTTGGTATTTGACCAAGAACCAGTTCATTAGCATTCAACACCATCACTTTTGCATAAAGAAGGAAAATGAAACATGTCAAAAAGAATGGAAACTTTCTGGGACTGAATCAAGGAATAGCATTTTCAGAGTAAAACTGCATAATATGCTGTATATTTTAGGGGCAATTATCAAATGTTGATATGATATTCAGTTTGCTAATTGCATTTCTGAATTCAGTATGTGAACTATTGAAGGCATTTAAGAACCACTATAGTGGGGAATGCTTTCCAAGTGCTAATAGGTAATGGTTGAGCAATTTAGGAATGATGCACGCTACCAAATTCTTCAGACAGACATTTATACCTCTAAGCAAATGTAAATAAAAAGTCATAGGTTTAACATTATCTCCTTCCTCTGTTTCAGCTATCTCAACATGCAGATCTTCGATTAACTTTTAAATAAAATTGTGTTTTTCAAATAGCATAATAACTGATTTTTGAACAATCAGTTGTTTATGCAGGTGATTTTGCAAAACTTTCACTTATTTTAAATCAAATTTTTACATATTGTTATTCTTTGACTTTTGGTTCTTCACTTGTTGGGAGGTAGGGGAGAATAAAAGCTTCTGGAGGGAAATCTAGCTCCTTTACACACCACTTAACTCTTGATTGTACACAGCACATGTCTTCAACCTGTTCCCAGCGTTTTAAGAACAAGGACTGTGGTCCTCCTTCCCGTGTATCTCTAAAAGCACAAGTAAGGAGTACGCTGTAAGTAGAGTCGACTGACTCTACTAATATTCTTCCCAGAACACAGCAAAATTACGCCTGTTGCCTCATATAATGATACTGATTTATCTGCATTCTTTTTTTTTTGTCCCAGAGATTCTTCAGTTCTAACTAATCAATCTTTAAACCACTTAAGAGTCAACACTGTATATGATTATTTTTCCAATGATATTAGCCAGTTTCCAAATATTTAATAAGCCTGTTTTCAAGATGCAATGCATAGCAAGAAGTGATGAGAATTGTTATGCATTATAGTCTGGGTATTAATGACCATCTGGGAAAGCTGATAGTCAAAGGAAATATCCGATGGTGACTTTACAATTTCTATTATAGCTCATTTGTTTTCTTTAATTAGGTAAGGGAAAAAAAAGAAATCTCTTCCCCTACTGTGGCTGTCTGAAGGAATAACTGTGCCCTGAGCAGCAGGCATGGCCATTTTTAATGAATTGGCAACAAAAGTAGGATTCAATTTCCTAGAACTGATCAACATTTGGGGAAGGGGGACCTTGAAAGCACCATACAAATTGTCAGTGTCCAGCCTTCTAATGTATATATAAAATGTGTGTGTGTGTGTGTGTGTGTGTATACACACACACACACACATTATATATATATATATCATATAAATATAAATGAATCTACCTATGTCTGATTATAAAACACTTGCAAAAGTATTTTTTAGTAGTTTTAAGATTCTTTTGAAGAATCATCTGCAGAATATAGTGGATGTTTTCATAACAGAATAATGTGCTTTCTGACAGTGTTATATGAGTGCTTTTCAATGATCATATCCAAAATACTGCCTTTCCAACAATAACCAAAGATGTTTCTCATAATGATAAGTAGATTACATATGTCTGATAGTGAATGTTTAAAAATGTGCAGGCTTTCAGTGCTGCTATTTGGTTGGATAATTTAAAATAAATGAATATTGAAAATCCATGTGTCTTCAGAAATTCTTATTATTTATTATACATTATAATCAGCTATGGGACACTTCAAAACAAGAAACACAAAGCAAGGTCCTTTGCTCCATAAAACATCAAATGTAAATTAGAAATAAATATATTGTTTACTAAAGGGAATAGACTAATGTTTTGCTTGTCTGGTGGAGCAGAGAGAGGTCCATGAGAAAAATAAAACAGGACAAAGACAAGGAGGATTGAAGAAAGGCACTAAACAGACTGGTATAAAAATATGAAAAAAAACTGGGGAGATAATGAAAAGACAGCACTAAATGTGAAAAAAAGGATGATAGCAGGATATGAACCTATATATATATATATATATATATATATATATATATATATATAAATGTTAAGAATCAAAAAAGATTCAACTTTTTCATCTGAAAACTCCCTAATTTTATGTTTTAAGGGATTATGGAAATGTGTGTTTGTTTGTTTTTTCTTTTCCCCTGAGCTATTTAAATGAATACTTTATGGACACCACCTCATTAATCATTTTTTACTGTGCAGAATATAATTAATTCTGCTTTACATTTTGAAGAAACATGTTTATGGTCTATTTTGATACAGAGCATCACTGTTGTTCAATGAACATGAATTGGGAATAAAGATGAAACAACCTGGCTCCATTTGCCAAAAACATGCACAGGACTATAAATTTGGTTGGCAAAATGTAAAAAGAGACTCAATATGCATTTGTGTAATTTTGGTGTATGTGAACTGAAGTGAGAAATATAAAAATGAGCAGTACATCTCTTACCCTGCCCCCATTTCTGCATATATTTAACTTTGTAAAAATATATTGTTTTATATGTGTAGGATGGATATATTTCTCTAATTAAATAAAACACTTTTACAAAACAATTGGTATAACACAAAATCAACCACAATTACTTAAAACTATGTACAAGTGAGAAAATTAATACTTGCTAAGTGATGGTTTACCTTTGGAAAACTCCACACACATTTTATTTTTCTCTCATTACCAAAACACTTCTAAACTTCACATTTAGAATATATTTTAAGCAAGTGGTACATTCTTATGGCTGTCCCTTGGAGCAATAAAATGCATTCATGTTAAATATATATTATTTTGGGGAACCACCAAAAGTCACTTGATGTCAAGTCCAGAAGCTTGCCACAGTTTGCATAGAGAAAGAGAGTATTCTAGAAAGCTATAGAATATTTGGTACATGACACACTGAAAAAGGGAAACAATGAAGATACTCCTCCTATAATGCAAATTACATTATGAACAAGGTTGTGTCTGTGAGGGTGTTTCTGGATGAGACTAGCATTTGAATCAGTGGACTCAGTAAAGCAGATTGCCCTCCCCAAGGCAGGTAGGTATCATCCAAAGAAAAATATAAAGGGAAAAATAGTAACTTTCTATTGGAGAAACCTGGCAGACATACCTTAACTGGGTGATCATATAGCTCACATTGCTAGCAGTAAGAAATCTCTATATCATATACCTTCTGATATGGTATACTGAGAAAAGTACAACATCGTTTCTGTGCTATTCCTGCCAGAAATTCCTAAACTGAATTTAATCATGAGAAAACATGTCAAACACAAGTTGAGGGACATTATACAAAACAAATGGCCAATACTTTTGAAAGACAAAGATGGATGAACTGTTCCAGATTAAAGGAGACTAAATGCATGTGACAGCTGTGTGGTCCTGGATCAGATGCTGGTCCAGAAAATAGGGGCATTACTGAGACAGCTGATAAAATTGAAATAAGGTCTATAGATTAGTTAGTAGTGTTGTATCAATAATTCCTGGGTTTGATAATTAGCTACAGTTATGTAAAATGTTAACATTTGGGAAAGCTGGGTGAAGTTTACAAGGAAATTGTTAGGACTATCTTTGCAACGTCACAAGCCTGAAATTATTTCAAGTTAAAAATTAAAAAACTAGTTGGAAGACATGAGGACAGACCAAAAGTTTTGAACCTCCAGACCCCAATTCATAATCAGATGATTCTAAAGACAGCACTACAGGAGCAAAATGGCCAACTTAGGGTTCAATCATCACAGAAGGAAAATTTTTGAGCACACCATTTTGAATGTGAGAAAAAGTTTCAAACAGCAGGCAGTGTAACTTTACATTTTAAAAGACCACCTTTCCCTGTCACAATTCTATACAAGTATATGCCATATTTGCTTCTCACCCAAGACAAGAGCAAAACTTGACATCACTTAAAAGCAATGGATAATGCTATGTTAGTACTAAAACTATCCACACTACACAATGTAATAAGTCTACGTTGAGTCAGAGGACCTTAGATTTTTTATTACATATTTATAAGAAGAGCTTAGATTTTTATTACATATTTATAACAAAAGGCTGTAAATATTTAACACATATATTCATGTCCACTGTTGGCAACTACTGGACAAGGCAGACTAAAATAAATTGCACCCCCCCCACTGAAAAAAAATCAGAGATTGAAGCAAACATTCCAAATCTATACAAATGCCTGCTAAAATATATGGAGGACACATGAATTCTGAAGATCTACATAGCCAACTTCAGAAATCAACAGCACAGAATGAAACAAGTTAATACAGAGAAGCCAGGAGGCAATCAGTGTCTGTATCTGGGAGATCAGCAAGACAGGAATTAGCAAGTGTACATCATGATCTAGACAGACAAAACTGCAAAGTGAATGGATGTGTTCCCCAGGCCATAATCCTTTGGAGTATAGGTACATAATAATTACTCAATAAATGTAAGTTATTCCTATTATACTAACATGGGCTTCTCTTCCTTTTAGTACCTTATCATGTTTCAAATTTCTACTTATAGGAATGTTTTATGATGAACATTACATATAAGTTCTTACACATATATATTTGTAAATGAATACGCATATATGGAAGTAACTAAAACATGTTGTATTTGTGGGATAGACGGTCGCTATTGAACAGGTATAAAGAGGTTCAGTTACATAAGATGAATAAGTCCTAGAGACCTGCTTATGACATTGTGCCTACCCTTAACAATGCTGAATTGTGCACTTAAAAATTCAAGAGGGTAGATCTCAAGTGTTCTTATCACAATATAAATGAACGAATGAAAGTGAATAAGAGAATGTGATTAAAAAAGAAATGTTGGTGATGTCAGGAATGCTCCATTTCTTGTTATATTTCTATTTGATAAACCATATTATTAATGTTTGCACTTAGATATATACAGATATGTTTTGAGTACAGAAAGGGAAAGTGTTTGCAATCACTTGGTTTAAAAATTCTCCAAATTGGATACGGGTTGAATCAGGCATAAGGGCCATCTTGCATGGCAGTAACTGCCAAGGTGAATTTATCTGACCTAGCTGCCTTGTCAGGTCTGTATTTCTCTCTCTGCTCAGCCAAACAAAGCTATGTACACTGGTTTAGAATTAGAAAAATAAAGAGAAATACCAGTGAACTGATCTAGGACCTCTGGCCTCTGCTCTAGCATCATGTCTCTTGCTGGTTGAGAGCAGGATTGAGCACACAAGTGACAATCCTGGCAGGAAAGTCAGTCATAGATTGAGTGGTAGACTTTGTTCCTTGATGAGGTAGGCTCAGAGAAACTAACTTGACCACAGAAATATTAATCAGAAAGTATTTCTCTCTCCAGTTGCAGAAGTTACAGGAAATATGTCCACATATAACCTCCATGTAGATGAAAATGCATTCCAAAGTGGCAACCTGGGTTGCTATATGTGAAGAATGGCTTCTTCCTAAGATTGTTTAGGTTCAGCAACCTCTATGCCTGCAACATTAATCTCTTGCTATGAAGCTATCTCTACTTAAAAGAAATCCATGTGATACAAGAAGATATCCTTAAAATTTCAACAAGATTTAGCATTCAAAGTCTATGTCTTTCACCTTTGCTTTTGACCCACCTATTCACTGTAAATGACTTACAAAATCATACTTGTGCATTTTCTTCTAATTACCTGTTGAGAGGAGCAATCATGTGCAACAGGGTGAGAGGACCACTGAAGATTAAGAGGCAGCCCTGAGGCAGGGCAAGGTAAATGCCCTACCCTATCAGTTGGAGCAGTTAAAACAACCCCGGGGGTGGTCTTATATGTTAACAAAGGAAGCACAAAGATTTACAAAGGGAGGAAAGAAAACTCAGGAAGCTGCTCCATGTGCAGGCAGAAGGTGTGAATGTCTTACCCAAGACCAGGGGTGTGCCATCTCTACCAATCACTCAGTCTGGCGACAGACTTCCCTTCAAAATATTATTTTTCAAAAAAGTAATTGGTCACATTGTTAGCCGAAAATATTTACTCTCTTCCATCTTTATGCAGTTTTAAGACATCTGTAAGTAAAACATTTTAATTATCTATCAAAAAGGAAAGATGCAAGCAGAAAACTCAGCAAGTTGATGCTACAAAATGGAGATCTAAAGGAGATACTATCAACATAGTTGTGGATATCCCACAGGTCCAAAGCCTCAGAGGATGCCACCTGGGCCCTGTCGACCTTCGTTGTCCATATTTTGAAGACCCTTCAACAGGATCTTCATGCTTTAAGAGTCATGGTTTTTGTGGCTACTTTATCCTGCCCTTTAAAATTTTGTGTTTTACAGTCTTGGAAAAAATAATATTTTATAGTACATAGATGCCCAAATGGCCTATCTTTAGTTTCTGGCTGAAACCACACTGACTAAACATCTTTCTGACCTGCCACACTAGCCTCACACCATTGCCTCCTATAACCAATTCTGTCTTCCCCACTGTGATTGTTAATTTTATGTGTCAACTTAACTGAGCATGGGGTGTCCAGCTATTTGTCAAGTATTATTCTGGATATTTCTGTGAGAGTGTTTTTGAATGGGTTTAACATTTAAATTGATAGACTGAATAAAGCAGATCGCTCTCCTTAATGTGGGTGGGCTTCATCCAATCAGTTGAAGGGCTGAATAGAACAAAAAAGTTGACCCTCTCCCAAATAAGAGGAAATTCCTCCTGTCTGACTGCCTTGAGCTGGGACATAGTTTTTTTTTTTTTTTTTTTTTCCTGGCTTTGGACTCAAACTTAAATCTCAGCTCTTCCTGAGTCTCAAGTCTGCCAGCATGTAGACTGGACTATACCACTGGTTCTCCTAGGTCTTCAGCTTGCAGTCTTGGGACTTTTCAGGCTCCACAATCACATGAGCCAATTCCTCACAATAAATCTGTATGTTTATATAGAGATTATATCATATATGCATATAGATACACACATATCTATACATACATTATACATATAATAATCTATATAGAGAGTAATATACATATACATTCTATTGGCTCTTTCTCTGAAGAACCCTAATACCCCCACCATGTCTACTCAAACAGATACCTCCTCTCAAGGATGTAAAGTACACATTCTTTGATAAATAATAATCCCTTTTTTGAATTCAAGCATTTTAAATGCTTAAGTTGTCTAGTACTAGGAATGGTAACCAGATGTTGATACTGAGTCACTTTTTAGAGAAAGAAGATTCTCTTAAAGGAAACAGAAAGAAGAGAAAAAAGAGAAAGGAAAAAAAAAGAGATCTGGACTCCTGGGAAGACTACATTTCTAGACTGAGAAAGTGAAGGAGAGAAAAACCATAGAAAGAGAGAGAGAGAGAGAAAGGGGGAAGGAAGGAAGGAAGGAAGGAAGGAAGGAAGGAAGGAAGGAAGGAAGGAAGAAGATTGAGCATCAAATTGATTTCATCTTACCTACTACTTTGGACAGCCTAATGATTCTTTCCAGTAACATGGCTAAGAAAAAGTTAATAATAAATAAGTTGAACGTTTTCACTAAGCATAGCATATCTAATACATTTCTGAGTAGTGTCCTGAATTTCTAGAAAACCTGTCAAAGAGTGTGTATCACACATTAACAAGATTTTACTTATTCATATTCATGCAAATCAGGATAATCAGGAAAGCCCATATAGAATTGCAAGTTAAAAAAAGGAGCAAAAAACAACTCAAAGTAATATTTAAAAGTCCTTTTCTGCTTGACCGGTGGGCTTCATAAACAACACAAATATTTTCCTTATTACAGACTCATACAACACCCCTAGCCACCACTGCTCCATCTTCCTTCTAAGCAGCCCTTCTAGACACAGCTCTTGCTGTAATTTAGTCTTCCTGAGGGGCCACAGCCTTACCTGTCTGCACCACCACCCACTTGTCAAGAAAAGTCAAGAATTTTCTATCTATGTTATAGTCTAACTAGAAACCTATTTCCCACCATCAACAAATGGTGGTTAAAAGTTCACTAGTAAAGCTCAGCACTTCTTTAAGCACTATCTGGCTGGGGGAAAAGTTCAGTGTGTCAGCTCACTAAGAGTGCAGTAAGAAAGGAATATTAAAATAGTGACACTGTAGCTGAAATTGAAGAAAAGACATTGCTGTCTTCAATTCATCCAAAGAAATGATCTTTATATTAGACTGACATTCTTTTTCACAGATACCCTCTGATCCTTCCCACCTCTGTGGTCCTCTCTCATAATATTCTTTATTATTTTTATACTTGTTGTGGACATGTCTCTCTCCCCTGCTTATTAATAGACTTTTAAAAGCAGGCATGTGATTTTATCCTTCCTCATCATCATCCAATTACAAAACACAAATACAGACAAATGTTACTCATCTAAAAATAATTCATTTAAATCTTAATGCTGGTGTTTAATATGACTGCTTTCTTGATATTCAGACTTGTAAGCTTTCTTTCTTTCAGGTTCCATCATTATCTTGCTGTTAGAAAGGTCCCAGA
This sequence comes from Mesoplodon mirus, assembly GCF_964341445.2. Taxonomy (NCBI): domain Eukaryota; kingdom Metazoa; phylum Chordata; class Mammalia; order Artiodactyla; family Ziphiidae; genus Mesoplodon; species Mesoplodon mirus. The sequence continues at coordinate 57,496,923 of NC_138984.1, forward strand.
CAACTTTTGGACAGAGAATAGCATCAGCCTCTCTGTCACTATGGTTCTCTCCTTCACTTTCTCGGACTAGAAATGTAGTCTTCTTAGTAGTCCAGACCTCCCACTGCCCAGGTATCCTACCTGCTGTGGTTTCTGCTCTTACTCTTTCTATGAAGTCAATACCTCAATCTAATCCAGGAACTCCCCCTGACATAACTGCATTTCTTTAGCCTTAAAACACAAATCTCATACAGAATTTTACATGATATTATCTTGAGAATTATAATGACTAGCATTTTTTATAATGACTAGATATTTCCAAATAGCCCCAAAATATATAACCTTAGAAGGTAAGGAGAGGGAAAGGAGGAAACATTAACTTAGGTATATAGTCTTACTCAGAATTCCTGATGAGTTGGGAATATTTTAATGTGCATCACTAAGCATATCACTCTACCATTTCCAAATATAAATGATCAAATGATGGTGATTTCTCTGCTGCTGCTAATCTTTTAATCCACCCATCATTTATTTATGTTTTTTTCCTACATTTTGAGTAACAAATACTCTTGCTCATAATAACATCAGAGGAAGAGGTTTGTAAAGAAATATTTACTCTACCCCAGTAAGATATTAGCATTGATAAAATGAGTACACATTTTGTGTCCAGAATATCCATCCTATGCTAGCCTTACCAGTTATTCTGAAATTTCAGGCATAGAGATGTTAGCCCTCACAGTCACAATAGAACTATCCCTATTTAAAATTCAAGAACTTTCTGGTAACCAATGTGAACAGACTGTTAATTTTTTCACCCCCAAGGAATATGCATCATTCACATGGTATGTTAAAAAGTATGATTTTCAAAGTCATTTATTTTCTGTTCTCATTTGCTAATGTTAATATATATAATGTTATTTGTTTATTTTGTGAGTTGCCTTTCAACAGGGAACAGATTTCTCACATTTGCATATTAAATAAGAGTAGCAGAACACGTTTCCTACTGTGATACTGAACTTCAGTGATCATCTGCTCTGTTGCATTAACACGGACAGTCACATGTATCTGCCCCAAATAATGTGCTATAACTAACAGAAAAAGATATTATCCCCAAACCCCCTTTACTTGGTCACAAATGTTTTCTCCTCTTCTAACACCATGTTTTAATCTCAGACCTGGTGGTCTCAATTAAATTTTTTCAAAGCCGACCTTTCTCCCCCCTTACTTCCCAGAGATAGTAAGGTTGTGAAACTAGCCTTGCTCCAAGTCCATGTAATTTCTTACTAACCAACCATGTGGTCTGGGGTAAGCCACTTAGTTTCCACAGTATCTACATATGGATTGTGTACAATAACAACATCTACCTAATGAATGTATTGTGAAGGCTAAAAAAATATATATATGAAAGTAATTTATTAAATGTTAAGCAACATATATGTGCAATTCAAAAAAGATAAAAAGTGTTATATGAGTAAGCCACCTAACTAGATAGATCCTCAAGACTTTATTTTGGAACACAACCAGAATCAGGGAGAATATCTTTGCCTATGGCCAGCAAATAGAAGTAAAGAATATCAGAGGAGTAACATTAGCAACATGACTGAATAAGATGTCCCTCACTTGTGTCCCTCCCTCATTGACAAAATTACTTTGTGGAAGCTGTGGGATCAAGCACTTTACACCAAGAGACCTAGGAGGAGTCTTGTGCACACTTACATCAGGTAATACACAGACCTTGGTCCTGGCTGTGGACCCTGCAGTGGCCTGTGTATCAGCTCCATTTCCTCTCATCTGTGGTCTGAGAGGCCCTGGAGAACACAGTCCTAAACAGTCACCTATTCATAAGAGCCCTTGTGGAAGTCCAGGATAGATCATGTGATAGGTCACAAAACAAGTCTTAGCATATTTAAGAAGATTGAAATCATGCTAAATATTGAGTTGGCAAAAAAGTTCGTTCTGTTTTAAGTAAAAATAAAAGACACATTTTTCATTTTCACTGAGAACTTTATTGAACAATGTATTCATTAACCAAATGAAAATTTTGGCCAACCCAATATTTTTGCCTGACCATTACAGTACGAAACTAGAAATCAATAACAGAAGGCAAACTGCAAAATTCACAAATATATGGAGATTAAACAACATGCTACTGAACAACCAATAGGTCTCAGAGAAAAATCAAAAGAGAAATAAAAAACTATCTTGAAGACTTCCCTGGTAGTCGAGTGGTTAGGACTCCAAGCCTCCACTTAAGGGGGCATGGGTTCAATCCCTGGTCAGGGAACTAAGATTCCCTCATGCCGTGTGGCAAAAAAAAAAAAAAAAAAAAAAAAAAAAAACTATCTTGAGACGAATGAAAATGGAAACACAACATACTGAGACTTAGGGGATGCAGCAAAAGCAGATCTAAGAGGGAATTTTGTAGTGATAAACACCTGCATTAAGAAAAAATAAAGAGCTCAAATAAACAACTTTTAATTTACACTTAAACCCAAAGAAAAACAAATTAATCCCACATATGGCAGAAGGAAGGAAACAGCAAAGATAAGAGCAGAAATAAATAAAACAGAGACCAGGCAAACAATAGAAAACATCAAGAAACTAAGAGCTGTTTTTTTTGAAAAGGAAAGCAAAATTGACAAACCTTTAGCTAGATTAACTAAGAGGAAAAAAGACTCAAAAATGTAAAATCAGAAATGAAAGAGGAAGGGGCTTCCCTGGTGGCGCAGTGGTTGAGAGTCCGCCTGCCAATGCAGGGGACATGGGTTCATGCCCCGGTCTGGGAAGATCCCACATGCTGCGGAGCGGCTGGGCCCATGAGCCACGGCCGCTGAGCCTGTGCGTCTGGAGCCTGTGCTCTGCAACAGGAGAGGCCACAACAGTGAGAGGCCTGCGTACTGCAAAAAAAAAAAAAAAAAAAGAAAAAAAAAAAAGAAATGAAAGAGGAAATATTACAACTGAAACCACAGAAATACCAAGGATCATAAGAAACTACTATGAACAATTGTACAGCAACAAATTGGATAGCCTAGGAGAATGGGGTAAATCCCTAGAAACATAGAATCTATCAAGACTGAATCATAAAGACACAGAAAATATGAACAGACCAATAATGAGTGAGAAAATTTAATCAGTAATCAGGTATCTCCAAACAAAGAAGAGCTCAGGACCAGGTGGTTTCCCAGGTGAATTCTACCAACCATTTAAAGAAGAATTAACACCATCCTGCTCTAGTACTTCCAAAAAATTCATGTGGAAGGAGCATTCCCAAACTCATTTTATGAGGCTAATGTAACCCTGATACCAGAGCCAGAAAAGAACACTAAAAGAAAAGAAAACTAATGGCCAATATCCCTAATAAATATAGAGTAAAAGTTTTCAACAAAATATTAGCAAACCAAATTCAACAGCACATTAAAAGAATTATACACCATGACCAAGTGGGATTTCCCTCTGGGATGCAAGGATGGTTTAACATACATAAATTAATAAATGTGATAGCTTATATTAATAGAATTAAAAATCATATGATCATCTCAACAGATGCAGAAAAAGCATTCAACAAAATACACCATCCTTTCATGAATAAAACTCTGAAAAAACTGGGTATAGAAGAAACATACTTCAACATAATGAAGGCCATATTTGACAAACCCAAAACTAGCATCATACTCAACAATGAAAGTCTGAACAGTTTTCCTCTAGATCATGAAAAAGCCAAGGGTGCCCACTCTCACAACTCCTATTCAACATAGTACTAGAAGTCCTAACCAAAGTAAATAGGCAAGAAAAAGAAATAAAAGCTATCCAGATTGGAAAGGAAGAAGTAAAACTGTCTCTGCTTGCAGATGATGTGACCTTATATATATAAATTCCTAAAGAATTCACCAAGAAACTGTTAGAACTAATCAACAAATTTAGTAATTGCAGGATACAAAATCAACATACAGAGATCAGTTGTGTTTCTATACACTAACAGCAAGATATCTGAAAAGAAGTAAACAATCCCATTGACAATAGCATCAAAAGCAATACAACACTTAGGAATAAACTAATAAAGTGAAAAATTTGTATTGATACTCTGAAAACTGTAAGACTTTAATGAAGAAATTGAAGAAGACACAAAGAAATGGAAAGATATTTTGTGCTCATGGATCAGAATTAATATTGTTAAAATATCCATACTACTAAAAGCCATCAATAGAGTCAAACATGGTGACTATAGAGTACTCTATAATATTCTTGAAAGTTGCTAACAGAGTAGATCTTAGATGTTGTCACCACAAATAAAAAAATGGCAATTATGCGAGGTGACGGAGGAGTTAACTAAGTCTACTGTGGCAATCATTTCACAATATATAAGTGTATTAGATCATCAAGTTTTACACAGTATGTTAATTATATCTCAATAAAGCTGGAAATTAAATATATTATAATAGGTACATTCAATTCATAAGGAGACTTGCACAAACCTGAGATGGCTGCAGAATATGGAAAACAGATTACAAAGTCAATTTGTATGAATCAAAATAGAAAGCTAAGTTGACCTATGAACCAGCGGTTATTCATGTAGAGAATCAGAAGAAGAACATAAGAAAAAAAAGCCAAAAAAATTTTTTTGAACTGACAATCTGGGAAAAATTAGTTTCCAGGATCCATTCAGCTGCAAAATTGCTAGGACCATGTCTACAATATGGACCTCCAGATTTTTAAATTCTCTGGCTTGTTTTTAAACACGCATGCTTGCTAGCTATCGAAAGATCCAGTAAGGCCTTAAGATGGCATTCATGGGCAGTCTCTTATACAGCTTCTCAGAAGATGATCCTATGGGTGTGAGCAGTCAGTCATGTTCAGGACTAGATGGTGGTCCCTGAGCATTACACGCTGCTATGTATTCATCTTTCTTCCGTACCTCACTCCTTTTCTTCACTCCTGGTGTCTGGAATGGCAATCACTAATAAAGTAGCAGCAGGTTAAAAATTGCATTCATATGCTTCCTCTGAGGGACCTTATCTCAGAGGGTGAGTATTGGAAAAAGGTATGGTTCTTCCAGGACAAGGGCTTGGCTAGGTCCATCCTGAAACGTAGGTTGTTAAGGAATAAGTTAGGGTGTGTGAGGGTGAAGATTTTGTTTTACCTCATGTACCTTAGATTTAGAGTGTCAAGGGAGTGTTGAATGCTATCACATATTTTTTCTCACATATTTTTTTCTCCCATTGCTTGGAATAAGGTACTTAATCAGAATCTGTTAAAATTTCTCCTTTTTACTGGACCCAAACAGTGTCAGCATCAGTGATTCTTCTGAGAAAATGCTTTGGACTTTTACTTAGATCTGCTTCATGCAGGATGAGTTTAGGGGCAAGTCTAGAAAAGGTAGTTCCAAAGTGTCAAGTCTATGATCTCTTCCACTTCTGTAAATTAAAAGTAATATTTTAAATACTTAAGTGACTTGGAAATCTATTATCAGCATCAAGGAGAGAAATTAGCTCATTGATTGGCTCTGAAAATGGAGCAAAGGCTCAAAATGGAAAATCCCAGTTTCTACTGTCTCTTGGGTGCTGAAGTTGTTATCACCACAGAACTGTGAACATAGAACATTTTTAAAGGGCAAATTATCACAATGACTGAAGTGATGAGGAGTAACCACTAAACTCTTCATAAAAGACCCCAAATCTGGTTAGGAAAGGGGCAGTCTGCTGAGATATTTAATTACCCAAAATTCCTTTTTTTATTTTACTTCCTCTTATATGAAGGACGTTTTAGAGACAGGCTTGTAACCTGACAGTGCTTTAGTTTTAAACTTGTTGAGGTTACCTACACCTAATCACTAAATTCAAACCTACCCATACACAAGGAGGAGAGATAGGGTGTGAATTGTCACATACCCCATTTTCCAAGGTGCTTATAAATGTTGAACATTTCTGTCATTTGTCTACATAAGTGAGACCTGGTATACCTGAAAAATTCTGTCCAACACTTTTCAGAAAGATAAAAAGCTTGACACATATCCTTATTGCTTTTTGCTTGTCAAGGGAGAAGGACTGAAAGTCCAGCCTGGGTGAAAAGGTAAGGAGAAGGAAGAAATTCTTTTCCATAACTTCTGTGCAGTTGCTGTTTTACATTCCCTCCTCCTGCTTAAGACAGTGGGTTGTCAGCCACCCACTTACCCTCAACCACATTCTCAGGCCTGGTAAAAACAGCTGTTAAAAGGAAATACAGCATTTCCTTTCTGCTCATTTCAGAATATATTGTCTCCGTTTTTATCACATTACTGAGACTTTGGCACAGACTTTCTTACGGTTGTCATTATCTGACTGTGGTCCTAATAAAATATGGTAATATTTTTCTAACTATACTTCCTGCAAAATATCAAAAGATCTCATCTTCAAATGGCCATCTGAAGCAATACAACCAACCCACACTATTTTCTAACATAAAAATCCACTTGAAATAAGTATAGATTTAATATGCTGTGTCTTTATAAATACACGGGTAACTTTTTCTACCTAATACAGTATTACTGCATTACTGTATTAGGTATTTACTTTCTGTAAAGTAGTTTTCTTCTCTGTTTTGAAGTGTTTATTTTGCCTATGCTTTGGCTTTCAACTATGTTGGAATTTGCTCTGTTCATTAAAATAAGATTTGATTGCATGTGGGTAAAGTCTAATTTCTACAATTTCATGGTACATCTTGAGCTGACAGACTTGAGAAATTTTGTTACTTGAGCTAAAACAGTAAACTCTGCAAATATAACTCATTCCTCCACTTACTGTAATGTCTCTTAAATACTTCTTTGGTGATTTTACTCCATTAACCTGTGGTTATTTTCTCTTCTAATTCACATACAACTCTAGTTTTATGTGCATTTAGTCAAGCATTTTGAGCATTCACTTGTAATTTTAAAATAATTCCCTATAAAACAACAGTCTCAATATACCTGGTAGGATCATCCATATCTCAACAGGTGCCAGGTACCATTTGAATAGAGCAATGTTGACTACCTGGACACCAGCAGGTGGGTATGAAGAGACTATCCTCTTTAGTTTTTAATAATTTCATAGTACATAGGCATATTGACTCAAATAATTTAAATATATATTTAAGTAAATAAAATTTTACATCTAGCTTTGTTAATCACTCTCTTGGCTTTGTTCATTTCTTCCAGGCTCAAACATAACTCAATATATTACCAAAGAACATTTTTCATGACTTTGTAATAAAATCTCTATCCCAAAGGTATAAATAAAGCAAGAAATTAAACATTTTAAGAGTAAATGGAAATAAAGCAGATCAAGTGTTAGAGATATCAGTTGTGCGGAGGCAAAAAAATTATATAAATGGATTTCTGATAGGGACAAGAAAGGGCAGCCAGAAAGTACTTAGAGGCCATGGAAAAATGTTATCAATTTGAACCATGGAAAGATATGACTAGTTAAAAATGTTACTGGACATTAATAGATAGATTAATAGATAGATAGGTTAATAGATATACCATTAAAATAAAGGGATAAAAGATATGTACTAAAGGTGTTTTTCCTATAAGGCCTGACATATAAATTGCAATGGTTTAATAATTCATTGTCAGTTATGCTAAAGAATGTGTCACTTTCTGGTTCCATGTTTTTTTTTACTGATAATCTATATCCCACCCTAGGCAAATTATACAACCTCTGTGGCTGTCAGTTTCTTCCGCTCCAAACTGACAAAGAGTTTAAGGCTAAATATGTTATAGCTAAGATTACTTCCAGCTTATATAATATATATATATTTTAATTTTACAACAGCTTTTGATTTACAGAAAAATTGCCAAGATGGTACAGAGAATTCCTATATACCCCATGCCTAGTTTCCCCTATTATTAATGTCTCTTTTTTGTATTATACCTTTGTTACAATTAATGAGATAATACATTGTTATTAACTAAAGCCCATATTTTATTCAGATTTCCTTACTTTATATCTGATGTCTCAGTACCACATTGCATCTTGTCATCATGACAAGGCTCCTCTTGGTTGTGACAGATGTTCAGATTTAGCTTGTTTTAATGTTAAATACCTTGACATCTGGAGGTGCACTGGACAGGTATTTTGTAGGATGTTCTTCAATTGGTCTGCCTAGCTTACCCTCAAATGTTTAAAAACATTTTATTTATCAGTGATATTTGTAAAACAATTGTTGACACATAGAAACTAATAAGTAGCACATGAATGAATGAATAAACGAAAAACTGGATGTTTCATTCATGTGTAGAAAGTGATGTATCAATATTAATCAAGAAGTAATTCTTGGGTCTGGATTTTGATACCACACTAGCACTGTATCATTCAAGTTTAACAAAAACCAAACTGGAATCTTTCATTATTTTTTTGTTTTCTGAATCAACTTAGCCACATTTCAGAAAAAGACTAATTTAGGGGCTCAAGACGGTGTAGTAGAAGGACATGAGCTCACTCCCTCTTGTGAGAACACCAGAATTACAAATAACTGCTGAACAATCATCGACAGGAAGACACTGGAACTCACCAAAAAAGATACACCACATCCAAAGACAAAGGAGAAACCACAATGAGATGATAGGAGGGTCACAATCACAATAAAGTCAAATCCCATAACCGCTAGGTAGGTGACTCACAAACTGGGGAACAATTATACTACAGAAGTCCACCCACCGGAGTGAAGGTTCTGAGCCCCACGTGAGGCTTCCCAAAATGTGGGTCCAGCAACAGGAGGAGGAATTCCCAGAGAATCAGACTTTGAAGGCTATGGGGATTTGACTGCAGGACTTCGACAGGACTGGGAAAAACAGAGACTCCACTCTTGGAGGGCACACACAAAGTAGTGTGCACATCAGTACCCGGGAGAAGGAGCAGTGACCCCACTGGAGACTGAACCAGACCTACATGCCACTGTTGGAAGGTCTCCTGCAGAGTGGGGTGGGGGTGGCTGTGGCTCACTTCCAGGACAAGGACATTGGCAGCAGAAGTTCTGGGAAGTACTCCTTGGCATGAGCCCTCCTGGAGTCCACCATTAGTCACACCAAAGAGCCTGCAGTATCCAGTGCTGGGTCACCTCAGGCCAAACAACAAACAGGAACGGAACCCAGCCCCACGCATCAGCAGACAAGCAGATTAAAGTTTTACTGAGCTCTGCCCACCAGAGCAACACCCAGCTCTACCCACCACCAGTCCCTCCCATCAGGAAGCTTGCACAAGCCTCTTAGATAGCCTCATCCACCAGAGGGCAGACAACAGAAGCCAGAAGGGCTCCAATCCTGCAGCCTGTGGAAGAAAAACCACATTCACAGAAAGAGAGACAAAATGAAAAGGCAGAGGACTAGGTAACAGATGAAGGAACAAGATAAAACCCCAGGAAAACAACTAAATGAAGTGGAGATAGGCAACTTTCCAGAAAAAGAATTCAGAATAATGATAGTGAAGATGATCCAAGACCTTGAAAAAAGAATGGAGGCAAAGATTGAGAAGATGCAAGAAATGTTTAACAAAGACCTAGAAGAATTAAAGAACAAACCCCTAGAATAATTAAAGAACAAACAAACAGAGATGAACAATACAATAACTGAAATGAAAAATCCACTAGAAGGAATCAATAGCAGAATAACTGAGGCAGAAGAACGGATAAGTGACCTGGAAGACAGAATGGTGGAATTCACTGCTGCAGAACAGAATAAAGAAAGCCTAAGAGACCTCTGGGACAACATTAAATGCACCAACATTCTCATTATACGCGTCCCGGAAAGAGAAGAGAGAGAGAAAGGACCCGAGAAAATATTTGAAGAGATTATAGTCAAAAACTTCCCTAACATGGGGCAGAAAATAACCACCCAAGTCCAGGAAGTGCAGAGAGCCCCAGGCAGGATAAACACAAGGAGAAACACACCGAAACACAAAGTAATCAAATTGGCAAAAATTAAAGACAAAGAAAAATTATTAAAAGCAACAAGGGAATAATTAAAAATAACATACAAGGGTACTCCCATAAGGTTAACAGCTGATTTCTCAGCAGAAACTCTACAAGCCAGAAGGGAGTGGCATGATACACTTAAAGTGATGAAATGGAAGAACCTACAAGCAAGATTACTCTACCTGGCAAGGATCTCATTCAGATTTGATGGAGAAATCAAGAGCTTTACAGACAAGCAAAAGCTAAGAGAATTCAGCACCACCAAACCAGCTCTACAACAAATGCTAAAGGAACTTCTCTAAGTGGGAAACACAAGAGAAGGAAAGGCCCTACAAAAACAAACCAAGAACAATTTAGAAAATGGTAATAGGAACATACACATCAATAATTACCTTAAATGTGAATGGATTAAATGCTCCAACCAAAAGACACAGGCTGCTGAATGGATACAAAAACAAGACCAATATATATACTGTTTATAAGAGACCCACTTCAGACCTAGGGACACATACAGACTGAAAATGAGGGGATGGAAAAAGATATTCCATGCAAATGGAAATCAAAAGAAAGCTGGAGTAGCAATACTCATATCAAATAAAATAGACTTTAAAATAAAGAATGTTACAAGAGACAAGGAAGACACTACATAATGATCAAGGGATCAATCCAAGAAGAAGATATAACAATTATAAATATATATGCACCCAACATAGGAGCACCTCAATATATAAGGCGACTGCTAACAGCTGTAAAAGAGGAAATCAACAGTAACACAATAATAGTGGGGGACTTTAACACCTCACACCAATGGATAGATCATCCAGACATAAAATTAATAAGGAAACACAGCTTTAAATGACACAATAGACCAGATAGATTTAGTTGATATTTATAGGACATTCCATCCAAAAACAGCAGATAACACTTTCTTCTCAAGTGCACACAGAACATTCTCCAGGATAGATCACATCTTGGGTCACAAATCAAGCCTTGGTAAATTTAAGAAAATTGAAATCATATCAAGCATCTTTTGAATGGACCTAGAAACAGTCATACAGAGTGAAGTTAGAAAGAGAAAAACAAATATTGTATATTAACGCATATATGTGGAATCTAGAAAAATGGTGCAGGTGAACCGTTTGCAAGGCAGAAATAGAGACACAGATGTAGAGAACAAATGTATGGACACCAAGTGGGGAAAGTGGGGGGCGAGGTGGGATGAACTGGGAGATTGGGATTGAAATAGATACAGTAATATGTATAATATAGACAACTAATAAGAACCTGCTGTATAAAAAAATAAATAAAATTTAAAAAATAAAATAAAAAAACAATTAAAATCAAAAAAAAAAAAAAAAAGGAAGCAAACGTGGAGAGGGCGTATTTGGACTCAGAATACGCAGAGTTTGTGATGTCTACTCGAGTATGTTCGGTCTAGGCGAGGCTACCCTCTGCTGATCTAAATAGCTCTCTGAAGGCCGTGGGGCATTAGCTCCTGCTGTGGTTAAGGTGACTCTTTTACCAGCAGTTGCAAAAGCCATGCAGAAGCCCCATGAAGAAGATCATGCCCGTCCACACTGGCGCCTTCATTCCCTAGCAACCAGGGACTTTGCACTTTTGCTCTCAATGGGTTCAGCAGTCTCCTCCCAAGAGCCAACTCGTAGAAAGGTATACCTCAACTAAATTTATTCCCTTCATCTTACCTTGCTTGGAACAACAGTGTAATTAATCTATTATTAGTTTGGAATATGTTATTTCTTTATTAGTTTATTAAGAGACGTTATGTATGCTATTAGACACAGTATATATTAAGAGACGTTATTCATCCTATAGGCTACTGGCTTGTGAAATTATTATAATTCCCACAGTGAACCTGTGTTAAATAAAATATTGGCAAAAACAAAAAAAAAGACCAATTTAGAAGTTTAATGAGAAAAAATATTATTAGAAGGTATTTAATAATAAGATAAATGCAAATTTGAGAATGGTAAGGACATTTTCTAAATGGTGAGTTATTCTCAAATCACTACATTCATATTATCTTATTTTCCCACACAATATGGGGAAAGAACGCAAATCTAGATGAGGAAAGAGACCAAAAAATGCATTGAAAGACCAAGGATTCAGTCCTCCATTGGAATCAGGAAAGAAGTGAAATTAGGTTATTCTGCCTGTAGGGCAACAATGTGTTAGAAATTGAGTTATGCTAAACATAACCTTTCCCCAACCTTTATTCAAGGTAGTAGGTGAAAATTCTCTTTTCACACATAATTTCACCATGCAATTACCTTAGAGAAAAAAGATAATAAATACAACCTTGACAGGCAATGAAATCTTTTGAAGTAGCCTTTCCTTGTTCTAAAAATCTGGGTTCACCAGATATAATTTCAGACTAAATACAATGCTAAATTCTCTCACAAGAAAATGCACAAACACTATGCAGATTAACAATATATTTGATTAATATATTTTGTCCTAATTCAGTAATGTAATAGCTATTTATAGAGCATTTGGTTGCATCACTATTATTTCAATTATGAGCTCGGCTGGGTAATAAAACAACAAGCTTTTCCTCAATGGACCATTCCTCAGTTTGTGCAATTTACTTTAAATATTAAGTTTAAAGAAAAAAGAGCTTGCCATCTTATCACTTCTTTCAGGATGCTATATTTTACTGTAATATAGCAAACTAATAATTATCAATCCTTAAATGCCTTTTTTGCAAATTAGTTTCAGAAAAGCAATTTAAAAGTTTCTTTATTTTTCTCAGTAGACTACAAGATAATATTCTTTTAATTTAAAGGACTGGAATGCCTGATACTTTCCATTTTTAGTACAGCATATTGACTTTTGCAGTCATTATTCTATTTTGTACATTTCTAGTGATATTTACTTCACTGCTACTCTATTTCAGATAAATTAAGGAACACTTATTCTGATTCACCCTTTGTGCCAGGGTCAAAAGTGCCTGTTAGAGATGCAAAGAGGTAAAGGTATCTTTTCTAACACCACAATGGGGCTCTTGCATGCTCAGGCAGCAGAAGAAAAAATAGGCGCCACAGAGAATGAGACCCACTTCAATCTATATATGTGACTCTTCTGCAAATGCATACAGCTGATGCTACTTAGTGTACATAAAAGACATAATGAAAATCTGTTAATTATTATTATAAGGAAACTTGGTTGGCTTGATTAAAATTCACAAATTGTTTAAAACACAAATTTAAAATAACATAAAATCAATAGAATATAAATATTCTTGCTTATGGAAACAAGATTAATATTACCTCATTGATCATTTCATCATGAGGATAAAACAGAACAATGTACAACAAAATATTTTGTACTAATGCCAGGCATATGGTATACATTTAATAAATGAATCTGCTCTTCTCTCTATATTCATTTTTCCACATATTTATTTCACTGCATTTACCAAAACATTTTTTTACATATTTTGACCAAAATAAGTTTTAACTGTTTTGTATGTTTTCCTTCCTTCTTATGCAACTTCTTAGGATTATTTTTTTAAGTTTTCCAAAGTCAGCACCTGAAGTATCAGTATGACACACTTGTGTGTGAGTCTGTTTACTAAATGGTCCCAAGCTTCTATGATCTGGTTTATTTGAATTAGCTTTAAAAATACTTTTGTTAATTAATTTTGGACTGTAAATAGAGTTTCTTCTAAAAAATATACACCTGTAACTGTACTTACACTTCTAATTGTACTTTTTTATTCCATACAAATTGTATCTCCTGAAAACATAGCCCTGAAGTGATGGATATCTAGAGCACTTTGAATCTATTATCCTCCAGACTGTAGATCCTCAAAAAAATTATTAATATAAAACTTATTGACTTTTTAAAGAACCTAATTACATCTATAATATTGTGATCTGACTTTATTTATAAAGCTTAAGTAAAGGCATTAAACTTTATTCTTATACATAACCATTTATAATCAACATCATGATAAAATTAAGATTCAAATCATATCCATAGGAATTTCTAGTTAAGCCCAAAGACTCATATTGTAAAGCAGAGTGTTGGTAACTTGGCTGAAATGAATAGTCACTAAGAACCAAAAATACTCCTTTTACAAGTACATATGTTAGGTGTTGAGGGAGGAACACAAAAAGAGTTAGGATATAATTGCTTGGAATCATTGCTAGAAAGAACATATTCAATATCCTCACTAAAAATAATGAGTGTGGTGCTTAAACTTTCTGGTAGAGCTTATTTAACTTTTGATGATCCGGAAGATAGACTCTTTATAATTTAGAGTTCAAAATAAGAAGACATCATTACTGCTTAGGCAGCTGCCTAAAATAACATTTACCTGACATTTTCACCTATATGAAAAGGCATCTTACGAAATAAATGTTTTTTCAAGCCATGAAGTTAAAATGGTAATCATATCAGCAAAATTCTTCAAGATTACTCTTTCCTTTGAAAAATGTCATTCGGGGTTATTATATAGTAGATGTAAACTGTATTCTGACTTCTGGTATTGTATATACTCAAATGTTATACCTTACAACACTTATATCATTGAAAACAATACAATCTAGAATTTTTTTCCAATTTATTAGTTTTGATAAAATAATTATGTGATATTAAGCAATAAATAGCAAATATTCAGGTATCATTGGTCCATTAGTTAAGGCATTACACCTGGGTGGCCTAATTGCTGATAGCATAAATTGTATGACAGAAACCAAAATGGAGAAGCTAATGAAATCTTTCCAATTACTTTTTTAAAAATTAATAAAACCCTAATACTGAAACATGACAGATGTCACAGAGAAAAAGTATAGCTGGTTACCATATATCAACAAAGAAATTAAAACACAGAAAGGAAATTAAGTTAAGCAATATATTAAAATAATAAACATGAGCAAAAACTTTGAGTAAATATATATTGATATTATGGTACAAATTAATATAGTTTTGCAAATGAAAGGGTCAAAGGAGGAAAATAACAGGATATCTTTAGAGATGAGAAGAATATAAGGTCACTGACTTGGTAATGCTGGAGTCAGGATTACAAGCAGTCTTTTAATACCTATTTCATTGTGTTTTAAAATTTTTAACCCAATTAAGAAACTATCGACACTTGTGAACATTTAGAGGTGCGCATAAATTAACTGAATGGAATTTCTTATAACCTGAGTTTTCTAAGACATCTAATTAAGGTCTTGGTTAGAGGTTAGTTAGCTACATGCTTTAAAATCCAAAGAAAGCATCCAATAAAAGGCAATTCTTGCAAGATACAGAAGTGAGCTCTAAGGCCTGAATAACCTTTCACTGTGACTGATTTTTTCTTTTGCGATGTTTAAAAATGAAGACTGCCAGGGCTTCCCAGGTGGCGCAGTGGTTGAGAGTCCGCCTGCCGATGCAGGGGACACGGGTTCGTGCCCCGGTCCGGGAAGATCCCACATGCCACGGAGCGGTTGGGCCCGTGAGCCATGGCTGCTGAGCCTGCGCGTCCGGAGCCTGTGCTCCGCAGCAGGAGAGACCACAACAGTGAGAGGCCTGCGTACCGCAAAAAAAAAAAAAAAAAAATGAAGACTGCCAAACAGATGGAGTTCTAACCCAATTTTGAAAACAACATAACACAGGGAGGAAAAAAAAAAAACAGAAAAAAAACAACTTTTGGACAAAATACTACAGGTCAATCATATAAAGCTAAAAACAAAAAGAAAAGAAAAAACACATTATAGCTCACTGATCATTTAGTTGTGTGTGTGTCTGTATTTGTTGTTTGTTTTGTTTCTCCAATTTACAAAAGTAGGAGATTAAAACTGTACAGTTGTCCAAACCAGTTGGAATTTTTAATTCACTGATAACCCATTATACCTAGCAGACAGGAATTTAGGCTTATTTGTCTGAAGATGAGAGTTAACATTCTTCGTTTGATACTAGCTTACACTGCTATCATTAAAGTGTGCACTGTTTGTAAGAAATAAATAAACAAAGCCAATTAAACCCAATGAGAGTCTCAGGATATCTGTGCCAGCATTCATGATTGCTTAAGAAAATAGCATTAATCAATCTCAATTTCTTTTTTAAAAAGAAGAACTTCAGCATAGATTTCTTCCAAAAACAGCTTCCTTAGCACATTTTTATAGAAAAAAAATCATCCTCTCCCTCAGGAAAGCTGAAATAGAATGCTTTATTATCTCCAGTTTATTATTTCCTGTAATACATCAAAAAGTGTACTGTTAAGAACTAGCTTTGGCCAACATAAGTTACAATTCCAAAGAGGCTTCAGACCAATGACTACTGAATTTCCTCCTTAAAGTCTACCCACCCTCCTTCTTCTTAACAGTGGAAAAAATAAAAGATGATAATCAAGAATTGGAAAGAAAAAGACATAACACATCTATTGTTTATTTCAAAGACTGCATGACTATTTGTGTGAGTATAAAATACAGTAGATATTTCAATTTTACTTATTTTGATAGAACATGTAGAACAATTTAAATAGTTTTACTTATAGGCCCCATAAGAAAGGATCACTATAAGTAAATTTGAGGAAATCAAGTTTACATCTGTTTTAGAAAGAGTGACATGGGTCATTTGTATTTAAAAGGAGGTATATGAGAAACATATATCTTGAAATTCAGTTATGCGGTAATAATAGGCCAAAGCTTTAAACATATATGCCTCTACACAGTGAAAGGTTAACCCAATGCAGGTGGAAGATACTCCCAGGAAAAGGGTGGCAAGAGGTTCAGTCTAATTTCCTTGTAACATGCTAGTGACAGACCTGCTGGAATTAAAAAAAATACACACACACACACACACACACATTGCTAGCAAGGGGAATCCTTATCTGTTGAATAAGTTAAGACATGCACAGAGAGGAGACAGACACACAGGAAGAGAGACATGTGACTGCAGAGGGAGAGATTGAACCAATGTATCTATAAGACAAGAGATGTCAAGGATAGTTGGCAACTTCCAGAAATAGACAGAGGCCAGGCAGGATCCTCCCCTGGAGCCTTCAGAGAGAACACAGTCCTGCTAGCATCTTGATTTCGGACTTCTAGCCTTCAGAACTGTGAGACAATAAATGTCTGCTGTATTGAGCAACCCAGTTTGTGGTGCTTTGTTATAGCAGCCCTAGAAAATGAATACATCATCTAATGATTATATATATATTATATATATATTTTTGAAAAATATATATCTATATATTTGAAAAATAATATATTAAAATAAAAACATTACCATATTTGGTAATAGAAACATCTGCCTTATTATTATTATATTTATTTAGTAGGCTTTTCTATCAAGTATTTCTTTTAATCAGTTTGAGCATATAAAGCTGCAGAAATATATTCATCTTAAATATTAATTTCATAAGAATTAACATTTATTTTACATTTCATGAAAATAGTAATTTATATGTTAATATCTGCATTTAGAATTAATTAGCAGATCTTAATTTTTATGTCATTAATTCTATCCAAACATTGTTTTACCATGAACAGTATTAATTTTCTATATTTAATTTCTTGAAAATATAGGTGTGATTGAAATGTGGATTTTAAAGTAAAATCTAGGAAAAAACAGTGAATCTAAAATAGGAACATGAGATTAAAGGGATTTTTAGCTTGATTCCCGACTTAACGTAAATGTGTCTTTCTGACTTAAAAGTCCCTTTACCATGTAAGTATATAGCACAAAACACGGCCTTTTGTGAAATGAAAAATTTAGTAGATAATTAATCATGCCAACTGTTTTAAGATGGATATTCATTTTTAATGCATAATTTGAATGAAAACTACCAAATTATAGAAATAACACATGAAATCTTTGGTTTATGGGCATTTGGGGAAAGCTAAAGGATAGCAATAAACAAAACTTCCAGAAGAGATCACTTCAAAAGTTTTTCCTCTCATATTAGAGAATTTCTTCCTGTTCAAATTCTATTTATATTCAGGTGGAGAAAAAAAAAAAGTCCTGAGGAATATGAAGATGAGAGCATGGTGTCAGAAAGCTGTGAGAAAATGACTAAGGTGTGATTGAACCCTGTGAAGATTAAGGTGAGAACTGAGTAGCATAGTTTGCAGGGCATATTGAATACAGCAAGAATCCACAGAAATAATATAAAACTATTAAAAATCAGGAATTATTGGTCTATTTTTTCTATTGCTTGGTATATATTTGTTGTTGGTGGTTTTTAAATAAGTATGATTGTAAATAATCTTCTTTCTCTAAAAGAATCATAAACTTATGAAAAAGTTGGAATTTAAGTGTAAATAATATTTTTTACACTTTCTGGTCCATCATTCTCAAATATTTTAGTGAGTATTTTCTGCCAGCCAGGGAATTCTAATAGCCACAATAAAACCATCAAAAAAAAAGTTAACTTTAATATGTTACTATTATTTATCAAACCCTATGCAGATTTTGTCAGTTTTTCCAAAAAAATCTTTTACAGAAAAAGCATCCCATTCAGAATTACATGTTACATTTAGTTTCTCTTGTTTCTCTTGTCTCTTTTAGTTTGAACAGTTCCTTAAATTTTATGACATGAATATTTCATAGACTATAGGTCAGTTTTTTTTTTTTTTTTAAGAATGTTTCTCCAGTTTAGTTTATTAAGATTAACTGGATTCAGGGCTGCATCTTTGTCAGGAATATCACTTTAGGACAGATTCAATCTCTTAAAGTAGCTTGTCTTTATTTCCCTGCCTCTGCCCATTTTACACCCTCTTTCTATCTGGACCACACCACACACTCTCATCCTTTCCCCATCCCCAAATCCCAGAAGCTTCAGTGTTCTTTCCCGATTTGACATACTCGTGCCGTAAAGATTGTCCTTGACTTGCTCCACCTAAAAATACTGAGTGCTCTAAAACTTTCCCTATTTCTGCAATATATGTCATTTCTAGATGAGAATTACCTAGTAATTTGGCAGTTAAACTTGAGCTGATAATGACAAAAGGGATTACCTTTCTCAGACCATATTTGCATATTAACAGATCCCTTCCATCCTTACGCCAGGGGCAAGGGCAGAGCTGGCATCAGAGGAGGCTAACCCTGCCTTCAGCTCATTTCTCCTGGTAGGATTCTATATCGGTTTCCTGAATTGTGTTTAATTCATTCTTAAAATAAGTAAATAAGTAAAATAAAACTTCTGATATGCATCCAGCAAAATGTAATGCACATAATATCCCACATTTGTCGATTCTTTGACATTTATTTATTTTTAAATACCACTTCATCCCAAGAAATAGCAGCATGGTAACTTGCTAAGTATATCTTAGAATTACATGGATGTCTCATTTCACCAAAACTCTTCCTTTTCCAAGTTTTAAAGTGCAGAGCAGCAAGCTCCACAGAAAGTCTTGGCCAGTTCAAAAATAAAGTCTTTATTCTAATCTGCAATCCTCTCCTTCACTCTCCTTCCAAATTCCTTTAACATATAGGAACACCTTTTTCCAACCCAAGAGAACTTAATATTATAACAACTATACTTTTGGCAGTTTTAGAGAAATAAAACCTTCCCTGATGCCTCTATAATTGAACAAATGGTCTACTTAAATCTCTCATTCTTCCCACTGGGAAAAATTCACATCAGACAATTCAGAGAAATTTTATTTATTTAAAGGCTTTTCTACTCACGAATGTGACTACATTCCTAGGGGCTTGTAGAGGGTTAAGGCATTGCTTTGGTGGGCTTCTGGGAGAGAAAGCTCCTTGCTTAGTTCAGGGTCATCATCAGTCTAAGACATATGCACTGAAATAGACTCACTTGCATTTGCCTTATCATTATTGTTCCACGCAGGTAATTACAGCATATTATGTGTTCTGACAGCAAATCATCACCATGTTTCCCTCATTTCTAGCTACTTCTTTGCCACTCTTGGACCACAGGAGACAAATAACTACACTGGAATTTTGAGGCTATGCCAAGCCCACCTGCCAACATTGCCATCTTTCCATTCAGTGGTTGCCAGAAACTCCACAGAGAGGATGAGGAAGCTGTCCCTCTAATTCTCAGATATTCTAAATCTATTTGGATTTTCTATTTCCCTCCACTTCCCAGCAGGATGTTAGTGAGGAAGAGACCACAGAGTTAATTCCCAGGATCATCACCTAGCATTTAATTAGCTGTGTTCTGTTATGACTCTTTCTCTTTCCCCAGACTATGTAATTTGTAGCTAGTCTAGGGTTGGGGGACAGGGAGCCCTACGTCTGATGAGTACATATAGTTCTCAATCAATCATGTAGCTCTGGGTCTTACACTTAAGAGATGCTAAAGTCAAGGATTTAATTATGTTCTTCTATGTCTTTATTTCTCTAAGCAAAAAATAATTGTGAAAGATAACTGAGTCCATTGAATATTAAAAAACAAAACAACTCTCATGGGAAATACTTTTAAAATCTTGCTTCATACATAAGAATTCCTAAAGCACTCAGTAGTAAACTTCCCTACTTGTTGTCCTTTACGACTTCCTGTATTTATGCTCATTCCCAAAGCTACTTTTTAAAGTAAATGGAGACTGTGATTTGCAGCTTTCAATCTGAAAATGTCAGAAATAAAGGTCAACACTAGGTCGTGCTCTGGGAAGTTCAAAACATCTTGAAAACCATGTTCCTCCCCTTCACCAAATTGCCTTCTCCAACGTGGACGACTCTTACCACAGGGGTTGTGGTAAAGATGAAGATAAATAACAAAACCAATACTTGCCTGGAGGGATTCTTAAATATACTGATTCTTAGACAACAATCCAGAGTTACATTATCATAATTTTTAGAAGAGAGACAGGCCAGTATTTATATTTAATAAGCAATTCAGATGATTCTCTTCTTCAGTTTGGAATATTCTATCCTAGAAGATATTATGGATCATACATGAGACATAAAAACTGGGCTTTCAAATTAAAAAAAAATTAAAACCTGAAGATTGGGATCATTTCCAGCCAACTTGGGCTGTGTGAAAAAATTGCTCAAAGGGATAATTATAAAGAATCTCAGAAAATATTAGTGATCCCATTTCCTATGCCCACACACTAGAACAAATAGCATAATAGTACAAATCATGTCCCTAGACATTTACAGTCTAACTTCCACAGTGTTGGTTAAGGAATTCTATGTAGCTATTAAAATTAGTTCACTCAACAAACATTTATCAACATTTTCCTAAGTCAGGCAGTGTACTGATTCATCAAAATAGTGTACTCCTACATCTATTTACATGGAAAACTGATCATAATGTTTTAAAGTATAAATGTCAGTGACAAATTATAGGCACAATATGATTCATGTCAAAAATGCATATAGAGATACAAGTTTAGATGGACACAGAGACCAAACCCTTTACATTGATTATCTGTATATGTTAGAATCCTAGGTTATTTTTAATTTTCTTTCTCTGTGTTTTCTTTAGGTGTTGTTAATTTTCTTTCCATCAGGCTCACCACTCTACTTTGCCCCTCCCAGGAGACAGGTCGTGTGCCACCTTCTTATATTTACCTTCCTACCTACTCCACTTGGTTTTGATGGATGATACAGTTCTGAGAAATGGCATTCGAAGTGTTAAGTGGTATGATAATGAGATAAGCTTTGGCTATAGTTAGGGCTTAAAACTTGACACCCAAAAGCCTGAGCCCAAGAAAAAGTTTTGAATGACACTTTTTTTTTTACATGCCCCTTAGGATAGTTTATTAATATTGGGGCGGGGGGTGGAGGGGAGGTGGAAGACCTGAAATCTCTGGCTACTGAGACAAAAGGGTAACTAGAGGCCACTCACTACTCAACTCCACACTCATCTTACTTGCCTTCCTCTCCCACACTGACTGGAAAATCTAAAATGTGCCTTTCCAAAAATCCTGTTAGCTAGGGGAGGCCGGGGACTCCATTCTGGCCAAAGACACATCCCCTCCTCCACTTCCTCCTTCTCTGAGGGACAGGCTGTGATGCCTGAAGTGCAGCAGCCTCTGCTAAGAAGGGCTGGGCAGGAAGACAGAGGAAGCTGGCACCATGGAAAGCTGGACCGCCCTTGACCACCTACCCTAGCTGGCTTGTTGTTCAAGATGAATAACCCCCTAACTTGTCAAAGTCACAGATACACTTGGTTATATGGTTCTAGGGAACACTGAGTTGAAAGATATGTATGTGTACCTTTCCTTGTTTTTATGACTATAAATAAGATCTTATTCAGATATAGATTGTTCTATAAAACATTGCTAAAAACCAATCAAGATTTTCTAGACAACGTTTTGAAGAAGTGACTTCTTTTCTTTTTTCTAATTACATATAAAAAAGATATGTTTAGGGGATTCTCTTGTGGTCCAGTGGTTAGGACTGGGAGCTTTCACTGCTGGGCGCTTTCAATCCCTGGTGAATGACGTTTCTTTTACTCAGTTTTTTTCCTCCTTTTCTCTTTGGTTATCTTCCTTTTGATCTCTCCTTTCACCTTTTTTATTTTTTTATTTCTTATATATTTCTGTAATTCACACTTCACTCTCTCTGCCTGTATTATTATTTTTGTTTTTGTCTTCATTCCCTAACCTGCAACATTCTTTTTCCAATACTGCATCAAATGACCAAAACTAAGATCACTTTATATCACACTCATTTAAGAAGTATGTGGGGGAGTGCTGAGTTAGCGTATTTTTTATACAGGATAACTATTGTTTAGAAATATAGAATCACACATGTAACATGAAGTTTAGAGAGACCAAATGGCAGATGTTTCAGCAGACTTTTTAGGTTCCTCCTGTGGGAAAACAACAACAACTCTGAAACTTCTTCACTACGCTTGATTTCCACAGCAGAATCAAGTAAAATGGTTTGTGACATAAATACAGGTGGGTAGGAGAAGCCTGCTCTCTTAACATGTAAAGGCAAAAAAACACAACTGGATACACCAATAAAAAAGATGTAACTATGATTTTTAGGAGGAATACAATTTTTCATTTAGTTCAAAAAGGGGGAGCTCTCCTAAACCAGTTTTCAGAGAGTAAAAAATCTGTTTGATTTTAGAGATTTTAGGAGAAAAACACACCCTCAGCAGGAGGTCCCACCCACCTGTTCTGGACCTTTCATGGACAAGCCCGGAGGTGTCCCAAGTCAGGGCCAGCAGAGAGGGAGCAGTAGCCAGTCTCCCTCCTGTGAAGAGCAGCAGATGGCCGTGCAGGGAAAATCAACCTTACTCCTCACTCGCACCAGCCTGGGAGTACTTCTTCTACGGAACTATATCCAGTACTTTGTTACTTTAAGGAAAACTGAGCTTAGTTAATGAGGTTTGTTCCCCAAGCTCAAAAGGTGTTTTAAACTGTATCTACTACCTAACCATTGTCCTCTAACAAAACTATTTTATTCGAGGTGCCAACATCTCCCTCCCCCCACACACACCCATCTGCCCTACACACTAAAGTTACAAATCATCAGAAAGAGTTGATGGAAACTAAGTGGGTTATTTCAACAGAGAGGGGCAACTGAGGATGGGCATGTGCTGGTGACTCTGGAAATTCAAGGCTATTTGAATGGTAGCAGGAAATGAGAGATGAAAAGGAGTGAGAAAATAAGAAAAAGCAGGTAAGTTGTGAAATACTTCAAAAAGTCTCGGGAGGGGGCTTCCCTGGTGACGCAGTGGTTGAGAGTCTGCCTGCCGATGCAGGGGATGCAGGTTCGTGCCCTGGTCCAGGAAGATCCCACATGCCGCGGAGCGGCTGGGCCCGTGAGCCATGGCCGCTGAGCCTGCGCGTCCGGAGCCTGTGCTCCGCAACGGGAGAGGCCACAGCAGTGAGAGGCCCGCGTACTGCAAAAAAAAAAAGTCTCGGGAGTATTCATGAGTGGCCTCCAGAAACAGGAAGCCTAGGCATTGATGTCTCGTCTCTTGCGTCATATGAGAAGGAACAAGACATCTAGATTCGACTCACCACTTCATTTGTGTTCACCCCAACCCAAAATACAATTTCCTGTACTAAAATTCTTCTGTGGTGGTTTGTTTCTCTGACTGGTACATGGGCTTATTGTGGAGACAGATGTTAAACAAATAGACATAAAAATAAGTATAATCATACAGTTCTAAGATAAACAATAAAAAAAAAACCTATATGAGTTTAAAACAAATGGATGGATCTATTTCAGGTTGTGAGTGGGCCTGGACACATTTTGATGAAAAATCTCATTCATCTACATGCTTGTCCTTAGAGTTCTTATTTATTTCATCCACTTCAATCCCCATGCTTCAGTCAATGGCTTCCAAATCTTTTTTACTTGTTCTGACTTCTCTCCTGTGCTCTAGTTCTCTCTTCTCTCCTATTTCCTGTATATCTTCACCTGCTTTTATCTCGAATTCATCATGTTCAAACCACTTATCATCTTCTCCTGCAAATCTCTTTGTACATCACCCTCTGAGTTGTCACAGAGCCAAAATCTCTAGTTCATTTCTGTTAGACTAATTTGCATGAACACTACTGCTGGACATCACAATGAATCTCCTGGCTTCTAACCCTTCCCAACTTGGTCCACAAGTAAATCTTTCAACACAATTCTGGCTGTGTTGCTCCCTTTTCCAAAAATCTTCAGAAGCTTTCTTATATTGACTAAAACTCTGACATCAAGGCCACCTACGAATTACTGGTAACTGTTTTTTAAAATTTAAACCCCACAACTGTTCTGTGATCTAACTGGATTGGACTAATTGTAGTTCGTCAGATGTACTCTAAAGCTTTGTGTCTGCCTCATTTTTCCTCAGTCTGTTCTCTCCAAGGAATATATCTTACTTTTAAAAATCTTTTCTGTCTTAAGTCTATCCATTTTCTATTTTTATCTTAGATTTTATATCTTCCCTAAAAGAATTCCTGGTGCCTCTTGAATGATGTAACTGCTCTGTTAATGTTTACTGTGGTTTTTTTCTTTGTACAGTTCACATGAATTTTTTCATATGTTGTGTTTATGTGATTTTAACACCTTCCCATTCCTCCTTGATGTTTGGAAATCTCTACTCATCTGTGTATTCCTTAGTGTATATGGTAGGTACTCAGCACTGCTTCAGAATCCCTCAAAGAAGTTTAATCATACAGGCAGCATAATTACAAATGGCAGCATTCAGTAAGTGATTACAAGGTAGAAGAGAAATCTACCTGTTGCTTAAGAGGTCTTTCACTTAAAGGGTTAATTAGACACCATACTGGTGTGGTGGGGAAATGTGTGAACTGTTTTTTTCTCCCAGAGCAGGCTTAATGATTAAGTACTTTACACTTCAGAGCTGAACCACTGCACTTGCTGGAACTAAGCCAGGGAATCAGTTAAGCAGATCTTTAGATTCACCTTGCTACACTCTCAGAGAGAGATCATTTGACAAGCTGAAAACTTCCCCAGGTCAACCTGCAACAGCTATGGTGATGGCTGGAGAAGTCTAGTAAGCACAGAGTAGAATCCACAATAGAATTCTCTTCCCATAGATCTCTTACTCTCTTTTTTTTCTTTTTCTTTTTTTTACATTGGGTTCTATTTGCACAATACAATCTAATTTCACTTCTCAAGTGATGCCTTAAAAACTTACAAGAATACAGTTCAAACCTCTTCACAAATTATCAGATACTTAAAAACAATTTTTTTCAGATCAATTTTCTTTTCTTTATAATAGATATATAATAATCTATATATACTATGACTAGTGGAAAGAAGAAGACTGGAAATTTGCTTGATGATGATGTTTGTCTGTGATCACTGGATTTACCAGAGTTCTCATACAAGTGTCTGAGCTTTAAATCAGGTCGGATAAAGAATGTAAAGCCTGAGTTTCTCAATTCTTCTACCAATGGGAAGTGGAAGACAGTAGGAATTAATCATCTTGTTTCCTATGTCATTTGATTCCAACAGACTGAATTTCCTCTGACAAGGAAGGTAGCATGCAACATGTAACAGTCTTTAAATACCACCATAGATTGGCTTCAATACAATATTCTCTAAAAAAAAAGTATACACCTCAAGCTCAGGTATCAACAGCAGCATATAAAAATTCTGTTGGCAAGAACTACAAAGAGGAGATTTTATATTCAATTTTGTCAAAGGCCTTCAATTCATTTATCTTTCTTATTGTTTCTTTTAGCTTGACTTTTGTACAATTCTCAGAAGAAAAATGAATCAAAAAGAAAATGAATGCTTTTTCTATGTAATATTTATACAGAAATACACGTAGTTTTTTGATGATGATCCTCTAGGTTAACAATATAAAAATCATTTTAAAATGAAATTCGATGGTAGGAAATTTTTAAAAATGAAACAGGACAGGCATCTATGTCTCATCACTTAATTTAATCCATAAAGATGATATCTCCCCTAAATAAATATATTAAATGACAGGAATCTATGAAACTTGAGTAACATTTTATCAAACCGGTTTTCTATTAGCAAAAAGTAAATTTAATCACACATTTTTTAAAAAGGAAAAGAACTTTTTGCTTTCCAAATGGGCCTGGAAATATTTCTAAAATTCAGTTTTTCAGATTCATATATAGAAAAACTATAGATGAATACCTCAAAAGCAGAAAAGAGAAGGAAATGGGACATAATCATGAATGAGATTAGAAGGAACTTTATTCAGTCATAGTAATATTTTTGTTCCCTTAAAGGAGAAATAGTGATTTATCCCTATCTTAAATATGATCACTCATGGATTAACATCATCTCACAAAATTTAGCACACAATCTACCAGTTTATTTACATTCTTATTCACTAATGTATTCAAATCTACATAAACTGGCATTCCAACTAGAACACAAATTTATTAAGAGCAAATATCATCCTATATTTATCTTAATAGGATCAGCAAAGGTCTTAGAAATAGTAGTGTCATCCATTCCATAGTTTTGGATGACAATAGACATTTTAAAATTACCACCAGGAGGGACCTTCAAGATGGTGGAGGAGTAAGACATGGAAATCACCTTCCTCCCCATAAATACATCAGAAATACATCTACATGTGGAACAACTCCTACAGAACACCTACTGAATGCAAGCAGAAGTCCTCAGACTTCCCCAAAGGTAAGAGAATCCCCACGTACCTGGGTAGGGCAAAAGAAAAAAGAAAAGACAGAGACAAAAGAATAGGGGGGCAGTACCTGCACCTCTGGGAAGAAGCTGTGAAGGAGGAAAAGTTTCCACACACAAGGAAGCCCCTTCACTGGCGGAGACGGGGTGGGCGGGGGGAAGATTCGGAGCCACGGAGGAGAGTGCAGCAACAGGGGTGCAGAGGGCAAAGCAGAGAGATTCCCACACAGAGGATCAGTGCCGACCAGCACTCACCAGCCCAAGAGGCTTGTCTGCTCACACGCCGGGGTGGGCGGGGCTGAGAGCTGAGGCTCAGGCTTCGGTCAGAAGGCAGGGAGAGGGCTGGGGTTGGCGGCGTGAACACAGCCTGAAGGGGTTAGTGCACCACAGCTAGCCGGGAAGGAGTCCGGGAAAAGTCTGGAGCTGCCGAAGAGGCAAGAGACCATTGTTTCGGGGTGCGCGAGGAGAAGGGATTCCTTCTCCATCTGCCCACAGAAGGCAGAGCACTGCCTAAATGAGCTCCAGAGACTGGCGTGAGCTGCGGCTATCAGCTCGGACCCCAGAGATGGGTATGAAACACTAACCCTGCTGCTTCAGCCACCAAGAATCCTGTGTGCAAGCACAAGGCACTATGCTCACCCCTGCCCCTGGGAGCCTGTGCAGCCAGCCACTGCCAAGGGTCCCACGATCCAGGGATAACTTCCCCCACACAACAAACTGCATGCCCCAGGCTGTTGCAACATCAAGCCGGCCTCTGCAACCACAGGCTCGCCCCGCATTCCAATTATAACTACTTACCCCTCCCTCCCCTCATGCAAGAGAAGGAAAAGACCTACAAAAACAACCCAAAACAGTTAAGAAAATGGTAATAGGAACATACATATCGATAATTACCTTAAATGCAAATGGATTAAAGGCTCCAACCAAAACACATAGACTAGCTAAATGGATACTAAAACAAGACCCATATATATGCTGTCTACAAGAGACCCACTTCAGACCTAGGGACACATACAGAGTAAAATTGAGGGGATGGAAAAAGATATTCCATGCAAATGGAAATCAAAAGAAAACTGGGGGAGCAATTCTCATATTAGACAAAATAGACTTTAAAATAAAGACTATTACAACAGACAAAGAAGGACTCTATATAATGATCAAGAGATCAATGCAAGAAGAAGATATAACAGTTGTAAATATTTATGCACCCAACATAGGAGCACCTCAATACATAAGGTAAATACTAATAGCCATAAAAGGGGAAATCAACAGTGACAAAATCACAGTAGGGGACTTTAACGCCCCACTATCACCAAAGGACAGATCATCCAACATGAAAATAAATAAGGAAACACAAGCTTTAAATGATACATTAAACAAGATGGACTCAACTGATATTTATAAGACATTCCATCCAAAAACAACAGAATACACTTTCTTCTCAAGTGCTCATGGATCTATGCTCCAGCATAGATCATATCTTGGGTCACAGATCAAGCCTTGGTAAATTTAAGAAACTTGAAATCATATCAAGTACCTTTTCTGACCACAATGCTATGAGACTAGATTTCAATTATGGGAAAAAAAACTGTAAAACATGAGACCCATAGAGGCTAAACAATACACTAATAAATAACCAGGAGATCACTAAAGAAATCAAAGAGGAAATCAAAAAATACCTAGAAACAAATGACAATGAAAACACGATGACCCAAAATGTATGAGATGCAGCAAAAGCAGTTCTATGAGGGAAGCATATAGCAATACAATCTTACCTCAAGAAACAAGAAAAATCTCAAATAAACAACCTAATCTTACACCTAAAGGAATTAGAGAAAGAACAAAAAAAGCCCAAAGTTAGCAGAAGGAAAGAAATCATAAAGATCAGATCAGAAATAAATGAAAAAGAAGTGAAGGAAACAATAGCACAGCTCAATAAAACTAAAAGCCGGTTCTTTGAGAAGGTAAACACTTAGCCAGACTCACCAAGAAAATGAGGGAGAAGACTCAAATCAACAGAATTAGAAATGAAAAAGGAGAAGTAACAACTGACACTGCAGAAAAACAAATAATCATGAGAGAGTACTGCAAGCAACTAAATGCCAATTAAATGGACAACTTGGAAGAAATGGAATAATTCTTAGAAAAGCACAACCTTCTGAAACTGAACCAGGAAGAAATAGAAAATATAAACAGACCAATCACAAGCACTGAAATTGAAACTGTGATTAAAAATCTTCCAACAAACAAAAGCCCAGGACCAGATGGCTTCACAGGCAAATTTTAACAAACATTTAGAGAAGAGCTAACACCTACCTTTCTCAGACTCTTCCAAAATATAGCAGAGGGAGGAACACTCCCAAATTCATTCTACAAGGCCACCATCACCTTGATACCAAAACCAGACAAAGATATCACAAAAAAAGAAAACTACAGACCAATACCACTGATGAACATAGATGCAAAAATCCTCAACAAAATACTAGCAAACAGAATCCAACAGCACATTAAAAGGATCATACACCATGATCAAGTGGGGTTTACCCAGGAATGCAAGGATTCTTCAATATATGCAAATCAATCAATATGATACACCATATTAACAAACTGAAGGATAAAAACCATATGATCATCTCAATAGATACAGAAAAAGCTTTCAATAAAATTCAACACCCATTTATGATACAAACCCTCCAGAAAGTAGGCATAGAGGGAAACTACCTCAACATAATAAAGGCCATATATGACAAACCCACAGCAAACATCGTTCTCAATGGTGAAAAACTGCAACCATATCCTCTAAAATCAGGAACAAGATATGGATGCCCACTCTCAAGACTATTATTCAACATAGTTTTGGAAGTTTCAGCCATAGCCATCAGAGAAGAAAAAGAAATAAAAATGATCCAAGATGGAGAAGAAGTAAAACTGTCACTGTTTGCATATGACATGATACTATATACAGAGAATCCTAAAGATGCTCCCAGAAAACCACTAGAGTTAATCAATGAATTTTGTAATTTGTAGCAGATTAAAAAATTAATGCACAGAAATCTCTTGCATTTGTATATAATAATGATGAAAATCTGAAAAAGAAATTAAGGAAACACTCTCATTTACTACTGCAACAAAAAGAATAAAATACCCAGGAATAAACCTACCTAAGGAGACAAAAGAACTGCATGCAGAAAACTATAAGAGACTGATGAAAGAAATTAAAGATGATACCAACAGATGGAGAGATATACCATGCTCTTGGACTGGAAGAATCAACACTGTGAAAATGACTATGCTACCCAAAGCAATCTACAGATTCAGTGCAAGCCCCATCAAACTACCAACGGCATTTTTCACAGAACTAGAACAAAAATTTTCACAATTTGTATGGAAACACAAAAGACCCCAAATAGCCAAAGCAATCTTGAGCAAGAAAAACGGAGCTGGAGGAATCAGGCTCCCTGACTTCAGACTATACTACAAAGCTACAGTAATCAAGACATTATGGTACTGCACAAAAATAGATATATAGATACGTGGAAAAGGATAGAAAGCTCAGAGATAAACCCATGCACATATGGTTACCTTTTTTTTTTAAACCCCACATTTGTTTATTTATTCATTTTTGGCTTTATTGGGTCTTTGTTTCTGTGTGAGGTCTTTCTCTATTTGTGGCAAGCGGGGGCCACTCTTCATCGCAGTGCATGGGCCTCTCAATATCGCGGCCTCTCTTGTTGTGGAGCACAGGCTCCAGACGACAGGCTCAGTAGTTGTGGCTCACAGGCCTAGTTGCTCCACGGCATGTAGGATCTTCCCAGACCAGGGCTCAAACCCATGTCTCCTGCATTAGCAGGCAGATTCTCAACCACTGCACCACCAGGGAAGCCCCTGGTTACCTTATCTTTGATAAAAGAGGCAAGAATATACAATGGAGAAAAGACAGCCTCTTCAATAAGTGGTGCAGGGAAAACTGGACAGCTACATGTAAAAGAATGAAATTAGAACACTCCCTAACACCATACACAAAAATAAACTCAAAATGGATTAAAGACCTAAATGTAAGGCTAGACACTATAAAACTCTTAGAGGAAAACATAGGCAGAACATTCTATGACATTAATCACAGCAAGATCCTTTTTGACCCACCTCCTAGAGAAATGGAAATAAAAACACAATAAACAAATGGGACCTAATGAAACTTAAAAACTTTTGCAGAGCAAAGGAAACCATAAACAAGACCAAAAGACAACCCTCAGAATGGGAGAAAATATTTGCAAACGAAGCAACTGACAAAGAATTAATCTCCAAAATATACTAGCAGCTCATGCAGCTCAATATCAAAAAAAACAAACAACCCAATCCATAAATGGGCAGAAGATCTAAATAGACATTTCCAACAAACACATGAAAGGATGTTCAACATCACTCATCATTAGAGAAATACAACTCAAAACTACAATGAGGTATCACCTCACACCAGTCAGAATGGCCATCATCCAAAAATCTACAAACAATAAATGCTGGAGAGGGTGTGGAGAAAAGGGAACACTCTTGCACTGTTGGTGGGAATGTAAATTGATACAGCCACTATGGAGAACAGTATGGAGGTTTCTTAAAAAACTACAAATAGAACTACCATATGACCCAGCAATCCCACTACTGGGCATATACCCTGAGAAAACCATAATTCAAAAAGAGTCATGTACCAAAATGTTCACTGCAGCTCTATTTACAATAGCCAGGACATGGAAGCCACTTAAGTGCCCTTCGACAGATGAATGGATAAAGAAGATGTGGCATGTATATACAATGGGATATTACTCAGCAATAAAAAGAAACGAAATTGAGTTATTTGTAGTGAGATGGATGGACCTAGAGTCTGTCATACATAGTTAAGTAAGTCATAAAGAGAAAAACAAATACCATATGCTAACACATATATATGGAATCTAAAAAGAAAAAAATTGTTCTGAAGAACCTAGGGGCAAGACAGGAATAAAGAAGCAGGTGCAGAGAATGGACTTGAGGACACAGGGAGGGGGAAGGGTAAGCTGGGACGAAGTGAGAGAGTAGCATGGACATATATACGCTACCAAATGTAAAATAGATAACTAGTGGGTAGCAGCTGGATCGCATGGGGAGACCAGCTCGGTGCTTTGTGACCACCTAGAAGGGTAGGACAGGGAGAGTGGGAGGGAGACGCAAGAGGGAGGGGATATGGGAATATATGTACACACACAACTGATTCACTTTGTTATACAGCAGAAACTAACACAACATTGTAAAGCAATTATACTCCAATATTTTAAAAATAATAAAAAAAAACACACAGTGAGTTACTACTCCACACCTATTACAATGGCTGAAATTAAAAAGACTGACCATACCAAATATTGGCAAAGATGTGGCAAAACCAGAACTCTCATACATTACTGATGGAAAAGTAAAATGGTACAGCCACTTTGGAAAACATTATGACAGTTTTTTTAAGTTAAACATACACGCATGTGATCCAGTCATTCTTTTCCTATGTATTTACACAAAAGAAAGTATATGTCTTTGTAAAAGCTTGTACACAGATGTTCATAGCAGCTTTATTTGTATAAGCTAAAAATTATAAACAGCTTAATGTCCATCAAGAGGTGAATGGATACACAAATTGTAGTATATCTATACAATGGAGTACTACTCAACAATAAAAGGAGCAATTTATGGATACACACTAAAAAAAACAAAAAGGGAGCAACTATCCCATTATATTTGTAGGATCTGCCCCCACAAAAACAAAGGGATTACACACGGTGTGAGTACCAGACAGTGGTAGTCTTGGACTCCATTTCATTTTATTTATTTTTTTAACATCTCTACCAGAGTAACATTGCTTTACAATGGTGTGTTAGTTTCTGCTGTATAACAAAGTGAATCAACTATACATATACACATATCCCCATATCTCCTCCCTCTTGCCTATCCCTCCGACCCTCCTTATCCCAATCATGTAGGTGGTCACAAAGCACTGAGCTGGTCTCCCTATGCTATGTGGCTGCTTCCCACTGGCTATCTATTTTACATTTGGTAGTGTATATATGTCCATGCTACTCTCTCACTTCGTCCAAGCTTACCCTTACCCCTCCCCATGTCCTCAAGTCCATTCTCTATGTCTGCATCTTTGTTCCTGCTTGGACTCCATTTTAGAATTTTGCTTTCCATCCTATTTATTTATAAATCACTGTTGAATACTTAAAATAGCTACTGATCCATTACATTTTTAAATTTAGTTGTTTGGACTTCCCTGGTGATGCAGTGCTTAAGAATCCGCCTGCCAATGCAGGGAACACAGGTTTAAGCCCTGGTCCAGGAAGATCCCACATGCTGTGGAGCAACTAAGCCCATGTACCACAATTACTGAGCCTGTGCTCTAGAGCCCGCAAACCACAACTACTGAGCCCACACACCGCAACTACTAAAGCCCGTGCGCCTAGAGCCCGTGCTCTGCAACAAGAGAAGCCACTGCAATGAGAAGCCCACACACCACAACAAAGAGTAGCCCCCACTCGCCACAACTAGAGAAAGCCTGTACAGCAACGAAGACCCAACACAGCCAAAAATAAAGTAAATTTATATTAAAAAATTTAGTTGTTTAATTTATTTTCTATTATAACTCTTTGGAATCTAATCATCATTAGTATAAGATACCTTGTCTCTCTTTTCCAGTGCTGTCTTTCCATGCTTAGAGCAGAATATGAAACATGGAAGACAGTCAGTAATGCTGCATGTGTGAATATATGATACAATGGTTTCTAAAAATATATGGCCATACATTTCAGAAAAAAACAAACAAACTGTCTTTATCTCTACCTTAAAACTTAACACCAGAAAGAAATATAGATGAGATATGTGGTGAAATGTACAGATATAAAGCACACATAACATAAAGTACATACATTTCTTGTGAACTGAGGAGGCATATCTAAGAATGATATCAAATTCGGGAGCCATAAAACATAACAGTAGAAGATTTGACTATGTAATAAAATTTCTGTACACTGGTAAACACCATTAAGAAGTTTTGAAAAAGATAAAAACTATAAACTTATAAAATACTTTAAAATATATACAATAACTGATAAATGGTAAGAATATAAAATTTTTAAGAAAGACATAAACATTCCAATTTTAAAAAATGGACTAAAGTCATTAACAAAAAAATCTCTGAGGAAGAAATAGGACAAATGACAATGAATTGTCAACTTTTATTCTCAAATTCCTTCTTTAAGTATATGTCAAACAACAGTTAGCTATTATAATTGAAACTGTACTATAAGAAGTAAAAAATTAACATGGCTTTGCCTTTGAACAGTGTAGGGTATCTGTGAACTACAAGAATATGGCAGAGATAAGGATATTTTAAAAATATAGATAGGTATTCAATGTCTTTGAGTGCTTGAGATTGCATTATAGTGATAAGATAAAAGTGTGTGATTTTTGAGCAACCTGGGAACCATAGAAAAGGTTACTGATCAGCTGAGACTATTTTTGTTACAACTGTGAATGATGATGAAATTTGATGCACTTTCTCACATTTTTATTATTATTTAGTAACGTAAAAATATGGTGTTCAAAGTGTTTTGTTCACTACATTTTGGAAGCAAGAATTTTTTTTTAATTTAAAAATTAAAAAAAAAAACTCTTCCTCAAGTAAGTATTATCTGGTTAGGTGAAGAGCTATTATTTGTTTTATTTTTCCTTCTTTTTTTATTATAAAAATGTCACATGCTAGATAAAAAAAGGTCAAATACATAAACAGATATAATGGAAAGTAAAAACAAAAAATCTCAAGACTTTTCTCCCTCCTGTCTCACTACAACAATTTGGCAGATAATATTCTACTTTCTTTTATGATGTTTTAAATTAATTAAGCATATATAGTTTTCAGGACACATATAGGCTGAAAGCAAATGGATGGTAAAAGATGTTCCACGCAATAGTAATCAAAGGAAAACATGGATGGTTATACTTATATCTCACAAAACAGAAGTTAAGTCAAAAACTGTCAAAAGAGACCAAGAAGGTCATTATATAATAATTATAAGGGGGTCAGTTCATCAAGAGAAAATAGCAATCATAAATATATGCACCCCAAATTGGAGCACCTAAATTTATTAAGCAAATATTAACAGAACTGAAGAGAAAATAGACAATATAATAATGGTAGGGGACTTCAATATCCCATTTTCAACACTGGATAGATCATTCACACAAAGAGCCAATAAGGAAACAGTGGACTTGAATAACACTATAGATCGGATGTATGCAACAGACACTAACAGAATGAAGCATAAAAATCATCTATCTGATCACCACTATAGGAGCAGAAAAGCATTTGACAAAATTCAGCATGCTTTGATGATAAAAACACTCAACAAACTAGAAATAGAAGGAAAGTATCTCAACATAATATACACCATATATAACAAGCCCACAGCTAACATCATACTCAATGGTGAAAAGCTGTAAGCTCTAAGAGCAAGAACAAGACAAGAATGCCCATTCTCACCACTTCTATTCAATACAATACAGAAAGTCCTAGCCAGAGCAATTAGGCAAGAAAATGAAATTAAAGGCATTTAAATGGGAAAGGAAGAAGTAAAATTGTATCTATTATATATCTGCAAATGAGATGATCTTATACATAGAGAACCCAAAAGACTCCACCCAAAAAGCTGTGCAAACTAATAAACAAATTTAGTAAAGTTGAAGCATACAAAATCAACATACAGAAATCAGTTGCATTTCTATGCACTAACAATGAATTATCCAATAAAGAAATTAAGAAAACAACCCTATTTACAATACTATCAAAAAGAATAAAATACTTAGAAATAAATTTAACCAAGGAGGTGAAATATATACACACTGAAAACTATAAGACACTGATGAAAGATAGAAGACACAAATAAATTTTTTATGGATTGAAAGAATTAATATTATTATAATGTTTATATAACCAAAGCCATTCAATGTAATCCCTATCAAAATTTCAATGACACTTTTCACAGAAGTAGAAAAAAAAATCATACAATTTGTATGAAATGACAAAGGCCTCAAATAGCCAAAGCAATTTTGAGCAAGAAAAACAAAGGTGGAAGCATCACACATTCTGACTTCAAATTTTATTACAAAGCTACAGTAATCAGAACAATATGGAACTGGCATAAAAGCTGACATATAAACCAGTGGGACAGAGTAGAGAGCCCAGAAATAAATCTACACATTAACAGCAAACAGATCTTCCACAAAAGTGCCAAGAGCACATGATGAAGAAAGGATTGTCTCTTCAACAAATGGTGTTGGAGACACTGGATATCCACATGCAAAAGAATGAGTATCTTAGACTATATAGAAAATATCACACCATTTAAAAAAATCAACTCAAAATGAATTAAAGATTTAAATATAAGACTTAAAACCATAGAGCTACTAGAAGAAAACATAGGTAAAGAAAAAGCTTCTTGACATTTATCTGGGCAACCATTTATTGGATATGACACCAAAAGCACAGGCAATAAAAACAAAAATAGAGGAATGAGATTCCATCAAACTAAAAGGCTTCTGCATAGCAAAGGAAACAATCAACAGAGTGAAGAGACAATGTACAAAATGAGAGAAAATATTTGCAAATTACATATCTGATAAAGGGTTAATACCCAAAATACACAAGGAACTCATGGAACTCAATAGCAAAAAAAACAAATTACCCAATTATAAAGGACCCGAATAGACATTTATCCACAGAAGACATACAAATGGCCAACAGTGACATGAAAAGGTGCTCAACATTAGTCATCACAGAAATGCAAATCAAACCCACAATGAGATATCATCTCACACCTGTTAAATTGGCTATGTTAAAAAGACAAAAGAATGGAAATATTGGTGAGGATGTGGAGAAAAGGGAACCTTTGTACACTGTACAGTGTATAGTATACAGCCACTACAGAAAACAGTATGGAGATTCCTCAAAAAATTAACAATGGAATTGCCATGTGATCCAGCCATCCTATGGGGCATTGGTTGGGTATATACTGGGTATACATCCAAAGGAAATGAAATCAGATTCTTGAAGAGATATCTACAATCCCACGTTCATTGAAGCATTATTCATAATAGCCAAGTATGGAAACAACTGAAGTGTTTGCCAATGCATGAATGAAGAAAATGTGGTAAATATATACATTGGAATATTATTCAGCCTTTTAAAAAAAGGAAATGTTATTATTTGTGGCAACATGGATGAAACTGGAGGACATCATGCCTACTGAAATAAGCCAAACCCAGAAAGACAAATACTGTATGATGTCACTTATAAGTGGAATCTACAAAAGTCAAGTTCATAAATGCAGAGAGTAGATGACGTTTAGCAGGGACTGGGAGGTGAGGGAAATGGGAAGATGTTGGTTCAAGAGAATAAAGTTTCAGTTATGCAGGATGAATAAGTTCTGGAGATCTAATGTACAGTGTAATGACTACAGTTTATAATACTGGATAGTATACTTGACATTTGCTAAGAGAGTAGATCTTAAGCATTCCCACCACAAACAAAAGAATACAGTATATATGTGAGGTGATGAATATGTAAATTAGCTTGATTGTGGCATTTTTCACAGAAATAGAAAGAACACATATGTATATCAAAACCTTACATTGTATACCTTAACTATGTACAATTTTTATTTGCCAATTATATCTCAAAACTGGAAAAAAAATATAATACAACATGTAAATTATATAGTAAATATATGCACATTTTCAACTATATGTATTTTTTATGTTCTGTTACCAACATTTTTTAAATCTGGAAAAAAGCTCATTGAAGGATAATTTTAAAAAATGCTAACTCTCATACAATATTAACACACATTATAGAGTTTATGTAACTGAGGAAACTGCTCAGACGCTAACAATCCATTCAAAGGAGAACCAAAAGAAAACATACATTATAGTTCAGGAATACTGAAGTGAATATCCAAACAGAGGCAAAAACTGGCTTCTTCCACATTGGAAGAGGGAAGTAAATTGAACCTCTACAGGACAGAATTAGCAAAACTATGAACAAGATTTTGCATTGTTATCAATTACCTATAATTTGGAGTTCTAAAATAGCTCAAAGGCGATATAATGCTAGAATTGAATAATCAAGATGCATGTGCTCCAACAATGCATAATTTTCCATTGAAGCACAAATTTCTCCCTACAAAATAAGTGGAAAAAAATGTCATCACCCATATCAATTAAATCTTTTTCAGCCTACTCCTAATAAATCATCCATGGTAACAATTAGAAATGGTCCTTTATGTTTCACAAATTTTTATTGAAAATTTCTCACACACACATGCATACATGCACACACATACATTCTTTCCAGGATGTAACATGTGGAACACAAAACAAATAGAATATCACTGTTATTTCTACGTGCTCCTGGAACTGAACACAGTAAGCTGATGCCCAGAGACTTGCAGAATCTATGATTCTAAGTTCCTGGATCTAGAATTCACCTTCCCTCCAAAAAATGACAACTTCCTCTACTCCTGAATATACTAAACTTAGGACTAGTTTAGGACCATGTGTGGAACTAGATGCAGTCATGTGAGAATAGAGGCTTCCAGAATTGGTGATCACTCAGACCTGATCTGAAAGTCAGTCCTCTTTACTATCCTTTGTAGGTTTGCCTGTAAAAAATGTAAAATGTATTTTAAAAAGAAAAGTAAGAAATGAAATGAATACGATCATGTCAAAAATATCTCACCTGTCTCAAATGACATTATCTCTCCTTAAAAGGAACATTGACCTTCATCCAAAGCTTTTCTGCTTACTTGCTAGTTCTACTGTCTAAATATAGCCCAAACCTAGCCATTTTTCCAGAAGCTGCAGGAGTTGCTTTCTGCCATGTCTAACTTTGAGATGATAATCCTTTGACAGCCCTTCTGTTACTTGTTTAGTCTTTAACATTCTGATGCACCCCAATTTGCAGCCATCCAGGTGAAATCAAAACCTGGAAGTGATTTATC
Organism: Mesoplodon mirus; assembly: GCF_964341445.2. Classification (NCBI taxonomy): domain Eukaryota; kingdom Metazoa; phylum Chordata; class Mammalia; order Artiodactyla; family Ziphiidae; genus Mesoplodon; species Mesoplodon mirus. The sequence continues at coordinate 57,535,922 of NC_138984.1, forward strand.
ACTTTGAAGAAATTAGACACATTCTTTCATAGTCCTTTCTTCTTTTTTTCTTCCACATCCCTAATTTCTACCCCTGGAGACAGAGGAATATATAAACCTGACAAACAATAGATAAGTAAATGAAATCAGCAGCTCAGAAAGGAAGAGTTTAGACTCAAAGACAAAAAGTTCAAAAAAGAAACAACCTGATTAGTTTCATTAGCATTTCAATAGAATTTGGGCCTTCTGAAGAGGGTGGAGTAAGATTCCACCAAGTGTCATCTAAAATGAAGGCTTTGGAACTCTTGACAACTAGGGAGGAAGGTAATCATTTTACTTAATTTGTTTTTAGGTTCACTCATTTAAAAGAACTAACAGTTGCATTGCTCTTGGCAGAATACAACTGTGATTGCAGCTTTTCTCTTCAGCGCACTGGAAATATCAGCAAATGTCTCCAACTGAGAGTGAGACATTGGCAGTATTTCCTCATATTAAGTGCTTACTCATATTATTTTTTCCTCCACCCTTTGACAGTCCAATTTTGATAAACTTTAAAACAAATTCTTAAATAATGCAATCATCCAAATCATCGTTTCATGAGAGTATAGATACAAATGTATACATTAATTCAAGAACCCTCTGATGAGTTGCACTAATCACACCAATGTGAGCCTAATGTGGTTAATTTTAAACACAGCAGGATTTAACCATGTATATACTCTAAAGCTACGCAATTCTGAGTAAGGAGGTGTTTGAGCATGAAAATGACAAATTATATACTCCTTGTATCATATATGGCTTATTTTCCTCAAATATCTTCCCTATTCATCAATGATAGTTAAAGACAATTAAGTTTTTATATACAGGAGTTTGAGATTAAATTCTATTCACACTATGTCATCAACCCATGAATACTGTAGATTGCATCTACATAGGAAGTTTTTTTAATAGCTTCAGAATTGATAGTGTCTTTTTAGATATTCTAAACACTTTATATACGTATACACACACACACACACACACACACACACACACACACACACACACACACACACACACATATATATATAAAATACATTTTTATTTTCCGAAAAGCAAAGTAAGTGCATTCAATTTACCAGAACTACTGCAAGATTTTTCTCTCAAAAGTTGGGTAATAATTAAAAAGGACCCAAGTAGAGTCATGGAATTATGCAGAGGCAGCATAATATGATATGTTCTCATTCTTGTTTCCCAACACATTTGAGTGAGGAACAAGACTAATGGAAGACAAAAGAAAAAATAGTAATAATAAAGTAATGTAGTATTAATATAGTACTAATATAATATAAGCTTACATTTAAAGAGTTATCTCATTTTTAAGTGTCTCATTTAGAGTCTGTATACCATGTGGTAGAAATTATATAAAAATGTTCATGTCTCTGTCCAAAAACTGAAAGAACAAAGATAAATATTGATGCATGAAAGAACAGGAGTTAAGAGTGATTTAAGCATTTTAGTTTGCTCTTTTCCAATGAAAATAGTAATATTATTTCAGATATGGTGAAGCCCATCACATCCTCCTTAGGACATGGATACCAGCTATGATAATATTTAAGTTCAGCAATTATTTAATGAATATCTACTGTACATCTAACATTGTGTTTGATCTTGTAGTAATATAAAATAGAGTATAAAATACCTGCTATAAAAGTTACTCCAGTTTAGAGAAGAAAAAGCTCACTTTGGGAGGTAACTAAGAACGTTACAAAAGAGTGATTTGTTTTCCTTTCATTCCAGTCAATTCTCAGTGTTTGTATGTGGCTTATTGTACACATGACCCTGTGCCTCGTACCACCCAAATATGACTGCTACTTAGCGAGCACTTGCTGCATGCCAGGCACAGAATTAAGCACTTTGTATTTGTTATTTAATTTAACACACACAATAAACTTATGAGTTATTTCCTTATCCTTTTTAACAAATGAGAAAAATGAATCTTGGACATGTTAAGCACATTTCCTTAAGTCTCATGGGTCTTAAATATCACAAATGGGATGTGAACCCAGTTATATTAGAGTCCAAACGCTGTGTCCTCTCTCACTCCACAATACCCCTCCTACAGAATCTGCATGATTCTGGGACGGAGTGTGACTCTGGGGAAGGGCAGAAGGGAAGAAACAACTGAAAGGAACTGGTGTCAGGTGACTGAGAAGAGGAAAATGAGGAAGAGACACTAAGGAGCCACAAAAGACCTTTTGCTTATCTGAGGGAGATTCTGTATTGGACAGAAGGTAACCTGGGGAAAAAAAAATATTTTACATCATCTTCAAAGTGCTGTATGCTCAAAGTTGACTAATATTAATAATGTATTCTTGCTGGAAATGCAGTTTATCTTAGGTGTCATCAGATGGGGAAGGATTTGACTGAAGACCTGGAAGACTGATGGAAAATTCAGGAGGATCAGCTAAGGTCAGTGTGAGCCTGCAGGCTCCACCCTGACCTTTGGGCCCTGATTTCAACAAAACTGAGAGTCATTTTATAGGTTTGCTATTTATTCACTTCCTAGGCCTTCAGTATGTAAATAAACCTAGTAAAAAACAAGGTGATTATTAATGATGGATTACATGATTCTTACATCAAGCAGACATATCTAGGCTTGCCAATTTTCAACTTTACCAGAGACATATTCATCACTAACATACAGAGACTAAAATATTTATAAACAAATCCAAATGAAATTTGAAATTTGCTTTAAAATACTCCAGGGGAAAAAAAGCTGTGAACTAGATGAAACAAGAATGGCAAATTATTGATAATTATTGAAGTTGCATAATAATAATGAAAGGTTCTTCACAACATTTTTTCTTCCTTTCCATAATAAAAATAAATAAATAAAAGATAGAAAAATGTATGGGCAAATAGACAATTCTGATCAAGATACATATATATAAGATATAAGATATGTATACACACACACACACACACACATATATATATATATATATATATATCCATTCTTAAGACCATGGTTATTTTGAACTGTTTTGTGGGTGCGTGTGCATACATATTTGTAGTATTGAATATGTGTCATGTTTAATCCATCTGTTAAAAAACAGAATTCTGCCCCTGGTACTTTAACTTAAATTTGTTTCCCCTTTCATGTGCTCACTTTTATAGAAATAACATTCTCCCCCACTTATTTGACATTTGATACTAAAATTTCTCATTACGAATAAAACAATACATTGGGGAGAATTGAGCTGTGTTTCAGAAACAAGATTGTTAAGTCCTCCGTAAGCTATTTTCTCAACAGCTTTAAGTTGAGGAAGATTTAAGGATTTATTCTGCCTTTCAGGATTAGCTTATAAACACTTGCTCGTTCTTTTTATGAGTAAAGAAAGGGTTTTTTTACGTGGAAACACAGCACCTGGAGTGCCCTAGATCCTGCAAAACATTTCGAAAAAATGCAATAATTCTATCTCTGAAGCTTGTCATTTTAACTTTAGACAATTCAAACAATTCAGATCCAGTTTTCTTCAATTATCAAAACGGGGAACTTTCTAAAAAATCTCGTGACATGGAACTACTTACTTTGAAGTTAAAAAAAAACTTTGAAAAGTTTAGCAGAAGGAGCAGTGACAGGGAATATATATTTAAAATGAGAGCTATAAATGATAAACAAGTGGCCATGGGGGCAGAATAAAAGATAACCTAAAGAAAGAAGAAAAGTGACTGAAACCTGGCAGCTATACATGGGCTAAGCTTACTGAAGTATGTAGCTCCCACTGCAGGAAAGAGAAAAACAGAGAGAGCCTGGGGTGATGAAGCACTGGGCTAAGCCCCTTTCTCCAGTTCATCTGTGTATTGTACATTAAGACCACCCAATGCTAGTAAAGCATTCTTGGTTATTTTTAAGGTGAATTTTTTTGTTGTTCTTTTGTGGGTTTTTTGCGGTATGCGGGCCTCTCACTGTTGTGGCCTCTCCCGTTGCGGAGCACAGGCTCCGGACGCGCAGGCTCAGCGGCCATGGCTCATGGGCCCAGCCGCTCCGCGGCATGTGGGATCTTCCCAGACTGGGGCACGAACCCATGTCCCCTGCATCGGCAGGCGGACCCTCAACCACTGCGCCACCAGGGAAGCCCAAGGTGAATTGTTTTTAAATAATAGAATTTTAAAAATGAAATTTGGTAATGTGTGTGTGTATGTGTGTAAGCTTCCCAATTAGCACAAATGGGTCATGCTTTATAAATATCTCCAAACAATTGAGACTTGAAGTATCAATGCCAATTTTTATAACAATTTCTTTGTGTCAGCAGGCAATATAAATTTCAGTTGCCAAACTTCTATTCAAATACTTTGACTCCAACCTTACCTAGGAGGCATAAATTTCTCTGTGAACCTATTTTCAGTGGACAGGAGATTAAAAAATCAGACGATATTTAAGAGCAAATGGATACTCACAATTGTCTAAATGAAGCACCAAGTAGAATAAAAAGGATTCAATATTTTATTTCTTATACAAATATTTTGTTTCATCTATACAGATTCTTACATTCTTCTAAATTGTTGTAGATTAGTCATTAAAACAATAATGACAGATGAAAATAAATGTAAAGACTTTTTTATATTATAGAAAAAAAATACAACTTTTAGGTATGTCTCAGTAATTGTAGTCATATGTTTTGAGTTTCTCTGAGTAGCCAAATTATTAAAATATGTGGGCCTTGAAATAAAGGCGGCTAACAGGCAGTTCATTCAAAATAATTCAGTGGTAATAACTGCAGGCCAAAAAAGAAAGAAAACCCTAGGCAGACCTTTGGTTTCACGTGTTTAATGAGGGGCTGGAATTTATTATTTATTTTTAATGCACACCAGTGATTGCTTGGCAAGATATAACAAAAGAATAGAAATGGTTCCAATTATCAGTGTAGAATGCCAGTCACTTCATTTTTAATCCACCACACCAAGAAATACAACACACTAGCACAGCATCTGAAGATAAATTACTATTTCTATTTATTGAATTAAATCTCTGTCTCTGAGTAATTAAAAGTTCTGAACTTTGAAGGGTTTTACTTGAAGACTAAGCTCTAGCCTTTTCTTTTTTTAACTTTTAATTTAGGCCCCCAACTCTCTATCAAGCATCATCTGGGTTACTGTTCAGTATTTTCTGGTCTAACCTTCTTTCTGGAAGAGGGTTAGTGTGAGGTTCATAATACAATCATGTAACTCTAATTGGTGTAGATAAATTATACATTACTTAGGCAATTTTTTAGTATCTAGAGCTCATGTGACATAATTAGAATTCAATTATTTAATTGCTAACTGGAATTAAATCAGGTTATCCTGGTCTCAAGATAATATATAGTAAATACTTCACAGAATATAAAGTCAGTATTGTTTCCATGCTTTTGATATTTATAATTTTAAAAAAGCATGTTACAGAAGAATTAAATGCATTAGAATTATGAAGTAAAAGGACAGATTGTAATAGACACCTCTAAATGATTCGCTTACACATCCAAAAGCTTGAGGCCCCTTTCTAGTCATTTGCTTACAAGGGAATGCACACTTTTCATGAGGCTATCATAATTCAAAACCACTTTAGAATTGCTTTACCTACTTTCCCAGCCACAAAAATGAAATCAGATTCATTTCTTCAGAATGGCATCTTGTTTCTGACCAAAAATAGTATCAGCCAGTTCAATCAGGTACATTATTCACTAGAATGGCATCTGAAATTTTTCTTAGTATTTCAAAAGGAAACATTTTCAAAGAATGAAGATTTTTCAACCTTAAAAATATTATATTGATTGTATCTCAGATTTTAAGAGAAATTGATATAAAAATAAAATTATGACAGCCTTTAAATTATATAATTCTCAGGTATTTAATTTGATGCAGAGTATGGAAAATCAGATCTACATATTAGAGAGTTTGTTGAAATTTCAGACATTATTTTATCCTCTTCAACATTATAAAACTGTATCCTATAAATAGTAGATGCTTAAAAAAAAAAGCATCTTTTTTTTAAAGTACTTGTCATAGCCAACCTGGTATTTGGTGTGACATTTGATTTTTGGAGCTCTGAAGTGGTGAGCATGGAACTTGTTCATAATCACCTAAAGTGGTGACTATCCTGCTCTCTCTCCTACATATATATGCACCTGGACATACCTACTCATATACAAGTAAGGTTATTGCAAGAATCATTGTTACCTTTGATGAAAGTCATCAATAAAATACCAAATACACCTAAGGTGACATTAATGACTTTAATCAAAATATTGGGTTGGCCAAAAAGTTCATTTGGATTTTTCAGTAACATCTTATGGAAAAAACCCAAAAAAACTTTTTGGCCAACCCAATATATGAGCAGAATTGTTATCTAGTCATAAGAATTTGTTTTAGAAAGATACTGATTAAAATACCAATATTGTCCAATCATCCCTTATTTTTTAAGGCTCATAAGAACTTACTTAGCTATATGCTATAAGACAATTATTACTGTGCAATAGACTTATTTTTGGTGTAGTGCTGAAACCAAGCACAACACTGTGGGGACCTCCTGGGTACAAAAGCCTTTCCATGGCCCCCTTTTTGTGTTTGTAAGAAAAAGACTTCAGCCTCCTAGACCTTCCCTGAGTTCTAAAGGGCAGATTCAAACAGTTACTAATCAGGGAACGGACGGAATGCAGCAACAGAGGAGGAAAAGTCAAGAAACAATAGTGCAGAAATAAAGCAAGGTCCTGGTTCCTCCTGAAGGGATATACATAACAATATATATTTGAGCTCTTCTGCAGGAACTAAGGCCCCCACCCAGGTGGAGAATGGCAACTTCAGGCTGAGCACAAGATTCCTGGAGCACTGCCCTGTTACCTCACCACCAACCAATCAGAAGAAAGTCACATACTCTGAAGCCTTCACTCTAAATTTTGCCTATAAAAAGTCTTCCCTGAAACCATCAGGGAGTTTGGGTCTTTTGAGCACAAGCCACCCATTCTCCTTGCCTGGCCCTACAATGAACCCTTTTCCTCTCTGAAACTCCAATGTTTTGTTTGGTTTGGCCTCACTGTGCTTTGAGCACAAAAACTTAGTTTTGACAACAGTGCTCCTAAGTCATTAACTCAAACAAAATTTTCTTGGTAAAATATTTTGTGAGGGGATGTTGTCAACTTTGATGGATTAAATGCAGTTGGATTGGATGTAATAAATTTATTGCAATAGAGTGACAATTTGTTTCTATACTTAAAATGATATACTAGAACTTGGTCAAAGTAAATCTGGAAGTTGATACATTACAAAAACAACTAAAGAAAAAGAAAGATTATAATTAGCTCATAATCGAATCCATGATGTCAAAAATGAAGTTTTTTGTTATCAATTATTTTACATACTATAATGATATTATTTTTTACATTTTTTGAAATGAAAGCTGACTTTTTAAAGCCTGTGAAATAAAGTTCATATTTTATGGCAAGAGAAGAAACATTTAAACATAAAAAATTTTCTCTACCTCTTGACCTCCTCTCTCCCCTTTAGTTTGTATTGTGTATCAACATTATGCATTGACCAAACCTCCCCCATCTGTAGAAATATCTGCTGAACCTTATAAAGCAACATTCTCCTAGCACTGACAAGACAACTCCTTAAAAGATAACATCCTTCTAATGATGACACTTAGATCTGGATTGTGTAAACTGTCAATAATACATCATTTACTATGAAGCTCTCTGCCTCAAAAAACTTATATAACTGTGCCTTGACGTCTAATGTGCACAACAGTTCTAGGAGTTTTCCAAGACGCTGTTCCCAGGTTATAATCCTCAATTTGGTTTCAATAAAATTTTCCATTTATTTCTGAGATTAACTGATTAATTTTTCGCTAACAACTCAAAGTGGTCAGTTGTTTCCAAACCATAACTTTTTGTGGTTCATCTGTACCATTTTTCTAGATTCCATATACATGTGTTAATATACAATATTTGTTTTTCCCTTTCTGACTTACTTCACTCTGTATGACGTTCTCTAGGTCCATCCACGTCTCTGCAAATGACGCAATTTCATTCCTTTTTATGGCTGAGTAATATTCCATTGTATATATGTACCACATCTTCTTTATCATTCATCTGTCAGTGGGCATTTAGGTTGTTTCCATGACCTGGCTATTGTAAATAGTGCGGCAATGAACACTGGGGTGAGTGTGTCTTTTTGAATTATGGTTTGTTCTGGGTATATGCCAAGTAGTGGGTATTGCTGGGTCATACAGTAATTCTATTTTTAGTTTTTTGAGGAACCTCCATACTGTTCTCCATAGTGGCTGTATCAATTTACATTCCAACCAACAGTGCAAGAGGGTTACCTTTTCTCCACATGCTCTCCAGCATTTGTTGTTTGTAGATTTTCTGCTGATGCCCATTCTAACCAGTGTGAGGTGATACCTCATTGTAGTTTTGATTTGCATTTCTCTGATAATTAGTGATGTTGAGCAGCTTTTCATGTGCCTCTTGGCCATCTGTATGTCTTCTTTGGAGAAATGTCTATTTAGGTCTTCTGTCCATTTTTTGATTTGTTTGTTTGTTTTTTTAATACTGAGCTGCATGAGCTGTTTATATATTTTGGAGATTAATCCTTTGTCAGTTGATTCGTTTGCAAATATTTTCTCCCTCCCAAGAAAAGAGGGTTGTCTTTTCATCTTGTTTATAGTTTCCTTTGCTGTGAAAAAGCTTTTAAGTTTCATTACATCCCATTTGTTTATTTTTGTTTTTATTTCCGTTATTTTAGGAGGTGGGTCAAAAAAGATCTTGCTGTGATTTATGTCACAAAGTGTTCTTCCTGTGTTCTCCTCTGAGAGTTTTATAGTGTCCGGTCTTACATTTAGATCTTTAAGCCATTTTCAGTTTATTTTTATGTATGGTGTTAGGGAGTATTCTAATTTCACTCTTTTACATGTAGCTGTCCAATTTTCCCAGCACCACTTATTGAAGAGACTGTCTTTTCTCCATTGTATATCCTTGCCTCCTTTGTCATGAATTAGTTAACAATAGGTGCATGGGTTTGTCTATGGGCTTTCTATCTGTTCCATTGATCTATATTTGTCTTTGTGCCAGTACCATATTGTCTTGATTACTATAGCTTTGTAGTACAGTCTTAAGTCAGGGAGCCTAATTCCTCCAGCTCTGTCTTTTTCCCCTCAAGGTTGCTTTGGTTATTCAGGGTCTTTTGTGTCTCCATATAAATTTTAATATTTTTTGTTCTAGTCCTGTAAAAAATGCCATTGGTAATTTGATAGGGGTTGCGTTGAATCTGTAGATTGCTTTGGGTACTATAATCATTTTCACAATATTGATTCTTCCAATCCAAGAACATGGTATATCTCTCCAACTGTTTGTGTCACCTTTGATTTCTTTCATCAGTGTCTTATAGTTTTCTGAGTACAGCTCTTTTACCTCCTTAGGTAGGTTTATTCCTAGGTATTTTGTTCTTTTTGCTGTAATGGTGAATGGGATTGTTTCCTTAATTTCTCTTTCTGATTTTTCATTGTTAGTGTATAGGAATGCAAGAGATTTCTGTGCATTAATTTTGTATCCTGCTACTTTACCAAATTCAATAATTAGCTCTAGTAGTTTTCTGGTGGCATCTTTAGGATTATCTATGTATAGTATCATGTTATCTGCAAACAGTGACAGTTTTACTTCTTTTCCAGTTTTTATTCCTTTTATTTCTTTTTCTTCTCTGACTGCCATGGCTAGGACTTCCAAAACTATGTTGAATAATAGTGGCGAGAGTGGACATCCTTGTCCTGTTCCTGATCTTAGAGGAAATGCTTTCAGATTTTCACCATTGAAAATGATGTTTGCTGTCAGTCATATATGGCCTTTATTATGTTGAGGTAGGTTCCCTCTGTGCCCACTTTCTGGAGAGTTTTTATCATAAATGGGTGTTGAATTTTGTCAAAAGCTTTTTCCGCATCTATTGAGATGATCATATGGCTTTTATTCCTCCATTTGTTAATATGGTGTATCACACTGATTGATTTGCATATATTGAAGAATCCTTGCATCCATGGGATAAATCCCACTTGATCATGGTGTATGATCCTTTCAATGTGTTGTTGGATTCTGTTTGCTAATATTTTGTTGAAGATTTTTGCATCTATATTCATCAGTGATATTGGTCTGTAATTTTCTTATTTTGTAGTATCTTTGTCTGGTTTTGGTATCAGGGACCATCCAAGATTCTTAAATTAATTAAATTTCCAAAGTCCCAAAGTCATATAAACTAACATGTTCACATATTCTAGGAATTAGCATGTGGACACCTCCAGAGACTCTTATGTTGTCCAGCATACATACGGCATATTGAGCTTCTAACTAATGCCTCTCTCTGTTTCTAACTCTGTCTCTCATCACATACCACCCCCTCACACTATATGATAGCCTCTAAAATAATAACATAAACAAGAAAGTAATATAAGTGAGCTCTAATAATGTGTTCCCGCTAAGTGCTTTATACTCTCTGGATTAGTTTTGATGACACTGTGGAAGATGGTTACTCACCTTTTAGAGATGAAGGAATTGAGAGGTTTGAGTATGTACACATGGGACATGCAGCCACAGAGTCTGAATCCAGACTCACATCTTGGGCCCCAGATGTATCCTAGTAACTCTTAACCACTATTCCAATATGTTTGTAGTTTCTCCAAATATTTTCCCTGACATACCAGAAAAGTTCCTAACTCTACCTTTTCCTCCACAGCTCTCTCTGCCTTCTAACCTTCATTTAAGACTCAGCTCAATCATTAGTCCTCTCTGAATCCTTTTCCAAACCTACTCACCCGTTTGGAATTTGCCATGCTATCCACTGCATGCAGTATACACTTCTATTGCACCCACCACAAAATCTCTGAGCATTTATTTATCTGCAGGTCTCCCTTTATAAGATCTGAAACCCTCGAGGAAAGAGGTCATGCCTTTAGTGTTGTATTTCCCAAGCACCTTCTGCTATAACTGGGACATAGAAGGCACTTAATGAATGTCTGTTGAATAAATAATTTGAAATACAAAGTACAATAAGCGGGGGTGATAAGCTTTGCTTAGGAGAGTTAGGTCACAGAGGAGTAAAAAGGCATAGTTTATTTGAGAATCACGAGTATTTCAGCATGGTCGGAGCAGAGTACACAATGGGGATGAGCATCAGGAAGGGGGTGGAGAGACAGGGAAGGAGCAGATGACAGAAAGCTGATCAAACTACAAAGTGGGATTTTATCCAGAGGCTCTGGGAATATAATGGCAGAATTTAATCATAAAATGGATATTAAATTTGTACTCTAAAGGAATTTTTAGTTTAATAACTGATTTCAAGACCCCATGTAATTATTTTTTCTCCTCCAATTTAGTATGGTAGGATTAAAAGTCAGACAAATTACCTCTTTAGGCATCAGTTTTATCATGAAATAGCTCAGCATCAGCACGTCCATTCTGTTAACTCCATGCATCACTAGCTTTTCAAGCAAAATGAGAAATTGAGACGTTGACATTCTACAGACCTTGGTTCCCTGGATCTGGCTTATCAAGGGGAGAGAGGACATGTGTTTCTTACCCTCGTTAGCAAGTTTTGTCAAAGGGAATTCCCTGTTTTTAAGCAATGCCCTAAATGTTAAATGTCTTGGCGATGGAGCAGTTTCAGAAATTAATCACCAGGAATCCAGTAAATGTTTCATACCACACCATGCTATGACAGCACAGAGCAACTTGGATTAGTCTCTTCTCTGATGAGTTTGAAGATTAAAAAAAAAAAAAAAAAAAAGCAGTTGGGCCCTTCCTAGTTAGTTGAAGGTATCATTCAAGAGACCAACTGACTTCTTCCACCAGCAGAATTGGAAATGTGCACTAAAGACACTTAACATTTTTATGGGGAGAAATTGGATTATGATTTAGCCTGTACAAGGACTTAGATGAAAATACACACACTCACACAGACACACACACACACAGATGCAAATATATAACCGGCAAAAATACAAGTAGGTATTGTTATGCCAATTTCCTCATATTAAGAAACAGACATTTGAATAGGTTACTTCCAAGATCACAAACTTGGTAAACAGTGGAGCCAGCCCTCTACCTTGCTTGTGTCAGTCTCTAAAACCTATAGGATTTTCCACATTTTCTCCCTTATTCAAAAAAAAAACAGTTGAATATTTGTTATGTACATTTGGTTCTCTGAAACAGTCGAGTATCTCACCCTTGGGAGCTTCTAACTCAAATATCTAATTTATCATCCCTTCTCTTACATGCCATGGTCCTACTTTATGTCACCCAGGAAACAGGAGGCAACAGAGTTTCAAAGTTCAGTTTTAAAAACAAATACTTTTCATAAACGATATATGTAGCAGAAATAGGCTTTTGAATGTAGAAAATGGGGGAAAGGCTTTAAGAGCTGTAATTAGCTGTAAAACTTAACTGTCATTGCAGATTTCAACAGATTTAATTACTTAGTTAGATAAATTTATATTTGTCAGTGCCTGTGAAGTATAAAGTACTGTGTTAGGCCCTGGAGACAGGGAAGCCATAAACATGACAAGCCATAAACACTGACTTTGTCTTCAAAGAAAATGAAAAATTTAATAGAGTTACAGCAAAGTTTGTTAAGTGCTATGAAAATGTATTTCAGGGGATTTTAACCTAATCTGTAGTGGTCAGGGAAAGTTTCCAGGTGGAAGAGATGTTTAAGTTGAACCAAAAAGAATGAGTAAGATTTAATGAGATGAACAGGGTTGGCGATGCCAAAATGTAAACCATTGGCAGATGGCCTCTTATCATTAAGGAATACAACTTCTAGGAATGAAACAGAAAGCCAAGGGAAGGTAATGATCAGTTGTATCGAAGGTCCTGTCTCTCACAGTTTACTATTCAATGTCAAGAAATAAAAAGCACCAGAAGTACTGTAACAGGTATGATATTTCACAGTTACAACAGCCCATATAACAGAGGTGTAAAAAATGGAATTTTTCTTGACTAATTTTTGAGTCTCTGTCAGATGACTTACTGTATCAGCTTTCAGGTAAATTCAATACTATTGCACAAATTTTCAGGCCACTTCAGAAGAGTTTAGCCACTAAAGAAGCATGACAGTGATGCTCAGAAGTTCATCTCCATATCATTGTTTTCCCTCCAAGGCTCTTCTCCCTTTTCTCCCTTCTATATTCCTTTTAAATGCTCAGGACATGGTCCCCGCATGCCAGTTTCCAGTGGTAGTATTAGCAGTGTGTGTGGCAGGGGAAGGAGGGGTTCATTCCTTTAGGGTTTTAGGTGAAAAACATCTTAGTAGGGATTACAGCATCTCCTTAGACTCCAGAGCTGGTCAACGCTGGCCCATGTGCTAATGTCTCTGTATCTTGGATGGAGCCTTGGTGCACGTTCAGGCCCCTCCCCTCTCCCCATTAGCAATGCATGTGCACCTATCTGAGGTGAGTTCCCTTTTCCTTGGGATGGTTTCTTGGCTCACTCCCCAGCCAGACTCCACAGTTCACTCTGGCCCTGGGGGAAACATACATCTCCTCATGCAACCTTCAGACTTGTGGGAAACTAAGGGGATTATTTAAGTACCTCTCACACCCAGATGTCACCGTCTTTTTCCCAGGGTACATTTGTGGCCTTCCTTTCTTGTGCTGCAGTTGAAAAACAAGACGTCAGTCTTTTCTTCACTTAGGTTTGCCCTGATCTTGCCAGGAACTCTTTTGTTCCTTCCTCCTCCTTCCCCTGACCCTTGTTGGCAGAGGGGACAAAGACACCACTTTTTCTACTCTTTCTTCCTCCACCTCTTCTTTCAGTGTCTACTTCACTCCTAGCTCAGCATTTCTCAATCTTGGCACTATTGTTTTTTGAGGCCAGGTAGTTCTTTGTTGAAGGGGGGCCTCCTGTGCCCTGTAGAACATTTAGCAGCATCCCTGGCCTCTATTCACTGCTAACTCACTATCGCCGTCTAATTTTGGAGACATCAAAAATGTCTCCAGATGTTGTTAACTGTCCCATGGCAAGTAAAATTTCCACCCACCAGCCCTCCCCACAAAGTAGTAATTTTGTCTATTCTAGTGCAAAGGAAATAAACTGATTCTATCAAAACAAGTCTGTTTAAAAATATTTTCAATCCCATGCCTGAAATCTAAGTTTTATTTTTTCTCTATAATCCCAGGGAGACTTTAGAGTTAACATATTTTATTTGTGAACCCCATAAACCCTCTCCTTGTCCCCCAGGGGTCACTGTAACCCCAAATCTCTCAGCTTGAGAGTCAGCTTGAGAGTCAGAGGCCAGCAAAGGTTTCATGCCACAAATTAAAATTTGACCTGTCATCTGACACAATGGTTTTACCAAACATCTAAAAAAGAATTCATAATACAAAGTTAAACATTTAAAACATTTCTAAGATTTTGGCCAAGGCAATTATTTACTTATTTTTTTCAAAAACTGTGTATATATGTGTAGAATCCAAACAATGGCTATACAGCTAACCCTAGATAAATCTCATATTAGCTAGTTTCACTTTTTTGTTCTCTCACCTTGAACTTAATTATCATCAGATTGTTTATATTTAGAATCCCAAACTGTCATTATTACTCCATGTTACTGATCTATCACATCTTATCTCCTTTACTTTCTACTTTCTGTTCTTTCTACTGTGAAAGAGGCAGAAAGATTCTGAGAACCAGCTCATATAACTCTTGGTCACACCATGCTGTATTTGTTTTATTGTGATACACAATCCAGTAGATAGACTTCTAGGAACCACATGTATCATTCTGGTCGGTCTTAGAGCAGTTGTTTTCCATATTATAGCTATGTGCTTGGTAGTTTCACAATTAATTTATGATATATTTGAGAGTAAAGGAGAAAAGCAATTTGCAAAGGGAATACAACTTTAAGTTTAATGCAAACTAAATCAGTAGTATTAAAAGAGAGAGAGAAAACTGCAACTGTTGTGAATATGTACTAGTCTAGTTCACTTTAATGTTCCTACTATAAATGTCTGGGTTCACACATTATTATAAACAGGAATTTAAATCATTGCAGCCAGTTTAATGGCATAAACAAAACATTAATAGGAACAACAAAATTGAAGCAATAATGAATTTTCAAACAAAGGTATTTATCCTGCCATGTTCTAAAACCCAAACACATAACTAACCTGATAGCATAATTCTCAAAGTATACATTATACCAAAGACTAGTTATTTTTCTATAAAAATACTGTTACAGAATTAAGTTTTAAAAGGTCACTTCAACTGTAAAGTAAAGCTAATTAAATTATACCTAAAAATTGGTGTAGGTTAAAAATTTGAGTCCTTATTCATTTCAGAAATTCCAATATTTAGTACAATTTCAGGTGCATAGTAGGTGGTTAATAAATATACACTGAATGAGTAAAGGAATTGAAGTTTTATACAATAATATGCATGCTAAATAGAGTAATGAGAAATGAAGACCTATGTTATAGTTTAGAAGTGTCTGCACAAATTAAGTGTTCAATAAATGCTTGTGATCTAAGCTGAAAATGTTATTATGGAGGAGTTGAAGAGAGAAACCATAGAGTATTGACAAAGAGGTTTTGATTTTGGGGTTGTTTTTTTTTTTTAGCCATGAAGTATGCAGGATCTTAGTTCCCCATGTGGGATCTTAGTTCCCCAACTAGGGATCGAACTTGTGCCCCCTGCAGTAGAAGCATGGAGTTTAACCACTGAACCACCAGGGAAGTCCTGATGAAGAGAAAAAGTTTAGTTATCACATGAGGTATGCTCCCAGTGAGCTCGGCTTCCTGTTAGTCACACCACTGTGTAATCCCCTCCCTCAAGTGATGACTGGACTTAATGACTCACTTCTGATGAACAGAGTACAGCATGAAGAGATTCAGTGACAAAAGGTCATGTTTTTTATCTTGCTTCCATATCCTCTGGCTCTTCATGTTTGGATGAAATCAGCTGCCATGTTTTGAGCTGCTTTACGAAAAGACCCAGGTAACAATGAGCTGAGGGTGACCTCCTCCGGCAACAGCCAGTGAAGCACTGAGGCCCTCAGTCCAACAACACCCAGAACTGAATCTTGACAACCACGTACAAGATCTGGAAAGTGTTTCCTCCCCCACTAAAGCCTTGGCAAGACTACAAGCCCAGCCAACACCTCAGTTACAGCCTGTGAGGAACCCGGAGTCAGAGGACCCAGTCAGTCATGCCCAGATTTCTGACCCATAGAATCTATGAAATAATAACTGTTGCTGTTTTAAGCTGCTGAGGTTTGGCGTAATTTGTTATGCAGTAATATACTTCAAAAGAAGAATTCCCTCCCAACCCTACCCAGGAAATCATTCTTGCTTTTATCTATAATGCCATTACAACTCTGAGGTCAGTAAACTAGCAAACTCACTTGACCTAGAGGTTATACGTTTAAAAAAATTAATACAAATGAACACTGTTTTTTTCCACAATCACTAAATTATGAGTTTTATCTAAAATCTTGCAAAGAGGTAGAACAGTAGAAGGCAAAACTCTGGGACTTAGAACAGTATGAGTGGTTGTATTAAATGGAAATAATAGTTGGGAAGGAGATGAGACAGTAGCTGATAAAAGCAACAGAGAAGAAAATGTGGTTCAGTGACTGGCCTATTGGCAATTTTGCCACTCAAGACACTACTGAGCTCTTGCAGTATACCACATTATTGTGCAAAGGTCTGTGATACAAAAATCAATAACACTTGCTCTCTGCTCTCAAGAGCATTATAGAATAATGGGAGACACACACACACACACACACACACACACTTCTCACTATGATACAATGTGACAAGTGCTATAGAAGATGTCTGCCTGGTGAATAACAGAAGAAAAGCATTGACTTCTCAGTGGATGTGTTCAGTGTGTCTGCTGGGAAGCAGATAGTGAGACAGAATAAGGAGCTTTCTTGGGGGCTAACACCTGTGGAAAGGTAATAGGCAGAAGAAACAGGAATGACAAGAGGAGCCTCCGACCAAGATGTAGAGCTAATGACGTCTAGTCCAACAGGGAGTTCCTGAGTAAAGATTGCCCTTTCAAGGAGGCTTGCTTCAGATAAAAGGAGAGGCCCTTGTAATTCTGCTGTAATACTCAGCACTGGCTGGGGCTACCCAGGTCCTAGAGCATGACGACAGTGGTTCAAAAGCTGAGAGGGATCCGGAAGGGGCCGACAGCTGGAGGTTCACAGCTAACTGCGCAGTGTGCAGCTGAGTGCAGTCATCTCTTTCAAGGAGATCTGATCCTTCACAGTGGAGAAGCAAGGAAAGCTCTCTAAGGCACAGTACACTTGAACTGAGCTTGGAAGGAGGGGAGGCTAGGAATGAATGAGACAACAGAGCAGGGGAACTGCATGGTCAAAGGCACAGAGGCTTGAGGCAGTACTATGTGTGGCTCAGAGAGCCTGGAGGGAAGAATGCTTGTGGAGAGAGAACTAGATTTGACAACAGAGGTAGGCAGGGGCTGGATAATGAAAGCACATGTGCCACTTAGAGCTAAAACTTCATCTTAAAAGCTATAATGATATTAAAAAACTGACAATTTTGATCAGAGAATTATAATAATCAGATTGACATTTTTATAAACTGCTGTTTAAACCAATATAAGAAAAATAGCCCATGCATGTAGGTTGCTGAACCCATTAATTGCTTTATAAAACCGTAATACATCTGTTGCATCACAGCATGTCTGCTGAACAGTAATTATCATATTGTCGTGATTTGCACTGGAACTAATAATCGGACATACTGACTTTTAAAGGTGGATGTCTCTTGAAAGTTCACCTTAAGCGTCTAGGATAATAAAATATTTAGCAATTAAACTAGTTTCTGGCCAGTTCCTCTGATTTGTTTGATATCTAAGAATCTAATAGAAAAAGACTTGAACCTTGTGTACCACTGGGCTCTAGACCTAAACAGACTTATCTGATTAACTGTGAGAGACTTAGGAGTAGACAACAAAGGTAAGACTTCAAGGACTGTCTGCAGGACCCTGGGAGAAAATATCCAGTTTGATGGGAAAGATGGAGAGGTTGGAGTGCAGGGTGAGTAGCCAGTGTACATGATCTTCCCTGGAATGCTCTGCTGTGCAATTTTTTATGACTATTTTTCCCTTTGTTAAAAAAAAAGGTTTTGATAAATGTAGTATGTATTCAGACAGTCAGTCAACAAAGGAGAAAAAAGAAAACGAGAAAGTGGAAGTCTTCTGACCCTGCCCGTAATCGCAGAGATAAAGTACTGTTAACAGTTTAAGATATATCTTTCTAGACACCTTCATCATATTTATAAACTATTTTTTTAAATATATGGGATTGGACAAGAAGGCAGGTGGTGGGCTGCACATACTTTGAAAGAACCTGGATATATGAAGGGGACCTGACACTCTGAGAACACCTGTGTGGCCCAGGGAGGAGAAACCTCTACTAAAAATAAGGAACTGTGTTACCCAAAGTTCCATACACACTGAATGCATCCCATTTGCGACAGACAGCTTTGAAATGATACCCAGTTGACACCAGACTACTGGAATTCACACACTTGTGTAATCTCAAATTGAGCACAGGCTGGATCTGGTTACTTGTTTCTAATGAATATAAATGACAATGGGATGGCAATTCTGAGATTAAGCCGTAAAGACTATGACACTCTGTGCCTGTTTTTTTTCTCTCTGTCTGTCTCTCTGTCTCTCTCTCTCTGTCTCTCTCTCTCTCCCCCTGGCTCTTCTCACATTCCTGTTCTGATGAGGCTGGTTATGTTGTGAACTATCCTGTGAAGAGACCCAAGTAACTAGGAACTGAGGACTTCCTCTAGCCAACAGCCAGTAAAGGACTGAAATCTACCAACAGCCATGTGAGTAAACTTGGAAGTGGATACTTCTCCAATCCAGCTTTTGGATGATACTGTAGACCCAAACAGTACTTTCATGGCAGCTTGATGAGAGACCATAAATCAGAGAAACTAGCTAAGCCTGCCTAGATTCCTGACCCACAGAAACTGGATAGTAACTGTGTTATTTTAAGCTATTAAGTTTTAGGGAAGTTTGTTATTGAGCCATAGCCAGCTAATACATTATCATAAAAGCAATGGATCCAGAAAGAGAAAAAAAGTTTTCCCACGAGCTAGAGAGACGCATAAGGTATCTGACCCTGAAACAGGCTTCAGAGGGTGAAAATAGAGAGTGAAAAGAAGCTCGAAGGATATCAGAGATCACAGAGGTTAGCACAGGTTCCTGGACAACCTGAACAGAGTGTAAGCAGCATGCCTGACTGACAGAGTCAGGTGCTTGGTGGCGTCAGTCTAGAGGCAGCCTGTGACACCTGAGCTGCAGGTCTGCAAGATGCAAGTAGTGGCCCTGTTTTTATATGAAGCCTGTTTCTCCTTTCTACTCTCCCCAACACTCCCCCTTTCCACCCTCCCAAACGTAGACCTTGAGAAGGGATACGTTTGAGATCCTGCCATAGAAAGATGTGACCTATTGATCAGTTATAGAATACTCTCTCACCTTTAAAGGTTCTCTATTTCTTTGCATCTTCACCACTACCACGCTAGTCCAACTTTTTACTCTCTCCTGCCTGAACTATTACAAAAGCCTCTATTAGACTCACTCTTTATCTTGCTTTAATCCATTTCACATAAAATGCTGCATGTAACAGGGACATTTTAAATACACAGACAGGATTGGGTATTTTATACTTTAAACACTTCAGTGGCTTTCCATCACATATACATATATGCGGTGGCCAAAAAGAAGCGCTGCACATTGTTTATCTTACTAGCTTCATCTTATATACACCTTTGTCATTGTCTGCTTATTTCTCAGTTTTTTTGTTTTTTGTTTTTGTTTTTTTTTTGCGGTACGCGGGCCTCTCACTCTTGTGGCCTCTCCCATTGTGGAGCACAGGCTCTGGACGCGCAGACTCAGTGGCCATGGCTCACGGGCCCTACCGCTACGTGGCATGTGGAATCCTCCCAGACCGGGGCACGAACCCATGTCCCCTGCATTGGCAGGCGGACTCTCAACCACTGCGCCACCAGGGAAGCCCCTCTCAGATATTTTTAAATGTCACAACCTCACTGATCACTCACCAAGCTCTGACAGTTTTATTTCACATACTTCTGAATCCACCTCCTCTTCATTACAACTAGGTCAGTCCTTAGGTTATATGGTCTGTTCTCTGTCACGTTTTATAACTTTTTTAATAGCACTTATATTTGTAATTAAATATCATGTATTTAATTAGTTGCTTATTTCATCCATTAGGTGTTTATTTCCACCATTTCTTTCCTCATTCATTAGAATTTAAGCTTTATGAAAACAGAAATCACATGTATCTTGTTTACTCTTGTATTCTCAGTACCTAGCATAGTAGAGGTTCATATTAGGTACTGAATAAGTATTTGGTAAATGAAAAGATAGAACTGGGTAATATGACTATCTCCTCCTTTATCCCAGATTCCATTAAATGACATCCAGAATTACCCAAACTAGAAACCGAGTACTCTATCCAAGAAGTCTCAGGCTTCTTTACCCCCCACCATCCTCCCCAACCTAGCCTCTCACTTACCAAGCTCTGAGAGTTTTACTTCACAAATACTTCTGAATCCATCTCCTCTCTCCATCACAACTACCATTGCTATCTCAACGGAAAAGAACAACTTCCTAATTACACTTCTATAATCTTTTAAAATTTTAAAATAAAATAAAAGAATGACTTTAATTGGTGTCTTATAGTTCTTATTTATACAAATTTTTAAAGGTGTTTTATAATTCATACATTTAGTTAAGTGTGCTTACAATTGACAAATTTAATGCCTTTAATGCTCATAATAACACCTTGGTGGAAACTATACTGATTTTAATCTCATTTTTACAGAAAAGAAAATTGAAATAGTGCATAACTTTTCAAAGCCTGCATGGCTTAAAAGTGAAAGTTTAGAATGTGAACATATTAGTGGGTTTGGAACCAACGGAAACAGTGGAACTGGTGCGATTGGAACTTAAAATTCTGGTTCCATATTCCATACTCTTAAAGCCCTACTTTCCTGAGACTTACTAAAATTCATCCTTCACATATTTGGCATAATTGTCTTTCTAAAGCACAGATGTGGCTCCGCCATACTCTCATACTCACCCCACACCCCTACCATTGACAATGGGACAAGACCTAAGTTCTTTAGTGTGACATACAGGACTTTTCATATCCTGGTATCTTCCAAAATCCCCATGCTCCTCTTTTGTCACTGCTGGTTTGTACCTTGCCCTCGAGCCTTACACAGTTGGTCACACATTCCCACACATACTGTGTTCATTCAGGTCTCTGTACATTTGCTTATGCTCTTCTCTTCCCCTGGAAAAGCTTTCCTCATTCTGAGCTTGGATGCTTGGATAAACGTCAGTCATCCTTCAAGATTAAGTTTAGGTACTACCTAATCCAGGCAACTTTTCCAGTGTTAGGTGTCTTTCCTCCATACGTCCATTATTTTACTTTCTCTATTTTTTTGACAGCGTTTTTTTTTTGTTTTTTTTTTTTTTGCTAATGTGTTTTCTTCTCAATGGACTGTAAACACTTGAAAGCAAGAACTGTATCTCATATTTTGACATCCAGTGGCAATCACAGTGATTGACACATGGTAGACACTCAAAAAGTAATTGTCAAAGAGCATTAAGAGGGGATGGATAGGAAACAGAGAAAACAAACCTCTATTGATTTGGACCAAACACTATAGTAGACATTTCAAACTTGTCATTTTCATCCAGGTTCATTGAAATTGTTCAAATGTTTCAAATTGTTTCAAATGTTCACTGAAATTAGACAACGTGTCCAGGTTTTCTTAGTGGACAACTTGTCTATTAGTGGAATTTTTTTTTTTTTTTTTTTTTTTTTGTGGTACGTGGGCCTCTCACTGTTGTGGCCTCTCCCATTGCGGAGCACAGGCTCCGGATGCGCAGGCTCAGCGGCCATGGCTCACAGGCCTAGCCGCTCCCCGGCATGTAGGATCTTCCCGGACCGGGGCACGAACCCGCATCCCCTGCATCGGCAGGCGGACTCTCAACCACTGCGCCACCAGGGAAGCCCCTATTAGTGGAATTTAAATGTAACTTTGACTGTATAAAATACAGTACATCCCCTGGAAAAAAAATTATCTTTATAACAATAGCTACCGTTTATGGTGTAATTACCATGTTCAACATATTCCACCAAGCATGTTCTTTTCATTCATTTATATTCATTCCAATGAGTGTTTATTAAGCACAGGCTATAATCAGACAATATTCTAGTGATTTGGGATATTAGCAGTAAATAAAACAGAAAAAAATCCCTTCTCTCCATGGAATTTACATTTAAGAAGAAAAGGAGAAAGATGATAAATTAATACATTCATGAAATATATCAGTTGGTTAATAAACACTATGGAGAACGATGATGAGTTAATACGTATGGGGCATGCAGGGGGAAAGTGGGAGTGTTGCATTTATAAACAGGATAGTAAGGAAGCTCTCACTCTGGTGACATTTGAGTTGAAACTGGAAAGAGATATGATTCTGTGCTTGGCATGTACAGCCAGGAAGGTAATGTGGCAGGAATGGGAGAGAGGGAGGAGATGTTAGTTGAAGATGAGGTCAGAGAAGTAGGGACTGGAGTTGAAGGTGCAGACAGGGTAGACCTCTGACTTTGACTTTTACACTCACAAGTCATAAAATTATTGAGCAGAGAAGTAACACGATCTGATGTGTTTTGAAAAGATCACTCTGGCTATTGTGTTGAGGAAATACTGCAAGGGGGCAAGGCCCAAAGTAGGGAGACCAGTTAGGAAGATATTTCAATAATTTATCTAAGAGATTGAGGTGGCTGAAACGAGGTGTCAATAGAGATAGTGAGAGTGGTGAAATTCGGGACATATTTCAAACAGAAAACAGAAAGAATATGCTATGAATTAGATGTTTGTGAGGAAAAAAAAAAGGAGTCAAATGTAAAATATCATTGTGGTTCTTGATTGAATGTATATAATGGTTGTGTAAAAAAGTCCAATAAGATTCAGTAAATGTGAAAACATTTAATGTACTTGCATCATTTTTTCTTAATAATAATACTATAAAGATTACTGTCCAATTACTACATAGTAATTTGGATATCTGTATTATTTGAAGAGAAGTCTATATTAGTATTTAATTATGTAAGTGGTCAAAATTGCTATTTCAAAAAATTTCACAAAAATTACTGTTTCAAAACATTTAAAGTAGTTATAACATTCTGCCTTCTGTTTTTAATTTATTTTATTACTTGTATTGGTACTTACCGCACTTGGCAAACATTTAGCCTGTCTCAAAGAATTTGCAATGGAGAAGATTTTTTATACTTTTTTATTCCACTGCCAATGAGAAATCAAATGACTAGCAGGAGGAAGCAATCATAATGCCTCTGACATGTTCCTTGGGGACTGTCCTTGGGGACTGTAGCTACTTTCACGGCCTATGAAAGGCAGGACTTGTCATGTTTATTGCCTAAGAAGACCTTGAGCTCTTTTTATCCACTGTGCATATATAAAATTAGAGTTTTAACTGAGGCTATTGAGCAGCGACATAAAAATAATCATCAAGGGCACTACCATTTTTTGAAATGTAAGTGTCTTTGTGTGACTATAAAAGTGATATAATAAAGCAGAAGAAATGAAGCCAGAGAAGAAAAAAGGATGGAAAGCACAGTGAATGCAGTAGTAAGAGGGCATCATTAAGATCTCAGAAGTAAAGGAAAGATATTTTTTCCTTTGGGTGGTGTGAACACCTGATAAAGAACTCAAATAGACCAACTGTCAATGGTAATGCTTCCTTGGTTACGCTTATTAGGTGATTCTAGTTTAGATTCTAGCTGAGCTGGAAGCATCACAAGGGAAGAAATGTCAGAAGAATATAACACTATTGATCTGACATTTACTTATGAAATTATCTTCCAACAATCTTTGCTGAGGCATCCTATTACTACCTTTATTTTCTCCACAATGCACAGAAAAATAAACTCAGTTCATCTTGAACATTAGAAATGCTGTAGGAGTTTGGCATGAACTTGCATTGCTGTTTCAACCCTCCTGTAAGTATTAGCTGAGTAAGGCAATGGGAGAGATAATGACTATACATAGAATTGATTATTTCTCCGGAGAAAAAAGAAGAGAGAAGGGGTAGATAACAATAAATCAGATTCTCTCAGCTTGGTAGTCAACATCTGGCAGTATACAAAATGCATTTGAAAGTTAAATGACAGTTACCAGTATTGGATAGTCATTTGTTAAATGATGTAAAAGATTCAGTGTTTAAAATAACAAGTATAAGATGGGAAAAATAATGACTTAAAAAAAGAGAAAAATATAATAATAGTCAACTGAAACCTACCTTGTCAAATAGTCACTTTGGGAGAACATACAGAAATGGAATGCATGTATCACTGGTAAAAATTTTGGGAGCTGCTATTTTGAAATTGTCTTGAGAATTAGTTTTTAAACTACCCAAGAAAATGAAGAAGGTGAACAGAAAATTCAAACTGAAAGATTACCAAAGGAAATGAAGCAGAATAATGAAAGCAGCTAAAGCAAATATCTTCAAGTATGGTCTTGGGATAAAGTGTGAATTGTCAGCATCACTCTATATCCCACTCTTCTCCCTCCCCCTACAGTCCAGCACTCCCCAGACCAGTAGACAAGAGGAATAACAGATTCTTGCTAAAATGAAATAATTACTAAAATTATATGTACAAAATATGGAGAACCTACTCAAGTCAAAAAGCCAACTACATGCTTCTCCATTGTTCAGACTGACCAAATCTCAATAAAAACTCCTATCTGCTCAGTTCTACCATAATGACACCCACAGAATGACCAACAACATGAACATTTCTCTTTTAAATGAAGCCATGTAAAATAAATGATTTTAAAACTAGATTATTACCCAAAGAATTTGAATAGAAACAAACTTTCAGTGACTTCTGAAAGAAGTGTATTTCATCCTTAGTAAGAAAAAAAAAAGTCTTCATTTCCATTCTTCCCTTGATATAGAACTATTATGTCTCGATACATAACAGTTTATAAGTTTAGGTTACTTTCTGATCTATCTCATCATCATCACAGCATAGCATCTTGAGATAGGATTTTCCAAATTCTCCTTGGTTTCTATGTTGTAAGTGCACAAAATTTCCATTTCAACTTCATAATTTCGGAGATAGTAAAAGGTAAGGAGCCCAATTAACACACAAATGTACAGACAGAGTAAAGGAATACATACTATAAAGTTTACTCCAAAGGTGAGAAGAACTGAAACAGTTGTTTTACCTGGGACCATAACAGTTCAGAGTGGAAGAGGTGAGAGCCTGAGGGTTATGGCACATTGAAACATTCTGAGTAGGTGTTGATGTATTTTTAACTGTGAGGGGGAAGCAAGCTTGATTTACTTCATTTGGAACCAGAAACCAGCCTTGGCAGGTGTTTTACTGCATTAAGCATATGGGCCTCAAAATGTCGATGACACCCCTACTGCTTTCATTTTTTAAGTCAGCCTATTAATAACACCTGACAGCTGGGTCAAAAGCATAAGCTATTTAGCCTTATTGTGATATTTTGCCTCATCAGGACACCACCAGTGATTATTCAACCTTGAGAGTGTGATCATGTAGTCTTTTGAAATTATGACTGCTCAACAGAGTAAAACAACCCATAAATTCTAGCCAGAAAACTTTATAAGGTTGTCTGTATGCTGTAACTGAGTTTACCAGCCCAAGTAGTCAAATCTTTTTGAGTGTGAAGCAAAATCAGCCTTTAGACTAGATGGAATGGGTGGATCTATAATGTTTTGATTTAAGGGGTCTTGGCGTGGAATGCTTCTCAATACAAATACTCCCAAAGAGGGTTAACACCCGTTTACTCTCATTTGCTAATGTACATAATGAAAACATCTCCACAACTAGGTTGGGTATGCAGAGGAGAAAGTTAAGAAGTTTAAGAGGGAGATCGTTTAAGAAAGGAGCACATGAGGGTGGGCATAAAGAATCTACAGTAGAAATATGATTGGTACTACTAATTGTAAAATCTAAATTTTTTCTGGGGCTCACTGTGTGAACGTTTATGCACTGCACATTCATGGATCCATCTATCTTCACAGCCAAAGGTTACTAGAGTCTAGGGATTAAATGCATAACACACAATGGCTGAGAAGCAGGTCTGGCACAAGAATCAAACACCAAGTGAACCAAGAAAAATATCCAAAGTCAACATCCATCCCTCATAATAGACATTGGAGCAGAGAAGTTCAGAAAAAGACAGAGGAGCATGTGATGTGTGAGCATAAATATATTCCGCTTTTTATGGATCAATAACCCAGAACTCTATTTATTGGATTCCATAAACATAAAGTAATATCAAATCTCACTCAAAGAAAACAAAGTAAAAATCACTCCTAGATTCTTCCTTCCTTCCTCCCTCCCTCTTTCTTCCCTCACTTCCTCTCTTCCTTCCTTCCTTCCCTTTCTTTCTTTCTCTTTCTTCCTTTCCTCCTTTCTTTCTATTATCTATCTGTCTATGGATCTATTGATCTAATGATCTATTGATCTATCTACTTCTTTTTTTAATTGAGGTATAGTATATACTATATATCTATATGTCTATCTACTTCTTTATTTTTGTTGGAGTTCTCTCCCAATCTTCTCTAAATTAATCTAGATTATTTGTTAGTGAATCCTGGGCGGGCAGAAGTAGGGACAGAGAAATCTGATGTGGAGGTCAACACTTATTTTGAGGATGTCATTAAAATTAAAAGCTGCCAACATGATTCTGCTAAACAGTCTTCAAACATTCTCCACCTGACAGAACACAGGATAAGCATCTGGGCGCTTCCTATTACAGGAATAAGAGCAATAAAATATGAATTTTATGACAATATTTTGATGCTCTGGCCAGACTCCCTGCCAGGAATTCTCATGAAGGGGCTTTCTGAAATGAGTTTCGAGGACTGCAAAATCTTGGAACACGCTGACCATCAAGGAGCAGGAATAAAGCCAGCACTAAAATTACTGAAGTTTGGGGAGAAAAGCAACAACTGCGTCTTCTTTCTTGAAAAGGTGAAAGCTGTACCAGAGTCCACAGAGTCTACAGTTGAGACTACAGCTGTAGCTCTGGACCAGGGCAAAATAGCAGCAGAGGCACCTTCTTTCAGAGAAGTATGTGAATTTCATTTTCTTGGCACCATACCAGGAACGCTGACCATCTCCGAAGTAGTACTCCTCACTGAAACCTGAAGTTGTTTTTGTGTGAGTGTGCACATGTGTGAGGGAGTGTTTTCTGTATTTCTTTAGGGAATTAGAAATAAATGTAAGTGACGCTATTCAGCCCTAAATCCACCGTTGAAATTTACATTATCACCAGGCTAGTCAGAGAACGTTCCGTTAAACTTCTGTCCATTTTTGTGTGAAATCATTGTTAAAATGTATCATTTACCTTAATAACTGCAACATACACACACAAAATTGGTTTAACTTTTAAATGAGACATTGGACCCATAAGTAGAACAATCTAGAACTCATTTAAAAAAAAAACAAACTTAGATGACAAAACTTTTAACACTGGTTTTCAGAGGTATGCATTATAATTGGTTTTGGTTGTTTGTTGTTGTTTTTTGGTTTTGCTTTTTAGAATATTTAGTAGTATATTTTTTTGGTCAAGCATCTTCTCTGCTCCCAGTAGGATTTGCTTTCCACGCAGTGAAACTGACTTACTATGAATCTGAGGAAGTGGAGAAATGTGCTCCTGTTGATAGGTTTTGAGTACTCAGTGAAAAAAAGGTGTTCGCCTTCACTATACTTGGGGTGATCCTTGGGAGATGCAGAATTTGAAATACCATGTAACCTTAACAGCACCAATTTTTTTCTTTCCCTCTGGTGATTGAACAGAAAAAGTACCCTCCCCTCTCCTATTCCTGAACCAAAGATGCTGCACAGTAATTATTTCTTATTTCACTCTTTGATTTGTATTTTACCAGATGCCATTTATTTATCCAAGTTGAAAAACTAAGCTCTGAAATATTTTAACCAAGGATGGTATTCGAGATGATTTTAATCACTTCCATCATTTTCTCTAACCTTTAAAAGACATCAATAGTTTCTTTCTCCTCTTTGTAGAATGACTGAGGTTATGTAACACTGATCATTTCCTGTTATATTTTAAAATGAAATGCTAGTGTGAAAATGCAAGTGTTTAATGTAACTAATGCTTCAGTAAAGAAAATGCATGGTGAGGAAAGGTGAGATCAGCAAGAGAAATGCTTGCCAGCTTCTGGTGAAGTGGAGCTTGCTTAAAAAGAAAGGATCATACACAATGAGGAGAAATATGTGCTCTAATAGGGTGCCTCAAAGTACTCACAGTGAAATAAAGTGGGACCCTGTGGGGCCCTTGTGAGTGCAAAGACCTTTCTGTGACCCCCATTTCTTGTTTGTAGGAAAAAAGCTTCAGCCTCCTAGACCTTCCCTAAGTTCCAAAGGGCAGATTCAAATAGCTACTAATTAGGGAAGTGAGGGAATTCAGAAACAAAGGAAAGGCAGTCAAGAAACAATAGTGCAGCGATGGGGCAGGGTCCTGATTCCTCCTGAGAGATGTGCATAGCAATCTGACACTTATCTCTGTGTTCTTCTACAGGAGCTGGAGTTCCCACCCTGGTGGAGGACGGTAACTTCAGGCTGAGCACAAGCACGGGACCCCAGACTGGTTGGAAGGTAAAGGCTGATGACTGAGATTCCCGGAATACCACCCTGTTACCTCACCACCAACCAATGAGAAGAGAGTCACACACCCTGCAGACCTCCCCCTCTCCGCCCACAAATTTCCCTTTAAAAACTCTTCTCTGACACCCTTCAGGGAGTTCAGGTCTTTTGAGCACAAGCTGCTTGTTCTCCTTGCTTGGCCCTTGCGATAAAATTTTTTCTGCAATAAACTTTTTTCTGCTCCAAACCCTGAGATTTCAGTTTGTTTGGCCTCACTGTGAGTCAGGCACAGGAACTTATGTTCAACAACAACAGTACTTCTGTCTGGTAAGCACAATGTCTTGGGGTGTCAGGATGTCCTACACAGTAGAAACTTGCAAGAACTGGGACTTGGGCTAGTCACAGCAAATGTCAATTTAGGTGAGCGTTTATCACCACTGAAGATTTTAGAAGCTACACATAAGGCTTCCTTTCTTCCTATTCTGTTATGAACGCCTAGAGGAGCACATCCTTTCAGCCACCATCTCTGTTAGGAATCTTGTTACTTGTCTGGAGAGTACAGTATATCCCATTTCTTTGGTGGGCTAGGACACTAAGCATGTGATAAAATGATCTTATCCTTTCCAAGACAAATTGAGACCATTTCAAGATCCATGTCTTCCTAAGTAAGTTCAAGAAAACTGGGCATTGTTATCCAGCTGCAATGTTCACAGCTGACGATAATGTGAAGGGGAAAAATCTGAAGCCACCACCAGCACCTACTCTTTTATTCCCTCATAACCTTTCAAACTCCTGCCTTAGTTACTGTATTAGATGTTCAGTGTGGTGATGCAGGAGAGTAAGGGCTTGGAGAATCTAAGGTGTTAGAGAATCATAGGGATGATGAACAAATAGGTCAAGACTAGGTAGATAATGAAGAGAGAGGTAAGAAAGTTGTGTATGTGATAGGGACAGAGTAAAGGGACAAAGTAGGTAATTAAATAGTTAATCCCACTAGGGGATTACAGGAAAAGAAAAAAGTATGAGAGACCCCTGTAAGTTAATGATCACTCAAGAAAGCAGGTTTGCTTAACCACAAAGCCATGCAGGCTTGCTTAGCAACAAAACCATGCAACAGAAGCATGAGACATACCCCCAAACAATAAAACAGTGGTGGCCTGAGACCTGTCCAGTGAGCTCAGTAAGTTAATGACCGCTAGGACGTGCTCTTTGCACACATAAAAAAACAATAATTTATGGAGAGGTGACATTTCCAAGTGAAAGACCCTCATTGTACTGAGACCTGAAATAATTTTTCCATAGTGCCATGACAGTCCCGGCTGGCTTGACCATGCAGGGATGAGAAAACTCCCCTGCCCAACCTGGAGGAGAAGCTGATGATGGAAGTCTGGTGTCTACTCAGGAATGAGGAAGAAAGTGGTCTTTTCCCCCTCCCCACTTTCCTTTGATTATAAAACTGTAGCCCACTAAGTTCTTGGGGTGTGGCACCCTCTCACCTGCCTGCTTGTAAGCCTCACAAGCATCCTATTCTAAAAATCACTTCTTGTCTATCACTTTGCCTCTCACTGAATTCTTTCTGTGCTGAGACATAAGGAACCAGAGCTCCTTGGAGGCCCCCAAAATTCCACCTAGTGGTTTCATATGGACTGGGGCCAGTGAAGACAAAGTGGGTAAAGAAGCCCCTGTGAGTTTAAAGCTAAGGAACCATGGGAGAGCCATGCCCACCAAGCCATTCAGTTCTTATAGTTCAGAATTTCCTAAGAAGCAGCAGTTTGGAGTATTCCTGGCAAGAATCACATCGCACCCACCCACACCAGTATCAGGCAGGAGAACAAGACAAATTTATGATCATCCTTTGTCCCATATCTTTATGCTCTTCCCCCAAGAAATCAGCCTGGCTCTCTCCCTTACAACCATCAGCCTTTTTTCTCAAGACCCCTATTTTAAGGAACCTTCCTCAATCACCCTATTTAAAATAGCATTCCCCCACAGGCAGACCACACCTCTCTCTCCAGCTTCATCCATTTTCTTCACAAAACTGATTATCAGCTGACACATACAGGTATTCATTTAATTGATTATCACTTGCCCACTCCTACTATTTTAAGCTTCAGGAGAATATGGACTCATCTATTTTGCTTACTGCTGTACCTTCAGTTCTTAGAACAATATTTGTCACATAGTAGGTGCTCAAAAAAAAAACTAGTTGTATCTTTGCTGATAATTTTTGGCCCAAGGATTACAGGTTTCTGAAAACTGGTTGAAAAATAAAATGAGCCTGAAATACCTTGGATAAGCATCCACCAGGTTTGCAGAGGGACTGGGAAGGGTCCTATCTTGCAGAGGGACTGTGTAGAGGTGTTCAGGGTAGAGATGGAGGTGTAGGGCAAGAAATTCCAAGAGTCTGGGAAGCAGTAGAAGGGTTGTTTGGTCCAGAGTATTATGGTGTCTGCAAGGCTTTACTAATGAGGAAGCAAAGCCAGCCATGACAATCTGGACTGGGACATCCTGTCACTAGTGTGGATCATCCTTACTGCTCAGTTCTACTCCAGCAGGAAATTCATATTACCCTGGGCAGACACCACTACTGGATTCCAAATAAGCAAAAAATATGCCACGCTGAAATGATTCAAATTCATATTTAAAATTTTGAAAAATACAATGTAATAAAAAGAATCATTTCCTTGCCTTTATTTGATCTTACTCATCCCCCCCAAAATACACTTTCTACTCTTTTACTATCAGTAAGCAGAATAGTAAAGAAATCACCATCAGATGGAGTTTCTTCACCATTTCCTCCAAGCTCCCCAGGTTACTGCTGACTCAGCTCCCTGATACTCTCTGGCCATACATTGGTATCAGGTTTCCCCAGCCAGAAGGTACATAACAAGTTTTGAATACAATGGATTTTCTAATTGATGAAGGAGCATGTAAGTCACTTGCCTTCTTAGTGCTCCTTTTGTGTGCATTTATGCTTGATTACTACAACTACTTTCTTTGTTCATTTATTTGTGCTTGTTCAATTACTTACCTGAATTCTTGACTTTGGTTTCCCTGAAATTCTAATTCAACTGGTTGGTATAGTACAAAACTCCTATCCTATTTTCAACTATAAACACAATAGGGAATGCATCCTTTTGTCCCATGACTACTTTTCTATATTCTAAATTGGTCACATTTATTCTCTTATTAGAAATTGAGAGGGTGGGTCCTGTTTTATTTAGCAGCATGCTACCTAGAAACCCTGTGAATAATTAGAGTGTATTTAACCATGGGATGTAAGCATGTTTTTGTTGCAAATTACAAACACCTACCCATAGTTGTTAGTGAGAAACTTCACTGAAAATTTTTAATCAGACCTTCACCATCTCTTATGTATTCTTCTAAACTGCGAATTTACAGAGGACAGGAATTGCTATCTTCATTCAGTCAGTTTTTCTAAAGCACCAGCATCTCATGTCATGCCTCCTGGCACTGAATATATACTGATCTATGAAAATCATAAATTGGGAGATAATGATCTCTATTAATCAATGGGGAAGATGATGGGGAGTTTACAGCTGCAGTTCAGGGACAGTGAAACACTGAATAGTATATTTTGATGACTTCAGTGTTATAACCATTGAGTAACATCACATCAGACTTTGTGCGTGTGTATCATTTGTGCATGTGTGCGGTAGACATGCATGCCTAGATTCTACATGCTTCTAGGCAAATATAGGAGAGAGACAGAGGAAATTTCTTTAGTTTTGAATGTCATGATGTTTGCTGCTAGAAAGATTCAGTAATTTACTCTTCCTGGCTTAGCTCTTTTTATTTCACTATTCTTGTAACCCTTTCTGCTCTTATGTAGCAGCAAATAATACCATATTTTCCTTTGTTAGCAAGATCTTACACTTTCACTTCACTAATAGGAAGGGGACAAAAATACAAATTCAAAATTTAAGTATGAAATAGTCATAATTTTTCTCCTTTTCAAAAAATTTTCATATTTTATAGGTTTCACTCTCATTTATGACAAGATATATTTTGATATTTATTGGTCCTTAGACTTTTAGAGGAAGTGAGAGAATACCTCAACTTAATTTCTCCTGAATAGTAAGTAGTCCCATTAGATGGTTCTTTAAAAAAAATATGCTTTCACATGTTTGAGAAAGGCCAGAGTCTAACCATTTTTAGAGATAAGCAATGCTCATTAATGAATTTGCAAAAAGTATTATAAATGATGGTTTTCTCATCATTGTGACCAATATTTTTCCATATTACTTGAATGTGAAAGCTTTTTTTTAACATTTAAAATGGATTAGCGGGAAGGAGCTTCAGGATGGTGGAAGAGTAAGACATGGAGATCACCTTCCTCCCCACAAATACATTAGAAATACATCTACATGTGGAACAACTCCTACAGAACACCTACTGAACGCTGACAGAAGACCTCAGACCTCTCAAAAGGCAAGAAACTCCCCACGTATCTGGGTAGGGCAAAAGGAAAAAGAAAAAACAGAGACAAAAGAATAGGGACGGGACCTGCACCTCTGGGAGGGAGCTGTGAAGGAGGAAAGGTTTCCACACACTAGGAAGCCCCTTCACGGGCGGAGACTGCAGGTGGCGGAGGGGGGAAGCTTCGGAGCCACGGAGGAGAGCGCAGCAACAGGGGTGCAGAGGGCAAAGCGGAGAGATTCCCGCACAGAGGATCGGTGCCGACCGGCACTCACCAGCCCAAAAGGCTTGTCTGCTCACCCGCCGGGGCAGGCGGGGCTGGGAGCTGAGGTTTGGGCTTCGGTTGGAGCGCAGGGAGAGGACTGGGGTTGGCGGTGTGAACACAGCCTGCAGGGGTTAGTGCACCACAGCTAGCCGGAGGGAGTCTGGGAAAAAGTCTGGACCTGCCGAAGAGGCAAGAGACTTTTTCTTCCCTCTTTGTTTCCCGGTGCGCGAGGAGAGGGAATTAAGAGCGCTGCTTAAAGGAGCTCCAGAGACGGGCGTGAGCCGCGGCTGAAAGCGCAGACCCCAGAGACAGGCAAAAGACGCTAAGGCTGCTGCTGCCGCCACCAAGAAGCCTGTGTGCAACCACAGGTCACTCTCCACACCTCCCCTCCCGGGAGCCTGTGCAGCCCGCCACTGCCAGGGTCCCGTGATCCAAGGACAACTTCCCCGGGAGAACGCACGGCGCGCCTCAGGCTGGTGCAATGTCATGCTGGCCTCTGCCGCCGCAGGCTCACCCCTAACTCCGTGCCCCTCCTTTCACCCAGCCTGAGTGAGCCAGAGTCCCTGAATCAGCTGCTCTTTAACCCCGTCCTGTCTGAGCAAAGAACAGACGCCCTCAGGCGACCTACACACAGAGGTGGGGCCAAATCCAAAGCTGAACCCCGGGAGCTGTGAGAACAAAGAAGAGAAAGGGAAATCTCTCCCAGCAGCCTCAGAAGCAGCAGACTAAATCTCCACAATCATCTTGATGTACCTTGCATCTGTGGAATAACTGAATAGACAATGAATCATTCCAAATTGAGGAGGTGGACTTTGGGAGCAACAAAGTATTTTCTTTTTTCCCTGGTTCTCTTTTTGTGAGTGTGTATGTGTATGCTTCTGTGTGTGATTTTGTCTGTATAGCTTTGCTTTTAACATTTGTCCTAGGGTTCTGTCTGTCCATACTTCCTTTTTTTTTTAGTATAGTTTTAAGCGCTTGTTGTCATTGCTGGATTTGTTTTTTGGTTTGGTTGCTCTCTTCTTTCTTTCTTTTGTTTTTTATTACTTAAAAATTTTTTTTAATAATTATTTTTATTTTTTATTTTCATAAATTTATTTTATTTTATCTTCTTTCTTTTTTTTTTCTCCATTTTATTCTGAACTGTGTGGATGACAGGATCTTGGTGCTTCAGCCAGGCATCAGGGCTGTGCCTCTGAGGTGGGAGAACCAAGTTCAGGACATTGGTCCACAAGAGACCTCCCAGCTACACGTAATATCAAACGGTGAAAATCTCCCAGAGATCTCCATCTCAACGCCAAGGCCCAGCTCCACTCAATGACCAGCAAGCTACAGTGCTGGACACCCTATGCCAAACACCTAGCAAGACAGGAACACAAACCCATCCATTAGCACAGAGGCTGCCTAAAATCATAAAAAGGCCACAGACACCCCAAAACACACCACCAGACGTGGACCTGCCCACCAGAAAGACAAGATCCAGCCTCATCCACCAGAACACAGGCACTAGTCCCCTCCACCAGGAAGCCTACACAACCCACTGAACCAACCTTAGCCACTGGAGACAGACACTAAAAACAACGGGAAATATGAACCTGCAGCCTGCGAAAAGGAGACCCCAAACACAGTAAGTTAATCAAAATGAGAAGACAGAGAAACACACAGCAGATGAAGGAGCAAGGTGAAAACCCACCAGACCTAACAAGTGAAGAGGAAATAGGCAGTCTACCTGAAAAAGAATTCATAATAACGATAGTAAAGATGATCCAAAATCTTGGAAATAGAATGGAGAAAATACAAGAAACGTTTAACAAGGACCTAGAAGAACTAAAGAGCAAACAGAGGGTGATGAACAACACAGTAAATGAAATTAAAAATTCTCTAGAAGGGATCAATAGCAGAATAACTGAGGCAGAAGAACGGATAAGTGACCTGGAATATAAAATAGTGGAAATAACTACTGCAGAGCAGAATAAAGAAAAAAATATATAAAGAATTGAGGACAGTCTCAGAGACCTCTGGGACAACATTAAATGCACCACCACTGAATTATAGGGGTCCCAGAAGAAGAAGAGAAAAAAAAAAGATACTGAGAAAATATTTGAAGAGATTATAGTTGAAAACTTCCCTAATATGATAAAGGAAATACTTATTCAAGTCCAGGAAGCACAGAGAGTCCCATACAGGATAAGTCCAAGGAGAAACATGCCAAGACACATATTAATCAAAATATCAAAAATTAAATACAAAGGAAAAATATTAAAAGCAGCAAGGGAAAAACAACAAATAACATACACAGGAAACCCCATAAGGTTAACAGCTGATCTTTCAGCAGAAACTCTGCAAGCCAGAAGGGAGTGGCAGGACATATTTAAAGTGATGAAGGGGAAAAACCTACAACCAAGATTACTCTACCCAGCAAGGATCTCATTCAGATTCGATGGAGCAATCAAAACCTTTACAGACAAGCAAAAGTTAAGAGAATTCCACACCACCAAACCAGCTTTCCAACAAATGCTAAAGGAACTTCTCTAGGCAGGAAACACAAGAGAAGGAAACGACCTACAATAACAAACCCCAAACAATTAAGAAAATGGTAATAGGAACATACATATTGATAATTACCTTAAATGTAAATGGATTAAATGCTCCCACCAAAAGACATAGACTGGCTGAATGGATACAAAAAGAAGACCCATATATATGCTGTCTACAAGAGACCCACTTCAGACCTAGGGACACATACAGACTTAAAGTGAGGGGATGGAAAAAGATATTCCATGCAAACGGAAATCAAAATAAAGCTGGAGGGGCTTCCCTGGTGGCGCAGTGGTTGAGAGTCCACCTGCCAATGCAGGGGACACGGGTTCGTGCCCCGGTCCACGAAGATCCCACATGCCGCAGAGCAGCTGGGTCCGTGAGCCACGGCCGCTGAGCCTGCGCTCCGCAACGGGAGAGGCCACAACAGTGAGAGGCCCGTGTACCGCAAAAAAAAAAAAAAAAAGAAAGCTGGAGTAGCAATTCTCATATCAGACAAAATAGACTTTAAAATAAAGACTACTACAAAAGACAAAGAAGGACACTACATAAAGATCAAGCGATCAATCCAAGAAGATATAACAATTGTAAATATTTATGCACCCAACATAAAAGCACTTCAATACATAAGGCAAATGCTAACAGCCATAAAAGGGGAAATTGACAGCAACACATTCATAGCAGGGGACTTTAACACCCCACTTTCACCAATGGACAGATCATCCAAAATGAAAATAAATAAGGAAACACAAGCTTTAAATGATACAATAAACATGATGGACTTAATTGCTATTTATAGGACATTCCATCCAAAAACAACAGAATACACATTTTTCTCAAGTGCTCATGGAACATTCTCCAGGATAGATCATATCTTGGGTCACAAATCAAGCCTTGGTAAATTTAAGAAAATTGAACTTGCATCAAGTATCTTTTCCGACCACAACACTATGAGACTAGATATCAATTACAGGAAAAAATCTGTAAAAAATACAAACACATGAAGGCTAAACAATACACTACTTAATAACCAAGAGATCACTGAAGAAATCAAAGAAGAAATAAAAAAATACCTAGAAACAAATGACAATGAAAACACGATGACCCAAAACCTATGGGATGCAGCAAAAGCAGTTCTAAGAGGGAAGTTTATAGCAATACAATCCTACCTTAAGATACAAGAAACATCTCAAATAAACAACCTAACCTTACACCTAAAGCAATTAGAGAAAGAAGCACAAAAAAAACCCAAAGTTAGCAGAAGGAAAGAAATCATAAAGATCAGATCAGAAATATATGAAAAAGAAATGAAGGAAACTATAGCAAAGATCAATAAAACTAAAAGCTGGTTCTTTGAGAAGATAAACAAAATGGATAAACCATTAGCCAGACTCATCAAGAAAAAAAGGGAGAAGACCCAAATCAGTAGAATTAGAAATGAAAAAGGAGGGGCATTCTCTTCCTTTCCATGCGGTAGACGAGAGCGGTCGGCCTATTCTGCTTGTCCTGAGTGATGCCGGGGAAACTTCTTAGTGACGCGGATTTGGAGTCGGATACGGCCATGGCGAGAGTGGAGATGCCGCGAAAGCAAAATGAGAAGAAAGGTAAAAAAGAGAAGCCAAAATCTAATAAGACTGAAGAGGCAGCAGAAGAAAAGGACGAAACGATTTCTCCCAAAGCTAAAAAGGTTAAAAAGAAAGCAGGGCCTTCTGAGGCTGACATGAGTTCTCCTAAATCCAAAAAGGCAAAAAAGAAAGAGGCGCCATCTCAAGATGACATTATTTCTCCTAAAACCAAAAGTGCGAAAAAATCAAAGGAGCCCTTGTGAAAAGACAGTTGTTTCTCCTAAAACCAAAAAACTAATAAAAAATGAGGAGCCTTCTGAGGATGACTTGGGTGCACCTAAGTCCAAGAAAATGAAGAAAGAAAAAGAAATGAATGGAGAAATAGGAGAGAAAAGCCCCAACCTGAAGAATGGATTCCCTCACTCTGGACCTGACTCCGACTCCAAGGAAGCTGCCAGTGAAGAAAGTAACAGTGAGTTAGAGCAGGAAATAACTGTGGAGCAAAAAGAAGGAGCTTTCTCTAATTTTCCCATATCTGAAGAAACTATTAAACTTTTCAAAGCCCATGGGGTGACCTTCCTGTTTCCTATACAAGCAAAGACGTTTCACCACGTCTATAGTGGGAAGGACTTGATTGCACAGGCACGGACAGGAACTGGGAAGACATTCTCCTTTGCTATCCCTTTGGTTGAGAAACTTCAGGGAGAACTGCAAGACCGGAAGAGAGGCCGTGCCCCTCAGGTACTGGTTCTTACACCCACAAGGGAGTTGGCAAGTCAAGTAAGCAGAGACTTCAGTGACGTCATAAAAAAGCTGGCAGTGGCTTGTTTTTATGGTGGAACTCCCTACGGAGGACAAATTGAACGCATGCGGAATGGGATTGATATCCTGGTTGGGACACCAGGTCGTATCAAAGACCACCTGCAGAATGGCAAGCTAGATCTCACCAAACTTAAGCATGTTGTCCTGGATGAAGTTGACCAGATGTTGGACATGGGCTTTGCTGATCAAGTGGAAGAGATTTTATGTGTGGCATACAAGAAAGATTCAGAAGACAATCCCCAAACATTGCTTTTTTCTGCAACTTGCCCTCATTGGGTTTATAATGTTGCTAAGAAATACATGAAATCTACATATGAACAAGTGGACCTGATTGGTAAAAAGACCCAGAAAACGGCAATAACTGTAGAGCATCTGGCTATCAAGTGCCACTGGACTCAAAGGGTAGCAGTTATTGGGGACGTGATCCGAGTGTACAGTGGTTATCAAGGACGCACTATCATCTTCTGTGAAACCAAGAAAGAAGCCCAGGAGTTGTCACAGAATGTGTCCATAAGGCAGGATGCCCAGTCATTACACGGAGACATTCCACAGAAGCAAAGGGAAATCACCCTGAAGGGTTTTAGAAATGGTGATTTTGGAGTTTTGGTTGCAACCAATGTCGCTGCACGTGGGTTAGACATCCCCGAGGTTGATCTGGTTGTACAGAGTTCTCCACCAAAGGATGTGGAGTCCTACATTCATCGTTCTGGGCGAACAGGTAGAGCTGGAAGGACTGGGATTTGCATCTGCTTTTATCAGCACAAGGAAGAATATCAGTTAGCCCAAGTGGAGCAAAAAGCGGGAATTAAATTTAAGAGGATAGGTGTTCCTTCTGCAACAGAGATAATAAAAGCTTCTAGCAAAGATGCCATCAGGCTTTTGGATTCTGTGCCTCCCACTGCGATTGCTCACTTCAAGCAGTCAGCCGAGAAGCTGATCGAGGAGAAGGGAGCCGTGGAAGCCCTGGCAGCAGCCCTGGCCCATATTTCAGGTGCCAAGTCAGTCAACCAGCGCTCCTTGATCAACTCAGATGTGGGTTTTGTGACCATGATCTTGCAGTGCTCAACTGAAATGCCAAATATTAGTTATGCTTGGAAAGAACTTAAAGAGCAACTGGGTGAGGATATTGATTCCAAAGTGAAGGGAATGGTCTTTCTCAAAGGCAAGCAGGGTGTTTGCTTTGATATCCCTACTGCATCAGTAACAGAAGTACAGGAAAAATGGCATGATTCACGGCGCTGGCAGCTTTCTGTGGCCACAGAGCAACCAGAGCTAGAAGGACCACGGGAAGGATATCGAAGCTTCAGGGGACAGCGGGAAGGAAACAGAAGCTTCAGGGGACAGCGGGAAGGCAATCGAAGTCTCAGGGGACAGCGGGAAAGAAATAGAAGCTTCAGAGGACAGAGATCAGGAGGTGGCAACAAAAGTAACAGATTCCAAAACAAAGGCCAGAAGCGGAATTTTAGTAAAGCATTCGGACAGTAATTTGAAGTAGAGTATTTATGTGGCAAAAACAGAACTATGTTCGGCAACAGGAAACTGAACATTATTTTTCATACAAAGTTAAAAGCACATTGTATTTCCTTCCTGACTACTTGCCCAGTCCCCATCTCTTCAAGAGAGACAAGCTTCATCTAAATTATTTCATCTGATCATTGTCATTTATAACTTTGTTGCTACTTCTGTATCGGGTATTCCTTTGGAAAAGGTGTGTGAATTCATTACATATTCTAATGCAGTGTCTATAGATTATAAGATAAAATCAAGCATGTATCTGCTGATACTTGTGAAGTTGACCTGTCTTTATACTTAGAGGTGTCTCTTAATAGTGTCCTTCCTAAATACCATGGGGAACGCAACAGTTTCTGGAGAAGCACTTTGAGCACTCAAGGCTTTGTTCTGTAATTGGTATTCCTCAGCCACTTGCCTAACATTTACTCCTATGGTCCTATAATGTATCTTCTGAGAATTAATACTGAGCAATGTTTTGAAGCAAGATTCAAACTCAGCTGGGATGTAACACAGTTTATGCCAGCATATGCTCTAGATTTGGAGGTGGTGATACATTTGATAGGAGATAGTATATAGATTAGCCATTGTTATGTGCATTTTGATACATTATTAGCTTCTCAATGTAAGGTGATTAATGCTTCAGTGAATTCTTCACAGATTTTTAAAAAACATATATGTACATATAGAAGTATTTTACTAGAAAGCAAGTATCCTTAAGGAATTCCAAGTGTATAGCATGGCCCAGTAACTTTCTTCATAAGTAAGGAGACAGGATAAATGGTGCTTGATGATAACATAGTCCACTTCCTATTGGAAGATTAACATTATTTACCAAGGAGGAAATAAAGGAGTAGGGGGCAGAGATTTGCATGGCTGAAGAGTCAAAAAAAAACCACTGAAAATATATTCCACATGCAAGAAGGAAACACATGTATTGAGAACAAAGAAAAGAACAAGTGAAGGTGTGGGATAAAGCATTCTTTTAATGGTGAAAACTTAATGGGTCATTAATGTTTCTAGAGTTTTAACTTCTAACGGGCAAGCTGGGAATTTTAGGTAGAATGATCCAATTTAGTTTCTCAAGGCCTAGTTCCTATAGCCACATATAGGATCTCTTTCTTTTTATTAGACTGCTACTCTGTTGATAGGTTGTAGCTACCTAGAGACTTCCTTTTAAGGCAAACTCTATATGGTTATTTTTAAGTTGTTACTTTGAGGAAGCTGAAGAACTTAGTATAGCCCCTGGCCCAATATTGCTCTGAGGTCTCGAGTATTATTTCTCTGGGAAACCTTGTGCAGGAGCTTACAAGTAACATTGTCTTCTTGCCTTAATTCCTAGAAATTCTGTATTGGGAATCTCAAGAAATAAACCATGACAGGAAGAGTTCAAATACATGGCCTGTCTTGTTTTCATTTAATTATTTTGAACAACTGAAATCTTTCTAGGCACTGGTTTCTCTGGCAGAGTCTTTATATCCAACTGCTTCTTAGTCATCTTTGCAGTAAGGGGCTCAGATAGCCAACTCCACTCCTTGATTCTTGAGGCAGCATCCTTTTTCTATTTGGACTTCATTTCTGTCCTTGCATCCTGACTGGATGTTTCTCTGTTCTCAAATTCTCTTGGCTTTTATTCCTTGATCCACTTGACAATTTTATCACTTGACCTTCTCGTGGTTTCCCATCAAGCCAGAGGGAGTCAAGGGGAGGTAGGTATTTGATGACCAACAACTCGTGCCTTGTGGATCATGTTTTATTAAATTCTGGTTTTGAGAGATGCTGAGCATACTTAAATAACAACCAAAACATTTAAGTTTCGGTAAGAATGGGTTACTTTATCAAGTAGATTAAAAGGACAGTGTACCTGTCCTTTAGGAAGAAATAATCAGGCATAAATCAAGAGTAAGGAGGAAGATTAATGGGAATTTCACTTTACACAACTTAGGACAACATGGCTGTTTTAGTAAATGAAGCTAAAGTTTCTCCTGGATTCCAGAATTCATACCATATTTATAAATGTATAATTCAGCTACTGTATGGTTTAAATGGGCTTGTTGTGCTAGCCTGGGAAATGTTAGCATTTTTACTATTTTCTACAGAGAAAATATTTTCCAATTTATGTATCAAACAACTCAATGAACTTTTAAAATACCAATTTTTATGTTGTAACTATCTGTGCAGCAGTTTCTTTACAGTTATACATAAAGTGTTTTTACTGTAAAATTGAGTTAATGTATAAAAATACAGCTTTATGCCACAATAAAGTTAGCATTTACTAAAAAAAAAAGAAATGAAAAAGGAGAAGTTACAACTGACACTGCAAAAATACAAAGGATCATGAGAGATTAATAAAAGCAACTATATGCCAATAAAATGGATAACCTGGAAGAAATGGACAAATTCTTAGAAATGCACAACCTTCTGAGACTGAACCAGGAAGAAATAGAAAATATGAACAGACCAATCACAAGCACTTAAATTGAAACTGTGATTAAAAATCTTCCAACAAACAAAAGCCCAGGACCAGATGGCTTCACAGGTGAATTCTATCAAACATTTAGAGAAGAGCTAACCCCTATCCTTCTCAAACTTTTCCAAAATATAGCAGAGGGAGGAATGCTCCCAAACTCATTCTACGAGGCCACCATCACGCTGATACCAAAACTAGACAAAGATGTCACAAAGAAAGAAAACTACAGGCCAATATCACTGATGAATACAGACGCAAAAATCCTCAACAAAATACTAGCAAACAGAATCCAACAGCACATTAAAAGGATCATACACCATGATCAAGTAGGGTTTATCCCAGGAATGCAAGGATTCTTCAATATATGCAAATCAATCAATGTGATACACCATATTAACAAATTGAAGGAGAAAAACCATATGATCATCTCAATAGATGCAGAGAAAGCTTTTGACAAAATTCAACACCCATTTATGATAAAAACCCTCCGGAAAGTAGGCATAGAGGGAACTTAACTCAACATAATAAAGGCCATATATGACAATCCCACAGCCAACATCATCCTCAATGGTGAAAAGATCAGGAACACTAACACTTGTTCCACTAAGATCAGGAACAAGACAAGGTTGCCCACTCTCACCACTATTATTCAACATAGTATTGGAAGATTTAGCCATAAAAGGAAATGAAATTGAGTTATTTTTAGTGAGGTGGATGGACCTAGAGTCTGTCATACAGAGGGAAGTAAGTCAGAAAGAGAAAAACAAATACCATATGCTAACACATATATACGGAATGTAAAGAAAAAGAAAAAAGGAAAATGGTCATGAAGAACCTAGGGGCAAGAAGGGAATAAAGACGCAGACCTACTAGAGAATGGACTTGAGGATATGGGGAGGGGGAAGGGTAAGCTGGGACGAAGTGAGAGAGTGGCATGGACATATATACACTACCAAACGTAAAATAGATAGCTAGTGGGAAGCAGCTGCATAGCACAGGGAGATCAGCTCAGTGCTTTGTGACCACCTAGAGGGGTGGAATAGGGAGGGTGGGAGGGAGGGAGACGCAAGAGGGAAGAGATATGGGGATATGTTATCAGTTATATATATGTATATATATAACTGATTCACTTTGTTATAAAGCGGAAACTAATACACCATTGTAAAGTAATTATACTCCAATAAAGATGTTAAAAAAAAAAAGGATTAGCATTCTTTTGGGAAAACCCTTAAACCTAATTTACTTTAATGAGAAGGAAAGTACATCCCCTGGAGGAGAAGCACTGAAAGTAATGAATAGAGTTAGAATATGAAGCCAGGTCTGCGGTGCCTCAGGTTTGGGGTCTCTCTCTACACCACATTATTATTTATCCCCAATTCAACTCAATTCTGCAGTAGAGACAAGTTGTTTTTTTGCAAATAATAATTCCTGGATTATTTCCAATACTGAACTATAAATTCAGTCTAACATGAACCACAAATATATAAAGGTAAAAAAAAATCAATATTCCTCTCCATATCATGTTCCAAGACTATAAATGTAAAGCCACAAGAGAAAATAGAAACTAAATTTTTAAGAGGTTAAAAGTATGAACCCTAAAAACATTTCAGTCATTGCTGATATTTTTATTCTTTGGCATCTCAATGCCAGCTTACTCCTCAATACCAAAACTAACAGAAACAAGAAAGCAGGAGGAAATGAAACCCTTCTATATATGTAAGAAACTTCTCTGAGGCACAATCCTGAGTGATTTGCACTCAGTGAAAATTAGCAGAAACAATGATAACTGAGTATGACGTACTGACAGATAGTCGAAGAGATACTTGGTGACTATGAGAAAGTCTCTGAAAAAAAAAACCCAGAGTGGTTGAGAACATTTCTGTGGGTTGAAGGAACATCATTTTGATCAGTTGGCTGTGTTTGTTTATAGTTTATGGTTTGTTTGTTTATAGTTTATAGTCTTAGTAATCACCTGTTATTAAGTCTATCAATGAATACATATTCGTCTCCAGGTGTTTTTGAGTAAGACAACATTGAATTTCAGTGGATGAATGATTATACAAATTGTGGTAAATACATACAATGCAATATTATGGAGGTTAAAACAAATGAAATGAAGTACTGATACATGTTACAACATGGATGAACTTCCAAAACATTATCCTAAATGAAAGAAGCTAGACACAAAAAAAAATCACATATTGTATTATTCCACTTATAAGAAATATCCAGAATAGGTAAATCCACAGAGACAGATTGCAGACTGATGTTTGCCAATACCTGGGGAACTAAAATATAGGGAGATACTGACTTAATTTCTATGGGTTTCTTTTTGGGTTATGAGGATGTT
Source organism: Mesoplodon mirus (assembly GCF_964341445.2). Taxonomy (NCBI): domain Eukaryota; kingdom Metazoa; phylum Chordata; class Mammalia; order Artiodactyla; family Ziphiidae; genus Mesoplodon; species Mesoplodon mirus. The sequence goes on from NC_138984.1 coordinate 57,580,612, forward strand.
TTGGAACTTGAAAGTAGTGGTTGCTGCATAATACTGTGAATATACTAAATGTCACTGCATTGTTCACTTTAAAATGACTAATTTTATGTTATGTGTATTTTACTTCAATTTATTAAAAAAGATTGAGTTAAGCCTCTGGTCTCTTAGGGTTTTGTTCCAAACACAGTCTCTAACTTTAGGCTGGAAATAACCCCATGCCTCTTTTTTGTTGCTTGATGTTAAAACAGCATGTTTTTCTTGGCATCTCTCTCTTTCTCTTTCCTGCTTCGTGATCAACATGTCCAACTTGCACAGAAAGGTCTCCTTTCTGTTTGGAAAAATTAACAGAGTGCATTACATATTTTAAGCACGTTGAACAAACCAAGTTGAAATGCAAAGTAGATGCGTTCTGCACTCTCTCCCATTGCTCTCTTACATTTAACCCTAACAAGAAATGGGTAACAACGTGCAGTCAGGTACTATAGAGGGAGGACACACAGGTAAGAAGAAGAGCTGACTTACGAATCTTTAGAAATGTGAGTGGAGGGTGGAGGGTGTTAGCCACATAGGGTACAAGGCACATTCTTCTGGCTGGTGAGGAAAGAAGCAATTGGAATTTAGAGGATGCCAGGAAGCAGGTAAATAGATTGCCCAACATAAGCTCTCTGAAGAAGTGGTGAAAAATTTGTTTCTTAGGAAAAATGCATTTCAACTTTCAAAGTTTTGAATCAACTTTTTGTTTTTAGCTGCTATTGTTGTTTTGAACCTAAGAAGCAAATATTTCAGTTCATGGCATCACCATTCGTCTGTGTAAGGCATTTACTTGTTTTATAATTTATAAATGTATTTATTCACTCATATACCTTTCTATCCTATTTTATCCTATCCCACTCCACAATGACAACCCAGTATGATAGACTATGTACCCCTTGATCTTGTAGAGCACAGCCTTTTTACAGAGGGATTGAAGGAGATCATTCCTATGTAATTCCCTTTTCATTTTTGTTCTTTCAGAACCTTCTCTTTTGTTTTAATTTTGCTTCTGATATAACCCCCAAAGTTTTTTGTTTGTTTGTTTGTTTTTTTTTCAGAAAAACAGTGAAGGATAGTGGGAGAAGGCCCAGGTTTAGGGGCAGAACCTCTGTACATTCTGAGAAAACTAGATGCCTTTTTGTTACTAGCAAATCCAATATCAAAGAGTCTTCTACAAAACCACCCCTTTTAACGTTATAGTTTGACCACAACTGCAACCATATAAATACGTAAATTATGTGTAACAAAGCTCTACCCCCATCCCGGGGTGGGAAGCAGTTCCTCCCACACTGGGCAGTTCTAATGTAGCGCTCCACCACGGCTGTAAATATGAACATGCTGAGGAGATGTTCACAAAGGAGCTGAGGCTATGCAGTTCCTAAGTTTACAGACAGATTATGCTCACAAAGTTTGTTTGTAAGTCAGCTGTTTAGAACTCAGCATGGATTTCTCCATAGAGAGAATGTGTAATACCTGTGAAGACATCCATGGGCCAACCAATGGAATTTAATAAAACCTTAGGTACCTGAGAAATAATATGAGTATTGCTAATAATATTAGGACTTCAGCAAAGAAGACTGGGCAATACTTGTTGAGAACGGAATGTGGGAGCAGGTAGATTACTTTCCTCCCTTCTCCATTTTGCTGTCTTCCTTCCCATCATAGCCTAGTCCTTGGTGAGAAGAAACATGATGATCCTGAAATTATTTCCCTTTTCCTAATTCCTGGGTTTCACCTTGCAACCATCTTGCCTACTTCAGGAACAGAACCCAGTGCCACTAGAATTGGTCCTCACTCTGCCTCACCTTATAGCCTTATCTTCCACTGAAAATCACATTTGCAAGTCAACATGTGCTTCTAATAATTTCTGCTATTAGAGAAGTACTTCCTCTAATGCCAAATCCTGTTTACTTTTTGGGTTTCTAATGACAGAGTAATTGGGTTGTGGCATCTTTTCCTATTTGCTGCACTCCACATCCAATTGGTTGGGAAGTTATGTCAGTTCTATCTTAAAAAACACATTCCAAATCCAGCTACTTTTAGTCTCCTCTACCACACCCTTGTATGTACCTGCCCCTCAATAGCTCATTTCTGCATATAACAGCCAAAATAATCCTTTTTCAAAAGATTACTTGGCTCTTATCATTACTCTGTTCAAAATCTTCCACATCCCTCCCATCACAGTGAGGACAAAATCCAAAGCTTCCATGATCTAACCCATGTCTTCTCCCCACTCACGTCTGCCACTTTTCCCTCATTAGCCTACCAGAGTTACCATTTTCTTCTGACCTCATTTCTGCTTCAGGCTTTTTTGCACCAGTCACTCCCTCTTTGAGAATGTTTTCCTCTTGATATCTGCATGCTTCTACCCACAACTTAATTTATGGCTCTTCTCATATTTTATTTCCTCAGACAGGCCTTTCTTTATCACCAATCAGCCTCTTCTTCCTTCATCACTCTCCATCACCCTACCTTGCTTAAGTTTTCTTTATAGAATGTATCATTAATTGATAATAAAATTCTATTGGTTCACTATTAGTTTATTGACTAGAAAAGGTCAAAAAGCTTGTTCTCCTCACTGCTCTAGCACCAGCACCTAGAACCAGACCTGGAATACAGAAGACAACAGTGACTGCCTGTTAAAGAAATCAGTGTGGCCATTTAGACACAACTACTTCATTAGCAACATGATGCATAGGGATATCCTGGGATTTTAAATAAGTTTACTATTTAAGATGGAGAATAGCAACGGTAAAATGTAAAACAGAGAAAGTGATGGAGGTTAAGAGAAAGAAAATATGTCAAGTGGAAAGTAAAATGAATAAAGAATATTATTTTTTTATGGAGGATAGAGAACAGAAATAAAAACAAAAAATTTAAAATAGAACTTACTAGACTTTAGCTAATGTTGAACTTGTACATGGAACTATTTAAATGTAATAAAGTTAATGATTAATACATAAAAATTTCAGTAATCAGTAAGTTTTTAATGCTAATGAGAGATTGTTTTCTCAAAGCATATCAACATATACTGAGAAACTACAGTTCATACGGATATTTTGTCCATAGCAACTCAAAGTTGTTATGTATTTTCTTTTCTTTTCAAGTTCAAGGACTTTAAATTCACTCTGTTTTGATTACGATCATGGCTTCTCATAAAATGAATTAAATGAGCAAATCCAAAAGGTTTCTGTTTTATTATGGTTATTTTTAAATTGTTTTGCAATGAAATTATTAGAAGGGAACTGAAAAGATTTTATAAATTCTGTTGTCTTGTATTTGTTTGGAGTGAAGTATACTTGTTTCTTTTACTGAATATACAAAATATATTTAAACATGTTACTTAAAAGAGAATGTGTGCTTAGGAGTATATTTAATATGATGATAGTGAAAATATAGTTGTATGGCAAACCTTTAGGGTTTAATGAGCAATGATAACAATTTAAATAAAATTCAGAGGCAAATAACAGAAAGAATGAAGAGTCTATTATACAATTATAATTATAAAGGCACCAAATGCACGAAGTCATTTTTTCCTCTCATGGCATAGAGTGAATGTATACATGATTTATATGCTTCTTATGTATTTACTGAACACCTAGGAGTCACTGCAAAGCATTATGGGGACACATATGCCTATCAGAATTCCAGCTTTCAGGAAATAGAAAATCTAATAAACTATGATTTTAGTTGTAAGTTGTAAGTTTTATTGTTTGTTACAAAGACTAGTAACATAAATGTTTAGCATGGGAAATGTTTAAATAAATGCTGCCATTAATTTTTTACAATTTGGAGGAGGCAACAGGATCTAGCTACAGAGTCACAGTGTCTGGGTTCAAATTACAGCTCTGCCATTCAGAACACTGACCTCACTTCTCTAAGCTCCAGTTTCTTCTTCTGCAAACACATGATGAATATTATAATTAACATAAACTACCTAACAGAGCACCTGGCATATAGGTGCATAAATACCATTGTCACCTGATGTGAGCAGCCTGCAATATTAATACAACCTTCCAACTGCTTTTTCAGTGGAAATCTGCACTTGGCTTGTGCGTATTGGAAAATACTGGTTTCCTGAACAGCTCCAAGTTTCTACATAAGGAATATTAAAAACTCAGCTCTAGTCATGCTAGGTTGATTTTTTTTTCTTTTTCTGTTTGGTGAACTGATGAAGAACAACATAACCAAAGGAAATATTCTATACAAAGACCCTTATACATCCTGTCATTAGGCACAACTACCCAGGTTTTACTGATTCAAGTATACATTTCTCAGACTGTCTTTTCTCCTCTAATATTATCATTATCTTCTAATAAGAGAATTTACAAGACATTTTAAGAGACCAATAAAAAGCAAGTTCCTCAGACGAAATTCATGGATCTCCTTTTTTAAAACTTCATTAACTATGAGAAACCTACCATTGACCATGATGTTAATGGTGATTATTCTGTTCATCAACATGTTTATAATTCATATAGCAACTAATGATTATAAAGCATCTGATGATGACGAGCATCTGATGATGACGATTCATATAGCAACTAATGATTATAAAGCATCTGATGACAGACTTTCTTTTACATGTAGAACAGCACTTGGGCTGTGTAACAATAAAATAGGGCTGTAATTTAAAGTAATATTTTACATTTTTATGCAGTTGAGACCTGCACTTCTGAGTTGAAAAAATGCAAAAAAGACTCATTTCTATTGGGTTGATTTTAAATGTGTCAGCCCTATCATGCATATCTATGCCAATGATTATTTCAAGGAAAAAAGATCAGAGTTGGTTAAGCATCAGGATGGGCATAGGTTTGCACCTTACAGGTACAATATAGGAAGCTTCCTATACACAGCAGTATTCAAACTGGAATGGTCAGTTTTCAGGTCTGAAACACTGGGAGGTCCAAAAAGACAAATGTTTACACAGACATTAGAAAGTGCTTTCCAGATCACATCTAGGCATTTCTACATTCACTTAATTGAAGGGATAGTTCATAGAGAATTTATAAATTAAGACCCACACACATAAATTTACGGTTGCCAAAGGGGAAAGGGGGGTAGAGGGATAAATTAGGAGTTTGGGATTAATATAAACACACCACTATACATAAAATAGATAACCAATAAGGACCTACTGTATAGCACAAGGAACTATACTCAATATTTTATAATAACCAATAAGGAAAAAAATCTGAAAATATATATATATGTATAACTGAATCACTTTGCTGTTGACACCTGAAGCTAACACAACATTGTAAATAAACTATACTTCAACAAAAAACAAACCAAGACAAAAAACAAAAACAAGGAAAAAACAATGAAGTTACTCATTTTCTTTATGTCATATCATATATAACTATATCAACACAATCACTAAAAATTTGATTACTGAAAAAATATATAAAAATTCAGAAATCTGTAGAGGAAACACAGACATTTTTTGTCCACTTAGCAAACTCATAGGACATTTGGTCATTTATGTACTATAGAGGCATTCTTTTAGGTTGTTTATGTTTTCACTTTTAACCACAAATCTTTCCTCATGGCTACTGATAGCATCTTTACAGATAAATGGCAAACCCCTGCCCCAAAGAATCATGTTCTAAATGTCTTTTTCTAAGTAATTTTCTTTGTTTCTGATTTGAGATGCCCTACTTTTTACTCCAAGAGTGGTTTCCACATCGGAAAAGACTCTAGAATCCCTTCTGCATTTTTTATTGTCCAGGGACTAGAACAAAAGTACTTTCCACCTTTAACTACTGAGGTCCCCTTTTATAGGTTCTATAGCCTTGAAAAAACCGCAGAAGTCTCAGCCTGCTATTCTTTATTTTATTTTATTTTATTTTATTTTTATTTTTTGCTTTATAACAAATTAAATCAGTTATACATATACATATGTTCCCATATCCCCTCCCTTTTGCGTCTCCCTCCCACCCTCCCTATCCCACCCCTCCAGGCGGTCACAAAGCACCGAGCTGATCTCCCTGTGCTATGCGGCTGCTTCCCACTAGCTATCTACCTTACGTTTGGTAGTGTATATATGTCCATGCCACTCTTTCACTTTGTCACAGCTTACCCTTCCCCCTCCCCATATCCTCAAGTCCATTCTCTAGTAGGTCTGTGTCTTTATTCCTGTCTTACCCCTATGTTCTTCATGACATTTTTTTTTCTTAAATTCCATATATATGTGTCAGCATACAGTATTTGTCTTTCTCTTTCTGACTTACTTCACTCTATATGACAGACTCTAGGTCCATCCACCTCATTACAAATAGCTCAATTTCATTTCTTTTTATGGCTGAGTAATATTCCATTGTATATATGTGCCACATCTTCTTTACCCATTCATCCGATGATGGACACTTAGGTTGTTTCCAGCTCCGGGCTATTGTAAATAGGGCTGCTATGAACATTTTGGTACATGTCTCTTTTTGAATTATGGTTTTCTCAGGGTATATGCCCAGTAGTGGGATTGCTGGGTCATATGGTAGTTCTATTTGTAGTTTTTTAAGGAACCTCCATACCGTTCTCCATAGTGGCTGTACCAATTCACATTCCCACCAGCAGTGCAAGAGTGTTCCCTTTTTTCCACACCCTCTCCAGCATTTATTGTTTCTAGATTTTTTGATGATGGCCATTCTGACTGGTGTGAGATGATATCTCATTGTAGTTTTGATTTGCATTTCTCTAATGAGTAAAGATGTTGAGCATCCTTTCATGTGTTTGTTGTCAGCCTGCTATTCTTGACAGTTTGCATCCACCCCGACTTCTCTTTTCTGATGCTCCAAACTAAATACTGTCACATCTAGCATTGTACTAACTATAATTGCTTTATGTAGGCAAGTTTCAAATGAAAACCTTTCCAGAGAAAATTTCTAGTGGCATCTGACTCAGGGGCAGCTTTGGGGGGTGTGGAGAGAGAAGGAATGAAGAGGAAGGAGCTGGCTTTGGCAGGTGCTGAGGAGACAGCAACAGAGCTGCTCAAACCTTCACAGCAGACATTTACAACATTTAGGATAATATCTATAGTTTTGGCAGAATTTATGCCCAGGAAATCTGCAGGTTAGAACTGATAGAAATTCTTCCTTGTGTGAGGCTGGCTTTTAGCATGTCCCCTATCTGAAGTAAGTATCACCTCTTTGACAAGAAAGTCATGTTTCTGTGAAAAATTTAATTAGTGGAGCCATTTCTCTCTAAGCTCTAAGTGTGACATCACCTTGTGTTAGACCAGGCAAGGCCAAGAGTACTGATTTTAGACAAAATATGTGTTTTATGGTAACCCCAAAGCCTGTTTTTTTGTTTGTTTGTTTGTTTTTGTTTAATATAACTTGGGAAAAGAACAGCATATATTTTGGGAACAAATCCATGTATATTTTATGTTTCTGCAGGACCAAGATATCTACCTGTATTTACAGAGTTTGTATGCCAGACTATTTTAAGGCAGAGAAAAGTTATACTAAAAAAAGAACAGGTAAAAGGTCTACCTTCTAATTGGCTGAATACATATAATTTCACATAAAATGCCTCTTTATTCCCCAACCTCTTTCAATTCCCTGAAGGTTAATGCCCACTAAAAATACAAACACAAATATTTATTTTGTGTTTTCTTTGGATTAAAGAGACAGTCTCTAAAGGGCATTTCACACGCATTTCATATTCAAAAATACGCTGGATGTGACCTTAAGAAATGCCTCAATCTGGGAGTTTTCTTTGTATTTATTCATTAACATTCAATGCTGGTCAGGTTGCTGGTTTTCCTGGTTTAAACATACCCAACAAGTATAGTTTAGAAGAATGTTCATGCTATCTATCTATATTATATATATATATATATATATATATATATATATCCATAAGCATATATATTTATATATTTATAAAAATATAAAATCACATCATTACCTAAAACTGATTACAAATAAAAGAAACATTTTAATATGTAGTCGTAACACTTTCACTTAGGCACATGTCTAAACTATTAACACTATAATAATAGATTTTTCATATATGTGACATATTATTTGTTAGTCTTGAGATACAATTAAACCCTTCATAGCGTCTACATGATCTGGTCACAGACTGCCTCCCTCTCAGTTCTCACATCTTTCACTTGCTCACTCCATCCCGGTCACATTGGCCTTCTTAACTTGCCAATAAACAATCACACCCTCTGCTTTTGTACTTCCTGTCACTAAGCCTGAAGCATCCCCCATGCCCTACATAGGTTCACAAGACTCAGCCTGACTAGGCTCAAATCTCTGCAAATGTTATTTCTGAACAAAGGCCTTTTCTGGCCACCTTACTTAATATAACACCCCATCAATATTTACACACCTTTCTTCTAAGTTTATTGCCTTTCTTCTTCACTGGAATGTCAGGAGATCATAGAGAAGGGAAATGAGTTTTGTTCGGTGCAGTACCCACAGCAACAGGAATAGTGCTAACACATGCAGACACTCAGTAAATATTTGTTGAATAAACGATAGGTCGCTCAGGGTGCTGAGTACTCTGATACGTTAGCTCATTGAAGGCTCACAGGCCCCTAGTGGTGATACAAATCCATGAGGGAAGATCAGGGAGCATGCATGGGGGTGGGTAGGGGGGAGGGGGGAGGGGATGGGGGCAGGGTGGAGGTGCTCTGTCTGTGACCCAGGTAAATGGTTAACCACTAGGTATCTCATCCTTCTGTAGAAGTTTTCTTTCTGAGGGCACAGAGACACATACAGGAGGCAGGGACTGATGGAGAATTACTGGCCATCTTGTAGTTTACTGCCAACATCATGGGCGTGGAAGGAGCCACCTCAAAATGATTCAGTTTACCAGGCTGTATATAACAGTTAAAAACTCTCTTTCCTGCTATTGGGACATAGAGCCTCTACTCAAGATACTGAAATGTTTCCAGGTGGCTTGCAGAAGTGCTAACATTTGGCTTCAGATATAGTTCTTGAGTCTTTCTCCATATCTAGTATTTAACTATCAACCAAATCACATATTTACATACACCTCACACATCTTCAGTAAGAAAGGCAAAGACAAAATGTCCTGAAACAAAGAGAACTACCAACATAAATACAGAAATTGCTGTTTATACATAAGGATTTTGGAGAGGTGTAACAGTATTTAATCCTGAGAGACAAGGGGAGAAACTCTAGCCAAATCTCCATACTTTGGTGGGAAAAAGGCCCTTCCATTCAGGTTGCCCATTCTTGTTTTCAAAGCCTGGATAACAGTTTTCAGCACTCCAAATGAAGTCAGTTTGGGAAAATGTGTTTTGATGAAAAAAATTAGAAATTATCTAACCATTTCATCATAATTCCCTTGAAAATAAAGAGCTTCTTCATTTACTTTCAAAATGCATGAGGAGCTATCAGAGAGATTTTAAAATTTTCACAGAGACTGTTGCCAAAACAATGGGCAGGACTGCTCCGTATGAACTTTGATCTTTTAGTGCTGAGACTTCTCCTCATGTTCACCAATATTTCCCCCCCTACCAAAAACAATACTTCAATGTTTTCACCAAATAGAAGGAATTTCGGTGGGGAATATTTAAATATTTCAGTGGGAATAATTTAAATAGTATGAAAGACTTCACAATGTAAGCAATAGAAGTTGGTTGGAGTTAAAAAAGGCTAAAAAGGAATTACACGCATGATAAAGAGAGCTCGTGTTGACAGGAGGTCTGCAGAAGCAGTCTTTTAAAAACAGACGCGTTACAAATGAGGCTAAGAGGCTACAACTACATTCCAACCATGCTCTAGGGAGAGTCTTGTTAGGATGCTGCAGGCCACACCCTGGACCCTCGTGATGCTCCAAGCAGCACTGCTTCTCCCTCCACCACCAGGAATAAACTCTAATGTGTTCCCTACTTATGTGCATTACTCCCCCTGAATTAGTCCCTGCTGGATACATCTAATCGGCCCTGTTTCCGCACTCTGGTCAAGGGGGATCAGGAGAGAAAGTGTTTGGGAAGTTTTGCTTCAATAAGGAGGATAGCTTCTGTCGCTTGACATAGGCTGGGACCTGGGGTTATCTGCCCGCACCTGGACAACACCTCCGAAAACAACAGGGTGTCATTTGCCCACACACTTGCACCTGGACAACACTTCCTTAAACAACGGGAAGCTGAAAGCCAAGAATTTGCCAGAACAATTGAGCCTGGACAACACCTACCGACCCCCTGGACAAACAGGAGGTCGAGGACCTCAGACGGATCAAGAGGAGAAAACTTCATCGTTCGGCAGCATGAGACCTCTTAAAGATTGAGTATGAGAAGTTATGAGAGACTTACCTGCTTTTGCGCTTGACGCCCTCCTTTGCAGATGACAGCGAGCTCGTCCACCATGTTCGAAGTGCCGGGCGCAAAAGCAAAGGACTGCGCATGAGCCGTCCGCGGAGCTCTCTGAGGGGGCCCAGCGCCCCGCCCAAGCCGCCCCTCCGCCCGCCCCGCCCACCCATCTGCCCACACCCTCACCTGATTAAAGGAACCGAGCACCGGCAGCAGTCGGGTTCCTGCGTCGTGCTTTCGCTGCACCATACCCCTAGTAAAGCCTTGCCTCAAACTCTGCTCTGGCCGTTTGTCAATTTATGTTGATTAAAGCTTTCAGGAGGCCTGATCATAACATAGTTTGTGGCCACTTTGCCAGGACAGTGGGGATTGGAACTGCCTGAACAGACACCACAGAGGGGCAGGTGAAAGGACAGGCTCGCGCACTCTCTCTCATTTCCTCTTTTTCTTCTTTATTCTCCATATCTGAACCCTCTACTCTCCTCCATCCTGGAGGTCCCCTCCTGGGACAACCTTTACCTTACCTCTGGATGTTTTCCTGTTCTGTGCCTTCACCTGCAGGGAGGAGAGTTCTGTGATTGCCTTTACCGTCTTTCTCTTCCTGGTTTCTCCCCTCGAAACCCCTGGTTGACTCTGTGAAGACCGTTTGGATAATACTTGGGCCCATTCCCTCATAGACTCTTCAGTCCCAGTTTTTCCTTTGTTCGCTTGATTGTCACCTGATTGACACCTGATTCATTGTTTTTCAATCAGAAAGGAGAAGGGGTTCAGGTTAGCCAGACTTGGACCCGGTACAAGGTTGAGGCAATAGAGGAACTCCTCCGGTCACAAGACCTTGAGTCTCCATAGCCTGTTTGTCACTCCTTTATTCCCTCCTTCTTTGGAGTTTTTGGGACCAGAAAGGATCAGATAATTACATTGTTGCAACGTCTCCAGGCCTCCATCCTGCTCCTGGACTTTTAATCATTGGTCATCAGAAGTATAGCAATGGGAAATGTCCCAGGAATTCCCAGAGACTCCCCCTTGGGTTGCATGTTTAATAATTGGGGACAGTTCAAGTTAGATGTCTTAAAGGAACAAGCTGGTTTTCTTTTGTAATAGGGCTTGGCCTCAATATGCCTTAGGCAACTAGGAGACGTGACCCCAAAATGGATTGCTTAATTTTAATGCCATTTTACAACTGGACCTATTTTGCAAGTGCTCTCAAAAGTGGGGAGAGGGGCTTCCCTGGTGGCGCAGTGGTTGAGAGTCCTCCTGCCGATGAGGGGGACACGGGTTCGTGCCCCGGTCCAGGAAGATCTTACATGCCGCGGAGCGGCTGGGCCCGTGAGCCATGGCCACTGAGCCTGCGCATCTGGAGCCTGTGCTCCACAACGGGAGAAGCCACAAGAGTGAGAGGCCCGCGTACCGCAAAAAAAAAAAAAAAAAAGTGGGGAGAAATCTCTTACATGCAGGCCTTCATGAAGCTTTATCAGGACCCCGGTCTGAGGGCTCCTGCCATGTGTGCGTGGCCTCTATTTCTACTTCATCCCCAAAAGATTCAGAGCCAAATTTCCTCATGGACCCGCCTTTTCAACCACCGACTGACCATTGGCACACAAGCCTCTTTCTCAGGTCCCCATTCTTTCCCCTTCATCTCCTGAACCTGCATCTTACCCTGGTAAACAAGAAACCCCCCAAATCAGAGCTCCCAGTGCTGTCCCCAGTAGGGCTCCAGTCAGGTTCAAAGTTAGCTCCCACTTTTGCCCCACAGGTACCTCACCCTTTCCGTGAGGTAGCTGATGGAAATGGACAGATTACTAGGGTGCATGCCCCCTTTTTGATGGCGGACCTAGGAATCTGTTAGGAGAGGCGTGATAGGTTCTTGCAGAACCCCAACAGGTTTAAGAACAAATTTATCAGGCTGGGGTTAACATTCTCCTTGACCTGGCAGGACATCACATTTGTTCTGGCCCACTGTTGCACCCCAGATGAAAAGGAGCACATACATACTAAGAAAGGTCAGGGAACACGCAGATAGCCTACTAACCACCAACCCGCAGCACCAGATTTATCAAATGGGTGGTGGTGCCATCCCAGACATGGATCCACACTGAGATTATGAGGGTCACATAGGTCAGGCCAGGATGAGACATTATGTTACTTGTTCATCAGAAGGAATGAGAAAGTGTATGGTGAAGCTGGTAAATTATGAGAAGGTCAGAGAAATTACACAAGAGAAGGATGAAAATCTGGTGGTCTTCCTGAGTCTGGTGACAGAGGCATTCAGGAAGGACACCAGTACAGACACTGAGTCCACAGAGGGTAGGTGGCTATTGGCCATGCATTTTATCACCAAGTCTGCTCCTGATGTCAGGATAGAGTTACCAAAGCTAGAGGCTGGACCCAAACCTCGTTATCAACCTTGGCAGAGGAAGGCTTTAAAGTCTATAGTAACGGAGACTTTACAGGGCAGGCCAACAAGAAGAGGAAGTTAATAAGGAAAACGCAGCTTTTGGCTGCTTTGATCCACCTGCCACCTGAAGGGACTCTAGGAAGCCAAGAAGATCAGACGGAGAGCCAAGAAGTCGCCTGGGTTGAAATCAGCGTGCCTTTTGTAGGAAAGAGGAACAGTTGCAGAGGGAATGCCCAGAGCGCCCTCTTGTGGGGAGCTCGATGGACAACCCCTGCTGGCCTTAGTTCCTCGTGAATCACTGGATGAGAGGTTCCCACACATGACACTGACTGACAGGGCCCGAGTGCCCGCAGGGCTCCGGATCCTACTTGATCCATCCTCATCACTCCAGCGGAGCCTCAGGTCACCCTCAGTGTGGCAGGTAGAAGAACCGAATTTCTTGTAGACACTGGAGTCGCCTGCTCTGTTCTCACTTGGCCAGCTGGCCCCCTCTCCAACCCTGACTGTCCTGTGACAGGAGTTGATGGACAGCCAAATGTAAGGTGGTTTACATCTCCCCTTACCTGGGATTCAGGTCTATTATTATTACTCATTCCTTTTTGTATATGCCAGAATGCCCTGTCCCCCTCCTTTGAAGGGACTAGCTAAATAAATTAGGAGCCAGCATTTTCTTAGAACAAGGGGAAATTCAAGGAAGTAGGAAACGAGAACAAGGAATACATCTATTAGTGGCCTCAGATGACCTGCCTGTTGATCACTGAGATATTCTCCCCAGATTAGAGAACAAGTGGATCAGGGGGGTTTGGGATATTTCAATGCCGGAGAGGGCAAAGTGTATTTCCCCAATAGAAATAAGATGAAAACCCAGGGGAAATATCCCTGGGAAAGGAAATACCCTTTAAAGTCTGAAGCCCTGGGCGGGAGGGGAGGGGCATCCAGCCACTGCTCACCAAATTCCTCAAACATGGACTCATTTGGCCCTGTCAGTCCCCTTGCAACACCCGGATTCTCCCCATCCAAAAGCCTAACGGGGAGTACTGGTTTGTGCAAGACTTACCTATGGGCAGTAAATGAAGCAGTCATCCCCATTTACCCAATGGTTCCAAACCCATACACACTACTCACCCAGATGCCAGGGGATGCTCAGTATTTCTCTGTGTTGGACCTCAAAGATGCATTCTTCTGTATTCCCCTATATCCAGATTCACAGTTTTTCTTTACCTTTGAGTGGAAGGACACTGACACCCTGGAGGATATGCAATACAGTTGGAGGATGCTTCCACAGGGTTTTTGGGATAGCCCCCATTTTTTTGGAAATGTGTCGGCAAAAGAATTGGGGAACTGAGCCTGAAAAATGGAACTCTGTTACAATATGTTGATGACCTACTTATAAGTAGTGAGACAAAACAAGATTCAGATCCGAATACTGTTTAGGTCCTAAATTTTCTGGCAGAAAAGGGATATAAAGTCTTCCCAACCAAGGCTCAGATATCACAGCAAAGGATTCAATACTTAGAATTTGTTTTGACCCCAGGAGCACGAGCCCTGGCCATAGATTGGAAGATAGCAAGTAGTACATTACCATCTCCAACCACAAATAGACAACTATGAAGCTTTCTCAGGATGGCTGGATTCTGCTGTGGCTGGATTCTGCTTTAGCTGGATTCCAAATTATGGCCTCATAGCAAAACCCCTAAATGAGGCTCTAAAGTGAGGAGAAAGGGAACCTCTCCAGTGGGGTGGGGACCACTAGCAGGCCTTTGAGACTCTAAAGACTGAACTAAGTAGAGCACCAGCACTAGGGCTTCCAAATTTAGACAAACTCTTTATCCTGTACATTCATGAGTGATCGGGAATAGCACTGGGAGTCCTGACCCAAAAGCTGGGACCAGGTCAGAGACCGTGGCTTACTTTTCAAAACAACTGGAGTCATTAGCCCTAAGACGGCCCAGCTGCCTACAGACAGCAGCAACCACAGCTGTGTTGGTTTATGAGGCTTCTAAGCTCACCCTGGGAAAAGCTCACCCTCACCCTTCTAAACTCACCCTTCTAAGCTCACCTTAGATGTATTAACCCCTCATCAGGTACAACCTGTGCCGGAAGTCAAAGGACATCATTGGTTGGCTGGGGGGAAGCTTAACTAAATAGCAGGTTGTCCTAATGGACACTCCCGATGTTACCTTAAATGTAGGTGAGACTTTGAATCCAGCAACTCTGCTTCTAGCTGTTAAGAGTGAAGACTTATTGCATCAGTGTACAGAGACCATAGATCAAATTTACTCCAGCAGGTCCAATGTTCTAGATGAACCTCTTAAAAGCATTGAGATCAAGTAGTTTACTGATGGGAGCAGCTTTGTAGGAATGGAAACCCGAAAGTCAGGGTATGCGATACAGAGTCTAGATAAAGCAATAGAAACCAAGGCCCTGGCACCCGTGACCTCGGCCCAGAAAGCCAAGCTAATTGCATTAACAAGAGCTCTGCAATGAAAGAAGGATAAGAAATTAAATATTTATTCTGACTCTAAATATGGATTCCATGTGCTGCGTGTTCTTGCTGCCATTTAGAAAGAAAGAGGAATGTTAACTGCTAGAAATTCTCCCATAAAACATAAGGATTGAATTCTGGCCCTTTCAGAAGCAATGCAGCTCCTGACCCAGGTGGCAGTAATCACTGTGGGAGCCAACAGAAGGATGGATATTTTACAAGTCAAGGAAACAGCAAAGCTGACTGAACTGCAAAACAGGCAGCTCATTTATGGGAGACTGAGCAAATTATGGCCTTGCTAATTGGCCCCTCTGGGCTCCCTAACCTTCCCCAGGATTCCTCACAGGAACAAGAAAACACAGAAAGGTGGGGCTGAGAGAAGAGAGACACCAGTTGGTACATGAAGGATGACAAGGTACTCATCCCTGAGGCCCAAGAGTGGAAGCTCATCAAGAGTTTGCATGATGCTCCCACTATAGGAGGGAAGCACTATGGAACTTGGTGCAAAAGACGTTTTCAGGGAAGGGACTTAAGGGAACAGTAAAACAAGTGACTTTTGCCTGTGATTTGTGTGCCGGTAATAACTTGCAGGCTCACCCAATCCCCCCTTCATTACTCAAACCAGTTGAATGCTGAGGGACATACTCTGGGGAAGGTTGGCAGTTTGATTTCACCCAAATGACCCTGTGGTCAGGGTACAGAGATCTACTAGTATTTGTTGACACCATCACATGTTGAGATGAAGCCTTCCCCACTCAATCTGAAAAAGCTACTCAAACCTGTAAGTCCCTTCTAAAGGAAAAAACTCCTCTGTTTGGCCTTCCAGAGTCCTTCTAGAGTGATAATGGGCCCTCTTTTGTAGCAAAGATCACACAGGGGCTCTTAGAAGCCCTAGGGGATAGATTACAAGCTACACATGAACATTGGACCAATTTACTTCCCTTTGCACTCCTAATCTGCAGTTTAGCCCATTTGAGATGACCTATGGGAGGCCTATTCTTACTACTGACATTCTACTATATGAAGGAGTGAGCCAGACCCTATAATATATTGTGATTCTAGGGCAAGTTCACAAGGCAATCTTGGATTATGCCAATAAGACGCTGCCAGCTCCCACTACAGATACAACGGGAGGAGCAGCCCCTTCACAAGTTAACCCTGGAGACCAAGTTCTTCTTAAGACTTGGAAGGAGGGATTCCCTGAAGATCAACAATTAACAAAATGAAAGGGCCCCTATAAAGTAATTTTACCATGCCCACTGCTGCCAAATTACAAGGGATCACTAGTTAGGTGCATTTGTGTGGATAAAAGTCTTACCTCTAAAAACCCCATGGGTCACAACAGAGGAACAATACACCTGCGAGCTAGTGGAAAGTCTAAGATACCTATTCAGAAGACAAGCACCACTGACAGATAAGTAGAAAGTGATGTGGTAGGTTGGACTCCTATTTGCTATTTTTGCTGCCATATTCTTGCTTGCATCTTGCCAGGTTGCTCAACCACCCTCACTGGAGAAGAAATTTTCTCCCCTGCTGGGTGCAGAGGACATGAATCAGTGATGGGGTGGACCCTTCTCTTGGCCCTTCTCCTAAGGGGGGATGGGGGGAGGATGGCAAAGGAAGGGGAACTTGGAGAGAAAAATCAATAGTCAATGTTTCTAGCATTTTGGCCTCAGGAAGTAATCTAATTGTTGGATCTGTCATCCCCACCCTCAAGAGGGTGTTCCTGTGCTCCAGTTTGTGCCTGTAAATAAGGACATGAATCTCACCTTGACCTCTGAACCAGGGAGGAGCACGCCACTTCTAATAGTCGAATTTGATGATCATGTGATAGGGGGTGTAGAGAGCTTGCGGACCCTTGGAACCAAACCAGCCTCCAGTTCCAGTGGCCTCTTCTCTTCACAGGACAAGGAAAACTCTGTTGCTTCTGCCAGGCAGATACCTGCCTTACTGATGTGGGAAGCTCATCCTCTATTTATAATATGTCGTTTTTCACTTCAAGCTCCCCGTGCACCCCTAACCAGACTCATTGGTGTATGGACCTGTCTCTACTCTCCCCAGTATCCAACCCAGCACCTGTTGTACAAACTGGAGGGGAAAGGCAGCCCCTTCCTGGAGACTTGCCTATGGCCTCCCATCTGCCTTCCTCAAGCAGGAGAGAATAGAGGAAAGCAAAGAACTAGATGCGGGCCACTAGACAGAGGTCCCCTGTCCCCCAGATGCAGTAATATACCTAACTGGGGATCGCTTTTATGTTGCTCGTTTGATTCCACATTCCCCGGCCAAGCTTGCACCCCTTCCACATCTATTCCTCTGTGGTCCACTGCAGAATAAACTCCCCTGCTGAGGGAACCCAAATTCCTCCTTCTCCTGGCCTCTCCAGGCAGTGACCTATCCATGTATACACAATATGCACTTCTGGGGAGAATGCACTTTGGGATGATTGGTCCCTAAAGGACTAGGCATCATTGTATAATGCCACCTCTGAAGAAGAGACCTTCATCCCCTTGGCCCTTAAGAATAAGGGGTGTAGAATCCTTCAGGGGGCAATGAGATAGGCTGGCACCTGAGGTCATCTGCCCACTCCTGGACAATACTTTCTAAAACAACAGGATATAACGCTCTCACCAAGACACACATGCATGCATATGAAGGTGTACGGCTTGATAGTCAGAAAAATGGCAACTGTTGCATGCAGATATCATCAAGGAGAATGCACTCCTCAGAAAGGGGTGGGGGAATGCTCTAGAAAGGTGAGTGGCAGCATGTAAGTGTGCCTTCCTTCTGAAATCACATACCTCCTACAGCCCTCTCAATGGCTGGAGATTTTTGACTTGCAAAGTATACTACAGTTCTGTCAGCACCTGGAGTCACCTCTAGCTGACTCATGGCAGGATTTCCATAAAAATTGACAGAATATATGATTAACTGTAGATAATTCTGGACTACTAAACGGTTTCAGAAAATTAGCCAAAACATTAGGAAACAGTTTGAGAGAGAGAGACAGAAAAAAAGATAGAGATGGAAAATGATGAAAAGAGACAAAGAGAGAGAGAGAAAGAAAATTAGAAAATTATACCATATCATCCCAAACCAAAGGCAAATTTGAACTGAAAGCAAAATGGTGGTACTTTGTGCTGTGCAAAGATGACATCTGGTGTAGGACCCATCCAAGGCTGGTGTTCTCTCACTGAGTAAACTCAGAAAACGAAGATGAGGCTTAGACCAGTACTGTGGCTGAGATCTCAAACTCCCTTTCTCTAATTACAAACACACAAAAAAGAATATGTTACCCCATATGCCACTAAAATTACCCTCTGGATTTATTTATATCTTGAGGTATGTACCTAACTTTGAGAAGATATAATGAGAGAATTAAGCTTTCAAAACTCATTTCCATAGTTTTGTGTTTTCAATCCCCAATGCTAATGATCTTTTAATGCAGATTTTATCTGTGAATTCTATTTATTGTAAGTGGTCATTTGCAAGCTAATGTGTTTATTTATTCATTTATTCATGTTAGGAAATAGAAATGAAGAATATGTGTTGTATTATCTGATTATATCAGCAGATAGCTCAACCACATTCTTAGAATAATGTTGCCACAAACTTGAATTGATAATAGACTATTGTGTATACAAAATCCAGGTTCTTAAAAATAAAAATGCTCTGTTTTCTTCTGAATAAAGCAGTAAGTCTAGGTCAGTAATAAGTTTATATAAATTAATAAATGTTAACTTCTTTGAGTTTAATAACCCTTCCTATGAGTTTTGTAGCTGAATGTAAACCACTTACCTTTAAAGCTGGGGGAAATCTTGTTTATTTCTAAGACAATATGTAATTTTTGATGGACTCTCTAGAATAACATTGGATCTGTCAGAATTAATTAAATATATGTGAATGGTCCAATAATCAGATGAAAACCATGATCCTTGTGGTACTGATTTAAAACAAACAACAAACAAATCTACAACAACGGAGGCTCTCAAAGGTCATCTAAAACGATAAAACCTCCATTATTTACAATCTTCACGACTCATCAAAGTGTTTCTGCAGTTCCACCTACATTAAAATTTCCAGAAAAGCTTTTCAACTCCTGGCCTGAATCCTCCCTCTTTCTCTAATCATTTTCCTTCTCCTGCTCACTGCCCTAAACTATACTCCCTTGAGACATTTATACTTATGATTATCACCAAGACATGTCCTTTTCTGTACTGAAAGTTTCAGCCAAGGGGAAGTCAGTTCACAAACACAGAATTAAGGTATTGCCAAAACTCAGTGAGGTTTTTTGTTCTTTTTAAAATCCATTTGGGTCACAGTAATGGATTAGATACCTTGAACAGCCTTGCATCAGAGTAGTATACAGGTCTGTTTTAATTTAGCCACCAGTGTGTCTAGGTCAAATTTTTTATTTTTAATTTTTAATTCACAGCTTCTGTTCCCAACCAAACTTGGGACCGCTTGCCTGCATGCAGTAAAGCAATCTATTGACACCAGGTTGTGGTGAAGGAAAGTGCAGCATTTATTGTAAGGCGCCAAGCTAGGAGTCCAGGGCAGCTAGTGTGCAAGACACTGGAACTCCTGGATAAGTTTTAGGAAAGCATCCTTAAAGGCCAAGTGAAGGAGGTGTGTTGTAGGGTCTCATGCACAGTTCTCTGATTGGTTAGTGGTGAGGTAACAGGATGGTGTCACAGAGTTAACATCATCGATCTGGAAGCTCCAGGAGGCCTGGGGACTATGTGCTTGTGGTCATCAAATAGTTAACATCTTCCATTTGGTGGGGGTTTTAGCATCTGTAAAATAACTTAGGAAATGTGCATCCGATATTGTTATCTAGGTACTTCAGAGTGGAGCTTAGCAGAGGATATGCAGGAGAGACCTGTCCAGGGAAAGCCCCATAGGGTCCTGCTTGGTTACACTTGTGGTTAAAATAGGCTTTGAAGATAGTTCTTCCATTATTAATAAATTCCACCAATGCCACAGAAAAGAATTTCTCGTGCAGTATAGAGCCTGGAGCCTGGATCCCTTTCCCAACTGCTCATCCCAGATCATCTCCATGGGGAATTTAAAGTACAAAAAGCTTCTTCATTACACTTTGAGGAACTCTTTGAATATAACCTATATATATACCAGGAAGCCAAGTAAGCTATATTACAGAAAATAATACCATCACTTATCTTGGTCCATGCAGCTCATGAATTAGACACTTAAGAATTCTAGTCTGTACTGTTCCCAGTCACTAGCTCCATTCTACTAAAATTATTCAGATTTCTCATTTCTCTATATTTGTAGTTATCACAGTGATAAGTTTGATCAACTAAATATAGCATATACTATGTGCCTGGCGCTGATCCAAGGACTCTATACATATTTTCTCAGAATAACTCTTATAGCAGAAACATAAACTGTGATTGAAATATAATATAGAATCAGTTATGAACTCAGGACATAAACCCTCAAAGTTTCTTAATAAAATAAAGAAAAAGGAGATGAACAAGAACAAGGAGGAGAAAAGGAGGAAAAGAAGAAAAAGAAAGGATATTTGCCAGAAAGTTAATAAAGAAATGAGATCATGTTAAATAAGTAAGTTATGTACTTAAAGTAACTGTTGTACTCTCAGTGGCTACTGAAATTTCTCCTTTGCTTATGCTTGATGATATCCATGTAGATGACTGAACCAGACCCCAAGTATTTTCCCACTGGTGATGGAACTATCAAAACCAATGCTACTAATAGTTTGAATTACATTGCTCCCCATTTTTGAATGTCTTAGACTATATCTTGAGTCCCTACTATATATAATGAACATATTATGAATATACTTTACAACAGTTTATGAGACATGGTTGTTTCTCTTTGCAATGTATCCTTGAAGTTCCTCTTACCAAAGTTCTTTTCTGTTGCTTGCCTCTGGGTTTGCCATCTGAGTTGTTCTGACCAAGGTGATGGTACCATCATTACACAAACAAAAGGCTTAAAATGTGCTTGTAAGATAGACTTCCTTATGTGCCATGAGAAGAATATGTTTTAGACACAGGAGCAGATCACCACCCACTGTTAGCCTGAAGCAGAAACTCTTCTGCTGAACCAATATTTTTTAGCAAAAAATAAATGTTCATTATTTTTTGCTACCAAGATTTCTGAGGCTATTTGTCATGCAGCATTAGTAGACTGGTGACTAAGACAGACAGTAGACCTGGCTCCTCTCTGAGCTTATTTTAGACCTCCTTGTAACTCTCATCATTCCAGGAATTCTGACCTCCTCTCATGTCTTCAACACACTAAATTTGTTCTTACTTCATGATCCTTAGGCATGCTGTTCTCTCTGCCTGGACTTTTTCCCATGGATTGCTTTGTAGTTCCTTCTCATCTTCCAGGTTTCAGGGTATTACCTACTCAGTGAGGCATTCTCAAGCCACCATGTCTAAATACAGACCCCATCCCTCATCTCTGTAAGTCTCTATCACATATGTTGTTTACATTATTCATAGTGTTTATCACAATTCATAATTATTTGTTTGTTTTCTTGTTCATTGTCTTTATGGCTAGTTCCCTGAAAGCAGGGGTTATATATCAGTCTTCTTCTCCAGTTAAACTATAGTAGACCCCCAGAGTGCCTGTTTAATGAGTAACTATACAAATGAATTAACCCCCACTTACCATACCCAAAGCCATCCCAAAACTGCATGAACACTGTACACAGGTAACACACTCACAGATAATAAGATGTATCCTCTTTGGATAAAGACATTTTTTTCTTTTTTCCTAGTCTGAACACTCTAACATTTTATTTTTTTGAAAGTACAACATCTTAAATAAGCATCTCTGATATGCTGGTGATTCCAAACTGGAGCTCTGAAGGGTGGTCAGATTTATTTTTTCCTTTTTTTCCTACCACAGTCTGTCTAGAAACTCTCATTTTAGTGTTTTTTAGGTCACTGATTAATAAAATAAAGATTTAATAGTAGGAATATATTCATGTTCATCAAATTCTGATTACAAATACTACATTTAGACACCAATTTGTTTTTTTTTTTTCAGCTTGACATTTCACTCTGTGGTTTTCTGATGTAACTAGATAGCATAGATCATCCTATGATTTGTTTTTTCCAAACTATATGGCTTTAATAGTATATTCAGAAAGTATAGGAAAAGGCTATTATTTTTTTCCTTTACATTTTCATTCCATTTTCCTTTCAGCCAATATAAAGGTATTTTCTAAATTATTTACTAGATACAAGCATGAATTCTTACAAAGTATATAGATGTATAAATACATATAATGTCTACAGTTATTTTATAGGATGACAAAGAATTCTTCATAAAGATCAGCCAGTTTCTCTGTAGTTATCATCCACCCACCTCTAGTCAAAGCACTGAGTATGCTTTTATATATGGCATTTCTTTTTTCAGGAATTAGTTTCCTCTCTGAATTAGCTTGGTTCTATAAGAAAGAAAAGTTAATAAGCTCCAAGATTCAAATTATAAGATGACACAAGCTACACAATAAGTGTGCATTAGTTATTCTATAATTTATATTCAAAATTGGAGAGGTAATTTGCAAACACCTCATAATATATCCTGAGCTAAAATAAATGTTTGTCAAATTTTTCTCTCACTTTGTTTTCTGTGGTATGCAGATGTCCAGTTGTAAATTTGTCACATTTTCATACTTCCTCCTATACTGCTCTCCTTTTTGATTTCTTTTCAAAAAGTAGAACAAAAAGCAAGCAAATTAAAATTCATATCTATGAAATGAATTTTGCAAAGACATTATTTTCTCTCTCTTTTTTTTTACTTTTCCCAAAGTTCTGCTTCCCAATTAATACTTCAAATAAGTTTAGTCTATCTTGAAATAACTAAACATTAAGAACATTATTTATAAGCATCAACTTATCTCTTAAGATTTAGTATTACCATTCCTGTTACTATCTGACATTATTTTCAGAATCACAAATCATCAAATTCCAAACCAAACCAAAAATTACCCTCCAAACAACTCTTTATTCTAGTTTCGTATTTCTGTCTGAGGTATACCAATATATTCGGAACCATAATTTAAATTTTTAGAGTCACCAAAACTCTACATCCCATCATTCACTGAGTCCTTCAGATTCTCTTCACCATACATGTTGCTGTTATTCTCGTCCATTAACTCTTTTTTATTTTTATTTTTTTGCGGTACGTGGGCCTCTCACTGTTGTGGCTTCTCCCGTTGCAGAGCACAGGCTCCGGACGCTCAGGCTCAGCAGCCATGGCTCACGGGCCCAGCTGCTCCGCGGCATGTGGGATCTTCCCGGACCGGGGCACAAACCTGTGTCCCCTGCATCGGCAGGCGGACTCTCAACCACTGTGCCACCAGGGAAGCCCCTCTGGGAGTTTTTATAGATAAAAATGTGTACCCCCAAAAGGCTAAACTTGCTATCAGATGCCTTGTGTTATGCTGCTTGCACACAGCTCTGATGGTTTGAGGTTGATTTTAGGCCAAGCAACTGCTATGTTTGTCCTTGAGGTGCTTTGATACCACTGTCAGAGACAAAACTAGGATTTCAAAGAATCATTGAACTGATTATCCATGTTTTTAGATCCATGATTGTATCCCCAAACCTAGGTGAAACACAGCAATTTTAATCTCAGTTAAATTGCATGTCATAAATATACCTTAATAATAATACAAAATGGAAAAAATAATAGTAGATTTAAGATTCATTTACTATAGTTAGCACTTTAAAAAAAGATTCTATTAATCACAAGTTATCTTTATTAATCATAGTTACTTGAATGTGTAATTCAAAGTGATAGAGAAAGCAAGGGCCTTGTCCGTAATGGTCAACAGATTCTATTGGCTTAATGGCCTTGTCAATGATAAGGCTCTAAAGTCTAAAATTCTGCATTTTTTTGTGTGGGGTTTGGAAATGTAGAGCACGTATCTTCTTAAATACTAAATATGGTTTGCCAGATACTTCTGTTGTTTCATTTATACAAAACTGAATGTTACTTTTTGTTGTTGTTGTAATCTGCAGGAGAAGGTGAATTGAATTTGGCACTTCCCTCTTGCCACTCAGCAAATGGGACACACCGGTAACTATGTCTCATCTTAGCCAAGACGGCTGTAATGGGTAACTGGCACATCAAAAATCTAGTTGCATGAAAGTGATCTTTGTAAGTAATAAATGACACACATTTAACTAGTACTTGTTACAATCTTCAGGTTGTCACCGGTCTCAGATGTACCCATCAAAAGGAGCATAGTGGCCCTGTTATTTTTCATCCCTGTCATAATAATACCACTGAAATATGCAGCATACTTAGAAGTTTAGGTTAGGCCTTTTTATCAATGTCTCTTCAGTATATGACTTAATGCATGAATGCCTTTTAAAAATTCAACTAGTGAGAATTCAATTAGTGAGGTTAAATAAAAATATCCCACATTTTAAGAATAGAAACTAAATAAGTAAGGGGGTTATTTTATATATATATGAAGAGAGAGAGGGGGAGTTTTTCTTCTAAGGCTCAATAAAGCTTTTGCTCACAGGTTAATTTAAGAAAACAATCTAGCTTGGTGTTCATGAAAAACAGTCATCTGGTTTAAAATGACAATAGTTGAAGTAAAAATGAGGTAATTATGTTAATAGCCTATCGAAGATTTCAGTCAATAAGGGAGGACATAATTTGGGCACCTTATTAATCATTCATTTTTCAAGTTGCATGACTTGTAACCTGCTCTGTTGGGTTAACTCAATTAGAAGTGCTCACAGGTATCATAAATCTCTTCATTTTAAGTGCATCATTAATTTTATGACAAAATTAACCCAACACCATTAGAGCAACAGGCAAATCTTGACAGCTATTTTTTCTTAGACTGTTCTAGTTGATATTTGATGGGGTCCACAAACAATTTTATCAGTTCAGTAGGTTTTTACCTTGAGCCTGCTATAGCTGATGGGATCCTAGGATCAGTGGTGACATCAGTTGTGCTACACACAGCCTTTCCTTACCACACAGAATGATCCCTGATGTGTTCACTCTAATAGGGGAAGGTTACTTTCAACTTTCTGCTTGTGGTGTTCTGATAACCCTGCATACTTAATTGTAATTGAGAGTCAAGTGACTTCTACAGAGTATGCATTTTAATTAGCTATCAAATGAATAGCGAGGTTGTTTGAATAGATTTTCTTTCTTTGTACTAATTAATTAGGAGTCAATGTTCAGGATCTTGTCTTGAAGAGTCCACTGAAGACGTTCATTTCAAATATATATATATATATATATATATATATATATATATATATATATATATACATCCACTTACAAGCATGGGATTCAGAGTTCATTTTGCATTCCAATATAAGCCAAAAAGAAGCATTTAAATGGATGTGCAGGTATCATGCTGCAAGTAATAATGACAGTAAGGTAAATATTCAAAAAGATTTGTGTTTTCTATTGCAGTCTTTATGATAAATAAAAATGTGTTATTTAAAAATCATTAAGCAGGCAGGAGAGAACTCTGTAGGCATAATTATATCTTAATTGAATTTGAACAGAAATTATATTTTTTAAAAAGGGCAAATAATTCAAGATTTGAGGATTCCACAGAAAATAAATGGAATGTAGAATGGAGGCAGTATTCTGAATATCCAAAATACTTTTGTGTCCAATTATTTAAAATGAAAACACTTGGCAAAAACTACTTAAGTTCTAATTTTTGCCTTCTGCCTGGATTTATAGCACTACCAAAATAGTTGCATACAATAACATCAGCCTTGAAAATAATTTAAAAATTCATAAAACTATAGTTTATTATTTTATGAAGTTTATATTTGCCATACCTATACTTACTAAACAGATAGTGATCCTTCCCATGCCACTGTGTGGTCTACAAAATGTGAGATGGTCATCAAGTTTCCTGAAAGAGGGTGAACACAGTTCTGAGATCAACAGTGAATGTATATTGCTGTTCTTCTTGCATAAAAGAAAAAGTTTGAATCTTCTGATGGGGATTGAAAAAATGCATCTACCAGATCAGTAGCTGTACACCAAGTGACATAACCTATGTTAACATATTCCTGTAAAAACATCACATCTGGCAAAGGATCGCAATTGGGGCTGCAACTTAGTTTATAGTAGTCCATTGTCATGTGCCAAATAGATTCATTCATTTATTTATTTTTGACTAATGGTTTAAGACAGGAACCAGCACCACCATATCCTTTAGATCTTTAATTGGGGCACCAATCTCTGAAATTCTTCCAGGAATGTATTCTTGCTTCTGATTTACTATTTTGACTTGAAGATAGGGCAGTTTCAGGAGCTTCCACACTTAACCCTTATCATAATCACTGTTCCTCCACAAATCAGAGTGAACATGTCGGAGTTTGGCCAGGTGCTCAGAAAATGCATCCCAACTGTGTATTGATGGGCCAGGAAATAGCTACTGGGTAGATAGTTGGATGCACTAGATCCACTATAAGATAAACCTGGATCAGAACTTTACTTATTACTTGGCCTCCACAGGCTCCCACTAAACGAGGGGCATGATGATTGTTATGGTATCCTCTTATCAGTTTGGATACTATATCCAAAAACATTCAAAATTTCTGAGTATTTCCTTTTTCCATTGTGAGGTTAAGTCTGGCAATTGGCACAGCACCTTTGAGGACAGATTGAAGGAATATTTATTCTTCCTCAAGGACACTTGGTTTCACTTTCAATTATTGGATTCTGGGTCTGTGAACTGACTTAGGTTTTGAAACCACATCAGGAGTCATGAATTTCTATCCATTGCTGTAGAGGATGTAAATATTCTATGTGCCATCTCTAAATTTCTTTGGATGTAAGGTCAAGTAACACCCTAGTTGGCTGTGCATCTATCTTGCTACCAGAAAAACCTATGGCCTGTCAGTCACTGCCACAGACCCAAGGCACCCTGGTTGCCACTTCACCCTTGCTGTCCATAGCAGTAAATATTTCTACCTTCCGTCTATTGGATAACTCCTGCCACTTAAAGCATGACATTCTGAAATCCTATTATCTCTATTGACACTGTAGAGCCCAGTTCCAGAAAACATCTCCTATTATCAAACCCAGCCTATCAAAGTTTTTAATTTGCCCTCTACCAGGGAATCTTTTATTACCTTTGTGAAGAGAGCATCCTCTTGGACTTTACACAAAACATGGTTGACCCATACACTAGGTCCTAATATGCAGTAGGTCTGGCCTAACATTCCCACCTACCTCCTTGAGCCTTCTGCCCCAAATACTGTTAAGGCAGTTCCAGCATCTCTGCCTCATTTATTGAGGACCGTCATATTTCCCATGATTTAGGGATCCATCACAGCACAAAATAACTAGCTCCAGATGCTCTTACCATGATGTTAAACAAATTATCCTCTTGTATTCTTTCCTACTGGTCCAGTGTCTTCATGATCTGCTTTTGAATGTGTTCCCTTTCATAATAACCAGGTCTTCTACTTTTTCCTGGAACAGGAACTGTTTCCCTGCTTGAGCTGGTTGAACCTGGTTATTGATATGAAGGCAATGAAATGGGAACAAACTGTGGGGAGAACAAGGATGACCTTGCAAGGCATCTGTTTTAGGTGAGATCTTTACAGAGCCTCCAGACAAAGGCAGCCTCTTTTCCTTTAGCAGACGGGCAGGTGCTCCTTCTGTCAGTCTGGATGATTCAGAGAAACTTGGAGGTTTGACATTTTCACACTTGTCCACGCAAATATCCCCTGCCGAAGTTTGAATTCTATAAGATCACTGACGTTAAGCTGTGAGACAAGTCAAGCCTACACCAGGGTACCTCCTTTGTAGCTCTGCTCCATGTAAAATGAAGTCTGGGTCTAATCTTCAGTATAGTCTGCATGAGGCTATAGGAGATAGGGGTCCCTTCGACTGCCTCCAATTTGGCCTTCTGACCTATAACAGTGTGCCTTGAGGTGATTGCTGGCTAACCTGATTCTATTTTTTTAAGACTTAAATAAATTATACAACAATATAATCCTTATAATTACTAGTGTCCCTATATTGTCCAAGGACCACGGCTACCATGTAAGCCAATGCTACATCTTCTACCTGTAACTCATCCTGGTTAGCACTAGTGAGACTCTTAGAAATTGTGATGCCACTGCATGTCAGGGTAATCATCCCTCCATTTATCCCCAACAATGGGGTCCTTATTATATCTGTTTTAGAATTCCTTCCTGAACGCTTTACTTTGAAAGGCCACTTTTTATTTCCCAAAATGGAGCTTGAGACATGGGCCTTATGCAAGCAGTTTGTATTGGGCAGTGATTTTGAGAATAGGTACAGGAAACTGGGAATAGTAGACAATCCATACAAGCAGGTGTTATCAAATTGATCACTAATAAGGGAATCTTGGGTTTTTTTCTCAGAGACTTTCAAAAAAGACAGGAAGAATGAAGTATGAAATTAGCTAAGAGATGGAATTGGGACTTTTTTTATTGGTTAATGGTTGCTCCATGTTGTATTAACACCTTCACATCTCCAGGTTGCACATGCTAGTGCCAGGTAGGTTCCTGTAGATGTTCTTGTCCTCCCCATGGTCTGCCCTCATATCATTTGTCTTCAGGCAAATAATCAAGGTCAATTAGGTGTGTATCTTGAGTAAGACATTTTTGAGACCTGATCAATAGGAGGGGGAGAACATTCAAGAGTAGATCATGAAGACGTTGGACCAGCAAGGAAGAATATAAGAGAATTTAATATTTAGCAGGGCATCTAGAGCTAGTTGTTTTGTACTGGCTCAGAGGTGCCCCGGGGCAGAAGAAAGAGTGTGTCACAGGTCAAATAATGGCACCATAAAGATGCCTGTGCCCCAATCCCTGGAATCCATGAATATGTTAGCTTACATGGCAAAAAGGACTTTGTAGATATAATTAAGGTTATGGACCTTAAAATAAGGAAATTACCCTGTATAATCCACATTGGTCCAACCTAATCACATAAGCCCTTAAACGCAAAGAGCTTTCTCTGGCTGGAAGCAGAAGGGATCAGTAGAAGTGTAACTCAGGGAGACTGCAAGCATGAGGGAGCTATGAAACATGTCTCTGGGATGTAGGGGTCCACCTACTAGGACCATAGAGATACCTGTAGGAGATAAGGATGGACCCCAGCTGACAGCCAGCAAGGTAACTAGAACCTCAGTTCTACAACTGCCAGGAACAGGATTCTGCCATAAGCCTGAATGAGCTTGGGAGCACATCCTCCCTAGAGCCTGTGATAAGAGCTCTGGTCATCAACACCTTGATGCCAGCCTTGTGAAACCTGGAGCAGAGAATCTACTCAAGCCAACATGGACTTCTGACCTACAGAACTGTGAGATGATATATGTATTGTTTTAAGAGGCTAAACCTGTGGTAGTTTGTTATGGCAGCAAAAAAAAACCTAATCCAGAAAGAGACTATGAACAGCTGAGGCCAAGTTCTCTGTTGTGCTCCTGCAAAGCTAAGTGCGGCAGACAGATTAGAAAGAGGTGAAAAGTGATGCTGTGCGGTGGGAAGTAAGAGGTGTCTAATGCACCTTTAAAGGACAAAATCTGGAGGAAAGATACAGGGCTACTAATCTCTGTGGATGAGTTCTAAGGACGGAAGACATGGCTGTGGATAGGAGAGAGGAAGCGATATTCCCAGATATTGTACCCACATTGTTAACAGTTAAAGAGGAAACTAGCAGTTTTAAAAGGCATCTGAAAAGGAGCCTTTGATTCAGTTATTTGTAATTTTCTCTAAAACACTTAGGAAAATCCAAAAATATTGATAAATCAGTATGATATGTGTGAGAGTTTTTAGGTGAAGTGGAGCTAAGTAAAAAACCAAAACCATTGGTAATCTACCAATAATTTCCCCGATGAAGCTGAGTCTCTCTATAATTTAAAAAATGTGTTTCCCCCATACTCAGCATCAAGATGCAAAGGCCTGGGATCTGTATTAGAAAATAAAGTGGATAGCCATCCTTCTACCAGTCAGTGCTTCTTGAGGTGGGCAGAGTACTTCCCCAATCCAAGCTTCTACATTCTTTCAAAATGTGATGCTGCCAGAAAATAGTCCAGACCTCTAGGACTGTTTTCAAGAAAGAGAAGGGGTGCTGGAGCACTAAAGAAGCCTGGTGCTTTCCTAATGAATTCATGGACCAGGTATTTGGAGGTGCAGCTGGGTGTGGATTACAGGAAGAATCCCCATAATACAGCATACAGGAGCACTGACATTTTCTGCACTTTCTTATTTTATTGTTTAAGTAAAGATATATTGATATTAGAATGAGATTAATTAGACTGATTCTTAGAAAAGACCCACTAGGATATATGATGGAGAAATGGACCAGAAGTTATAGACCTAAGAAAGATATTTAAGAGGCATAAAATTGATGGAAAGAGTGGACAATAAATATTGTATACCCTATTTGCTGGGAAGCACTGGAAGTAGAATGTTTTCTCTGTAATTAAACATTAGTGAATGGCAGAGCTTCCCTGGTGGCACAGTGGTTAAGAATCTGCTTGCTAATGCAGGGGACATGGGTTTGATCCCTGGTCCGGGAAGATCCCACATGCTGCAGAGCCACTAAGCCTATGAGCCACAACTACTGAGCCCACATGCCACAACTGCTGAAGCCTGAGCACCCTAGAGCCCATGCGCCGGAACTACTGAAGCCTGCACGCTCTAGGGTCTGCGTGCCTCAACTACTGAGCCCCTGTGCTGCAACTGCTGAAGCCTACATGCTGCAACTACTGAAGCCTGCGTGTCTAGAGCCTGTGTTCCACAAGAAGAGAAGCCACCACAATGAGAAGCCCGCCCACTGCAACAAAGAGTAGCCCCCGTTCACCACAGATAGAGAGAGCCTGCATGCAGCAACAAAGACCCAATGCAGCCTAAAAAAAAAAAAAATAGGGCTTCCCTGGTGGCGCAGTGGTTGAGAGTCCGCCTGCCGATGCAGGGGACACGGGTTCGTGCCCCGATCCCGGAAGATCCCACATGCCGCGGAGCGGCTGGGCCCGCGAGCCATGGCCGCGGAGCCTGTGTGTCCGGAGCCTGTGCTCCGCAACGGGAGAGGCCACAGCGGTGAGAGGCCCGCGTACAGCAAAAAAAAATAAAAAATAAAAAAAAAAAATAAAATAAAATAAAAAAAAAAATTAGTGAATGGCAAAGAAAATGTAAAAAGCACTTGGATTACGCTTTTAAAAATTCCATAGGACAAGGATGTGAAAACATCATTCTCTAGACTTACAGATTGTTACAAAACAAAAACTTTTGAAAATAAGTTGGTATTGTGAGTAGGAAACAGGAAACAGATACTATGGTTCCTCAGCAGAAAACCATGAGAAGAAAATACACTAAACAGAAAAATAAAAAACTAAGTTAAAAAGAAAGTTGAGGAAGATAAGGAAGGACCCATCCCCAAGGCACTTGCATGCATGCACACACACAGACTCACACATGAATACGTGAAAAATAAATTGAATCTGCAGGGGAAAAAAGTAAATCAGGAATCCAGGCCATAAACGTGAAAATCTCTTCAAGAATAAAGGAAAAAAAGGAGAAAAAATAATTAAGATGATTTTTCTCTCATAAAGAAAAAATAAAGATTTAATCTAAGAACTGTAGGTGATTCTGTGTATTGAAAGAAAACACTTTGGACAGAAGTGATAAAGACCTCTTGAAGAAAACTAATCTCAAATAAAAATAAATTGTAGTAGATAGACAAAATTAATAAAAATGTATGTGTATATTTGACAATATATTTTAACTATAATTAGTTTTTGCTTTGTTTTCTTAAAGGCTGGGGAGAAATGTTACAAAGAAAGAAAAACCTGTTTGGTCTCAGACTTACCCTTAACAGCACTGAACACCAGAAAGCAGTGGGGCAGGTTCAACCTAACTTTGGAGGAAAAGAAAAAACTCCAAAAATATACATACAATTGAGTTAACATTCGTATTTGAACGCCTTAGAGAAATGTCTGTACATATGCAAAAGTTCAGCAAATATACCACTGATAAAGGCTTTTCATAAGTATGCTTCATGAAAGATACTAATAAGACATCAGTCAAAATAAAGAAATTAAGGATGGAAGAATCATACAGTAATGGAATGATGAATTTTAAAAAGAAATCTTAAATGTAAAAATAGTTGAAAATATTCCAAATAATTGATAAAGAAAAGACAAAACAGATAAAAAATAATACTTCAGTTAAAATGTTTTCTTAATGGGACTTCCCTGGCGGTCCAGTGGTAAAGAATCCACCTTCCAATGCAGGGGACGAGGGTTTGATCCCTGGTCGGGGAGCTAACATCCCACATGCCACAGGGCAACTAAGTCCACACGCCACAAGTACTGAGCTTGTGTGCCTCAATGAGACAGCCCACGTGCCGCAAACTACAAAGCCCATGTGCTCTGTAACCTGCATACCACAACTAGAGAGAGAAAACCCGCACGCCACAACCAGAAAAGCCAGCACACCCACAACTAGAGAGAAGCCCACGCACCGCAACAAAAGATTCTGCAACTAAGACCTGATGCAGCCAACAAAATAAATAATAAAAAATACAAAAATTAAAAATAAATAAATTTAAAAATACCATTCTAAAAAGTATTTTCTTAATAAAACAACAAACTATCAACAAAGACTGTGAGGGTGAGCTAGGTTAGAGGAATCTAAGGATGTTAAACTCAATTTAGAAAGAGAGAAAAAAAGACTTATTTTTAAATTCTATATTTAATTATTTAGAGTTGGAAGTATTTACCAGTAGAACAAATTATAAAACATTATTTTCAAAAGAGAAAAATAAAAACAAGCAATATAGAGTTTCCATAGAATAAGCAAGAAATTGAATAAAAAGTAACTAAATAAAAGCACAAGAAAGACATAAAACCAAATATTTTAATGTTATAATGTTATATTTTTAAAGCAGGGTAGAAAAATTAAAGCATGATTCTAAAACAAATGAATAAAATTCTCTGAATCCATAATTGGTTCTCTCTAGTTTTTAAACTTCCTATTAATTTTTCTTCTTTATATTTATTTTCTGTTTCCTAAAATGACTATTTTTTACAATAATAATAAGCAATACAGCTTATGACACAATAGTGAAAGAAGAATATTGGCTTCCTGTAAGGTCACTTTGGATAGAAGAAAATAAGAAGCAAATAGGGAGAGATATGATTTTATATTAAAGAATAAGAATCTAGGAACTTGTTACCAATATGGATAAGTGTAGTGATTTCTGAAATTATAAGCCAGAGAAGCTAAACGTGATTAAAATTTAGGTAAAATAGGAGAAAAATGCCATCTTCACAATTAATGGGACCTCAAAGTCAGTGTGTGAGAATATGTGAATGTATGTGTATGTACATGTGTGTTTGTATGTTGTCATTATGTGTTTATATAGATTTCCACAAACATACTATTGACACTTGTAAACTGCAAGAACGGAGGTTGCTCCATTTGAAATCTCATTTTCTGGTTATTTTCTACCTAACTTTTGACATTATTCATTGAGAAATATTGTTATCAAATCAATCAAGCCATATGAAAGTTACTCTGTGTATTGTTTTTTTAAGTATCTCCATGAACAGCCTTATTTCAAACTTCTAAATTTTATTCTAAACTATTTTTCACAGTTTATTCTGTGTGTAGAAAAATAGTTTCTCACTTATAAATTTGTATATTACTGACTTGAATAAGCTGCATATGGCTTTCACTATTAATATTATATTTTGAAAGGCTAGAACAGTTATATTACTGGTTCTCCAAACCATTACAGCATAAAAAAGCTGGAAATCACCTTCTATCAGGAGACACATAATTTATGTGTTAAAACTGCAAAAGAAACTACAGCTAAAAAATTATCTTGGAGTGAATAAATGACTAAAGTATCAGAATTGCATTGCCTAGGTTCACTGATCTCTTACAAACGCTGTGCTAAAGGGGCAGACTATCCATCAAAGAGAATGAACACCTTCTAAGCATAGAATTTATCAAATAGGCCATCTTTAGTAACAATTTTTCTTTGATTTTTTATCACTTTGGGTACAAAAAATGATGGGATTCACTAGAAACTATTTTTCAGAATAAATTGCAGCCACTTAAGTGTAATATCTACAAGAGAAAAGTTAAAGCAGAGAAGTCATTTATTTTTCTTTTTTTAGACTAGATACATGCATCTCATGGCATGAAGTATATGTCCCTGGGCCATTTGATATTAGATAATATCAAAAACTAAATGTTTTTCTGAATAAAACTGGTTCTGAATATTTTTAATTAACTTTATCTTTGCTAGACAAGTTAATTTTCTGGATATACTAGGTTAGCAATAGATTTGGTAGTAGAGTTGAAAAATAAACTATTTTTTGCTCTATTGTTGTTTTTCTCATATTCAAAACACATGGAAAAATAATTTTGGTGCTATGTTACCCAGTAGTCATCTTCAAAAGAAGTGCTTGAGTCCCTCCTTTTCTTACAAGCTACAATTCAAGGGAAACTATTTGAACAATGACTTTAATCTACATTAAATTTAAATAAATCTTTTAATATTGAGAGAGTCATTGTTAAACAAACTGACAATAACTGGAATGGGGCATAAGGTGAAGAAAGTGGTTAGCTATATTTTGCTCAACTCTGCAGAATTTTAATTATCGTATATTTTAATCTTTTAAGTAAAACTACATGAAAAAGTTGAATCTGTAAATAGTAGTAGTATTCATAGACAGGAATAAGATTTTGTATCTGTTCGAAGATATGGAGATGGGAGAGGATAAAGAAAAGTTAACAATTTTTTTTTTTTTCGGTATGTGGGCCTCTCATTGTTGTGGCCTCTCCCGTTGCGAAGCACAGGCTCTGGACGCGCAGGCTCAGCAGCCATGGCTCACGGGCCCAGCCGCTCCGCGGCATGTGGGATCTTCCCAGACCGGGGCACGAACCCGTGTCCCCTGCATCGGCAGGCGGACTCTCAACCACTGCGCCACCAGGGAAGCCCAACAATTTTTTTAATATTTCCTTCATCACATGTACCAATTTTCCCTGTTAGGGATTTGGAAATTGTGGGCATTTTACATATTATAGTTCATTTATAATAGCCATAAAACACATTGAGTGTTGAACTTCTTCAAGTCATCATAAAAATGGAAAGAAACATTCCTAGATGAAAACTGCAAGCTTAAATCTCAACCTCTAGATACAACAAAATAAGCATATAATCAACCACTAAACAAAATAACACATAATCATTAATGATATCAAAAAGGCCACAAATAAAACATTTGCATAAATGAAAATAGCCCAATTTATGCAAAATGGTACAAGTTTCTAAATGAAATTTTTCCCTTAGTAATGACTTTTTTAAACTACATAGGCACTTTACTAATACCAAGTTTCTATAACTCATGCATCATCAACATGAAAGAATTAAAATCAAAACTTAGGACTGCCATGATTTTGGTGATGAGGAGCCTTTGTTTTGTTTTTTTTTTTTTTTGACTCAGCTGATCCAGATGAAAGTCATTTAATAGTGGGAAACAGAACACAGCCCTAGATCAGCAGTTCTTAGCAAGAGCAATATTGTTCCCCAGAAGGCATGTGGCAACGTCTGTAGATATTCTGGTTGTTGCAACTTTGGGTGGTGCTAGTAGCAACTAATGGATAGGAGGCAGAGATCCTGCTAAGTGTCTTACTCTAAAAAGGACAACAAAGAATTACCTGGCTCAAATGTCAAAAGGCTGAAAATCTCTGCTTTGGATGGAAAGACATTTGGGTAAGAAGAAGAGTTTACCAGGAAGCATTCATTTTTTAGACAATGTGTCCCATCAAAACTTGAAGGAAGGGGTAAGATGGCGGAAGAGTAAGACGCGGAGATCACCTTCCTCCCCACGGATACACCAGAAATACAGCTACACGTGGAACAACTCCTACAGAACACCTACTGAATGCTGGCAGAAGACCCCAGACCTCCCAAAAGGCAAGAAACTCCCCACATACCTGGGTAGGGCAAAGCGGAGAGATCCCCACACAGAGGATTGGTGCCGAGCGGCACTCACCAGCCCGAGAGGCTTGTCTGCTCGCCCGCCGGGGCGCGCAGCGCTGAAAGCTGAGGCTCAGGCTTCGGTCAGAGCGCAGGCAGAGGACTGGGGCTGGCGGCGAGAACTCAGCCTGAAGGGGGCTAATGTGCCACAGCTAGCCGGGAGGGAGTCCGGGAAAACTCTAGAGCTGCCGAAGAGGCAAGAGACTTTTTCTTCCCTCTTGGTTTCCTGGTGCGCGAGGAGAGGGGATTAAGAGCGCTGCTTAAAGGGGCTCCACAGACGGGCGCGAGTCGCGACTGAAAGCGCGGAGCCCAATGACAGGCGTGGGACGCTGGGGCTGCTGCTGCCGCCGCCAAGAAGCCTGTGTGCGAGCGCAGGTCACTGCCCACACCGCCCTTCTGGGAGCCCGTGCAGCCCGCCACTGCCGGGGTCCCGGGATCCAGGGGCGGCTTCCCTGGGAGAACGCACGGCGCGCCTCGGGCTGGTGCAACGTCACGCCGACCTCTGCCGCTGCAGGTTCGCCCCGCGCTCCGTGCCCCTCCCTCCCGCCCGGCCTGAGTGAGCCAGAGTCCCCGAAGAGGCTGCTCCTTTAACCCTGTCCTGTCTGAGCGAAGAACAGACGCCCTCCGGCGACCTACACGCAGAGGCGGGGCCAAATCCAAAGCTGAGACCCAGGAGCTGTGAGAACAAAGAAGAGAAAGGGAAACCTCTCCCAGCAGCCTCAGAAGCAGCGGATTAAAGCTCCACAATCAACTTGATGTACCCTGCATCTGTGGAATACATGAATAGACAACACATCATCCCAAATTGAGGAGCCCGGAGTCAGTGCTGTGCCTCTGAGGTGGGAGAGCCAACTTCAGGACACTGGTCCACAAGAGACCTCCCAGCTCCACATAATATCAAACGGCGAAAATCTTCCAGAGATCTCCATCTCAACACCAGCACCCAGCTTCACTCAACGACCAGCAAGCTACAGTGCTGGACACCCTATGCCAAACAACTAGCAAGACAGGAACACAACGCCACCCATTAGCAGAGAGGTGGCCTAAAATCATAAAAAGTCCACAGACACCCCAAAACACACCACCAGACGTGGACCTGCCCACCAGAAAGACAAGATCCAGCCTCATCCACCAGAACACAGGCACTAGTCCCCTCCACCAGGAAGCCTACACAACCCACTAAACCAACCTTAGCCACTGGGGACAGACACCAAAAACAACAGGAACTACGAACCTGCAGCCTGCAAAAAGGAGACCCCAAACACAGTAACATAAGCAAAATGAGAAGACAGAAAAACACACAGCAGGAGAAGGAGCAAGATAAAAACCCACCAGACCTAACAAATGAAGAGGTAATAGGCAGTCTACCTGAAAAAGAATTCAGAATAATGATGGTAAAGATGATCCAAGATTCTATTTCCCAGATCCAAAATCTTGGAAATAGAATAGACAAAATGCAAGAAACAGTTAACAAGGACCTAGAAGAACTAAAGATGAATCAAGCATCGATTAAAAACACAATAAATGAAATAAAAAATACTCTAGATGGGATCAATAGCAGAATAACTGAGGCAGAAGAACGGATAAGTGAGGTGGAAGATAAAATAGTGGAAATAACTGCTGCAGAGCAAAATAAAGAAAAAAGAATGAAACGAACAGAGGACAGTCTCAGAGACCTCTGGGACAACATTAAACGCACCAACATTCGAATTATAGGGGTTCCAGAAGAAGAAGAGAAAAAGAAAGGGACTGAGAAAATATTTGAAGAGATTATAGTTGAAAACTTCCCTAATATGGGAAAGGAAATAGTTAATCAAGTCCAGGAGGCACAGAGAGTCCCATACAGAATAAATCCAAGGAGAAATACGCCAAGACACATATTAATCAAACTGTCAAAAATTAAACACAAAGAAATCATATTAAAAGCAGCAAGGGAAAAACAACAAATAACACACAAGGGAATCCCCATCAGGATAACAGCTGATCTCTCAGCAGAAACTCTACAAGCCAGAAGGGAGTGGCAGGACATAATTAAAGTGATGAAGGAGAAAAACCTGCAACCAAGATTACTCTACCCAGCAAGGATCTCATTCAGATTTGATGGAGAAATTAAAACGTTTACAGACAAGCAAAAGCTGAGAGAGTTCAGCACCACCAAACCAGCTTTACAACAAATGCTAAAGGAACTTCTCTAGGCAAGAAACACAACAGAAGTAAAAGACCTACAATAACGAACCCAAAACAATTAAATTAAAAATGAATTTTTAAAAATCTCATTTTGTTTCATAAAACCCTGAACACACTTTACCTAGAATTTAGGACTTATTGGAACCATAAAGAAATAATAAACTTCCCAATAAGATGAGTGTTTAGGGAAATGTGAATTAAACCAGCCACCTGGACGATGTCCAAATATTGCAAAACATATTTTGGAACTATCAAGTGGGCCTTAAGGGTGGAATTCCATAAATCATCAAAGAAGCCAGATGTCTTTGATCATCAAATAATCTGTGGAAGTGTGCCAGTGTGTCCTAAGCTTTCCTTATCTGTTTTTTTTTTAATAAGCTATTTAATATGAAAATGAGTTACAAAAGTTTTAACTGTTTTTCTCAAGTCCAGTTTGTCTTTATTAACTCTGGTTGTCCAGATCCTAAATTAATGAAGAATTTGATTTCAGAATATTTAAATGACCCTTGATTCTCTTCCTCAGTCAACTCAAATCAGCAAATATTTATTGCATTTCTACTGTGAGCAAGAAGTTATGCTTGTTTTCAGGGAGTATAAAAGTAAATAAATCACACTATTCAAATTACTGAGAACTATTCTAACAAAATAATTTCACATAATATTTGTTATAGAGTTCTTTAAGTGAATATCTGAAAATACTATATATTTTAGCATACAAATCAACAAATATTTTAGGAATTTCTACTCACTGTGACAGATTCTAGGAGAATATAGCAAAAGTGTCATGTGTGATTCTTCCCCTTGACAGAGTAATTTTGTGATCTAGCTTAAAAGAGAAGATAAAATAACAGATAATGCAAGGACATGAGTCAATGATAATTGTATTAAAATTAGAAATGCTACAGGAGTCCAAAGAAAATCAAGTTAGGAAATCAGTAGTCACTGAATTTATTTGGGTATTTCTTTTGGACTGGAAGAGTTTATTCCTGTTATATTACATATTTATGTCTCTAGAGGATTTTTCTTTCTTTCTTTCTTTTTTAATAAATGCAGATTTTAGCCCTAAAAAAAAAAAAAAACTTGAAGGAATATTTCAGGAAGTATTTTGGAAAGGCATTTATAAAGAATGGTCAATGTGGAGAATTATACACCTGACTTTCTAGCATTTATATGAGTTTTTGCAAAAGAAAATTGAAATAGAAACAGCTAGAGCCATAGAAAT
This sequence comes from Mesoplodon mirus, assembly GCF_964341445.2. NCBI lineage: Eukaryota > Metazoa > Chordata > Mammalia > Artiodactyla > Ziphiidae > Mesoplodon > Mesoplodon mirus. Next base: position 57,620,237 of record NC_138984.1, read on the forward strand.
AAAGTTTGAGGAGCTGACAAAAAATATCTTTGTTCTCTAAACACTGAATGCAAAGTAACTGCAACTAGAAATACTATGGATTCTGATGTGGACTTGAATGAACCAGCATAGAATGGTGAAACATACTGTGAAATAAGGACCATGAGAATGTAGGTCCTTAGGATGAGCTGCATCCTGAGCTCTCTTGACTATAGCTTTCAGTGTACTAGAGAGAAAATAGGTCATTGATGCCAGATCCTGAGTGTTAGTTGGTGGGTTGTGTATCATATATGTTTTGATAGATACGTATACTAATGTTAGTTGTATTGAGGTCATTCCAATCTGTGGGTTCTTCTCTTTCTGATGATAATGTCAGCTACGGTCATAAAGCTCTGATATATAAAGACCCTTTCAGATAATACAACTCAATGATAGCTCCAGTCAATCAGACCCTCCTGCATTTGCATCTCTAGTCCAATACTCCAAGTAGGTACACTAATAACTAATCCATTTACAAAATAATGTCTACACCGCATCTAATGGATTCTGAGTTTTCCTTAAAGTACATTTTTTTGAGAATGGGAAAGAGCAGGAAGAACTTTGGCTTATTTCAACACAATTGTCATACTACTGTGTATATAACCTATCTTTCTTTCTATTGCAACATGGCGTCCATGATGAGCAGTGTATGGCAGGGAAAAGAAAAGTAAGGGATGTGCTTCTACTTCAAGAAGAGAGAAAATGCCTTCTTATTGTGATTTGAAAAAATGATGCAATGAAATCAGTCCTACCCCAAGGAGTATGTCCTAAGGATACAACAAAAATTATGTCTCATGTTTACTAAAATAACTTCCTAAGAATATTAAACTCCATAAAGAAAATAATTTTCTTTTCAAAAACTACCCAACACAAGCACTTAAATATGTAGAATTTCATTTAAATAAGCCAGTCAACAATTTTTTATAAAGTATTTAACACTTCATTGTAGAAACATAGGCAAAATGACTATTATAACCAAAATGAAAAATACTGTTCAATTTAAAAAATGTACTTAAACAAGAACCTGGAAAAGTTTATGATATGCATAACATTGTTTCAAGCAAAATTGCACTAGTATTACATAAATCAATCGTTTATAAAGGCCTCAATATGGCAAAGTTTAGAAATAGGTAGTATGCATGCACATAGTACAACAAAAAGTCTCTTTATAAAACAGCAGTTTTTTTTAATGCTTGTACAAAGGGATAAAGAGCAACCACAAACATATTTCATCTGTTAATACATTATGACAGCTAAAAGTCAGTCATGTCTATCAGAGGAACAAAAAGCCCTCCATACCTTGTGAATAAATCTTTTGTGCCTTTAAAGATATTTGTATAAAAATGCTATACTTTTTTATACAACTTAAATAAATCGTATGTGTGTTTCAATTGAAATTTGAAAACAGACAAGTAAATGGGGTCCATGTGTTTTGTATAACCAGAAGAAATCAGAGTACCAGAGGAACTGGTCAGCATATATACTCTCCACCTTTGATTATGGGCAGATAATTGTTTTTCCATAACTTGGAAAGTCCCTTAAGAATATATTTTGGATAGGGCAAATAATAGATTAGTCATATTGTATATTGAAAATATTTACCGATTACTCTATACCATAATGGCTGCCTTGCCTCTTCCTTTTGATCTCGCAAAGAGAATGCATTCACATAATTGAAATTGTGTCATCAATTTGTGTGCTTATATAGTATTCTTTAGTGTTCTGTGTGTTAAGGGGTTGGGTTAATCTTCTACAAAATGCGCGTGACTGGGAAGAAATTCCTAAGACATGAGTGCCCAATGCCCTGTTGTGCTCTAGGCTGGCTATTTACCTCAGGACTGAGGGAAAACAAAATGTCTTCTTCCATAGCAAGTGTGTTCTTTCCACTGTTGATTATAATTTTGCTATGTTCTACTACCTAAATATAACTATTGTTTATAGGGTGTATACTTTTAATATATCACAATAGAGTCCACTAAATTTTGGAAAATGTAGTCATATGTATTCATGCAAATTATTAATTTTATAAATTTTTAAAGGTATTTTGTCAAAATTCTCACTTGGCAACCTAAGACTAATTTCAAAGCTGGTTATGCTGAACTTGTGAGGGCTATATATTTTCAGCAGTCTGAATCAGTCTTAATAGGCACAAAGAAGAGAGTTGACCATTCAATCACTTTTCCATCAATTTAAACAGAAAATTAAATGATATTGTATTACAGCTTTCAGACCGTATAATGAAAAAGTGCAGAGATTATCTTTGTTGATTAAGTAGAACCAAAAAAGTTCATATAAAATAGATTGCTCATATTCACACTACAAAGGAATATGTTGTTTTTAATTTTAACAAATTCAAAGATGTCTTATCAGCAGCATTGGTGTAAATTGTACTGTAGTGCAGTTCTTTTTCATAAAAATACCATACAAATGGTCAATCAGTAGTCATCAGCAAAAAATAAAACCCAGAAAACTCAGAAAACAATCGACCAGAAAAAAGATAAAGGAAGAGGTAATGCTGATCCGAAAACAAGTATAATACTGTTGGAACATACAAAAGTAATCCTTACATTTTATACATTTATACAGTATATAAAAGGTATCACTCATTATGCCACTGTCTCTCTTATCCCAATTTCTATTTTCTTTGGAAGCAGTTCTTTCCTTTCATCAATACTTCCTAAGGAGTTTCGACAGTTTTGCCCATCCATATACAATTTCGCATATATCGGATTGGAGTAATTTGTTGGCTGAAGGAGAAAAATAAATATAGTTTTATTACCTGTTTTGACCACATGAATTTGTTATTTTCTATGATGTCTATCTTTTACTGTTAACAACATTTATATGCATTTCATTTAACTTACTAAATAGTAATTATATAAATGTAATTTAAATTCTGTTTACAGGCTTTCATCGACTTTAGCATCGTTTTAGATAAAAACATAATTGTATATTTTTCAGTTAACTTGTGAACCTAAGGGGAACTTTGACATAATACTGAAAGCCTGGAGAAATCTTCATGAAAGCTATATTCACTGCAACTTTATTTAAAAGTACAGAACATTAAACCAAATTGTCTTATTTCCAGTCCATGTTTTCTCCCCTTAATGCTATTGCAGTGGCAGGAAAGATGTGCTGCCATCTTTTTGCTTGGTCATCTAACTGCTTGGTGCTTATAATTTTTCAATATGAAATTTAAAAAAAACCCAAAGAAAAATGAAAGTAAACTACATTAGTTGTGTAAACTTTAAAAAATAAAGACAGTATTTTTGCTTCAAACAATCTCTATGGACTTATTGTTGGAAATATTTTTGGATTCTTCTAAAGAATTGTGAAGGACACAGTCATTCTAAGTTTCATAGATACTTGCATCACTTCGAGGTAGAATTGAGAGATGCAGAAATGATCTCTTTCGTTTGAAAAACATATACAATGTTTATTATTTTAATAGTTGCAACTTAACCTGAGATTGTTACCTAGTTGTTTTTTTAAAATTTTGTCTTTCCAAAATAAAATGTTAAATCTTAGTCATAACAAAGAAATATTATATTTTTTGAGCCATGCAAATGAGACAAACATGATAAAAAAATGAGAATGAAAAACAGTTGATGGGAGAGAGGTACAAGTGTGAGATCAATCCTAGGAATCTTGATACCTGTCTTTAATCCCTCCTCTTTCCAATATGAATCATGTAACTTTAGACAAAGCACCTTTCTCTAGAAACTAGTTACTTAAAAAGTTTTCAAGAATGGTTTCATACACCATTTCTAATTTCTCCATACAATGCCACATTTTGTATTATATTTTTATTTAAAAGGATATCAAATTTGTATATACTAAACAAAGCGTCTTAATAGAAAATAAACCAAGGCAAACATAAATTTAAACTATTCAGCTTAAATTTCTGGCTAGAGATTTCTGTTCTAACAATAGCAAATTATCATGTTTACTGTTAAGGAGCTTTAACATTTTCAAATTTAGAAGAAGAGATATTTCTACTGAATAACTTGCCGAAAATAACGTTTCATATATAATCTTGCATACGCAGGACAATTAAGCCCCCAATTTTAATGCTGTTTTGAAATTTTTGTTAATTAAAAAATCATTAAAGATAAGCCCCTAACTAAGTCTAGTAATCATCTTTGATTGTGAGGAGTTCTGTGATGGAATGGGTATGGAATAATGAATTTTCTCTCACCCCAGCGGTTAGTGGTCCTTTCAAATCAGAGTTTAGGTAGCTGGGCAGCGCTGTGTGTGGAAGCTTGAAAGCACTGGTCCCTCCCCCTATATACCTGGGCTGTGTGTAAACAGAGAATTTTAGTTTCTGATCTAATATCATGGAACTGTTTTCATTGACATAAACTCAAGTTAAGTCATAAAAATAACATAAGATATATTCTTCAGCCTTGGGGCATCAACATTGTATTCATGGTAGTTTCAATAATTTATGAAATAACTATTAATATTAGATCTGTGATTCACAGTAGACATTCCTCTTAGTTTAGCTTACTTATAGACACACCATTCACCTAGAAACCTCCATTGTTTATTTAACTTCATTCTCTCCCCTCAAAAGCGTATGGTTGCTATCAGTCCTATGAAAAATGCATCAGCCTCCCTCACTTAAGGTTTGTCACTTTTTTTTTTTTTTTTTTTTTTTTTGCGGTACGTGGGTCTCTCACTGTTGTGGTCTCTCCCGTTGCGGAGCACAGGCTCCGGACGCGCAGGCTCAACGGCCATGGCTCACGGGCCGAGCCGCTCCGTGGCATGTGGGATCTTCCTGGACCGGGGCAGGAACCCGTATCCCCTGCATCGGCAGGTGGACTCTCAACCACTGCGCTACCAGGGAAGCCCAAGGTTTGTCACTTTGAAAGGTTCTGAAAGGAGCCCATTCTGTAAACTCAAATATTTATCTTACTGGTTCTAATTAAAGGTTCATGACCTCTATATTTTTAGCATACACAAATCAAATTTAAAATTCAATATATCAAAACAAATTATCTGTTTTTTGTTAAATCTGACTCTCTAGTTTAAAGCAAATTAATTAGTAATCAGATTGGCTCACTAAACTCTGTGCAAGTGCTTTAGAGTTTCTTGGGTCAAAGGGCAGAATAAGTCACTCTGGTACACTCATATTCATGATAGAATGAATAGTTATTAGTGACCAAAAAGGAATTTAAAAAGCTAGATGAAAAGTTGAAGAATATTAAAATATTAATGAACATACATATTTTTCAAAATTGTAACTATAAACTCTTAACAATGAATGATCATAAAGTTTGGGACAAGGGCAAAGGTCCCAGGAAAAAAATTTTAAATATAAAATCAGGTCAATATTGCCTCTTTATTTTCCCCCACAAAGGTCTCATGTAGAAGATATTAAAAACAATCTAAGTAAGGATTGAGATGAATTTGCATAAAACTAATAGATACTAATTCCCCTTTTATGAACTCTTCAAAGTATTCTGTGATTGCCTCCATAGACAAATCTTTTTAAAATAAAAGTTATTATTCAATTCTTTTGATTTCTAAGGTACCATTGAAGGAGAAATTTTACCCATTTTGAAAATAATGAAAATATTCCACAAAAATCTTCTTTATGTGTAATGCAATTTGTATTTGATCACATCATGAATATATCAAAACATTGTAACAAGTGAATACTCTATGAAAAACACTTCATCATGAAGGTTGCTTTGGTGTGGCTACCTGCTTTTCAAAATTGTCTATACCTATAAATGTATTTTCTGCAGTTACTTCTTAGGCAACAATTCATATTTACATTTCAAACATCAGGAGTCAGCTAGAATCAGCCATCTAAGTCACATTTAGTGTAATTTTGGTCAATCAGAAAATAAGTAAACATATATTTATTGAATGTTATTTTCTAAATACATTAAAATATATTTGAGGGGCACTGAAGCATAGTTTTATCTTCCTAGAGTAAATATTTAAAAAATTAAATGGAATGTTAAAAAGCTAGTCCCTTTAAGTATCCAAAATAGGCTTAGTTCTATCACTAGAAATAAAATGATGGGGAAAATGAGAAGTCTCCTGCTCATAAAAAGTGTATAAGGTAGATCCTCATCAGTTCATATTATATTTACAGACACTGTATTTTATTCCTAAGAAAAATTCATAGAATATGAGAAGTCTATTATTTAAGATATCTTTCTCCTTTATAAATTATCAAACGACATGCACAGTATGTTTAGTTTTTCAATTTCAAGTACAAAACACTGAAACTTAGGTTACCAGGGTTTATTTCACAAACAACTTCAAATGTAGGAGTTAGTAACTGAATTAATAATTTAGAATAACTAAAAAATTATTTCTAATGAGGAAAAAAGTATACAATATCTTCTGATAGGGTAAAAACTTATCTATGCAATAATGATTGATTTCTTTTCATAGAAATGAATACTTCTTCAGTTTCAGACCACAAATTTTAGGCTTAGAAAGTCTGGCCATGGATTCAGAACTAGATTGAATATATGAGACCTACTCAGTTTCTTTGGGAACAGCTGTTGCTATGAGTGCAAACCCATGTGATCACTGCGATTATTTAATATAATGGTGCATTTTGGACAAAATACCTTTAATATATCAGAATATAAATAACCATTTAATGAATGAACAAATAAGCTAAGAAAAATCATACCATACTAGCAAATTGATGCTCTTAATTCATTAATTCAATTGATGCTCTTAAAATATTCTATAATTATCATGCAAAATATTCCAATTATACAGTGAAGGGAATCTTTGCAAGTTTATCTAGATAGTTGTATCATTTATCTATTTCTTATGGAAGCTTCCAAACTGAGCATTCAGTAATATGAACTAATAGAAACTAAAAAAAGACTGTGGATTTTTAGGCTATATATATCAATGGTATGTCTCAAATCAATAAGGATATTATAGTAGGTAGAAAAATATTGTTTAAAAGTGATTTGATTACAAACAAATCCAAGGACACAGCTTAGTGGACTCTTCAATAAAACATTATTGGAAATAAAGTACTTATTTTGTCAATGAAATACTGTACTCTTTTTGTTATTAAAAATAAATCAGTAATTTTACACTAGGCTGTATATTTAGATGTGCCAGCACCTCAACACATTTGAATAAGATATTATTTTAAATAAGCTATGTTTATAAACTAAGTGAATAAATAAATATTATTTTCCAAAACATGTTACATTAACTTCGTGCTTCAGGTGAATGCAGTCCATAATTTTTTTTCTTTAGAAGAGACTATAAAATTCAATGCATCCTAAAGTTCTTTAATCTAACTTCAGATAAAAGAAATAATGATGAAATTCAGAACCATTTTATAGAGAAATGACTCAAGAATGTTAGTGCTCACAGTCCATCATCTTAAAACTTTACCTTTGCTGGATCTACCATAAAGCCAGGATCTAAAAGACCTCCATCATTGTGATCATGATCCACCTCATACATGTTGTAAGATGGATTGCCAATTTCTACATTTATTCCTCCATTGATAATAGGTTGTCTTCTTATAGTTTTTGTCCTAGAATAAGTGAACATTGTGTGAGTTGTCTAAATATCACAATGTGGTGCATGAAACTGTCATATTTGTAGATTTAATGACATTTTAACATAACTGATGGAACATTCTTAAATAAAATACAATGAAAATAAATGACATTTATTGATTCACAGAGGAACAAAAACTCTGAATGTAATACATTAGTTTCCCAAATTATTTAGATTTAACAATAAAAAATGCACTTGGAACATATTCCTTGTAAATAGCTAATACCACATTAGTTGAAACTGAATATTCACTAATCAATTGCCCTTTAAAATTCTACTTTTTCCCTTTCGTTCCTGAAAAACATCTATAAAAAAATAGTGATAAACTTTCAATCCTCAAGTCATGTGGCTAGAATCCTCTTTTACATAATTCAAAAACTGACTCACAAACTCTAGCTTCCAGATAATAACCCCATAGACAACTCACTCCTTATAGATCTTTTAAATTCATATTCATATAAGTTGAAATAATGATACTTCCAGTAATATATAAAATCAACAAATATGTACTTTGTGAATAAAATGCACAATTTGTGACATACAATACATAGTCATTATCATTTTATTGACATTACTAATCTTACACATTAATATTATAAAATGCTCTTTAGAGATGCTTGTTATTTCAAGGAAAAACTACCACAAATGTAAAATTCTGTTGAACGTTTAATAACTCCCTTGTCATTTTTGTTGGAATATGCAAATGCAGCCATTCCATCAATATAACATAAGGGAAATGTTGTCTAAATTATAATCACTTAAAATGAAGTAGAGGGATAAAATGGTTCAAAAAACATAGAATTCAGCAGTTGGAATATATAAATCATACTTTAAGAAAATTTCTTAAAAAAATCAGTTTCTGTAACTATTTATGTAATTTATTTACTGTTGGTCTAGAACCTTGCATCTTACCTTCTTTTTCTTTTACAAAGCACTAAACCAATTACCAAGGTGGTTATCAAAGTCACCAGGAGGACGAGAGGCACAATGATGGCTATGCTTCCTGAAAAAGAAATGAATGAATAGATGAACACATAAATAAAATGAAGACAAGATTGATATAACTGGACACTTTATTACACCAAATCATTTGACAATTGACATAATACAAATAAAGCTTAGGCCAAATGTCTATATTCCTAGTTCATAACTACATTACTGGAAAATCACTTTCTTATTAAATACTTGATCTGCTGGAAATGTTTCTTTAGATATCTTTCATTTATATTAGTTAAATACCTTGAGGTTAGAAATACTGACTTCTTTGTCAGTATGACTCTGATTCTCACAAGACACATTTATTTGCAATGACGTAAGTAAAGAAACTGTGACTGAACACACATTTCCACAATTTCCCTGGCCATATTTCCACCCTTAGTTTTTTTCCTTTAGCTATAAATACTCCCTGGCCATGAGTATATGTGGCAAGTTAGATGGCAGCCTGGTAAAACAAAAGGGGCAACAGTTTTGGATTTGGATGGACATAGGTCTAAATATCAGTTTCACCACCTACCTGAAGTGAGACCTTGGAAAAGTTATTTAAAATTTGAGGCTCATTCTCTTTACCTGTTAAAATAGAGACATGAAGACCTACCACATAGGGCTCTTAGCTTGATTCAACAAAATAGGGGGACAAAGTGGATTCTCTTTCTCAAATTCCAGTTCCAGAATAGTTTCAGCAAACCACATTTAAGTGTTTGGCTTATGTTGTAAATGTCCACTTTCCCTCTTTATAAGAATGATCTAGGTTGTATCACTCATCTTCAAAATGGAATAACAGATCTATGGAATAGATTTTCAAAAGTGGTCATAGAAAGTGGGTCTTAGTTTTTATGCATCTGAGCATAGGGGAGAAGTAAAACTGAGGAGAACCTCTGCCCTGCCCTCCATTTCTAGGTTGACAATAAGAGCAATCTTTTTTTTCTAAAGAAGAAGGAGACAATACCTTTTTACTGATGATGCAATCCACAGTAAGATACACCTAGGGTCATATGTCACTTATGCAGGAAGAAAACTGAATGCAAGCGTTGCCTAATAACAGGAGAGTATTAAGAAGCTCTATCAAGTACCTAAATCTCATGTTTCCAACAGACAAATATCTAGTGCCCATAAGACAAGTCTTTGTCTATTTGGAATAAGTATCTCGTTGATTCTGTCAAGTCAGCATAATCACTGGCTAAACTGAGAAACACAGCAACACCCAAACTAATTGAAATTTAATGTGAGGATCTTGAATGGTTCAGTAATGAAACGTTAATAGTTATTAAATATATGAATTTTCCTCTGCATATACATGTATATGTAAAATACTGTGGTAAAAATTAATGGTAATATTAAGCATGATAAGCAGCTGCTTAGGGAATTTAAAATAGAAGTATAGATCAGTTTTAACAGCTCTAGCCACAGATATCTGTGTGAGGTTGTACATATTGCAGATCATTTACCAAAATACCAAAAAGTCCTTATTAAGGAAATGTCATATATAAGATAATCTTTCAATTTGGAACTTCAAAAATAACTTGACTAAAATAACCAAATAACTCTCTTCCATGCAAGAAAAAATATGGCTTGCCTTCTTTAGTCAGTTTCTGAAATGTAAACCTCATTTTATTTTTTTCATGCTGTTACCAGCACTATATGATTTAGTGAGTTTGATATTACATTACGTCCTTGGTTTTGGGAAAGTGAACTTTATATGAATGTGTAATTTATTAGTAATTAATGTAAGTGGAGAATCTGGCACCTTGGATAGTAATTAACATTTGTTCACAAATTTTAAGTACCAGTGAACAGCTTGATTTCTTCATAAACTGACTTCAACTGATTGATCACAACTTTATAAATATCCTCACTTCATCATTTATATTTTTTTCTGCTAAAACTTGTGGTAAATTTGTAGGTTTAAAAAATATATATCAATACTAGTTTTAAGGTATATAAAGTTACTTTCCCCTCAAAGCAATTATAAATTACTTAGATTAGATTTTATTTGTTCTACATAGTTTCTTTTATTCTTATTAGGTAGAAATGCTGTTAATTATGCATGCTAGAAAACAGAGAACTTTGTTTTTCTTTTTCCCATGACAGATAACAGTTCCAATCCCTTACATTACAGCCCTCTGTTTAAGAGCCTAGCATTCTTATATGTTTATATAACCTATCAAGGTAACTGCAATAATGCTCAGTATAGCCAATAAATAATAAAGGGTGGCAATTGGCAAGTTTTTCTTTATTTTTTGTAAATTAGTTTATATTCATGGAAACAACTAGCAACTATATATATTTTTAGAATATAGTATAGATATTTATCAAAATAAGTATTTTTTCCAAGCAGTAAATATCATATTGTAACATATAACAATCAAGATCTATTGTAGGTGATATTTTAAATAGTATATTTTTGGTGGACTGTTCTAAACAGATTTAAAAAAAAAAGCACACTCTGAACTTGTTATTGGGTGGAGGGGAAATCTCAACAAACTTCTCACAGAAAATAGAGCCAGTCTTTCTTTGCCACATTGTTCTGTAGCCTCATTATATAATGCTTTTCCATTTGACAGAAGAACTGTCTTATCAAATTGTTATGTTGAGGAGACCCCTTCAATGGGAGAGGCAGTACAGCATCACAGCTGATATAATAGATTCTGGAGCCAGGCTACCTCTGTTCAAATCTCAGCTTACTAGCAACATGCACTTGGGCAAATTTATATTCTTTGAGTTTACACATTTATAAAATGAGTGTTATCATTAATACATACCTCATAGTAATGTAAATAGAATTGTGTCTATTACACAGAAAGTGCTAATACATGTTTATTAACTGATTCAAAATACATATTGCCATATGACTCTGTGCATGACTCTATTTTGCACTTTTCACCATGTATTGTAGAGATCAGTTTATTTGTAACTTGAGGGCACAACTATCTATCTTTGTTTTGCAGATAGCACAGTGCCTAGGATATCATAGGGACTATACATTTTCTCATTTAGCAGATATATTTTAAGTGTTGCTATACTCCACACACTCAACATTTACTCTACTTTGCCCTGGGGATAGAAATGTCCCTCCTCTCATCTTGTTTGATGTATATTAGAAGATGACAAACACATGGGTTTATTTAGCACAGTGATAAGCACTACCCTAGCGAAAGTATGTATTGCTCTGAAAACATAGAGGAGTAGTATCCGACTAGATCTGGGATAGAGGAGGAGGACTGGTATGCCTTTGAGACCTGAGGGATGAGTTCCATGAAAGAGAATGCAGGTTGAGTGGAGGAGGAGATACTGAATTAATCTAGGGAGAGAAATATGAAAACCTGGAGGAGAAAAGATCAAGGAACAACAGTCTGAATGGAGAGTAGAGCGGAGAGTGGTAGAAGGAGATGTGGCTGTAGAGGAAAGCAAAGGGGATGTTAGGAAGGGCTGTGTAAGCTACATAAATGAGTGGGGAATTTGTGCTATTAAAAAACAGGATGATGTTGAAGGAAATTTAGGAAGTCATATCTATGGACTATATTGTCTAACTTAGCTTAAAAAAGAAGGAAGGTTAAGAGTGACACTTAAGTGTTGCTTGGATAACCAGGTAGATTTAGACAGAGATGACATCGATATGGATACAGCAATTGTGCAGTGGGATATGTGTCTCAGCCTCAGAAGAGAAACCAGGATTGAGGATAGAAATTTGGAAGTAATTAACAAAGAGTTGAAAACCGAGATCAAGGAATTATGGATTGCCAAGGAGAATATATGTAGTGGTATGTGGAAAATGAGTTAACTAGAAGAGATAAAATAGAAGTATCTCACAAAGAAGACAGAGTTGTTTCAAGAGGTTGGGAGGGAAACCAGAAAAGTTTACTATCATGAAAGTTAAAGAAATAATTTTTTGTTTATTGAAGTTATAGTAGAAAAATATAAGCATAAATTATATCATTACAATTGACCTCTTGACTTGCTGCTATAAATTCTGCTCTTAAGTTTATGTTTACATATATGTATAAATGTGAGTGTGTGTCTCTCTCTATATATATAGTGATTTGGATGATGTTTCTTAAGCATTTTGATAAACTGTTTTTTTTTTTTTTTTTTTTTTTTTTGCGGTAAGCTGGCCTCTCACTGTTGTGGCCTCTCCCGTTGCGGAGCACAGGCTCCGGACGCGCAGGCCCAGCGGCCATGGCTCACGGGCCCAGCCGCTCCGCGGCATGTGGGATCCTCCCAGACCGGGGCACGAACCCGTGTCCCCTGCATTGGCAGGTGGACTCTCAACCACTGCGCCACCAGGGAAGCCCGATGAACTGTTATTTTAAAAATCATAAAGAACATATCATGTTCCAAACTTAGCAAAGATTATCCTTCCAGTGATCTTTGAGAGGCTGCTTATCATCTTGGTCATGTATAATCATCCTCACTTTGTACTACTCTCACTCTTGTCCCCTTGGTGTCAGTATACTCATTTTCTTTCAATCCCTTGAACATGTTTAGCTCTTTCCTACTCCAGTGTTCTTGTATCTGCTGTTTCTTTTGTTTGAAATACACTTAGCGTCTCCTCCCCTTTTTAATCATTCATGTCTGAGCGGAAGTATCACCATCTCAGAGAAATCACTCCTGACCTCAGTTCTCCCCTAACATTCTCTAGTTCTGTGTCTTTTTTACTTCCTTCACAGATCCAATCAAGACTCATAATTATTTTCTACGTGTTTACTTATTTGCTTGCTTTCTTGTTTAACTGTTTTTTTTATCCCTCTGGCACCTCAGTTTCATGAGAAGAGGCACTGACTATCTTATTCACTGATTCATCCCTGGGATCTAGACATTACTTGACACTTAGTAGAGGCTCAATAAATACTTGCTTTTGGATAATTAGGACAGAGGCATTATTTTGTTGCATTTTTCTCTATATATTTGCAATTAATAGTTATATTTATAATTCCTTGGCATAACATAATTATTTTTTTTCTGTTTTAAAACATGATGGTATAAAAGACATGAGGATAAAGTAGGAAAATAGAAGATATGAATAACCTCCTAACAGATATCACATTTCTGTTGTCACTACAGTAAAATACAGCATCATTACATTACTGCCCCACAAATGCTGAGTATATTTTTATCCTCCTTAATTTTAGCAGATATGAATAGCATAATCTCAACATTGAGCATCCACTCCCTTAAAACTTTAGGTAAATCTAAAACAGGAGTATAAAATAAATATTTAATCATCCTTAGTTTAAAACTCTTCCAAATAACTTCAGAAGAGTTTCTGCTTTTTCAAGTGGAAACTAAGCAGAAAGTTCTAGAATAATAGATCCACTTAATTCCACAGGCAGGCTGATCTTTAGATACTTTAAACCGCAAGGGGCTGAGAACATCAGTATGACTACTCAGAGATGATTAAGAAAGCTGTTCATCAATTAGAAAGGTAAATCTTGTGCCAGTTGATAGCAGTTAGACTGAGACAGGCAGTATATTCCTGATTGTGCCAAGGTCCAATGATTATGGAATGCTTCACTGTAAGTGGACATGCAGATTTGAAAACACATTCCTAAAGTATCCATCTTTTGGATAACAAAAGAACAAATGACTTCTGCCCAAGTTCTTATTGAACAAATGACTTCTGCCCAAGTTCGGGGAACATCTGACAACCATTCAAAACCACTGGAGTTTACCTGAGAAAATAAAAATAGCCCTCCTACCTTAGGAAGGATCAGTTTAACTACCTTTTCTCTCCTTTCAGAGTTACTGAGGCAAGTTCCTCTAAGCGCAAATGTCTGATGATAAGTACCTTTTAACAAAGTCATTATGTGGTCAACTTTGCTCAAATCTGAGATAATCTGACATTTGCATAGCTAATAGCCCTTGCAATGTGCATTGATACTTCCATTAAATGTGACTTTAAATCAGTGATGGAAGAAAGAGCATCAGAATCTTTGGAAAAAGGGTTACAACTACTTGCAACTCCTCCTTCCATGTGATAGTTCCTATTTTAGAACTGTTGCATGTAATAAGAGGCATTTTCCTTATAAGGGAGCTTGTTGCCAATGCAAATGGTTGGTAAAATCACCTTTCAATAAATACATCTGGCACACCCTTCCTCAAAATCATCTTCCAAACATGAAACTTTCCTTTGTAGATGGACCTTATATATAAATTGAAAATTCAATTGACATTCTACTCTGTTTCCTTCTTTCAGAAAATTTTATCAATATTTAAAATTGTTTTGATTCTCTAAAAGACTAAGTTTTTAATTTATCTTAGATAATTGAGAAATTATCATAAAAGAAAGCCTAAAGTACCATGACTTCATTAATTCTCAACTTATTACTTCAGTATGTTCTACAGGTTGGTAACTCAAATGCATTTTTTCATTACAAAAATGCTCTTAATGAAGGTTGAGTCTTATAACTGGTTCACAAAATCATATAAATTAGTATTCCTCCAGAATTGTTAGTACTAAGGTCAGTATGATCCTGGAAGAGAGACAAGAGAGTATTTTTTTTTTTTTTGCTCTTCTTTTGCAATATCAAGTTAGGCAAGGTATATTTTTCCACATCTCCTATATTTTATGAACCAATTCCTCAAATCCTAGTGCCCTATTCCTACAATTATGTGTCCATAGCTTTGCTACAGTCTTCTCCCTTCCCTTCCTAAAGACAACACACAAATTCTAAGGTAACACCATATGCTCCATGAGCAGAATCACGTATCTCACTTTTCCAAATGCAAAGACTCATTTCTAAGGTTATTTATTCTATACCTATTTGCCATTTTTCAAAGATGGTCATCCTTATTAGCCCAAGTTAATTTCTAAATGGTGGAACTTTAGACAATGTCACTTGAAGAATTTCAAACAATGATAAATTATTTGGGGACAGGCACAACAAACAAGTAGATCAGCAAACACTGGGAGCCTACGTCTAAGGTACAAAAATCATATACTTTTGATTTTGATAATGTCTTTTTTTTTCACAAATTCCATAGTATATTTTTTGTTTGTTTTCATGTATGCTCTCTCACCAGCAGTGAAAGACTAGAGAAAAATTGCTAAGTAAGCATTCATAAATCAGAGGTATTATTTTTTCTCTTCAAGAATATATTTACCCACTTGATAGTTATTCCAGATTTCTCAAAAATTTTCCACTCATTAGTGATAGTATGTGTGAATTGGGAAACTTTATGTAAGACTTTTGTTGTGAAAATCTTTATAAAATCATTTAAAATTGTTGGAACACACACACATAGACACAAAATATTGATGTAGATAAATTTTCATATCAGGGACCTGTCTTAAGACTACAGCTACACACACAAAAAAACTTGTAAAATGTTGCTATATTTTAATATACTTCAAAACCAGTACTTTAAAGATAAGGAAGCAATGAATCAACTATGCTCCTTATTAAAAATTGCTTGTTAACATACTTCATCACTTTGAGACTAACCAAGTTTGTTTTTCCACAATACACTGAATGCACTTCAAGAAAAATACACTCTAATTAAAACATGAAATTACTTTTCTTCCCCAAGCATTCTCACATCCATTGTGATATTTGCAGCCTTTGCAGCTGAGGCACATTTCTGAAGAAAAGTTTAAGCTAGGTATACAGATGTATGTTCTGAAAACTGCCAAAGTTTGAGATGAACCCTCACAGCCTAAAAGAGCACATAACGCTGGATCCTGTCACCAGGTGAGAGCTCAGTGTTTCTTCTTTCAAACAAATACCGTATGCTAACACATATATATGGAATTTAAGAAAAAAAATGTCATGAAGAACCTAGGAGTAAGACAGGAATAAAGACACAGACCTACTAGAGAATGGACTTGAGGATATGGGGAGGGAGAAGGGTAAGCTGTGACAAAGTGAGAGAGTGTCATGGACATATATATACTACCAAACATAAAATAGATAGCTAGTGGGAAGCAGCTGCATAGCACAGGGAGATCAGCTTGGTGCTTTGTGACCACCTAGAGGGGTGGGATAGGGAGGGTGGGAGGGAGGGAGATGCAAGAGGGAAGAGATGTGGGAACATATGTATATGTATAACTGATTCACTTTGTTATAAAGCAGAAACTAACACACCATTGTAAAGCAATTATACTCCAATAAAGATGTAAAAAAACCCCAAAAACCAAAAACCAAAAAACCAAAAAACCAAAAAAACATATGGATTGCAGATCTCTTGCAAAATTCCATAAAAGAGATTTTCCAAGACTCAATTCCCACAATAACGGTATAAAAAGAAAACAATGCTTTCTATACTATGTGGAACACCCAAGATATTAATCTGAGAAACTTACTTGTGCTAATATGATCAGATTTGCTGCTCTTTGGGGCCGGTCTCTCACACTGTGTGCCTGACCAGTTGGTGGAGCATCTAGAAAGGTTAAAAAAAAAATCAGTGAGTAACAAAACCCACAAGTCTGCTAATGTAGTAATTTTAACCAAATGAAATGAAGGAAGAGCCTGCTATTACAGATTCATGAATTTTAGATAGAGATTTCTGCTAATTTCCTGCATATTGTCAGTATGCTGAGGGTAACTTCAATTGGACTTCACTTGTTAAAATACTTTTTAAAATTTAAGTTTATAGTCATTTTTCTTTATTCTATGTTAAACTTAAAATTGGCATATTTTATAACAAAACAAATTTTAATTAAGAATTGAGATTAATTTGAGATATACTGAAAATTATGCCACTATAAAAATTGAGTTTGCCTGTCAAGCAAATCCTTCTTTACTAAGTTTCTGTGATTTATTTTTTCTGGTTCTAAATTCAGAGTGGAACTAATAACCAAACAGAAAATGGTCATATGTCTCATAGTTCAAACTGCACAATTTTTACTCTTTTAATCAGAGATAGGGAAATATAGTGCTTTCCCATTTAAGATCATACTTCTATTCCCATGAAATGAAGACAATATGCCCAAGTTTTCATTCAGAGAAGTGGTCTTTCCCATATAGGAACCATGACATTATGATGGGAAGTCTCGCAGAGGATTAAAATAATAGATTTGATTAAAATCCTTCATTTAAACATAAATCACAACCATATAATTAGCTGATTGTATCAAAATAAATGCTGGAATGGTTTTAGCTATGTTTGAACAATGTCTGCTGGCTAACACAAGATGCCTCCATGCATCTGTCAGAGGAAATCCATAGAGAAACAATTTAATTGGCTTCAGTTCTTATTTAAAATGACTGTCAAATACCACCATATCACGAATAGTTGTACACAGTAAAAGAACAGCTTCCAGAACTATTCCAAGTAGATATCTTTGGGCATGGGGGCCAAACTAAATAACTGCCATTTCTGGGTCTCTTCCAATTCTGTCATAGCCAATTCAAATAGCTGAAGCTGTTTTGGAACTAGGCTTCTATGATGCCATGTGAATTATTTGTGGTATTTCTGAAGACAGTATCGGGTGTCCTAACACAAGGGCAAAATCTCATAAAATCATCATATTGACAAACTCAAATTACAAAAACAAAAATGTGTTTCATAAAAGCATACATTAACTTCAGAATAATTGACAGTAATGTTACTATTCAAGAATATAGTTATTTGATTAATATTATAAAACTATGAGTATGGATCATGATTTCAATGAAAATTAATATCATTATATTATTATTAAGTCATCACTCATGCAATACCCTGATTTTTTATTTAGATCCTTTATAAAAAGCTTACATATATATTTTCTATACATCACATTTATTATATACCATACTACAAGTAAATCATTAAAATAGGTAAATAAATTTTAAGGCCAGGTCTATGACGCTGTCTGTATTACTGAAGTGAGGTAATGAAATGAGCATACTTCAATTAATTATAATAAAGTGAACAACCAATAAAATCATTGATTTAAAAAAGTCATTTTTCTTCCTTAGTTGTGGTTTTGCAGTTGAATGTTCTAGAAAATTGTTCCAGTTCTTCAGTTCCTACTTCTTGGCACAGTCCAAAGATAATTCAAAATAAGATGTTTAGGCAAATTTTGCAAATGTCGTTAGAATGAATCCTAATCATTGCAAAAGTCTTTTTGTTTTATGTAGCTTTACATTTGTCAAATCTTTCTAATTGACCACTGAGGATATTTTACATGCTCCAGTGAAAAAAATAATACTGATTGCTTGGTAATTTTATTATATAACTGATGTGTACAAAGCTATTTTAAAATTAAAGTATCAAAATTTGTTCTTTACATTACCTCCTTTGATTAAAAAAACAACAGTAACAACAGCAACCTAAATCAGGTTCATGTTAAGCAAGAAAAATGATCTGAGATATATTTTGTTGTGTTAATAGAGATAAGAACTTCTGGGGCTCATCATAACACTGAGATGCTTGGAAGTCAGAAAATGGAATTGCTCAGGAATTGGAGGAATAAATGCTAATTGATAAGATGTTCTGATATGAGCATCATGTGTTTTAAGTATTTTAGGAAGTTATTAAAAATATGCCTTTAGAACTCCAGAAGGGCAGAGAGAGATTTTTAAACAAAGAAGATCAGGATACTGTGATTTTTATTCCAAACTCTGAAATTATTTAAGTAGGACAGGTGGTATTTATTAACAGTATTGAGTAATTTTCTGTTTTATCCATAGCTTGGAACCCAGTATTTATATTAGATAAAATATATCACTTGCTAGTGGTCGTGATGCTCCTCTCTTTTGCATTGTGGAAGCACACTTAACTTCTTAGCTTTCAGGGAATATTTTGTTTATTACATACTGGAAATAACACTCAAAGACTGTGCTGGAGAAATAATTTTAACAGTTCTGCATCTTAATCAACTGATGATCATCTTGCAATTTTCCCTATACTCCTTATAAAATAGTTTTATGGCCAAATATAAAATATGTTCCACTTGTCTACATTTGTTCCAGTTTTAAAAAAATAACCTCTTTTGAGATATTAAATCAAATAGAAGTCATTATTCTTGTTGCCTACCTTACAAAACTACAACTTAAGGCATTTGCTGCTCCACAAGTACTTCCTCCAGTGGTTGATTTAAGACCAAGTATTTTTACTGTCTTTATAGAAATTCATAAATCTTCATTCTATGAGTAGACTACAGTGATCAAAGCCATTAATGGCAGATCATTTAAGAATTGAAATGTGTGTGACTCATCAAAATTTCCGGCCAAATTCCCCACTGAATTATTTGCATAATCATGCTGACTATAATAATTTCTGGCATCTGCGTCTTTGTCATTGTTCCTCAAGAAAAATCCGTAGTCCATGCCCTAGTCATCTTTAATCTGTACTGTTGCAATCTACTGCTCCCTGCTATTCATCCCTGGACAATTACCTTTGAGTTAGTCCTGCATGGTCCTCCCAAGAAATCTTATTTTTTTTCTTACCATCACAAACATCTGTATATCCTTCCTTTTAAATTTATTCTACAGTTATTTCCCCCAGTGCACTTTACCCTGGGACAATGAAAATCAGCTTCTTTTTCTTATGTGTTTGATCACTACCACTCTGAATTATTTAACTTTTTAAACACTTTTATGAATTTTGGATTCATGAAAGTATTGTTGGATTATGGATAGATAGGTAGATAGAAAGATAGATAGATTCTTATTTATTCAAACAATTGTTTATCCTTCTCTTTTCACATTATCGTATGAAGATATTTGCTTCAAAAGCAGTCTTTTTGATTTCTCCCCTTCTCTCCAAGGCCAGTGAAATTAAAAAGAAAGATTGTTTATCATTATATTGTTTTCCTAATCTTACTCTTCCCTTTATGTTCTAGGTTAGACTAATGATTATCAAACTGAAAAATGTGTTAAAATTGAAATTCTGGAGGCCCATATACCAGAGATTTTCATTAAGCAGCTTGGAGCTGTGGCCAGAAATCTGCATTTTAACAAAATGAGCCTGATGCAAGTACTTCACAAATCACACTTCAAGAGATATTTGAGATAAATTATTATGTTCCCACAGATTTTGTTCTTATACCAAATATTGTTCAATCACTAAAAAAAAATTTAGGATAGGAATAATAGTATGCATGTCCAGCAAGACTGTTCACAAGGTTAAATGACATTGGTAGAAATTCTTAACATAGTACCTGAAAGTAACTGAGTGGATTTTGTTTGGGGTAACTAATTCTCATCTGAATGTTACTATATGAAATGCTTGGATAGTTAACTTATTGTGTTCTTTAACAGTGTGTGCAATTATTGTATAGTTACAATATTCTATATTTCAATTGTAATTTTCTGTAACAGGGGGAGTACCTTTGTGTAAAGGCAATAGTGTAGCATATATTACTAGGAAGCACAGTAAATATTTTTGGACTATCAAAATAAGTTTGGCATATATAAGGGAATAAATATATAATCTTTAAAAAGAAACAGTTTTTACAATACAAGCATAAATAGAAGACATACAAACTGTCCAAAACAATGAGAACTATGAAGTAGCAGAGAGATTTTACAAAAGGAATTGAAATCAGATATAAAATACTGAAAGTGTATTAAAATCTTAGGTATTGTCTTTCACTGTAATAATGATCAACTTACGTGGACTACTCATGTCATTCTGTGGAAATGTCATCTGGAGTCACTTGCTTTGGGAGGACTTCAAAATAAAATAATGAGATTAATACCTGCTCCCTCTTTTCATCAAATTTAAAGGTCATGGGACTCTTCTGACCAAAGTGGAATTCAAAGGTAAACCTTAAAGCAATTTGAAATTGAATTTCTCCTCTTATATGCTAGGCTGCCATTATTAACCATGATGATGGAGACATTCAGAATGAAAAATCTTTTAATATACCCTTTTCTTTCTACACACAGGGAAAAAAAAATATGGCACAAGGGATTAAAGGAGCCTTAGAAAACTTGTGCAGAGTGCCATGCATGTTTCGGTGCTCCAAAAATCTCATTCAATAAAAATAAAAATATGACTACATTTTGTGCATCAGATTTATAAAACAGTATTTTCATACAGTGATGAAAATTCAAACATTAAAAGTCAGTTGCAAATTTTTTTTTCTGATTAATTCTGAAAATTTCACTCTTTTGGTGGAAGAACATGACTACATTTGCATGGCATTCTTAACTTTAAAGCTTTACACCCTACGTAGCTCCCAGAACTTTTTTGCCCCCCTCTTCTTGCAGACTGCTGTATTGCAAAATGCAAAAAGTTTGATTGCATTTGGAAAGGATATTTATATATTAATTCACCAGTTTGTTAACTTGACTTTGAAACATTTTTTCATCTGTTATTGTTTCCTAATTTTCTGAGATAAAATTATTTCATATATACATAAAGATTTATAATTTTTTTAACATGCTTCAAAAATTTTCTATCCTACCTTTGATATAAAATTTTGAATGAAGTTCAATTAACATTTGCTCAACTTTGTGCCAGGTCCTAGGATAAGTGTTTTCATATGAAAAATATTCTTATTCAGCTTCTATAACAACCCATGAGTTGGAATTATTCATCTTATGAAATGGAGAAGTGTGTGTTCAAAAGATTTTCCTGAAAAATCATAGCTAATAAGAGGTAAAAATAAAATGTGGAGTTATTATGATCCTTCTAATTCAATGCAGTAGTAGGAAAAATGCTTTTCCTTACTCCCTCATGCCCAAGAGAGTACAGTCACTTAATAAGAAAGTAGAAATATTATCTGAACAAAGGAAAATCAGTGCATTTTCTGAGTAGTAAAATTGTTAAAATTACCACACCGGCTCAGACCTGAGGTCAGTAATGCCTGATATTCTGTCTCTGGCAGTGACAGTGAGGGACATGTTATAGAAGGGTGTTAATATCCTTCTTGATACCAACTTCACATTTTTGTGTTGATTCCAAAATACTGTACATGTGTTTAAAACACCTTTAAAGATACAAGATCCATTAATTATAAATTCATCTATATTATTACTCAGTACAATTTTGAACTTCCACAACAATTCACTCTATCTTTCATTCATTTGGTAGATATATATATGTGTGTGTATATATATACACACACATATATATATACACACACACACAGCTTTGTACCACAATTTCTATTTATTTAGCACTATTCTCTATCAAAATTTGACTGTTATTTCTAACATAGAAATAGCTAGGTATTACCCTGCTTTGTTTTCTTCAAAAAGCTTAAGTTAGTATCTTAAATTTTTGTTTGTTGTAATAAGTATAATTGGTTCAACTCTATAATTATATATTATAATGCCTAGTTTTAAAATATTACATTAAATCATTGTGTTAGCTAGTATTGATAAAATTAGTGAGACAAAGCTAATCTTACTTTAATATTAAGGACATTTCGTCAGAAAGAGTTTTTGATTTCTGAGAAGGGTTAATGTGATGAAGTAAAATAATAATGAGATGTTCAATAAACTCTGACCAAAAATTATTTTAGGAAAAGTAAAAATTAATGAGAAATTTCAGTTGAAGAAGTGACCATGAAAGAAATAAAATTAACAAAGTGCATTATTTAAAGTGATAATTTTAAGAAGGAGAAATATAAAAGAAAAGATAAAATCTAGTTTGCCAAGAAGTTATCCATAAAAGGAAGTTTGTTAAGATTGGCTGGTTTAAGTTAGAAATGTTTAAACACAAAATTCTATGCAGGCCACCTGAGCAGAAATGGCCACTAAAGTGTGAAATGATGACTCAATAAATATTTTAAAAAGAACAAAATCTCTAGTAATGTAAAACTTTTATTATCTAGATATTCCAGGAAATTTTATTAAAAGCAGATCTGAAAGGCATAAAGTGTTTTTTTCAGAGTGAGTAGATGATTTCTACTTAAATTAATATGTTACATGCATCAACTCAAAAGGAAAAGGAACAATCATAAAATTAGTATTAAGTAATATGGTTGATAACATTGAAGACATAAATGTAGGGTATTACATTAGAAATGGTGGTTATAATTCTATAGCTGAAAGTGGGAAGAAAAGCAATGTATGCTGTAACACAAGTGGAAACTTCTGTCTACATGATGCCATGATGAATGACCAATTCCAAAACTGGCTTAAGAACATATCAAGCCATGGGGGCTGGGAGGTGGGGTTGGAAATCTCCATGCTTAGTGCCATGCAGACAAAGTGACTAATCTTATACCTGAATATTTTATGTTTTAGCACAAAATAAGAGTATACAATAAGGAATTTTTCTATGAAAACCTAATGACTACCCTTCCTAGTTCATAGGGTTTCTGTGGCGCAACATGGTAAAATCTGAAACAAATTATAATGGCAATATCTGGCATAGTCAATTGCAGGTATTAAATACCGTTCAAGGCATATTAGTCCTATATAAATTTGGGGCAATGGTAGGGATATCAGAAAGTGTTAACAGAAGGTTTTGAGAGTGTGAATGTCTTTATAAGTGAGATATATAACTCTAATTCTCTAGAAAATATTTATTTTCAGTTGTAGTGCACAAATGCTGAGGTATTGATATTAGCTACTTTAATTTATAGTCTAAATCGTTGGGAAATAATTCCTATATACAGATAGTCACCTCCTTTCTGATACTTCAGTATAGCATTTGTTCTAGTTACAAGATTTTTACATATCCACCAAAAGGTAACATCAAAGGTTTCTAGAAGCAAACATTTTTAATTGATAAAGGTACACTGTATTAGTATTGATACCACCTTCCCAATTACCACCATTCAGCCTTCCTCAAAATCTAGGACCTGCATTTCACAAGTTTTTAAAAATTTTTAAATTGTTTTAAAACAAAATAAGCAATCAAAAAAAGAGTAAATGAAAAAAATTGAAATGACTTGCTAAAATCAAGTGTCAGTATGAATTAACAAATTTGTCTACACTGCATAAATGTCAATTAGTCATAAAACACTCACCAGATTTGTTCAACACTTATAGGAACATGTTGCAAACAGAAACATCTGAAGGCTTATGACAAAAGGTGGCCATTAACACACATTTCTTTCCTAATCCAAGTATTATATTACTTCCCTGACTCAAGGTGAGAAGGTTTATGCAGGCAGTAGTCTAAAAATTGATTCAGGAAGTTTAGATAAATATCTTCAATAAATCTAAAAGGCTATAGAATATTACAGTAGTATTTTACATTATGGAGAATTGCCATTTGGGGGCAGTTATAAATACCTTTATATATTTGACCCACATACAATCATAAATATGGTACATTCTATTTTTGCATTTCTCTATTTATGTATGCATTTATAAATCTCTAAATATGCCTTTGCCTATGACCATGCTAGACTGATTACTTAAAGGTAGGGGTCATCTATTATTCATTTTTATATTTCTTCATTTCTTGAGCACATGGTCAGTATGTAGGTTTGGTCAATCAATATGTTTGTTTGTTAAAATGAATGAACGAATGCATGAAGGCATGGAGGATGCATGGCTGAACTCATATGAATACACATACATGTGTCATATCCCATTCTATGAAGAATATATAGCTCCATTCATAAGTACATGTTTTCAGCTAGTTACCAGTCATTTCTCACTGAAAAGAATATTGATCCACTATGAAAAACACTTAACATGTAAGAACCACAGTAATAGGCAAATATTTTCTTCCTTTCTTCTTCCCTCCCTCCCTCCCTCCCTCCCTTCCTTCATTAATCTATTTATTAATTCTTCCTTTTAAAAAATTAGATGATCACATTTTAGCAACTTGGACATGTAAAATTTTACTTATTCAATGTTGTAAATTGTGTGACACTTCCGTTCTTGTCCCACGATGCAGCTAACTAAGAAACGTTTATCTTCTTTCCCTGACAAAAATTCTAAAGGAGTTTGCCTGATGGGTAAATTGACATGGAAATCAGTTTTATATAAAAATCATACAAACAAATATGTAGTTAAATGTAATTTAATTCAATTTAGTCATTTAAATAATTGTGTAAAATTAAAGTGCTGGTATGGTGTGACACAAATGGCATGTGTAAGTTTTGGAATTAGACAGAACTGTGCTGTAATCTAGTCTCCCCTCCTCACAAAGGATATATCTTCTAGCAATTCACCCACTTTGGTGGTTTAGTTTATAATACAAGGGAGAGCAATACTCCCACTTTTGTCACACATTTCCCACAGATCTAGCCTCTTATGCTTTAACCTTTGTTTTCCCCTTAATATTTTATATTTTATCTTTCTATTGTATGTTTTCCTTTTACTACCTCAAAATTTTTCTTCTTCCTTCTTTACTTTGTTTCTTTTTTCCTCCCTTTCTTCCTTCTATTCTTTTCCTTTTTCCTTTTTGCAAGGCAAGTTGATCATTATAAAAGTTGAAAAAAAATTAGGCTTCCTGAAAGATTAAATGATACAATGTATATAAAATTTACACACCCTCTAAATTAATTTAACTCAAGTGATAAATAATACTATGAATATTAAATTTAAAGCTTGTATATGGCACACCAATATCAATATAATTTTTCTTTGTATGCTGAGTGGAAGAAGTATTAGGCTAAAATTTCTGTACTCCTTTAACAAAAATGGCTTTCTTCTGCTACTATTCCAGTGTGAAAAAGAAGAAAATATTTCCTTAACTGACGATAATGTAAGGAATTTTTCATTTATTTTTTTACTCTTAAACCAGTGTTGCTGGTTAATCTATATTCCTCTGATCCTTTTCTTAAAATTGTATAAAGTTGGTTTAGAATTAAGTAGTAGGTTGGAGGTTTATTGATTTATTTATTTTTTGACTTGTTCCAGGATAGAACATGAGCAGGAAATAAATCTTCATTGTTAAAAGTATCTGAAATTTGTGCTTTTTCATAGCAGCAAAATCTGGGGAACGCAGTCTAATAGAGAGAAAAATAATGTAAATTGTTAAAGAGGTAACAAGTACACAAATGAAAATACTATGTAGTTATATTGTATTTGGTTTCTTTGGTTATTCTGATTTACTTGCTGATTATATTAAAGGCCAAGAACATGTCCCAGAATCAAGGGAAAATAAGGTGACTACACCAAAGATTCATAACAATAGCTGCCCAATGTGTAACTATGCAATAATTGTTCTCTGTTAGGCAGAGCCACCTGTACTCTCAAAGCACAAACTGGGCTTGAAACTTTAATAGAAAAATATATCTGTATTCCGTGTTTTTCCCCATGACATGACTAGCATGGTGAAAGCTAGAACAAGCTACAACTTGTTACCTGGGATCATAAAGGATAGATATTTATGTGACAGATATTCCTGGCCTTTACTGTTCCAAAAGACATGCACGTTTCACATTTTGTGCTTTGAAAATATGCCACGGGGCAGAAAACAAATAAGGGACATGCAATGCCCTGACTCTTGAAAAGTGGACAACACAGGCTGCTAAAGTTGAATTGCTCAAAACCCCTGCTGAAAAGTTGTGATCTGTTTGAAATCACTCCTGACAGCTTCCTTGGGCTCTTCGCAAATGTTCTCTATGGGGCCACAGGGTCGCTGGTCCACAAGGAGGAGCGTTGCTCAGCCTGACAGCAGAGGCCTGAAGAGTAGAAGGCCCTCTCCTTTCAGCAGAGCCAGCAGTTTGAAATACTTAGGCCTTAATTAGCTGTTGTAATATAGAAGAATAATTCCTACCTTTTAAAAATGTGTGACAGAAACGAAACTCACTATCTTCTTCCCCAAAACCCCAACAGAGGTCTCCCTAGTACCTGTACATTTCCTTATGTGTTTCTCACCCTAAGGACTTAGAAAACAATGCTAAACTTTTAAGAAAATAATTAGATGGAACAATCACAAAACCAAAGAAAATGACTAATTTTCTGATCATTCGCTTAATAAATGTCCCTTTGGTACTTGTATATTCATTTTGCATCCCTCTGAGTTTTTAAAATCTGCTTTGAAAATGTTTCAAAAGCTAGTTCCTGGGCTTCCCTGGTGGCGCAGTGGTTGAGAGTCCGCCTGCCGATGCAGGAGACACGAGTTCGTGCCCCGGTCTGGGAAGATCCCACATACCTCGGAGCAGCTGGGCCCGTGAGCCATGGCCGCTGAGCCTGTGCGTCCGGAGCCTGTGCTCTGCAACGGGGGAGTCCACAACAGTGAGAGGCCCGCGTACCACAAAAAAAAAAAAAAAAAAAAAAAAAAAGCTAGTTCCTGTGTGTTTTCTGAGGTGTTTGAGGGTGGACCTGCTGCCCTTTTTTTCTCTCGTATCCCTCATGGCACTTGAGCTTAGTTATGTAGTTCCCTTTTCAGTCACTATTACTATCACAATCATCACACTTTTAATCTTATTTATGCCATATTTTGCTTATTTTTAATAATAAGCACTTTTTAAGAACCCCACAGCTTATTTTTTGCCTCCAAACTCCCAGAAGCCCAAATTATGCCAAGTACTGATCATTTTATATATGGTCTATTAGAACAGTTATAAGGTTCTACTTTTTTTAAAAGTGTTTACTATGTTGAAAACAATATTCTGTTTTTTTTTTTAACAGGTATTACATTTCTTATTCCTCAAAATAATTTTAGGAAGTAGATGCTATCAGTATTTCCATATTAAGATGACAAATGAGGCAAAGAGAAGAAAAAGGAAACCAACAAAACAAACTGCAATTCCAAGATATAAGCTCTTCTATCTTTTGGCTCTTTTTTGTGCCCTGTTTACCAACAAATCACTTTTAAAAAGCCATTTCTTTAATTAAAAAATTTGTCTCCCTTTCCTTTGTAAATTGGGATTCATTTTAAAATCTGTTTTTTCAAACCCAGGGCTTCTTGTTCCAGCAGAGCACCATGACATCAAGACCTTTTTAAAACACACACATGATTGAGATAGTTCATATGTCAAATGTTATTAATGTTCCCCTACTGCTTATGAACTTATGGAATAAATTTCAAATTCCTAGCTAAGCATACTATGTTCCTCAGAACTCTTTCAGTGTATAACGTTATTGTCTAATACTCCCCCAGAAGCACCATTTATCTTACACCACTCACATCCCCAGAGCACCTGCCACATTCCTTTTTGTCTCATCTCTTTCCTCAAATAGATCAAAGTCCCTCAAGGGCAGGGGCTACAACTTACTTTCCTCTATTTCATTCTTTTTTCTTTCTTTTCTTTCTTTCTTTTTTTTTTTTTTTGAGAGAAAAAATACCAGAGTAAAAACAACAAAAAGTCAAGGAGAAGAGAGAACAAAAATTAATATAATTAAGTTTTACTAATAAGTTAATATGGGTAAGTTAAAAGCCTATTTAGTTCCTTTTGTAGAGAGATATTTAACCTCAGTTCCAGAACGCTCAGGAAACTTCCTGTGGTAGTTTTAGAAGATATCATAAAGATGAGAAAGAGAACCAAAAATCATAATGAAATGAATAACTTTTAAATTTTTTTCTGACTCTTGCAGTTTTTGAAAATGTATTAATGAAGTAAGAAGTGGTATTACAATGATGATAGAAGGATTCTTATATCATAGGCTGTCAGATTTCACAATACAATACAGGCACTAGGACAGTATTTTTTAGCAACATTAGTTAAGCACATATTACACACAGAATGCATGCTAGCTGCTGAGGCAAAACAGATAAATCAGATACAACCTCTTCTTTAAAGGAATTCACAACCTGCCAGAAAGAAATAGACATGTACATTTAGAAGGGCCATGGAGTAAAACAAGCAGCATTCCCAAGCCAGTTTCATAGAAATATGCTCCATGTCAAAAGGCCACACAGAGATGAGAAGTTAATTCTAGCCATACAATATGGAATATCATAGGGTAATATGAAAAATGTAACACACTCATGAAGATGATCAGAGAAAGGAAAACTGTCCCCCCCCCCAAAAAAAGAGGAAAAAACACACACAAAAACCAGAGAGCAAACAAAACAAAACAAAACATATGCCCAGGGCTTCCCTAGTGGTGCAGTGGTTGAGAGTCCACCTGCTGATGCAGGGGACACGGGTTCGTGCCCCGGTCTGGGAAGATCCCACATGCCACGGAGCGGCTAGGCCCGTGAGCCATGGCCACTGAGCCTTCACGTCCGGAGCCTGTGCTCCGCAACGGGAGAGGCCACAACAGTGAGAGACCTGCGTACCACAAAAAAAACAAAAACAAAACCAAAAAAAAAAACAGATGCCCAAATAAATATAACCAAACCAAAAAAACAAAAAAAGGAAAAAATCCAGAAAAAAGGGGAAAACAAATAATAGATTGGGGAAAAATGCTCACAGAAAGTTATTTTTAGCTTCTGCTTGAAATGAAGAAGCAAAACATAAAAAACTAACAGTGTTAAATTGTTTTTGACCACACAGAGAATTGGTCCTGCTATGGGCAAGAAGCAATAATATATATAGTAAAAAATGTCTTGGAATTTTGCCATACTGCTATTTTCAAAACAGTGTGGGCCTGAATTGGTATGATTTCAAAACCAGTGTAATATCAGAGTTAGATCTTTTTGGTTCTCCCTTTTCAGGTGATAAAAAATAATTTTAAACTTGTTTTTTTTCTTTTCTTTTTGAAAAAGAAGGTGAATTATACAGAAAATTGATTTTAAAGGAAATATTCCCCAAATTCCACCAATAATGGTCATTAATCTTTAAGCTTCACAAGTCAAACAGTTTTGTCTGTTCACTGATAAAAACTTCAGTTCCTAGGTTGTTTTCTGGTATATAGTAGGTATTCAATAAAAATTTGCTGATGAATTAATATGGGAAGAAAAAAATCACCAGTATTTTTGTTATCTAAATGGACAAAAATATGAAGAAACCAGGGGACAGACACTTAGGTCTCTAGTTCTTATAGATTGTGGATCTATTGATACTAGACTAGGGGTTGATAATAAGAAATAGGTGGAAAAGATTATTACCTCTCTTGAAGTTAGGCATAAATAAGCTATTTATATAACCTGATAAATTGTGGTACATTATTTTAAAGTATCAGGAAAATAGACCATCGTATCACAGAGAAAAATTAAATACAAATATTTAATTTTGACCCAGGAATTTTATGATTAGCCCTTCAGTTACTCCATAGTTTTAATAATAAAGGCTTTGTTATCTTCAATTCTGCTACTAATGGGAATCTTTGTTTTCTCAGTGTCTTTATAGATATTTTAGAGGAATTTTGAGAGAATTGGTATCTGGGGTTGTGACTCTGACCCAATTTATTAAAAATTACTAAAATTCAAATGGGACTCTGATTAAATACATCATACTTTATAGTTTTATAGTATATTAGTGAACAATTAGTCTAAACCCATCACCTTATGGACAAGGAAAATGTGACATAAAGAGACAATGTAACTTGCCCCAAATCATTGCTAGTTTGATTAATAAAGTCTATATTTTCACACTGAATATTACTTCTTCTGGGTGTTGATACTAGAAAACTAATGAGATAAGCACACTGATATTTAAAGACAGAAGTTTTTATCCTAGGAAAAATTAATTTTAAAATGGAACAAAACAGAAACTAACAAAAAAATCCTAATTATTGGATGACAGCTGGTGCATTAAATAAAATAGGAAAAGTCAAGACAATAGAACACTCAGTAACCTTAAGAATAAAAGCATCTAGTTATGTAGATTGACATGGAATGATGTTCATAATGTATTGCAAAGTAAATAAACTGGAAAGAGTGCCTATTACATGATTTCATTTCAGTATATAATATTCTGCAAATGTATATTTGCATAAAGAAACAGAATGAATAGAAATCAAAGTAATAGTAGTTTGAGATCAAAGTGTCAGCAGGTTTGATTTCTTCTGAGGCCTCTCTCTTTGGCTTATGACCATCTTCTTCCTATATATCTTCACATGGTCTTCCCCTGTGTGTGCTGTATCCAAATCTCCCCTTCTTATAAGGACACCAGTCACACTGGATTGGGGCCCACCCTAATGATCCCCATTTTAAACTTATTCATCTCTTTAAAGACCCTATCTCCAAATACAGTCCCATTCTGAGGTATTGGGAGATAGGGCTTCAACATATGAATTTTGAACACAATTCATCTCAAAATACTGATAAAAAAGCAAAATTCACATACACACATATAGATGTATCACTTGTGTGTATAAGTTAATTTTATGTCAACTTGACTGGCCTAAGGGATGCCCAGATAGCTGGCAAAACATTATTTCTGGGTGTGTCTATGAGGGTGTCTCTGGGAAGAAATAAGTGTTTGAATTAGACTGAGTAAAGAAGACCACTCTCAACAGTGAGGGTGGGCATCATCCAATCTGCTGAGGGTCTGAATAGAACAAAAAGGCAGAGGAAGGGCACATTTGCTCTCTCTGCTTGAGCTCGGACATCCATCATCTCTTGCCCTTGAACATTAATGCTCCTGGTTTTTAGTTCTTTGAACTTAGACTGTGACGTACACCATCATTTCCCAGGTTCTCAGGTCTTTAGATATGCACTGGATTACACCACCAGCTTTCCCTGTTCTCCAGCTTGCAGACAGTAGATCCTGGGATTTCTTGATCTCCATAATTGGGTGAGTCAATTCCTATAATAAATGTCTCTCTCTCCCCATTTATATATATAATATATATGATATATGATACATACGGTATATATCCTATTGCTTCTTCTTATCTGGAGAACCCTGAATATTTGATTCTTCTCTTTTAAAAAACTTCAGTTAAGTCCAAGTCAATTAATATTTACTATTCACTTGCCACGTGCTATATACAAGGAGATAATCCTGTGTTGAGACTAGTGGGATAATAAGAGTAAAGTGGAAAAAGGCAGGAGAGACATTTGGGTCCAGTGAGCTATTTAATCAAAAACATCTAGGTGTGGAATTGTCCCATGGCTATGTGGTGAGGCTGTGTATGTGCCTGTGTCCACAGTGGTAGGAGAAGCAGTGTAGCTACAAGTATTTCTTTACTACTGGAGGGTGAAATGTGCTGTGGGTATTGCTGGGAGATAATACTGTGGAGGTTGGTCTATGTTTCTAAAAAAAACTTAAATTCAATATAAATGAAAGTCTTATGTTAGGGAGAAATTTTAGAAGTAGGAAGACATAGTTAAGTTGTTATTGAGTTCACAGGATTAATCATTTCTATATCTCACAACAAAAGTTGTTTAACAATACGAACATTGTCAAAATAACACATATTAATATTTTAAAGTTTGGCTTTAACATTGTTCAATATACCTTCTTTAATAAATGTCAAAACTCTCTCCAAATAAACATAAAAAAGCCTTTAGATTTTCATTTTTTCTCGGCTTTTCTTTGGAGCTTTCTTTTCTTCCGCACATAGTAATAAGTGAAAAGGGCTATCAAGAGACAAAAGTGAAGGCTTTCAAAGAACAAATCTATTCCTTAAATTGAAAGATAAGGTAATAAAATTTCTATGTGGAAAAAACTGTCAACCTCATAGATCTGAATACTTTGTAGACCTTCCAAATGTGTGTAAGTTCTGCACAATTCAATAGTTTTTTACTCTATGAAAAAAAGAAAAACGTAGTACCAACAAAGCTAAAGCAAGTACTATATCTTACTTCGTAAAGCAATTTTTGTTTCCTGTAAAGGCGCTTAGATGAAATAGTGCATAGTAGCTTTTCATCAAAGATACATGACCACTACCAATTGACATCTGAAGCTAAAATCGGTGTTTCCAAAAATTTCCACTTACGAGGAGAATCAACCACTAGAAAGAGATCCTGAGGGCTTAATATTCTCTTAGCTGGACAATTTTTGTATTCTACATGATCATAGACACTTCATACTAAATTTATTTTTATTTATTTACATTTTAGTACCAAATGAATTATAAGTATCCTATGTAAAACTAGGAAATTTTCCATATTCTGGAAATTTTAACTCTAAGAAACATGAGCATAATATCTATGTCTGAACCATCTATCCTTCATAGTTACTTAACAATGGGCCCTTAATAAATAGTGAAAGAATGATCCTCTTGAAACTTATGTCTTTCTTATTGTAAAAATATTTTCCCTTAGATCCCACTTCCCCTTGAAGTTACAATTGTTCTTCCTTCATTTAATCCACAGCCAAACAGTCAGAAGGGAATCTAAAGTCTTCTCTACTTTCTTACCTTTCACTTTTCCAACTATAATCTGGTTGCTGTCATACAGCACTTTCAAAACATCTCTCATAATGGCCATCTAATTGCAAAATTCAATAAACCACTTAGAATTCTTATCCTCTTTGAACTATCTGGAGTTGATATTCTTGGACATGCTCTACTCCTTTGACTTGGAGGAAACTACGCCTTGACAAGTCCCCTCCAAATTCTATTTCTTCTCATTTTTTTGTTGATTCTTCCAAAATACAGTATTAAACATTGGTGTCTCCTAGAATTCCATCCTTAATTCTCCAATCTTCTTTCTATAAACCCACTCTTGTGTCATGCATAAAATGTACCTCACAAACTGGCCCCAACACATCTCTTTAATCTCCCCCTACCCCCCCATTATATCACATAGCCTGTGTTCTATTCTCAACAACGTTCATCTTCTACTTTCAGACCTATTCTCTCACTGTGCTATTCCTCTTTCAAGAAAGGTATTCAGCCATTTCCCTCTGTAAAATAACTAAACTTTTTTTTCAAAATACTGTTAAAATATCACTTCATCTGTAAAACCTTTCTCTCTCCCACTAATAATCATTAACTGATCTCTATTCAGTTGTTTTCCCACAACACTTTGGTCATATTTCAGTATAGCAATTATCAAATGGTATTTTAACTTTTAAAATCCATTCATCTACCCAAAATGAATCTTAAGCTCTTTAAAAGTAAAAACCTTATTGGAGTTAGTCAGCACAAAGAAAGCAGTATGGAATAAGAGTTATAACCAGGGCAAGGACTTTAGAATCAAACAGGTATTTGCTAAATCAGTTTTAGCTGTTATTAATTCTTCTGAATATACACAGGGCCTCACTCATCATAGGTTATCAATACATATTTGATGAATGAATTAATGAGTGAATAACAGAATATCATTATCTCTTCTACGATTCTTTCATGGCTTAAATGATTTGAGGAATTCAGTAAGCATTACTCCTGCCATCAGAATAAATTTTAGGGTGTAGAAAACCAAAGCACAGACAAAATTTCCGTTAAGCCCAAAGCAGATAGAAATAAAGATACACAAAAGTAAAAGGTGTTTGCTCTGAACCTCTCCGATTAATGTATTTTTCCCGGCTGATTTTAATCCGAGGCTGATTATACCTTACAAGGTCAGGTGCCTCTGATGATACATGGTAAGAGTGAAAAGTGGAACAGAACATTACTGTGGACTGTTATGCCCACAAGAAATATTCATTCTGGTGACACAAGGGCATTCTATAGACAGGTCATGTTCCTGAGACCTATTATGGAGGGGGGTGGTGCTGAAATGTCATGTATACTTTGCCTGGGAATTGTGAGAAAGGGACAAGAAATACAGAGACTGGGCCCCACAGCAGGCATTACCAGGGTCCTAAAAATGAGATAACGTAAGTACCTAGATCAAAGTTTGGCCAAGGATCACCCTGACCTTACTAACACTGAACTAACCATGAATCCATCATTTTTCACCTGAAGTGCTGCCAGACCTTTTGGTGTGGGATCGCTGCAGCTGATCTCCAGGCCTTTCTTCCACATGCCACTAAGTGTCACCTTCGAAAGCAAACTCCTTCAGCTCTGCCTCAAATCACTTTGGCTACACATTCTTTTCAGGATCCTATGGAATCCCCTAACTTTGGCATAAATCGGGTTCCAATTTATCTTCCCAGTTTTAACTCCTCACCCCCCTCCCCAACTCTCCAGTCACCCATCATTCTAGCTGTATTAAACCACTCATAGTTCCCCAGAGAGGCCACTAAGTCTCACATCCGTGTCTCTGCTTATGTTATTCTTTCTTTTCAGAATGTTCTTCCTGATGTCACTGAACTACCTGAACTACATGGACAACACGAGGTTGCCTTTTCTGTAAAGTCTTCCGTGTATTCCTATCTCCCATTCTAAACAAATCACCTGCCCTGTTAAAACTCCACTGCCCTCTCTTTTTTCGTGTGTTCACACCTGAATTAATACAGGTTAATTAGTTGCTTATGAATTTCTAAACCCACTAATTCGTGAGCTCCTTGACGTTTGGGTTAAATTTCATTCATCTTCACTTGTCTAGCATTTAGCACTCTTTCAGGGTCTTATAAATATTTGCCGAATGACTGGAGGAATTTAGGTTGGAGGCAAGGCAGAGGTAAGACTAAAGAAGGGTCCCCTCTCTGTCTTCAGCTGCATAAGGCACTAAACCTGAGTATGAACTAAGAAGTGAATCAATTTCTTAACAGGTCAGTTTATATACACTTTATAAACTGATATTTAAAGGAGTATTTCTGGATTATTTTATGTAGGAACATTGGTTTAACATATTCAAATATCTTTTAGAAAAAAAGAAAGAATATCAAGTTTTTCTTGTGTGATTACTTTAATCACTTCCCATATTTTTACAATCATTGTGTAAAGAATGACATTTTCTTGAATAACAAAATAGATCATTATGAACAAAACTGTAGAGTTTTGGAAATGAAATATCTGAATTTTAATATAATTGTGCGTTAAAACCATTACTAAATACTCTGAGACACCACCATGAGCTATTATTGGGTGCCAATCAGGGTTTCTGTTTATGACATGGAGTATTAAGGAGGATGTCAGATATGATCCATCTCTAAAGCTCAAGTGCAAGATGCAAAAATAACTTCCATTGTTATGAAGGTTGATAGCTACCCCAAAGGTGGTCCCTGAGATTTCACAGAGGAAAAGAATGTATTTGTTATGAACAAATTGAATCAAGAAAGAATGATTTGAAATGAAGTTTCTGGAATATTTTAGCATATACCTATTTCTTCTGTAAAGAAGTCTTACTGATCTAAGGTAAGACAGTTCCACTGAAACCTTGGGAGCCAAAATAATGTGTTTTATCAGTACTTGAAATGAAAAGTCAGTTATTAAATAAAATACACTATTCCAATTATAGTATCCAGTATAGTAATAAAGTCTAAAAACACCTGCTTCTGTCCTCTAATTAAAAGCCACTGTTCTAGCAAATGTATTTTTATGAGACAGTTCCACGAGTTTTTCATTCCCTCCATTATATTTCTAGACAATCTAGAACTGTGGTGCATACACTTGTCGGCGAGCAAAGCAAAGGTTAAGTGTGTATGACACAGATGAGCCCCAAGATTAAGTTTACACTGTGGAAAGCATGTGGATGTTCATGATTTAAACCAATGAACTGTGGCCTGAAATGATGTCACACAAAGCTTAGCGGTAAGTGGAAGGTTAAACCTACTTGCATCTCGGCTCATTAAACGCAGTTAAAGTGCAAATCCCCTCATTCTGACAGTAGTGATCACAAGGGTTCTCTTTCTGGTCACAGCGCTGACTTTTAAACCCAACAGAGCATCTGCAGAATTTCAGTAAAATACAGCTAAATAAAGCATCTGACTTTTTTTTTTCAAATTCATTTCATACAGAAATAGTAACATATGAACAAAATTTTTCTCAGGTATTCTCACTTATTTCTTATATACACACTCATCATAGGCTATTCTGAAAATGTGGGGAACAGAATGCAGATGTGGATCATATGTGGGCATCATCCTTCTGGTCAAGCAGTGATAAAAGAAAACTCAAAATAGAGATCACATAGGCTGAATGGTCTTATTTCAAGCTTTCCATTATGGACAATCAGGTATTTGAAAAGGGAATATATTAAATTCCAGATTTTCTCAGGAGCAGAGAATCTACAATACTTTCCAAACATTTAGAAACCCAGATTCAAGGTAATGTATTTCAAAATAGACAAGGGCTTAATAGGTTTACATAATACAACACTCAAAACCTGATACAAAAATCAAATAGTATTATACTTTTGAAAAGATACTTTACATACTTTGAAAAGAATGGCCCTAAGTACCAAAGTATTTATAAATATGATTATGTCTGGGTTTCACATATCTATTGTAAATAAGGTCAATTAAATTAGAACAATTTTTACTGGGCTTTCCAAGTTCAAAGATCTCTGAATGTTTGAAATGGGTATGATGCTAAGAAGTGAATGAGCTTTTCCATATGAAATCACTAGCAAATTGATGAGGGAGGAGATTCTGTAGTACATGAGCCAATGAGGAACAATACTTGATCAGAGATGTCCACGAAACATTCATTTAAAATATGTTACGCCAAGAAAGGAGAACAATAGAGGAGGGATTCCATGTACATCTAAAGTTGTTATCATAAAATGCCCACAATGTTATAAAATACTCACAGACACACAGGTACATTTGTCTCTGGGTCCAGCTGGCACGTGCCACCATTGTAACAGTAGCCATCACATAGCTGGCAGCTAGAGGCAATCTTTCCATTAGTGCAGCTGCAGCAACAAAGAAAAAAAAAAACCTCATTGTTTCTGGCGTGATTATTGTTGAGAGCTGACACAAATTCTCTAAAGATGAGAATATTCATCATAGAAGACTAATGCAGAGGCTGGCTAAAAGTAGGTTTTCAGAAAGAGAGACTTGCTGGAGGCAAAGATGTTTTTTAATAGAATGACAAATAAAATTTTTCTTTTGGAAATTTTCAACCCATTCATTTAATATAAAAATTTAATATAGCTAGATAAGGTGTGAAAAAATATACTCTAGTGTCTATCACTTACACTTCAGGGAGACATTAGCATCAGTATCTTATTCCCTTTTCATATTACCAGAGTTTGGTGACATCTTTATTATTTATAAACCACATTATCAAATACTCTGGAAGCAAATGCTTCAGCTATTCCTTCTAAACTGGAAAGTCTGGTCCAAAGAACTGTTATGAGTTTTAGACTCCACATTTTGTACGAAAGCATAGAACTATTCTGTAGTCACTTTTACCCTGCTGTTTCTCCCTGAATATGTACTATAATTAGTGTCAAACTCTTTTTATTCTAAAGGAAAAAATGTAACAGTTCATTGCAAAAATAAACAGTAATATTATAGGAACAATATGCAATATGGCAACAAAGTAATGAGGTAGGCTTTCTTGGAAAATTTTTGGAAATGCTTCTAATTTATAGTACATTACCTGTCTGGGATAAGAATAAGCACTGTGGCTATTGCTACATGGGAAAAACAAGCATAATGATAAGAGGAAAATTACAGAAATTTCTTACTTGCCATGTTATATTTTTAAACAAATAAATGAATAAATAAATACTATTAGATCGGACATTGAAAATTGTTGGTGGAACAGAGAAAAGTACATTGACATTCCAAATTATTGAGGGAAACTCTTCTATGAGAAGTATGGTAATAGAATCATACAAGCCTTGGCCCAGATCAGAATTACAACGGATCATGTCAATATTCTGATTATGAGATCACGTTAGTACTAAGTGCTATGAAGTAATCAATGGTATCACAATAAATCTGGACATAACCTTGATAAAGAAATCAAGCTGTAATGTTATTGATCGATCACTTTGTTCCTCTTTATGGTGGGTACCTATTGCAGTCCATCCATCAGAGAGTAATTCTCAATGATAGGTTAGATATTTGAAATAACTGGTTAGCAATCCCATAGTTTATTTATTCTGTGCATGTTTATTTGGCCTTTTGTGGGTGGTAGGGCTGCTGGAAATGCACTGAACTGCTTACACTTTCTCAGAAGTTTAATTTAAAGATTTTTTTTTAAGAACCTGGATTTAAAAATCACATTTCTTAGAAGCAGTGAGTCAATTATGTACCAGATATGAAATGGAGACACGTGAAAGTGGAACTAAACATGGGGAAGATGGTAGTGGTTTAAAGTTTCCAAGATTTAACAAAGAATATCACATTCTTTATAATCTATAGAGCCATACGAATATGGATGCAAAGTGAGTCAAGTGCATATTTAATGGTAGTGGTGTCTGATATGTTAAATGGATCTGGGAGACTTTTCCTTGCTCTCCTCGCCCAGCCTCCTTGAAAATCGAAGAGCAGAAAGTTATAGTTTCGTGTTCAATTAAAGGGACAACATCGGGCTTCCCTGGTGGTGCAGTGGTTGAGAGTCCGCCTGCCGATGCAGGGGATACGGGTTCGTGCCCCGGTTTGGGAAGATCCCACATGCCGCGGAGCGGCTGGGTCCGTGCACCATGGCCGCTGAGCCTGCGCATCCGGAGCCTGTGCTCCACAACGGGAGAGGCCACAGCAGTGAGAAGCCCGCGTACCACAAAAAAAAAAAAAAAAAAAAGGGACAACATCAAAGAGAAAAATTAACTCATCATACGTTGAAGAATTTTCCACAAAAAGATAACTATACACCAAATATCATCTTTTAAAAGAGAAAAATATTATAATTATTGATTGCTTTTAAACTTCTGCTTCCAAGAGTTATAAGAGATGTTGCCCTGTTCTCCTTCTAAAGCTTTTGTTTGAATCCTAAACTTTAGACAGAACTTTGTAGATATTTCAAATGTGAAATACAAGTTATCCAAATCATTGTAATACATCAAAGAGCACAACTTATATTTTAATGTAGGTTTTCATCATAATTTCATTTCTTAGAAATGTTACATGTGCGTGCATGTTACATGTGCGTGCATGTTACATGTGCGTGCATGCACAATTAGCAATTGTCCAGTAAAGAGAAAGAATTCTCATAACAATTTGACATAACAATGGTATTATTTAGGCTATTCAAAATTATGAGAAAGACTTTCTTCAACAGTATTTACTGAGGAAGAGAGAAAAATACACAATTAGATCTGTTTCAAAGATTATACTCATTATAATTGACAGAGCATCTATTCTTTACTGTAGTTGACAGCTCATAGGCTGTGCATTAGAAATACATGACTCTTTGGAATTGCAAGTATACAGGCAGCTTGAATTTTCTCATTTCAGTAAAAAAATACTTAACTCAGTTGTGATTTTGCTTTAGTATCAGTTCTTTACCCATGAAATAGAAATCCCAACATCGCTGCAAGCTTTAGTTAATGCTAAGATGAAAAGTATCACAGAAATGAAAACAAACTTATCTAGAAGTTTCAAAATACCCAAAGAGTCCTGTTTGTACTATCATGTTCATATGTTATTATAGCCTATCTGATAAATCAAATATTATACTCTTATCTTTAAACTTCCACTATCAACTCACTGCTAGCAACTATTATTTATCCATTCTTACATATAGTTTTCCAGAAAGATCTTTTAAGAGTCAAGAACTATAATGTTGGACCTTCAAAAGCCTACTCAGGCTATGAGGTTCTAGTGTTTCTAGGTTGGTGAAGCCAGTATTCTCTGTAAAGGAGGCAGTACCGAGGGTCCTAAGAGTTCAGCCCTTCATTCCTCACACGGAACTGCCCTGTGTGATGGAAACAGGGTGTGTGTCTCTGCATGAGCTTCTCCAAAATAAACTGGGTTGCAAACTATGGCTCATAGCCTTTCTTATACGATGGTCCAAGATTCCCTGTGTGACTGGGATGGGGCTGTGAAGAAGATTCTATAGTGCATTCCTGACATGGTACACTGGACATAAAGAAAGATGTATGCTCAGTAATTAAAATCAAGTTCTGTCATGCTAAAGTTTCATCACAAAGAACTGATGAGCTTAATGAGAAAACATGATTTTGGTAGTTTATATGAAAATGCATTTTGCTTTTATGTACTTATCAAAGGCATATATTATAATTAGTCATATTTTAAATTACTTTAGTTAAAAAATAATGTACTTTCAAAGGACACAATTTGAGGGTTTGAGTAAATGTCATTTATAGTGATAACACAAATCATACATGGAGTAATTCTAAAATGAGAGTAAATAAAAAAGAAAAAAATGTTGATGCTGTCTGTAATAAAATTTTATGGAGCCTTGTTTGGCAGAGCAACATAACTCAGGGCTGGCACCCTTGCAGAGCTGTCTTGGTGGAGCTGTGATGTGAACCCTTTAAGGCGTGCTTTCCTATCGCATATGCTCGTTTATTATACTCCTAGGGCAAGTGATAGAGTCCAGTCCTTTATAAGCCCTTTTTTGAAAAACCTGTTAAAAGAAGTTCAGAGTGAGAATTGGTCTCTAACCCCAGTGGCATAAATTTGTTTCATGCTAGAAACTGAATGGCATTACTTTTTAGCTGCAAAGTTCTGTTTTCCATTCACTTGATCTCAAAGCCAAAGAGCAAAAGGCAATGTAATCAAAATCTAACTTGGACATTTTTGTTGTAGTTGCTTCCTAGGAAACATTATTCCTTCTACTTATTTTGTACAATAATTTTCAAAGTCAGATAAAAAGATTAAATTTTATTTCCATTAGATAGGTCTTTTGCTTCTTCCCCAAAGGATCATTTTGTAAAATCAGAAAGGCAAACACTCATTGTTGATAATAATGATGAAACAATTAAAAGCCTGAGCTATTCTAATTTAGAAGTATTACATATAGCTTTTTGAAGGTATGTTGCATTTCACTTTTACTTGCTTACTATTAGGAATATTCTATATAGGCAATGACCTGACCATGATATTACATGATAAATGTTCATATTACCCAGATGTACATAATAGGTTTTTAATAAGTTTAGGTTTAATTAAAATGAATTGAACTCTATCTCTAGCCAAAAAAGAAAAAAGAGAGAGAGAGAGAGAGAATGGAATGGTTGCCATATTAAATTTTAGAATAAAAATAATTTACATTGTTCTCACTGTTTATTTCTGGATTGCTATGTCCTTTTGGGTTCAAATGTTTTTATAAAGTAAGCTAGCTGTCTACTTACTTGCAAGATATATCTTCACTGTCTTTATTTATAATGCAATGTCCCCCATGGCACCTTATACATTTGTCAACCTCGCATTTTGGTCCTTCGTAGCGTGTTGGACAGACACATTCCACACTTCCATCATCCCCAATGGTACAGGATTCAGAATTCACACAGTAGTGATGACACACATCTAGAAAGAGTGCACAACATAGAAATGAAATTTCTTGAAATATTTCAAGATATTTTTCTTGAGTCACAATAAATGTTACCTTTCACTTAATATTTTAAAATGGTCAGAGAATAGGTAGATTAATTTACAAAAGCAGCATGTAACTGGATGTAACCAGAATTCTTTAATAATGTCATTGGTTCCTCTTTTTGCCTGAGTTAGGCATCATTTCATCTTTCTAAGAGGAGATGGGTTATATTGATATAATACTAAGTGACAGACTCTTTTGGTTCTGAGTTTTAAAGTTTAAATTCACAAGTTTCCTCAGCTTTCCTTCTAATGAGTAATATTACTGTTATTCTGAAGTGAACAGAAATGCTCAAGATTTCTTTAGATGTCATTTATCTTTGTCCCTCTTCACATC
Source organism: Mesoplodon mirus (assembly GCF_964341445.2). Lineage (NCBI taxonomy): Eukaryota > Metazoa > Chordata > Mammalia > Artiodactyla > Ziphiidae > Mesoplodon > Mesoplodon mirus. The sequence continues at coordinate 57,663,061 of NC_138984.1, forward strand.
TCTTTTCATCCAGAGAACAGTGTAGTGAGTGGTGAGTAGGGGAATCCTACCTCTTCACTAGCTTTTGGTGTGGTGGAAAGAAGCCTCCCTCTATGAGCCAGAACAGGCCCAGTATTTCCAAATGCCTGGGCAGGTAAGCAGACAGGAGGTGTGCCTCTCATGGAACCCTAACAGAAAGGAAGACTGGAAGACTAACTGATCCATCATGGTAGAAAGTGATAACAGAAGTCTAGACTATTGCCCCCTCCTAGGTGAGAACCTAACCTCCCCATCAGTCAGAGGGAAAACCTCCCTGTAGCTGAGCCCTTTACTTTGGAAGATGTTTCCTACTGAGCACTACAGACAATTTTCTCAACCACCAAGGAAGTCTTCCTCAAATATTTCTATACCTCTTGAACGTCAGAAATAAAACAAAGACCATTTAATAATATAAGAACCACATTGACTTTGCAATTAGATATTCTGCCTGTCTTTTGAAAAACAAGTTTATATGTCTGTTGACATATCAATGTATTCGAATTTACCATATTCAAAATATTGAAATTTATAGTACAAATAATCGTAAGCAGAAGAACTGGTCAAATTGATCCCAGACTTTGTGTTTGGAGCTGCAATTTCATTTTAGCTATCTAACCATGAAGCAATGTTAAATGAGATTAGCTGAGATAAAAATCACAATTTATAAACTTTAACCTGCGATAAGAAGGTTATGGTAGGTGAGAAAAATTAAAACGTAATTTATAATTTTCATGTTTGTGTATCTATCTAGCTGTTTATTAAATCAGACAGAAATTAAATTTACTGACAGGCTTGCTTCATATTTATGGAAATTTATTTCAAGCATTCTTCTGCTTGCTGTTGCTTTATGCCAAGTGCCCTCGTTGCAATTCCATGCTGAAGCTTATTACTAAGGGTCTTGGCTGTATGTAAGGAAAGCAGCACTTTCGAAAGGTGAGAGACGTGGAGATCTAAAAATTAAGTCAGTGTTAGTATCTGTCCATTATGATGTCTATCTGTAGTTGTTCCAGGCTTGGCAGGTAGAGTTTACACATCACAGCTTCTGTTTTTATTTATGAAGAATGTATTAGCAGCAGCCTACATAATCATCTAGTACCATCTCCTATGCAGAAATCTCTAAAGACAAATTTTCCTTCGTCAGGTTGCTACATACCACTTATTGACAGAGAGCTCTTTTAAGATTGTCTCTAATTGCTTTAAATTTCATTCTTTGGTCCTGGTTCATTTTTCTGATGGGACATAGAAGTCAGCTGATGTATCTGTCCAAGATCTTCATATTATGAGGTTTCTTCCACAGTGGATAATTAATCAGAATCATGTAGGTAACTTATTTGCAAATAAAAATTCCAGTGTCTTTCCCTTTCATCCACCACCACCCCTGGATTCCAATTTATAGATCATAAACGACGCCCAGGTGATCCCCGTGGGACCGGTTGAGTAAATAGAATTTGGGAACGAGGGAATGTAAGATATCGGAAAACAATTTACTGATTAGCAAAGGGACTACATTGTCTCATAATCGTAAATAGATTTGATTTGACTAAAATAGCTTATTTCTTGACTAATTTGTGAACCCTAATTAAAATTTAATTTTTAACCTAAAATTTTGAACCACTTTTTAAAAATAATCACATCACTGAGAAGACCTAAGAAACTCGAAAAAACTGGGTTAACGTTCGAGGGTTGATGATTGCCCTACACCATACTGTAGCAAGGAAGTTTGCACTTATCTAGGGTGCTAAAGGTCAAAGTTAAAAACTTACCTACAATTTACTAATTATAACTAGTTTTGGTGCATAAATTAAATCTGTTTTAGACTAAGATTATAAAGATGTGAGAATATATACAACTCATTAGTAATCAAGGAAATACAAATTAATAGCTCAAAGAAATACCATTGCACACATACCAAATTGACAACAAATAGCAGAAACTCTCATACACTAGTAGTGGGAATATAAACTGGTTCAACCAATTTGGGAAACAATTGACAGTATATACTGAATTTGAACATACCCACACTTTATGACCTAGCATTTTTACTCTTAATATACTGTATATCCCAGAGAAAAGCATGTACATGTGCACACAAACATGTACCTAATATGCACAGCAATATTTTTAGAAATAGCCGAAAATAGAAAATAATCTAAATGCCCATTGTAAGGAGAATGGATAAACTGTAGTTCATATATATATATTTATATGTAAATTTATATGTATATTTATATGTAAAGAGATAAATGAAAAATGAAGACATTACAGTTATACATGACATGGATGAATCTCACAAAAATAATATTGAGAGAAAAATGCTGGACAGAAAAATATATATACTACTTTTTAATTTATATAACTTCAAAAGGCAAAACTAATCTAGGGTTTTAAGATCAAAAAATGAGTTATTTTTGAGGAGAAGGAAAGGGATAGTGATGAAGAACACCAGGGGGCATCTGAGGTAATGATAATGTTTATTCTTGACCTGAATGTTGGTTTACACTAGTATGTACACCTGGGGATAAATTATTGAACTGTATACCTGTGATTTTAAATATTTCTATGTATATTATTTTTCCATAGAAAGATTTTTTTAATCTAATGGCATATAAACTACAATGAGAATATTTTATAAATTCTGCTTAATTTGCTAAACAGGCTAATAGCTTTTCTCTTTACAGATGATATTTTTTAAAGGAATTCATGGTCCACTTTTTATGCTTTAAAGGAAATTCTCTGGAGAAATGTCTATTTAGGTCTTCTGTCCATTTATGGATTGGGTTGTTTGTTTTGATACTGAGCTGCATGAGCTGCTTGTAAATTTTGGAGATCAATCCTTTGTCAGTTGCTTCATTGGCAAATATTTTCTCCCATTCTGAGGGTTGTCTTTTCATCTTGTTTATGGTTTCCTTTGCTGTGCAAAAGCTTTTAAGTGTCATTAGGTCCCATTTGTTTATTTTTGTTTTTATTTCCATTTCTCTAGGAGGTGGGTCAAAAAGCATCTTGATGTGATGTACGTCAAAGAGTGTTCTTCCTATGTTTTCCTCTAAAGTTTTATAGTGTCTGGCCTTAAATTTAGGTCTTTAATCCATTTTGAGTTTATTTTTGTGTATGGGGCTAGGGAGTGTTCTAATTTCATTCTTTTACATGTAGCTGTCCAGTTTTCCCAGCAACACTTATTGAAGAGGGTGTCTTTTCTCCATTGTATATTCTTGCTTCCTTTATCAAAAATAAGGTGAGCATATGTGCATGGGTTTATCTCTGGGCTTTCTATTCTGTTCCATTGATCTATATTTCTGTTTTTGTACCAGTACCATACTGTCTTGATTACTGTAGTTTTGTAGTATAGTCTGAAGTCTGGGAGCCTGATTCCTCCAGCTCCATTTTTCTTTCTAAAGATTGTTTTGGCTATCCAGGGTCTTCGTGTTTCCATAAAAATTGTGAAGCCCATGCACCACAACTACTGAGCTTGTGCTCTAGAGCCCACGAGCCACAACTACTGAAGCCTGTGTGCCTAGAACCCGTGCTCTGCACCAAGAGAAGCTACTGCAATAAGCCTGTGTGCCGCAATGATGAGTAGTCCCCGCTCACCGCAGCTAGAGAAAGCCCGCATGAAGCAGTGAAGACCCAATGCAGCCAAAAATAAATATAAATAAAATAAACAAATTTTTAAAAAACAAACAAAAAAATTGTGAAATTTTTTATTCTAGTTCTGTGAAAAATGCCATTGGTAGTTTGATGGGATTGCATTGAATCTGTAGATTGCTTTGGGTAGTATAGTCATTTTCACCATGTTGATTCTTCCAATCCAGGAACATGGTATATCTCTCCATCTGTTTGTATCATCTTTAATTTCTTTCATCAGTTGTCTTACAGTTTTCTGCATATAGGTCTTTTGTCTCCTTAGGTAGGTTTATGCCTAGGTATTTTATTCTTTTTGTTGCAATGATAAATGGGAGTGTTTCCTTAATTTCTCTTTCAGATTTTTCATCATTAGTGTATAGGAATGCAAGAGATTTCTGTGCATTGATTTTGTATCCTGCTACTTTACCAAATTCATTGATTAGCTGTAGTAGTTTTCTGGTAGCATCTTTAGGATTCTCTATGTATAGTATCATGTCATCTGCAAATACAGATTGCCAACAAACATATGAAAGGATGCTCAACATCACTATCATTAGAGAAATGCAAATCAAAACTACAATGAGGTATCACCTCACACCAGTCAGAATGGCCATCATCAAAAAAATCTACAAACAATAAATGCTGGAGAGGGTGTGAAGAAAAGAGAACCCTCTTGCATTGTTGGTGGGAATGTAAATTGATACAGCCACTATGGAGAACAGTATGGAAGTTCCTTAAAAAACTGAAAATAGAACTACCATACAACCCATCAATCCCACTATTGGGCATATATCCTGAGAAAACCATAATTCAAAAAGAGTCATATACCATAATGTTCATTGCAGCTCTATTTACAATAGCCAGGACATGGAAGCAACTAAGTGTCCATTGACAGATGAATGGATAAAGAAGATGCAGCACATACATACAATGGAATATTACTCAGCCATAAAAAGAAACGGAATTGAGTTATTTGTAGTGAACCTAGAGTCTGTCATACAGAGTGAAGTCAGAAGGAGAAAAACAAATACTGTATGCTAAAACATATATATGGAATCTAAAAAAAAAAAAAAGGTTCTGAAGAACCTAGGGGCAGGACAGGAATAAAGATGCAGACGTAGAGATTGGACTTGACACAAGAAGGGGGAAGAGTAAGCTGGGACAAAGTGAGAGAATGGCATGGACATATATACACAACCAAATGTAAAATAGATAGCTAGTGGGAAGCAGCCACATAGCACAGGGAGATCAGCTCGGTGCTTTGTGACCACCTAAAGGGGTGGGATAGGGAGGCTTGGAGGGAGACACAAGAGGGAGGAGATATGGGGATATATGTATATGTATAGCTGCTTCACTTTGTTATAAAGCAGAAACTAACACACCATTGTAAAGCAATTATGCTCCAATAAAGATGTTTAAAAAAAAGGAAATCCTCCACCCTTTAATGTTTTTAATATTTTTTGAATCATGTCAGATGCACATTATTCAATTGCAGTTGACTGGTCTCATGGCCTAAAAATGGAACCTAAAGAATGTAAAGAAATGTTTGCTAATATAAAATTGTGAAGTAAACAGATGTTAGAATATACAGTTTAATAAATAATTCTAAATTGCATGCTGTTAAGCCATGCCATGTTTTCCCTGTAAAAAAGGCTGAAATAATTTTAGGCTCAGAACCCTTTCTCTACAGATATTCAAGTGGAAGACATTTCATTTTTCCCAGTTTACAGGTTTAGCACTCTATGCTAAATTGAAGCTTAGGGACAGAGAGCTGCTCACTATACTCCAGCCCTACCAGAGTGGCTTCCCAATGTCTACCTATGAAAATTTTCTGACTATCTCCCACTGTTAGGCTTAAGATGTGGAACATGTAGAGGATGCTGAATTATATGTCTGGCTGGATTGTTTTCTGCATCACTGTTAGGATCCTTGGGCCCAACACTTTTAATATATATTCCCTCCCTCCCTCCCTCCCTATCTCTTTCTTTCCTTCTTTCTTTCTCCTCTTAAAGCCTTCCCTATTTATTCAATTCCAACTCCAAGATTTCTGAACACAGGAGAAAGTAGATCTTACTTGATAGGGGACTTCAGCATCTCGTATTTAATCTATCACATAAGCACTGGATATTTGTAAATCGAAATAACTCCTTCAAAAGCTCTCTGATATTTCAAGTTTAATCATGTCACATACTATATGCAAGTCCAGAAAAAAGTTTGAAACACCTGATGGTACTATTTACAAATTGATTTACTCAACCAGAGTTCATGTTCTCTGCAATTGTCTCAATATCATGACAGGGATGTATAGTAAGTCAAAGGAATGCTACCTAATTTCTCTCTCATTCTCTTTTCAGCTATAATCCACTTTGAATTACAAGCATCTATGTAAAACTTGTATAAATATATGCTGTATTTTTATCAGTGTCCCCTCTCTATACACTCTCAAATAATTACTATATACTCATATTTAAATTCTAACTATCTCTTCAGTTATTTATTTAATAAAAGGAATACTTCATTAGCACTTCCCAATTCAGCAGAAATTTAGCAAAGTATGAAGAAGAATATTATATGAGAAGGCTCCTATGGTATGCAATTATTCACTTTGTTTCTAAGGAGTTTTCCTTGATAAGCTCAGAAACAGAGAGAAGTCTAACCCTACTGGAAGAACAATTTTTTTATCCTAGAGCACTGAAAATAGTTATCCTACACAGCTTACCACTTTAAGCATAAAAAATGCTTTAAAACCATTTGAAAGTAATCTTTCTATAAGATAGATATGCATGTTCTTAACTAAAATATATTGGTATTTTTAATAATGACTCATTTATCACTCTATCAATTATTTATGTGAAATTACCTTTGCAGAAGTTTCATAACCTTCTGCTTTTTTTCATATTTCAGTTTTGACTAAGTGAAATGTTACTGATTATGAAGCAGTAGACAAATCTAAATAAAAAACTTAATTCCTCCTAAAGAATAAAAGAGTTAGGAATGTTGGTGGTTGGTTAACACCAAGGTGTACCACAAAGGGATCATCTTCTATTTTCTGACACACAGACACACACACATACACACACTTTCCCCAACACAATCATCTTTTCCCCCCCAAATTTTAAATTTAGCTTAATAATTATTGGAACTGAGAGAAAGTTAAAAAAAATGCGGTAGACTAAAAGAAGAAAGGTTAGAAGAAAATGCAGGTGACAGGAGACATTTTGGTAGAGAGGATGAAATAGGGAAGGAATTGAAGATTGAAGGCTGAAGATAAAACAGGCCTGTCAGATTGGCCAGTAAGTGTTCAACAGCAACAGTCTGGAATTTATGGAAAGAAAAGCAGGTGGAACAATATAGTTGATCTAATTTTAAACACCATGATGATAAGTTGGAAGTGGTGGATGTGTAATTATTTGCTGAGGACATGCATGTGTCTAATTGTATACTGGGAGCTGTGAGAAGAGTTCAGAAATACAAGACAGGACACCAGCTCTAGAGAGCTGACAAGCCAATTAAAAGGGTAAAACTGATCTGAATAATGTCCACTGTGGCAAGAGCTTACATGTATTACTACCAACAAAACCTTCCTTCCTTTGGAACATTCCAGCTCATAAGTTTTGAGCATTTTACTGACCTGAATGGCATAATAATTGAGATTTCTGTATATGATAAGAATGAGCAATAATGAAATGCAATTAATTTGTGCTAAGAAAGTAGAGATTACCATGAAATTATATAATAACACTTTATATTCACAATATAAAAATTGTTATAACCTGTGTAGGGTAATTACACTAAGAACTGCATAGCAGCACCAAACACAATCATGTAATCTAAAGGACAACGATGGATATATAATTACAGAGTATTCACATGGTAATTAAGCAGACAGTAACTGGAGAATAAGTGAATGGCTATTTTCTGCAACAGAAATGGAGTAATTTTCAAGGCAGATCATTATTGCACTGTCTCTTTTTCTCTTTCTCTCTTTCTCTTTTCTTTTTAAGTAACCAGAAATACAAGGAGATACTTCTTCCTTTAATATTTTTTACAGTATCTTAATAGACCACATACAGATATGTACATGTATGGGTATATATACAGGTTTATGAATATTCATGGGGAGCCAGATGTTTTTAAAATCTCTAGCTGCATTTAACTTCTTTCCCAAATATTTCTTTCTATTGAAAAGTAATTGCCAAGACCATTTATCTATTAACTCATATTTGCAACTGGGCTATTCACATTGTAATAGTTAGTGAAGTGTGAAATTTATTTAAAGAGAAGAAAACCAAACCAAAATATACTACTTAAACAGGAGCTGAAGATACTCAGTAAGAATAATGAGTAACCTGGAGAGTATTTAATTGGTAATACAGAGTGGTTATACAGGGGAGACTAAATTATGTAATCACATGTATGTACATCAATTGTCCTACTTCACTGAATTTTGACCTGGCATTTAAAGAAATGTAAAAAAAAAAAAATTAAAAATTAAAAAATGCTATGTGAATTGGCTTTAAGATTCTTAATTTAAATAAGCATTTGATAATTTAGGACCACACACACACACACACACACCAATAAATTAAAAGTAGGATGGTATTACTTTCACAAAGACTAGGTAAACCCACAGCACATACCCCCAGGCATTCTATAACTGAGCTCCAATTTCAGTGCAACTCATACTCCATCTTCACTGTTATTTGTCTCAGGAGTAGTAGGTTCTATGAATTTTGCTAATGTTCTCCCTGCCGGGATGTTTATAGTTGCTTCCACATATGTATAAAAGGCAGAAGAATTTCCAGAAGAGCCAACATGGTGTTTTATAAACTTTTGATGAAACTTATAATAGGGTGACATAATAAAAAAAAAAGAAAAAACAAAATCATTGGCCAGAATATGAGGGACTTGGAGGTTTAATTCAGCCCTTCCTCTGACTAACAATGTGACCCCATCTGAATTACTTGACTAACTTCTCCAAGATGCCCTTTGGTCATCTTTGAACAGAGTCAGTATTACTAAACACGCCTGAGATTATGTCATGATTCCCTGCTCACCCATCCATCCTCAACAATACCCTTAATACCAAAAAGGCCAACGAGAGCCTGTTTTGAGTAAAATTATGGAAATGATGATTATGATGATAATATACACTTGTTTTTAGCTGTCTTCTACATGCCAGGCACATGTGTTGGTTTTAGTCTCAGCATTACATGGTATTACCCTCATTTTATAGGTGATTACTCTGAGGCACAGAGAGGTTACGCAACTTGCCAATGATGACACAAGAAAAAGTGAGAACACTGAAATTCAAACACAAATAAGTCAAACTCTAGAGAATAAACTCTTATTTTTCTTTTTCAATTACTCACACTCAAGAAAAAAAAATCCAGAAAGTAATTTGGAATAACTTTGGTGTTCTTTTTTCCTTATACGTGTCTAAAACTGAACAGGCCTCCATCTATATAGATATCTGAAGGTCTAACCACCAGTCAGAATGCTAATAGACCCTGCAGTAGCAAGAGCAACAGACCCAAAAGAGCTTACCTGATGCCACACAGACCAGCAAAATTAGAGCTCAGGAACTTAATCTGGACTCCTATATCTCATCCAAACGTTCATTTTTCATGTGCCATTCTCAGCATTCCATCCCAACCCAAGTTGAACATTGGCCTCTCTAGTCACTAGTAATTGGTTTACAGCACTGGACTCTGTTACGTGAAGGGAACACCTAACCATACATATGATATATTCAATATCAGGCAGGATCAGCTCTGAGTCACTCTGGACAAATAGGAAACCAAAATAACAGCCAAGAAATTTCAAAGTATGACATTCCTGAGAGCCACCATTTGCTGACACATAATTTAAGATGAAAACATTTAGAAGGTTTTCTGGAAAAGTTTTCAGATTCTTAAAAATGTTAACAAAAGTGATGGCAGCCTTTCCTCTCTGGAGTCAGTTTTTCATTTATCATGGTTTAGGAGGCAAAGAGATAAAGTAACTTGTATAATTTGCTTAGAATTTTATGATTGCTGTCTTTAAAGGATTATATTAAAAAATAAAAACAAATTTAAGAAATACTAGAATGTATTCTTTTTCACATTCCTCCAATGTTTGACACAGCCTAAGATATTTTAAAAATTAAACTTATTGCATAGTCCTAAATATATCTTCTGTTTTCAGAACTGAGTTTAATAAAGTAGGCAAACACTGAATCCAGGTATGCCAATTAAATACTCACTAGGGAAAAATGTGTGCAAAACTCTGATTAGAGCTGATAAATTTTCATCAGAAAAGCATGTTTAAGAAAATTAGCATTTTCTAATTTATTACTAAAAATAGAAATATATCCCAAATATTTTATAGAGAAAACTGCAAATATTTAGAGTGAGATCTATTCTGAGCAAACACTGACATCTCGGAGTATCTAGGTAAAAGGAAAATGTAAGATTTAGAAAGCCAATTTAATAAAATTTTCATTTGAGTGAGACATATGGGGTGGGATTTTAAAAGTACCAGCATTTAAATCCTCAACAGGCTGCTGTTTCAAAATGTATATTAACAATGATGGCATCAGTAATTTTAGCAATAGTCAAAATTAACTCATAAAACTATCATGGCAATGTTGTTTTCAAATATCAGAGAAAGCTACATAACTTTTGTTTATAAAGGATGTTCTGGGTTGAGTATTCCTCTATTTTTAAAGCAATCCAGCTATAAAAGCTTATAGCAAGTAAGTATAAAGTGGTAGAGAGTCATTTGAGACTTGAAAGCAAGTTCACTTGCAGATGACAGCTAAATACAATTATCAGATGAGGCTAATTTAACCATACAAGTGAATAAGCATATGATGGCTTAAACGTAGAATAAGAATGAAGCACACACATATATGTAGTAACTCTCTCACCATAAACAAAGCATTTACCATGTTTAGGCACTAATTTCTTTATCAGGACATTGAATGGTACTAAAGTTCAATTCATTTCAGCCTAATAAAATTTATTAACATCTACTATGTTAATAGTATCTATAGTGTTAATATTGCCCTTACCCTCAGGGTGCCTATAATTTGACAGAATCTCAGGGCTAACACAATTGAAAAAACTTAAGATCAATAAAATATTTTAGTTAAGAACTATTTCTTTAAGACAATTCAGAGCACAAATTAATAACTCATTTGTAGAAAACTAGGAAGAATTTCATGAAGAAATGAGAGATGAACAATGCTTGGAATTGATCATGGAAAAGATCATCTCAGTTGGGAGTATCATTAAGAAAGTTATTGTCATCATGTTGTAGATTAATGAGAGGGCAGGGAATGTCTTACCTCATACTGGGAGAAGACATGGCCATCGTAGACAAACCCATGCAGTTCCTATATACATATTTTTTCTCCTTCTTTCTCTATCACTTCTCCATTCCAACTTTTCATCCTTTCTTTCTTCTAAGCTACTCACTTCAAAACTAAATGTTAAAGTAATGATTTCTGATATACTTAGATGTAACTTCCTCCTACTTTTCCTTCAATATGTTACCTTGCAAAATACATAATATGTATGTTTCTTTATATCCATATATCAATATCTATACAGATATATAGAGAGTGGTTTTTACACTGGTGTGATAAGTGATTACTATTTAATGAGAGTTCCCTAAAATATTGAGAAAGTCATCTTGAAAAGGTCACCTGACAGAGTAATATGTAGCAAATTATAAAAGATATCCCCTGGTCAAATGTGCAAGTTTCCTTTAGGTTAGATGTGTAGGCATAAAACATATATTCATATATAAAAATTGGCTTTCTACTTTACTTTCATAGTAATTCAAAGGTTACAGAAAATCACTTTAATTTTATTATTAATTAGTAGCATTACACTTTAACATGATTAAAACTAGGCATTGAATTACTGCAATTAATCAATAATCAATTTAATCCAGTATACTTTTGATTTATAAAGATTATTGTTCTTTGAAAACATTCTTGTAAATTGTTTCAACCTTAAGGGGATGAGATTAACTCATTACTCTTTTACGTACCCAGCTTACAAAAAGATACTGTAGCAATACACTTCTGATATAGCAACTAATGTGTTTTAGTTTCTATAGCCCCCTGACTCTTTTCTTCATTCAGACTGTATTAGCTTCTTAATTTACCCTGCTTTATTTTTCATCATCTCATTTCTCAGCACCAGACACTTAATATGTTGCATTTTTTTTTTTTTTTTTTTTTTGCTGTACGCGGGCCTCTCACTGTTGTGGCCTCTCCCGTTGCGGAGCACAGGCTCCGGACGCACAGGCTCAGCGGCCATGGCTCACGGGCCCAGCCGCTCCGCGGCATATGGGATCCTCCCAGACCAGGGCACGAACCCGTATCCCCTGCATCGGCAGGCGGACTCTCAACCACTGCGCCACCAGGGAGGCCCTGTTGCATATTTTTTATAAATACTAAAGTGTACCATGAGAGCAGTTTTCTGTTTTATTCATGACTAACTCTCAAGTCTCAGTGGCTGTCACACATTAGATGCCCTATTTATATTTGCTGAATTAATGAATGAGCACTGCCCCTTGGAAAGCAGGGCACTTCAGAAGGCAGAGAACAAGAGTCATACTGTAGATTTTTTAGTTTTAAAACTCCAAAGGCAGTTACAAATTTATGTGAATATGAGATCAATCAAGGTTAGTTTTACTTACTCCTGAAACTAACTGAAGTTTGCCAGGATATGTATGTGTGTTTCAGTTGGGGAGAGGAAGGTGGGAGATGAAAGAGGAAATTCAGATGGGAAGCAAAGATAGATGCCATCCAGCCTCAGTAAAAGGGCTCTTGGATATCTAGTGCCTACATAAAACAGACATTCAGCTGCTGGATCAATGAAACAACTACCAGATACTCCAGACCACCAGGTGAATGAAAGATATGACCTACCATTTTCCCAGAAATGGGCATTCCATAGACGTAGTCTAAACTTTTCAGCTTCCAACAGGTTTCATTTTGAAGTCATAGCCTAACCTATGTATGAAAGTAAACCTAGGAGATTAGTACAAGATGGTGGAGTAGAAGGATGTGTGCTCACTCTCTCTTGCAAGAGCATTGGAATCACAACTGACTGCTGAACAAATATCAACAGGAAGACACTGGAATTCACCAAAAAGGATACCCCACACCCAAAGAAAAGGAGAAGCCGCAATGAGACGATAGGAAGGGTTCAATCACAATTAAATCAAATCCCATAACCACTGGGTGGGTGACTCACAAACTGGAGAACACTTATACCACAGAAGTCCACCCACTGGAGTGAAGGTTCTGAGCCCCATATCAGGCTTCCCACCCTGGGAGTCCAGCAACGGGAGGAGGAATTTCCAGAGAAACAGACTTTGAAGGCTAGAGAGATTTGATTGTAGGACTTCGACAGGAGTGGGGGAGGCAGAGACTCCACTCTTGGAGGGCAAACACAAAGTAGTGTGCACATCAGGATGCAGGGGAAGGAGCAGTGACCCCATAGGAGACTGAACCAAACCTACCTGCTAGTGTTGGAGGGTCTCCTGCAGAGCCAGGGGGTGGCTGTGGATTACCATTGGGACAAGGACACTGACAGAAGAAATTCTGTGAAGTGCTCCTTGGCGTGAGCCCTCCTGGAGTCCACCATTGGCCCCACCAAGGAGCCAGGAAGGCTCCAGTGATGGGTTGCCTCAGGCCAAACAACCAACCCAGCCCCACCCATTAGCAGACAAGCAGATTAAAGTTTTACTGAGCTCTCCCAACCAGAATAACACCCAGCTCTACCCAGCACCAGTCCCTCCCATCAGGAAGCTTGGACAAGCCCCTTAGATAGCCTCATCCACCAAAGGGCAGAGAGCAGAAGCAAGAAGGACCACAATCCTGAAGCCTGTGGAATGAAAACCACATTCACAGAAAGAGAGAGAAAATGAAAAGGCAGAGGACTATGTACCAGATGAAGGAACAAGAAAAAAAACCCAGAAAAATGACTAAATGAAGTGCAGATAGGCAAACTTCCAGAAAAATAATTCAGAATAATGAGAGTGAAGATGATCCAAGACCTTGGAAAAAGAATGGAGGCAAAGACCAGAAGATGCAAGAAATGTTTAACAAAGACCTAGAAGAATTAAAGACCAAACAAACAGAGATGAACAATACAATAACTGAAATGAAAAATATATGAAAAGGAATCAAGAGCAGAATAACTGAGGCAGAATGGATAAGTGACCTGGAAGACAGAATGGTGGAATTCACTGCTGCAGAACAGAATAAAGAAAAGAGAATGAAAAGAAATGAAGACAGACTAAGAGACCTCTGGGACAACATTAAACGCACCAACATTCGCATTATATGGGTCCCAGAAGGAGGAGAGAGAGAGAAAGGACCCGAGAAAAAAACTGAGGAGATAATAATTGGAAACTTCCCTAACATGGGAAAGGAAAGAGACGACCAAATCCAGGAAGCGCAGAGAGTACCAGGCTGGATAAACCCAAGGAAGAACATGCCGAGACACATAGTAATCAAATTTGACAAAAATTAAAAACAAACAAAAATTATTAAAAGCAACAAGGGAAAAATGACAAAAAACATACAAGGGAACTTCCAGAAGGTTAACAGCTGATTTCTCAGCAGAAACTCTACAAGCCAGAAGGGAGTGGCACAATATATTTAAAGTGATGAAAGGGAAAAACCTACAACCAAGATTACTCTACCCAGCAAGGATCTCATTCAAATTTGGTGAAGAAATCAAAAGCTTTACAGACAAGCAAAAGCTAAGAGAATTCAGCACCACCAAACCAGCTCTACAACAAATGCTAAAGGAACTTCTCCAAGTTTGAAACACAAGAGAAGAAAAGGACCTACAAAACAAACCCACAACACTTAAGAAAATGGTAATAGGAACATACATATTGATAATCACTTTAAATGTGAATGGATTAAATGCTCCAGCCAAAAGACACAGGCTCACTGAATGGACACAAAAACAAGACCCATATAAATACTGTTTACAAGAAACCCACTTCAGACCTAGGGACAAATACAGACTGAAAGTGAGGGGATGGAAAAAGATATTCCATGAAAATGGAAATCAAAAGAAAGCTGGAGTAGCAATATTCATATCAGATAAAATAGACTTTAAAATAAAGAATGTTACAAGAGACAAGGAAGGACACTACGTAATGATCAAGGGATGAATCCAAGAAGAAGATATAACAATTATAAATATATATTCACCCAACATAGGAGCACTGCAATACATAAGGCGAATGCTAACAGCTATAAAAGAGGAATCAACTACTGTTGACTCTCACAATAATAGTGAGAGACTTTAACACCACACTGACACCAATGGACAGACCATCCAGACAGAATATTAATAAGGAAATGAAAACTTTAAATGACACAATAGGCTAGATAGATTTAATTGATATTTATAGGACATTCCATGCAAAAACAGCAGATTACACTTTCTTCTCAAGTGCACACAGAACATTCTCCAGGATAGATCACATCTTGGGTCACAAATCAAGCCTCAGTAAATCTAAGAAAATTGAATCATATCAAGCATCTTTTCTGACCACAACGCTATGAGATTAGAAATGAATTACAGGGAATAAAACATAAAAAAACACAAACACATGGAGGCTAAACCATACGTTACTAAATAACCAAGAGATCATTGAAGAAATCAAAGAGGAAATCAAAAAATACATAGAGACAAATGACAACAAAGCACAACAATCCAAAATCTATGGAATGTAGCAAAAGCCGTTCTAAGAGGGGAGTTTATAGCAATACAATCCTATCTAAAGAAATAAGAAAAATCTCAAATAAACAATCTAATGTTACACCTAAAGGAACTAGAGAAAGAAGAACAAACAAAATCCAAAGTTAGTAGAAGGAAAGAAATCATAAAGATGAGAGCAGAAATAAATGAACGAGAAACAAAGAAAACAGTAGCAAAGATCAATAAAACTGAAACCTGGTTCTTTGAGAAGATAAACAAAATTGATAAAACGTTAGCCAGACTCATCAAGAAAAACAGGGAGAAGACTCAAATCAATGAAATTAGAAATAAAAAAGAAGTTACAACAGACACTGCAGAAATACAAAGCATCCTAAGAGACTATTATAAGCAAATCTACATCAATAACATGGACAACCTGGAAGAAATGGACAAATTCTTAGAAAGGTATAACCTTCCAAGACTAAACCAGGAAGAAAGAGAAAATGTGAACAGGCCAATCACAAGTAATGAAATTGAAACTGTGATTAAAAATCTTCCAACAAACAGAAGTCCAGGACCAGATGGCTTCACAGGTGAATTCTATCAGTTATAGAAGAGCTAACACTCATCTTTCTCAAACTCTTCTAAAAAATTGCAGAGGAAGGAACACTCCTAAACTCATTCTATGAGGCCACCATCACCCTGATATCAAACCCAGACAAAGATACTACAGAAAAAGAAAATTACAGACCAATATCACTGATGAACATAGATGTAAAAATCCTCAACATAATACTAGCAAACAGAATCCAATAACACATTAAAAGGATCATACACCATCATCAAGTGGGATTTATCCCAGGGATGCAAGGATTCTTCAGCATACGCAAATCAATCAATGTGATACACCATATTAACAAACTGAAGAATAAAAACCATATGATCATCTCAATAGATGCAGTAAAAGCTTTTGACAAAATTGAACACCCATTTATGATAAAAACTCTCCAGAAAGTGGGCATAGAGGGAACCTATCTCAACATAATAAAGGCCACATATGACAAACCCACAGCAAGCTTCATTCTCAATGGTGAAAAATTGAAAGCATTTCCTCTAAGATCAGGAATAAGACAAGGATGTCCACTCTTGCCACTATTATTCAACATAGTTTTGGAAGTCCTAGCCATGGCAGTCAGAGAAGAAAAAGAAATAAAAGGAATACAAACTGGAAAGAAGAATTAGTACTGTCACTGTTTTGCAGATGACATGACACTATACATAGAGAATCCTAAAGATGCCATCAGAAAACTACTAGAGCTAATCAATGAATTTGGTAAAGTTGCAGGTTACAAAATTAATGCACAGAAATCTCTTGCATTCCTATACACTAACAATGAAAAATCAGAAAGAGAAATTAAGGAAACAAACCCATTCACCACTGCAACAGAAAGAATAAAATGCCTAGGAAAAAACTGAAAGGTGACACAAACAGATGGACCGATATACCATGCTCTTGGATTGGAAGAATCAATATTGTGAAAATGATTATAGTACCCAAAGCAATTTACAGATTCAATGCAATCCCTATCAAATTACCAATGGCATTTTTTACAGAACTAGAACAAAAAATCTTAAAATTTGTATGGAGACACAAAAGACCCCAAAGAGCCAAAGCAATCTTGAGGGAAAGAAATGGAGCTGGAGGAATCAGAATCCCTGACTTCAGACTATACTACACAGCTACAGTGATCAAGACAATATGGTACTGGCACAAAAACAGAAATACAGATCAATGGAACAGGATAGAAAGCCCAGAGATAAACCCACGCACTTTAGTCAACTAATCTATGACAAAGGAGGAAAGGCATACAGTGGAGAAGAGACAGCCTCTACAATAAGTGGTGCTGGGAAAATTGGACAGCTACATGTAAAAGAATGAAATTAGAACACTCCCTAACACCATACAGAAAAATAAACTCAAAATGGATTAAAGACCTACATGTAAGACTGGAACTATAAAACTCCTTGAGGAAAACATAGGAAGAACACTCTTTGACATACATCACAGCAAGATCTTTTTTGACCCACCCCCTAGAGAAATGGAAATAAAAACAAAAATAAACAAATGGGACCTAATGAAACTTAAAAGATTTTGCATAGGAAAGGAAAACATAAACAAGTGGAAAAGACAACCCTCAGAATAGGAGAAAATTTTTGCAAACAAATAACGGACAAAGAATTAATCTCCAAAATACATAAACAGCTCATGCAGCTCAATATTAAAAAAAAAAAAAACCCAAACAAAAAATGGGCAGAAGGGCTTCCCTGGTGGCGCAGTGGCTGAGAGTCCGCCTGCCAATGCAGGGGACGCGGCTTCGTGTCCCGGTCCGGGAAGATCCCACATGCTGCAGAGCGGCTAGGCCCGTGAGCCATGGCCGCTGAGCCTGCGCGTCAGGAGCCTGTGCTCCGCAATGGGAGAGGCTACAACAGTGAGAGGCCTGCGTAGCATCAAAAAAAAAAAAAAGGTAAGAAGACCTAAATAGACATTTCTCCAAAGAAGACATACAGATGGCCAAGGGGCACATGAAAAGCTGTTCAACATCACTAATTATTAGAGAAATGCAAATCAAAACTACAATGAGGTATCACCTCACACCTGTTAGCATGGGCATCATCAGAAGATCTACAAAAAACAAATGCTGGAGAGGGTGTGGAGAAAAGGGAACCCTCTTGCACTGTTGGTGGGAATTGATACAGCCACTATGGAGAACAGTATGGAGTTTCCTTAAAAAACTAAAAATAGAATTACCATATGATCCAGCAATACCCACTACTT
The DNA here is from genome assembly GCF_964341445.2 of Mesoplodon mirus. Lineage (NCBI taxonomy): Eukaryota > Metazoa > Chordata > Mammalia > Artiodactyla > Ziphiidae > Mesoplodon > Mesoplodon mirus. The sequence continues at coordinate 57,681,262 of NC_138984.1, forward strand.
GGCATATACCCACAGAAAACCATAATTCAAAAAGACTCATGCTTCCCAATGTTCATCACAGCAGTATTTACAATAGCTAGGTCATGGAAGCAACCTAAATGCCCACTGATAGACAAATGGACAAAAAAGATGTGGTCCATATATACAGTGGAATATTACTCAGCCATAAAACGAAACAAAATTGGGTCATTTGTAGAGACGTGGATGGACTTAGAGGCTGTTATACAGAGTGAAGTAAGTCAGAAAGAGAAAAACAAGTATTGTATATTAACACATATATGTGGAATCTAGAAAAATGGTACAGATGAACCGGTTTGCGAGGCAGAGATAGAGACACAGATGTAGAGAACAAATGTATGGACACCAAGGGGGGAAAGCCACGGGTGGGTGGAGGTGGTGGTGGGATGAATTGGGAGATTGGGATTGACATGTATACATTAATAAGTTTAAAATAGATAACTAATAAGAACCTGCTGTATAAGGAAAATAAAATTCAAACAAATAAAACTTAAAAAAGTAAAAATTAGAGAAAAAAAAGTATACCTATTCAAGAGATTATTTGCTTCAATAATAGAAATTGATCTCTCTGATCTATTTCCTTTATGTAACTCTATATAGAATTTCATTCTAAATTCATGGATCATTACAGAATTTATGTTTAAAAAATCTTGGTCCATAAACATGAATGCTAAGACATTAATAAATTAATTTTGTATTATCCAAATTATATATTACCTGAATATATATTACCTAAAATATATATTAGAATACACATTAATTATTATTATAAATGATAGGTACTCAAACTATCTATTAAAATTAAAATATAAATATTTGCATTTAATTGTAAATCTTAAAGGAAACTTTTTTAAAGATTACCTAACTTGAAATTCACAACTCTGAGAAGCAGATGGTTAAATTATTATAATTATTGTTTTTATAAATCATGTAACTGAGTTTCCCCTTTGATAATGAAAATAATTTTAAAATCCAAAGTTGTAGAATACTATTTGTTAGTCCACAATTGTCTACTTTGTATGATTTTAAATGATTCTGAAAGAATGTTTTAATTCCATATTATCACCTCTAAACCCCAATATTTCATCCTCAAATCTGGATTCCATCTTGACAGATTCCAGTGAACTTAGAGTGTATAATCAATGAAGTTCCAGAAAGCCACTGAAATTATATGCAAACTGTTTTATGTATTTGTTTTATTTGACAGGAGATTCTTAAAAGGATCAGAAGCCTATACTACCTTTCAAATTAAGGAGCATTGATATCTGGAGTAGAAAAATTCTAGCTTAATTCCAGTTATTCATGATCTAGAATGATTCATGAAAGTGACCTGAGTTTTCAAGTAGTCAGTTAAACATGGTGCCATTTATTATGTGGTCATATCCACACCAATTTGTTTCTTTCCAGAACTATGTTGATTATATCATTCACTTGCAAGGAAAGCTTGCCCTCAGTTCATTACAATATAGATTTTCTTCTGAGTTCTTAAAACTAATAAAGTACAAATTATTTTATCAAACTGAAAATTAGGTTATTATTACCACAGTTTTAGTCATGGATCTTCAAATGGTAATGCAGATCTAAAAATTCAAATTTAGCTACTTGAACTTTGGATTGATTTTCTAATACTATTCTGTAACAAGTAACTTTCTATTTTTCAGAGTATCCTATACTTATGATGTATCTGAATCTTTAGTGCAATCCCCAATAAGTGGGCTTTTCTAATAATATTTCGTTTTCATATAATTAATCATCTATATTGTGAGAAATTATTGGCTATCTCTGGGATCCCCTTTCTATTTTACTTTGCTCTTTTTAGTGTTACTTCATTTGTCAGAAAACAATGGATCTTAGTATATATCCATTTATTAAAATCAAACTTTATGAAAATTATATTTTTGCATTCATGAGAATGAAACTGAATAAATAAAATTATGAATGTACTGTCTTGATTTAAACAAAGTTATGACCTTCTTTATTTAATGAGTTACATATTCATAGGATAAATTATAAACCTTCCCTCCTTTTTTGGTTTATTGCATTCTGGGACTCAGAAGCTCTAAGCTTAAAATTTGGAGAATATTTTTTTTCTTACCATGAGAACCAGTGATGTTTGCCATACTAATATTTGCCATTTTTATCAATAATCAATATAAGTACAAACTTTTTCTTGCAGAATATTAATTACCAATTACCAAAAGAGGTTCTATGTTTTGATTGAAACAGAATAACAACACCACTTTATAGTGATGAAATCTTTAATACTTAAACATGAAGGTTATCATATTAACTATAAGATAGGAATCTTATTTAACTGTCTTATATTTAAAGTATTTAAAGATTCCTGACTCATGACATTTTTTCAAAACATGTCAGCTGACATTCCAAATCTCATATAAAGCATGATGTTTTAAATTTACATTTGATATAATTATTTTAAAAATGATGTTAGCAGATGCATTTAACTAGAAACAGTTTGCTTGGTTTGAGGTAAGCCCCAAGTAAAAATTTTTTTTCAATCTGTGTGTCTGTCTGTGCATACTTTATGTACTATATGGTCTTCTCATACCCAACTCTATGTAGATAATTATGAATCCATTCAGTTTACTTAACACCAAGTACAACAGAATCACAATAATAGGTGGTTTCTATTCATGCAAAACTTTGCTTTTTTTTTCTTTTTGAGGGCTCCCACTGGGCATGTTCAGTTTATTTCAATACAAGTGCCTCTTTAAACAGTTACTAACCATTATTTGTATAGCAGGTTATTTTCAACCTTCAGTTAGGCAGTTTTAAGGCTGTTTTTCGTAGTCCTTCATATTACTTTGTATATTCACTCTTCCTTAAGTTGGAAAAAGAAGAGCAAATACCTGTTGGTAGGGCTAATGTGGCATGAAAGCAGAAAAAGAAGTCATCTAAACTTGGCAAGGTAACAGGTGATGCACTGTTTCAAGAGTATTGTGAGATTAGAATTGTCTCAAAATCAAATGAAGCTGGCATAGAAGAAAGTTGCTGCTATAATGCCAGCAAAAGTAATTAAACATTCTTAATTTTTTTTAGTTATACTTACCAAAATTATTAACTGTAATCACTAAAAGTTAATTACTGAAACATAATTACACTAAAGGTGTAAGTTACATGATATAGAAATAAAAGTTTATTCATAATTAACTTTATAAACATGTTGTTGGAATTTGAAATATAATTGTGTAAAATAAGTATGCTTCTAAATAGTATGGCATAACACCCATTTCTGATCTCCAACTAATCATTTTTTGACTATATAACTCTTAAGTCACAGCCTTTAATCTGAAAAGACATATCATTTGGTTCTTTATTCACCAAAAATTAAGTAGGCAAGTATCTTCAAAAGAGCTTTTATACCAATGTATCTCTAATGCTTAGAACAATAAATGAGACCCAGAAATGTTCAATATATATCAGTTGAATAAATTAATTTTAATAATCACAATATGTACTTTGACATATGACATAAATCTTCTTAGATTTAGTTCAGTTTCCAATAAATTATTTTTTATATTACCACATTTTTCCTGAATATTGTCCCTCTTATTATTTTTACATTTCCTTTAAATGAAGGCACAACATTACAGTAAAAATCTGTTTTTAGTAATTCTAGTTTTACTAAGGGATCAAAATTGTCTTCAACAATATTTTTATAACTGACAATTTCTTCTAAAATACGTAGAGTTAAAAAATTAATGTTATTACATTATCTTACCCTCAGCTCACTATTCTCTGTCCTGCTCACATGAGAAAAGAAATGTATTTATTTTCCTTCACACATGTTAATTCAAATATAATTGTATTTTTTCACTATATTTTTCAAACTTAAAACACAGGCACAAAGTTTCTCATGGAGTGTAGCTCTTAATGAGCTAGTAAGTAAAGGTGGCCCAGAACTTTGGCCCTGCCTTTTCAGTGGGATCTTGTCAGAGAACAGAAAAAACTGAGCCTAGCAGGCTGGAAACAGAATCCTGCTACTTGGTTTACATTCACTCACATACTTAACATTATCTACTAAGACCAGGCAGTGACTTAACTCCCAAGATTTATAAGATATGCAAAACACCATGGCCTGTTTCGTATTCTAGTGGGGTAGAGAGTCAAGAATATGAATGATGACATTAATACAGAGTGAAAGTGCCAAAGAGAAGTGCTGAACGTCCTACAGCAAAGGGAAGTTAAGAAGACAAAGTTGGGGAATTAGGCTTGGCAGATATTCAGGATACCATGTGTGAAGAAAAAGATGTATGATCAATTAAAAGGGGCACATTTTGGACACAATAGACAGGTTTCCAAGGTTCAAGAAAGGTACATAAGGAAATGTGTTGTAATAATCCAGGCAAGAGATGATGAAGGCCTGAATGAAGGCAATGCTTATCTTCTCACCAAGAGAAAAAGAATCGGGGGACAGGGCTCCAAAATACTTTAATACTCTAGGTGTGAATGTTCTAAGAATCTTGAATACTTGAATATCTAGGCAATTGTTACTCCCAATTGATAATTTCACTTTTAAGTCATGGTCCTTTCTTGGAGTTCAAAGGTCAGTTCTAATTGGCCTTCATACTAACTGAAAAGATTCTATTCTATTTTCCTGGTCATTATTAGTCTTTTGGTCTCTTCTGCTTGGGCCTGCCATAGTCTGAATCAAGTCAAGGTTAAAATAATTATTAAAACCTCTCTTCAATGGAGTAGAAACTTGAAAAGACCAGGTTGAGCCAGTGTGCCACCTGAGCTTTGAGTGTTCTCAATAGTGAGTCTAAAAAGATGCAATATAATGGGAAAGCTATTAAACGACAGGAAAATACACCAGAAGCCTTGTGGAGTCAGACCTGCAAGGCTGTAAACTGTGGTTCCTATGTTGCAGATTAGGGAGAATGACTTCATCACATTTTTTGGCATTCATGAAGTTGGACTAATAATACTAACCTCATAGGGTTGTATGAGCATTTGTCATAATATCTTATATTCATATATCAGATAAAATAAAGTATAACAGCACATATCTCTGTGACCAACACATTATGTATGTTCAGTAAGTGTTATTTCTCTTGCCGGCCCTCCCCTAAGAAAATCAAATAGAAAAAGAAAAACTAAATTTCAGAAGGCTTTCCCTACCTGGGCCTTTGCAAATGCTGTTCCACTCAATGCATTGTCTCTTTACCTGGTTAGCTTTTCTTTCTTCTGGTCTCAGCTTAGGAGATAATTCCTTCAAGAAATCTTTTCTGTTGGCTGAATTCTGTGTTCTTTCTTGGGAGCTGGTCTTTGTGTTTCATTAAACTGGTCATTAAAATTATTATTTGTTTCCTTTTTTTTTTTGCAGTACGCGGGCCTCTCACTGTTGCAGCCTTTCCCGTTGCGGAGCACAGGCTCCGGACGCGCAGGCTCAGTGGCCATGGCTCAGGGGCCCAGCCACTCCGCGGCATGTGGGATCTTCCCAGACCGGGGCACGAACCCACATCCCCTGCATCGGCAGGCAGACTCTCAACCACTGCGCCACCAGGGAAGCCCTATTTGTTTCCTTTTCAGAATCATACATTAGACTGTAAGCCCTTTGAGGGCAGGAAATACCTCTGATGCCACTGTTTCCTCCATGCCTAACATAGGGACAGGCTCACTGTAAACTCCAAAATATGTTCACTGACCAACTGACTAATGGAATAAAATTGCTCTGGAAGGAAAATGGTAAAAATAATCCCATTGTGTCTTCACATATGTTAGGTTCAAAACTATAGTTCATAACTTTTATAAGTTACTTGATAGACTATGGCTCTAATACCAGTTACAATAGATGACATGTTGGATTACTGTCAGATACTCCAAATTTTATAAACTTGAGATACTACTTAATGTCTGTACTTACTGGAATCAGTGGGAGCAAGCCATACAGGTATATTTCTAATAAACTGAGTTCAAATTGACATTATAATGGTTCCTCAAGCAGGTCACTAGAGGACTTTGAAAACATCAGTGAGATGACAAACAGATTGCCATTTGATTTGAATACCTGGCTCTTAGACACAGATTGAATTGGTCCTCCTTGGCTCTTCTGCCCTGATATCATTACTGTTTAATTAAAAATAACCTCCGATATTGTTGACCTCATACTGAACACCCAGATTTAAATGAAGAATGCCATATTTATAATTTTGTTGATGTATACTAGGAATCCTTGCTCCCTAACTGCATGAAATGGAGTTATATTTGTTTGACTAAAAGAATACTTAATTTTACTTTTGCCATTATTTATCACTGTCTCTCCTCCCTGGGCACTGGTGTTAAAATTAATTTGCTTTTCAGACCTCGGATTTTATATTGCCATTAGTGTTGTGAAATGTTTTTACTCAGAACAACTAAGAACTGATGTTTTACTTCCCACTAATGGACCTTTAATTAGGCACTGTAATGAACCATTCTGTCATTTCTTCATTTATAGAGAGAAGATTTTGTATATGCAAGATACAATTTTGACAGAACACCAGGTCCATTGAACCTTGCCAACTCGCATCTAACAGATCCTAAATTTATTACACTTTTGTCAGCTGTTGGATTTATCATTTTAATGATACCATCCACAGACATTTTGCTGCCAAAGAACAGCATCAACGTTTGTTGATATTTTGATCAACAACTCCTGGGGTCCAATTCTGACTGTACTATTACTTCTCTGGGACCTTGAGCAAGTTATTTAACCTCTGCCTAAGGATTAATTGGTTAATTTTAATAAGTGCTTTGTTGTAAAAGGTGCTATGATTGCTAATAGTGATAATAAAATTATAATGCAGCCTTTTATAATGCATCAGGCTACCTCAGACTGTGATTCTATTAAGTTGCTAACTAAAATATAAGCTAACTGAATTTATTCTTTTTAAGAATACAAATCATGATAATGATGGCCACATAGTATTTTTTTTTAACTTAGTTTAAAAAAAATCAAATATGGTGATGCTTCACCTTAAACAAAACAAAACAAAACAAAAAAGGCTGGTGTACCATGATGATGGACCAATTGGGAACTGAGAAACAGCTCCACACAAAAATACCATTTGATTGTACCCTAATTAAATGTAGCTTTTGAGCATTACACTGATAATTCTTTTATAAACTTGCCTCCAAACTGTTTTCATTTACTTATCTATGATTATGTATTTGTTCATTTGTTTATTTGACCAATGCCACTGTTGGGTGTGGTCTCAAAGAGGTCATCCCAGACAAATAGAAGGAATATACACAACTAATAACACTAGGTAAAAGTGAATAGAGCTAAAAAGAAATAAAGAAGCAGTGACTTGAAAATTTAGAAGACAGAGAGACTAATTCAAACTGAGGGTGGTTATGAACAACTTCAAAAAGGAAATGATTTTTGAGCTGGACAGAGACAGACAGATAGGATTTGGCACTGAGAGATTAGGGTGAGGAGAAATATGAAGAAAGTGCATTTCAAAGGGAGAGAATAGCATGAGAAAGTCACAATGCCAAGGAAGTTGACCTTTGGAGAAGCATGATCAGTGTGGTTTTAGTAGAATAAAGGAGAGAGTGCAAAAATAGTTGGGATAGTAAGTAGGGTCTGCATTATGCAGGATCATGGTTGGCATTGCCCTGATTCACTTGGACATCATTCAGTGTGGTGGGAAATGTGGAGCTGAAAAGAAAAAAAAAACCCTGCACGTTAGTAGATGGGAGTTGTGCTGGACTATTATGCTATGTTGAGAGGCGGGAGATGAGAGGATGCAAGTAACATGTGAGGAGGATACACACATATAACTGGACTGTATTTGCCAGATAAACTGCTGGTCTGTGATGCATATCACTTAAGAGATAAATTGGGTGAACAATGTGAAAAGGGCATTGGATTAGGGTAGTGGCATCTATATATGTTGAAAAGAGGCTGACCTAATATGAGGAGAATATACATATAGGAAAGGAAACATCAAATGTAAAATAGATAGCTAGTGGGAAGCAGCCACATAGCACAGGGAGATAAGCTCGGTGCTTTGTGACCACCTAGAGGGGTGGGATAGGGAGGGTGGGAGGGAGGCTCAAGAGGGCGGGGATATGGGGACATGTGTATGCATAAGGCTGATTTGCAGCAACTAACACAACAATGTAAAGCAATTATACTCAAATAAAGATTAAAAAAAAAACTGAATCTCTTTGCTGCAGAAGTGGTCTCCTGCTATAATATCAGAGAAAAAATATTTAATATTATTTTTGATTCTCAAATAAATCAGTATATATAGTTTGATTCTATGTTGTTCCATGTACTTTCTACAATGACCAGAGACCTAGGCCACTCTCTGTGAGGTCCTCAAAGATATCAGATAATCTGGGGACCACAATGTTAAGTAATTTTTAAGGGTGTGGACCCTGGGGTTGGATTGTATGAGCTTAAATCTTGGCTCTCCCAATTAGTAACTGTGTGATCGATCTTCAGGAGGCTATTTATGCCTCCCTAGTAGCCTCCTCTGTAAAATGAGAATAAAAATAAATAGCTACATTATTTATAGTATTAAATGGATTAACAGAATTTATTTAAAAAAAAGAAGTAATTACAAGAGTGCCTAGATGTAGAAAGATCTCAGTAAATGTGACTGAGATCAAAAATCAGTTTTTTGGGGGGATAAAACAAAACTGTGGCTGCTATTTTGAGAATAAATACAGAGGGTGCAGAGAGGAAGCATGGAGATAAATTAGTAATAATCCAGGCAAGAGATACTGGTAACTTCTATAAGGGTAGTGAGAATAGAGGTGATGAGAAGCATTCAGATTCTGGGTATGTTTTAAAGGTAAATGTGAGAATAAGGGTGGGGTATAAAAGAAAGAGAGGAGTCAAAAGTGACTCCAAGATTTTTGGACCTGAACAATGTGTATTTCCCTCTACAAACACAGGGAAAACTATGGTAGACAAATTTTTGGATGAGAAAATCAGGTTAATTTAGAGCCAAGTCAAGCTGTCAAATAGACATTTAGGTATAAACATCTGGGATTCAGGCAACAGCTAGTTCAGCTAGAAATATAAATTTGGAATCATTCATATTTGGATGGTATTAAAAGCCAATTAGTTGAAATCATCTAGGCAGTGGGTCTCAATCTTAGTCATATATGTGAAATACCTGGAAAACTTTAAATATTATAGATGTCCTATTTCAGGCTAACAGGATCAAAGTCTTTGGAGGTAACTTGGTAAACTGTATTTAATAAAAGCTGTTGAGCCCATTCTAATGTGCAGAGTCATATGGAAGTCAAGGGGTGGGTGTTTTAGAGAAGTGAGCTGTGAGAGCCATGGATTGGGTGCTTAGTGCTTGAGTCCTACACAGGGGAGATAAGCCCCCTTGTTAAGTTGGAGGGCCACTGGGACTAACAGGCTGTAGGAACCGCTGCTTTTGAGGAGAGCATGCATACTGGCTTACCCTCAAGGCAGAGCAGAAAGGGCAGATTGAAACTTCCTGGCTGGCTTTCTTACCACCTCTGTGCATGCCTAGCCCAAGCTGAGCAAATGCTCCAGCCCTGCTTGCTGCATGTCACAGTGCAGCATTCAATCTGGGGCTGCCACAACTGGGGAGAAAAACTCAACTATGGGACACAGAGGCGACAGGTCCCAGGGTGGAGCCCAGGTGGGGCAGCCATGGCCATCGATGGCAATTACTCAAGCAGTGCATCAGAAGCCACCCAGATCTCTGACAGTGGCTGCTCTACCACAGCCCACACCCCACATATGCAGAGAGTCCATGTAGGCCTCACCTTCCCTGCAGTGTGATTCTACAATAGGGCAGTGGCAATAGAGGCCATGGGGAGTCATTGGCTTTGAGGGACAAAGGGGACTTGGACTTGAAGCTGCATCTGAACAGAGTGAGGGAAATAACTGCTGATGCCTGCACAGGCAGTGCATCAGAGACAGCTTGAACCTCTGTCTGAGACAGACATGGGCTGAGAGCCCATGTGAGACCCCCTTGCTTTGACACTATCCTACTCTGGGAAGAGGGTCTCAGTGCTGGGAGAGGGGAAAGCACACACTTAAAGGAAACTGAGGTACCTTGGGGATGACCCTCATGGCTTTTGCTTCAGCAACTTGGGATCAGACCCCAGCCCTGATAGGGCCAATATGTCCATCGAGCAAAGAGAAACTCTTGCCTTACACCCAGCTCCAGCTGAAGCCCCTCCATCTCCAGCCCCATCCCCTACCAAGGTGTTAGCTGCCAGCACACCCTAAGGAAAGACATGACTTGTATATAGGACAAATCCAGCTCTGCCACCAAAGGCACTGAGCACACACAGTCTGTATAGAAATGTTTCCATATAAGAACACCCTCAAGACTGAAATAGGTAATTGTTTCACATAATTCATAGAGGCAGAGAAAGTTAAGCAAAATGAAGAGGGAGGGAAATATTCTCAACTGAAAGAGCAAAAGTAAAACCATGAAAGAAAATAATGAAACAGAAGTAACCAATTTATCAGATAAATAATTCAAAGCATTGGTAATAAGAATGTTAACTGAATAGGGAAAATAATAGATAAACACAGTGAAAATTTTAACAAGGAACAAGAAAATATAAAAAAGACCCAATCAGAAATGAAGAATTCAACAACTGAAATAAAAACACAGTAGAAGGAATGGACAGAGTAAGTAATAGAGAAGAATGCATAAGTGATCTGGAAGATAGAAGACTGCACATCATCCAATCAGGGCACCAAAACGAAAAACAAGTTTTAAAAAAAGTGAAAACAGTTCGGGCTTCCCTGGTGGTGCAATGGTTGAGAGTCTGCCTGCCGATGCAGGGGACACGGATTCGTGTCCTGGTCTGGGAGGATCCCACATGCCATGGAGAGGCTGGGCCTGTGAGCCATGGCCGCTGAGCCTGCGCGTCCGGAGCCTGTGCTCCGCAACGAGAGAGGCCACAACAGTGAGAGGCCCGTGTACCGCAAAAAAAAAAAAAAAAAAAAAAAAAAAGAACAGTTTAAGAGAGCTCTGTGATAATGTTAAGCATACCAACATTTGCATTATAGGGATCCCAGAAGGAGAAGAGTGAGAGAAAGAGATTGAAAATATATTTGAGGAAATTATGGCTGAAAACTTCCAAAACCTGAGGAAGGAAACAGATATCTAGATATAGGAAGGACAGAGGTCCCAAACAAGATGGAGTGAAACAGAGACCTATACCAAGACAAATAATTAAATGGCAAAAGTTGAAGATAAAGAGATAATTCTAAAGGCAGCAAGAGAAAAATAAAGAGTCATATACCCCGAAATGCCCATAAGGGTATTAGGAAGGAAATAATAAATATCAGAGAGTAAATAAATAAAATAGAGACAAAAAACTAGAAAAAAAATCAATGAAACCATGAGCTGTTTTTTTGATAAAGATAAACAAAATTGATAAACCTTTAGCCAGGCTCACCGAGAAAAAAAGAGAGGACACAAATAAAATCAGAAATGAAAGAGGAGAAATAACAACCAATAGCAATGACAAACAGTTACATGCAAACAAATTGGACAATCTAGAAGAAATGGACAATTTTCTAGAAACAAATCACCTCCCAAGACTAAATCAAGAAGAAACAGATAATTTGAACAGAATGATCACTAGTAGTAAATTGAATTTCTAATAATAATAATAATTAAAAAAAAAAACTCCCAGCAAACAAACTCTAAGATCAGATGGCTTCATAGGAAAACTCTACTAAACATATAAGGAAGAGCTGATACATATACTTCTCAAACTATTCCAAAAATTTGAGAACAGAACACTTCCACATTCATTCTATGAGGCCACCATTACCCTGATACCAAAATCAGACAAAGACACTACCAAAAAAAAAAAAAGAAAGAAAGAAAACAAGAGGCCAATATCTTTGATGAATATAGATGCAAAAATCCTCAACAAAATATTAGCAAGCCAAGTCCAACAATATATAAGAAGGATCATATAGCATGATCAAACTGGATTTATTCCAGGGATACATGGATGGTTCAATATTTGCAAATATATCAATTTGATACGCCACATTAACAAAAGGAAGCATAAAAATTATGTGTTCATTTCAATTGACGCAGAAAAAGCATTTGACAAAATTCAACTTCCATTCTTGATTAAAAACTCTCATCAAAATGGTGAAAGAGGGAACATATCTCAACATAATAAAGGCCATGCATGGCAAACGCACAACTAACATCATACTCAACAGTGAAAAGCTGAAAGTTTTTCCTTTAAATTCAGGAACAGAAAAGGATTCCCACTTTCACAACTTCTATTTAACATAGCATTGGAAGGCCTATCCACAGCAATCAGACAAGATAAAGAAATAAAACGTATCCAAATTGGAAGGGAAGAGGTAAAACTGTCACTATTTGCAGATGACAGTGATACTCTATGTAGAGAACCCTAAAGCCTCCACCCATAAACTATTAGAACTAATAAATAAATTTAGTAAAATTGCAGGATACAAGATTAATATACAGAAATCTGTTGCTTTCCCATACTCTAATAATGAAATACCAGAAAGAGAAAACAAACAAACAAAAATTCTTCTAAAAATCACATCAAAAAGAACAAAATACCTAAGAATAAAATTAACTAAGGAGGTGAAAGACCTACACTTTGAAAACTATAAAACATTGTTCAAAGAAATTGAAGATGATACAAAGAAATGGAAAGATATCTATGATCTTGGATTGGAAGAATTAATATTGTTAAAATGGTCACACTTCCCAAAGCTATTTACAGATGTAATGCAATCCCTATCAAAATACCTAAATACATTTTCACAGAACTAGAAGAAATAATTCTAACATTTATATGGACCCACAAAAGACCCCAAATTGCTAAAGCAATCCTGAGGGGGGAAAAATAAGCAAAGTTGGTGGTATAACCTTCCCAGACTTCAGACTATACTCCAAACTATAGTAATCAAAACAGTATAGTATTGGCACAAAAACAGACACATAGATCAATGGAAAAGAATAGAGGGCCCACAAATAACTCCATGCACTTACAGTCAATCTTACAAAGGAGGCAAGAATATACAATGGAGAAAAGACAGTCTCTTCAACAAGTGGTGCTGAAAAAGCTGGACAGCTACATGTAAAACAATGAAATTAGAACACTGCCTCACACCATATGTAAAAAAAAAAAACTCAAAATGGTTTAAAGACCTAAATGTAAGGCCTGAAACCATAAGACTTTAAGAGAACATAGGCAGGATACTCTTTGACATAAATTGTAGCAGTATTTTTTGGATCTGTCTCCTAAGGTAAAAGAAAATGGGACCTAATTAAACTTAAAAGCTTTGCATAGCAAAGGGAACCACTGACAAAATGAAAAGACAACCTACTGATGGGAGAAAATATTTGCAAATGATATGACTGATAAGTGGTTAATATTGAACATATATAAACAGTTCATACAACTCAACATTAAAAAAAAACCGACCTGATTAAAAAATGGAAAGAAGACCCCAAAATACATTTTTCTGAAAAAAGACATACAGATGGTTAACGTGAAAAGATTCTGAACATCACTAATTATTAGAGAAATGCAAATCAAAACAACGAGCTCTCATGTCACACCTGTCAGAATAGCTATCATCGAAAAGTCTACAAACAACAAATATTGTCGAGGATGTGGAGAAAAGGGAACTTTTGTACACTGTTGGTGGGAATGTAAATTGATGCAGCCACTATGGAAAACAGTATGGCAGTTCCTCCAAAAACTAAAAATAGAACTGCCATATGATTCTGGTCCTGGGTATATATCTGGACAAAATGAAAGCACTAATTGAAAAATATATATGCACCCCAATGTTCACAGCAGCACTATCTACAATAGCCAAGATATGGAAGCAACCCAAGTGTCCATCAACAGAAGAATAAAGAAAATGTATATATACAATGGAATATTACTCAGCCACAAAAAAAGAATGATATTCTTCCATTTGCAGCAATGTAGATGGACCTAGAGAATATTATGCTTTGTGAAATAAGTCAGACAGAGAAAGACAAATACTGTGTGATATCACTTATACGTGGAATCTAAAGAATAAAACAAATGAATGTATAGAGCAAAACAGAAACAGACTCATGGATATAGAAAACAAACTAGTGGGGAGAGGAAAGGGAGGAGGGGCAAGATAGGGGTATCAGATTAAGAGATACAAACTACTATGTATAAAATAGATAAGCGACAAGGATACTTTGTACAGCACAGGGAATTATAACCATTATTTTGTAATAACTTTAAGTGGTATATAATCTATAAAAATACTGAATCACTATGCTGTATACCTGGAACTAATATAATATTGTAGAGCAACTATACCTTAGGTTAAAACAAATGAGCAGGGAAATGAAGCTGTAGCTAGAAAGGGATGTGAGCACAAAGGAAAGTTTCTAAAGAAAGGACTAGGTAAAAAGAAAAACACGGATAAGGCAGAAGAAAGAGGGGACAGTTGTATGAGATGTGTCCATGAGTATCTAAGAGGGATATAATGTAGGAGTGGACAGTGTAGCATTAGACATCACATGGGTCCCTAGTCATAAGAAGGAAGACAGAGGATGTGGTGTAGGACAAAGTAATTTGAGGGATCTGGTGGTGGGAGCTTGTGGCAGTTTTCTTTAGACATCTTCTTTTTTTATTAATGAAATAGGAAGCAAGATCCAAAGCTGAGAATAAAGTTGGGGCACAGGTATTGGAGGTTTGGGGGGAAAGGAGAAGATGTGACACAGACATCTAGGAGGGTTAATGGATTAATGAAATACAGTGGAAACCATAGTAAGTGCCCATATGAGATTAGTGATAAAACCTCAAGTTAGACGAGTCTATTTTTTTTTTTTTCAGTTGCATTCAGCAGTGGGGTGCCAGTTCAGGACAGATGAAGAACTGGATTTAACCATGGCTATGGTTTTCTAGAAAAGTACAAGAGAGGGGAGAGGGAGCAAGATTGTTAAGGGTGTATACAAGGGAATGACTGCAGTGATGGACCGTGGAATCTAAGCTGGGAAAGGAAAAAACAGAATCTTTAAAATAAGAGATGGATGAAGAACAACGTAAAGAATTGTTAGATTTGGGGTGACAGGGGGTGGACTTGAAAAATAGGGCATGGCTGAAATTGAGGTAATGGAGTGTAGGTCTAGGTGATAAGATTACTTAATGTACAGCTCACAGCCTGCTGTCAGACTGTCTTGTGGGTGTTGCTTTCACTTACAGTACTGACATCTGTCTCCAGTGTGTTCAGGCTGGCAGTCGCAGTAAGGCTGGTTCCCAGCAGTAACACTGCAGGTCCCTCCATTTTGACAAAAATCCTCACAGACTGTCTTACCACAGTTTGGTCCAGTGAACCCTAGTGCACAGCTGCAGGTGGGTCTCCCTATTGGGAAAAAAAGGTAATGAAAAGGCAATTAGTTGACAAAATTGTTTACTTATATGGAATCTTCACTAGGTAAGAATCAAGAAGTCAGTATTTGGAGCAAAGTCTGTCCACTACTTAATCTGTGACTTTACACAGTAACATGACCTCTCTGTGTCTCAGCTTCCCCACGTTCCAACGAAGCCTGGGTTAGAAGATCGCTCAGGTTCACTTCAGGTAAAATAATCAGAGCTCATTTTATGAACAATTATACATGCATACATACATTTTATGCTTTAAAGTGCTTGTGTTATTCTTTGTGTTTCTGTTTTCATGTCCACTTTGCTTTTTAATTATTTTTGTTCTATTCATATGGTAATGCAGATTGTGCTGGCCATTAGAATATAAAATAGAGACAATCGGGCCTCCCTGGTGGCGCAGTGGTTGAGAGTCCGCCTGCCGATGCAGGGGATACGGGTTCGTGCCCCGGTCTGGGAGGATCCCATATGCCGCGGAGTGGCTGGGCCCGTGAGCCATGGCTGCTGAGCCTGCGCATCGGGAGCCTGTGCTCCGCAACGGGAGAGGCCACAACAGTGAGAGGCCCGCATACCGCAAAAAAAAAAAAAAAAAAAAAAAAAAAATAGAGACAATCATATTTCCCAGTGTTCAATCATCAGGTACCAATCACTGCTGTATCTACATAAAACATGAGCTTAGGCTTATTATAAATAAATATTTTAATAAGTTTAAAGTGGACATGTCATCTGTAATAAGATTTATGAATATTATTTTATTTTATATAAATATACATACTGCATTTAGTATATAAGCACTTACTGAATCCTATTTTATTTCATTTTATATTTTTATTCATGGTGAAGGACTGTACTTGTAGTCTAAAGATGATTTAAGAAATCTAATGTTAATAGCACACAATAGCAAATCTGACAGATCATCTATGGATATTTTATTTGTTCTGTGGGAACTAACATCACAATGAAAGGTGAATTATCCTTTAAGGTGTTTTGAATGTAACACAGTTAACTGTTATATCAAGAATGAGTCTCTCTAACTGCCTGGACTGTCAAGAACTGAGTGGAAAATGGAGTCTAGAATTAGCTCTTCAGGAGAAGTGAAGGAAAACAAAGCAAAATGAATGGCTACCATTTGTAATGAGGGCAGAATAAAGTTTAGAGGTTGTACAAATATAAACTAATAACATGAAAGGGAATAACAAAGAAATTCAGTTATTGATCTCAGTTAACTAGGACTCAGAAAATGTCATTTAGTTGTCTAGTATCAGAGAATATCCAACCATCTCCTCTCTCACCATTGTTGACATGCAACATAATTAGAATGGTCAGAAAAATGCATTAAGTGTAAGGCTTAAAACTTGAAGTGTAAAAGTGATAAAAGTTTTTTTTCTGTTGCCATAGATTCTACATTCTACTTTGAAGGACAATTCTATACATATATATTTTTGAAAAGCATTCTTAAGTGAATAAAACATCTCCAAATAAAATCCACCTGCATTTCCAAGAAAATGAATAAATTGAGCTCCACAATTTATTTATTTAGTTTACTTTGAAAGGTCTCCACACACTTACAAATGCTAGAAGCTATTGCTTCTCAAGGAAGAAAGTTATATACATTTTTACAGTGGGTATTATTGCTTTAAAACTTATTTATATGTGTTTTTAGTTTGGTGGCAGATAAATGCCTATTAATAGGTTAAGAAACAAGGTAAAATTTATACACATTAAAAGCTGTAATGTGTATAAAATAAGCTCATATTTTTTTATTGCCAGAAAACAGCTTTAAAACTTTTAACCAAGTATTTTCCTTATAAAAGTAGTGAGTTTTCTAGCTGTTGCTTACATACAGACAAATAGACACAAACGAGAATGATGGTAGAAGATGAAGAGGATAGATAATTGTTAGAACATAGTCACTAAGGAAAATGAAAGCCCTGAATAAAAGAAGTAATTCATCTACATCAATGAGAACCAGTGAACAACTTACAGAGAAATAGAACGTACAATCAGGAACACAAATTAACATGAGCTAAATGTGAAACAAACAGTATAGAAAGTATAAGGGGAAATCAAAATGCATTAGAACAATCAGAAAAAGTGCCATACAACGTACAACTTATACATTGTAGATATAAGTTTTTCTACCTTAATTTCTAGGTGTTTTTCTTTTTGTTTAAGAAACTAGGAGTAAAAAAAGTAAAATGATAGAAGTTTGAAAGAAATAAACCCAACCTGCTAAGGCACTTGAAAATTCCTCTGTTCCAGTCGCTCAGACAGAGGACACCATGCTTTCATCTCATCTACAGCTGTTTTGAAACTAGGGCAGAGTGACCAGGTTGTCCCCCAGCTAGAATATGCCTCTCATCATTTAGATTCCAGTTGAATTATTTTCAAAAAGCTCCTCTTTCTCTTCCTTTGAAGAGAAGATTTATTTTTGATAAGTATAAATCTTCATATTCAGGAGAATATTATGTAACTTGAAACAGTGTGGTGATACAGCAGATCTTTTGTTTGCTGATGGGAAATGAACCATCAGCTGCAGAATTTTAGAACGGGTTCCAGCTAATATTTTCAAGAATCGCTCTGGGTGCACCCTAACAAGTTGCACTGGATTCATTTTATAAAGATTTTTTAGGTAGCTGAATTTGATTTTGACATTTGAAAAGGAAACAGCACTGTTACAATGACTAAGGGATGGATTTATAGCAGTGATGCATCCAGGGAGCTGGGGAGTTGACAGCCTGTGAAGGTAGCTCAATCAGAAAGAGCGTCAATTGACCTGAGGAAGAAGGGGAAGGAGGGGTTTGCTGGCTATAGTTCCTATAGCATTCTTAGCTAAGACTTTAACAGCGTAGGTTATCAGACTGCCTGGATTCATAGACTATCTGTGCCAATTACTGGTGTGGGACCATGCGCAAATATCAGCTCTCTGTTCCTCATGTGTAAAAATGGGGATAATAATAATACCTACTTCATGGGGTTATTGTGTAGAATCACATAGAATAAATGAGAAACATTTCTAACTGTGCCAGGCACATAGAAAGCAATCGGTTACATTTTAGCTCTGAATATTATTGTTATTCCTATTGAGATTCACCACTTACAGGTATGACTTACTCTGTGACCCTGTCTACAAAGGCACTGTAACATTCTAGAAAAATCATTCTGAAAATTTTCTTAAATTACACACTTTATCTGCATTATTTATTTAAGATACAATTAAATTTGAATTTGTTTATGTGGCAGTGCTGGGATAGAACAGGTATTCCCCACAAACTTCATCTCAAACTCCAACATTTTTAAACTTTGAAGAATGGGTCCTTCTGTCTTCTTTATCTCCTAAATATGCTTAATTCTACACATTAAAAGAAAGAACACACACACACAACACCAACAAAAACAAACCTAATGGGCTTCCCTGGTGGTGCAGTGGTTGGGAGTCCACCTGCCAATGCAGGGGACACGGGTTCGTGCCCAGTCCGGGTAGATCCCACGTGCCGGGGAGCGGCTGGGCCCATGATCCATGGCCGCTGAGCCTGCGTGTCTGGAGCCTGTGCTCCACAATGGGAGAGGCCACAACAGTGAGAGGCCCGTATGCCACACACACACACAAAAAAACCCAACCAAACCTAATATTTGCCACATCTATCTACTTGTATAACTTCAAAATTTGGTACATTCTCAAGCTTTTTTCGAACGAAAGCTACACTTACTGCTTCCAATTCTACCAATACATGACAAAGTAAAATCCTCGATCATAAAGTCACATTCCAATCCTTCACTGGGTTTGTAGATTTTATTTTTTAATATACAAAATAATGGGTCAATCTGTTGCTTCTCTTTGTTCCCTCTGAAGACAGGCCAGATCTCTCAACATGTAAGTACTGCTCCTACAAATCAACTCTGATTCCCTGTTGGTAAGAAAGGATTAGGAATGGAGAAGTTAATGTTGGTGTTGTCTTTACTGTATATTTGTGTACTCTTGCAAAGCTTACCTCTAATCCCTTAATCCCTAAATCTACTGATTTCTCCTCAATCCTCCTCCTCCTCAAATTTTCTCCATAATTTTATATTTATTAATATATACACTTGAAAATTTTATCTGCACTTGGCTTCTAAGACACTAGCGTTGTTGAATTCCCTTTTTTCTCTGACTGCTCTTTTATAATTGTCTTTACGTTCTCTTTCTCTCTCTTTCTGGTGATATTATCCAATTTCATGGCTTCAGTAATGATCTCTCTATATGAATGTCTCGGTCTCGATTTTTTGACTCTGGGCTCATTCTCCTTCCTAAATTTCAGACCTTCATTTTCACTCCCTGTTTTACGTCCCTGTGTGGATATCTCTGGCTGTTCAACAGGTTCATCTACTCCTCCCATGACTCCCTAAGAGAGAAAATTCCTCTCATAAACATTGTCCTCAGTAGCACACACGCTTTCACTAGAATGAAGGCTCTCCCAGTGCCGTATTAAGTTCCACACTACACGTTAACAAAGTGCCTTGCTAGATGTATGCATATAATAAATGGAGGTTAATGTAGTTATATATTACTTCTGTTTATAGATAAATGGAAGCTTATCTCATATAAACTGTTGCAGCAAATTTTCGTACAACATAAATTAAAAATAAACTCTTGAATTTAACTAGGTAACCAGTAATAGCTGATGTCAAACATGGTAAGTACATAACTACAATCACTAACCATCTACAGTTAAGGATAAATATTAGTAATATCCGTTAGCACAACTGAAGATTATAATGCTCATAAGAAAAACTGGAAATGCCTTGGAAGCTCATAGAGTTCTCTAAACTTCATTGTTCTTGCATGGCCCTTATATACCAAAAACCACGGTCTCAGTAAAAATGGTTGATTCTAAAATATTTCATAAGAATATTTAATAGTAATTAAATAAATTTGGTACAAAGTTAAATTACTTGGGTTTTTTTTTTTTTTTTTTTTTTAATCAGGAAGACCTGAGAAAGAAACCTGGTTATATATTTATTAATTGTGTGGCTTTGGAAAACTTAGACATCCTCACTGGATCTCCTTCTGGATCTCATTCTGCAAAATGGTGATAGCAATGCCTGCCATGTGCTGGTAAAACACTTGTCTCAATGCCTGCCATATAGCAATTACTCAATAATTGTAGGTTTATTAGTAATAGTAGCATTGGCGTTATTATTACTCTTAGTATTGCTATTAAACAAATCCTCAATTTTGGTTGTTATTTAACCTTCACTGAGTACATTTGCCTTTGTTAAGAAACTCCATATGGAATCCTGATGCACATTTTTTTCCATTTTCATTCTTTTGAACAAAACATGCCTATAGGTAATCTATATATATCAGTTCAAAACAGTATATTTTAATATACATAACAGTGAAATATTTTCTTATTATATAAGTAATTATATGGATATCATAAAGATTTATCACTAGTCCCTGTTAAATGAGCATTGAATTTACGTGACGTGGTTACAATTTACATCTAGATAAACAAATCTTTAACTATATGTTATCTTTAGTTATATACTCACAGAAATTTCTCTGATATGGGCAGACAATACTGATGATTTTCAGTGATAATAGACAATGTCTTAGAGAACTGACTTTGACATAATCTATGTTCTCAGGTGTTGGTTTTCTTACTTAATCATGCTAGCTTACATCTAAAAAGTGCCACATAGAGTGTTTCAAATTAAATAAAATAATATAATTAAGGAAGTTACTAGAATCCTTGGCATTTGAATTGAGAATTCAATTATAGTAGTCACTATAATATGACAATAATTATGTTTGTAAAATTTTCAAAATGTTATAATTATTGAATTACTGCATACTTGCTAATAATTTTAGAGTAAAATTTGCTGGGTAGCTTTTAGTCAAGTAATATATCAATCAATATGTTTCTCAAAAGCATACATTTTCATTTGAATATTATTAAGGTGTATGTTGTTGGCATTTTTCAATAACTTGATTTAAAACTGTGTGTCTTTAAAAGCTAGATTTATTTAATAAACAGTTTTTAAGCTGATTATAAAAATACTACTCATCAGTTTGATTTAATTGATATTGTATGATTTTAGTAGGCAAAATAACCTCTCTGCTCAATATTGGAAAAATAAATTATAACTTTTTTCTATCTAAACACAACACCTGAAGATGTATGGTTTACTCAGTATTTTGTAGTAACTTTTAAGGGAAAAGAATCTGAAAAATAATATATATATATAACTGAATTACTTTTTTGTACACCTGAAACTAACATAACATTGTAAATTAATTATACTTCAATAAAAAAATAAAAAAATAAATTTAAGAAAAAAATGTGATTGACTGTGATGAAGGAATGCTAGGTAAAAGTAATTACATGTGAATTTCTTAGGAGACCATGACTATACTTATTATTTCTGAGTGGTAGATATCTGCTAGTGAACATTATTGATTGGTTCTCTTCTTAAGCTATTTATTTGAATTCATACTCATTTTTCTATGTGAGCCGCGCTGCTTACCTTGTTTAACTTGGTCTTGTGCTTGTAAATTTTTGTCCCTAGTTATAACATTTTATACCTAACTAGTTTTCTATGCATTCAGTCATTGTTTAGTTCAAATAGTCTGACACACACATTGAGTCTAAGTAATAAAAGCATCTAATTGACATTTAAAATGCAGGGCATATTTATACACATTTACATTGAATGTTCTTCTCTGAAAATGCTATCTAAAAGTTACATACATCTTTAGTCAAAACGTCTTTACTATTTGGACAAAAGTTACATTCTTGTTCCTTCTTACAGAATAAAATAATAAGCCAAGAGACAAATCATCATAGCATCATTCAGTTACTTACTGGATTGCAATCAGAAAGCCTGTCTCCTGACCTCTAACACCCAAGACACTCTCCTTGGTGAAATCTGTCTTAACTTCTGACTTAGATTCAAGTAATAAAAGTTTTGAATGCTTTAAAAAATTGCTAGTCTTTTTGATAAAGAGATTTGACATTCTACTTTTCCACTTAATATAATGTTTTCCTGGACTGAAAGTGAGTGCCCTTTTATACATAATTTTAGCAAGTTGGCTATAGCTGTTGGGTAGTCTTAAGTATTACAAAGATTACAGAGAACTATTCAGCAAAGCCTGACAAAGAAAATAAAGAACCGTGGGCTTTATCCAGCTTTCCTCCAGGTACTACTTAATATATTCTGACATGTTTCAAATTATAGGTCACAATCTATTTATACTTATGGAACGTTCATTTTTAGCCAACATTGTGGAAATGAGACTGAAACATTTTTGTCTTTTCTGTGAATACAAGTAAGCCAACTCAAGCCTTCTGACATTAGACTAGAGAGCTATAAGACTAAATAGTTCAGTACTGCTCTCACCATATGGTCCAAACGAACCAGTAACTATGACTCATGAAGCCAGCAGCACGGTTAGAGAGAATCTTACTTTCATTCTCTCATAGGTTTGTTATGAAGATTCAAGGGCCAAGAACAGTGCCTGGCACTTAGTAAGCAGTCTAATATATATTAATTATCGTGATCCTGACAATGATAATAAGTAGTGTTATTTTAATTTCTGATTCTAACAATAAAGCATGGTTGAACATTTAGAAAATACAGAAGTATAATGAAGGACCTATTACATATGCAATTTTTTCATACTGGGCTCATAGTATACAAGCAGGATTTTTCTTGTGCTTTTTAACTTTAAAATAAAATGTGAATATTTTTCTCTATTATTATATAGTTTACATTTATAGTTTTGTTTATTGTGTAACATTCATCTTTTAGATATGCTATATATTATATACTAACTACTTGAATTTAGGTTTTTATCTCCAATTCTATATCATGAACAATACTACATTGAACATTTTCACTTCTAAATATTTTACTTTTCATTATTATGTAAACTTTGGAATATATTTCTAAAAGTGACATTATTTAGTTAAAGGACATTGGAACTTTTTTGTTTGTTTTGTTTTTTGTTTAATTTTTGAATTTTATTTAAATTTTTTTATACAGCAGGTTATTAGTTATCCATTTCATACATATTAGTGTATACATGTCAATCCCAATCTCCCAATTCATCCCACCACCACCAGCCCCCTGCCGCTTTCCCCCCTTTGGGGTCCATATGTTTGTTCTCTACATGTGTGTCTATTTCTGCCCTGCAAATCTTGCTGAGTAATTCAAAACTGCTTGCTGCAAGGCTTGCACCATGAACATTTTCTTCTGGTACTGATTTAAGAATGCTGGTTTCACCTACGTCTGACTGGGCTCCTCCCTCTTTTCCCACTTTTCTCTGCTTTTATATATGTTTGTGTTCATATATGTGCATGTTCTGCCACTTGCTCCTTATGTTTTATGTTTTTTTTCCATTGATTTGTCAAAGCTACATATTCCTGTGTCGCTTAATTTTTAAACTATATGAACTATTTTATGTTTTCAATTTTATATTTTCAACTTATTCTCTTGGATTCTTAAAAAGCAAATAGGACCAAATACCCAGCTTTCACCACTTTCTAAATATAACCAATATCTATGCTAATGGAGCTAAGACATCAAGCTTAATTTAAATTAAAAACAGCCCTCATTTAAATATAAAGTGAAAGAAAAACAAAGAGGGACTGTTTAAATGTATGTTCACCCTTCATCAAGATATTAATTAGGTGACTGTGTACTTTACAGCCCAGATACATATGTGACTTGAGAGACATCAGTATATATGTTTCATCATCTGTTTCATGCTGTTTCAAAGGTGCCCCAAATTTCCTAGCTTAACTTGCCTTTGAGCAAACATTTTTAGGGCAGTCATATTTGATCATAATTCATGGCAGTCACATATACTACCATCATATTTGGGGCAGTGGCCTGGATAGAAAGATCTTGAATAAATGAGATAGAAAATTATCTCCATCTACTTGGCTATTATAAGGGCCCTTTCCATTGCAGTGAGAAGATTTTGATTTTTTTTTCTTTCCTCAAGGGAGCCCTCTTTCCTCTGGCTTCATTTCTGGGAATAAAATCTTTCACTGCCAAAATACACAGATGTGGTGACAGAGGGCAACACAAAGAGAGCTTCTGCTGTCTTCTTGTTGAATTCATTTAAATACGTCAATACAAATGAATTGCCTACTATAAAAAACTGCACCATCATCTCTTCACCTAGCCATTTTTACATATATTCAAACTTCCCAAATTAGAATTGCCTTCCAAACTTTGAGTGGGAGTATTTAAGAATATTTCCCCAAATTTACAAAATTTCTTGCTCCATTCCTCTAAATCAATTATGTAGAAAACCCTGATTCATTTTGATAGAAACATTAAAAGTCTAAATAACAGACCTATAAGAGTATGGAAAATACCACACAGAATGAACATATCTTAGAGAATAAATATTCATAAAAGTGAAGATTAATTGTACATATAATTACATAAATATCCATTTTATCTGTGATGAAAAAATAATTCCACAAATTATACTCTATTTTCTATATAAAATGACTGAATAATTCAATGCTTTATTCTATTTTGCATTGCTTTGCCAATGCAAACTTTATCTTAAATGTATCCTCCTATGGAGCAGGTAACAGAAATTAACTACATGGATCCTTGTTGATATAATCAATGTCAAGCTGTTTCATTTTGTAGTACCTTCTTATATGGATACAGCTCATATACCTAGTTTTTAGTTTTCTTTATTACAAAAAACCATAAGGAATGAGGAAAAATTCATTCCTACATGTAAAATTTTAATTACG
This sequence comes from Mesoplodon mirus, assembly GCF_964341445.2. Taxonomy (NCBI): domain Eukaryota; kingdom Metazoa; phylum Chordata; class Mammalia; order Artiodactyla; family Ziphiidae; genus Mesoplodon; species Mesoplodon mirus. The sequence goes on from NC_138984.1 coordinate 57,706,449, forward strand.
CCTCTCAGATGTGTGCCTTTAATTAACTGGTGACATTTCCTTTGTTCAATTATTATAGTTCTATACAACTGTCACAAACTTATAAAGTTTAATTAAGGCTGCCCCAAACCCTAGTTATATAGTGTCCACATAGGAGTTTGCCAAAGGCTTAACTGTAAGTAAACCAACAATGAATAAATCTATGAGTTGCCCACTGGGATTTGTTTCACAAATTAACATTTGTGTGGAGATAATGAGGTTCTACAGTCTATAATACCAAACAATGTTTTATAAAACCACATTTTTAAAAGTGAAAAATGCTTTGTAAATGACTTAATTAGCTATTATATTATTATTAATAATTAGATGCTATAAGACAATAAACTACATGGCTATATCTCAAGTTGAATTCATATGGAACTCATTTATATTACTAATTTGAAATATAATTTTTTCTGAACATATTTTCTATGTAAATCAAGCTCTAATACTCTGGGTGCATAGATAAAGTTGATATATTATGGATTTTAAGAATGCAGCAAGGTCTGGACAAATGACTTGAATGAAACATCAAAAGTTGTGCTGTATTTATATATATTTCAGGATCCATTAACAAGATACCAAATTCAATGTTTCACAGAGATTTGTCCCTGTACACTGATTGCAGGTTGAATAGGTAGCCATAGTTTGGAGTACCAAACTCTTTATCTAGCTGGCTTAAATATTTCCAAAGGTAAATATAATAAACTCATCTGGTCACAACCCAAAGATTTTTTTTATCTTAATGAGAAAATTAAGTTAACAATTAAATAATAAAACTCTAAACAACTCATTTGCATAAGAGAAGCTTCTTCCCTAAAGCTAAGTGGTATGTGTGTTGCTAAAATATAATTACAGGTCACACCCTTTTACTGTACATTCAATGGATTCTCATTTGCATATTCAATGAAGTTCTCAGTACTACAGTTTTTCCCACAGCAATAGAATATACTTTATGGACTAGCTCCCCCTCAGGCAGAATGAATATATGTAGTAAGACTCCTAGTCCCTTTTTTAGTTCAATCAACCTGCTGAATATTTTTTCAAAATTCTATTGAGTAGTTACAATGATCTTAATTATCAATTAATCATAAGTCCAAAACATTTATAGGTATAAAACTATCAAACTATCAAAGAAATAGTATTGCTTTTACTCTTAGAATGCAAATCAGAAAACAGCTTGCTTCTCCTGAACTCCATTGAAAATGCTTCTTCATGTGGCTCTTTCAGTTAGCATTATGCTAAATACTTCAAAGAATAGCTTAAGCAATAGAAGCAGTGAGAAATCCCAGTAAGAAAGAAATTTACCATATAGGGGATGTGAAGATCATATGGATTGCTTTTCCATCTGACTACCTAAATCCGCAGTTATCGTAGGAGAATTAAATGTACATAGATTTCACTCTAATAGTTGCATAATCTTCTTTGCACTAATACTGGAATTTGCAAATTATGTTTCTATTATGTATTATGGTTAATTTTTTTCCAGTGGGAGCATATTTTAAATTTAATAGAAGTCAGTAGGAAAATATGTTTTAGTATTCACTTATGTGCTATAGAAAACACTTTTTGTGAGCATATAGCATAAATTAGTAAGAATCTCAAGTATATCCTAATATGTAGTAAACTGATGTTTTCAAAGCAATATGTTTTGAATATACTACATTGCAATGACAACAGAGTAGTTGTGATTTTAGATGGAAATTATGAGGCTCTAAGATGAACTGATATAGTATGCATATATTTAAAATAAATCAAAATTTTAATAACATGAGTTTTAGCATTAGGCAAACTTCAATTAAAAAAAAAAAACAAGCGATTTTGGAGTCAAATAGATAAGGCTTGTAAAACTGATTTTGCCTCATCATTTTAAGCCAGAGTCAGAATATCTATAAGCACTGAGCCCTGTCAATGGTACACACTTAACACAAGATAATGATCATTATTATTGTTAATTTTTCTGACTTGGACTTCGATTGATATACTCAATTTAGAAAAAATGTCACTGATTACGTTGAATTAATTATTAGATTTAATCTTTGTTAATGTATTTGTTCAGACAACAGGAATTATATTCATAGCATTAAGTATTTTCTGTAGATTTTTCACATATAAGGAAAATTACAGATGATTTGAATATACAATGCCACTCAATTATTTACCTAGAGCTGATGGCACGCAAGTTCCTCCATTTTGACAGTAGTTGCTACAGTGGTTGATTTCACATCTCTCTCCTGAATAACTAGGCCAACAGTGACACCTCAAATCACCTTTCTCATTTAAAATGCATCTTCCTCCATTTTCACAAGTCAGTTTGCATGAATCATCTGGTTATAAGAAGAAATGTACAAATTAGCATGCCATTCAGTAGGTGGTAGAATAAGAAAAATTCAACTAAAGAAAAATTAACTACTAAGATTCACTTTTTTCCATAAAATTCCAAAAATAAATACCCCTAATATAAAAGTAGAAGAAACAAAATACTATCAGAAAATAGAGAAATAGATTTCAACCATTGTTGAATGGTGAACACAAGTATTGAACTAACTTTTATTCTTTTTTAGGCTTAAAGCATTGTTTACCATTTCTTATATCTGTTAAAACATTAAACAATAAAACCAACTGAAACTTTCTAAAAATAAAATATTTTCCAACCAGTATGGGTTTTTTCATGATACGGGCAAACATGGCCTAGTTTTTAGAAGTGTTTGATATTAAACCAAACCGAAATATGTAAGATAAATATATATACAGTCCCCTACATATGAACCTTCAAGTTGTGAACTTTCAAAGATGCCCATGTGTGTTTGCATGTCCAATCACGTAAGTTAGTTTACGTGTCTGGTGTACTTTGTCACGTGCCTGTATCCTCTACAAGTGGTTGTGCTTTTGTGTACTTTACTGTACAGTATTGTATAGAGTACAGTAGTACAGTATCTTTATTTCAAGCCCAGGATGTCCGGAAGCAAGCGTAAAAGCAGCGGTGATGTAGCTGGTACCGAACGTCAGGGGTGAGTGAAATTGCACCTTGCCCTCTATCTCCTATTGCTGAAGATCCTTCAGCTCTACCCTCTCCCACCTCCTCTCCCTACTCCAGTCAGTAACTCTTCTTGCCTGTTCACTCGATGCCAGCTGTTATACCGTACTACTATACTTTTCAAGGTACTGTACTGTAAGATTAAAAACGTTTTCTCTATTTTTTGTGTTTGTTTTTTATGTATTATTTGTGTGAAAACTATTATAAACCTATTTCAGTACGGTACTATATAGCTGATTGTGTTAGTTGGGCACCTAGGCTAACTTTGTTTTACTTACAAACAAATTGGACTTACGAACATGCTCTCTGAATGGAACTCATTCGCATGTAGGGAGTATATATATAGTATGTATAGTGCATATATATAGTATAGTGTGCATATACAAAAACATATATACATATAATTTTTAGTATAGGGAAACATTTAAATGAAAAGATATTCTTTGATGTACATCCTTATCAACTATATATTAACACACAAAACTAAAAATTATTTAGATTTGATACAAGATGGTGATAAAACAGTGTCAGAAGCATTTTTTTCCATATATAAAATAATTAGGCACAATCTGCCTATATAATACATTTTGGCTGAGAGAAAGAAAGGATGGTCATTCCTTGGGGTCACAAAATCATTTTTAAAAATATGATGAGTCCAATTTATGATAAAGATTAGTTTGGAATCATTTTCCACATTATTTTTCTGTATGTGTAGACATAGCCTTGCTCCATTAGAAATACTGCTCTACATAGAGCAGGACATAATGTCCAATGGAACAAAGACAACTGACAATATTTTGAGAAGCATTCTATTCAAAAAATACTTTTTTCTAAAGTCATGCTTACTTTATATGAAAGATAAAATCAAAACAGCCTATATTCTTCACTCAAGATGCATTGGCACAGACATAACAGAAGCTTGAATAATTATCACTGCAATAATCACAAAAACATCTTAAAGAGTCTCAGTGACTTCAAATGACACCATAATTCAAGTATCATAACCACTGTCATAAACAGAGACTATCTATCAGCAGTGTCAGACAAATTTCGAGATTTTCGGCATTGGAAAGCAGTTTCCAATACTTTGTCATGTAGGGAGGCTTCAGGTTGGCATTACTAAAGTCTGCATTTGTAATATGAAGGACTCTCTTATGAGGCACTATATACACAGAGTATAAAGAAAATGACAGTTGATGTAGTGAGACCTGTTTTTAAGTCCTAGTTCTGCCCCTTACTAGGCATACAAATTAACCTATCTGAGCCTTAGTTATTTCTACTTTAAGATAGCCTTAAGGACAAGTGTGCAACTTAACTCATAGGTTTGTTGTGAATATTAAATTAAATAAGAAACTGGAAAGTAAAAGTTAAAATTATAAAACTTTGTAAATTTTTAAGTATATAAGTATATACCATACACATACACACAAATGAGAATTTGAGTTCTAGCCATACTAGAATAGTATGAGGATGAAGACCTGCGATCTGGGTCTACAAGGTGTATTGTTAAATTTCAACAGGAAATTGAGGAACTTTCTAGGTAAATTACCCAGTAACATTCTTATTCAGAATTTTGTATTGAGTGCCCAAAAGACGCACTGAGAATACAGCTCACATGGAGTGGCATCTATGAATACCAGAAGGTGAGCATTGTTGAAACTGAATGAAAGTTACTGTGACTGGATCTGGATTACAGAGTGTGAAGGCAGGAACTGAAAGAGAGAAGTGAATTTAAAGAGATAAGCAGAGTGTCATAGGAGATCCTTGGATGTTGGACTTTGCCCCCATAGCAATGTTAGGTCTTTGAAAAGTCTAAAAAGTCCAAGAATGACTGTACTGGTAGGGGTTAAACTGAAAGCAGGGGGACTATTAGGACTCTGTTTAAATTGTCCAGGCTAGATATGATGATGGCCTAAAATAGAGTAATGTGGGATAGATAACGTAGACGTATTCTAAAGGTAACTAGAAGACAAAAATCACATCAGAGGGAAAGGAAAAACCAAGGATAATTCTTCAGTTTCTAACACGAGGCCAATAGGACCTCAAGGTTTGTTTTATCTTTGAACATATTAAATTGGAGATACCTATATAAATGCAAGTGGGAATCTCTAGCAAAGAGTTGAATATAGAGGTCACGTTCTTAAGAAAGATCTCTAGTGAAACATGCTTGCTCAGTTTAAAATTTACCAAAACATTTCTAACTCATTCAGCATGAAATATCCTAACTGGAGTTGTGAATGTGAACAATGAAGATAAATATTTAAGGTATTATGATCACAGTTAGGATTGTTATGGGAGGGCTCATTTTCACCTATAGATGTTCTGTGTAAAAATACATAGATATTCAAAATCTCTACATGTTAGGACAGGTGCTTTTCTATAATGTGCCTCATTAGGCACCAGAAATTTAAACAATATAACACTGCCTGATGAAATGGAAGTAGAGTTACATTCTTTCAAAACCTAACTGTAATAGTTCTATAATGAAAAAGGAAGCTGCAATTGTCAATAACTAAATCACCCCCAGAAGCCAAGCTCCAGCAATTATAATCAACTATAGGGAAGAGCAGGTGAATAGTTCTCCAAGAATGCATAACATTTGAATTCAAATTTCTTACATGAAGATTAAAAATACTCAGAGTGCTCATCATTTAACAATAGCAGCTAGAGAAAGGCAAGTCATTATAAAGAGCTGAAAAAGTTGGCTATATCAAATGTTAATGTCAGGAAAAAATTAATTGGCTTTTATCTTCACCAATCAATAATTCTAAAATCCTCGGGGTTTCCCTGGTGGCGCAGTGGTTGAGAGTCTGCCTGCTAATGCGGGGGACGCGGGTTCGAGCCCTGCTCTGGGAGGATCCCACATGCTGCGGAACAGCTGAGCCCGTGAGCCACAGCTGCTAAGCCTGCGCGTCTGGAGCCTGTGCTGCGCAGCAGGAGAGGCCGCGATAGTGAGAGGCCCGCGCACTGCGATGAAGAGTGGCCCCTGCTTGCCACAACTAGAGAAAGCCCTCGTATAGAAACGAAGACCCAACGCAGCCAAAAATAAATAAATAAATAAATAAATAAATAAATTTAAAAAATAATAATAATTCTAAAATCCACTTAATCATATTCCTACCTGAAGTGGTCCAAGCCATCCATTACCAAGGCTCATATATAGAGGCCAGTGTGAATACTTTTTAACACTCAGATTATTTAAAATATAAGATTTTCTTTTAAATCATAAAATAAACATTGAGGAGGTTTCTGTAACCCTGCCTTTCAAGCAGGATTGAAATAGTAAAACTAAAATTTCTAAAAAAGTTTTAGATCTTTGTATATTTAGACAAAATGCTTCCTCATTTAAAACATAAAACTATACAATTTGGAAATAGCTTCATTTTCTTGCTTACTTCATGACAGATTTATTTTAGAGCGCTGTGTGTCTACTTTTTGCAAGGCATTATTCTAGGCACTTTCTGTGTGTTATTTCTAGTATTTCCAATGACTCTGGACATGGGTCTTTGGGTGACTTGGAGACACTGGAGTGTATTATGTGATGATTAAGAGTGTGGAATGCCTAGGTCCACCTTAGAGTACCACCATTATTAAGTATTGTTAGACAGTCAATTGAGCCTCTCCATACTTCAATTTTTTATGTGTAACAATAGGGGCAATGACAGTATAATATCATTGGAGTTTTGTGAGGATTAAATGAAATTTACATATATATATATATATATATATATATATATATATATATATATATATATAACATACTTAAAATATGCCTTGCTCTTAAGCCTTCAAGGTATTTATTGTTATTACTAGCAGTAGTAGTAGTATTTATTGTTAATCCAATTTTACACAAAAGGAACTGAGACTGAGGGAGTACAGGGCCAAACATATTAGTTAAGTGATTGATCTTGGCTTAATCCAAAGCACCACCTCAGCTCTACTCCAGACCATGTTCTTCCTGTATATTTGTTGATTTTGTATTATTGAAGAAATTATTTGCATTAAGCAAAGAGGAAAAAGGGGGGTTATGTAGAAGAGACAGTCTTATTTACTTATAATAGAAAAACAACAAAAGCTGTCTGCAACTTGACCATAAGAAAAAAAAAACACTTATAATATCTGAACCAGTGTAAAAGTCACACTGGTAGCATAAACTGTGTACTTCTGTGCAGAATACTCCTCTCTTTCCCAGGGGTCTCTCCCACCCAAACAATAGTGTAAGTAGACATGGCACATAGGAGGTATCTGTGAGAGCACTGCTTATGGGTATATGTGGAACTAGTGAAAATGAGGCACATCTTCCACAAGGAAGGAGTTGCTGATGTTTTTAAGAATCTGTTTCTGAGATGTTAAGTAAAGAATCTGTGACTGTGTCAGAGCAGTGAGTGAAAAATGTACCTGATAATGTTTGAAAATGTTCATTTAATTCTCTTATTCTACCATCACAATTGAGATCATGGCAACTCTAGTTGGGAGAACTGGTAGAGGAAGGGTGCATCCTAGTAAACAGTGACAGCATCCCTTTTCAATGACTGGCACTAAAGTACCCATCCAAAATACCAATCATGATTCATATTTAGCTCTCCATTAAGAATGTTCCAACTGCCACCCACAACAGCACTTTGCACATCCTACACACTAACTGAAATAAATGACTCATTTTCTTTACACTCCATGCTGTCATGATTTTTCAGACAGTTTCCTCTGTCTCAGTGTCCTCCTCCTTCATTCCTACTTAATCTAAGTATAATCTATCTTTGCAGAACTTGTTCTAATGTCATGTTCTATAGGAAATTCTAATCAATTCTCTAACTAGATAATCATCTAATTCCTCAAAATAGTATAAAGTCTGTCTCTTTTGTGGCTAATATCACTATTCACATGAGTATTTATTGGTGTTTGTGTCATTCATCATTTCAACCTCTTCAGCTTCGCATATCAAATGCTTAAAAATATATATTAAATGAAAGAGCTGTGACAGTTTTAGACACTGAGTGCCTTAGGAAAGGCAAAAGTCTTCAGCTGGCATAATCCCCAGCAGAGAACAATGAGACAATGATATGGTAGTAGAAATGCTGACTGAGGGCAAAGACACTGTGTTCACATGAGGAGTTCATTTAAACAAAGAAATACAACCAGTAGGATGCCCTGCTATGAAGAGATCCTAAGTGTGTATCTCATTGGAAAAAATGTTTGCTGTGACCCTCAAGTGATTTTTGGAGCACTGCATTTTTGTCTGTGACATAAAATTAATGTGTTGATTTTCTTTTCTCTTAGTAGCATTTTCTCCCATTATGGCTAATGTCTTGAATATGAGGAAACTTATTGAAAGTCTGCCTGGATATCCAAGGGTAATTCTTCAGTTTCTAACATGAGGCCAACAGGACCTGAAGTGTTGTTTTATCTTTGAACATATTAAATTGGAGATACCTATATAAATGCAAGTGGGAATCTCTAGCAAAGAGTTGAATATAGAGGCCACGTTCTCAAGAAAGATCTCTAGTGAAACATGCTTGCTCAGTTTAAAATTTACCAAAACATTTCTAACTCATTCAGCATGAAATATCCTAACTGGAGTTGTGAATGTGAACAATGAAGATATCTTTCCCTTTCCCATCACACTATTTTCAGTTTTGATATTTTTCATTTGATTTTTTCTGTTTTGCTATTTAATACATATGCGCATATGAAATAATGTTTCAAGTTTTTAAATGTTTGCTCCAACCTCTAGCTTCTAAAATATAAACTTCTTGCATGAAGATATATTTTCAGTTTTGTTTCTAACTTAGTCCTTTGTTTCTAAATTAGTGTTTATGCTTTGCTCACAAGCCCTCAAAATATTTAGTAGTAGTAGTAGTAGTAGTAGTATTTACTGTTAATTAAATTTTACACAGAGGAAATTAAGATTTATTTTCTAAATTAATCATCAGTTTCTAAATTAGTGTTGGCACACAAAACATATATAAAGTTGCTAAATGAATAAATGGATTTGGGAGTTGGGTTTAAACTAATAGCAGAATGGCACCCTCAGAAATATCATTATCTTTACTGATACAGGAGCTACATAAACAGGTCTCTTGATTCTGTTGTGACTTCAAAGTTCTTAATCTAGTCTTCGATGCACAGTAAGTGCTCAATGCAGCTTTGTGAACAAATGTAGAAAGAATTGATGGGAAGTCATCATCAGAGAAAAGAATAGTTTACACAGGCATTCAAGAACCAGTGATATCATGGAAATGATATCAGTGATGACTGAGTAGCTATCACTGCTCAGTTTCAGTAGTTGTGAACATTTACTGTACACAGTAATTCATTATTTACAGAATAATGAAGTTTACCTACCTAACAGGCTGTCATCATTGCAGGTGCCATTAATCAAATATTTTCCTTCTGGGCACACACAGGTGGCCCCAGAAGGATTCAGCAAACAGAGGAATTCACATGCTAGATCCGAGCATGGATTGGGTACTGATCAAAACAAAACAAAAGAAAAAAGAAACACATAACTATAAATACAATAGGTTTCAAAAATATAAAATTCAATAAGGTGAAATGATGAATTAGCAATGTTGAAAAGAAATAACATCAAATTTTTACTGGGAATATCTTATTTCAATTTTCCAATTCTCCTTTATAGATGAAAAGAAATTACTACCCAACATTCAACATTAATAGAAACTTTACCCTACTTTACATTTCCCAAGAGGGAGAAGAAATTAATCAAGCACATACTTTGTCACTTTTCCTTTGGCAAATTTAGGTAGTTTCAAAACTGGTTTAACAGACAGAAACAGTTCCCCCTGGTATTTACAAAGGCTTAAAATCCATATGTAGTTGTCTGTCAGAACACAAACACAACATGACTTTTTTCCCCTCAAAAAACATGTTTAATATGGTGTCCTTTCCATCAGAAAGGAGTTTGTGTGCATGGATACACATTTATTTTTGTCTATACTTCTATCCAATCGGTATCCTCTACAGCCACAGCTGCTGTGTGGCTTTCCATGCAGGATCTGTCATAAGAATGAAACAGAAATGGTATCTAGGTAGTGAAATGGTGACTATGAAAGTGGCTTTCATTCTGTAAGAACCAGTAATCAAACACCTATTATACTTAGGGCAGATTTTATTTATTTATTTTTTATGAAGGTGGAGATATTTGACTATGAATATGAATCAAACAGAACTAGAGGATGAGAGAGAATGTCCTCATATTAACCTTGGAACCATATGTGTCAGATCGTTAGCAAAGAGTAGCAAAACACTGAATAGAATTTCAGGAAGGTTTTAGGGGAATATATGTTGTTTTAATCTGTTTCCAAAACTGATTTGGTAAATATCAGTTGTTACCTTTCCAGACCATCATACCAAATGAGGTTAAATCCCTTTTTTTTTTTTTTTGCAGTATGCAGGCCTCTCACTGTTGTGGCCTCTCCCATTGCGGAGCACAGGCTCCGGACACGCAGGCCCAGCAGCCATGGCTCATGGGCCCAGCCGCTCCGCGGCATGTGGGATCCACACGGACCGGGGCACAAATCCGTGTCCCCTGCATCGGCAGGAGGACTCTCAACCACTGCGCCACCAGGGAAGCCCAATCCCTTTTTATTTGCCATAAAGAATAATTATAAGTAAATCTGAAACAGTTTTTTGAAGGGTGAACTCATACATAAATACAGATCACTAGAATTTCAGCCACATTTTATTCCTTTGTTCTTCGATATTTTTTATGGCTGTGTTTGAAACAGATCTTTCAAAATAACTATGTCAACTATTTACCTATTTTTTTCTAGGAGAGAAAGTAACAATAAAAGTCATAAACCATGAGAGAAAATACAACCTTTGGGAACAGTTCTCCTCAGATATCTTTAAAGATGAAATGTTAAAGCTATGATTTTTACTTGGTTATCAGTGAGTGAAAAAGGCTAATGACAAATTTCCTTACTTGCGTGGTTTATCTATCGACCCACAAAGTTTTATTAAGAATTTAGAAAAACACAAAATAAGAGACAAATTTTTATAACAAAGTTAATTCTAATTCTAAGAAAATACAAACAAATCCTGAAATTTTCATACCTGTTTTAGCAAAAATAGCAACTATTGCATTATTTATTTCTTGTCTTTGGTAATTTGAAAAGTCTGGTGATATCAAAATTAAAATGACTTAACTTATTGGGGTTAAGCCATGAATAGAGTTAAGAATTTAAAGATACTTTATTTTGAGAGTCATAAGAAAGAAACTTTGCCAATATAGACAATAGTATAAAATATTATACTTACAGTCTAGTTGTTTATAGCGATGAGAAATCAAAACACCTTTTGTTTTATCAACATCTAAAGCTAGGTACTCTACCGAACCATGGCCAAATTTTTGTACTCGAAATACACCATTTTTAGGTCCTGCTCCATATATATAATCTTCGAAGACATCAATCCTGTATGGATGTAACAAGCCTAGAATTTTTTAAAAATGGAGTTGTAAGGGTTGCAATATAAATACTCAGACTTAAGAAAACTAAGTTTATCCAAGATCATGTAGAAAATCTTATTCCTGTTCATAAAAAACCTCTCAGAATTAGAATGTTTTTAATATTAGCTGTAACATTGTTAGGATTAATTTATTAGCAGTAGAAATATGCGAGATATTAAACTTGTCACTCAGAACATAAAAAACACTTCCATCATCACGTTAATCATCATCACCATCACAAAGCATTGGCTGGGGGACTTATTATACACAGTAATATTTTCTGCTGTACAGTTTGCAAACAACAACAACAAAAAGCCTACAGGCCAATGTTATCCATTGCTCAAAACCAGGAATTTACAAAATTATCATTTTGTGTTCTGTATAAAATTAATGGTCAAATTAGATTACCTGAATGACAATTTTATCAATCAATCATGAACTGATTTTAAAGAGTAAAATCCTCCTCCAAAATTTGGCATTACTATTATTTGTTTTAGAAATAGGGTTAAGAAAACAAATTGGCAAATGGTAATCATACATATGACTAGTATGGCTGAGAAGAATAGTAATAATAATAATAACAATTTTTCATATTTTACAAAATGGCTATTATTTGAGAGAATTTATAAGAAATATAACTCTTGGTACTGAAATTTAAACAAGTAAAATAACAACATTTATATTTCACCTATTATCTAAAGCTTGTAAAACATAAAATGCCTTTTAACATATATTTTCCTTCAATGTTCCTTGAAATAGTAAAATGTACATTTAAGCTAAAACAGGTAAATTTTTGTAATCAATTATGTGAATACGGAATTTTTTTCCATCTAGGGTTATCATACAAAAAACACACACTTCCAGTAAAGACACAGTAAAAGTTCAATGCAATTAATTTTCTTGAAACTTCTCTGATTTTGTTTAAAAAAAAAGGAAGCAAAGAAATATTCAGTAAATAAAATATGTAAATATAAAAACCTCAAGTATATATTGTGAACAATTGGTGTTAAATAGGTAAGCGGTTTTGGTAGGAAAGGGAAAGAAGAACAGAAGGGAAATCAATTAGTTTCATCAGAAAGAACTGAGATTGCTAGGCAAAAAAAGTGTGAGACACAGAAAGGAGTCAAAAATGAGAGTAAAAAATAGGAGGTAGACACAGAGATGGAGATATAAAAGGGTGCCACAAAAGAAGAGTACATGTAGATTGTGCAGTCACTTGTGTGAGAGGTAAGTTGTCATTTTTACATATTGCTTTTCACATGGATGAGAATATCCCTATCAACTACTTAAAATAATAATTTTTACTATGAAGTTTTACTATATACAATAATTTCCTACTTATCACTGCAATTTGAAATAAAAATTAGCGTTCACAGGCACTAATCTCGACTACTTGAAGTGTTCTGCTCAGAATAGAACATCAACGGAAGCAACAAACAGAATGAATATTTTTTGAATCCGGGTAGCAATGGACCACGTTTGTTCTAGAGTCAGGAAGTTCTTCTGGCCTGGCCTCTTTGTTATTCTAGTAAGAATGAAAATTGTAAGGAATAGTAAGAGCTGTAAGTTGAAAAGAGAGAATTTGAGGAAATACAGAATGTAAAGCTTTCATACTTATACTTATGTATCATTATTTAATACTTTAGTGATAATTAAAAGCAAAAACAAGAGCACTTCACAAACCTTGTTTGCTGCTGACAGAGATTACTGAATCAGAGCCGTCATATAGAACACTGCCAATAACAGAGAGCTCAAGGTCGGCCCAGTATATCCGTTCACTGAAATGATCCACGGCCAGACCTGCAAAATCAATACACACAGACAAATAACAGCAATACATCTGAGATTATTTAAAATTATGTTTCTGCTCTTTTAATGTCTTATTATAATTGACATTTTTCTTCAAACATCTTAGAAATTACCCAGTCTATATCACAGTAGTGCAAAAATCAGAAAAACTGAAATAGCTTAATCCCTATCTGAAATACATGTGTATAGATTACATAGAATTTATTTAATAAACTGTGGCAAAAAAATCTTACTTCACGTAGGGAAAGCCACCCTAAATATCTTTCCTTTCTACACTTCTTTCTTAATTATGGTTATTTTCTAAAAGAATTTCCCATGATACTTTCATCATTTAAATCACTTACCCAACCATTATTTAAAATAATTCAGTGTAATTAGTTATATTTTGAATCTTTTCATGAAGGTGCATTTCTCAGAATATAAAAGGTTCATGGGCTTAATCATAAGATATTTTCACCCATTTGGAGTTAGTCTACAGTGTTATGAAACACCTGTGTGCAGGCTGAAGTATAAATTGACTAAAGATTGATGTTTATAGTAGGGAAGAATGAATAGTAAATTCCTTAATTAAGTTTCTAGTTGTATTGATACTTAAATTTTTCACTCTACTTTTTTAGTCTAATCATTAATTTGCTCTGAGACTGTTTGTCTTTCTTTATATCATCAGTATCTGTTAGTGCATATCAATGGACTAACATAATAATGTAGTAAAAAATAATGTTTTGCTATTTATTCAACTTTTTATTTTGTATTTCATAATGTGATTGGAGTCTAGCCGGTGTCTTCTTGCACAAATATCAACACATATAATACCTTAAGTAAACTTCATTCAGTATAGAAGAGTAAGATCTATGACATATGAATTATACAACAAATCCTCACTGCTATAGATATTCAATTTTTAGGACATAGCTAGTCTTTAGATATGGCATACTTTGATTGTACAATGCAATCAAAATACCTTTGGCATCTGAATGCTAAAGAGCTTTCTGAATCAGCTCATTCAATTAAAAAACCGAGGTACCTCTCAATGGCAAGGCAACTGAATGAAAAGTATTTTTGAGTTTACACTAATTGTATTCCTGTGTAGAGGGGCCAAGGTTAACAATCAAAATGAAAGCATATCATGGTGAAAATCATTTGGGAGTAATTCTTCAGTTCAGTATGTAGATCTATCCCAAATGTAATCAAACTAAATATAAATATTTCTCCTCAAGTAGAATATAAAGATGTTCTATGCCCAATCAGCCTCTGAGAAATGAGTTAACAATTAAAACAAGTGGCCCATGTTTTACTAGTTTCTGCTCAATGATCAATTTGTTATTTGGAGTTATGCTGGGAATTAGGTTTTTGTTTCTTCATGTATAATTATGGGTAACATGAACCATAAAACGATCCAGCTTCCTGCTGCCACCATTCTGTTTCAAAAAGGTTATCTCAGAAAGATTGAAAATGCTTTTCTTTCTCTCCCACCAGTGTAACACAATACTACATACTAGTACCTGGCAGTGTATGGTGCAAGGGAGGAGCTTTGTTTTTAAAAAGCTGTTCCCGGGCTTCCCTGGTGGCGCAGTGGTTGGGAGTCCGCCTGCCGATGCAGGGGACGCGGGTTCATGCCCCGGTCTGGGAGGATCCCGCATGCCGCGGAGCGGCTGGGCCCGTGGGCCATGGCCGCTGGGCCTGTGCGTCCGGAGCCTGTGCTCCACAGCGGGAGAGGCCGCGGCAGTAAGAGGCCCGCGTACCGCAAGAAAACCAAAAAAAACAAAAAGCTGTTCCCAACATAATGGGTCTCTACATTTGAATATTAAAATTTTTAATCATATAAAAGAAGAAAACAATGGGTGTGTAATCTAATTTAATTACCAATATTGTTTCCTCAGATTCAGCAGCAGTAAAAATTTCTCAAACGTGTCATACATTGCATTGTTAGTCTAGGCTTTAGACAAACACATCTATATCATCTCCAGTCCCATACTGTACTATTTTGGATGGAATTACATCTAGATAAAAATTATATAACAAAGCTTTTAGATGAGTGGGATTTATATTCCCCCCACATCCACAAGTCAATGATTTTGATTTTTCCTTAAGCCCTTTAATAAAACAGATAGTCTTTTAAATTAAAAAGTTAAAAAAGGAATCAACTTACTTTTTTGTTATAGAGATGAGTCAAGTTTATATGAAAGAACAAGTTCATTTCTATATCTTTAAAAAAATCACATCTATTTTTTGTCTTTAACAAATAAGCAATAATAAAATGGGGGAAAATATCAATTCCCAGGAAAGTTATTCTTATTGAACTGGGAATGGTGAATATTTGGAACCAAGTCAGTGTAAGTACAGAAAATTTTAAATAAAATGTCATACATGTTCTAATCAAGCATAATGGAATCACAGTTTGGAAGTGTTATGAAAGATAAAGTCTCAATAAGTTTTAGGAGCACATGATAATGACCCTAATTGTGTATTCATTTTCTAAACATCTCCCATGATATTAAGACTACTGTTACATTTTAGGAATTTTTGAATCTAACTTTTGTTGAACTCTGAAAATTTCCAAGATCCTCCCACTAGTTCCCCTATTTCCACTATGATCTAAAAAGAAGAAAGAAAATGGTAAAAAAATCTTATGAGAAATGATCACAGTACCAATGTGATGTTTAAGAGAGAAAACTTGGAGAGAGAAATAAATTAAAATCACTATGTTTTCAGAAAGAGAGAAAAAGATTTTATACATTTTGTGTTAAAGGAAAGTCAAGATTTGTAAGGTAGTAATACCCAACAGGTGTGCACTACCCTATTCTTGATTTAAGAGGTATAAGAGGGGTCCAAAAAACTAAAAATACTTACCACTATGTCAATTAAAAAAAAATTGTTAAAAGTATTTTTTGAGACAGGTTGCCTACATAGGGTCTTAGATTCCAAACTACATTAAAGTTGTTTTTACACATATATGTATACATATGTAATATATACACACACACACACACACACCATACATGCACACACACATACCTACTTATGATTATTAGTAAAATAATGTATCAAGGAATTGCAAAATAGTCCTTAAGTTTTTATCTATTTCATTTAATTAGAGATCTTTTGTTGGTCAATGACAAATAATTTACTGAGTGAATCAAATAAGTACGACTGGTCCAGGACCAGTGTGTACTTGTTTATTCTCTCAGAAATTGCCACGCTTTGAGAGGAGGGAAAGGTAACATAAATAAGCTTCTGTATATCAAATAATATGGTATTTAAATCAGACTCATGTAATTCGACATGCCCTCCTACTGCAGGGAAAACTGGAAAGTATCCTTATCTGACACAGAATTCATTAACTCAATACATATTTGTAAGGCAACTCTCTTGCACCATACACTGCCAGGGACTAGTATGTAGCAAAGAATAAAACAGATCATGTTCCTGCTCTCATGGAGCATCCTACTCAACCACCACACAATTGATTGAATCAGAATATAGATCATGCTTCTTGTATTTAATATAGGGCCTAACAAAATGAAGTGTGCTATTTGTTAAAAGAGATCTTAAAACCATACCATGGGTTAGAGTGTTAAAAATTGCAGGCATTCATCTCTTCATTCATTCAACATATAATTAGTCTTAAGCACATACTAATTACAGGCACTAAAACATTCTACAGGGGATATAACAAGAATATACATTATGGTTTTGGTTTAACCTGTTATGGTCTTGCTGGGTACATAGATTATATATTAAGGAGTCAATGATCTACTATATCATTAAAACAGTAGATTATGGAGTACCAAGTATGGAGATAACGAGTGCTTTCAAAGCTCAGAAAATTGAGGTATTCTCATGAGTTTGGAAAGGAGGCAATGGCAGTGCTGGTGGTGAGCAAATACAGGGCTGTCTGGATGGTGGGCTAACTATCAGATCAGTACAATTCCAACCCTAGAATGCACAGAGGTTATATAAAGGGACAGAGACAATTTTCTATCTATTCCTATTGTTGTTCATAATGCCGATATCACCTTCACTCTATTGAAGTACAGAGTATAACCAAATGTACTGCATCCTAGTGCACATAGTCATTCATGGGTGCATCAGGAAAGACAGAATTTCCTTTAAACCCCAAACGTAAAGAACAAGATATTACACATGGAGGGAAACAGAGGCATTATTATAGTTACTGATTTCATATAATAACTTTGGAGTCAGGTCAGATATTTATAAACATACACCAACAAAAGAGAGAATATAGGTATGAATAAGTCTAAGATGTTTCTAGGAAGACATAAGCAATGAATGTACTTCCATGTAAGGATATTTTGTAGAATATATTTGCATAAATGCACATGTCCTCCCATATATAACATGCATATATGCATATAGATGCAGAATGGCTAACTGCCAGCTTTTCATTGTTACTTTCTAGTAATATGCTATTTATAAAATCTAAATTATCTATTATTTCCTAAAAATCTTCTGAGATTTTTTTTTTTTTTTTTTTTTTTTTGCGGTATGCGGGCCTCTCACTGTTGTGGCCTCTCCCATTGAGGAGCACAGGCTCCGGACGCGCAGGCCCAGTGGCCATGGCTCACGGGCCCAGCCGCTCCATGGCATGTGGGATCCTCCTGGACCGGGGCACGAACCCGTGTCCCCTGCATCGGCAGGCGGACTCTCAACCATTGAGCCACCAGGGAAGCCCTGAGATTTGTTTTTGACTCATTTGTATATCAATAATATTTGGCATGCCATACTTAAGAGTTATCAAAGATAAAGACAACACTGAGAGATGTTTCTGCTTGATGGAATAAAATCGTGCCTAATTATACAAGACTAGCATTTCCAATATTAAGAAATTCATTTATTAAGTAGGTAGGCATGAAGTAAAGCAATAAATTTTTACATGTGGTGTGTGACTTTTTAAAATCTCACAGAATTCTAATTGATATACAATGAGAAAATTAATCAAATTAACAAAATATAATAAATGAAATTTTTAAATGTGGATAAAAATAATAATTGGTCCCCTTAACACTAGAATTGCACCTGTGAGCCACTCAGCACTACAGGACTGGCAGTAGAAATACATTCATGGGACAACTAACTGATGAACAATCATCGACAGGAAGACACTGGAACTCACCAAAAAAGATAGTCCACATCCAAAGACATAGAAGAAGCCTCAATGAAATGGTAGGTGGGGAGCAATCACAATAAAATCAAATCCCATAACTGCTCGGTGGGTGACTTACAAACTGGAGAACAATTATATCACAGAAGTCTACCCACTGAGTGAATGTTCTGAGCTTCACGTCAGTCTTCCTAATCTGGGGGCCCGGCAATGGGAGGAGGAACTCCCAGAGAATCAGACTTTGAGGGCTAGCAGGATTGATTACAGGACTTCGACAGGACTGGGGGAAACAGAGACTCCACTCTTGTAGGGAACACACAAAGCAGTGTGAGCATCAGGTCCCAGCAGGAAGAAGTAGTGAACCAATATGAGACTGAACCAGACCTACCTGCTAGTGTTGGAGGGTCTCCTGCAGAGGCGGGGGGGTGGCTGTGGCTCACCGTGGGAACAAGGACACTGGCAGCAGAAGTTCTGGGAAATACTCCTTGATGTGAGCCCTCCCGGAGTCCAACATTAGCCCCACCAAAGAGCCTGTAGGCTCCAGTGCTGGGTCTCCTCAGGCCAAAAAATACAGGGAGGGGACTCAGCCCCACCCATCAGCAGACAAGCAGATTAAAGTTTTACTGAGCTCTGCCCACCAGATCAATACCCAGCTCTACCCACCACCAGTCCCTCCCATCAGGAAGCTTGCACAAGCCTCTTAGATTGCCTCATCCACCAGAGGGCAGACAGCAGAAGCAAGAAGAACTACAATCCTGAAGCCTGTGGAATGAAAATCACATTCACAGAAAGATAGACAAAATGAAAAGGCAGAGGACTAGGTAACAGATGAAGGAACAAGATAAAACCCCAGAAAAACAACTAAATGAAGTGGAGATAGGCAAACTTCCAGAAAAAGAATTCAGAATAACGAGAGGGAAGATGATCCAAGACCTTGGAAAAAGAATGGAGGTAAAGATCAAGAAGATGCAAGAAATGTTTAACAAAGACCTAGAAGAATTAAAGACCAAACAAACAGATGAACAATAAAACAAATGAAATGAAAAATCCACCAGAAGGAATCAATAGCAGAATAACTGAGACAGAAGAACGGATAAGTTACCTGGATGACAGAATGGTGGAATTCACTGCAGCAGAACAGAATAAAGAAAAGAGAATGAAAAGAAATGAAGGCAGACTAACAGACCTCTGGGACAACATTAAACACACCAACATTCGCATTATAGGAGTCCCAGAAGAAGAGAGAGAGAAAGGACCCAAGAAAATACTTGAAGTGATTATAGTTGAAAACTTCCCTAACATGAGAAAGAAAATAGCCACCCAAGTCCAGGAAGCACAGAGAGTCCCAGGCAGGGTAAACCCAAGGAGGAACATGCCGAGACACATAGTAATCAAATTGACAAAAATTAAAGACAAAGAAAAATTATTAAAAGCAACAAGGGAAAAACGACAAATAACATACAAGGGGACTACCAAAAGGTTAACAGCTGATTTCTCAGCAGAAACTCTACAAGCCAGAAGGGAGTGGCACGATATATTTAAAGTGATGAAAGGGAAGAACCTACAACCAAGATTACTCTATCTGGCAAGAATCTCATTCAGATTTGGCAAAGAAATCAAAAGCTTTACAGACAAGCAAAAACTAAGAGAATTCAGCACCACCAAACCAGCTCTACAACAAATGCTAAAGGAACTTCTCCAAGTTTGAAACACAAGAGAAGAAAAGGACCTAAAAAACAAACCCAAAACACTTAAAAAAATGGTAATGGAAATATCCATATCGGTAATCATCTTAAATATGAATGGATTAAATGCTCCAGCCAAAAGACATAGGCTCACTGAATGGATACAAAAACAAGACCCATATATATGCTGTCTACAAGAGACCCACTTCAGACCTAAGGACACATACAGACTGAAAGTGAGGGGATGGAAAAAGATATTCCATGCAAATGGAAATCAAAAGAGACCTGGAGTAGCAATACTCATAGCAGATAAAATAGACTTTAAAATAAAGAATGTTACAAGAGAAAAGGAAGGACACTACATAATGATCAAGGGACCAATCCAAGAAGAAGATATAAGAATTATAAATATATATGTACCCAACATAGAAGCACCTCAATACATAACACAAATGGTAACAAGCTATAAAAGAGGAAATCAATAGTAACACAATAATAGTGGGGAACACCTCACTTACACCAAGGGACAGATCATCCAGACAGAATATTAATAAGGAGACACAACCTTTAAATGACACAATAGACCAGATAGATTAATTGATATTTATAGGACATTCCATCCATAAACAGCAGATTACACTTTCTTCTCAAGTGCATACAGAACATTCTCCAGGTTAGATCACATCTTGGCTCACAAATCAAGCCTCAGTAAATATAAGAAAATTGTAATCATAGCAAGAATCTTTTCTGACCATAATGATATGAGATTAGAAATCAGTTTCAGGGAAAAAAATGTAAAAAAAACAAACACATGGAGGCTAAACCATACGTTACTAAATTACCAAGAGATCACTAAAGAAATCAAAGAGGACATAAAAAAATACAGAGACAAATGCCAATGAAAACATGACAATCCAAAACCTATGTGATGCAGCCAAAGCAATTTTAAGAGGGAAGTTTATAGCAATGAAATCCTACCTCAAGAAACAAGAAAAATCTCAAATAAACAACCTAACCTTACACCTAAAGGAACTAGAGAAAGAAGAACAAACAAAACTCAAAGTTAGTAGAAGGAAAGAAATCATAAAGATCAGAGCAGAAATAAATGAAATACAAACAAAGAAAACAATAACAAAGATCAATAAAACTAAAAGGTGGTTCTTTGAGAAGATAAACAAAATTGATAAACCTTTAGCCAGACTCATCAAGAAAAAGATGGAGAGGATTCAAATGAATAAAATTAGAAATGAAAAAGGAGAAGTTACAATGGACACTGAAGAAATACAAAGCATCCTAAGAGACTACTACAAGCAACTCTACGCCAGTAACATGGACAACCTGGAGAAATGGACAAATTCTTAGAAATGTATAACCTTCCAAGACTGAACCAGGAAGAAATAAAAAATGTGAACAGACCAATCACAAGTAGTGAAATTGAAACTGTGATTAAAAATCTTCCAACAAACAAAAGTCTAAGACCAGATGGCTTCACAGGTGAAGTCTATCAAACATTTACAGAAGAGCTAACACCCATCCTCTCAAACTCTTGCAAAAAACTGCAGAGGAAGGAACACACCCAAACTCATTCTATGAAGCAACCATCATCCTGATACCAAAATCAAAGACACTGCAAAAAAAGAAAATTACAGACTAATATAGAATAATGAATATAGATGCAAAAATCCACAAAATACTAGCAAACAGAATCCAACAACACATTAAAAGGGTCATACATCTTCATCAAGCAGGATTTATCCCAGAAATGCAGGGATTCTTCAATATATGAAAATCAATCAATGCAATACACCATATTAACAAAGGGAAGAATAAAAACCATGTGATCATCTTAATAGATGCAAAAAAGCTTTTGACAAAATTCAACACCCATTTATGATAAAACCGCTCCAGAAAGTGGGCATTGAGGGAAACTACCTGAACATAATAAAGGCCATATACAACAAACCCACAGCAAACATTATTCTCAATGGTGAAAAACTGAAAACATTTCATCTAAGATCAGGAACAAGACGTGAGGTCCAGTCTAACCACTATTATTCAACATAGTTTTGGAAGTCCTAGCCATGGCAATCAGAGAAGAAAAGAAATAAAAGAATACAAATTGGAAGAGAAGAAGTAAAAGTGTCACTGTTTGCAGATGACATGATACTATATGTGGAGAATCCTAAAGATGCCACCGAAAATTACTAAAGCTAATCAATGAATTTGGTAAAGTTGCAGGACACAAAATTAATGTACAGAAATATCTTGCATTCGTAGACACTAACAACAAAAGATCAAAAAGAGAAATTAAGGAAACAATCCCATTCAGCATTGCAACAAAAAGAATAAAATACCTAGGAATAAACCTACTTAAGGAGGTAAAAGACCTGTACTCAGAAAACTATAAGAAACTGATGAAAGAAATCAAAGGTGACACAAACAGATGGAGAGATATATCATGCTCTTGGATTGGAAGAACAAATTTTGTGAAAATGACTATACTACCCAAAGCAATCTACAGATTCAATGCAATCCCTATCAAATTACCAATGGCATTTTTTACAGAACTAGAACAAAATATTTCACAATTTGTATGGAGACACAAAAGACCCCAAATAGCCAAAGCAATCTTGAGGGGGAAAAAAAGGAGTTGGAGGAATCAGGCTCCCTGACTTCAGACTATACTACAAAGCTACAGTAATCAAGACTGTATGGTACTGGCACAAAAATAGAAATATAGATCAATGGAACAGGATACAAAGCCCAGAGATAAACCCATGCACTTATAAATGCACAACTAATCTAAGGTAAAGGAGACAAGGATATAAAATGGAGAGAAGACAGTCTCTTCAATAAGTGGTGCTGGGAAAACTGGACAGCTACATGTAAAAGAATGAAATTAGAACACTCCCTAACACCATACAGAAAAATAAACTCAAAATGGATTAAAGTCCTAAATGTAAGACTGGACACTATAAAATTCTTAGAGGAAAACATAGGAAGAACATTCTCTGACATAAATCACAGCAAGATCTTTTTTGACCCACCTCCTAGAGAAATGGAAATAAAACCAAAAATAAACAAATGGGACCTAATGAAACTTAAAAGGTTTTGCACAGCAAAGGAAACTATAAGCAAGATGAAAAGACAACCCTTAGAATGGGAGAAAATATTTGCAAACGAATCAATGGACAAAGGATGAATTGCCAAAATATATAAACAACACATGCAGCTCAATATTAAGAAAACAAACAAGCCAATCCAAAAATGGGCAGAAGACCTAAATAGACATTTCTCCAAAGAAGACATAGAGATGGTAAAGAGGCACATGAAAAGCTGCTCAACATCACTAATTATTAGAGAAATGCAAATCAAAACTACAATCACCTCTTACTGGTTAGAATGGGCATCATCAGAAAATCTACAAACAACAAATGCTGGAGAGGGTGTGGAGATAAAGGAACCCTCTTACACTGTTGGTGGGAATGTAAATTGATACAGCCACTATGGAGAACATATGGAGGTTCCTTAAAAAACTAAAAGTAGAATTACCATATGACCCAGCAATCCCACCTCTGGGCATATACCCAGAGAAAACCATAATTCAAAAAGACACATGCACTCCAATGTTCATTGCAGCACTATTTACCATAGCCAGGTCATGGAAGCAAGCTAAATGCTCACTGATAGACGAATGGATAAAGAAGATGTAGTACATAAATACAATGGAATATTACTCAGCCATAAAAAGGAACAAAATTGGGTCATTTGTAGAGACGTGGATGGACCTAGAGACTGTCATACAGAGTGAAGTAAGTCCGAAAGAGAAAAACAAAGATTGTATATTAACGTATATATGTGGAACCTAGAATAATGATACAGATGAACCAGTCTGTAGGCAGAAATAGAGACACAGAGGTAGAGAACAAATGTATGGACACCGAGGGGGGAAAGTACAGGGGGCGGTGGTATTGGTGGGATGAATTGGGAGATTGTGTTTGACATATATACACTAATATGTATAAAATAGATAACTAATAAGAACCTGCTGTATAAAAATAAAATAAAATAAAATTCAAAAAAAAAAAAAAAAGGAGGGCTTCCCTGGTGGCACAGTGGTTGAGAGTCTACCTGCTGATGCAGGGGACACGGGTTCGTGCCACGGTCCTGGAGGATCCCACATGCCACGTAGCGGCTGGGCCTGTGAGCCGTAGCCGCTGAGCCTGCACGTCCGGAGCCTGTGCTCCACAACGGGAGAAGCCACAATAGTGACAGGCCCACATACCGCAAAAAAAAAAAAAAAAAGGAAATACATTCACGGGCCAGATGCCATCAAAAAAAAAAAATTCGTGTTATGGAGTTATGGTGGACAAGGTACGAATGCAAGGCTCTAGTACATGGCATAATATTTCTATAATTATTCTTAGTCTTCTAGGTATTCAAGAAATTATACCAATCAATTTACATTGGTTTTAACTTCTGATATAAATGAATTGTTATAAATTCTCTGTAAGGTAAATATTATCATATGTATTTTACAAATAAGAACATTGGTGCTGAAAAGTTTATGCAGGTTGCTGAATTTTAACTCATGCCTATATAAATGGAAGGCTTATACTCTTTCTACGACTCCATATTTCTTCTAATACACTATGCTATGCCCAATAGGGTATACTATCTTCCTTTTGAAACTTTTTTTTTTTTTTTTTTTTTTTTGCGATGTGTGGGCCTCCCACTGTTGTGGCCTCTCCCGTTGTGGTGCACAGGCTCCGGATGCGCAGGCTCAGCGGCCACGGCTCACGGGCCCAGCCGCTCCGTGGCATGTGGGATCTTCCCGGACCGGGTCACGAACCGGTGTCCCCTGCATCGGCAGGCAGACTCTCAACCACTGCGCCACCAGGGAAGCCCTGAAACTTTTCTGTCAGCTATTATGGCACTGAATTCTGTTGCTTTGCTCCTATTGCTCAAACACCTCTGTAGTGTTTATTTTTGATCTTGACTCTTCTGAATATAAGCATCTCATACATTTCTACCCTAAGAAGCCTCTTTGTTTTCTCCTCCCTTATCTATCTTAACTCCAGCAACTTTAAATCATCAGTTTTCTATTGCCAGTTCTCTGAACTAAGTTTCTAGTTCTGCTTTGAGCTCCAGAACTAAAATCTCCAATTTTCTGTGAGATATCTCCATCTGATTGACTTAGGTTGGTCATGTCCACAACTACAACACGATAGCAAGGAAATAACACTCCCTTCATAAATAAATTTCCCAAGAATGCCTGTCTCAGATTCCATCATAAGAACCCTCAGACAGGCAATTCTATACATTGCTTCCTGAGTCACTTTTTAAAATGAAAATAATGTTATGTATACTATGGCTATGTAAGATGTTAACATCAGAGAAGCTTTTTTAAAATCAATTGTGCAACTTTTCTACTGAATAGAAGTCTAAAATTAGTTAAAAATAAAAAAGTTAAGAAAAAGAAGTACAAAGTTCTTTAAAAAATAAAATAGTGTTTGAGCAGATCATGCCACTTTCCTCAAAATCCCCAGTGGCTTGCTTCCCTTAAAGCTAGAATAGAATCCAGTCCTTATCAGTGTGTTCCAGGTCCTGGATGATCTGACTCTGGTCACCTTGTCACTCTCACATCTACTATTCTCCTGAGTTGATCATATGCTTCTAGGCATACAGCCATCCCTTGGTGTCCGCAGGGGATTGGTTATAGGATCCCCCATGAATATCAAAACCTGCCAACGCTCAAGTCCTTTATATAAAATGCCATATTATAGTCAGCCCTCGGTATCTGTGGGTTCAGTAAATTCAACCTACCATGGATACGGAGTGCCTACTGTCTTAACATTATTGCTGTTTCTTACACATGCTAAGTTCATTGCTAACTCATAACTTGCCATTCTGTCTACTTGGAAAGCTCTTTCCTCACATAATCACATAGTTTGCTATCACTCTTTATTCAGTTATCTTCTCAAATATAACCTTTCTAGAGATGACTACTTTGATAATCATAACTAAAATAGTACCTTCCCATAACTGCCCATCTCTTATATTTTGTTTTCTACATAGCTTTTATAATTATCTGACATGATGTATCCTACATATTCTATACTATACAGGAAGGTAAGTTTCATGAGAATTGGAACTCTCTTCACAAGGACCGGAACTTATTTCTTCAGCATCTGGAACAATTTCTGTCACCAGGTGAGTGTTCAATTAGTATTTGTTAAATCACTGAATTGAGACACACCTACATAAATAAACCAAATCCCAATGATTGCTCCTTCCTATAAGAGTAAAAACAATCTACTTGGAGGAAAAGGCATAAGGCACATTAAAAGTAATAAAAATATAAGTACCAAATATAAAGTTTCAACTATGAAAGAGACTGCAAAGCCTAATTGTTAAATAACATATGCTATAGAAAATGTATTGTGTCCTTTTTGATGGGGATGTAGTGGGAGGGGGTGGGGATGGCATAAAAATCTCTGGGGCTTCTGCAGTATGAAAATGTTTTATTGAGGAAGTACTAAACTTAGACCTTACAAGACTGGTAAGATTCCTCTAGGTACACAAAAGTTGGAAGGGCATTCTAGATGAGGGATCTGGGAGGAAAATGGCATAGGAGAAAGAACAGGAATGCAGAAAAAAGACCTGAGCTCCTGAACAGTCCTGGAAGTACAGAGAGTATAGACTGGTAGTTTAGATGACATGGCTGGAAGGGAGATTAAAGCCAGATTGAAAAGAGCTGTGAGTGTCTTTCACAAAAATAGTTTATATGTTCCCACCTGTCTATCCATTCAGTCTCTCATCCTCTAGGAATATTACCATCTATCCCAATATCATTAACACGTAGCTGTAAAAACACCCTAACACAATGCTATAAACTGTCAAAATTTCATGCAGGTGAAATCCTACTAACAGCCTTATAACTTAGGTAATTGTCAAGTAACATCCTATAATATCACCAGCAGTATGGTAAGAACCTGACTTTCAAGTTGGGAAAGTACAACATGAAATGTTAATGACTTTTATAAAGTCATACTATAAATTATTTTATCTGCTTGTAAAAATGATTATATTGCCAACAAAACTAGGAAGAATGGCAATACTATTACACTTAGCATACTACTTCACATTTTAGACTGTGTGGGACACATATCATACCTGTGGGTCTCTGTAAATTCTTTTGTACTAAAATTCTTCTCAGAGTACCATCCATGGCCGCTTCTTCTATGTGGGAGTGGTCCCCAAGAATGGTCCAGTACATCATCCTTGAAGAGATAGGTCAAGTTGGTTA
Source organism: Mesoplodon mirus (assembly GCF_964341445.2). NCBI lineage: Eukaryota > Metazoa > Chordata > Mammalia > Artiodactyla > Ziphiidae > Mesoplodon > Mesoplodon mirus. The sequence continues at coordinate 57,733,896 of NC_138984.1, forward strand.
GTCTGGTCAATGTGCTTAGCCTGGTGAATGTGCTGTTACAACCCAAAACAGGGTCTCTTCAGACCCTGTGCATCAGAATCACCATAGAGTCCCTGAAAATTGCCTGAAAAAGCAGATTTCTGGACCCAACTCTAAACCTACAGAGTGAGTACCTCCAAGAGGGGGTCCCAGGAGTCAACAATTTAAAAGTCGTACCTATTTCCTAAAATTTGAGATCCACTGTTTAATAGGCTCACTTGATAGGCAAAGTTCAATTTTGAAAATATCCTTAAAATTTAGAAGAAAAATATTTCTAACACTTGAAATTATCTTCTTGTCATGACAGAATATTCATTTTACTATAGATGATGCATCAGTATGTTTTTGTTTTTGATATAGTAACTATTTTCTCAGACATAAATAATTTTCTCACTTAGAAGACACCACATAACATAATTCTAGTAAGTAAACAGCAGTTGCCTCTTTTTACTCAGGATCTAATGATCCACTTTATGGGTGATTAGGAGTTTTATTTAACATTTCCCTATTTCCTTTTTGGTCATTGCTTATAAATAAAAAGTGAGAGTAAAAAAAGAAAAAATCAAGCCAAGTAAAGGGAATATTTGTGTTAAATTGTTTAAATTTGTTTATACATATGCCTCCATTTTTTATTACCAGAAATAGCCCAAATCACTAATATTCTACACTTAACATGTTTAATATTATTTTTAATGTCTCAAAAATTCGATTTTAGATTAACTACAGTGGTTATGTTTTTCACATCAGTTTCATTAATCTGAATGCACACATAACATATACACATACACTAAATGTATAGAGTAGCAACTGTTCAGGAAGAAGAATATATTTTGCACCACCATTTGGTGTGAAAAGGACATGCTTTTGTACAGAAGGAGTAGAGGGATTTTCAGAAGTCTTGTGAATCTATTATACATTGAACACTCTTCCAGAAACAACACTACAGAGCATGGGTGGGACAAACTGTAAAAATGGATACTCATATCAAGAAATATAAATAACCAGGTCGTTAACCTACCCTCTTTTAGGATTTACAGCAATAGCATAGGGTTCTCCAGCCATATTTGTTAACAGTCTGGTGCAGTTGGGGCCATTCAGCTGTCCTACATTGATAGAGTACCTCAGACTGGTCCAGTGAGTAGTGTAGTAACTGAACCAGTGCATTCTAGAATGGTCAGTCCAGTAAATATTTCCGGCAACCCAGTCAACTGCAACATCCCTGGGCCTTTTAAATTCAGGACACTAAAAGAAAACAAAACAACAAACCACAGTATTTTCAAAAGCAAATTGGCGGAGTTTTCTATATCTATACATTGAGATTGTTTGGGAATCTTCTTAACATTGTCAGGTGTCAATTGTTACATAGATTTTTTTAAATCCCCAACATACTTTATTTTATTCTTAGTTTTTATAGATGTATAATTTCACAAATCCTAAGTATACAACTCACTGGAGTTTTACCTATCACCGCCCCTGTTTAACCACCACCCTACTAGAATACTTCCAGAATTGTAGAAGGTTCACTTGTGACCTCTCCCAGTTAGTATTTCTCTTAGAATAAGCATAATCCTAACATCTAAATCACAGATTAGCTTAAACAAATCCACATAAACAGAATCATACTCTTCTATTCCTGACTTCTTTGACTTAACATCATGTTTGTGAAATATACCTATATTGGTGTGCATGTCAGTTATTAATTGCTTTTTATTTCTGGATAGTATTTCAGAATATGAAATATTATTCATGAATATGTATCAATTTGTTTTCCATTTTACTGGTAATATATATTTTTCTTGTTTACAATTTTAGGCCATTACAAATAAAACTATGAATAGTCCTTTACGTGTCTTTTGGCGGACACAAACTCATTTCTGTTGAGTATTTAATAAGAAATAGAACAGTTGAGTCTTAAGATATACTTACGATTGCTTAAATAGATAGGGCTAGAATTTTTTTTTCAAAGAGTCTGTACCAATATTCACTCTTTTCAGGAATTTAAGAAAGTTCCAGTTGCTCTACATCCTTACCATATATAATTTGATTTAAAATTGAAAAAGAAAGTTAATACAAATAGACATATTTAGAGAGATACTATATTTAAATGTCTTTTGAGGAAAGTTACAATCTCTGTCATTTATATTAAATCTGTTAGCTTGGATTTTCTGTGCAATAGTATATTACTGAATTATTGTGAGACAAAGGTAAGAGGGTTCATTGGGAATAGACAGCAAGGAAAATAACGAATGCTGTGCCCTTCAATTAACTTGATCACTTTGAGCAGGAACTAGTGTAGTAATTAATTTGACGTGGTCAGGTTTATTGTGCATAAACAAAAGTGAGAAGAAATTCTCAGGGGTATTATATCAAGAATAGAAACAATTATTTGAAGGTCATTATAACTAGACATGTAGTCAATGTGTAAAAGCATTGTTAGGACCTGGTAACCAGTGGAAATATGGGTTTTTAACACATGACTGTTTCTTCTGTGATTTACTAGTGAACACATTTTATTAAAGAGTGGGCTTGGATTAAAAGGAAACAAACCAAACTTCTCAAAAAGAACGTGAGATGCCAAGAAACAGGAATTACAAGTCACTGTCTTCCGTGTGATTACTGAGATCTCAAAGAAGGAAAATATAGCTTGAACTAAACACAGAACTCACAGAAATTTCTAATGACATTTATTACCAATCTTTTCACTTATTGGTTTAAAAACTAAAATTATGAAATTTTACAGTAATCTACTTCTCAACTCTAATAATAAATACTCTCCACCTACCCAGTGATATCTCATAGCTAACTGAAGTTAAATGAAAAGCACTCTACAATACAACATGGTTTAAACATGCCATATAAATAATATTCATAAATGGGTAGGCTATAAATATTTGTCCTAGCCAAAACACAAAATCATTTTCAAGTGTTCCAATATTATGTAAATTAACTGTAATTCTTTTTTTTTTCTGATTTGGCAGCACTTAAAAGTAAATATATCAAGTGGTATGGGCTTGTCAGTGTAAGTCATAAATTTATACAGATGAGAGACAATGGGAAAAAATAACCATTATAAACTGTGTAAAGCCTGCTGGAGCATATTATCATTTTTTAACACCACTAGAGCAATCTTTTAGCATGCAGAAATATGATATCAGTTGTCTGGCACGAACATAGAAAAATACCTATTTTGGCTTTATCAGATGTTAATATACATACATAATTTTCTATCCTAATGGTATCCTTGCTAAAATAGGACATGTTTTATGCAAAGCTTCACTTTTTTGAATCTAAGATTTTTATTTTATTTTGCTCATGCTCAAAGCTGGCCTGATTATCTTTCCCTTCTATATTTATACACCTGGACTGCTGACAATTAAAACCTCAGGTTCCTAATGATCACAGAACATTCAGAAGTTTTATTTTGTGATAGTTTTTCAGGTAAGCTGGCTGGTGAAAGTTCTATTAATGGTGAATTCCAGAAGGATATATCAAACTTAGGTCACATTACTAGAGTGAAGAATATGGCTTAAGGAAAGGGAAAAATGTTACTTTTCAATGATGAGCATAAGAGATGCTGAAGAGTTATAGAGTCATTTAAATCTATACAGTTATTCTCTGGTTCCTTGATCAAGGAATCCCTAATGTCATTCTGGTATCAACTAAAGTAGTTAGAATATGGGATAAAGGATGGTCATGCCCAATAAATTCAACCTAAAGTCATGAATCATCAGTGACAAGATGATTCTCAGAGAATAATGGCAGCAGGGTGAAGATGTTACTAGGTGTTCATCCTCAGTGACTCATAACATACTGAATGCTCAATTATTCTCAACACTGAAAAGAGAAGAATTGAACAGAAGAAGAAAAACAAGAGACAGCAATAGGATGGTCTTATTATTAAGGAAACTATGGCGAAATTAGGAAATCACCTCTATAGTGAGTTCTATAGGAAATAAATAATCCCTTTCTATTGCTCACTACTTGACCAGGATTGTGAATAGCATTAGCCATCTAAAAGGGATTCTCATATTGAATGAATGTTGGTTGGAGAGTGGCAGGCAAATTTCTGTTGGGTCTTATGGAGAAGTTCAAAATCAATCAGGTACATACAAAAAGTGGGAAAACACAGAAAAAGTAAACTGAGGTTCTTGGCATGGAGTGGAGACTGACATGAAAAACAGAAACAGATAGTTAAGCCATTTGTCTCTAAAGAGACTGAAAACAAAACAACCAAACACATTAGATTGGAAATACAAAGAAAACATGAAACTCTCATTTGCCCCTTTGGCTAGCACTCTAGACAGACAGGCCAAAGAATTAGAGACACTAATGAGATATGTCATGTTTAAGAGACTGCAGAGGCGTGTGGTTACCCAGACAACAAAAGGCATTGCTCATATGTTTGCACAAAGTGGAAGACAAATTTTGACTGCTTCCTCCAGACAGATGATTTCTTTCCTAATAAGCTCTCTAAATACACAGCCAAAGTTCTGAGTTCTGAGGCATTCTTCTTCATAGAGATATATTAGTCGAATGAATGAAATGCTTAAAATCTTACAGAAAAAATGGCAGCTTGATTGTAACAAAATCAGAGGTTACTACTTTAAACTACCAGTCCTTTACAGCTGTGGATTGTAATGTATCTGGCACAATTCCAGCTTCAGTATACTAAAGATATGTCACTGAAGGCATTTGTTTTAAATCAAGGAAAGAGGAAAATCTATGAAAGGAGAATGAAAACATTCAAGCCATGGAAATGCTATCTTTTGTAAAACAAAATTCCTATAGTTAGCAATATAATTTAAGAAAATATAGTTAACACAAGGATAGATTGAAGTGGTCACATATTTCATTTGTTCATGATTTTACATCTTTGTGTGTATCTAAGAAAAGAAAATTCAGTTCATTTTGTTAAAGTTAATTATCTCCTGATGCAATGCTAGTAAAACAAAGATGTGAAGACACTGTAAAGAACTTGTGCTTGTGTGGTGGGGGGAGTCCACATTCAATAGACAACATCCTGAAAAGACCCAGATTTGTCTTTGGGTTACAGGGTCAATACTGTAAGTGATTTTATCATTTTTTTTAACATGCTCAGTGTTCTTTAAACTTATTTGTTATGATTTACCACCCACCCTCCATAAAAAGCAAAACCCACTCTCAAAACCTTCATTCACACTACCAGCTAAACAAAAGATATCATGGAAGACTAGAAAGCACACAACATTTGAAATCAGAAACTTGGTTTAAGAGCCAGTCCTAGTTTCTCTATAAATTATGTGGCACATAAAAATAAAGGATTTGAATTAGATGATCTAAGTCTTTAGGTTCTAAACACAAAATTATATAACAGTTTAAAAACATTATCCATTCTTTACAAATCTTAAGGATGCATCTAATGCTAAATATGAATTTTCATGCATTAGTCAGTAAGTCAAAAATTTGTTGATACTTATGGGGGCAATTTTGACATCATCTCCCTATGTGAAAGATCTGGAATTAAGAAAGCAAGGTACCTTCTGATGTTTACAGTTTAAACAAGCACAACAGCTAGATGTAAGGCAGAACTATCTGAAAGCAGAGATTGTAAAATGGTACATTGAGGACTAAATTTAAGTTAAAGTTAAAAAAACCCTATTAAGTTGATTCTAACTTTAAAATTAAGAAGATATCACTTTAACAAATTAAACTTTTTTTTCTTAAAAATTAAGGATAAATAAGATAGTATATCAAAGCAGGCCAACATTCCAGAGTGGCAGAGTCAATCAGCTGCTTCTGTTTTAATGAGATACATCTTCAGTTTGCCTCTCTCACCTGGATCCCTAATGTTCTGTCCAAGCTGTTTCATTCATTTAACTTACCTATATAGCTGGTTTGCAACCCATGCCTTAAAGAGACAAAAGAATTCGACTTTAATGAATATATCATGTGTCTATAAGAAAGGGGGTTAAAACAGAAATAAACATGGAAAAAGAAAAGTCAGAGAAGCAAATGTTGAGAGTGTGTCTCCAGAGTCATTAGGTAAGCATCTTGTAGATAAACTGGAATACTTATGTAGCAGATATGTAAATGCGTATATATATATATATATATATATATATATATATATATATATATGAATATGTACACATAAATTGGGCCCTTATAGTTCAATATCTCTCCATCAAGTTCATTCAAATTATGAATATATACATAATACTGGATTTTATATATCATTTTCTTTCCTGTTTCATTAACATTAGTTTCCTGCTGTTTCATTACACTCTAGATAAACTAGCAATCCATTTTCTTTTTTTTGAATTTTATTTATTTTTTTATACAGCAGGCTCTTATTAGTTATCTATTTTATACATATTAGTGTATATATGTCAATCAAAATCTCACAATTCATCCCACAGCCACCACCCCCCATTGGAGTCCATGTTTGTTCTCTACATCTGTGTTTCTATCTCTGCCTTGCAAATCGGTACATCTGTACCATTCTTCTAGATTCCATATATATGCATTAATATACGATATTTGTTTTTCTTTGTGACTTACTTCACTCTGTGTGACAGTCTCTAGATCCACCCAAGTCTCTACAAATGACCCAATTTCGTTCCTTTTTATGGCTGAGTAATATTCCTTTGTATATATGTACCACATCGTCTTTATCCATTCATCTGTTGATGGGCATTTAGGTTGCTTCCATGACCTGGCTATTGTAAATAGTGCTGCAATGAACACTAGGGTGCATGTGTGTGTTTGAATTATGGTTTTCTCTGGGTATATGCCCAGTAGTGGGATTGCTGGGTCATACGGTAATTCTGTTTTTAGTTTTTTAAGGAACCTCCATACCGTTCTCCATAGTGGCTGTATCAATTTACATTCCTACCAACAGTGCAAGAGGGTTCCCTTTTCTCCACACCTTCTCCAGCATTTGTTGTTGGTATGTTTTCTGATGATGCCCATAGTAATCCATTTTCTAAGTCTAAACAGAATGTGGAAAAATAATGAGGTCACCTTGTAGGCTACTTCCTGGGCAGACAATTGATATTCTTCAGATGGTAGTCAGTCTTTTTGTGAGCCTGTGCTTTCAAACATTAACAGTTAGTTCAGTTAGGCCTTTTGGAAGACCTGAAAGCACATTATGTAGGCTGAGATCTCTAATACCTAAACCAGACCAAGACCAACCTCAATGATCACAATAATAATAAAAGTGATGTCTTCTTAATAAAGGAACTTTGATTCATTAGGGTAATTAAGGGAGGCAGAGAAAATAATGCATATTATAATTGTGAAGTTACATTCTTGTAAATGAAGCATGATCTATTTATGGCTAGAAAAAAATGTGGGTGTATATGTGAATATTCCTGGGTGTGAAAGAAGATGGAAGGGGCGTGGTAGGAGATGAGTCTAAACATCATGGAGAGGCTTGTAAAACACTGATTTTTTAATGGAAATCCATTTGAATGTTTTAAGTAGGGAGATATGATGATGAGTTTAATGTTCTAAGATTATTTTGGCTATGGTGTGAAGAATGGCTTGGGGATGGGGACCAAGGAGATACAGGAAATTCAGAGGAAGCTTATTCAATGGACTCCAGAGGGGAGGATACAGGAAATTCAGAGGAGGCTTATTCAATGGATTCCAGAGGGGAGAATGTGAAAGTTTAATCTAGGCTTTTGTGAGACAAAAGTGGAAAAAATGGGATATATCTGGAGATAAAAATATTTAAACTAGTGATGAATACCAAGGATGAGAAGAATAACTTGTAAAGGATAACTTTCAAGATTGACAAGCTATTGCCATGTCTCTTCAAGATTTTCAATTAATTTATTGCTTCGAATTTTAAAAATATGACCTACTTTATGACAAGGCCTGTTCTAGATGCTAGGATTACAAACGGTAGGGGGGAAAAAACAACAAAAAAACCCTGCCATCAGGGAATTTATTTATAGCAAGGTAAGGTAGACAATAGATAATAAACATAATAAATGAATAAAATATATGGCAGTGAAAAAAGATAAGTATTATGGAAATGAAAAAGAGCAAGGCATTGAAGATCCCAGGATGGGAATGGGGCAGTAGATTGTAATCATCAATAAGTTATGTATTCAGAAGATCACATCTGAACAAAGACTTGAAGGAGTTCAGGAATTGAGTCATGCAGGATATCTGGCTGAAGAACATTTTAGGCCAAGAGAACATTTCAGGAATGGCTTTACATTAGTAGGTACTGATGGGTTTCAGAATAGCAAAGCTTCTCTGGAGAAGAGTGAGTAAGGGGGAAAGTAGTAGAAGATAAAGTCAGAGAAGCAACAGGAGACCAAATCTTTTAAACCCTTGTAAGATATGAGAATTTCAGTCTTTTCAGTGGGGAACCACTGGATATATATATATATATTTTTGGTGGTACGCGGGCCTCTCACTGTTGTGGCCTCTCCCGTTGCAGAGCACAGGATCCGGACACGCAGGCTCAGCGGCCATGGCTCACGGGCCCAGCCTCTCCGCGGCATATGGGATCTTCCCGGACCGGGGCACGAACCCGTGTTCCCTGCATCGGCAGGCGGACTCTCAGCCACTGCGCCACCAGGGAAGCCCTGGATATTTTTGATTTGACATGTGATATAATCTGATTTATGTTTTACATGGAGCATTCTGGCTACTGTTTTGTGAGTAATAATGATAGCAAGGAGACCAGTTAGGAGGGTATTGCACTAATTCAGAAGAAAGACGATGGTGGTCCAAAACTAGGTCCTTGCAGTCACGCTGACCTAAGGTATTCAGCTCCTGGGCATACTATTGAAAGTAGACTCAGTAGTATTGCCTGATTTTGGAGTTATGAGAAAAGCAGAGAGGCCAACAATGACTCTAAGATTTTACTTTGAGCGCCTGGAAAATGGAGTTGCCATTGAATGAGATTGGGGAAGCAGATTTTGTGGATCATATGAATAGTTTATTTTTAGGCATGCTCCACTGGGGATTTTTTTTTTTTTTTAAACATCCAAAAGGAAAACCAGAGCAAGCAGTTGGACAGAGCCTGATATCAATTAGGCAATTGTTAGCATGTGATTATATGTTAAACCATGAAACAATATGAACTCTCCAAGGAAGTGAGGAAAGATAGAAAGAAGAGGATCAAGGTCTGAGCCTGGGGCATTCCAGTGTTAAGAGGGAAGGAGAAAAGGATCTAGCAAAAGAGACTGAGAGGTGAGGAAAAAAAGAGAGAACAATAAAAGAAAAACTATACTGATGATTCATCTTAGAACTATTTTTTATTACAGGGTTTATTATTACATCAAGTGAAGTAGCAAACAAAAAATCTACTTAAAGTTTAACTGGAAAGACTGATACTGCTACTATGAAGAGAAAGGTTTCTCAACTCTGACACTATTGACATTTTGGTAAGGATAACTCCTTGTGAGAAACTAATTTATGCATTGTAGGGTGTTAAGCATTTCCCCTGGCCTCTACTCACTTGATACCAGCAGCACTCCCCAGTTGTGACAATCAAAAATATCTTCAGACATTACCAAATGTCCCCTGGGGTGAAAGATCATCCCCAGCGGAGAACCACTGATTGTAGAACCATTAAGTGCTTTCTGATGCCTGCTTCCTCCATGACTCTAAGCATTTGTCAAGGTCTTTTAATGAATTTCTGTCTCCAATTTATTGAACACTTCTTTATCTTCCTTTACTTGACCTTTCAGCAGTACTCTAGAAATATAATCCCAACTTCTTTTTCAAAACACTTTCTTCTCTTAGCTTTTGTGACTCTGCATTCTAGTTTTCTCCTAATGCACTGGTCACTCTTTGTCATCATTTTAATCTAGCCTCAGAGCTTCGTTCCAGTCCCCTCTTTACTTCCCCTGGTAATCTAACCCGGCTTCATGGTTTTAGATGCCTCCTCTATTTTTCTATTCTTTAATGTAAATCTCCAGTCCAGAGATCTAAGATAAAGCCTTGAATACATCACTGACTAACTGACATCTCACTTGGATCTCTTACAGGTATCTGACATAACATGACTAAAACTGAACCCACAGTTTACCATTTTCAGTATCCATCAAATTATAGAATCCGGAAGCTCAAGTGTCAGTCTGGAGTCCTTCCTGTCCTCATTTTTCACATTCATTTTATTTGCAAACATTTTTCCTTAAAATTCTACTCACTACCCTCCATTTCACTGAGACTACAACAGTGCAACATAACACCATTTCTAATTGGGAGCATAGTCCTCCTATGTGGTCTCCTTCTGTTCCAGTCTTTTCTCCCACCAGATCCATTCTCCACATAAAAAGTGAAATAGTTGTCTTAGATATAAATAAGATGGCATTACTTCCTTCTCATCTCTTAGGTCTTAGCTCAAAATCTCCTTTCTTCAAATGTGCCTTTATTGATCATCTTACTCAAAACCTACAACGTTTAAGTTTTTCTCTCTAAGTCCAGTTTTTATTCCGCTCAATACACTTTTCAAAACCGGACTTTTTTTGTATTTATTTATTTATTAGTTTACTTGACTTTGTCTTCATTCCACAGAATATAAACTTCATGAGGACAAGATTCTATTACCTTTATTGTATCCTAAGAACCCAACACCAAACAAACAGAACTCTTAAAATAAAGCTATGGGTATGGTTGAATAAAACTTGACTGGTTCACCTTAAAATGCTATACAATTCGATCAATAACTTACTCAGTATTATTAATTATATTATCATATGTTTTATATGGTCTTATAAGATTTATGTTCAGTAAATTTTGAATATTAATCACAGCTGTTTCAGAACCATTAACTCTAATCAGTATGCATTACTGAGTGACTGTCTTATGCAGTCAACAACAGTCAAGCCACAAAATGGTAATAGTGTAATATCTGATAGTTTTAGATCTCTTCCAAAGTAATTGTAATAAATGATTTTAGCTGTTGACTGGTTTGAATAAACTCAGATGGTTTTAAAAGTATTCTTGCTAAGGAAGTATAGACAGTTTCAGTTTAGAGTTTAATGGTTGTCATAAATTTATAATAATGAAGAAAAAATTTTTAAAAATAAACTATCAATTTTTACCACTACCCAAACATCCTAAAACAAGACCTTGAAGTTTTTGCTAAAATGTGTGTACACACACACACACACACACACACACGCTTATGTATGGGTTCATAGACATACCTATAAATTTATGTTTGTGTGTGTGTGTGTGTGTGTGTGTGTGTGTATGCGTGTGAATGAGAGGTACACACAGACCCATATATTTGGTATGAGGTTTATAGCTAGGACTCCAATTCAAAATTGAAACCTATTAAAGAAAACAGTTTGAATATTTTGTTAAAGCTTTTCAGAAAAAATGGTCTAATCAAATTTTTTGAGAAAAAGTTATGATTATTAATGAATAAAATTATAAGTAAATTTATACTGAACATTATTTTTTGCATAATGGAGAATATGCCAAAAATGGTATCTCATATTCACTTCTCAAAACCAGGTAGATCAGAGGAACCATTTGTTTTGCTCAGGAATATTCAGCTATTTAATTGTAAAAATCTAATCTGTATATTTAAAGTCATTTTCATTTTTCTAAGCATTGACTTACTTTATAGTGCTTGCCATCATGCATCTAGCATTTCATATTAGAAATGACAAATGGCCAGAAAGTTTGTACAATTGTTGTATAACACAATCATATTCTGTTCTAACTACTAAAATTCAAATTCTCATTATGCTTTACATATTAATTGAATTATGTCAGTCTTTGAAGTTTTAAATTACTTAATTTCTTAAAGGAAAAATCTATCCATTTTGTATAGCTAAGGGGGTTAGAAAATCATAAGTAATTCTATCTATAAATAACTTAGTCTGCATTTGAAATTTAAATTTGCAATCCTAATTACTATTCCAACCATTTTCACAGATTACAGAAGAGAATTCCCTTCATTATTTCTAAAAAAATATCATGTTAAAAACTATCTTCCTTTAGAATGGACTTCAGTTAACATTTAGTTGTCTGAGCAATATTCTTCTGATTTCTGATACAACATATTTTCTGCCCTTTGTTGCAATGAAAATATTCCACTGTTTTCAGTATCTGTGAATATGCTTCCAAGATAACCTGCTATCACATGGATAACTCCTTCCATTTGCTTCACTGATAATAGGGTTATAACTAAAGTATCCATAGTTTGATTTGTATATTTTTCTTTCTTTTACCTATTGATTCAGAGATAGAAATCAATGCACCATATTCAGTGTAGGGAAAAATCTTAAGTTTTGTTTTCTGAGGAGTGGGGAATTCTCAGGTCAGTATCATTTAATAATTGTGCCAAAACTTAGAAGATGAAATAGAGTGCATGTTCATTAAACTAATGGATGACTATCTGGTGACTGTTAAAGGAGCAAAATATAATACATTGCAGGGAAATTCATGAGGGTAGAAATTCAATTCTTTACATACAAGATGGATTTCAAAGAAATAAATACAAATTGTCCAGGTAATAACTGGATAGACATAAACTATGTCACAAATTTTGGGGAAATCATACATATTTACTATCTGGAAGGGACTTTAGAGATTTTCTACTTCAATAAAGTAGTTAGCGTTCAGATGAGTATGTTGAGACTCAGAGATGTAGCAAGTATCTCAAGTTAAAGTCTAAGTTGTGTCACATTATAGCTGCATGGCCATAGATAAGTCATTTAATCATTCTAGAATGCACATTGCTCATTAACTTAAGGTGGTGAGAATGGATTTATTCCATATTTATAATATTGAGATATCAGGATTACAAAAAGGTTTAGGAAGCAAAGTTAAATAATTGCCCTTATCAGTGTAGCCTTAGGTATTTTTATACATATATATAATACACTGGTTGGAATTTCTATGGAATGCTTGAAGGTTTAGAACATGGTGCTAAAATTCATGGCTCAGAGGTTCCAACCTTATAATCATGACACTTAGTTAGCTATGATGGGCTTCTAGAAAATGTACCCTACTGTTACCCACTTTTCTTCCTATTGAATACTGTTAGTCATCAGTAGGTCTAAGAAGAGAGAGAGAAAAACAAACAAATAGAAAGTCTAGATTACACAATACATCTTATTACTACCATTAAAAGACTAATGATGTTTCAAATCCTATTAGAAAAAGGCTAATCAATAACTTTGCATTGATGATGAAAGACTCTATACCACATTAATAAAATTAAAAATTAAAATATGTAAAATATATAAATAAAGTATATATTGATCCATTTATATATTTAAGTACATAAGAATAAATATTTAGCTATTAAACAAGTTTGGCTCGTGGCCTACAATAAACAGTTTGCTAGAGGCTACTGATTGTATTTATCCATCTCCCCAAGGACAAAGCTAAAAAATTATCAAATCATTTTCACTGAAAATTATATGAAAAATAAAGATATATTTTTAGCAACTATCAAATTCAGGTAAGAGTAATTTGCAATCAATTTGTAATGTGAGAATATGCATTATAGGGAAGAACATTTTGCCAGTCATCATCAACATCATCACCATCATTATCATATCATTCTGTTAATCTATACAGTACTTATTATGTGCCAAGAACTATTAATGTTAATATAAATATAGTGTGTGTGTGTGTGCGCGCACGTATATTCCTCACTAAAACCTCATGAAATGGAGAGTACAGAGAAGCTAAGAAGCTAGTAAGTGACAGGAACAAGATTAAAACCCAGTCAGTGTAATTTCACAATATATACTCTTTATCACTTCATTAATACATGAAACTGTACCACAGGAACAATGTTTTTGCAAAGCAAACTTCTGTTTTAGAGATAAAGAAAGCTAAAGCTAGTCAAGACTGAGTCAGTCTTTTGGTCTGATTGGAAGGAGATGATATGTGAGTGAAGGAGGGTAGAGTGATCCACTGAAGTTCTTGGCTCTGTCCTAGAACTACCCTTAATAGAACTAAAGCTTTGTATAACACTGGGTTTGGGGGAGGAGTTAAAGAAACAACTCTGATATATATGGATTTTTACTCACAGTTAATTTAATCTAAACTGAATTTAAAAGCTAATAATATAGCTTCTTTTAAAACCAGCTTATTGACACCTACTACTGATAAAAAATAGTGTTCCAGATTTCCATCAAATGATATACACAGAGTTCAAATATTTATGGTAAATACCTCTGAAAAAGGTAGTGAAGACTTCCAGATAGGTGTCTCTGATTCGTTTCAAATACAAAGCTTTAATTATTTAGTAGGATTAAAGTAATTTAATCCTACTGTGATAGTATTTGACTCTTTGGTTGTATGGGAATGGGCCAGGCCCCACCAAAATAAGTCTTTATCTGTTATTTCTCTGCCAATTTACTTCAAAATATAAAATACATAATAAATTGACAAGCCCTAAAACAAAAAAGGATAAACTACAACCACAAGTCTAAACAAATGTTCTAGTTTATTTTTCTCAGAAGGAATAACCATGATAATCAATGTGTCCGTCATACACCAGTAAACAATATTGTTCTATTTTGGATGTTCCCTGAAATATAGTTATTAGGAGTCAGAAGAAATGATTACACTATCGAATTGATCTCTTGCCCTAGAAGAGAACTATATTTCTCATATTGTTAAAAATGAAACAATTTACCCTGTATATTTTTGAGTTTATTTTGTAATGTAAAAACAAAGTGATGATTCCCAATATGATCTCATGATGAAAAAAACCCTCATGTTCACAATATATTATTAAATACTATAAAATATAGAAAGTTCTAGAAATTTTAGGTATTATTAATTACCATTCTTATGTAACTACAGAAAATGTATTAAAACAAACACATAATATCATGCAATTAAAATGAATTGTACCCAGCTATGAGAATAAAGGTGTAGGGAAGTGTTTTATTTTATATTTTTTTTATTTTCTATTTTTTCAGGTTTGCTATTCTTTTTTTTTTTTTAAATTTTTTGCCTTATAACAAATTTAATCAGTTATACATATACATATGTTTCCATATCCCCTCCCTTTTGAGTCTCCCTCCCAGCCTCCCTATCCCACCCCTCCAGGCGGTCACAAAGTACAGAGCTGATCTCCCTGTGCTATGCGGCTGCTTCCCACTAGCTATCTACCTTACGTTTGGTAGTGTATATATGTCCATGCCGCTCTTTCACTTTGTCACAGCTTACCCTTCCCCCTCCCCATATCCTCAAGTCCATTCTCTAGTAGGTCTGTGTCTTTATTCCTGTCTTACCCCTATGTTCTTCATGACATTTTTTTTTTCTTAAATTCCATATATATGTGTTAGCATACAGTATTTGTCTTTCTCTTTCTGACTTACTTCACTCTGTATGACAGACTCTAGGTCTATCCACCTCATTACAAATAGCTCAATTTCATTTCTTTTTATGGCTGAGTAATATTCCATTGTATATATGTGCCACATCTTCTTTATCCATTCATCCGATGATGGACACTTAGGTTGTTTCCATCTCCGGGCTATTGTAAATAGGGCTGCTATGAACATTTTGGTACATGTCTCTTTTTGAATTATGGTTTTCTCAGGGTATATGCCCAGTAGTGGGATTGCTGGGTCATATGGTAGTTCTATTTGTAGTTTTTTAAGGAACCTCCATACCGTTCTCCATAGCGGCTGTACCAATTCACATTCCCACCAGCAGTGCAAGAGTGTTCCCTTTTTTCCACACCCTCTCCAGCATTTATTGTTTCTAGATTTTTTGATGATGGCCATTCTGACTGGTGTGAGATGATATCTCATTGTAGTTTTGATTTGCATTTCTCTAATGAGTAAAGATGTTGAGCATCCTTTCATGTGTTTGTTGGCAGTCTGTATATCTTCTGTGGAGAAATGTCTGTTTAGGTCTTCTGCCCATTTTTGGATTGGGTTGTTTGTTTTTTTGTTATTGAGCTGAATGAACTGCTTATAAATTTTGGAGATTAATCCTTTGTCAGTTGCTTCATTTGCAAATATTTTCTCCCATTCTGAGGGTTGTCTTTTGGTCTTGTTTATGGTTTCCTTTGCTGTGCAAAAGCTTTTAAGTTTCATTAGGTCCCATGTGTTTATTTTTGTCTTTATTTCCGTTTCTCTAGGAGGTGGGTCAAAAAGGATCTTGCTGTGATTTATGTCATAGAGTGTTCTGCCTATGTGTTCCTCTAAGAGTTTGATAGTGTCTGGCCTTACATTTAGGTCTTTAATCCATTTTGAGCTTATTTTTGTGTATGGTGTTAGGGAGTGATCTAATCTCATACTTTTACATGTCCCTATCCAGTTTTCCCAGCACCACTTATTGAAGAGACTGTCCTTTCTCCACTGTACATTCCTGCCTCCTTTATCAAAGATAAGGTGACCATATGTCCGTGGGTTTAACTCTGGGCTTTCTATCCTGTTCCATTGATCTATCTTTCTGTTTTTGTGCCAGTACCATACTGTCTTGATTACTGTAGCTTTGTAGTATAGTCTGAAGTCAGGGAGCCTGATTCCTCCAGCTCCATTTTTCGTTCTCAAGATTGCTTTGGCTATTCGGGGTCTTTTGTGTTTCCATACAAATTGTGAAATTTTTTGTTCTAGTTCTGTGAAAAATGCCAGTGGTAGTTTGATAGGGATTGCATTGAACCTGTAGATTGCTTTGGGTAGTAGAGTCATTTTCACAATGTTGATTCTTCCAATCCAAGAACATGGTACATCTCTCCATCTATTTGTATCATCTTTAATTTCTTTCATCAGTGTCTTATAATTTTCTGCATACAGGTCTTTTGTCTCCTTAGGTAGGTTTATTCCTAGATATTTTATTCTTTTTGTTGCAATGGTAAATGGGAGTGTTTCCTTGATTTCACTTTCAGATTTTTCATCATTAGTATATAGGAATGCCAGAGATTTCTGTGCATTAATTTTGTATCCTGCTACTTTACCAAATTCATTGATTAACTCTAGTAGTTTTCTGGTAGCATCTTTAGGATTCTCTATGTATAGTATCATGTCATCTGCAAACAGTGACAGCTTTACTTCTTCTTTTCCGATTTGGATTCCTTTTATTTCCTTTTCTTCTCTGATTGCTGTGGCTAAAACTTCCAAAACTAGGTTGAATAAGAGTGGTGAGAGTGGGCAGCCTTGTCTTGTTCCTGATCTTAGTGGAAATGGTTTCAGTTTTTCACCATTGAGGACGATGCTGGCTGTGGGTTTGTCAGATATGGCCTTTATTATGTTGAGGAAAGTTCCCCCTATGCCTACTTTCTGCAGGGTTTTTATCATAAATGGGTGTTGAATTTTGTCGAAAGCTTTCTCTGCATCTATTGAGATGATCATATGGTTTTTCTTCTTCAATTTGTTAATATGGTGTATCACGTTGATTGATTTGCGTATATTGAAGAATCCTTGCATTCCTGGAATAAACCCCACTTGATCATGGTGTATGATCCTTTTAATGTGCTGTTGGATTCTGTTTGCTAGTATTTTGTTGAGGATTTTTGCATCTAGGTTCATCAGTGATATTGGCCTGTAGTTTTCTTTCTTTGTGACATCCTTGTCTGGTTTTGGTATCAAGGTGATGGTGGCCTCGTAGAATGAGTTTGGGAGTGTTCCTCCCTCTGCTATATTTTGGAAGAGTTTCAGAAGGATAGGTGTTAGCTCTTCTCTAAATGCTTGATAGAATTCGCCTGTGAAGCCATCTGGTCCTGGGCTTTTGTTTGTTGGAAGATTTTTTATCACAGTCTCAATTTCAGTGCTTGTGATTGTTCTGTTCATATTTTCTATTTCTTCCTGATTCAGTCTTGGCAGGTTGTGCATTTCTAAGAATTTGTCCATTTCTTCCAGGTTGTCCATTTTATTGGCATAGAGTTGCTTATAGTAATCTCTCATGATCTTTTGTATTTCTGCAGTGTCAGTTGTTACTTCTCCTTTTTCATTTCTAATTCTATTGATTTGAGTCTTCTCCCTTTTATTCTTGATAAGTCTGGCTAATGGTTTATCAATTTTGTTTATCTTCTCAAAGAACCAGCTTTTAGTTTTATTGATCTTTGCTATCGTTTCCTTCATTTCTTTTTCATTTATTTCTGATCTGATTTTTATGATTTCTTTCCTTCTGCTAACTTTGGGATGTTTTTGTTCTTCTTTCTCTAATTGCTTTAGGTGCAAGGTTAGGTTGTTTATTCGAGATGTTTCCTGTTTCTTAAGGTGGGATTGTATTGCTATAAACTTCCCTCTTAGAACTGCTTTTGCTGCATCCCATAGGTTTTGGGTTGTCGTGTCTCCATTGTCATTTGTTTCTAGGTATTTTTTAATTTCCTCTTTGATTTCTTCAGTGATCACTTCATTATTAAGTAGTGTATTGTTTAGCCTCCATGTGTTTGTATTTTTTACAGATCTTTTCCTGTAATTGATATCTAGTCTCATAGCATTGTGGTCAGAAAAGATACTTGATACAATTTCAATTTTCTTAAATTTACCAAGGCTTGATTTGTGACCCAAGATATGATCTATCCTGGAGAATGTTCCATGAGCACTTGAGAAAAATGTGTATTCTGTTGTTTTTGGATGGAATGTCCTATAAATATCAATTAAGTCCATCTTGTTTAATGTATCATTTAAAGCTTGTGTTTCCTTATTTATTTTCATTTTGGATGATCTGTCCATTGGTGAAAGTGGGGTGTTAAAGTCCCCTACTATGATTGTGTTACTGTCGATTTCTTCTTTTATGGCTGTTAGTATTTGCCTTATGTATTGAGGTGCTCCTATGTTTGGTGCATAAATATTTACAATTGTTATATCTTCTTCTTGGATCGATCCCTTGATCATTATGTAGTGTCCTTCTTTGTCTCTTCTAGTAGTCTTTACTTTAAAGTCTATTTTGTCTGATATGAGAATTGCTACTCCAGCTTTCTTTTGGTTTCCATTTGCATGGAATATCTTTTTCCATCCCCTTACTTTCAGTCTGTATGTGTCTCTAGGTCTGAAGTGGGTCTCTTGTAGACAGCATATATATGGGTCTTGTTTTTGTATCCATTCAGCCAATCTGTGTCTTTTGGTGGGAGCATTTAGTCCATTTACATTTAAGGAAATTATTGATATGTATGTTCCTGTTCCCATTTTCTTAATTGTTTTGGGTTCGTTATTGTAGGTCTTTTCCTTCTGTTGTGTTTCTTGCCTAGAGAAGTTCCTTTAGCATTTGTTGTAAAGCTGGTTTGGTGCTGCTGAACTCTCTCAGCTTTTGCTTGTCTGTAAACGTTTTAATTTCTCCATCAAATCTGAATGAGATCCTTGCTGGGTAGACTAATCTTGGTTGCAGGTTTTTCTCCTTCATCACTTTAATTATGTCCTGCCACTCCCTTCTGGCTTGTAGAGTTTCTGCTGAGAGATCAGCTGTTATCCTAATGGGGATTCCCTTGTGTGTTATTTGTTGTTTTTGCCTTGCTGCTTTTAATATGATTTCTTTGTGTTTAATTTTTGACAGTTTGATTAATATGTGTCTTGGCGTATTTCTCCTTGGATTTATTCTGTATGGGACTCTCTGTGCCTCCTGGACTTGATTAACTATTTCCTTTCCCATATTAGGGAAGTTTTCAACTATAATCTCTTCAAATATTTTCTCAGTCCCTTTCTTTTTCTCTTCTTCTTCTGGAACCCCTATAATTCGAATGTTGGTGTGTTTAATATTGTCCCAGAGGTCTCTGAGACTGTCCTCTGTTCGTTTCATTCTTTTTTCTTTATTTTGCTCTGCAGCAGTTATTTCCACTATTTTATCTTCCACCTCACTTATCCGTTCTTCTGCCTCAGTTATTCTGCTATTGATCCCATCTAGAGTATTTTTTATTTCATGTATTGTGTTTTTAATCGATGCTTGATTCATCTTTAGTTCTTCTAGGTCCTTGTTAACTGTTTCTTGCATTTTGTCTATTCTATTTCCAAGATTTTGGATCTTGGAAATAGAATCTTGGATCATCTTTACCATCATTATTCTGAATTCTTTTTCAGGTAGACTGCCTATTACCTCTTCATTTGTTAGATCTGGTGGGTTTTTATCTTGCTCCTTCTCCTGCTGTGTGTTTTTCTGTCTTCTCATTTTGCTTATGTTATTGTGTTTGGGGTCTCCTTTTTGCAGGCTGCAGGTTCGTAGTTCCCGTTGTTTTTGGTGTCTGTCCCCAGTGGCTAAGGTTGGTTTAGTGGGTTGTGTAGGCTTCCTGGTGGAGGGGACTAGTGCCTGTGTTCTAGTGGATGAGGCTGGATCTTGTCTTTCTGGTGGGCAGGTCCACGTCTGGTGGTGTGTTTTGGGGCGTCTGCAGACTTTTTATGAGTTTAGGCCACCTCTCTGCTAATGGGTGGCGTTGTGTTCCTGTCTTGCTAGTTGTTTGGCTTAGGGTGTCCAGCACTGTAGCTTGCTGGTCGTTGAGTGAAGCTGGGTGCTGGTGTTGAGATGGAGATCTCTGGAAGATTTTCGCCGTTTGATATTATGTGGAGCTGGGAGGTCTCTTGTGGACCAGTGTCCTGAAGTTGGCTCTCCCACCTCAGAGGCACAGCACTGACTCCGGGCTCCTCAATTTGGGATGATGTGTTGTCTATTCATGTATTCCACAGATGCAGGGTACATCAAGTTGATTGTGGAGCTTTAATCCGCTGCTTCTGAGGCTGCTGGGAGAGGTTTCCCTTTCTCTTCTTTGTTCTCACAGCTCCTGGGTCTCAGCTTTGGATTTGGCCCCGCCTCTGCGTGTAGGTCGCCGGAGGGCGTCTGTTCTTCGCTCAGGCAGGACAGGGTTAAAGGAGCAGCCTCTTCGGGGACTCTGGCTCACTCAGGCTGGGCGGGAGGGAGGGGCACGGAGTGCGGGGCGAGCCTGCAGCGGCAAAGGTCGGCGTGACGTTGCACCAGCCTGAGGCGCGCCGTGCATTCTCCCAGGGAAGCCGCCCCTGGATCCCGGGACCCCGGCAGTGGCGGGCTGCACAGGCTCCCGGAAGGGCAGTGTGGGCAGTGACCTGTGCTCGCACACAGGCTTCTTGGCGGCAGCAGCAGCAGCCCCAGCGTCCCACGCCCGTCTCTGGGCTCCGCGCTTTCAGTCGCGACTCGCGCCCGTCTGTAGAGCCCCTTTAAGCAGCGCTCTTAATCCCCTCTCCTCGCGCACCAGGAAACCAAGAGGGAAGAAAAAGTCTCTTGCCTCTTCGGCAGCTCCAGAGTTTTCCCGGACTCCCTCCCGGCTAGCTGTGGCACATTAGCCCCCTTCAGGCTGAGTTCTCGCCGCCAGCCCCAGTCCTCTGCCTGCGCTCTGACCGAAGCCCGAGCCTCAGCTTTCAGCGCTGCGCGCCCCAGCGGGCGAGCAGACAAGCCTCTCGGGCTGGTGAGTGCCGCTCGGCACTGATCCTGTGTGGGGATCTCTCCGCTTTGCCCTACCCAGGTATGTGGGGGGTTTCTTGCCTTTTGGGAGGTCTGGGGTCTTCTGCCAGCGTTCAGTAGGTGTTCTGTAGGAGTTGTTCCACGTGTAGCTGTATTTCTGGTGTATCCGTGGGGAGGAAGGTGATCTCCGCGTCTTACTCTTCCGCCATCTTACCCGGAAGTCTCGAAGTGTTTTATTTTTATACAGGGAGAATACTGGGAGGAATCACTGAATATATTAATTACCTCTTATAATCAGATACTGTGATTGACAGATTACAAAAACAGGGAAGTGGGGGAAGGTGTGAGCCTTCAAATATTCAATTTTATTTACTTACAATCAAGCCACTGTTTGCTTGCCTTTTTTCTCTGCCATGTATCATTTTGTAGAAAATTCCGCCTGGATTAAACTGAGTACTCCAAATAATCATATCTCTCTGATAATATACATCCATCCCTGTTATCCTTGAATTATGTTCAAAATGAGAAATTTGTTGATGATCGCCACTGTAGTTGAATGGATATATAAAACCCAGGATATCAGTGTCATTAGCAATGTAGAGAACTTGATCTTCAGAGCCTGGAGATTATTATAATAAAATACAAAAATAAAATAAATTTCAACTAATGTAAAAGCAACGAATGTACTTTTAAATTAACTTGAATTGTTATTCTTAACACAGTTTCTTGCTCAATAAAAATAAACTGGGTTTATACCATCTTTTAGTCTTCATGACATTTCTAAAACACACTTAACTAAACATTTCTAAGAGTTATTAATGGAGGTTTTCTTAGGTCAAAGCTTACCTTATGGCTAGAAATTAGGTATTTGTAGTAGATATCCTTTTTATGAAAAGGGATTTCTATTTGGTAAGTCACAATACCTTATGTTTTAATGTTTTGGATCTGAATATTCAAATACCATGTTATATACTCATTAAGCCTCAGACATTTCTGAGCATTTAGTTTATGCACCTGAATGATCATTACCTTAGGCTAAGAAATAAAAATTACAAGATGAAGAGTCTTCTTCTTCCAATATTCATATATGTCAAATGTTCTTTTATTTTTATTTTATAAAAATATCAGTGTTTATTATATTAACATGCCATAATCTCAATATTTTCTAGAATCTTGCTAACTGGAACCATGTAGCCTGAAATTTTGACACCTACAATACAATACTGATGTAATTTGCATACTGAGACAAGTAAAACCCTAAACAGAATCCTGAAAATAGTAATTGAAATATTAATGAAACTGTAAAGAAAGACTGAATTGCATATATAATATGTGCAAATTAAAAAAAAATAATACACGAGTTGTAGTTCAGCTCTATAGGCTCAATAGCTCTCACTTAGTAAATGGTTACTATGTGATAGGAGATGTATTAAGTCTTTGACAATTTATCTCCTCTTACAACAACCATGGAAAGTAAGGATTAGGCCTCCCATTTTACAGGTGAGGAACTGAGGCTCAGAGAGTTTAACTTCCCCGAGGCCACACAATCGGGTGCAATGCTGGGATTCGAATACAAGTCTGTCTAATTCTACAGCCCATTCTTGCTTGATTCACTATATCATGTTGCTTTCCTCTTGTAATAACTGTCATTAACATTGTTAATCATACCCTGTAGCTAACAATATTTAAATTACAATATTATTTAGTAAGAACATAAAAGCATTAAAAGCCATATCTAAGAAGCCCCAAATATATATCTGTAATTTAATTTTTTAAAAATGATATTCATAAATAGAGGAGTTCTGAATTTGAAGACATAATTTTATTTTAAAACCTTTAAGTTCTTACTCAAAATTCCATTCTCCTTATAATGCTAACATTTAATTTAAACCGTTATTTTTATCCCAGTGGTATAATGTTTCCTCAAGTACATTGAGAGCAGGCCATAAAGAAAGATACTTCATATTCTATCACATTGGCTTTTAAATTTTACCTCCTGATAAATTGTTTCAAACACAAAAGTGATTTTAATAGTAGTCAGGTATTTGACAGCCATGTTTATAAACCTTTCCAGATTAGATTAATTAAGAATGATAATAAATTGGACAATTTACCAGTGTTAAAAAGAGAATTATTTTATATTTTCAGGCATTAAGCCATTGCTAAAATGCAATATGAAACATTTTTTTCCCATAAAATGTTTACAGCAAAATTATAATAACATTTAAAGTAATGGTTATATATCCTTACCTTTTGCTATGCAGGTGTTATTTCTTTCTTGAAAATTCTGGTCGCACACACATTTATAGGATCCTTCCATATTTACACATTGGTGGGAACACGTGCCAAACACCAAACATTCATTAAGGTCTAGAAAAGAAGAGCTCAAAATAGCACCATCATAACCCCAATTAGTACTGTCATTCTTTCCACTTTTCAAAAAAGACAAATGTATTTTGTGTCCTTCAACTTATTATTCCTATTTCTTTCATTGTCTTTTCAAACTGTTAAGTCTGTGACTTGCTATGTAATATTTTCCAGCCATAACAATTTTTTCACAAGTTTCACTATAATGACTCATCAATTGTTTGTGCATTGCTTGTTAATCCACTTAACACATTGAAATATCCATTTCAAACTTCCCTAGTATTTTCATTCACTCAAATAAAGGTTGAGTTTTCTGATTACCTGCCACCATACCTTTGCACATGTCATATGATATTCCTGTGTCCTGTAATGCCCTTGCTTTTTACATAGAAAATTTCTACTCATCTCTCAAGATTCACCTGAAGTGAAGCCTTCCTTGGTCTTCACCAATATACAATAATGGTTATCCATCTCCTAGATTCTCCACTTTTTGCTCTCTTGGAATTTCTATCTTATGCTACACATATGAAATACAGTTCATATGGTATTTCATATATGTGGTCACATATTCATATCCCCTACTTGACTGTCAGTCCCTTGGGATCATAAATTAGTATTTATTCATTTTTTTTATTGCCAACATTTTGCACAATTCCTGGCAAAGAATGAAGATATGGATACACCTCTAACACACTTCTGGCTTCATGTATACAAAGTGACTATGTAACAAGAAGGGCCAAGTGAACAAACAACAAAATCCTGAATGCCTACATAAAAATAAATATATATAAATCATAAGTAATAAATAAATCTTAGGCAATATCCTATGGCTTAGCACATGCCTCAAATTTTAAAGTTTTAAGCAGGGCCAGGATTGAGGTCAGGTGATTCTGGTGAATTATCTACTTTCTTTTTCTTTACCTCCTCTACTTCTGCTTTCAATCAGCATAAATTCCTCTGCCCCCTTTATCACTTATAGTTGCCCTAATTACATAATAAATCTGTGAGATAAATCCTCCTCTTGAATTAGAGGAATTTAAGGATAAGCACAGCAATAATAATTTTCTCTTGTTTAGCACTCAGCAGTGTTCCAAAGCCTCAGTTTTAGAGATAAGGACTTTCCCAGTAACATTTGTAAGTGACAGTGCCAAGGCTTAAACTCAGGCTTCTTGATTCTATTGTCTCTACTATGATACTTTGCCCACGGTGAACTTACGTACTCTCAGGAGTGCCATTCTGCGTTTAATTGAAGTGTAGGCTAAAGAGACAAAACTGAATTTACTTGTTAACAAATGCTATACCAGGGATAAGTAAAATACATGGTACCAGCTCTCAGCCATCAAAAAAGTATTACAATAAATTTTTATTCGTTTTGGCACCTGTAACTTTGAACAGGGAGTTATTTGTATCTGTGGTTTCTCTTTGAGATGAAATCATAATCAGTGAAAATCTGCATGATTTGATAAAATCTCAGTTCTCTCACATGGCCCTGTATTGGCCAGAATCACCGTTTCTTCTCATCTCTATAACCATGTCTATGTCGGGAGCTTTTGAAGAGGATGGAGTAATCTCACACATGTCCAGTACTTGGAACATTGCCTGGCATGCAACAACTATTAATCCGTTTCTATTTCTTCCTTGCTGTTCCCTTACGTTTTTCTTCCCTTTAGATATTTTAATTGAAGTGCTTTGGCTTTAACATCAAACAGTGATTTCTTATGCTCTTTTTGAGCTACCTATAGAAAGGATACAAAACATTTAAATTCTTTGGAATATAAATCAAGGTAATGTCTTTCCCCTTCTCCATACCAAGTCAAACTGCTTTTGTCTACTATCAAAACTTCATTTATTACATGAAGATATATATTTTGTTAGAATTCAGAAGTTACTCATTTGCACAACAGAAATACTAGATTCATAGTGATTTAAAATGAAGAATGTAGCTTGTAGGTTATATCTGTCATGGAATATAACTAAAAATAAAGAAAATTTCAGGATCAGAATTTCTAAATTTAGTAAGTATATACAGGAAACAGAGCCCACTATTCACAAATAAGCATTAGAAAATTAATGCTATTTGGAAGTAAATCTTGAAGAGATTGTGTGTGTGTTTGTATACAACTGACATAAAGTTTCTCGAAAGAAGAAATAATCCAGTCGAGAAATAATTTGCTTTTTTATTAAAATGGAGAAACTTAAGTTGCCAGTTTTCAGTGTTCCCTGTTAATGAAGAAATAAAATGGCATGAATAATCTAAACAAGTATATAACTCAAAATGTTCATATATATGATGTGATTACAATTATTTCCCCTTTGGATGAGAATAATTAATTTCAATAATTCCATTTTGATTGACACAATGTAAAAATCACTTTTATTTACCCAAGAATAACACAAGGAGACAATAGAGAAGAGAGCTTGTAGAAGAAAGCATTTTACGAGTTGAATTTTCCCTGGATAAGCCAGACTTGGATAATTTAGGTTTGGCTCTAACCACGATAATATCAATATTAATGGAGAAACTGGCAGAAAGTGCATATAGGTCTGTATTTCATGGCTCTGTAGTTAAAGACCTGGTGTAAATTATATTTACATATAACTTACTATGAGATTCTGGCTCCCTTACATGCTCAGTTTTTAAATGATCACAAGTAAGCTGATAGAGATTTATTTAAAAACTGTCTTTGAATTTTAGGAGACACTCTTGATAATATAAAGCACTGTTTAAGACATGGTGTTAGGACAAAAGCCCACAATTCTCTAAAAGTGAATTACCTATCGCAGTATTGCAAATGCTACAACTCAAGAGAAGTGTGTGATCATAAACATGTTCTTTCGGGAAGGCCTCTAATTCTTCAATAGTTTCTGAACCAGCAATTTCGTTATTTGCATTTCAAAACAAAATTGTAACAATACAATAGAAATTCCTGCAGGTCTGAATCTGCTATACGAAAGGCTTTGTAAGCCTCAGCAACGGTTAGCTTAGCAGTGCAAACAAACAGTCTCTTGACCCCAGGGACTTTCACTCTCATAAGTAAAACGGTATCCTGTAGATATGCACCATTCTGATGAAAATCAGTCCCCTGTCATCTCACAATTTAGCAGCTTTGGGAGTCTTTTCTAACCTAAAGATTTAAGAGCAAGCTGTTGAGGAAATGTACTATACCTTCACACTGTCTGTTTTTCATGTTTCTCTGAAATCCAGGCTTACAGCGACAGAAAACAGATGTTTTTATTTGATTACAATATGCATCATCTCCACATGGATTCACATTATCTTCACAGGTATATTCAGCGGGAGCTAGGATTTAAAAATATGATCAAAACTGATATAATTCTAATTCCTGAGTGGGAGTTTACTACTTTTCTTAATTTGAAATTACACTTATTATTCCATAGATAACTCTTTTTGAATTTATAAGATTACGGTCTTCTCCCTATATAAGCCCTCATTTCTTATAAAGGTATAGAAGCAGATAAAAACCAAAATCAATTACATTAGGGATAGTTTAGACCAAGCTGCGAACAGCTGATATTTACAGCTGTGATTGAGCTATACTACTTTCCAAAAGGAATTCGAGAATCAATGGCTCTAATGACAGTCTATCTTTACCATGGTACAATGTACAAGAGTCACATTCTTCTCTAAGAACCAAACCATTTCCTAGAAGCTACCTAGAGATGTAGGCATCTATTGCTAACTTAAACTTAGTATTCAGGAACTCAGTCAAGGGTACTACCATGTTACTCAAGCAAGAGGTTAAATCATCAGTTCCTAAACACATACAGGGAGCAGCATTTGAGTTTGTAATATGTTCCAATGGACATGGACTGCAATACAAGTTAGGACAGACTATGTGTTATTTGTAGTTTCCAGCATGGTAGTTGCAACTTCATTGCTTTATCTCCAATTCAGGAAAATATTTTAGAGTGCAAATAAAAGAGAGGGACATTTTTATAGGGGTAACATTGAATTAGCTCTATTTTACTTAAACAAATCTAATTACATGAGAAATATGAAAACCTTAATTATCAGAAATATAATGTTAGTTCCCACTGATTCTTGACTATTTTGTAATTAATTGAAATACACCAGTGGAATTATATACACCACGATTGAGATATACATGGCCGTATCCTTGTGGATACTGCTTCAACATCCAGTGAGGAACAACTTATGTATAAATGAGAAAAAAATAAAAGACTCAAGAATTGGAACTATTTTGTGACTTTTACAAGCAATAAGAATTAAAGGTCATAAGCTTAATTAGTTTTCTCAATATGGAAAAATCAGATATCAAACATTAAACACAAAATTATTCACAATCAAGGTCTCATAACTCAAGTATCATAGCACTCTAACTGAATAAAATAATGATGTCGTTTTTGAGAATGACTCAGCAATGGATTAAGATTTTAAAACATTAAACAAATTATTAAGACCTTTACCATCATTCAAATGAATATCACTGTTTGTAAAGTTCAGAAACTATTAAATTTATATTTTATAAATAAAATATTAAGGAATATAGATTTCTTTGATGATATCAAGGTCTGTATTTGGATGAAGTTTCAGCTTTAACAAATATACCCATAGCAAAATCAACCTTTCCTACCTCATACTTTAAATTAATTAAAATGATATTCTAAGGTTACTTTGGCAAAGGCCTAAAGACAAGTATTACTTAAGCACATTTTGAAGAGCAATCTTTTCTCACAGCAGTAAAGAAAATTTTAGTCATGTTGAAGCAGAAACTGAACTTGTGTGTCGCTGCATTTTAACAGGAAACAAACTCACTTATTCTGCAGGCTTGTTCGTCTGAACCATCTCCACAGTCATCAAGCTGATCGCACTGGAGGTCCATGGGGATACATTTTTTATTACTGCAAGCAAACTCATCTTTTTTACAAGGTCTTGCTTTATATGTAAGCTTACCTATAGAGTTATTTAAAAAATGGTCAGCACTTCAGAGAATCAAAACAAATTTATTGAGTCTATAACAGGTTTAAGATTTTGCTAAACACTATGAAAAACATAGATCCATAATCCTTTATTTGAAGCTCTTGGGGCTAAATGAAAAAAAAAATTCTGAAATTTTTGATTCTTAGAAAAATACACACAGTATTTACCCTATAATAAATAACACTATATTTCCACAGGAAAATTTTTTGAATATTCACCCTAAGTGAGATTTTTTTTTTGGTTTTGCTGCATATTTTAGTAAAGCTTTTGGTTTTTTGAGTTTTAATTTCTGAATTGTGAAAAATGGACTGTGTACGCATACATACAATCTATATAAACACTTTTCCCCCAAGAAGTTGTTTAACAGAATATTTTAAACCACTATATTGTTTCTCTCATTCAGTACTTTCTAGAATAAAGTACCTATAACCAATGGAGATTTACAGACCTGGAAGGAGTGGATAAAGTTGCACAGCTCTACTATGCAAATCAAATGTTAGTGGATTATCTTCATACCCTGTCAGAAAATCAAGTGCCTGAAAATATACCCTCAGACATGCCACATGAAAATATTTTTTTTAATTTTTTGAGCCCTAAAATCATTATATTATCTGTAGCTGTCACTGAATCAATTATTTCACATTAAAAAGATTTACCACCACAGGGATCTTCATCTGAATTGTCCCCACAGTCATCAACCCCATTGCACATTTGCTCAGGCTGCAGGCATATTCTGTTATTTCTGCATCTGTGCGGTCTTGTGGGTGGGCAAAGAAATTTTTCTGAAAAAAAAGAAAAAACAAAGCAGCTCCTTTGGGTACACTGACTTATGAAGAACCATCCTTCTTTTGTCTTCCTTTTATTTTCTTCCTTTTCAAATCCATAATCTAGCTTTTCTGAATATCTTTTGTTGTGGAAAGTGCTTACATGTAGATACTAGAAAAATGTGTGATAATAGAAGGTATGATCCTAGTTATTTATATTAACCACAGAAAAGAGTACACAGCTGAAATGTTGAATGAAGTAAGAAAAAGAGCCAAACATCATGGTTTTATTTCCAAATGCTTTATCTTAGCTGACTTCCCCTAGTGTACCAAATTAATTTATGCCTACGGTTTATACAACATGGCAGGACACAGCTATCTGAAAGAGCAATTTCACACAGAATAGAGCTTGAGCAAGCATATGTTATGGATCCAAAATTGAAAATAGGTCATTCAGAAAAAAAAAAAAATCCCAACAACACTATAACTGTGTTTCTTACTCTCTGTCTCCATAAACAAATGGGCCGATATGTATTTAAGGCAAATAAGGTGATCTTATTTATTTATTTTTAATGTGTGTGTGTGTGTGTGTGTGTATGTGTGTGTGTGTGTGTGTGACTTAAATAAACAATTAAAGCCAGGGAATTTTACACTTGTCCTTTCCATCACTATCGAATCTGAAGACTTCTACCCCTAAAGTAGGAAACATCTCTAATGTCTTCCCAGTCTCATATGCGGAATACTGCATGGTTCTATCATTGGTCCCCTGATGTTCTCACTTTTGAATTCCCTGCTTAGATATTTTCATTCATTCTCATGGATTTACTTGACACTATATTCTGAAGACTTTCAATTTGCTATCTAATTCTAGCATCTCATAGTTAATTATAGGATGTTCCCTTGGGAATTTAAAATTCAATAAGTTCAAAGCTCAATTCTTCATCATCTTCCCTTGACCGCCTTCTCCTCAAACAAGCTCTGTCATATTTCCATAGTTTAGTTTGTGGCACATAATAGCCACAAGTTTGGGATTTTTCTAAATGCATCTCTCACTATGCTTCAACTCTTATTAGTCAACAAGTGCAGTTGGTATTGTCCCAAATTTGCCCTCTTATCTCCATGCATAGCCAGTTACAACTCCAACAGCTCAGCTATTCATTATTTCTTACAGAGATGACTGTCGTAGAATCCTTAATCTCAGTTTCATTGCCCAACCTAAAATCCTCCCAAAGCCACCAGAACAGCAATCTGATAATTTCTTCCATAGCTATTCATCACTTCCAGAATAAAATTTAAGATACTTTACATGGCATAACAGACTTATCATTATCTTGTCCATGCCACTCCTACAGACTCATCCCTTGTCACTCTTTATTAGCTCCTTAAATATGGCATATTCCTTCTTGCCATTTTCCTTGTTTTAATTAAAGTCTATTTCTCACTCTAAGCAGAGTTCCTCCCCTTCAGGTTTTTTAGGAATGTCTCTTAAATTGCTCAAACCTCATGTTATCTCATATTTGAAGACATCATAATTTCCTACTATGGCTTCCAGAACTTTGCTACTATATATTCACATTCTATTTTTTAAAATAAACTAAAAACAAAAACTGTTATTTTGAGGGCCAGGCATTTGGTTGTATTTTTTTCTTATCGCTATTTTCTCATTAACCTTATAAACATCACTCCCTCCCCAATTCACTGAAGACTGTAGCACCGTCCCTCACAGCTATTGCTCTCCATCTAAATTATTCCAGCATCCTAGGTGACATCAACATCCATATGAGCAAACCAGCCAATAACTGCACCTCTTAACTTCCTGATTTTCTCATACCCAAGGTCCTTTTACTCTAATCCACCTAGGCCACCCATTCTTCTAGAAGGTTGTGGACATGGGTGGATTTCAACAAATTTATCTTCTTAATTCATCCAATGACAGTTCCTGCTGCCTGCAGATAAGAAACACTGACACAGCCAGATTTGCTATTTCCTCCAATTGCTTCATTTACAAAGTCACTAATTTTAAAACTCTGACCAAATTGTGACAACAATCTCCAATTAGCCAACTTTTTAATTCAACCAGTCTCATTAAAGATGTTTTTTCAGTCTTACCTGAAACTTTAGCCCATTGATACGTCTAACTCTTCCTTATTTACCATTGCTTTTTTTCTCTTTACTTCCCTTTCTGTTGACATTAGATTCCACATTCTATTTTTAATTTACTTATTTGATATTTATTGATGACCTTTATATGTTGGACATTTTTCTAAGTCCTTTTAGAAAATCACGTGTGTCCAAATAATCTGGATTCTCTGGCCCTTTTGCTTTTTTCATCTTAATTATCTAACAGAATCCCAAACTTAGATGAATGAAACCATCTGCTATCCCAATGTCTGCATCTGGGAAGCCCAGGAATGTTGCAGATGACCATACTGCAAGACCAACTGATATCACAAATATGAATATTTATCAATGCCAGATAGGACCTGAACACTACTTGGAAATCATTCATTTATATCTATATCTATACTTATATCTATCTATATATAATGTCACTCTTACCCTTTGCAGTAATGATTCAAATCTGCATTCCTTTTGAATCTCCCTACCACACCAACATTTCATATTCTATACATGAACATGCTTCCTTACTATACATAAAAAAAGTGGAAATAAAAAGATTTAAAAAATGTTATTATATCATTAAATATGTGTACATCCACCTGCATCTGCATATAGTCTATCAACTCATTTCAAGGGGTCACTACCCTTATCTAAAACTAATTTTTTCACTTGCTCTGAAGCTTAATTTCCCCTGCCTCTTCAGGAACTATCCCATCTTTCTTGAAACATTTTATTACCTTTGTATTTCTCTTGTCATACTTCCTTTTTTTTTTTTTTTGCTTATCCTTTTGTTATCACTCACCTGAGTCTCTTCTGGCTGTTAATATTTATCTAGATGTTGGTGGCCCTCAATATTCTATCCTAATCCCCTCCTTTTATGTTTTACTCCCTCCCAACCTAAATCTTACAAATTCCATAGTATTTACTACTACATTTTATGCTCTCAAATTTGTATTTCTAGACCAGCTCTTTAAGCTCTAGAACCAAATATCTAGCACCTACTTGAAATGTGTACTTGAATGTCTCCTCAGATGCATCTCAAGCCAGACTTCTAATCTTTACTTGCAAAACTGTTCCTTTTCCTGTGTTCCCCATCTATTCAAATGTGCAAGCGAAAACAGCCTATAAATTATACTGGGCAACTTCCTCTCTCTTGCCTCCTATAACTACTCCATTATTTAATCCAATTCATTTTGCTTTTTAAATCACATTCAAACTGTGTATACTTTGCCATCATGGTCTGTCATTATCTTAATCCAAGCTATCCGCATAGCTTGCCTTGAGCTCTGCAATTGTCTTAACTATTCTTGCCTATTTCTATCCAATATTTGTGAAATATAAATATGACTATGTGCCTGCCTCCTCTATTTTAAATTCTATAGTATTTTTAATTGCTTTCAGGCTAAATCTAAAAATCCCTATCTAGACTCATAAGTTTCCATGTATCTCTTCGCTCTCTTCAGTTTCATCCATTATCCATCTTGCTCTGTATTCTCCAAGCACACATATCTTTCAGCTTCTCTAGTAAACTATGGTTTGCTCTACCTCAGGGCCTTTCTACATCTTGTTTCCTTTGCCTAAAATGTTGTGTCATCCACTCTCACTCCATCCCTTTCACCTACCTGGCGGCTATAAATTTCTCAGACTCAAACTCAAATGTTACTTCTTATAATCCAAGATTGAGTAAAATCCTTCTTTTCTATATTTTTATAACTTATTTTACTTTTTCTTCATTGCGCATATCATAGTTTATAACTATATATTTTTGTGATCATTAATATCCCTCTTCCACTAGACTCTCAGCTCTGTGAAGTCTGGGTCCATATCTGTTTCTCTCATCATTATATCACCACAAATAACCACAGTCTCTAGCTTAACAAATATTTATTAAATGAATGATTGATACTTTCCCCCACACTGTTCTCTATGCCTATGGTGACTTTTATCCTAGATCTTTCAAAACTGTAGCTTTCTGAATTCCCCTTCAGGCAGAGTTCATCTTATCCCTCTCTGCCTTGTCTTTACTTAATTCTACTATTGCTTAAAATATAATTTATGGAAATTATTATTTTCCAACCAGAATAAGATCTCCTTGTCAAAGAGAACCATGTTCTGTTCAGGTTTTTTTTTTTATTCCAATTACTTAGCACAGTCTCCAGAACATCATAGCTTGACTCATGTTGATACTGATGACTGAGGGGAATGCAAAAATATTCACAGAATTAAGCTGGATGTATTTTACAAGTTTTCCAGCAGCTATGCAGCATGTCCCTGAGAATCACTTCCTTGAAGTGGCTCTTGGGGGGTGACTCTGGAGCCCCACGTGGTTAATTAGTTTCCAAACATGTCCTATTACACTCAATAGTTTTGTGCTGAAGTGGAATAGAGAATAGAAGAAAAAAACATAGTTTATAAAAATAATAGATTTTGGCTTGATATTGGTAAACTCATATATTTTCAACTATTATGATTCAGAAACAATACTATCTCTGGTCATTCTCTAGAGTTCACTTTGTAAGATTATGTAGAAGAACTGAAATTGAAATTTAGTTATATCACGTATCAGTTGTACCTACAGAGATCAATTCTCTAACTACTGTTTTTGCAAGTTTTAAAACATGTTTAAAATAAAGCTGCCTCTTTGTTTCAGATTTTTTTTCTTCAACTGTAACATTTGTAGTCAATATCATCATCTATCAAAATAATTAGTTTAATTTGATATACCAAATAGAACATAGAATTTAAGAACATACACTCATGCTATGCTTTCTTTAATTCACCTGATGTGCTATTTAGTTATATCCAAAGTAGTAGTATTTTTCTTTAAATTAAAAGTTAAATTACCTTTTTTGCTGAGATTAGCAAAAGAATGAGATGAAGAACAAAAGTGTTTACGAAATACAGGAAATCATTTAATTTGGTGATCTAAAGGCACACATTTATATTTATAGTTCGTGGTTGCATAATCACACTTGTGACTAATGTCCGAAGTAACTTGAATTTGAAGAAGAAATAAATTTTGTTAAGATTTTCAGATTTAAATGTTAAATAACTCCTAATTGCAGTTCTCTGCCTAACATTTGTAAGATATATATATATAGATATAGATAGGTAGATAGATATAGATAGATAGATAATGTCTGTATATCTCTATGTATATTTATTTCCCTTCTCTGAATAACCACAGTCTCAGTAGTGGGTGACTTGTGGAAGTACATGATTTGATTATGCACATTTTTTCCATGCTTATATGTCAAAAAAATTGTTTTAGCCTAAAACACCAATTGGGAATAAAGCCAAAGTCCTTATATGAACCTTACTCAATTCAAAAGGTCAACTACTCTAAATCCTCCTAGACAGACCATAATCTATTTTTTGAATAGTGTTAACATGTGCAAGTTCAGATTTAGGAGGGCTCTCTATAAAGTCATAAACTTTGAGTAGGGTTATCTCTTATTACCTGACCAAAAGCTGTATCTGTGGTTATACTTTATCTACCTAACCCCAGGACGGTAAAATTTGTGGTTCACCTCACCACTTCATCGATTCATGCTGGCGCACTACATCAGGAGATGAGAGTACAATCTAGAGCCACGTGAAATGCCATACCACACATGTCAGGGGCTTCGTCAGAGTTGTCTCCACAGTCATCTTCTCCATCACACACCCAGAAATGTAGTTTGCAGAGGGAATTATTGCAAAGGAACTCATCCGCTCTACATATATTTCCTCCTTTATTTTAAAACAAAAAAAAGACAGAGGGATATAGCATAATTAATTCCAGTCAGCAAAACACACCCCTAGAGGGGTGGGATAGGGAGGGTGGGAGGGAGACACAAGAGGGAGGGTATATGGGGATATACGTATACATATAGCTGATTCACTTTGTTATACAGCAGAAACTAACACAACATTGTAAAGCAATTATACTCCAATAAAGATGTTAAAAAAAAAGAATACAGGGACATTCTAACTTAAAATTAAATACATCCACCACAGGCAAAGGACCCAAAGTACGAATAAACTTAGTTGTATGTCTAGATATGTAGCAATATATAGCAGAAACAGCAATGGTTAGGGAGATAGGAACTTGCTTTGTCTTGCTTTGGAAAAGTGTATTAATTTCTATGGGGCTCAACATCTTCATATGCTACAAAAGAGGTATGGTTAAGATTTATAAATTCATATTTGTAAGGAGTACATGGGGAAACCACACAAAGAAACTTGATGGGAATTTAAAATTAAGATTAATAAGATTGCTCTCAGAGAATTATATTACCAATTTAAATTTCATATATAAGTAGTATCAGTTCTATATTGGTGAGATTTGATGATTGAAGGTATTAACATATTAAAAATGGATATGTTTATTAAAACACGGAGCTGGGGAGTGATGGTGCTCATCCTTGCAAGCCTAGAAAATTCCAAGAAAGAAGCATTGTTCATTTTATGTATGTACTTTGGAGAGAATAATGAGCCTAGGCTTGTGAGAGTCAATAAGCTCTTCTTGTTCTGAGTTTTGACTTGCACACTAATCTCTAGTAATTCACTTCCAGTAGCAAAGATTTAACTTAGGAAATCACAGAATCAGATTTGGGTTTTAGAATGACAACACTAGCTACAGTGAGGAAAACTTAGAAATGAAGACAGGAAGAGTAAAGCCAAGGTGGGAGGAAAAAGACCAATTTGAAGAGGGCTTGCAGCAATTCAGAAAACAACTGATGGAAACCTGATTTAGAGTAGCTACATTTGAGAGCTCTTCAGGAGGTAGAATCCTCAGGATCTGATGGCTAACTAGATGAGGGTGGTAAAGGAGAGTGAGTAGTCAAACACAGTACTACTCAATTTTTGGCTTGTTTGGATCATTCAGTGAATGTTGGTGTCATTCAATAAATAAAAGATCACATTAGGAGGATCGGGTTTAGTGGAAATAATGACACAATTCATTTAGGTTACTGGTAAGACAATCATGTGGTGATATTTAGCAGGCTAGTGGATAAATGTGTCTGAAATATGGGATAGGTTTCTGAGGTGTAAATGTAGAGTCGGGAATGATCAGAATACAGTTATTATTTGAAATTTAGAAAAGAACACAGAGAAAATCAGCGTTTAAAGTTTGAATAGATAAAGAGGAATCTACCAAAGAGACTGAGAAGTAGCCAGAGTTGTTGGAGAAATACCTGAAAA
The DNA here is from genome assembly GCF_964341445.2 of Mesoplodon mirus. NCBI lineage: Eukaryota > Metazoa > Chordata > Mammalia > Artiodactyla > Ziphiidae > Mesoplodon > Mesoplodon mirus. Next base: position 57,770,619 of record NC_138984.1, read on the forward strand.
CTTTTCTAACAAGAAGGTAATAGCACATTTAAATGATGTTAAGAGAGTAGTTTTAGTGAAGTGGTAGTGGGTTTAGTGAAGTGTTTGTAGTTGGTTATTATAGATGAAGAATTTGTAGTCCAGAAGTCCCTTAAAGGGGAGGAAGAAAAGAGGAAGTTAAGGAATTCAGTAGACAAGGTAATGTTGAGGATACAGAAGAGAGAAAAGGTAATTCAGATAATGAGTTCCTTGAGAATCAAGAAAGTGTGAAGGATTTGAGATCTAAAGCAAAATAAAAGGATTATCCTTAGGCTGGAAGACAAGTCTTCCATTTCAAGATAAAGGAAGGAGGAAATGCTAGGCACAGCTATATGTAGCTTAGTTAATTTTGTGTCTAGATGTTGAAAAAAGCTCATGATTTTTACTATTGCTATGAGGTGGAATATGAGAAAATAAATCAACTTTTTAAAAACCAGATATGGTTAATGGTAGAGAGAGATGATTAAAAACACATAGGTAGATTGCTTAGAATCTTGAGTGGTAGTTGAAGCTGAGGCCAGGAATTTATAGTGATACCATTCAGAACGGGTCTAAGTTTTCCTGCAAAAATGCTTAACAGAACTGGTACAGCTTAAATTGACACCTCTGAGCACTAACAAACTAAGACACAGAAAAAGGCAGTTCCTTGGTGAGTGCAGCAAGGTGAATGTCACCATGTGAGACTTCTAACAGTACAATATCTGGCATTGGGATGCCCCTTTCTTTCAAACATCGGCAATGTTCAACTCTAAAAATGCCCTGATTTTAAAAATAATCTCAATTATCAAAATCAATGCAAGAAAATATATTACCATTTAGGAAGTCTGAAAACAAAAAGATATAACATGAACAGCCTTTAGTATTAAAGATATGAATATTGGTTTGAGGTGAACTTTGGCTTAATTCAATATCAAAATCCATAGAATATGAAATAGAGTTGTATTCTTTCAGAATAAAGATTCTAATGACTAAATCTCATCGCATGTTTCATTCTAAAATGGACTAAATTCAAACAGAATTTGCGAACTCTTGACATCCTCTGATTATTTTAAAAAACTCTATTTGTAGCACATCAGTCTTGTTAAAAGGAAAGAAAATGAGTTCCCAAAGGTATTGCATTACATAATATTATCATTTTCCCCATAAGAGTGTGGGACATGGGACTTGCTTGGCAACCCAGTGGTTAAGACTCCAGGCTTCCACTGCAGGGGACACAGGTTTGATCCCTGATGGAGGAACCAAGATCCTGCATGCCACAAAGTGTGGCCAGAAATAAATAAATAAATAAAACAAAAAAAAGTGTTGGACATGCCACTATTTTTATTAAGAAGAAGAGAAATATAAATGAAATCATAATTGTAGCAGAAAGGCAAAGGTTTTATGATAACCTACGAAAGGTTTCCTATTGTACTAGGAAGAATTTGCATTGCAAAATATGCATGGGGGGTGGTTTCCAAGACATCTTAACAAGCTTATTTTGAAATGGCATGAAGCACACATAAACAATTAAAAACAGTTATAATTTAAAGAGATTAGCTGGATTAAAATCCCGGTTTCCTAGTCATGTTCTTGATCAGCTCAATGGGAGATTATTAGAAAAATAGATACGTATATATTAATTAACAACAACCTATGTCTAAATATAACTTAGCTCTTGGCAGTTTCATAGAAATTTGGACAAGTGAATCATCACAGAAAATAATCATCTAGAGTTCTCATCTTTATTTGGGTTGAGATAAGCTTAAATATATAATATTTTATAATTTCTATAATAATATACACATTTGAGCTGATAATTACTAAAAAGAATAACTATCTTTTCCAACAAAATTGCTATAAAGAATAAAGTTTGAAAGCTCAGGCCAAAACAAACACCAAATTTCCTTAAGGCAACATGGTTTACCTTTAAAAAGGTGACTGCTGGGCCTCCCTCTTAGTGCAGTGGTTAAGAATCCGCCTGCCAAGGCAGGGGACATGGGTTCGAGTCCTGGTCCGGGAAGATGCCACATGCCGTGGAGCAACTAAGCCCATGTGCCACAATTACTGAGCCCGCGCGCCACGACTCGTGAAGCCCGTGTGCCTAGCGCCTGTGCTCCGCAATAAGAGAAGCCACCACAATGAGAAGCCCGCACACTGCAACGAAGAGTAGCCCCCACTCACGGCAACTAGAGAAAGCCCTCATGCAGCAACGAAGACCCAATGCAACAAGAAATAAATAAATAAATTTATTTTAAAAAAAAGTGAATGCTGCTTTTAATTCCATAGTATTTGGGATTTCAGTCCTTTTAAAGTAAACCAGTAAAATTGATTCACATTGAAAATGTTCCATGTTTATCCTGCAGCTCTCTTATCTTCCAGCCCCCAGCACTTAGCCCCTGTTAGCTCACGTGTCCAGATTTGAGATGAATGGATGTAACATTTAACAGAAGAGATGTTTATTCTGGCATTTTATCTCCTCAGTGCCTTGAAGTGCTTTTTTCCAATACCTAAACAACTTCCTGGAAGCAAATCAAATACTAGAAATCTGAACTTGGTCATGCCTTATGGTACATCCATACAGGATCAAACACTTTAACCAACAAGGTATTCCATTGGAATTTAATTACCTAGCAGCAAAGGAACCCAAGAAATGTTAGAAGCAGAGATAGGGAGGGTAGGGGAGATTTGACATATTTCTAAATGGTTGAATTAAAAGCTCTCAACTCTTTTTTTAGTCAGTAAGCTTAAACATTTAATAGTCATTTTAAATCTGAAAGTTATCTCAGGTTTCAAATACTATAATGTTCAGTTTTTTACTTTAATGTTTGATTTTTTAACCTGGAATCCTTTGTTCAAACACATTTTTTAAGGAAATCCAATATTAAAATAGTAGCTAAATCCTAAAAGGATTGCCCACCACCACCCACCCTCCCAGGCACACACACTCACTTTCCAGGTGTTTCTACAGCTGTTGGAGACATTTCACTGTGGCTGGACTTGATAGTATGAAAACATGAGCACAGAAATGTCCATGGAGATAAGACAAGAAACCGGACTGCTTGATTCTCATCTCAGTAAATTCTCTGTGCTGTTACATAGTTCAAATCTCATCACCCCTTCCTTTTTTAATATCAGAAAACTCCTCAAAAGCCTTGGAAAATTCCTCAAAATGCATAATATTAAAACCAAGTTCTATAGCATGACTCTTCAATTACTTGTGGCTCCTAAACATATCACTTCCCTCACCTCTGTGACTTTGAACACAATGATCCCACTGCCTGAAATGTACTCCCACATTTTGCTTGCATACCTAATTTTTCACATCAAGAAACTCATATTCCAACAGGGAAGCTTAGTCAAATAATACAGAAGTGATTATATTAGAAGGAAGAACATGACAACAGGGATGCAATCAAATGGTTCCTAGGGAAACTAAAAAAAGACTGCAATTTGGTTGAAGACACAGTAGTAACTGAGATGGACTTAAAAGAATAGATATAATTTTTACTGGCAAAGGTATTGAGATGGCAAAATAGAATAATCAAGAAAGATGTTGAAAAGCATGGAGGATATTGCTTGAATATTATCTTCCAGTTTGGCTAGAATTTAGGGTACATAAAGAGAATTAGTAGAGTTATAAGACTGGAAAGGTGAAATGGGATCATTCTCTTATAACCCTGACTGCCAGGTTGTGATATTTGTATCTAACGAGGAAGAGTTTTAAGTAAAGATTGACATAACCAGAGTTACACTTAAATAAGATGAACATGGCAGCAGTGAATAGGATGTACTGGTGACCAATTGGGTCACTAATAGCCCAGACAGGAAGCCATGAGGAAAAGAACAAGACTGGTGACAGTGACTTAAGCTGAGGGGATAGAGCTTATTAATTAGAAAATGGTAAATGATGAGTAGTTGTGGTCCCAAAGTCTTTGACTATAAGATTGTATATGAGTTGTTGGTACGAGAATGTCCACAAAGTTTGCTTTCTTTAGAGTAATCAATTACAGAAAGAGAGTGTGAGAACTTAAGCGAAAGTAGAAACAGCTATTATGGAAGTTTAATCTTTTACAGTTTTTTATAAGGTACTGCAGATTCCAAATGAGAAATAGGATTTCTTCTGCTGATATAACAACACTTTATCAGGTTTGGAATAGAAATATAGTACATCATAAAGTTTTGATTTAATATTAAAGAAAGTAGAAGATATTTTTCTTTGAGCGACTAGATATTTACAGAAGTAAATACTTTGGGCCCAGTTAAACTGTGTAAACCCTGAATGGCTGTTCAAATGCCTTGCAACATATGTCAATATCTAATATCATCTCTGTTGATGATGTTCCAAATATTCTAAAATGTAAAGTTGATTGAGAGACTTTTATAAGTAGGTAAAAATAACTTTTGTATTTAAACAATATATCTAATTACATATCTAAATATATATATAATATATTAATAAGATATATATTTCATAATATATCTTATGAAAATAATAAGAATGCTGCAATTTGTGATCATTTCAAGATTCACCCTATAATTTCTTTGCTTTCCTCTCATTAACCCTAAAGTAGCCATAAGTGCTATTTTTAATGTGGTGACTTAAACAAAAAAGTTATCTGTCAGGATTTTCACATAGCTGGAAAAAAATGATGCTATAAAACAGAAAGTTTCTTTCAGACTGACAAATAATGTAAGTCATTTTCTCAACTATATGGCAAGAAAGAAATTTGGGGCACAACCTATAACCTATACATGATCTAGCATATTAGTAGGTGTGGTATAGTATACCATATGCTGTTTCTAGTCTTTCAGAAACAAGGCAAGCAATGTGGAAGAGAAACGTGCCTAGAAAATACTTTGGCAGGAATGGCTATAGTGGCTATGTTCCCTGGATTCTTCTCATATCCCCATCCCTGACCCAACATCTAGTCCAAAGACATGCTCATGATAGGCACCCAAAAAACACTTGCATTTTGGTTGTCTTTGTTATATGAAGACGAATTTATACTCTTGTCTGAAAATGAGCCAGATTTTGCTTATTTAGAATAGGCTATTATGTAATGAAACTAGAAAAGGAGAATCATTTAGTGATCTTATCCTCTGCCTCTAGCACACTATGTAAATATTCTGCATAGCATCTTAACTGCCATTCTCTTATTTGCAGGCGTGCGGGCGGGCGCGCGCGCGCGCGCACACACACACACACACACACACACACACAAAGTACCTTACCTCTGTCACAGTTCTCTTCATCACTGCCGTCCACACAGTCATGAATTCCATCACAAAGCCATCTAATTGGAATACAGTGGGCTTTATTTCTGCATCGAAACTGATCTTCCTTACACTCAGTCACACAGTCCATCTGTTCAAATACAAACGGCCACTGCAGTTTTCATTAATGATAATGCTATCGTCACAAGCAAGATAAACATGCAGCTGACAATACTGGAGATTGATTATACTGTGGGCTTTCTTTTGTTTTTATTTAATGAATATCACCTCTGCAAATGACAATAGGGTTTAGTCTATGGACAGCACGAAGATTCAGGTATTTGCTGAAATTACTGTATTCAATGTTCTTGTCTTGACATTTTAGACAGTGCTAAGAATCAAGATTCTGTCTCTTTGTTTTTACTATATTTGCTTTCTCAAACCTAATTCATGTAATTCAGAGATTTTAACCAAAAGATAGATTTTACCTCATCTGAACCATCAGCACAATCATATTCTCCATTACATTTCAAAGATGCTGAAATACATCCTCCACTGGCACATATATATTCACTTGATGAGCAAGTAGGAGAAGCTGAATATAAAGTTGAAATTTAGATTTAGTGAACAGAATGAATGGTTGATAGACAAAAGCATATAAAAATTATACATAGTAATGAAAATAGTTTAGATTATTTGAGCTATATTCAACATCTGATATTAAATATTGACTTAAGATGTGCTTTACAATATTATTGCATTGTATTAAATATACCTCATGATGTAATAGCCTGTTCAATAAGTATTCAACTCACTAGACTAAAGAAAGAAAGGGAAAGAAAAAAACCCTCTATAACTTCCATCTTTCTGATTTGTGCAGAGTTAAATGTATTTTTTTTACAATTTTCAATTTATTTAAAAGACAAAAGCCTCAAATTATTTTTAAAACTGTAATAGGATTTAGTGACCTTTGGGAATGTTAATTCATATGTGCATTGTATAAAGCTAAAAGTGGAAATCTTGGCATGGTCTCATAGACCCTATGATATCTATTTGGCTGTTTTGATATAAATGTCATATTTACATAAGTTATAAGAAGTTTTTTTTTTGGTTTGGGGTTTTAAATATGAATATATGTATGATTAGCAGAGTCTGTAGAATTTGAAGTATTTCTTAATGTATGGAAAAAAATTTTTAAATGTGGATAAATAAGTTACTACCAATACCCAATTTAATTAATGGACATAATAATGATGAGACCTTTCTTTGTCTATGTGTTTGAGTTTGCTAAGTTTGCATTCAAACCTCTGCGGTTCTTGGCCTTATATTAGACTAATAGGTAGCCAAATGTACTTACATAATGACTTTGTGGTCTAAATTACTTAGTCCAGGAATGCTAAAAAGCTTTTCCCTTGGGATTTAATTTCTTTTAATTGGCAGTGTTTGCCTAGGGATATGTATTAATAAGGAGTCTGGGAATATGTATGGATTCAGTAAGAAAAAAGATGTGATCAATTAGCAACATGGACCATGGGCACGGTACTGGGACAATGGTAATGTGTGTGCCAGGTATCTGCAATTCTGGCCTAGTCTCTCTAAGTAATTTAACCATGAAGGTGCTTATAACCATATACATAGATTAAAAACTGATTTTTTCCCTAGTATTTTTTTTCCTGTAGAATATTGTTATTAAAATTCCTAAGTATAAAAGTTAATTTAATGAGTATATTTAAAGTCATGTTTAAGGAATAGAAATGTATAAATTGGGCTTTTCTTCCTATGCTCTGGTTTTGCTTCTTAATTTTATTTTTATTTTGGACCATGACATAAATAGAAATAATAGATATCCTTTTCCTCAGTTGGTATCACATTGAAACTACTATATTCTTTTTTATAACCTTAATTTCCAGAATTGAAACCTGACTTCTATCATACTTACAGTTTCAACATATTTCATGTTGCTGTCTTGGAAAAACAACTCCAAATGGTGTAGAAAAATATAGAGACCAGAAAACCAAATTTTGGGGAGTAATGCTTGGATCTTGAAATAATAACAATCTTACCTGCCAAAACACTTTCAAAGCATATGAAGGGCATACCAATTAATTTATCTACAGATATTTCAGATTATTTCTTAAAAACAGTAAATATGTGCATTATTTGCCACTGTTTTGTGCATATCATTGCTTAAATTTAAATTCTAACCAAGTTAAAATATTAGTTAAATGAAATATGGCCTCAAGAATTTTACCTGGCTCACAGTTTTTCTCATCTTCTCCATATTTACAGTCTTCATGGCCATCGCATTTCCATTTTGCTGATATACACTGACCATTGGAGCACTGGAACTGATCTTTGGAACAACTTGTTTCACAATTTCTCTGTCAAAAACAACACAGACATAATTAAAATTAATTTTTTAGACAAATGTCTTCAAACCCAAAAAAGACACATACAAGAAACTCAGATGGTCACATTTAAGCTTGTGACTATATAACATTATAATCCTTTTCCACTTTCATTTGTCTCTTAGTCATAATAAAACAGAGAAATGTAAAAAGAACATAAATCCCATGGCTTTATCAACTAATTAAATTGCTCTGAGTGGCTCATTCTCCAATAGACAGTTATAGGTTAATGTAATTTTAATAAATATAAGTGACAATGAAGATTGTGGGGAAATAAAAGGGCTAAAAAATATTTCTAAGCAAGTACAGCTGGTTCCTTGGGAGTGGAGTGGAAGGATGAATGTGAAACAACTAAGAATCCTAAGGCAATTCTGACTTGCCTTGGCAAAACTTCCTCTAATGTTCTTTCTTTCCTCTTATTCCCATTTTTGTTCCCTCTGTACCTGTTCTTTTACAGTTTGGTTGCTGTTCATATTCTTTTTCCACTCTCCTGACATTTGTTCCTGTGGAACTGTGAAATGAATTGTCACAATTGGCATTTTCTGCTAGCTTGCACACAGATTTTATTTGGAAGTCAAATAAGATAGTAGTGATACCTTTGGGGGCCTTTCAGTTCTTTTTGTGAGATCAATGAAAGGGATCCACTAGAAATTTACTTTCCTTGAGTCTGACCGCTCTGATTGAAATGGGATGCTCCAGTGAAATATCTTGCTGGGATGATGTTTTTCTGCTGTTTAGCAATTTCTACTGTAGCCAAAATCTATTTGTCTGCTCCTTTCACAAAAGGTGCAGCACTCTCACAGCTTGTGAAACTCCCAGTGAATGAAGCATATCAAACTATTACTCCCTGCTTCTTCCCAGTTTCATCCCATGTAAGAAAGAAGAGTTTATTTTCTAAATTCCTATAGTTTTCTCTTTGCTGATGGCAGTTTAGACTGCCTGCTATATAACTGATTTTCTTTTCTTCTTTTTTTCTTCCCTTCTTCTCCCAAGTACTGAAAATTTACCATTTACTAGAGTTTCTTAAATAATAATGCAAAGAAAACTAAGATTACTCCCCGTATTTGATAAATTCTAATAGAAGACCAGCACCTAAACCAACAATTGCAATAAAATATACTGTCAAGATAAATGAATATGCTTTAAACATATGAATTCTTAAAGGTTTAACAAAAGGCTTCACAGAAGAAGTTTAAACAGAAATGGAACTAAGAAAAGATTTTTCATGTGTAAGGAGAATTAGAAATGTGCTGTATCTGAGGGGTAAGTTATGTAATGGTGCAGGACGTTGGAGAAATAGCCCATGCACTGGTCATGAGAAAGTAATTTCACATATTTTGTTCATCACCTTCCTCTTCCATGCCCAGTACTATGCCTGGGACACATTCAATAAGTAAGCATTCAATAAAAACTGCTGAATAAATAGTTGAATGAATGAAGTAGCAAATGTAGAAAATCAGGAATATAAATGAACATTTTATGTAATTCAGGTCCACTAGGATAGGGATCATGTCTGTCTATGAATCAAGTGTCTAATATATGCGTTGATTATAACTGCTCAGTATATATTTATAGAATTAATTAATGTTTATCTCAGCAATAAGGCTAATTCAAGTAAAAGAGTTCAGTAACCAACAACACTGGTCTATTTGTGTTGACAATAACACAGAAGGTAATACTTATAGACACTTTTTCTATCATCAGAAGATTTTGATTTATAACAGATTACAGTATAGTTGATGCAGTGTGTCTGTGTTTATATCTGTGGGGTATTTAATTATCTTAGACATTTAAAAACATACAGAAAAATAGAGAGAATAGAATAATAAGACCCACGTGCTCATATGCATATTTAACAATTATCCACACTTGGCTATTCATGTTTCATAATCCTCTCCCCCAATTTATTTATATTCTGAACTTTAACATAACAATGATAGCTTCAGAAAATTAACAGTATCATGGAATTAACAAAAATTTCTTAAAGTTATTCCCAATCCACATTAAAATTTTTCTTATTTTCTTAACTATATAAAAATATGGTTTGGTAAAAGAAGGATGTAAAAGATGTCTATACACTGAGTTTGATTTGAGTTTCTTTTAATGTGTAACTATTTTCCATTCCCCTACTTTTTTTTTAATGCCATTTACTACTTGAAGGAACCAGGTCATTTGCTCTATAGAATGTCCACATTCTGATTTTGGCTGAGTGAATCCTAAGAATGTTGATACCTTAGCAACCTCCAAAGTAACAATTGAGCTTTTTATTTGTTTAAGTATTATTATGAACTCATGTATTTTTGTACATTTATTGTATTTCAATACATTACAGTCATTTGTTTTTTCTTTCTGATGCTCAAATTGTCATTTTTGTCAGTGGAAAGCCCTGCAATTTTGCTCCTATGTACTCTGGACACTATCCCAATAGCCTTGTTTTCTGGCTTGACAAGATGTTAGTGGCTCATTTTGTCAATTTCCTTTCTCAGACCTAGAATTAAACATTTCTTAAAGGGGTTTTGATTCTGTTGATTGGAAAATGTATTTAGAGGTCATGACGTGAATGTTAGAGATAGTCTTTAAGGCTGGGATGTCATTGGTTTTAGGATTTTTCAGTGGCAGAGCTTAGAATATATATTGTTAAAAAGAGAAAAATAAATCAAATCTCAAACTGATACTTTTGAATTTAATTACAGGACTTTTATTTACTTTCATTGTTTTTAGATTTGTATCTCCTTTATTTTACTTAAAAATTTTGAGTGTTAATAATATTTTAAAAATTTAACATTTGAACTATCCTACTCTTAAGATATTGATATATGAAATTCAAATTAGCAAAACCAATGTTATTATTTAACAACACATCTACGAATACAGTTTAAGATTCTTTTACATTTCTTTTTGTCCTTACAGTATATTATACTGGATGCAGAAGCCATATATTATATTTTAAAGGCACTTTAAATAGTTCTTCTCTGTGTTTGCCACTAACTTGATACACAATTACATTGATCAAAGTTTTTGGTTTCTTTTTTTTTTTGTTTTGGCTGGAAATTAACAAACTAATTCAGTTAACATTCATACAAAATTAATCCTCACAATTTGCTTTTGTTCCCAATATGAGAATATCCTGTACGTAATTATGCTTTCTAGCCATTTGTTCAGCTCACCTTTTTATTTGTTTGTTTGTTTGCTTTTCTTGTCAATGAAACCTATCATGCTAGATTTTAGAAAGGAAATAGAAATCAGCTGCCCATAGTGTTAGCCACTTCCTTACACATAGACTATACTAAATGTCTGTAAATGTAGAGAAAGACCACCTTTCAGAGAGTTAATTTAATTCCCTAGGGACATTATCATAAAAATGTCCAGATAATGGAGATATGTTCAGCCATCAGAGAACTATGTCCATGAACTTACGGCATGAGAGAAACGGCATGGATAAGGATTTCTATTTTCACGTGATTAAGATTTTGAAAAAGAAGTGTTTGATTCTGTTTACGTATGTTGGACATCTAGTGAACAACATGCAAGACAAAATCACAAGCCTTAAGCAATATATCCCCACCTCTTGATGTTTCACAATTACACGGTGCTGATGGAACACATTATTTTAAAGAAAACAAAAACAAACCATTTTAATGATATGGATGAATTTATGTGAAATATATTTTCCTCACTGGGAAACATTTAATATAATTTTTGAGAAAATAGATACTAAGGAAATATGTAGCTGAGCAATGTAAGACTTGAACTTCCCTGTGCATTTTTTAAAATTTCATTTTGACTTGTTTTGTGAATAGCCCCATAAATAGAAATAGTATTTTTCATCTTCTCCTAAGTGACCTTTGCAGCCTAAAGGTTTAAGTTTTCTGGACTTCAGGTGAGAAATTAAGTGCATTGGTTTCCAAAATCTAGAGTCTTTTATGTGATTAGGGGAACTTTTCCAAGATAGAGAATGGAGAAGAATTGTCCAAACTTGGTAAGAATACCTGAAGGCTGGGAAAGATCTAGTTAATGTGGGCTCTATCATTAATAGAGACCTGCAGTGTCTCCCAAAGAGACGGGTAATCAGTGGATACTTAAGGAAGCTGAACCTGAAACACAGAAACCTCTAGAGCAGCAGGAGGATTCTCTTTTGCCAAGCCTACAGTCAGTGGGAGGCCCTTCGTGAGGGTAGGTACATATTCGAGTCAATATGGTCTAGGGAGGTCTAGGGAGTCACTGTGTACCGGGAGGAGCCATGGTGGCCACTGAGCTCCAGAGACCTCATTTTTCCTTCATCTCTGACTGGACTTGATTACACAAGTGCTATGTTCCTGATAGTAACATGAGAAATCATTAACAGAGAAAATCACTATTTTCTCATAGTAATCGCAGTGATTATTACTGTGTATCATGTATTATTTATAGAGCATCATGGAGTAATTAATATCTGTAACACGAATACACATATGCATAAGTAATGAACTGCGTGAAGTTTTATAAATGTTAGCACAATCTAAGATTACAGAATTATCCAGAGAAATTCTAAACTTTTTCACTTAACTGTGTGTATGTAGAGCTTATTATAAATGGATTGTGATTCATCATCTAAGCAAAGCTAAACCTGCGGTTTCATAAAAATTGATGACCCATATCTAAGTATATAAGACTATATGTACTGAAGAAAGAGACTGGGGAGAAGAAACTGTTTAAAATGCATAAAAATATTAGTCCTGACTATAAATACAGCAGAAAATTTATGAACAAATTCACAGATGGCAAGGGCATCAGCTATAGGGAATAGGGTTTCCAAACATCTTATTCCCAACCCAGCCATTCACCACTTGAGGTAAAAGAGACTATAAAATTAACTGTCAATAGTAGCACAAGAGCCATGTGTGTAGCATGGCACTTAGATATAATACTTATCTCAGTGTGTCAGGAGCAAAATGCATTCAGAGCTGTCCTTGTCACACTCCTTGAATTAAATAATAATAATAATGAATGTGATTTTAAGGAACTGCTTTATTTTTTGTTTGATTTTGCAAAGATGCCTACCTCATCAGAGCCATCTGCACAATCAAAATCTCCATCACACCAAAACCTTGAAGAAACACAGTCCCCATTGGTACAGAGAAAATCTTTCACTGTACAGGTTTGTGGCTCTGGGGACAGAAAAATAGCACAAGGTTATTCCATTATATGCAACTTCATTCTAAAATTTATATGACATACAACATGAGGTAGCATTAAGAAAATAAAGGTTAGCCAAGCAGAACCAATAAATTGTTTAGAAAAAATGTTTCATGAAGGATCTATGGTACATAATATAATGATTTTTCAAATTTATTTTTAAAGTCATGAATAGAAAGTGGCATTATAGAAACAAATTGAAAAAAAGACAAAAGATAAATAGCCTACTGTTTAATAAAAATGCAGCAGCAAAGTAAATTAAAAGGCATAAAAATCTACACATTAAAACAAAACAACAATCTTTTCCAGTTGAAATTCTAAGTCATTTTATGTATTTACTTAAAGCAAGTAAGACATTTTGTTACTCCCTGTGGTACCCAGGGCTGTTTATTTACTGAAAATTCTAGAATTTGGTTCTTGACTTTTTATTATGTATTCTAATGACTTTCTAATTCTTCAATTTTGTCCCCAGAAAATCCAGAGTTCCTAGAACTAAATTATACATGGGGGTATTACTGGACAGGACTGGGTGGGTAAGGATTGAAGAGGCAAGAGGAGACTCCTTTTTGAAAATTGCCTCTTTATTTATGCAATTGTTTGCTTATGCCCTACATAATTACCTGCCATTTTAGATAATTTCCCAATTTAATTTAATTATGCTTCACCATATTCCACATAGGACATAAGTCAAATATTGTGACTTGCTATTTGGCTTCATTCCTATGTGGAATATGTTTCATCTGGACAATGAAGTAGGACTGCAGAAGTTTGTTCCTGCAAGTAATCAATACGACTGCTGGGCATCATCTATTGTTTGGTTTTGTTTCTCCAAAGAGAACTGATATCTGGTATGATGAGAGAACCCCTTGTTTTCCCCCAGTCATTAACTGTATTTACAGCTGTCTCACACACAATAATACTCTTGTTCAGATGAAAGAGAAATAGGTAACAGAAATTAAATTTAAGGAATATTCATATGAAGCATAATTTTCTACATAAAGATTGTGCATAATTCAGCCTGTATTTGAATATTGCTCTACACAATCACTAGGTTTCTAGCTATAGGGTAACGTCTTGAATGTTTGTTATCATGAGGGCTCCTACATTTCTATATAAAGATCCCTTCTGAGAACACTGGAAGAGCTGTGAAAAGTGGAATATGTATCAGAGCTTTTTGTTCTGCTCTGGGACTTTATTTTAAAATGTGAACTTCAGACTATGAATAAGATAAGATGCTTACCAGTAGCATGATAAGGGGGGAAGCCCCCTCATTTTTCAATACTCCTTTGTTTAGACAGCATGACAAGGACAGTTTCTCTTTTTGACTTTGCACTATATTTACACATATTACATTTTAATTTTAAAAACAACTTTATTAATACTAATATTACTAATTATAACAATAATAAAAATTACCAGCTACTGATTTCTTGTTTTTTGTTAGGCACTAGGTGAAGTTAATGCCAAGTACTTGAATTAGCTCGTAAATTAATATTTACAACTCTGTAAGGTAGGTGCTATTGTTGGATCCTTTTTTAGATGAGTAAATTGAGGCACAGAGAGGATAAGAAATTTACTCCAAATCACCCAGCAGGCAAAAGAGCTAGTACTGAACTTGAACCTAGACAACCTGATACCAGGGCCTATACTTTTACTGCTAGGCCATATCATTGCCTCCTATACCACTGAAGAAGTAATAAGTGCTCACCTATTTCAGGAATTGACATTAAAGCCCTGAAAAGTCAAGTTAATTGTCCAAGGCACATGTCTAGCAATGTCTATTTCATTTTGCAATAATAATAAAAGAAAACCCTTTTTCTCTTTTTATCCATCCATACTGAAGCTGTTTCACCCTCTGTCTATTTGCAGACACATGCAGTTTTATTCTCAGGGAAAAGAAATTATAGTAAAATAAATAAATAAATTAATCAATGCTCAATTCATCAAACGATGGTAAATAACATTAAAATATTTTCATTAAATAATAAAGAGAGAGTATAGCTAAAACATAGTATATTTAGATGTTTTAAAACAGCAGTAGAATCATTTTATTTCATGGACATGAGGGTATCCAAACAGGATAATTCTTCCTTTAATATTCTAATTTGCCTTTATTCTAATTAAAAGCAAGTATGTTTATCATATGCTAAGCAGCAATAATTTCACAGGGTTTTACACACTGCTATGGGGAGGGCTGGATGTTGTTGATGCAGGGTTATAAAAAAGTTGTATAGCCAGTAGTTCAAGGCATTTGCCCAATAGTTCCACAGAACATTTGATCTATAGAGACTTGTCTTACCATTGTTAATTATTCTGTTCCAATATGGGTGCACAGGAACTGAAAGACTTGCTTGGAAAAGCATTTTTCAATACAAATGGAAATTCTGTATGCTTCTACCATGTTTTTAAAAAATGCCAGCAAATCTACTTCTGAATAATAATCCTGAATTATTTATACATACACAAATGTCATCAAGGAATGGGGAAGCTAATCTGCTTCTCACTCTCATCTATATGCCTTAGAATTTTTTGCTACTAGTTATCTCAAGAAGAAATTCTCTCTTGAGGAAAATGTAATTTTGTTATGAGAGAAGATCCTAAGTGATTGTATTCTCTAATTGTTTATCTTGCCTTTGATCTTTTCAGGATAAAGTAAAAGACCAATTTTTAGAACTTGGTGTGATAGTTGGCACTTTTCTTGTGAAAAAGAACAAAAATATGACTATACCTGAAATCTAACCCATTTGGAAAGAAAATTTAAATGTGACATTTTCCCTAGTATTTCTAAAATGTTTTTCCCACACTAACTTGGTCTGATATTATCTATTCCTCAGATCTAAAATAGATAGGGAATCCCATACATGAACGATTAACCAGGTTTTCCATAAATCTCATTTAAATATGCTAGATTAACAGCCAAGAAGCCTTTACAGGGCATGTTTCAGAAGGCTGATTCTATAATAAGGATAAAAAATAAAGGCATAGGGGCTTCCCTGGTGGCGCAGTGGTTGAGAGTCCGCCTGCCGATGCAGGGGATACGGGTTCGTGCCCCGGTCTGGGAAGATCCCACATGCCGCGGAGCGGCTGGGCCCGTGAGCCATGGCCGCTGAGCCTGCGCGTCCGGAGCCTGTGCTCTGCAACGGGAGGGGCCACAACAGTGAGAGGCCCGCATACCGCAAAAAAAAAAAATAAATAAAAATAAAGGCATAATATAAATTGGTCACTTCCTTTGATACTAGTGAAGGCACAAACATACTGCCTCAGAATTGAAACGAACTATGAGAGCCATCTTGCACAAAACCTAAGAAGCTATATTCAGAAAATAAAAGCAACTTTCAAAGCCACAGAGTTAGTGGCATGGCAGAAAAGATTCCAGACTCCAATTTCTCCACTGAGTATATTATCATAAACCCTCGGTGATAAGTTCAAATGTTATATCAATGTGGGTGTGAGCATCTGAGGAGAATTTTTAGAATACAATTAGTATAACTGACATGCTATACAAAACATCTTTTCATATAAATTCAGTGCAAAAGTACTAGAAATTCAAATAAGGCAGATGCAGCTTGTCTTTCTACATAAACCTTGATCTAGTTGATCAAATTATTTGATACTTTAAAATCTATTGGATGCTAGTTACTTAATAATGTAAAGATATGAAATAATTTTATTTTGCACATCAATTACTTAGAAGGCATACATGCTATATATATATTTGTTGCTGATGAAAATAGTAGAGATGTCAAGATTTCTCAAATATTTCCAAACCTTTGATCAGATTACAAAATTACTCCAATAACAATGCAATTTTCTTATTTTTAAGAGCAGAAATCATTGCTGAAGCAGTGTCCCTGCTGAACACTTAACAAGGGAAATGATCATCATCAGATGATGAAATGACAACGGACTAATTATCTCATGTAGATATAAAACATTAGAAAGCATATTAAACTAAAACATAGCTAACAGTTAATTGCTCCACTGCTATTCCAGCTCTTCCCATATCTATGGCCAGAATGTTTCCAATACAATTTAAAACGTTAATTCATTATATATGATTCATAAACAAAGAAGTCCAAAAGCAAATTTTAAAATATATTGCTAATATTATAAATATGTGTCAGGCACTGTGTTAGACCATGGTACATAGCCCTACTCCTTGGACTATCTCCAGATATTTAAGTAGGAACTCAGATAAATATGATAAAGAAATAAGTGAGGCAATGGAATGCAAGTGAATGTTGTGTGATAGTATGCAGGCCTGTAAAAAAAAATGCATGTTGCTATTGTATAAGGCCAATTTACTGTCTCTGGTATGTTTCACTACTTAATAAGAGCTAACAATAAATGACAAAATGTACACTAAAATGCGTATCGTTGACTAATAATATTTAGAAAACATAGTAACATTATACCACTGCCTTTTTGGGTATATTTTTGTCATCTATATATATTATAATTATATATATAAAATTATGTGATGTATATAATATAGTCATAATTACAATATAATTATGTGTATATAATTTTAATAGTTCTGTTGTAATTATATACATATTATTATAATAATTTCAATTGATAATAAGATATTGGAAATATCTTGAAAGCACTTTAATACAGCAACATTATTTTTTCTAAGGCTGACTTCTACAGGACTAGTCTCTCAGTGTTCCCTATAGATATACTGTATTTTTTCTTCTCATTCTTCAGAGACTCAGCTTCTGTCTATGTAGAACTGGCATTTTCATTGCTTAAATCTTCCCATTTTTCTGGCCTAGTCAAGATGGTATCTTCAAACACCACTCAATGATGTAGAGCCCATGATCCTTTCTCTTACATATTCTTACATGTTTAACATGTTACCCACTCTGATACTTATCCCATGTATGCCTTCTATTCTTCCATGTCACAACTATAATATGCTTCATTCTTGTTCACTGTCATCTCTCCTCTGCAAATTCATCAGTATTACTTGTCTTAGACACAAGCTTAGAGTGAGTAGAAACTAAAAGAGATACACACATAATTGGGTATTTTATACTGCAGTGCTTGATACTGCAGTCAATTCCCTTGCTTTTTCTTAAGGGCTCTGTGGCTACAATGATTTATCACTAAGTTTCCACGGAGACAAGTGAGAGGCAATGTTCCTTCTCCTTGCTTTCTTGCGTCAGAAGATGACTTTTAGGAGATGTCAGCAAAATGATATTCAGCCACTTAAGAAACCCCAGGAGACTCAGAAGTGAGCTTTCTCAACCCTTCATTCTTCTTCATTTCTCATTAAAGCAGTAACCTAACTTCTCACACAATTTAAATTACCACTTGAATAAAGGGTCTTCCAAGATGTGAGTCTCCTGTGTTGCCTTCCCACCTACCCTCTCTTGTTTTCAATATCCTTCAGTCACAGGCATTTCCTCTCAGGTATATTATTGATAACTAACACTAAATGTATCCAAAACTAAGCTAAGTAGTTATCTGGGTATTTAAGCTCTGAAATACAAATAAAATAAATTAAAAGTATATAATAATTCTTTCTTTTTTATATTTCTCCTCTATTCTTACCACCATCACTCCATTAGATTTTTATTTTAATCACTGGACAGAATCTGAAAACATGCTATATAAAAATTGTTTTTTAAATTACTGATTAAAGGAATCTAGAACACTCTAATGACTCTCTGCAATACTTTTTACCTTTCTAAAGAGTACAACCAGTTGGGAGATATCTATGTGAAGAGGGAGTAATAATAGTAATACTTTCTATATTCAAAGTATTTCATAATCATAATGATCCAGAGATTTCATAATTAATGTACCTGATACTCAAACACTAGTCAGATTAAGTTCTGAAAGTTATTCAAAACATTAGTTGACATTTTGCAAACTGAACATCCAAGTGGTTTATTAAGGTTGTGACTCTACTAATTGTATGCTTTTATATAATATATCCCCATGTTTTAATATAACAATTCCTATTTTGTCTCCTGTATCTTGGGAAATGAATGCTCTAAGTCCAATGCATAAGAGTAGACATTACTGTTATCATAAAATCCTTTTTGGAAGTAGCAGAATATAAATATTTAATCAATGGAATTTGATTATTATCTTATTTCGAACATGATTATATCACCTCTTTATTTAAACAGCAGCATAAGAAAGTGCCAGTAAGAAATACATTCAGAAATTAATGCTAGAAGATATACTATCACAATTTTACATACTGTCATGCTTCTTAGAAAATAAAATTGTTGGTTAATTAATGTCTTTTAAATTTATTACATAAAAA
Source organism: Mesoplodon mirus (assembly GCF_964341445.2). Taxonomy (NCBI): domain Eukaryota; kingdom Metazoa; phylum Chordata; class Mammalia; order Artiodactyla; family Ziphiidae; genus Mesoplodon; species Mesoplodon mirus. The sequence goes on from NC_138984.1 coordinate 57,789,696, forward strand.
TGCAGGAGGCAGATGATGATAATAGCTTTATTCTATTTTGAGAGAAAAGCATCCTGAATACATATGGTGTTCACCACTCCAGAGAGAATAAATGATATTTCACTGAAAGATGCTCTTGGGTGAATTTATAGTGTAAAAGGATTTGAGACAAATAAAATGAATTCCATCCATTAAAGAATGATATGTTTTGTACTGTCTCCATATCATTCAGCTCTTTGTATGAATTTGCATCAAGGGCTACCTTCATGCATACTAATGGGTTGCATTAAACCTCATGATACTTTCATACTAATTCTGATAAATGTAAGAAAATAACTCCTAGGATGAGCATTTCAATAAGTCTACCGTTTGAGATTTAGGTCAATTTATTCTGAATATTCTTGTTCAAATGTGAATATATGTATAAAAATGTGAGCTGCAGGACAGACAGGTTCAAATTCATACCTTGACTGAATTAAAAATTGCTATCCTGCTTATTGAATAGGCTGTCAAGCTTGAAACGTTCTCAGGCAAGAGTTACTTACTACAGTTTTCTTCATCTGAATTATCACTGCAGTCATTTTGGCTATCACACCACCAGTGATCTGGAATACAGTTGTTGTTTTTACACTGGAATTCATGAGGACCACAAGTCTTTTTATCTGTAATGGAAAGAACCAGAATTTGCATCATTGACTTCCACAAAGACATCCCTCACGATGTCCTCACTGCCATGCCAAATCCAGGGGACATGATATTTCCTCAGATCTCAAGTCAGTTACTAATTGAGAGCATCCCTAGGAAAAATTGAAGGCAAGTTCTGAATAAAATTTCACTGTGAGCTAATTACAAAGTAACTGATTGGACCACCCACTCAATGTCAACACAAATCAATCAGTAAAAATAAAGATCAAAATTATCCAAAACTACCTTTCTCTTTAGGACACTCCTTTCCTAAGCCACCTTCTATTTCTGATATAAAGCAGCAGCTATAAAGAAATTATTAAACTCTGGTTGTCATCTTGTCTTCCTCCCTTATAAGTTCTTACTCAAAATCTACCTGTGGTCAGCTGATCTAAACTCATAGATTGTAATAGTGTCTAATGTGTACAGACCTTGAAAATTCTTAAAGTCCCATTTCACTTGGACCTCTAAATAATCCCACTGAGTATCAGAAGATGTATTAACTAGCCATTCACTTTACAAATGACAAAACAGATACTCTTAGAAGTTTAAGAACTTGATGCATTTTCACTACTTTTTTTTTTTTTTTTTTTTGTGGTAGACGGGCCTCTCACTGTTGTGGCCTCTTCTGTTGCAGAGCACAGGCTCCGGACGTGCAGGCTCAGTGGCCACGGCTCACGGGCCCAGCCGCTCTGTGGCATGTGGGATCTTCCCGGACCGGGGCACGAACCCATGTCCCCTGCATCGGCAGGCGGACTCTCAACCACTGCGCCACCAGGGAAGCCCTTCACTACTTTTAAATGGCACAGCCAATATCAAAAAAGTGTGCTTTGACTCCTGATTTAGTGTTCTTTAAAACAAACCTAACTGTGTCCATAGGATCCAGAATCAAAATTCATGCAGTAAGAATTTATGCAGAGTTTAGGTCATATATTTTTAAATTTTCATAAGAGTAATATCCAACTGTTTATAATCTATGGCAGCACTTCTTAAACTTTAATGTGTCTACATATTAATTAGTTGGGAATTTTGCTAAAATGGAGATTGTGATTGAGTAGATCTGGAATTCTAACAAGTTCTCTAAGTGACAATATCATCCTTGGTCTATGGCACACACTGAGTACCAAGGGTCAAAAGCATCAAGATGGTATAAATTCAAATACATAAAATAATAAGAGTAACAATGTCATTGCACAATTTAGGATACATTTTTCTTTCACATACTTAGATCAACTCCTTATTCTCAGCCATGTTAGAGATGGACAGTGAAGTGTTCAACGATTCAGATTAGTAAAATAAATTAACTAAAGAAGAAGATAAGCTATTTGGTGGTGCTTGCTACTCTTTACTTCAGAATGCATCTTATAAAATTCAGATTTAAATAAGATTATGAAAACAAAAGTGATTTAGGTTTAATTATGAAAATTAAGTAATAACCATATATTGAAGATCCAGCCCACCTCTTGCTTAAGCATTTTCACAAACATGCTCACACTCAATCTTCAAAACATCCCTAAGAAGTACTATTACATGCATTTAAATAAATGAGAAAAATGAGAAAGGGTTTAACTGATTTCTCCAATTTTACAAAGGTCTTAAATGGCAAAGGAGGAATTTATATACAGATCCTGCTCAAGAAACATTTTGCATTTTGTAGAAATTCTCATGATAGACTTCAAATGCACTGTTCTACTAATAAGTGTATATTATATATAGCCTAATATATATATGCATATAGATAGATATTAATAGATAGAGAGAGAAAGAGACAGAGAGAGAATATTTCCCTGCCTCTCTTCCATCCTGCCTGCCTACCTGCCTATCTACTAATGATTACTCAGAACCTAACTTGTGTCATTGTGTTGAGTGCTGTGTTTTGTAATATATCCTTTTTGCCTGTGTTATACCTCACTTTAGGTTTAAAAATTGGTTTAAAATCTACAGAAGTTCTAATGTAGTATTATGTACATCTCAATCAAGCAATATGTTAGGATGACTGGAACTTAAATAATAAGTCTTGAAAACATGGGATTTGATACTGAACTATTTAGATGGTTATTTCATTTTGTCGATTAAAACAAACTCCTCTGAAACTACTACTCTAGGTAACATTAGTTTTATTTATTCCTTGCCATGTGTTGCTTGCATTATTTTAGAATATTGCTTAAAATTTTTAGAATAGAAGAATATAAGAAAGGGCAGTCTGGATCAGTCAAATAGACCATTTGACTTAGTATTACAACATTGTCCCCAAGCAATTCTCCATGACTACAAAAGGTTAACAATCAGTACTAAATATCAACACAGCGTGTTTTTAAGTTTTCCCCCCTAAATCCTTGTACTTTTGTCTTCTATGTTTAAACTTTTTTTCATATTTTGTGTTTCAAAGAGACCTGCACTAATTTCTTAACAAGAACAAGTTACAGTGCAATTGCTAAGGTTTCAATTTGGGGCGTGTGGAAACAGTACGTGGAAAGGTTAATTGCCTTAAGTAAGGTTACTCGAATTTTATGTCTCCAAGTTATTTAACTTTTTGATCCATGACACTGCTTATAAAAATTATAAACTATATAAACTATATAGACTTTTTCTGCATTTAAAATCTCCCTTGAGGAGAATATATATATATATATATACACACACACACACATTATATATATATACACACACACACACACACATTATATATACTTTTTTTTAGTTAGGTGTAAAACAGCAGTTCTCAAGTTGGCTTCACATTAAAATCACCTAGGGAACTTTAAAAAATCCCTTTGCTTAGTCCATATCCCACATCAATAAAATCAGACTCTCTGGGGTGGAACCCACATATCAGTATTTTTATTAAAGCAAGTTGAGTGATTCCAATGAGCAGCCAATATTGAAAATCACCGGCACCCCCAAAACTGATTGTAGAACAGAACATATATAATCCCAAATTGTAATACACGTAATTAAAATACTCACAATATGTAGAGCTTTCTATTAATTCATATTATTAAACAGCATTGCAACTATGCTTTATTTCATTTTTTGATATTATAAATTTGGAGAAAACAAATACAGTTTCAAACAAGTTTGAAAACGTGTTTTCTTTGTTTAATACATTTTCATATGAATTGTAGATACTCAAGACAAATTTGATCCTCTCAGAAAGGTGGAGTGAGGGACCACCAAAACACAAAACTATATGTAATGCATACTGCAGTACTATTGGTGCTTCTTTGTATATGCTTTGCCTATTTCTGAAAAGAAATAAAAGAATCTAGTGCTGTGAGGTCTTGCAGAGCAAGAACTAGGGAAGTGGACTGAGAGACAGGGGTGAAAGAGAGATTTAAGTTTCTCTTTATACTAAAGGGAATCCAAAGGAATCCATAAACTGCTGGAATTAATAAGTGAATTTGAGAAGGCCACAGGATACAACGTCAATGTATATATTTAGTTATACTTCTATATATTAGCAATAACAAAACATTAAACTTAAAGAAAAACTTTTACAATTGTATCAATAAAACAAATACCTAGAAATAAAACTAGTGAAATTTGTGTAAGACCTTCATACTGAAAACTATAAAAATTGCTGAGAGAAAGTGAATAATGTCCAAGAAAATGCAGTGATGTATCGTGCTCATGGATTAGAAAACTCAAATTGCTATAATTTTCTCTAAATGAATATATAGAATTAATGAAACCCCTATAAAAATTCCAGCAAGTTATTTTTGAGGGAATAGGTTATCCTAGTCTAATTACTTTTAAGAAATAGATTATTCTAAAATTATATTGAAATGCAAAGGATCTAGAACAATCAACTAATATTGAAAAACGAACAAAGTTAGAGTATTTACAGTACCTGATTTCCAGTTACTATAAAGTTATAGTAATCATGAGAGTAGAGTATTAAGCAAAATGAAACCAGAAATATAAGACTACACATATAGTCAACTGATTTGAACAAAGGCTCCAAATCAGCTTAATGGGGAAAGGAAAGTCTTTTTAAGCAACTACTACTGAAACAAGTGGCTATCTATATGAAAAAGGTAAATTTCAACCTATCATACCTATACACAAAAATTAATCTGAGATGATCATAAATGTAATATAAAGCTTCTAGAATATCGGAAGATATTTTCATAATCTTGGAGTAGGCGAAGATTTCTTAGATAGAACACACAAAATAATAATAAGAGAAAAATTGGTATATCGAACTTAACCTAAATTAATTTTTTTTATTCTTTAAAAGACATCATTGAGAAAATGAATTGGCAAATTTTTCTTCACATTCAAAAGTGAAATATTGGAAATATGGAGTTTCTGTTGCTCTTGCTAATGTTCTTTTGTAATCATCACTATCTATCTTCCAGTTCAGGAAACATGATGATTACAGACAGTTCCGTAACATGCAATGACTTTTGTTATAAAAAAAGTGAGTAATATAGTCACAGAAACACTGGGGCAAAAAGAACTATGAGAAGTTGAGCTTCCATCATGGTATTCCCTTGTTTCCTTGTGTTCCAGATGATAACGCTGTAGAGTCAGAAGTATGGTGTTAGAAGTGCAGTTAGAACTGGAGCACCTTCTTTTGTAGAAAAGCTTGTCTCATCTTGGGGCAGGATAACCATCTGTTAACTATCAAAGCATAACTTCTCTCTGTAGATGTCATTATGTTCTTTCTTTAAATCAACCTTATAGTTTTTAATCTCTCACTCTAAATCCCCCTCCATGTCTCTGTTAGCATCATATGGAAATGAATACCTATATATGCTGCTCACAAATATTCTAAACCTCGTTGACTGGTTATGAATTCAGGAACAGTGATGATACAAGGAAATATATTCTCTTCCTTACATTCTATAGTAGGTAGGATTTATTGGCACATACTTTTGGGCTGAAATGAACATAATAGATATAAAACATTATTATTGACTTTTTTTGTCCTTTTGAAACTACTATATCCACCGCTGGTGAAGCTGTTATTCATGGGCTATTGCCTCCTCTGTCACAGGGGAGGACCATATGACCCAAGGTGGCCTCATCCCCTAGACCACAGTTGGTCCACAACAGTCATGTTACTGATGTTTACAAAAATATTTTACAGCTTAAACCTGATAGATGATTATTCTTCCTTAGCATTAAAGAGGTATGGAGGAGGGCAGTGCAGAGATTGTATGGTGGCTAGATAATGTCCTAAGGAACACAGATTTCTATCATTCTGCTCCACCATCCATCCTAACTAATGGCTACCATTTTTCAGTCACTTCATGGCCCAAGATGACTACTAGTGCTTGAGTCATCACCTTGCAGGCCTGAAGGAGTAAGGGCAGAAAGGCAAAAGAAGAAGCCTTTTTACTTTAAGAAAACTCCCTTAAAGTATTCTTCCTGGAAGTTCCACATAATACTTCTGCTTACATTTCAATGGTCAGAACTTAGTCACGTGACAATATCTAGCTTCAAGGGGAGATGGGAAATGTGATGACATTCTGAATAGCAATGTGTCAACAAAAGACTTAGGGCTCTGTTTCTAAGGGGAAAGTGAAAAAATGGGTATACTGATAGGCAATTTAGGAGTCTCTGTCAATACGTAAACAAGACCAACTGAAGCAATTTGAGGTGATTTCCATGGCTACTGAAAGAGAGAACATTTCTTTCCTTTCAAGATTGCAAGTATTATAACCTCAAGTTGCCATGTGTCATTTAAAAACCATGTAGAGAGTACCCATCTCAGAAGCCAACATAAGGAATAGTTTAGAACTGGAGAAAAAGAAGATAAGGCTCTTGTGACTCTATGTGAATACTTGGATCCAAATTGTGCCTGAAGTCAATTCCATCCACTCCTTGGAATCGAGGCAGAAAATTTATTTTCCCACTGGTTTGTGTTGAATTTCTTTTGTTTACAGACCAGAGTCCTAACTAATGCAAATACCATACTATATTTTGCTTAGAAATAGTATGGACTCTTAATATTAATATTTTTTTCTGTATGTGCTATTTTACATAATTCCCAAGCTATTTCATTGGTTTATAATTACCTGGGAAAATCAGTCTTTTTCAACAAGAAGTCTCAAAATCAGTCTCTATTTAAAAGTGATTTGTAAACTCAGGTTTCCATGAAAATGGGAGATGGTACACCTTTTTGTGAGCACATTCTCTACATGACAAGCATGATTACAGCATTTAGTGATATTGATTTTCTGGAAAACTGCAGGTTGCCTTGCATTGTAAAGTGTCTGGTGGATCTGAAAATTAATTTCATGTTACTTCTCATCAATCAGGGTAATATTCCTCAATGAGCACTTACATGCACAACCTGTTCTTCTAGGGGAAGTGGCAATAATATGTGGATGCACCAACAGTTGAGAATAACAATGCCAGCTGCAGCATGTCCCCATGGGATTCTCTTACTTCTGTTTTGCTTTTGAATTATTAATTTTAAAAAAAAGTTTTACATTATTCTTCCAGGTAGAGAAGAGAAAGGCTTATAAAGTAAAACAAATTAACAATGACATGCTTTCTTTATAAAGAGATGAATCTATAATAAGCTAGCTCTCTAGAAGCTCCAATAATGACATTTTAAAAATTGCATGTCAATACAATGTAATTTTCAGCAGAAATTTTTTGAATTCACATTATGCAGTTTCAGAGAGTGTCATATTACATCCTGTAATGCCATATATCGCATTTGACAAGAATTTGTGGTTTTTTTTTCTTATTTAGAAATTTGTATTATAATGCTATGGGTGTGAAGTGAGGGGAAGTAGTTATTATCCCATCTTTTGTCAACACCCTCTGTACGTCATCTGCCAGACCCCTACAGTTCCATTCATCATTCTCTTTTCAACAGTCTGTAGTCATGACAGATTGTATGGTAATATTGTACAAACAAATTTACACTTGTGATTCACAGATGAGGAGGAACCCAAATCTCCATAATACGAAGGTATGAGTAGGGTATTTCTCTTCAGTTATTCCTGAGTCTTGGTTAGAGATTCTGGTAGTCACGGTCTAACAATTCTACTTACGCTCCCTCTTCCAGCTTAAGAGAAAAACAAAATAAGCCTCTTCCTGCATTTTTCTAAATAATGATTCTATGTTTTATTTTAAAAGCAAACTAAAAGCAATTTGAGGCAATTGAAAAGTAAGTCTACCAAAATATTTTTTAATATACAGTGGATTACATTTGTCTATTTGGTCTGACCCTATTGATTCAGAGTCCACAGACAATTGCTCAGTTTTGAATAGACAACAACAGACCCTGATTTGGTTGGGGCAATGAGGCAAACACAGTAGAAAGAAGCAGAGCATTAAAGGCAGAACTCGATTTGAATCTTAATTATGGTTCTTACTCGTGTGCAACCTAGGGTAGTAATTATTTGTCTTCTTTGTGCCTCAATTTCCTGAAGGCTAAAAACTGAAGGAAAATACATAGAGCATTGAAAGGAAACCTGGCTTCATAAGTAGTAACTAGTGACAAGTAATAGTAACATACTTTGGAAAGTGCTTAATGAATTTAGTTAGAAATGTCAGAAAAATGTGTTAATGAATTTGTAGTAAACTATTCAAATATTTACTGTTTTTTTTCTTTTTTAACACTTCTATTTGGTGGTTTGCATTTGATATCATTTATTACCTTAATACTTTGAAAAGTCAAGGCCCAAATACACACACATACACTTATATATATACACATATACACAGAGTACTTCAATCACTTCATCACTTATTCAATATGCTCTCAGTTTTTCAGGATTTTGATATTGTCGAATTTTCTCACTATAATACTTTTAATTTGTGTATAAATTCATGGAGAATTGGACTAAAATATAAATATTTTTACTTTTCTTGTATTGATATAGTACTTTTAGTATTTCTAGTATTGAGTGGCATAATTATTTCTTCTGCATACAACTTTTTTTTAAAGTTTTTATTGGTGTATAATTGATTTACAATGGTTAGTTTCTGCTGTATAACAAGGTGAATCAGTTACACATATACATATATCCCCATATCTCTTTCCTCTTGCATCTCACTCCCTCCCACCTTCACTATCCCACCCTTCCAGCTGGTCACAAAGCACCAAGCTGATCTCCCTGTGCTATGCGACTGTTTCCCACTAGCTATCTATTTTACCTTTGGTAGTGTTTATATGTCCATATATACACTACCACTCTCTCATTTTGTCCCAACTTACCCTTCCCCCTCCCCTTGTCCTCAAGCCCATTCTCTAGTAGGTCTGCATCTTTATTCCCGTCTTGCCCCTAGGTTCTTCATGACCTTTTGTTTTGTTTTCAGATTCCACATATATGCTTTAGCATACAGTACTTGTTTTTTCTTTCTGACTTACTTCATTCTGTATGACAGACTCTAGGTCCATCCACCTCATTACAAATAACTCAATTTCATTTCTTTTTATGGCTGAGTAATATTCCATTGTCTATATGTGTCACATTTTCTTTATCCATTCATCTGTCAATGAACACTTAGGTTGCTTCCATGTCCTGGTTATTGTAAATAGAGATGCAATGAACATTGTGGTACATGACTCTTTCTGAATAATGGTTTTCTCAGGGTATATGCCCAGTAGTGGCATTGCTTGGTCAGATGGTAGTTCTATTTTTAGCTTTTTAAGGAAACTCCACACTGTTCTCCATAGTGGCTGTATCAATTTACATTCCCACCAACACTGCAAGAGGGTTCCCTTTTCTCCACACCCTCTCCAGCATTTATAGTTTCCAGATTTTTTGATGATGGCCATTCTGACTGGTGTGAGATGATATCTCATTGTAGTTTTGATTTGCATTTCTCTAATGATTAGTGATGCTGAGCATTCTTTCATGTGTTTGTTGGCAATCTGTATATCTTCTCTGGAGAAATATCTATTTAGGTATTCTGCCATTTTTGGATTGGGTTGTTTGTTTTTTTGATATTGAGCTTCATGAGTTGCTTGTAAATTTTGGAGATTAATCCTTTGTCACTTTCTTCATTTGCAAATATTTTCTCCCATTCTGAGGGTTGTCTTTTCCTCTTATGTTTTCCTTTGATGTGCAAAAGCTTTTAAGTTTCATTAGGTCCCATTTGCTTATTTTTGTTTTTATTTCCATTCTCTAGGAGGTGGGTCAAAAAGGATCTTGCTGTGATTTATGTCATTGAGTGTTCTGCCTATGTTTTCCTCTAAGAGTTTTATAGTGTCTGGCCTTACATTTAGGTCTTTAATCCATTTTGAGTTTATTTTTATGTATGGTGTTAGAGTGTTCTAATTTCATTATTTTACATGTAGCTGTCCAGTTTTCCCAGCACCACTTATTGAAGAGGCTGTCTTTTCTCCATTGTATATTCTTGCCTCCTTTATCAAAGATAAGTTGACCATATGTGCGAGGGTTTATCTCTGGGCTTTCTATCCTGTTCCATTGATCTATATTTCTGGTTTTGTGCCAGTACCATACTGTCTTAATTACTGTAACTTTGTAGTATAGTCTGAAGTCAGGGAGCATGATTCCTCCAGCTCCATTTTTCTTTGTCAAGATTGCTTTGGCTATTCGGGGTCTTTTGTGTTTCCATACAAATTGTGAAATTCTTTGTTCTAGTTCTGTGAAAAATGCCAGTGGTAGTTTGATAGGGATCGCACTGAATCTGTAGATTGCTTTGAGTAGTAGAGTCATTTTCACGATGTTGATTCTTCCAATCCAAGAACATGGTATATCTCTCCATCTGTTTGTATCATCTTTAATTTCTTTCATCAGTGTCTTATAATTTTCTGCATACAGGTCTTTTGTCTCCTTAGGTAGGTTTATTCCTAGGTATCAAATTCAATGATTAGCTCCAGTAGTTTTCTGGTAGCATCTTTAGGATTCTCTATGTATAGTATCATGTCATCTGCGAACAGTGACAGCTTTACTTCTTCTTTTCCAATTTGGATTCCTGTTATTTCTTTTTCTTCTCTGATTGCTGTGGCTAAAAGTTCCAAAAATATGTTGAACAGGAGTGGTGAGTGTGGGCAACCTTGTCTTGTTCCTGACCTTAGTGGAAATGGTTTGTTTTTCACCATTGAGGACAATGTTGGCTGTGGGTCTGTGATATATGGCCTTTATTATGTTGAGGTAAGTTCCCTCTGTGCCTACTTTCTGGAGGGTTTTTATCATAAATAGGTATTGAATTTTGTCAAAAGCTTTCTCTGCATCTATTGAGATGATCATATGGATCTTCTCCTTCAATTTGTTAATATGGTTTATCACATTGATTGCGTATATTGAAGTCTTGCATTCCTGGGATAAACCCCACTTGATCATGGTGTATGATCCTCTTAATGTGTTGTTGGATTCTATTTGCTAGTATTTTGTTGAGGATTTTTGCATCTATGTTCATCAGTGATATCGGCCTGTAGTTTTCTTTTTTTGTGACATCTTTGTCTGGTTTTGGTATCAGGGTGATGGTGGCTTAGTAGAATGATTTTGGGAGTGTTCCTCTCTCTGCTATATTTTGGAAGAGTTTGAGAAGGATAGGTGTTAGCTCTTCTCTAAAAGTTTGATAGAATTCGCCTGTGAAGCCATCTGGTCCTGGGCTTTTGTTAGTTGGAAGGTTTTTAATCACAAATTCAATTTCAGTGCTTGTGATTGGTCTGTTCATATTTTCTATTTCTTCCTGGTTCAGTCTCACAAGGTTGTGCTTTTCTAAGAATTTGTCCATTTTCTCCAGGTTGTCCATTTTATTGGCATACAGTTGCTCGTAGTAATCTCTCATGATCCCTTGTATTTATGCAGTGTCAGTTGTTACTTCCGCTTTTTCATTTCTAATTCTCCTGATTTGAGTCTTCTCCCTTTTTTTCTTGATGAGTCTGGCTAATGGTTTATCAATTTTGTTTACTTCTCAAAGACCCAGGTTTTAGTTTCATTGATCTTTACAATCATTTCCTTCATTTCTTTTTCATTTATTTCTGATATGCTCTTTATGATTCCTTTCCTTCTGCTACCTTTGGGGTTTTTTCATTCTTCTTTCTCTAATTGCTTTAGATGTAAGGTTACGTTGTTTATTTGAGATGTTTCTTGTTTCTTAAGGTAGGATTGTATTGCTATAAACTTCCCTCGTAGACCTGCTTTTGCTGCATCCCATAGGTTTTTGGGTCATCGTGTTTTGTCATTTGTTTCTAGGTACTTTTTGATTCCCTCTTTGATTTCTTCAGTGATCTCTTGGTGTATTGTTTAGCCTCCATGTGTTTGCATTTTTTCCTGTAATTGATATCTAGTCTCATAGCGTTTTGGTCAGAACAGATACTTGATATGATTTCAATTTTCTTAAATTTACCAAGGCTTGATTAGTGCCTCAAGATATGATCTATCCTGGAGAATGTTCCATGAGCACTTGAGAAGAATGTGTATTCCTTTGTTTTTGGAAGGAATGTCCTTTAAGTATCAATTAAGTCCATCTTGTTTAATGTATCATTTAAAGCTTGTGTTTCCTTTTTTCATTTTGATGATCTGTCCGTTGGTGAAAGTGGGGTGTTAAAGTCCCCTACTATGATGGTGTTATTGTCAATTTCCCCTTTCATAGCTGTCAGTATTTGCCTTATGTATTGAGGTGCTCCTAGGTTGGGTGCATAAATATTTACAATTATATCTTCTTCTTGGATCGATCCCTTTATGATTATGTCGTGTCCTTCTTTGTCTCTTGTAATAGTCTTTGTTTTAAAGTCTATTTTGTCTGATATGAGAATTGCTACTCCAGCTTTCTTTTGATTTCCATTTGCATGGAATATCTTTTGCCATCCCCTCACTTTCAGTCTGTAAGTGTCCCTAGGTCTGAAATGGGTCTCTTGTAGACAGTGTATATACGGGTCTTGCTTTTGTATCCATTCAGCCAGTCTATGTCTTTTGGTTGGAGCATTTAATCCATTTACATTTAAGGTATTTATCGATATGTGTGTTCCTATTACCATTTTCTTAGTTGTTTTGGGTTTGTTATTGTAGGTCTTTTCTTTCTCTTGTGTTTCCTGCCCAGAAAAGTTCATTTGGCATTTGGTGTAAAGCTGGCTTGGTGGTGCTGAATTCTCTTATCTTTTGCTTGTCTGTAAAGGTTTTAATTTCTCTGTCAAATTTGAATCAGATCCTTGCTGGATAGAGTAAACTTTGTTGTAGGTTTTTCCCTTTCATCACTTTAGATATGTCCTGCCACTCCCTTCTGGCTTGCAGAGTTTCTGCTGAAAGATCAGCTGTTAACCTTCTGGGGATTCCCTGTATGTTATTTGTTGTTTTTCCCTTGCTGCTTTTAACCTGGTTTCTTTGTATTTAATTTTTGATAGTTTGACTAATATGTGTCTTGGCGTGTTTCTCCTTGGATTTACCCTGTATGGGATTCTCTGTGCTTCTTGGACTTGATTAACTACTTCCTTTCCCATATTAGGGAATTTTTCAACTATAATCTCTTCAAATATTTTCTCAGTCCCTTTGTTTTTCTCTTCTTCTTCTGGGACCCCTATAATTTGAATGTTGGTGTGTTTAATATTGTCCCAGAGGTCTCTGAGATGGTCCTCAATTCTTTTCATTCATTTTTTCTTTTTTCTGCTCTGCAGTAGTTATTTCTACTATTTTATCTTCCAGGTCACTTATCCGTTCTTCTGCCTCAGTTATTCTGCTATTCATCCCCTCTAGAGAATTTTTAATTTCATTTATTGTGTTGCTCATCACTGTTTGTTTGCTCTTTAGTTCTAGGTCCTTGTTAAACGTTTCTTGTATTTTCTCCATTCTCTTTCCAAGGTTTTTGATCATCTTTAGTATTATTATTCTGAATTCCTTTTCAGGTAGACTGCCTATTTCCTCTTCATTTGTTAGGTCTGGTGGGTTTTTACATTGCTCCTTCATCTGCTGTGTTTTTGTCTTCTCATTTTGCTTAACTTACTGTGTTTGGGGTCTCCTTTTTGCAGGCTGCAGGATAGTAGTTCCCGTTGTTTTTGGTGTCTGCCCCCAGTGGCTAAGGTTGGTTCAGTGTGTTGTGTAGGCTTCCTGGTGGAGAGGACTAGTGCCTGTGTTCTGGTGGATGAGGCTGGATCTTGTGTTTTTGGTGGGCAGGTACACATCTGGTGGTATGTTTTGGGGTGTCTGTGACCTTATTATGATTTTAGGCAACCTCTCTGCTAATGGATGGGGTTGTGTTCCTGTCTTTCAGGTTGTTTGGCATAGGGTGTCCAGCACTCTAGCAAGCTGATCATTGAGTGGAGCTGGGTTTTGGCGTTGAGGTGGAGATCTCTGGGAGATTTTCGCCATTTGATATTATGTGGAGCTGGGTGGTCTCTGGTGGACCAATGTCCTGAACTTCGCTCTCCCACCTCAGAGGCAGAGCCCTGATGTCTGGTTGGAGCACTAAGAGCCTGTCATCCACATGGCTCAGAATAAAAGGGAGGAAAAAAAGGAAAAGATAAAATAAAATAAAAGTTTTTAAAATAAAAAAAAATTATTTAAAATTTTTTAAATTAAAAATAAATAAATAACCAAATGAAAAAACAAATCCACCAATGATAATAAGTGCTGAAAACTATAGTAAAAAAAGAAAATGGGCAGACAGAACTGCAGGACAAATGGTAAAAGCAAAGCTATACAGAGAAAATCACACACAGAAGCATACACACATACACTCACCAAAAGAGAAAAAGGGGAAAAAAAAAATATATATATATCATTCCTCCCAATGTCCACCTCTTCAATTTGGAATGATTCATTTTCTATTCAGGTTTTCCACAGATTCAGGGTACATCAAGTTGATTGTGGAGATTTAATCCGCTGCTGCTGAGGCTGCTGGGAGAGATTTCCCTTTCTCTTATTTGTTTGCACAGCTCCTGGGGTTCAGCTTTGGATTTGGACCCTCCTCTGCGTGTAGGTCGCCTGAGGGCATCTGTTCTTCGCTCAGACAGGATGGTGTTAAAGGAGCCACTGATTCGGGGGCTCTGGCTCACCCAAGCCAGGGGCAGGGAGGGGTACGGATGGGGGGCGAGCCTGTGGCGGCAGAGGCCATAGTGACATTGCACCAGCCTGAGGCGTGCAGTGTGTTCTCCCGGGGAAGTTGTCCCTGGATAGCGGGACCCTGGCAGTGGCGGGCTGCACAGGCTACCAGGAGGGGAGGTGTGGAGAGTGACCTGTACTCGCACACAGGTTTCTTGGTGGCAGCAGCAGCAGGCTTAGCATCTCATGCCCGTCTCTGGGGTCCGCGTTGATAGCCGTGGCTCGCGCCCGTCTCTGGAGCTCCTTTAAGCGGTGCTCTTAACCCCCTCTTCTTGCGCACCAGGATACAAAGAGGCAAGAAAATGTCTCTTGCCTCTTCGTCAGCTCCAGACCTTTACCCAGACTCCCTCCCGGCTAGCTGTGGTGCACTAACCCCTTCAGGCTGTGTTCACACCACCAACCCCAGTCCTCGCCCTGTGCTCTGACAGAAGCCCGAGCCTCAGCTCCGAGCCCCGCCTGCCCCAGCGGGTGAACAGACAAGCCTCTTGGGCTTGTGAGTGCTGGTCCACACCGATAGTCTGTGTGAGAATCTCTCCACTTTGCCCTCCGCACCCCTGTTGCTGTGCTCTCCTCTGCGGCTCCGAACCTCCCCCCTCCGCCACCCGCAGTCTCTGCCCACGAAGGGGCTTCTAGTGTGTGGAAACCTTTCCTCCTTCATGGCTCCCTCCCACTGGTGCAGGTCCTGTCCCTATTTTTCTGTCTCTGTTTATTCTTTTTTATTTTGCCCTACCCAGGTACGTGGGGAGTTTCTTGCCTTTTGGGAAGTCTGAGGTCTTCTGCCAGCATTCAGTAGGTGTTCTGTAGGAGTTGTTCCACATGTAGATGTATTTCTGATGTATTTGTGGGGAGGAAGGTGATCTCTGCATCTTAGTCTTCCGCCATCTTGAAGCTCCTCGTCTTACACCTCTTTTACACTTCATCATTTAAAACATTATTCAAACCCATGTAAAGCATTTAATTTTCCCTTTGTTTGCCATCATAGATAGAAATATTTAGTATGCAACTAGAACACAGTTTTCATTTATCTTCTCAATACCCTGAATACTTTAGAGAATCCATAGTTTAGATGGTTTACAATGCTTAGGAGAAACACTGCTTTGTATCTGGAGGAAAGGGTACATGAAGGAAAAGCATGTTTTAGCAATACCATTGTCTGGTGGCCAATTGCACTTTCTGCTAAGCTACTTGAAGTCTCTGTTGTCATATCATGCCTTATTTTCATACGTAAAATCATTTCAACAGAGCAGATTATGGAAAGTCACGATAATAACATAGACTCTACTTTAAGGACCCAACTGACAGGCTGTAAGGAAATTACTGAAAAAGGATAAAAAGAGGAATTGGAAATACTTGTGCTAGATGATAGTGACCAACACTTTTCAATCTTAGACTCTGATCTAATTATGTGGATATATAGTAGGATATCCTCTTGCCCCTTACATACTTATACAGTCTTCAAGATTCCCTTTTGTCCATTTTTTTTCCTTTAAAATGAATTTAATGTGTATTTACATCTGATATCAGCTGAATACAAAGGTTTGGTTGTAAATCTATGGTGGGAGTAGAAGAGAAACAACACATTGAGCTATTCAGGGTCCCTCAAGTGGAGGAATATCCTTAGATTCTTGAACCACAAAGCAATGAAGTCTTGTTCTGGTACATGGACTTGAAATGTATGGTGTCAGTGCCCCATCTACAGTCCTTGGTATCCGTCATGCCTGTCTATGCTAAGCCAATGACTTCTAACTACAAGTACATGTGACTCTCTGCTTGGCCCCAATCCGGAAGTGCTTTTTAGGCACTAATGCCCTTCCCTTCCTTGGAGCAGTGTTAAACCAATGACTGAGAGGAGTTGGTGAATAAATATCTCAGCTCTGTCCTCTGTTTAGGGTAACTGAGTATTCTATATTATCTCACAGAATTTCCAGGTAGAATAGATCTCATTCCTGCAGTAACTTGCTCAATAATGTACCTTCTATTCCTCCTTCCCTTCCTTGGTTAACTGCCCGCCCATTACTGATTTCTGGAATCATCTCCCCAATAAACCACTTATACTCAAATTCTTGTGAATGCAAGTTCTAATTCTAGGAAAACCCAACTTAAGAAAGGATGTATGTAGTCATTTAGTCAACAAACATGAATCAATGCCTATCATGTACTCGGCACTGTTCTGAGTTCATAGGGTTTATACCAGTGAATGAAACAGATATAAATCCCTACCCTCATTGGTTTATATGCTAATGGCCAAGTGCTGATTTGAGGGACTAGAAATAAAAAAAAAAGTTTATGGGGAGTAAGGAGTGCTATAATGAGAAATAAAGAAGAGGATAGGGAATGTTGTGTGGAGAGGGAATTTCAAACAGGATAGTCTGAAAACTCTATATTAAGAAAGTGACCTTGGAAATTGGCAAAGAGAAAAGGATTGAGACATGCTGCCATCTGGGAGAAAGGGCATCCCAGGAAGAAATAGGACCTTGAAATAATAAGCAGGCCTGGAGTGTCTAAGAAACAGCAGAGAGACAAAGGTGGCTAAAGGAGAGGAAACAGGTCAACTTCAGCAAGAGCCATGGGAGAGGTAAGGAAGATGGTCCATTTGTGCAGAGGGGCACACACATCAAGCAAGGCTTTGAACAGAACTTCTCTTGTTATTTGTCCTCCTTGGAAGAGAGCATATATATTCGGCCTCTTCCTTTTTTGACAAATGAATTTCAGGTACTTGTTTAGATTTATGCCAAAATAAAAATGGAGATTTGAAAGACTGCTAAATGATTACAACAATACAGAAACCCAGATCGTGGACTGCCATGGTGGATTCTTTGGCCTGTATATATTCTGGATAATCACCTTGTTCTCAGTCTCAGCTTTGTGTTTATATTTACAAAGCTAGCATGGTGGCATACACTGATAAAGTATACAATAGGTAAAAACAAGCCAAATTCATCTTTGAGAGAATACTGAGAATCTTATACAAAATGAAATGAATCTAGGGACAAGATTTATTGACTAGAGGTCAATAATTTGATTTACTGACTAGATTTACCTAAAACAAGTACCAAACAGGTCTATCATTTCAACCAGAATTGCATTTTATTTTTTACAGCACTGGCATTTTTTATTTCATTGTAGTTGGTACAGTAAAATTTGGTTATCCAAAGAGATCCTTAAGTAAATATTGTTATGAGCAGTTTTTAAACTAATATTAGTATTTTCAGATTCCAGCTTGAATTTCATGTTTCAGTTTGAAAACAATAATAGCAGCTAATATTTATTGAGTGTTTTCTCTGTACTAAGCTCAAGACTAAGCCTGATTCATGTGATCCTCCTAGCAACTCAACAAGGAAAGTATATTAAACAGTTGAGAATGCTAAAGCTCACGTTACAATAAATTACTTGTCAAATCCCACAGATCTTAAACTGTGAGACCAGAACTTGAATCCATATCACCTCATCCAATATCTACACTATAACCCGTTCTGAAACTGGAACACAAATAATCCCTCCAAACAACGTTCTTCATTGCTTCCTTCTTTTGCCACTTTACACCAAGATCTCAAGTATTATGGATTCTAAAAGATGACTAAAATTGTAAACATGTCAAAAGTTGTGCCACAGTTAATTCAAGAAAAACACAGTTGCCTTTACCATAAAACCCCGAAGCTGCAACAGGTCTGCATCAGAGGGAAAAAAATATATACATTTAATAAGTGTAATTTACACTCAGAGATAAATATGGACAAAATTTTGAAGCCGTCAGTGACAAGATTTGTTATTCCTGAACTGTGTACATTTTTTCATAATCTGGCATACATTATAATTTGAGGAAAACAAGTTAGCTCATTAAAAAAAATTATGGGGGTCTCTCTCTTTCTTTCTTTGTTTCTCTCTCAGGACAGAATATGCCCCTTACTTGACTTACAGTTCAACCAGATGCTACATATCAATACATGATCACATCATCCTTTATTGTATCATTCCTCATTGACTGCCTAGTCAGCAAGGTATTGATTTTTTTGTTGTTTTTTTAAGATTCTGCTTACAGTACATGATTGTTTGCTTGGCTTTACTCCCAAATGTCTTTAAAAACCTTAATAGTGCACTTCCCTGTTAGATGGCTTTATTCACCTTTAAATAAGCCTGCTTGTCTCCTATATTAATACTGCATCTGCTCTAGAATCATATTTATCAGAGAGACAGCAGGTATGAAAAAAAGGCAAAAAAAACAGTGCTTGGACTGAATTTAATATGAGAATTTAAATAAAGGTGCCAATAAAATTTGCATTTTAATACAGTCACTAGACACATGCAGAAAGCAAAGTATCTCAATGGAAAATATAAATCATCATTAAATCTGCATTAATTTAGCTCACTCAAATATTCCTTTAAGTTCTAATGTGTCATTATAAACAATGAAGAATCAGAATTGTTCTTCATATTATACTCTATTAAGTCTAAGAAAGAAAAGAATTGGTACTTTAAAACATACATCCCATGATATATGGAATATATCATCAAATTAATCAAATTATTATCCACAGTGGAGATTAACTCCAACTATTGTTATAGGACCAAATTAAAACCTCTGAATGGGAACAACTACTAAGCAAAGGGGAGGTGAGAGGAACCCACTGACTATGTGCTTGATTTAACTCATTAGAGCTATGCTTTCCAATGCAGCCATTCACGTACCACCTTCACAAATTTGCTATTTTCCAGTATCATTCTACCGGTATTTACTTAATATTTTTCTTTAAATTGCTTAACTTGTTAATATTTAACTTCACCATGAACCACAAGATTCTTGATACCATGATCTGATATGCTGGTGTATATATTTAAAATCCTTATTTAAAATACATAATTACTCTGTGTACTATGTAAAAATCAGCCCTTGTTTACATGTTATAGGCTTGCTATACATCAGGAATCATTGCTTTAGGGCAGTTTTTTCCAAGTATTTTTAAGAGTAAAATGCACATACAAACACATGCTTATACACACACACACACACACGAATTGGAGACATCCTATTGACAGTACTTGTAGTTTTAAACAATTATTCTATACTTAATACTTAAGTCGTTACTGTGGCTCACAGGATTCTTGTAATAACAGTTAGATGTTCCAGGTCCACAACCTGAAAATTTTTTTCCAGGGCACTGCCATGTTTCTCTTGTATAAGAAATTTAACAAAAGAAAAGTAAGCCAAAAAGAGCTCAAAGATGGATCCTTCTCAATGAACTTGTGTATATCACAAAGTTTACAAAGAATATGCTGAAAGTAAGACTTACAAGTTAATCTAGACTGCCTTAAGGAGAAATCTGGGGAAAAAAGTGCTCAGGAAAAATAGAAAACCAAATGTTATGGAGGACAATGGATGAGACAACAAATTGAACCATACTAACTATGATGTACCAATATAACATCGTAGGCATTCTGTATCTTGAAAGCAAAAGTCAATTATGTCTTTGAAGAGATGATAAATAAATTTATTTTGAATAATACCTTCAAGGTTAATTCTAAGCTGCTGAAAAACTAGACCCAAAGAATAATATTTGATGACAAACTGAAGGGACTATCCTGATGGTATGCCAGCATACCCACCCTTCACACAACTTTATTAAACATTTTATTAAGAAATTACATAAACATACGAAATGTGTTGTCGTCAAACTTTCAGATGGCAGAAATCTAGGAGACATAGCTAAAATGTGAAAAGACATGGTTATAAGGCAAGCATTCTCCACAATCTGGAGTGAGGGTTTGATAGAGAATGAACTTTAATAGGTACAAAAGGAAATAACAAGGTATATGATGTAAAGGAGATGAAATATAATAGCCCTTTCAGCACCAAACAAAACATTTTTTTTTCTTTTTGCTGAGACCTGAGAGGAATTATTCTGAGAATCCTTTTAAAATAATAATCCCATTATCATTACTATACAGATACAATAATAAGTTTTATGTAAAATTCTATTATATTTTGTTAAGACATCTCGCATAAAAATGGATGACGAGTTGCTAAGGTAAGGGTCAAGAAAGACTTAGATATCTTCTCAAATTGGTCTGCTGACCATGAAAGGTCATTACACAGATCGAGGTTCTGATTTTTGAAAAGAATTTGGACTTTAGTAATTATTCTTTATTATTGAACATTAAGAGCACAGTGATGTGATATAAACCTTCAACTGGACAATGGGTAGGAAAAAAGTCATCAAAATTGACACCAAAACAGGAGAGGTGACAGATGCAGAATCACTGTAATTCTGTGCTTTTTTTCACCAATACTGGATGAAAAATTTCCTTTTGGTAAAAGGAATATGCATATGGTTCCAAATGAAGGTAGAAGAGATTCAAATTTCAATCATTCAGGTAACATATTTGAGGTAGGGAAAAAATACCCACAGTTACTACTACTTTTACTGAGTGAGATATTATTGGAATTGGGGAGAAAAAATAGAAGGAATAAGCTGTAAAGAGAAGCTAAGAGGAATGAACAAAAATGAAGAGATGGGAGGAAGGACACAAATAGTGAAGAAGAAAGACAGAGGAGTGAAAAACTGGAATTAAATTTCCTGGAAAAAGTAAAGAAAAAATTGTCTTACTCTATTCAAACTAAAGAATGTTTAATAGATTTATGAAGAAAATTGAGCTTTGTAGGTCTATGAATTAATGAAATTTATCAATCACTACATAAATGTGTTTTGGAGAACAGTTAAATCTGTTGAGGGTAAAACGGATACACAGAAAACTAAGATTTTCTTCTTTTCCAATGCTAATGAATAGAATGGATAATTCAGCAACAATGAGCCAAATTTTGTTCCACTAAAGAGATGTGAGCAAACTTTCTTGTATCTTGATGAAAACGATTTAATAAAGAAATCAAATGTCTACAAGATTTCTATATATATATATGAGAAAAGATTTTATTAAATTCATTATTTTAATAGAAACTTTTAAAACAGTTTCAGTTAACAGTAAACTGATACCTTTCTTAATTACAAATGAATTCTTTGTGTTATATAATTTCTCTCCTTTTAGGCATTGAAACTAACTTGGATGGAAACTGATCATTAAGAAAACATAAGCAATTTAGATGGTAAATTCTGAAAAATATAATTATACTCCATTGGTATTATGTGGACTATAGCCAGATTCTTGTTATTTGCAGAGGATGAAGTTCCTGTCTGGGGGAAAAGAAGTCTTATAAATAATCTCACCTAATCCTCTACATTTAAGGTGTAGAAACAGCCTCAGAGAACTTATGTGACTTCCTCAAGTCACACTCGTAGTTAATGACAAAATTTTGATTAGGCACAGGATCTCTGACCCTAAAAGTTGGAATAATTGTGTGGAAATCTGATTTTCCCTGGGCCAGTCAGACTTGTGTCCAATTCACTGGTCTGACTTTACCTTTCTGACTCTCTGTTTTCTCATCTGTTAAATGGGAAGAATAAATAACAACCAGCATAATAATATCAATTCCACCTAATTTGAAGGTTTCTCTAAGGATTACAAGAAAGTGATGGACACATCTTAGGGCCTCAGTTAAATTTAATTATCTTGTCCTCTCTTCCTGATCCCCCAGTTTCTACTTTTCTATCTTTTCTGACAATGGCCAGAAACGAATTCCACAAGTCAATCAAGACCATCTGTTCAAAATTCAAATGATAAATAAACAAATCTGAATATAGGTAAAGAGCCTGGGGGTACAATAGAATAAATTTAGGAAAACTTAAGTATCAGAATCTTGTAAATCTCTGTTGCTAGTTTTTGGTTACCTTTGATTATCCTCAATAGCCAAACCCTCATCCTCTTTTAGCCCAAATCTTTAGCAAAGACCATCCTTCAATATGGGCCCTCCACTAAACACCAAGATCTGATTACAAAATAAAAGGAAAATGATGGACCCCAAAAGAGACAAATGCATCATTACATTTCTCAAAAGGGTTGATCCTGTCTTCTCCAGGAATGATTTTCACTATAAATCCTTCACAAAATCCATTAAAGAAAAATTAATTCTCAAAGTTTATCAATGATTTCTCCACTTTACAAGTCTAATTACATTGGTTATAGTCAACTTCTGAGTCAGTTCACAATGTTTGACTTAAAATAGCTTTATATAGAACCCTCACTTTGGACACTCCTAAATGGGCTTTTACTCATCTGAAAAAAATGAAAATAAAAATATATATGTAAATAATTAAGAAATATTATGGAAAATATATATCCAAATGGAGGTAAATATATCAAATCTAATCTAAATATACTAGATGAAAACAGCATATTCCTCTTCATATTTCTAAGTTAGCATAAATGTTCCATTGACTCAGTGTCAGAAAAAATATTTGCTTTCAGGAGGAGAGAAAGTTTAACTTAGACCTATTATGTGTCAGATATGGTATAAATCATTTTGAGAATGTGGTCTTATTAATCCTCTTAAATAAGTTTATGATAGATATTGCTCATTTTACACAAGAAAACTGAAGCATATGGACGTTCATACACTTAATATTATTATGTGGTCAGTAAATCATGAGGCCAAATTATTTACTGATCTTTACATTCTATCATACTACTAGTGTGATAACTACATATGTATTCATATGAGTATTCTGAGGATTTCTCTTCATTTTAGGTTCTGTAACTTTAATTAACTAGGTGATTTTCAAAAGCATTTATGAAGCCTGCTTATGCTATAGAGCGATGGCAGAATATTTAGTCTTGAAAATATGTTATCTTACATTTTAGCGGAGTACAAACATTTAACAGAATACTAGGAACTGTGAATTTTTAAAAATATACCTTATAAACTGAAAAATACTGTAATAAAAATGAGTTTTAAAAGAAGCCCTAAAGGTGTTATTGGCAGGCAGTACAATAATGGTAGATTGGTTGCATTATTTTAGCTTTAAAGAAAGAGAAATGTAATACACTTACACACACAAACAGAATTCTATCACATTGCACCTAAAATATTGGGTTGACATCTCCAAGACTGCATTCCAAAGCTGAAGAAAAAAGTAAAGCCGTCTTAATCCTTTATCTTTTGTCTTAAGTTCCTTATATACTCCAGATATAGTAACATTGGTTTTCCCTTCTCTGCCAGTGTTTAAGAATGTTTGCTTTAGAGAAAATCCCCTTAGAGACAGATCTGAACTGAGGTTTCCAATAGGAAATCTGTCACTGTGAACCTCTATTGTTTCCTGCTAAAATGCAGCACTTACTTAGGAAGGGATTAGTTGAATAATCTTACCTTTCCGTGACATGTGGCTACAGAGCCAAAGCCACTGATTTTTATCCTAAAAGCCTCTAAATAAGAAAACTTGCCATTTTAAAATTAAATTGCATATACCATTAAGAAATAGTTTTGAAGGAAAATGACATTTCTTAAAACTATTTGTATTCACTTGGCAGATATTCACATACCAGGGACCATGCTCATCATGGTGTCATTTGTAGAACTATTTGTTCTACATTAAACAAAATATCATCTCCACATCAGCAGGAGATCTTAGCACATAATTAAGTTGATCCTTTTCAGAAAGTTTGCAATGCTGTTGCCTATTTATTAATAAAAAAAGAAACCCATATCTAATAGGATTTAAAATCTTGTTAGTTTTTGAAATCCTTTAAAAAGATAGCTAATACTTTTCCTGAAGTATTCTCCAATGACCATCTTTCTTTTATATTAACTGTAGAAATCAACATCACTTCTGTATTCAAGGTTTGGAATATATTGCTTTTATCCCTAAAGACAGTTAAATCATATAGATTTAGTTTCAGCTTCTTCTTTTACTTGCACAACTCAATTCCTGGCCCAGGGCCTAACATAATAAAAGTGAAATAAAAGAAAATAATATTAACCTTATCATTCAGATTTGATCAGTTTAAATAACATAAATAATCAGCATTTTCAGAATGTCAACTGCATGTAGCAGTGACATGTCTAATAAAAATGTGCCCTGGGTGAAGCAATTCCTGTATGGAGAAGGAATGAGTTCTCACCAAAGAACATAATGGGGATGCTTCCATTTCTCACCACAGCTCTGTCTTCTTTCTTGAGGCCTGACCTAGGCCCAGTAGAGAATCTGAGATTCTGCCTTTGCCCACATTTCCCCAGATTCTGGCTCCCACCCACTCATGACTCTCCTGTCTTTCACTAAACTCTCCTCTAGTCTTTAAGGGATGGAGGCAGAAGCTGCACTGAGAATATAAATTACTGTAGTGGGCCTTGGTCCAGTTATAATAGTTGCAAATTCATGTTTGGCTGGTGGCCTTTCACCATAGACACTGATTCATTGGCCCTGAATAGCGCATGGGCTCCAGTGAGACACATTTGCACCAGGGCTGAATTTGTCTCCTTTTGTGTAAAGAACCACCACTCTCAGTATCTTCCTCACATAGAAAAATGTTCAGATTTTGAAATAACTCATCTCACCTGACCTTGCCTATGGACCAAAAACATATAAAATACAGATGTGCTTAACAACTCAAAGGTATTTCACATCATTGCTACTCAAGGAGACATTTCTGGGTGCTAAATATAGGGCAAGAAGACAGGTTATAGGGTGACCATCCTCAAAAATAATGTGAAAGAAGGAGAAAATGCTCAGTCACTGATGATGTAGCCTTACTTACAAGCTTTATAATTTAGCCTGAGTACAGAGTCATGATTGGCATATTCCTAGAAAAGTTATCACCCTAGGGAATATACAATGAGTACTGTAGTCAGCTCCTCATCTCTACGTTTCTTCTATTTCCAAAAATCCCTTTAAAAACTGCCTATTTATCTATCTAAAACTCCAATAAAAATTATTATATAAGAACTTACAATATCTGCTCTCCAAGTACTTACACTTGATAAAAAAAAAAAAAAGTGCACTCCTTGTAGACCAAAAAAGGCAATATACTCTTAAAGTTCTATTAGAATAAAGTAACAGTATGGTAAGAATTCTGTCCCTGTTTAGAACTATATTCAGTGTCTCTGTGTTATTCCAAAATCATTACTTATGCCAACTTCTTCAGATATGTGGTAGTACTAACTAAGCATTAACATGGTGGTAGAGACCTGGAGAAATAAAATCTGATTAAAAAAACAGATTATGACTTAGTGGCTAGGACATTAATTTAGAAATGTCAGAGGAGGGAAAACAAAGCACTGAAAGTTTATCAAAGAAGTTGTGCTTATATTAACAAAAAAAGATTTTTGGTTAAAGTAAGAGGCACCAGATTTACCCTCTACCTGAAACAACCAAAAAAAAAAAAAAAGAGATAAGATACATGAAACAGTGGTTACCAAGAGATTAAACATCAGGCAATAAAGTACAATGATCTCTGAGAGAAAAGAAACAAATGAGGTAAGCCCTAACAATCTGGGGTCTTATTGTCTAGAGAGAATTTCCAGGTGCAAGATGAGAAAGGGAAACATAGGGAAAATTCAGTGGACTCCATGAGTTGACAAGACTGAACTGAGAGTCCAAGATCATGCAAGTACTCAGGACAGCCATGGAGACGAAAATGCTGCACAGAATGTGAACCCTGGAGATTTACAGAGGATCTTCCTTGAGTATATAGCAGAAGATGATGCAATATGCACATATAAGGAAACTACCAGCTGTTAGCAAAAGAACCATCTGCAAAGATTATAAGGAGAGTATCTGCAGCTCACACAGGACCTGTTCCCACTAGTAAACCTGGACAATCTTATAATGTACAGGACACTGGGTAGAATATTCAGAAGAGAATGGTGTCAGCTCAGTAGAAAAGAGTTAGTCCTAGAAAACAAAAACACTGCTCTGATTTCACCTAACAAATCATATTTTAAGAAAGATGATAGGCTCAAACAGACATATTCACAGTCACCTAAAATGTAAATGGTCTAAAAACTCCAATTGAAAGGTAGAGATTATCAACTTGGAAAAAAATTCCCAATTCTGTGCTAACTCTAGGAAATACACTTTAAATATAAAGTCACAAATATGTTAGAAGTAAAAGAATAGAGAAAGATATACCATGCTAATAATAAACAAAAGAAACCAAGAGAGCCTATAATAATATCAAAGTAGATTTCATAGCAAAGAATTTTACTAGGGATAAAGAAGTTTATTTCCTAATTACAAATGAAACATAACAATTCTAAAAGGCACTGATAACAATGTTTCAAAATATATGAAGCAAAAACTGGTAGAGGGCTTCCCTGGTGGCGCAGTGGTTGGGAGTCCACCTGCCGATGCAGGGGACACGGGTTTGTGCCCCGGTCCGGGAGGATCCCGCATGCTGCGGAGCGGCTGGGCCCGTGAGCCATGGCCGGTGAGCCTGCGCATCTGGAGCCTGTGGTCCGCGGCAGGGGGAGGCCACAACAGTGAGGGGCCCGCGTACCACAAAAAACAAAACAAAACAAAACAAAACAAAACGGTAGAACTGCAAAGAAAAATTCACAGTCAGAAATTTCATTACCCCTCTCACAGGAAATGATAGAATAAGTACACAAAAAATTAGTAAGGATATAGAAGACCTAAACAGCACTATCAACCAACTTGATCTAAGGATATGTATAGAGCACCCAACAACAGCAAAATATCCTTTCTTTTCAAAGGAACGTGAAATCTTTATCAAAATAGACTAAATCATGAACAATAAAAGATGTATCAATAAATTTTAAAGAATTCAAGTTAAGTAAAGAAGAAATTCAAATTATGCAAAGTATGTATTCCAGCCACCAATGGAATTAAATTATAAACAAAAATATCTAGAATATCCCCAGTTATTTGGACACTAAATAACATATTTCTAAATAACCCATAGGTTGAAGAAGAAATAAAAAGTGAAGTTAAAATGTACAAGTTAGAAATGAATAAAAATACAACATATAAAAATGTGTGGGATGGTGTTAAAGCAGTATTTAGGTGCACATTAAAAAATGAAACACCTATATTATAAGAGAAGAAAGGTTTCAAATCAGTGACCTCAGCTTACACAATAATAAACTAGAACAAGAAGAGCAAATTGAACCTAGAGTAAGGAGAATAAGAGAATGAAAGGACAAGGCATAGACTACGAAAATATATTTGCAAAACATTTATCCAAAAAATAACTTGGATTCAGAATATATAAGAATTTGCAGAATTCAATAATATAAAAACAAACAATCCAATAAAAACATGAGAAAATTATTTGAATACATACTTCACCAAGGAAGATATACAGACAGCAAATATGCATGTGAAATGATGTTCAATATCATTAATCATTAATGAAATGCAAATTAAAACCACAATGAGATACCATTACAAATCTATTAGAATGACTAAAATTTAAAAGTATCAAGTATTGGCAAGGATGTAGAGGAACCTGGAATTCTCCAATACTGCCAGTGGGAATGGTAAAATAGCACAACCACTTTGGAAAAGAGTTTGATACTTTCTTAAAACGTTTCTTAAAAAGTTAAGCATACGCTTATCATGTGACCTAGAAAAGAAAGCATGTATCCATACCAAGACTAATACAAGAATGTTCATAGCAACTTGATTTGCAATAGTCTAAAACTTGAATCAGGGGATTAAGAGGTACAAACTATTAGATAGATATAAAATAAGCTACAAGAATGTATTGTACAACATGGGGAATATAGCAAATATTTTATAATAACTATAAATAGAATATAACCTTTAAAATTGAATCACTATATTGCATACCTGTAATTTATATAATATTGTACATCAACTATATTTCAATTAAAAAAAACCCTTGAACTGACCCAAATGATCATAAATGGGTAAACAGATAAAAAATATTATATTTATCCATACAATAGAATTCTTCACAGCAATATAAAGGAATGAACATTCAATACAACCATCAACATGGATAATCTCAAAATAATTAAGCTGAGTGAAATAAGCCAGACAAAGTTAATACATACTGTATGACTCCAGTTTTATGCAAATGTACACTAATCTACAGGGGCTGAAAGCAGGTAATAGAGGGAAGGCAGGAAGTGGGGTGAGGGAGAGGTATTGCAAAGGGAAACAAATTTCTAGGGGTGATAAACATGTTCATTATGTTGATTGTGGTGAGGATTTAATCACCTGTTTAACCTGTTAAACCTTATCAAGCTGTCCATTTTAAATATATGCAGTTTTACTCCCATTTACCATTGCAACAAAAAGAATAAAATATCTAGGAATAAACCTACCTAAGGAGACAAAAGACCTGTATGCAGAAAATTATAAGACACTGATGAAAGAAATTAAAGATGATACAAATAGATGGAGAGATGTACCATGTTCTTGGATTGGAAGAATCAACATTGTGAAAATGACTCTACTACCCAAAGCAATCTACAGGTTCAATGCAATCCCTATCAAACTACCACTGGCATTTTTCACAGAACTAGAACAAAAAATTTCACAATTTGTATGGAAACACAAAAGACCCCGAATAGCCAAAGCAATCTTGAGAACGAAAAATGGAGCTGGAGGAATCAGGCTCCCTGACTTCAGACTATACTACAAAGCTACAGTAATCAAGACAGTATGGTACTGGCACAAAAACAGAAAGATAGATCAATGGAACAGGATAGAAAGCCCAGAGTTAAACCCATGGACATATGGTCACCTTATCTTTGATAAAGGAGGCAGGAATGTACAGTGGAGAAAGGACAGTCTCTTCAATAAGTGGTGCTGGGAAAACTGGATAGGGACATGTAAAAGTATGAGATTAGATCACTCCCTAACACCATACACAAAAATAAGCTCAAAATGGATTAAAGACCTAAATGTAAGGCCAGACACTATCAAACTCTTAGAGGAACACATAGGCAGAACACTCTATGACATAAATCACAGCAAGATCCTTTTTGACCCACCTCCTAGAGAAATGGAAATAAAGACAAAAATAAACACATGGGACCTAATGAAACTTAAAAGCTTCTGCACAGCAAAGGAAACCATAAACAAGACCAAAAGACAACCCTCAGAATGGGAGAAAATATTTGCAAATGAAGCAACTGACAAAGGATTAATCTCCAAAATTTATAAGCAGCTCATGCAGCTCAATAACAAAAAAACAAAGAACCCAATCCAAAAATGGGCAGAAGACCTAAACAGACATTTCTCCACAGAAGATATACAGACTGCCAACAAACACATGAAAGGATGCTCAACATCTTTACTCATTAGAGAAATGCAAATCAAAACTACAATGAGATATCATCTCACACCAGTCAGAATGGCCATCATCAAAAAATCTAGAAACAATAAATGCTGGAGAGGGTGTGGAAAAAAGGGAACACTCTTGCACTGCTGGTGGGAATGTGAATTGGTACAGCCGCTATGGAGAACGGTATGGAGGTTCCTTAAAAAACTACAAATAGAACTACCATATGACCCAGCAATCCCACTACTGGGCATATACCCTGAGAAAACCATAATTCAAAAAGAGACATGTACCAAAATGTTCATAGCAGCCCTATTTACAATAGCCCGGAGATGGAAACAACCTAAGTGTCCATCATCGGATGAATGGATAAAGAAGATGTGGCACATATATACAATGGAATATTACTCAGCCATAAAAAGAAATGAAATTGAGCTATTTGTAATGAGGTGGATAGACCTAGAGTCTGTCATACAGAGTGAAGTAAGTCAGAAAGAGAAAGACAAATACTGTATGCTAACACATATATATGGAATTTAAGAAAAAAAAAATGTCATGAAGAACATAGGGGTAAGACAGGAATAAAGACACAGACCTACTAGAGAATGGACTTGAGGATATGGGGAGGGGGAAGGGTAAGCTGTGACAAAGTGAAAGAGCGGCATGGACATATATACACTACCAAACGTGAGGTAGATAGCTAGTGGGAAGCAGCCGCATAGCACAGGGAGATCAGCTCTGTACTTTGTGACCGCCTGGAGGGGTGGGATAGGGAGGGTGGGAGGGAGACGCAAAAGGGAGGGGATATGGAAACATATGTATATGTATAACTGATTAAATTTGTTATAAAGCAAAAAAATAAAATAAAATAAATTAAAAAAAAAATAAATATATGCAGTTTATTGTATGCCAATTATACTTCAATAAAGCTGTTAAACAAACAGGACTCACAGGGACGTGTAGTGAATATACAGAATTGTGAATCTAAGATTTCCTGGATACCATATAATATGTACCTAAAGATTCATACTAGTCATATTCTCTTTAACATTTATTAATACACTAGGCATTGTTCTCTTAAGTCACCAACTCTCTGATATTAACTCTACGTTTTATTTTTTCCTCTTCTGACAAAAAAAGCAAGATTTCACAGAACCATTTTATTGTCATAAAATTTCATAGTATTTATTTAAATCTTTTATTTGTTCCCTTCTGTCTCCATTACAGAATGTGTAATTGTTTTAGCCTGTGTCAATACTAAATATGTAGCAAAAAGTTCTGAAAAAAGGGACAAAAAATATTTTCTGTGGGTCTATTATGTACTTATACATCTACTAGGTACTCATATACCTTTATTTCTTTTAACCCTCTCATCAGCTTTCTAAGGACAAAAGTATTATATCTGTTTACAAATGAGGAAATAGTAGAGACCTGAAGAATCTATCCACTTAACGAATTTTGAAATCAAGAATGGAGCTCTGTTGCTAGTAACACCAGAGTTTTAGGCTCTTTTCAGAAAGCTGCCTGATTGTACTGCCATAGCACACTTTCTTCCTACAGAGAGGAGGCACATCTCACTATACAAGTTTGACAGAACATGTCAGTGATTCTCTATATTGAAATTCCCTTACAATTTTAGCCAATTTTGTACACTAATCAAGCCCCAACTATTGAATTGATCAGGAGGAAAAGCAGTTCTTCACAAATATGAAATAAAATATATATAAACTCAAAGAAAGAAAACTAGATTCCCAAAGTTCAGGTTTAGGGGAGAAAGGTATTATATTCAGTTGAACCAAATAAAATCTGTATTTTTAAAATTTCCTTCCTTCACTCGTTCCTCAAATGTTTATCTGTGCCAGATTCTGTACTAGGTACTGGATATATTAGGGATTAGAAAGATACACAGGGCCTTCTTGGTGGCGCAGTGGTTGAGAGTCCGCCTGCCGATGCAGGGCATACGGATTCGTGCCCCGGTCCGGGAGGATCCCATATGCCGCGGAGCGGCTGGGCCCGTGAGCCATGGCCGCTGAGCCTGCGCATCCGGAGCCTGTGCTCCGCAATGGGAGAGGCCACAACAGCGAGAGGCCCGCATACCGCAAAAAAAAAAAAAAAAAAAAGAGATACATAGATCAAGCCCTCCTGTAATTTATAATTTGGCAAGGGAGACAGTAGACTTCATTAGAACCTTTAAAAATGCAATAACATAGAAGCAGTATTAGAATACAAGAGTGGGCATACAGCAATGGAGAACAGGAGATACTCAGCACATATATAACTAAAAATGCTGCATACTGTTCCATAGATCTTACCCAAAGTATAGAACTTGGGAAGGTTTCAGGAGAAAGATACACAGCTGATGAATAGAATGGAAAATAGAACACATGCAGAGAGATTAAAGAAAATGAAATTATTTTGGCCTGAAGAAGGATGTAAAAAAACTTGAGTCCTTAAACAAAGGACTTTAACCCAAAGCATAACGTTTGGTTATTCAATATTTCCACTGGAAATATTTTAAAAGGAAAAAAAATAGGCTTAATTTATAGTGTGATTCTAGCATATTACCTAGACAAAGAGAAGTATTTTTGTTGTTTGTTTGTGTGATTAGGAATGGTACATGTGGCCCTAGTAAAGTAGGTGAAAACCAGAGGACCTCTAATGATCCTTTTCCTTTGAAGATTCTATGAACATCATAACAATATACGCACTCTAGATGAAACTGTGTGGACTTGACGCTTTCAGCTCCATCCTTTATTGTGGTTTAGAAATGCATTCCATGTTAATTCAGCAGCATGGTTAGTGAACACTTTCCATCTGTCAGTAAGATGCTGAAAATTACTAAGTCACAGCATTGAGCCAAAAAAATGAAACTGGGTGGATGAATAATTTTGTGCTATAAAGTAGTAAATTCCAGCTGTGAAAACCAAATAGCGCAAAGAAAGCTCTGGGATTTAAGACTGGTACTGCCATCCCATTACCCCACACCTGATAGTGTTTGAAAAAGAGTCATACCTTTAGTCAATTTACTTTTGTCTTAACTGTTCCAAACTAGAGATTTTAGCATGTTCATTTCTTGCATTTGTTTCAGTGCCAAAAAATACAGCATGTAGTGCCAAGACTTTTTTCCAGAAAAGAATCTAGATAATTCATGCCCAGTGATTACCAAATTTCATAAAATAAGAAAAAAATGCTTTCTTATATTAAAGTTTTCAAAAAATCGGAACAAAGCACAGTGTCAATAACCTTCACTTCTGCATGGTGAAAGTTTTCACAAGTATACTAAGAGTAATACTAGCATGAGCAAATATTCTCTTCTCAGTACTCACTTGTATTTTAATCTATTTTAATAATAGTTTAGTCATCCAAAATTAATAACCATTGATAACAATAATTCTAGAATTCATTTTATCTATTAATAGATCCTCTGTATTACTTACGCTTCATTTAGATTGGTAGAGACCTTTGAATAAGAATATAATGAAGATACCGTTTTTAAAAGCACTGTTGCAGTTCCTTAAATGACTTGCATTATGCATAGAGTTAGACTCTGAGGAATGTCACCATTTCCTGAAAATACTCTTTGTACGTACCTACAGCAATTTCATGTATTTATAAAAGCTTCAGGAAGGAGAAAATGCATGATCTAAAAAATAAATCTATATACATGTTCATTCATTCTGTTAATCAAGTGGAGGACAACATTTTCAAACGTGTGACCTGGCAAGCTGTGGATCACGTACCAGATGGCTCTAACCGTGAATAAGCAGGGTGTTACATAGTATTGACTGGCTGCTGAGAAGGTTATCCCCTGTTCAGTTCTCTTTCATTTTTTCTAGTTCCTTCATTATGAAAAGTTTGGTCATGGGAAAATAGGGCTTTGCTCAACACTCACTAATCTCCCTTTTTAACAAAGAGAGAATTGGATTTTGTTAGGCTAGTGTCAAACTAGAATTGTGTCAAGCTAGAATTTAATGACATTGTTTTGCTTTCAAATTGACTATAGACAAGGCATCCCTTTATTGTCACTCCTATGCCCATTCACTATTAGTGACAATGTTATTAAAAAAAATTCTATTTAAGTATGCATTTTTTTCTGATGACATTTATCCATTCCTATTTGTCTAGGATCATTTGTATCTGCATCTTAATTCCTTGCCTTACTGCAAATTTAAGCCAGGTCAAGGAAGCTCTACTGAGTAATGGTTAAGTGCATGGGGCTGAAGACATCTCCTGTGGAACCAAATTCTGCTTACTCATTTTCTACCTGGGTAATCCTGGGAAAATTACTTACACTCTCTGAGCCTTATATCCTTACTTATAAAATAGAAATAATGATAGTTATACTCTCTCACATAACATCCTCTCTCATAGGATTGTTGTGAGGATTAAATGATATAATCCACACATAATTCACACAAAAAATTTAGCACAATGCCTAGCATGATGAGCTTTCAAAACTATCCTTATTATTAGACTTTGAATTCCCTGAGTATATATAATGGCTTACTTAACATTTTCAGTAGATGTTTATTAATTTTTAAAATAAATGAATGTTATAAAGATACAAAAATCAAGCTTAGTTCTACAAGTAAAATATTAAAAAGGAAACAAGTAATACAATCTGGGCCCAAGGTATGTCGTAGGATGAACTGATTGTATCCAGAGATTTTAAAAGTCCTGGTGCTTTCCTCTGCAAAGAACAAGGGTGCTGATATGAGAGCCCCTTGAAATGCAGCCTTGTGCATAATTTTCAAATTCCCTATTGGTAATACCAATATCCATTGGTAATATCTCTTGGTAATACCAGGCTTTTAAATTACATGTTCCCAATAATAATTTTAAGAAATATTGATATCGGCAGCTCTGCAGCACTGGACAGCAGGAAGCTTATCCTGCCTACTGATGAAGCAACAAAAGTTTCAGGCTTCCTAACTGACATTTACAGGGTGCCTTCAAGTAGTGAGCATCGTGTGAGGATCTAGAAAGCATGATGAACAAGACAAACACAAAATCAGGAGACAGAAAGAAATCGACTACGAGAAAATGGCACTATTTTGTAGCAACTCAATCATTAGTATCTGGTCATATCTGAGAAGTAGCTATGGAGGAATAACTTTCTAATCTTTCTTGCTGAAACTGGATTGGGAGCTGTGTTGTGGAGGAAGGTGTGCTCATCACTGGCCTCCCCAGAGCCTACCCATCCTCCATATGGAGCCCTACCTCCCACAGAGTCTACCTTGACCTCTGCAACCACAGTCACTGAAGCCTAGTCATGGACTAGTACAGGATGTGCCACGTCTTTATCCATGATCAGCTTACGGGTCCTATTTCTCTAAACAGATTGTAAGCCCTTTACAGGAACAAATTAGGCATTATGTATTCCTCCTTAACATATAAACACAGCATATCTTCAAGTGATATTTCCTAAATGAAAGAGTGGAACTGGGATAATCTTGCTTTGAGAAGAGAAAATTGAGAGGGAACATAAGGATGTTAAGAGTATTTCTCAAGTGCAGGGAGGATTCTTTATATGAAGTGTATGTGCATACAGTCTGCAAGTTAGGAAAGTTTCTTAAACGATATGCTTTATTTCTCCGTTTGTAAACTGCAGCTACTAATAGGGTTATTAAAAATTACATGGGTTAATACATATTAAGTGCTTAGAAGATGATCTGGGACATAATGATTGCTCGAATAAATAACAGCTATTATTATTAAGCATCCACTTTCATGTACATGATGGTGAGCTTTCTACTGAGAAACTTGGCTTAAAACAGCAGCATCAGGGAAATAGTTATGAGACACTGGAATAGATAGTCAAAGAAACTGACAACACTGCTCTAAATCTACTTTAAAAAAAAAAAAACAAGTAAGGCCTTCCGTGGTGGTGCAGTGGTTAATAATCCGCCTGCCAATGCAGGGGACACGGGTTCGAGCCCTGGCCCGGGAAGATCCCACATGCCACAGAGCAACTAAGCCCGTGCGCCACAACTACTGAGCCCTTGTGCCACAACTACTGAAGCCCACGCACCTAGAGCCCGTGCTCTGCAACAAGAGAAGCTACCCCAATGAGAAGTCCACTCACCGCAACGAAGAGTAGCCCCTGCTCGCTGCAACTAGAGAAAACCTGCGCACAGCAACAAAGACCCAACGTAGCCAAAAATAAATAAATTATATATATATATATACACATATATATATTACTTAAAAAACAAAAGTAAGAAAGATCCCTCTCTGTCTGAGGGAAGGATGGAATAAATGCTTCAAGTGAAAAAAAAAAGAAATATTAACAAATCTGATCTGCAATTACCTCTATTTGGATATTATGAAATGGACATGGTAAATCCAGACAGAAAAAAAAAATTTTGTTCATATTTTAAGTGATTGATTCTCAATTTTCTTCCCTCTGACTCAGTAAAATGTTCTTTATTTAAAAAGAACTGGCTGAATTGTCAGGGTACTGAGTTCATAAAATGATTTATAATTACTAGAGGTAGTTTCCTGTACCTCTGTGATTCCCTGATAGTTACCCACTGAGATTTTTACTGCTCATTGTCTCTTTATACCAAGAATTTTGTGGTTTTAAACATTAAAAGACCAAACTGAAGATCTGAGAATCCGAAAGATTCTCTTCTTGAAGCAGTAATTATCATGGGACTGGGGATACGCTCATTCCAAGAACTCTAAGTTCATCCAAAGAACTTCTAGGATAGGAATCCATAAAGTAACATAACACCTCACCATCTATGAATAGTTTCTAGAAACAGAAATATCCATATGAGGCATCTAGCTTACTGATACACAGATATAATTGTTAAGAGACATAGCTGTATGACCTTTTATAGAAAAACATGATTAATTGGAATTAAGTAATATATTGAATTTTGAGTATATTTTGTTTTTAGGATTCAGAAGTTAATTACAAAGAAGACTAAAATATAAACAGATTCGATATTTGATTTTTTAATGTAATATAAGAATATTCAAAATGTGGATCTATAGCTATATATGCTATTAAGTAATATGACATTTTTGCCAGTACTGTTTACTTGGTGATAGAAAAAAATTAGATTAATACTTTAGAAATGTCTTCAACAAGTTGAAACAGGTTAGATGTTACTCTTTCAATAGCTTAATTAATTAAAGCTATATAGCAGTTTATAAAAAGTTTCCAGCATTGTGATATGGATTTTTTTATTGAGTCAGCCACTCAATATTTAATACTCAGTATTTAACACTAATTGTCAATACACTCAATTCCTGAATGATTGATTTTAATGAACTAAAACAAAATACCATACATTTACTTTAACATTAATATTTGATATTAGTATTTACAGCAAAATGGTTACTATAATATTATTGCAGGTATACACATATTCTGTAACTTTTTATTAGTTTAAGGTTAAATATAAATATATGAACTTACATTAGAAATCTTGAGTAAGATAAGACAATTCACGTAACCCAAATACCATTAATCAAAAATATTATTTGAAAACATATTAGATTTACTTGAACTTTAATAAATAGTATCAGTTTATATTCTGCTTTTTTTCAAATATTAGTCAAAACCCAGTAACTGTGTCAAAAGGGAAATATTTATATGCTGGAGGTTTGTCTCTTTCTTAGAACATAGAATTTTGAAGGGAAGTGTTATACTCATGTGGATAATATGATCCATAGGAATGAGAAATCTCAGTCACAGGGTATATCCACTCTTTATTTTATCCCTCTAGCCCTTAAATAATATTTTTCATGACAGTTCTGCTTTGGGTCAAAGGAAACTCATCATGAAGAATTTCTGTTCATATTCCTTTAAAAATACCTCTCAAGAATTTTGGATTTGAAAAATAAAAATATTAATTAGAAGGTTAAGATTTTAAATGGAAATAAAAATAAGTAATAATTTACTCTGGCATCCATAACCCAGCAAGAGGTAACAGAGTTTACTGTTTCACATTAAACCCTATGTCACCTCTCTTTCCACTCCCATTATTTCCCACATGAACTCCGAACAAGGAACCATATATATGAACAGTGGCCTGATGACATAAAAAATCTAGCCCAGAGGCTTTGCAGCCCAGGCATTGAATCTAACACTGACTGGAGAATAAGTATGGTTATCAGAATCATCATCTATACCACATCTGTCCCCTACATACACATCACAAAGCTAATAAATGTTACAGTCACAACTCTACAATAGGTTAGTTTTTACGCATTACTATATTTTGTCCTGAAATGTTAATGGCTGAAAATGGATAGTCTTTTTGTAAACAAAGTCTGATACCACTTGGATCCTCAAACTGATCTTAACATATAAGCACAAATCTAAGTTTTCTTAAAGGAATAAACAAAAGTACCTTCTACATAGAGGTGCATTATCAGGTGTTGCTGTTGAGAAGAGGCAATACAATCTTTCATTTTACCTACTTTCATTCATTAATATACACTATAATCCTATATACATGGTACTAAACAACATTAAATAACACCTGAAAATATAAATGACAGAATATCCTCTAAGGAAATTGCCAGCCCAAAAGATATGTGAACAGAATCTTATAAACTAAAAGAAACACACATATCTTTGTTCTAAAAGTAGGTAAAAGGAGGCAAATTTTTAAAGTTCTACATTTCATACTTTTTTTTAATACAGCATCTAATATGTAGGCTTCCTATGTACTGCTGTAAATCTGTTATTGTAGGGATTTAAATGTTTTAAGAGATATCTTAGACCAAATGCTAAAGTCTATTAAAAATGGTACAGGTATATAATTATGTAACTTTCTGTGCAAGTCCTTGTGTTTGAAATATCTTATAATTTAATATGTATTACACTTGCTTTAACTTAAAAAATATTTTTTTCTTATATTCTCATAGCTTGAGTAACCCGATTCAAATTTCCTCATCAGACATTTAAGGGAGAATAAAAGCAAGCATTGACGGGTTCTGTCTTTTGGTTTGAGTGTGTTCAGTGTCATGCTTGAAATCCAGGCTGTGGAAAGTACAAAGCTACTGTAGGAAGCTCAAGTTCCTTTCACAAGCCCCAGTTAGTGTGATTATAATGACTGCATTAAGTAAAAATAATTAGTCAAGGAGCAGGTTGGTTATAAATCAAGACTGTTCAAAAGCAGCAAATGACTCTGAACCAGCGTGAAAGCAAGACTGTCTTTGATAACACAGAAATGATGTAGGAGAAGAAAGCAGGAAGTGAGACCACAGGGAGGAGCGATGTGGCAGCACAAACAGCTGATTCTAGAGAGTGGAGTGGTGAGTTCATAGTTGACCAGGAAAGCCCAGGCATAAAACTGATGAAAAGAATGTTTCATAGGGATCTAGGGCACTGAGAATCTAAACTATAAAACAGGGAGAGAGAACATAATGGAAAGACATATTCTGGTATCATCTTATGAGAGTCAAATTGTAGAAAAGTTTCAACTCTGTTACAAATAATTATGAATCTAGTACAGATCCATCAAATCCCTAAATGCTCATTTCATTCCTAAAATAGAAGATGGCAGGCAGAAGGTGAAGAAAGTTTGAAACTGAGATTCTTAATGAAAAGCCCAGAGCTGCCACAGTTGGAGTAGTCTACTGATTGTGGTCAGGCATTCAAATGTGGCGCTGGCCCAATATTGTAATAAACAGTGTAACAGCCTTCCAAGAGTAGTTAACATCAATAGTCTAGTAGAAGTGTGTACATCTACGTTTTAGGAAGCTTTCTTTTATTTGGGCATAGAGTGAGGAAAGAATAAACAACCTCAGGCAAAAAGAAATAATTTTATAATAACTATTAACAACTCATAAAACAAAGTTAAAACTACAATCTTCCTTGGTATCCACAGGGGATCGGTTCCAGGATCCCTACGGATACCAAAATCCATGGATGCTCAAGTCCCTTAGACAAAATAGCTTAGTACAGTCGGCCTTTCCACATCTGCTGATGTGGAACCTGTGGATAAGACAGGCCCACTGTATCTTGCTACAACTGTGAAGGTAGCATAGATTTAAATCTATATTTATACAAAAATAGAATTAAAAGGTGTTTTAAAATATTTTTCAATTTAAATCCAAACGTGCCAAAGGTAGCTTTCAGGGACTCAAATACAACCATCTCAAAATCTAGCCATAATAAGATGGGAAACTATGCAGTTAATTTAATTTTTAAATTCAAAGTCTCACCACGACTAGATTACTGGACAAAGACTCCTAAACTATATTTAATCTACATCTATTCAAAGTGATTTCAAAGCCTCCTTATGCTAACCTGGAAATGATTACCATACAATTTTTTACAAATATTGAGCATTAGCTGTTAAATTTGCAAGTACTTGTAAGATCTCAAAAGTTACACTGGGCTGATTGCAATAAACATGTGATATTTTGGTAAATATAAAAATCAAATAATTTTTAAAATATTTGCACATTACTGGTTATTTAGTTCCCTATAGTACATGTGTACTTTGTTTGTGTTAAGTTACTGTGCTCTGTTTTGTTGGGCTTTTCTATAGTGACTGTCTGTCTCTCCCTCTCCTTTGCATGTGTGCTTCTACATTGGTTTTATTTACACAATTTAAAGCAAAACAAACCAAATTGTTTAATTTAGGTCAAGGTAAAACAAACTATAATCCTGGAACTTTAGAACTGACAGAAAACAATCAGATATAAAACTACAGATAAATACAAATACTGGTGCTGAAAAATAAGATGTAAGGGCTAGGTGAACTCCAAGAGTAAAAAAGAATCTCCCCCTAAACTGAGCACTGGGCTAAGAAAGTACAGAAGGCAACTGAAATAAAAATGGGTTGCAAATGGAGGTTTTGCAACAATGAATGGGCCAGTTTCTCAACAGCATTTAATGCAAGTCT
Organism: Mesoplodon mirus; assembly: GCF_964341445.2. Taxonomy (NCBI): domain Eukaryota; kingdom Metazoa; phylum Chordata; class Mammalia; order Artiodactyla; family Ziphiidae; genus Mesoplodon; species Mesoplodon mirus. Next base: position 57,830,365 of record NC_138984.1, read on the forward strand.
ACACTACAACCTGCTAGGCCACTTGACATGTGAAATAGTGAAACACATCCCTTCTTCTAGACAAGGCCCATTCTCACCCACAAAGAAACATGTAACTCAGATTCAAATAATAAGGGCTTGGCTTGATAGGGTTAATCTTTAAGGAGTGTTATGTTTCTTTCCCACTCAATAAAGCATCAAATGAGGAACTATCCCACAAGGGTGTTAACAGAATTAGCAAAAATACATGGCATTTCTATATGTATTGAAGACAGAAGAAAGGGGAAAGAGGTGGTCTTTTAGCTCCTTCAAAAATAAGGATTGACAAATGCCATGCTAAAATATGATGTGGAAGAAGTTTCTTTAAATTAAATTAGCACCTGCCCACGGTAACATTTTAGAGTGGGTTTAAGATAAATTAAATGGTAACCCTTATTCATCCTTTCCCCCATTTTCTGTATGTATGTATATATTTGTATACTGGTCTGGAACTTAAAGCAATAATTGTGGCTACGAGAATTCTATATAACTTTATAACAGAAAATATTTAAATATTTTCTTTTTAAATAGAAAAAATGATGTGGATTCATGCTATGGTCATAGAGCAGAGGCTTTGGTGTCAAGTAACTCTGGATTCAAGTTCCAGTTATGCCACTTGTTAGCTGTAGGATTTGGGGTAATTTACTCCTTGGATCTCATTTTCCTCAACCATAAAATAGGGATAATAAGAAGATTAAATGTAGTAATCGCTATAAAGCCTTTAACGCATTTATTGGGCCATATGGTAAACAGCACATAAATATTAGGCATTATTCTTATTATGATGATTAATAATTATCAGTTTGAACAATGTAACATACCAAAACAGATAAATCACATCAAAGTGAGGAGGAAGAAGAGTAAAATAGAGAAAAAAAACATTTCATCCAAGAAATTTTTCTGATAGTTAATATGTCATTATTCCATGTTGCTTTGGTAAACAAAAATACAAAAGACAAGAGAGCAAAATAGCCAGTAATATAAACTCATCTGCAAAAGTCCTTGATAAGTGTTATGGACAAACTGGTGATGGATGTGGTTTGATGCCTTGTGAATTGATTATGAAGGTCAATTCCACAAAGTGAGAAATGGTGGTTTTATGATACTATAAAGTGATAAGCCATACTGATTGCATGTCCTGAAGACACAGTTATATGGAGATAGTATTAGAAAAAAACCTCTTAATGACATATTGTTGCCTGTGATTATACATATAGCTCATGGATATTGTTCAATATAATGGAATTTCAAAGAACCTAAATGATTTTCATCATTTTGATTTCTCCCAGAAGAGTTAAATAACAGTACGGTGGAATCTAGCAAATGCATTTAACACAATTTTTTCTAAGAAGTCTGAAGTTTCTGTCCTTAGTTTGGACAAACTCTGTCTTTTCTAATCAATTACTAGATTAAATACTTTTTTGCTTCCCCAACAATGCCAAGTTTGGTGCAGTCACCTAAAAAATAGCCTCAATTAATGCTTCATAAATGTTGATAAAAATGAGTTACACATGACAACTATTACTTTATTTCTGTTTCACTGTTGACATATTCAGGATAGAATCAAATGCATTAAACAAAAATGAACATATATGTTCTCCATTTCTGCAATGTTAAGTAATAATAACTGTAAATAAAATAACTGATCTTAAGTGAAAATATTAATGTTTCAGAAACATGCTAACTTAAATGATTGCTGTCATCTACTAAAACAGAACAGATGCCTTTGTTATCTTTTTTCTTTTTCCCCACCATGTTTAAGAATGAACAATAACCATTGGATAAATGAACAATCATATGTATTTAAGGAGAAAAATGAAGCCGAGAACAATATGAAAATAATGTTTTATTGTTTCTATTCATATGTATTTAAGGAGAAAAATGAAGCCTAGAACAATATGAAAATAATGTTTTATTGTTTCTATTCATTAAATATTAATAGCATGTGCATACGCTAACGTAAGAAGACAGTTTTATCTTACCTTTCAGATCTGTCGTTTTAGAAACAGTTTTGACTTATGCTAAAGCAATACTTAACCCTTCTGCCTTACCCCTCCATGCTTATTCTAAAATAGCTAACCTGAGGTTATTGACTCTGGGGGCACAGAGAAAAAACTTTCGCATGTTAGACCCTAGTTGTATCAGAATTGTGTTCAAATTCATTTCACTATGGCCATCTCAGATGATGATACAAATGCAAGAGGTAGGATCCACCGTCACAAAACACTCACCGCAGTTGGCCTCATCTGATGCGTCTGCACAGTCTGGATCCTCATCGCAAACCCACAGCTTGGAAATGCAATGTTTGGTAGTTTTACACTGGAAATAGTCTGGAGAGCAGCTGTTTTCGGCTTAAGAGGAAAGCATCTATTATTAAAATGTAGCTTTGGACAAGAATAGACATTCTAATTAAAAAACAAATAGATTTTTAAGTTAATCAATTGAAAATGTATCATCTTTTAATTAATAAGACCCTGAAGGTGATAAATCTTAACTTTTAATTATCTATAGTGTATTCCTATTACCCGTTCCAGTATAAATAAATGAACATATTTCTGCAAATGATGCATTTGATAAAAATCAGTTTTCAAAACCACCCCACCTTGATTAGATATCTTGAAACTAATTAAAAAATAAAGGATTCAGGGTCTTTCAAAATAATTTTTTTCAGATAAATAAATTTAAGAATTTATACATAGGCATTTTTGTAAATAGAAAATGACTAAAATCAGAAGATATTAGTGAATGAGAAAAAGAAAGGCACAGAATTTATCAAAACCTCTAGCTGTGTTGAGATTTTCAGGGAAGAGGTGAACATCTGACTCAAACTATAAACTGCTTCACAAATCTTAAGTCACTTTAATGGATCAGCTTCTAGAATGGATAACCATAAAGAACTGGTACTGACTTTATTCTGAATGTACCATCTTAATCAAATTGCTGGATGACTGCACATTATTTACTAATAAAAGTTTTAGAGAAATAAAATAAAACTTCAGCAAGACAGAAATGTTGACAGCAGTTATGTTGAAAGCTTCAACTTGACAGGCGCTCTATGGTTCAGATCCTGTGTGTGTATGTACGTGTATGTGTGTATGTGCCTGCCTGCCTACGTGCATGTATGTATATGATGTAAACTGTTCCGCCTCCCATTTTATATATATTTATTTTTCATGGGAGATTGAAATAAGAGGTGAACAGAATTAAAATTATTTTACAATTGTCTTTTGAAGTAGCTTGTTAAGATACATTAGAAGGAGTATTACAGTTTTTAACAAGTGATTTTGTTAGGTTATTTTGTCCAGATTTTTATTTCTTATCATACATTCAATATGTTATTATTAAGGAAAAAAATCTCTAATTAAAATGGAGTTGATTTCAAGTAACTAATTAAATCAACAGAAGAAAATTACCTGCAGCTATTTCATATGGTAAAAAAAAAAAAAATCTATATTTTTTAAAAAAGCACCATAATCACCTGTAATTTGTTTTTGCTGCTTCTCTTAAGGATGATGTCGATGAATGCATGTTTTTTCATGTTTGTAATAATCTCCAGGTAGCTTTTAAGTAAAGATCACCCATGTTTTAATTTTCTATATATTTTTATACAGAGTTTCTTAACCATCCCAATAGACATCTAGTTGGAATTATTTGCCCATCATTGCAGTTATATTTTCCACACTTTATAAATTTATGGTGAACAATAATAATCTTTAGACCAATTTCAGTTGGGAGTCAGAGGTCAGAGTGAACAGTTGGAGGTGACTTACGACAGTCCCTTTCATCTTCCTCATCCCCACAGTCATCCTGCCCATTGCATCTGAGGTTTACTGGGATGCATTTCTGGTTCTTGTTACACTTGAATTGACCTGAGAGGCAGATATGTGTGTCTAAAAGAGAGAACAAAAAATGTGGGCTAAAGCCTGTGTCTGAATTTAAATCAGTGCAAACATAATCAGTTAAGAATTAGATTCGTGTTCCTTTGTTAAGAATGTAATCACCTACCACAGTTGAGTTCATCAGAATTGTCCCCACAGTCATTCTCTCCATCACAGATGAAAGCAGGCAGAGCACAGAGCCCAGTTCCACACTGAAATCGGCCTGGCTGACATTTAAATTCCGCTAGAGGAGGAAACATAGAGGTATCGTGGAATGACAATCTTAGCTCATGACTTCTTAAACAGAGCTTTTCTGACATTCAACATATTTATTGTATTATTATATTAAACATATCCTAGAGCACAATGTGAATGTCTCACATGCAGAGAGCTATTAGTTTCAGATGTGCAGTTAAGCTTTGAGCAGCTCAGATGGCCTCCAGATTAGATTTTATAAACTAACAGTAAGAAGAAAGATATTAACAACATATAAATATAAATATATATATTTAAAACATTTAAATTTCTCCTCATTTCAAAGACATGGTATTGAGAGGTTAAGTGGCAGAGCACAATTCATTGTAATTTTTTAAAAAAGTTATTCCAATATCACTTAAAAAATTATTTCTTTGATCACTTTGCTGCCTGTAATATATTAAGAGAGAAACATCTGCCCTCAATACATACTCCCCAGCATTCCTTAAAGCAAATACTTTCTATAACTATCACATTTTAAATCAGAATTATTGATATTTATTCCTATAATCTTATTAATATATAAGGACAATGTCATAACTAGTAAAGATTTTTATATACCATACGTATGTTATTATAATAAATATCTCCTACATGGTAAAGCAGTTTTTGCTATATTCTTTGAGTTTATTTAAGCAATAATAACAATAAAGTAGGATCTACTGAATATCTACATTGTATCATGCACTGGGCTAGGTTCTTTCACATATAGTTACTAATTGAATCTCATTATAAACTTCTCACCTTGGGATCACCATGACCATTTTATAAATGAGGAAAGTAAGTCTCATGGATTCTAATAATTCACCCAAGAATATACAAGTTTCAAGTGCCAGAGTTGAAGTTTAAATCCACATTTGACTCTGAAGTCTTCTCACAACTTGCAATAAACACTTATCTTTTCACTGATGATCCTAATGTGTGTTACTAATCACTGATTTTGAGATTAATAGTATGCTGTTTATTAGTTCAAATTGGTCAATCAAACATTAATAAATTATATTTTGAACTTTCTTTGGAAGATAAATTACGCTTTTATAATTAAAATATTAATTAAAATTTTCTTAACATGAAAAAAAAACCTCTCAATTATATGCATGGCTTCCACAGAAGTGAGTTCTAAAATGTTGAATGTCATTTACCTTCAATTTACAACATTTATTAATTAATCACACTAAATGTTTAAACTGGGCGATACTTAATTTTCTCATGATCTAAACATGCATTTCCTCTATTTCCTGTTGCTTCATATACGAGTCCCTTTAATATTTCTTTGCGCATAACTGCTGTTGTATTTTTCAACACTTTATGAACTTATGGTGTATGGATAGTAATTTTTAGACCAATTTCAGTTCGGAGTCAGAAGTAAGAACATTTTGAGGTGACTTATGACAGTCCCTTTCATCTTCCTCATCCCCACAGTCACCTTGTCCATTACAAGTGAGGTTGTCCAAAACTTTTCTGTAAGAAGGGTTGTAAATATTAAAGGAGTTCCAATGTCTGTTAAATAACTAGGAAGCCTAGGTGACCTTTAAATGTGTCTCTAGAATGATCCTTGATGCATTAGAGTGTTATAGGAAATATAATTACAAACTTATGATGCCAGAGAATTCTTGATGCATCACTCAACTATATTTGCATAAATAACATTATTGCAGTTTGAAGGTATATGAACCTGGTATCAAGCTTTTCTGCTTTTTCAGGTGAAATTACAGGTATTGTCAGTGGCTCTCAATACCTGCAAATTTTGATGATGTAGCTACTCAAAAATGAAGTCTAAACACTCAACAGACACACATACATCATTTTCCACCTCACCATGACTCTCAAAATAAAGTGTCATGCCTACAGATGTTCAAGCTGTTAACCCGTCAACTCCAAGAAATAGATCATTTACTAAAAGATCACAGAGATAATGTCACCAATAAAAACACTTAGTATTGGTATTTAACCAGGATAAGCATCATACAGAGACTCTTAGATACCAGATGCCTCTTTGGTTCCCTTCAAAAGACATTAAAGTTATATTTGTTCACCAAATATTCTGAAAGTGGGTAAACTTAAAAAGTGTGTTATACTAAAGCTGTAGTTAATTTTTCATATGAGTTTGGTTACAGCATGAAATTTCAGTCAAGATCAAAATTAGAGCTCAGGAGCTGTAAATATTTTAGAAGGGAGAGCACTGGGTGCTACTCACTTTGTCTGCATGTCATCATGGGGATAATTCCTCAAAAAACACCTTAGAAAATCTGGGCAGGAAAGGTCATCTTAATAGGAGAACTAAAGTAACACAATCATTCTTATTTCTATAAACTACAAAAATAAGTTGTATTTACTTTACTATATCACAGAACAGTTTATTGTGAGAAAATTAATAAATTTTATTGTGTAAATCTCCATTGGCCACCATAATTTCTTGTTCCTTGATATTTTTTTAATTCAGTAACTTAAGAATAATTCAAGCATAATAGTATACCTATGTCATACAGATACTACTCTTCATATATTGTCCATCACAGTGAAAACAAAAACTTTATTAAAAAAAAATCAAAGGGCAATGGACCTTTCAGAAACAGAAAAATAATATTAGAAAAGCAATGACTTTTAAAACTTTTTCCTTCTCACTGAATATATTATTTACTGATTTTAAACATATAAATGAGATATGTGAAAAAACTTCAAATGTTTGATATACTTGGTAGTGACCAGAGAGGTGGAATACAGCTCATGCAAGTAATTATCTAGAGGTCCTAAGTTTGAAACAGCTTTGTAATTATGTGGTGGAAAGTTCTGTAGCAGAAAGTAGCTGGCTTTCACTAAGACAGTATACTTCTTTCTTTAGTGCAAGGCTAAGGATCTTGAACTCAATTGTCAAGACCAAATCAAGGTAACCAACTACTGGGATGTTGAGGGAATTATCATGATTGACTACAAGCATCTTCAAATTGACAGGACAGTGTAAGAGTGACCCATGGAGTGAACTATAAAAGGCTAACAAGGAAAAGTCTGCTGATTGTCCATTACAACCTAGGTTACCAAAGACAGCTTAAAAAAATAGCACCTAACCATGCCAATGATAGTCAAATGTCAAGACATAATTGGTAGTCACTTTAAGGCAACTACTAATAGCATACTAAATTGACTAACAGCCAACTAATGACTTACATTGGAAAAAAATCTGACTCTTAAAGAATTTTCAGTATTTTAATACTGACAGAAAAGTTGAAGGACTGTATCTCTTAAAGTCAAGATTTCAGTCATTGAGTAGCATTCTGAAAACTTGCCCATTTTTCCTTCTGACTTAATGATATCTTAAGTCAAAATCATGCTGATTTTTACTCTCCTGATTGCTACATGAAGAGTTTAGTTATTCTACAAGTAAAAAAAAAAAATTGAGAAAGAGAAAACTAATGCAAAGTGCTGATGGTGTCATTGTAGATGTAATAGTGATCAGAGACATACACAAGACATTGCAACAATTTTTGCTGTATTTTTAACTACTGACATAAAACCTTTCTGTTTCAATTTTTGAAAGCTATCAGAAGGCAATACTTAAGATCTAGCTTCAATTTTCCAGGTCTGGGATGTAAGGAGCTCTAAATTCTAAATTCCTGCATCTGCCAGTGTACTCACGACAGTCATCTGGTTCGTCAGATCCATCACCACAGTCATCCACGGTGTCACATTTCCACCAGAATGGAATACATTTATCAGTTTTGCAACGAAACTTTGAAAAAAAGGAAAACAAATAAAGATTAAAGAACACTACTCATATATAATGGATATTTAAAAACTCACTAGGGCAGAGCAGCCTAGCCTACTCTCTTGCTGCAAATGTGAACTGTGGTGGTCTTAGAGCATTCCACAATAGGGAATAAGTGCACAACAAGTAGCAAAATGACCATCCAGGAAAGCACACTGTTCAGGAAAACCTGTTGAGATTTCCTGAGCACAGACAAGCTCATGAATTTACTTATTGTCTACAGCTGCTTTCTCACCACAACAGTTTAGTACTGCTACACAGACCATGTGGTTCACAAAGCCTAAAATAGTTATTACCTGGCCTGCTACAGAAAAATTTTGCTGAACACTGAATAGGGCTAAAAATCATCAGAGATACCAGGAAGAGGTATTGAGTTGAATTCATTTAGTTAATTTGAATTAATTTAACTAATTTAATTAATTTGAATTATTGTTCCTGCTAACTTCACTACTGGCCAACCATACACAGTGACAAAGAAAGCTCAGCCAATCTTAGATCTCAGACCACAAACTTATCCTTTCCTCAGTAACATTCAGTTCCAAACATACCCTCATAAGATAGAGAATCTAAAGAAAATCACACTTTCCATACAGAGAGCACATGTATCTGAAATAGTTGCCGTGAATAAAAACAAGCGATAGTTAAATTTAGTAGATTTCTTCTAGTACTTCAAATTTTTTTCTTCTGAAATTGAAAATATTAGATATTTTCTAAAATGTATTCATTTTCTTTTTGAAGTGTTTTTGCTGTAATTCTCATGTGAGTGACTAAAAGCAAGGTGACATTTATCTTAGCATGTTGCATGCTAGGCAGATTTGTAACACAGAAATATATAACCCAGGTTCAATTTTCTCTAACGAAGATGGATTAGCAAGCTAAAAATTTGTTCATTTAAAATACTGTTACTGTCTTCAAGTAAGACAGACTGTGATGCTAGCCTTTACTGAACCTGTCTGGATATCATGGAGCTGATTTAGGGTAGATTTATATATATATATATTTATATTTATATTTTAAATAAGAGAGTAATATTTTTGCCAGTGACACTGTAAGAGGGAATAGAGCACTGTGAATCCAAGGGCAGATCTCCCTGTTCAACTGATTTTCCCATATTTACTTAGCCTGTGGTCATGTTTGTTGTGGTTTTCATAAATTACCAAAAGAAAAGTATTACTTTGATAGATAGTGATTGTCTGGGGATATAAGGCTTACTCTGAAAGCAACTGCCCTGAACATTAAACATTTCCAGTCATTACAGTATATCAAAGTATATAAGTAAGATGATTTCAAGTCTCCTGAGTATGTTCAAAGACTTTCCAATCAAGATTTGAAAAATATCTAAATTTTTAATATTAAAAATATTTAAAATTTTACATATTATTTACACATATTTTTAATTTTACTAAATATTTCTGATTTAAATAAACACCCACTATTGGAATGATAGATGACACAATGATTTTGCTCACCATTTCATTTTTAATAAGGACATAAAAGTGTTTTGAGTTAAGGGAAGGCCAGGGTAAAATATATTTATTATTACTCTTTATGCTAACCCACATTTTATTCATTACTCTCAGAGGAAGATTTCTTCTATTTTGTGTCTGGGCTTTTTTTTCATACTTAAATACAGTAACTTTAAAAAGATAAATGTTAAACATAAATACAAAAAATTCTTCATGGTAAATGCTCTCCAAGACTAGTATCTTCATAAAATAAATTGCAGACTGCAAACATCACCCACAAGAAGAAGCTATAAAGAAACTCTTAAATTCATGTCTACTAAGTGGATACATGGATAAAATGCAAATCCTACATATAGTGAAGTTTACTCAAAACAGGAAGAGTCTCCACTTAAAAATAAGTAAATTCATTTTAAATTTACTTTTATAGTTTTCTAATTAAAATGATTTAAATGTAATATTTGAAATGATTTATGCCACAAGAATTGGACATAACCTTGATTTTTACCAGATTTTCATATGTTCATTTCCAATCCTAATAGAATTCTTATTGGTGTGATTTGCCTATTTTGTTAAAAATCAATAATATTTGGGGGTGTATCATTGGCTGCAGTAATTAGATGATAAACCCAAAATCCCTTAGTAAGATAAATTTAAAATGCAATATTTTTTATCAGAATTCTTAATGATATGATTCTGAAGTACATAAATTATTCACTTCATTTTAATATCTACCTCACTAAAAATTGTGCTATGAACTGACTTTTCTCCAAGAAGTATACAGTAGATCTTTTTTTCCTCCCATTGTATCAGAAAAGAATCAGAGATAAAATGACTGCATAAACCACAGGACTTACAGGGACAACCACTAATTGACTGTGTTAGCTGAGATGTTACTCTTTGTTAACTTTTTTCTTAAAAATGAGACAAATGAAGTGATAACTGTTTTTTTCAGGAAGTATTGAAAACAAAGATATCTGATCCACAACAGTCTGTTGTTACTGTACTGTCTTGCTATTGTTGACTTTTTTTAATTCATGCAAAACACTATTGGGGGTATATGAAAAATTATAAATATTTTAGTCATGTTATCACTGATACCAAATTGAGAGGTAATTTAGTTATATGAATAATACTTTTCTAGGTTGATTTAAGTTTTCATTTAATTGACTGATCAAACTTTTTGCCTTTGAATACATACAATCCTAGGTTTTTCTATATAATAATTTGAAGCATCTTATCCCTTTTATGACTACAGTGAGGCTGATGTTTTACTATCTATGTCCTGCTGTTTGAGATTTCATCTGTGTGTCAAACATCCTTTGGCTTTACTTTATTTCCAGTCAGCTAATGAGGCTCACTACACTGTAAGGGGCTTAGGCAGGTGCCATTTCCACTAAGTTACCTATAGCCTCAGTGCTGGGCCTCAACAGAGTGACCCTGGTCTGCTCCAAATCAAGAGATCAGAGGTTATTTCAGAATAAACCAGAGGTTAAATTGAAAATCTGTCTAAACTAAACAAAATTAACAGAAATTATAATTTAAAAATTTTTAAAGATGTGACTTCTCCCTTAAATTTTACCTCTAGTTTGCTTATTTTAACTCCCATAGTGACAAATTACTAGTTCTCTAAAAATAATGAATTTTGTTCACATAAATACTTAGGAGAGTATAATTAAAACAACACAGTTGTAAAGAAAAAAGAGACTGTGACCTGTGCTTTCAGCTAGACATCAGAACCTCCTGATGGCAGCTCACACTAATTGCACACATACTCAAGTATATTCTACTTGCACTAGAGGGCTAGGGTAATAACAACAACACTTACTATGACCCAGGAGCTTTTCCCATGTAATCTTCATAACGGTGGCCTGGAAATATTATCATTCCCATTTAAAAGATGAGAAAACTGAGGCATCAAGTAGTTAAGTAACAAAGCCAAGGTAATTCAGCTTATTTAAAGCAGTCAGGGTTATGGTCAAAGTGAGTCTGGCTTCAGAGTCTATGCCCTTAACCACTACACACACTGCTTCCTGGAAAAGGTTGGATCTTTTTCGTTTATATAGTTCTTTATTGTATGAGCCTCATAGTCATAACTTAAGAGGCAAGTTGAGCTAGAATTAGCTTCTCTTTTTGAAAATAAGCACACCCTAAGAGAAATTCAGTCTCTTGCCATGATGTCACTGCTAGAACTGGAAAACCAGCAAATTCAAAACACAGAATTCTAAGAATAAATTTAGTCATGTTAAAAAAAACAAATCACATTTCCAATTTTATCTTAAACAAGATAGTTACTCAAATATAAAAAATTAAATTTTATAATGTCATGTGACTTTTGTCCGAATTTTGAAAGTAATAAAGTCCATGTAACCACCATTAAGTAAAAAAATTAACTTCTGAAATAGCTTCACTGAAAATAACTACATTTTGAAGAAAAAGAGATTTCAGAAGGAAATTATTTAGATCATATAATTTTTCAATAAAAATATCTAGAAAATTACTTTTTACAAACTTACTTTTTCCATATCACTTACTCTGAAGAATGACAGAGAGGTAGAGATGGTGATACAGAGCAGATTATCTAGGAAGATTTTTTTCTTTGTTTAAACTGCATATATCTTAGTCTTAACTCTATGCCTCAATCACCCTGGTATCAGGTCAAATCTCCCCTGATGATTCTGCTATGCCTGCTCATGATTTGCACCATTATTCTGTGTGGATTGGTGTAAGAATGGTTTTCATTTTTGTTTCTGTCTTCCTTTTAACCTCTACGCGTACTTCCTAAATTCACATTTTAACAATATGCATCAAATTGCTTTTCCCTTACTCTGTGACCCTCTCTATAATGTATGGAATGTTTATCTAATGCTATGCCAAACAAAAAACATGATGTTTCAAAAATGGTTTACGTGAATAAACAAAACACAGGCAAAACCTTTATAACAACTTGCTCATACATGCCATGAAATGATTTCTAGACCTCCACTCACCTGACTGGCTGTGCAGTTGGATAAGCAAGTCCTGTTATCAGCTGCAAGATAGAAGTTGGTGGGACATGCACAGGTGTGAGTCTTTCCAGGGGCTAAAAGGCACAGATGACTACAACCTCCATTATTTGTCATACAGAGATGTTTGGAGACTACAGATGAGAAAGAAACAACAACAAAATGGGATAATCAAGACCAATAATATAATATGGGATGAGAGATAGGACATTTAAGCTTCATAACTTGTATTTGAATACAACGTTGTAATCAAGAACTCATCAAGATTATAAATATAATTTTATTTTGTTAAAAATTCTACTCATCATCCTATGACATTTATTTTACCATTAAATAATTTTAAGAATGTATCTCCACAATAGCAAGTATTTTAGTAGGAAAAAAGTGTCCATCAGAAAAACAGAGACTAAAAGTATTTTGGATGAGTATATACACAGGTTTAAAAATATAAATGTAAAATAAAATAATGAAATGATGATCTACATGTAATAGTATAGTGGGTAGCAAAATAATCAAAACTTTATTCCATATGGCCTGATAGAATTCCTACTAGATGTATGCTTAAGCAAACTTGATACAGTTCTCATTTTTAGAGCCTTAGAGCTACATAAATATAGTTCTTTTCACCTAGCAGTCCAGAAACTAGGATCCTATAACTATTTTGTAAATAAATGATTTCAAGAATGCAGTCTTCACTTCTCCAACTACATGTATTAATGTCATTTCAGGTTAATATGATTTCAACAAATCAATAATTCTTGTACTATTATTGAGCTTCTAACCATATCCCTTAAAAGCAGTATTTGATATCAAATGAATTTATTCTATACAATTATGCTAAGCAGTCAAATCTGGTAATCTTTCTCAAAAATAAATTTACACTTAACCTTAAAGGAAACAAAAATGGAATGTTACTAAAAGATGTTGATGCACTTATGGAAATCATGGAAAGAATAATTACCATCAGGTTGTCTATAAGAATGATACACCTGGATATCTGTGATGGCATGCCATGAGTTAATCAGTGAGAGTCTGTCTGCTCCCGAGGTTTTATGGGCACGGCTGAGTGACTTGGTTTTCCCATCAGTCCAGTAGATGTAGTCTTCAAACAATGTTAGTGCAATCACCCCTGGAATATCTTGATTAGGGACTGTAATAGGAGATGGTAAGATTAATGTTCAGTCTTGGAAGACTGCCAGTTAAAATATTCAATACTACATGGGCTGACAGATACAACTGCTATAGAACTTCGTGTGAATAATTGCTGTGACAACCTGTCAGGCCGGCAAGGTTCTTTATTACCGGTTAAGAGAATGCAGGATCTGGCGCAGGAGGTTGCTTTGCTCAGATTTAGATTGGTTCAACCACTGGGAAGAAAATGAATTCAATCCTGCTTACAAGTAATGGCTGCTTCACCAGAAACAAATAACATCTAACATTTAAAACTTATATATATATGTATATCCCCATCAGTTGTTTCTAACTTATATCCTCCTTAAATCCACAGGTCATTGTACTGCTTTCTCCCACTTTTAAATGGATTAAATTACATATCCAGGATGAAATGTCTATCTACCTGGAGATAGAGTGACTGTAAGACTACTAGTAACCAATTTAGTCACTGAGATTTTATGAGTATTTTTGCTTGCAAAATAAGCTGGGATAGGGATGGAGAAATATAAATGTGACAAATAACAATGCATCATGCAGACTTAACAATTATAAAACTGCTTTGTTGCAGATTAAAATTGTTTTATAATTATACATTCATTAGAGGACTAGGTTTAAATGCAAACAGTAGATTGAGCTTCACAAATGTCAATTTTTCTTTCAAGAGATTCCAGGGTCCTATCTGGTAAATAAGATGTAATAAATTTGTTTGGTGGTTTGGAGTTAAATAATTTTAAAATGTGATAGAGGGTTCTTCAATTTTTTTTTAAAAAAAGCAATAAATAAAGAAAATTGAAATTCCCTAATTTGCACAAACATTCCAATATATTTCTCTATATAAATTTTTAGATCTACTTTTAGAAATTCTGCAAAATGTTGTTAATGAGAAAAGGTACTATAATTCAGGTAATATGTACTTTATTATATATTAGAACATAATGACAGAATTTATGTTTGGCTTATTCCTCATTCAGTAGTAACTGAAAAACTATCAAAACTTAAAATATAATTCACTTTTTCTAGGGAGGTTTACAGCCTTATTTTTAAGATGCTGGGTAAATTTATATTGTTAACTAGAAGTAGAAATTTTAAATCAACCAATTTGTTATTTTTACTCAGATGGGCCAAATGTGATCAGAGAATTCACTATGACTCAGAAAATACAGAAATAAAAGAGTTAAGACTTCTTCAAATGGGTGACACTTTAAGCCATTGACTACTATAAAATAATGTAGTGTCTAGCCAGAAATCCATCTCAGAAGAGATACTATGCATATGAAGGATATAAAAAAATCAAGAAAAATCCAGATGTGCACACTTTTGATGCAGATACTCAAACTGAATTATCCGTGTAATTCCCAGATATGGAGCCCATTGCCACAATGATAAGTAGAACTGAATAAAGAAAGATGAAAAGTGGGACATTTTACCAGAATGAATCATGTCTGAGTTATTATGCAAACTATGCCCACTCTCCCCCTTTGGCTATATAAATTCATTCCAGAAAGATAAACAAATGTGGCAAAATGTTAACAATTGGGTGACTCTTGGTAATAGGTGATCATTACAGCAATCTTTCAACATGTGTGTATGTTTGAAACTTTTCAAAATAAAATAAAAATTCTCAGAAAAAATTGAAAGTCTCAGAAACATTCAACTCAGATTTCCTTAGATGCCAAGCAAGTAATTACATCATTAAATAGGGATTCAAAAATTAATCATCACTTTAAAATAATGTCAGTCCATCGGAGATTCAATTAACTTCTGTACAAAAAGTGAAGTTATTGTAAGAACTTGTCTATTAGCATCTCAAAAATAGCACAGTCTGTTGAACTATTCAATAACTAGAGCTGACATTTATTCAGCCCATGGGTGCCAGAAAGTAGGCCCTTGGCTCTAATGGGTGGGGGAGGCCATTCTGGTCCCAGAAGGAAGAATTATCAGGCCCACATATCGATAGTTCTGAGATTGAGAAACCCCATAGTAACATATCAACTTTGTACACCTATTTAATACTCAGAACAACTCTATCATGAAACAGTTGACCTCACTTTCAGATAAGAAAACTAAAATTTGGAAAACAAGTAATGTGACCAGAGAGGACAGAAAAAACTAGTAAATGAAGATGCTGGTATTTGAATCTAAATCGGATTTGCTGGCTGCTGAGTTCTTTGCCACTTTACCTACTAGCCTTTAAGAAAGCCATCCTAGTAAGGTAAAGTGTGGTTATGGACTGAATTGTGTCCCCTCAAAATTCATATGTTGAAGTCCTAGACCCCAATATACCTGTATTTAAAGATAGGGCCTTTAAAGAAGTAAGTAAGGTTAAATTAAGGTCTTCAGAGTGGGACCTTAATCCAATATAACTTCTCTTAGAAGAAGAGAGGGACACCAGGGGTGTGCACATACAGAGAAATGGCCAGGTGAAGGCACAGCAAGAAGACAGCTATCTACAAGCCAAAGGGAGAGGCCTCAGGCAAATCCAAACCTGCAAACATCTTGATCTGGGACTTCCAGCTTCCAGGACTAAGAAAATACATTTCGGCTGTTTAATCCTCCAAGTTTGTGGTAGCCTTAGCAAACTAATACAAGTATATAAAACAATGGGACTAATTTCATAAGCTCCATGTGAAAATCATTTTATTTAATTACTTGAATGCAATTACACTGTATATGATCTTCAGACATGAGACAATTTAAGCACAGGGCAAGTTTGCTATCTCTAAGTTTGTAGTGATAGGCCACCAGAAACCCTCTGTTATCAGGTAATCAGTATAAGCGTATAGAGATCAGAAAAATGAACTCTTATTTTTGGCACATAGCTGGATGTACAAAGAATGTAGAAAAGTCAGGTTAAAGTGAAGAAAAGTAGTCCATTTTCCCAGGAATTGAACCTGTTTGATTCAATTCCTTATTCGATACTGACAAAGAAAAACAGAACTAACACTAGTATCTTTATACAAGCCTATTCCAAGCCCATTCATTTGGTAAACATACTTATTTCCCAAACAGCAAGCATCAAACACAACCACCAGAGTATTCCTTCTAGAGAAAAGAAATGAAGTAAAAACACTAACTATGTTAACCAAAAGAAATCTAGTCTCATACATCTGTAACACTATAGTGGCTCCAACAAGCTACTCTCTAAGAGATAGTGACGTGTTCCCTAACACCACAACCAATGCCAATAAAAATCAAGTAAAATGAAAGAGAGCAAAACAAACAAACAAGAATCTTTACATATTGCCTTTTATGGGGTTTGACTCATAACTTGGCAGTATGCCTCATTTCCTCTTTAGGACCTAAAATCTCCTTATGAGAGTTATTTGACTATCTGCTTAAGTTTCTGTGAAAAAACTGGTATATGGTAACTGATAAATGATAAGTATAAATGAATGAATGCTGTGTTCATTTTTCCATCAACACAAAGAGTTCAACCTACATTGGGAGTAAATGAGATGTTCCGAGCCAAAGCATTATATATTTTGGTATGGGAAACGTTCCTGATTCAGAATGAGAAAAATATAATTGCTTATTTTTGGTTGTATCTCTATTTATATACTTATTTTCACCTTATAGATATGTGTATATATGTACATCTATATGTGTGTGTATATACACATGTGTGCATGTATTAGGTATGTGTGTATATGTAACATAACTATAATATATATGCATAATATATACATACATGTATTATATATACATACATATAATACAGAGCAACAAAAAATATTAATCTTGCGATGTAATTTGGCAGTTAGTGGAGCTGACAAAATAGACAAAATATATATATATATAATATAAACATGAAATGTGATGGTATATGTGAGAAATATTTAACACACAAGTTCTTACTAAGACATGGTTGAGTTTATGGAAAAAGTAGACAATGTTTTCTCAGAATGATAATGGTTATCCTTTTTTAAGAGGAAAATAATATGGCCCCCTGTTATACATAAGACTGCCTTTGATTAAAAGAAAAATGCAAAAAATTAATGTAGGGAAACTTTCATTTTACAGGTATTCAGTAGACATACAAAAATGACACTAAAAACAGAACAGTTGTGTGGGTTGCAGTTTAACAGGTATTTATTATATATTTAAAACCTATTTTAAAGCTGCTTTCTGTAGTTAGGCCTCTATTCTGTACAACAGTGGTATTTATTGTACTATTTCCAGCATTCCACTCAAGCACTAGGCTCCTAATTTTTATTTCATAGACTATATGTATCAGAAGAAAGGAGTTGATATTTGGCAAAAAATAAATCAAAGAAATACTCCTTTGTGGAGTTTTTCTCTTTTAGTCAAGTGGGATGCTACCCTGGTAAGGTTCCTAGTAATTATGATAAATAGAAAAAGTGGAAATCCAAAATATGCTTTCAGCTTAACTGCTGCCTCACAGTTAGAGATACTCTATTACAATACTCTTGATTATTCATTTTTGGGGATATCACTTATCATGCTAAACAAGTACATTCCTGGATAATACCAATCTAATTGTATATTTGGGACTAACCTAGTTTAAATACTTAAGAACAAAATGCACCAATGACGTAATACTCATCTTTTGTTGAGTTAAAATCTTATAGTTGGTGTTTTGGGTAAGATATTACATTGGGATAATGGCAGATTCAACATAGCTTTGCCCAGTGGGTTAGTACTTAAATAGAAATTTTACTACTAATGCCATATTTTTTTCTGATTTTTCTCAAAGATTTACTTCAAGGATGTAAATGTCATTTTAAAATATTATATGGAACAATTTTTAATTTTGTTATTTAAAAATTATTATAAAAATTTCAAAAGAACAAAGTTCAACCACCAAATTCGGTAGTTATTTTTATTAAGGAATCAAGATAAGAATAACTTGAATATTGATTTTTTTTCTTTTAGTTATAAAGAATTTATGTATTGTTTGGAACACCTGAATGATCCAGTAAAGTCAACCAGACCCTCACTCTACGGCTGACAGTTTGGAAACAATCTCCTAAAACTTTAAAGTTAATAAGCATATCAAATAAAATATTAAATTCTATCATCTTTTGATTTTTAATATATTTTAAGACTCTCCCATTTTTCTTATTCTTGGTGTCATTGTCCCAAGTAGTCTCACTTTCCCTCACACCTGAAAAATTGCAAAATTAGTCTAATTTTTCTCATTGCTTTTAAACTCTTCCAATCTTTTTTTTGTATCAGCCAAGCTTCCTGTAGTAAACAGAGAACATGTTGTTAAATGATAATTGAAAAGAATTTAAAAGAAGTCAGTCTTATGTACGCAAGTGGTTATATTATTTTTCTCTTAATTATTTACAGAGGTGTGGCTAAGGAATCGATGATAAAGTTCTTTCCTAGATCTGATACCAGAAGCTGGTGAAAGCTGTAGCTAAGGAAAAAGAGCCACCTACGAAAAGCAGATGACATTTGGTGGAGGAACTCAGCCACTGCTAAACCACTGTAGTTGGTCATGGAGGGAAAGGGGATAAATAAATATTCTGGCCTCTTTCTTCCTCCATTATCTAATCTCCTGCCAATGTTTCCCATGGTTTAAATCCAATCTGAGGCTGGAAGGTAAAAGAGCCGGGGTGATACAGTCCACAGAAGTCCACCTTCTAGCATACAGAGCATGGCAAAGAGGCAAAGATAGAATAACTAGAACTCCCTCCAGTAAATATTTCCAATATTTTTTCTATCTCGCATCTCTCTTCCTTGATCAAAAACCACCAATGACAACCATTCCCTAGGCAGTACTGTGCAAACTATTTAGCCTGACTGAAACATCTGTCTTCAGAAGAGAAGATCAGGATCCTCGCTAATCCTCTATTCTGAAAGACCTTGACACTAGCAATTTTCCCTGATATCTTTCTAGAAGTCTAATTTACAATAAGGTATGTAGAGAAGCCAGGAATTAAAGTAGTAGATCATGAAAACCAAAAAAGAAGATATAAAACAAAGAAAAACAATTAGCATTCAAAAAATGAGGTGAGATTAATCAAAGGCTACAAAAGGAGTGTAACAGATGATAAAATTAGATGATGGAAGAAAGTGATCTAACATGTCAAGAAAGTGGAAGATTCATGACAGTGGTGAGTACGTGGGTGAATAATGGTTTCTAGTTTATAGAGAGTAATGGAGAAGAGTGGGTGGAGGGGAAAATGGCCATAGTATACTAATTTCCAGAGAATGACTGCTGAGTCAGTAGCTTTGGTTACAAATGCCCCATCAAAAAGAGTATGCTTTATGTAACCTTAGGGCCAAGAACATTTGTTCTTTGTCCGTAATTGGGCATCCCCTTCAGTGTTAGTGTTTGCAGAAGATTTTTTTAAAATAATTATTTCCTCAGAACCATCTACAACAGGGTACAAAATATTCCATTTAACATTTGCCTACATGAACATTTTTTCCTGCCTACTCTTTAATACAACCCTGCTTAATGGAAACAGTACAAATAAAATTTCAGGCAAATGGATCCAAAATCCATTGTTCAAAATCAATAGAAACATTATCAAATGGTAGAAACACTAAGAATAGTCAACATCACCAAACATGATAATAAAATGTTCAAAACTTATTTTTTCCATTAAAAAATATGATCTTTCAAAAAGTTCATCCACCACTGAAACCTTGAAGAGGAGGAAAAATAAAGGTCTTCCATTCAGCATATGTCAAAGTACAAAGCAGATATGAGTTGGTGCTACTTGAGCGTCTATTATATGAGGCTGCCTTTGGAATAATGACACTGATCAAATGTCCAGACAAAAGTTACATGTCCTTCCTTAATGCAGTAGTTTACATTGGGACACTTAAATGTGAAACTTTTTGAAATAAATGTAATGTATGATGGCAAAATATAGAAATTATTTAGAGCTCTTCTTTAAATTAAAGCCATTATTAAAAGGCAGAAGGCATCCTTTGCCTACACTTTTCTGGTATTCCTTGCCTTTTTTTGTCTACCTTGTCACCTCAAATCATATACACACTCTACATAGATTAGGAATATTCAATTTCATATAATTTAATCCCTTCCCTTCTCTCACATATCTTTAAATTATTCATAATATAAGGTCATATATGGCCACTTTCATATTTAGTATCTAAAAAGAGTATTTCTGCTAATGAATAGGAGGATTTATAAGTTTACAATGTAAATTATAGTTCATTTACTTTGAAAACTAGACTGTGCCTATAAATATCGTCTCTTGATGATGACACTGCTCTTCAATCTCTGAAGTAAACAAAACAACACTGTTTCATGCACTTGGTAAAGATATATTCTAGTTGCTTTGAAACTCTCTGGACTTTTCTACTGGTGATACAAACCTTCATAGATACTTGGAAATGTATTTTCAGAGCTGACCATCAGTACTAAATATAAGTTATGACATTCTACATACATATGCATTAGGAATGTGTTTGTTAGAGCATCCTAATGAAAGCTGAAGAACTGGAAAAGCCCTTTGCCTTTGGAACAGATATCAAGTAGAGCCATTTACATGAATTTAGTATCTGGTCGTCCCACATTCCTATAATTATAAATATGCTTCTAGAATAAAAACAGAAAAGAGTGTAACATATTACAAGCATTTTCAAATGTGTTCTAGTTGTCCTAGGAATAACTAGGGATAAGTGAGCGAATTGATTGAACAGTCCTCCTCTCCCCCAGTTCCAACCTCAGTCAATTCCTTTAAGAAATGTTAAAAAATCACTGATTGATTAGAAGTCCTATTTTGTGGGTAAGAACTTTGAACTATAGTGTGGCAAAGCAACTTGCCTAAATTAGAGAGTAACCTAACCAAAAACTAAAGCTACTAATTCCCAATGCTGCACCATGTCATATTTGGGATGGAAAACACTGTTGAAAGTGGCTGAAAACTCATATTAGGGTAATACTTTAAATTTATATTTTAAAAAGTCTATGGAACGCATGTGACATTTGCAAAATAATAACCTGTTTACACATATATACAATTTAACGTAACATGTTCTATTCAAGGGACAAAAATAAAAGATATGATTGACACTGAAATTCTAAAACTTTTCAGAAATGGCAGTTAATTTCAATTTATTTGACTGGTTCAGGAACATTTCTATAGTAACTGAATTTTATTTTGCTCCCTTCCATTAACTTTTATTGTATTGTAAACAGCAGCACATCAACACCGTTAGCATAAAATAGCCTGTGAAGTCAACTGTTTGTAACAGACTGTGAATGATAGGAATTTTTTTTTTCAAAAGTACTAAAATGCAATATCTTACCAAGAAAGAAACACTCTAGAATATTGTAAAATTGGATGGTGGTGTTTATTAGATTCTCTCTCTTTTTTCAGTGGGCTTTGGTGGATATTTACATTTTCTAAAGACCTAAATGCAACAGCTACTGACTTTCAGGATATATGAGCACAAAGTACTCCCTTTGTCTTTTTCAGTGTGTTTTTCCCCCTCAGAACAAAACCCGTTAAATATATTTTTGCTATTTCACCAGTAACACGCTGAGATCTGGATTCTTTTCCCAACATTGATTAGATGATCACTGCATGGGTTATGATTTGGATTTTAAATCCAAGCACAGAATTGCCTCCTCACAACACAAACTAGATTCCCAGAGCAATAAACAAACTAAAGTGTTGGACTGTCAATACAATACAGACACTTCAATATGAGTATCTTCAGGTCTAGGAGTATAGAAACAAATGAAGAGTCATAGTCAACATAATAGCATGAAACTTTAAAGAATTTTTCCACCAAATAAAAGTTCAGTGATAAGCTATAGTTTAGAATCATACCCAATGATTACTTTTCTGAGAAATTAGCAGTTATGAGTGTATATTTTTCCTGTGTGCTGGATAAAATATGTACATGGCCGACTGATTAACACAAGGTTAAATCATTCACTGACTCAAAGAATATTCTGAAAAAAAAGTACTAGAAGAAATAAATTTTAAAACTCAAGGTCAAGCAATGTTTTTCTTAGTCACCCTTTTGTTATTACAGTTTACACAGTATTTTCAGTCTGTCAAAAAACTACCTCTCTATCTCAAGTTCAATGGCAATTCACAAAAAAATGAGGAAAAATAAATCTGAATTTATGTGCTTTGAACAAGCAGTCAGAATGAAATTGTGATCTAAATATAATTTTATGGTATTTAATTTTATTTTCTTTAAATGGAAAACAAAATCTCTAAGTTAAGGAAGATATGCAGAGTTAGGGCTGAAATTTTTCTCAGAAATGTCTATAAAATGTAACCTATTTTATAAACATTTCATTAGAGAAGGCTATACTTTCAGGATGCATAAAATTAATGACAAAGGATCTTTGCTGTGTTCAAATTTCAGGAATTCTGTGACATAAATTTTCAAATAAGATTAGAAGTTTTCCCATAGGCAGGAGATAAAGTTAGTTTGGAAAGAGCAAACAGAAATATCGAAATGTCCCACTAAAGGAAGGTGTACATTTTTAAGCAACATGATTGTTCTCGTCACACCTTCAAATAAACACACACACAAAAAAAACCTGGATTTAATGAGATATACTCTCTTATTTACAGTAATTATATTCTAATGGCTTAAGTTTTTGTTTATTTCTCATATATTTTGCAATTTATCTATGTCTACTATTTACATTAATCTGAAAAAATTCAAGTATGGATATACCTTTATATATATAGGTGTGTGTTTATGCTGTAACTGTTGCTATTAGAAACTATAAAAAGCAGACAGAAAATCTTCAGTTAGTCATCTTTTCAAAAACAAGGGGGCCTTGTGGAGAATGGAACAGGCTTTGGAACCAGTTAGATCTGGGTTCAGATTCTAACTATGAGCTATTTGACTTTGGACGAATTATTTAATCTCTTTAAACTTATTTCCTTGTTGCAAATTGGCTTTAATGACACATCTCATAGTGTTCACTGATGGAATGGCTAAAAAAGCATGTATTGCATCAAGCAGTTTCTTGAACACAGTAGGCTTCTAATAAAAGTATGAGTTTATAAGGGGATGGTTCCAGTTCTTGGAACCACAGTATTAAGCTAAGAAAATTTCCACTGAAAGCCAATAATAATAATAAATCATACATGAAAAACATCTAATACAACATCATGCTCAAGAACATATGTTTTCTTCTCTCTTATTGATTTGGTAAGTTCACAAGTACTCAACTTTAAAAGATATTAATGCAGTAATAATCAGGGAGAACTGAGGACTGGATAGGCGATTTGAGATTTTAATTAAGGAAATAAATCTGTTTATTACAGATTTTCAACCCCTCACAGGCTTAAATAGGAGACTAACCTGAAATTAAAACTTTGGGATTTGGCAAAAATTCTAAAGTGATCCACCTAACTGGGAGACTTAGAATTTTAGTTCTGGAATTCCCCTTTGATGCCATTTTTTCCAATACCCTTATTTCTATGGATGAGGCAACTGAGACCCAGTGAAGCTACACATACATTTCACGGTGAAAAAACTTTCTAACAGTGGATCCCACCCAACCCATCCTCATCCTTAGGTTCCCCAAGGTTCTTTTAAGATGCTATGGGTTTTCTTTCTCCAGTCTGAGAAGATCCTTTTACTCAAAGATTTGTGCTCCAACAAAGTTTTAGAACTTCTTATCCAACATCAAAGCCTAAAATTCTCTGAGGAGGATTGTGGTTTGGGGGTGGTAAGAAATCAGTCCCCAAAATATAGGCCTACAAGAAGAATATTATTATTTAGAATCATTGTGTTTAGAATATATTTAGAATCATTCTGTTTCTGTATAAAGACAGATTTAAACTTAAAAACTGAGCATTTCAATCTGGAGAACACTTTGAAATGCCAAGTTTCTCACTGGACCTATTTTATATCTCAAGGAATAGTAGGAGGAGAGAGATTCATCCATTTGCAATCTTTCTTCTAGGTAAATTATCAGGTATTCAGAAAGGCTTTTTAGGGAAATATATGATAAAGAATTTTTAACCATATCCTTAGAATTTCTTTGATGTTGACCCTTTTGTTAAATAAATGTACCTCTCACCAAGCTTTTCAAGAAGGATCTCTAAGCTATGCTTAGTTTAGTACTTTTTATTTCTTTAAAAAATGTACAAATATATTTGAAATTCATAAGTTATCCAAACTGTGAGTTATTTCCCCCTGGCTAAGTAGATAATAATATAAATCATTCACAATATTTGCAGCTCAACCACCAATATTTCTGCTGTTTTAAGTTTACAGATCCTTCCTCTTTATTCTGCTAAATAACTATTGAATGTAACACTTTATCCCCATTCCCACAGCTATAATCACTTCAAGTGTTTTCTCCTAAAATATTTTAACAGCCTCTAAATTGGTTGCCCTTCCAGGGTCTTTCATTTTCCATGCTGTTGTCAAATCTAATAATAGCACTCTATCAACTAAATGCCATCAATGTCTCCCTATGACCTATAAGATAAATTCCAAATTACTTAACATACAAGACCTGTCACAATCTGGCCTCAATTTGCCCTTGTTCATCTAGTGTCATTATCTTCCTCTTACACAACTTCCAGTTTACAAATTGTGTAAACCCCATACTGTTTTAAGACTCTATTACATTTTTGCACATGCTATTCCCTCTGTGTGATGAATCCTTCCTTCATTTCCTCATATGGAGAGCTTGTCCTACATCTTTCAGATTTTTCAAAGATCCCATCACTTCACCAAACACTTCCCTAATCCAGTCTGCATTTTGGCAATACTGTACATATACCGCTAACACCAATCTAATTTATGTTTTTACCTTCATATCAGTCTCTTCCCCCCACTAAACTATAGGTGCTTTGAAGGCAGGGACTTATTCAGCTTTGTAACCCCAGGGCCTCACATAATGCATGGCACAGAAAAAGATAACAGTAAATGTTTGTTGAATGAATGAAGGAATGAATGGGCAGATCTAAAAAAAAGAAATCAGAGAAATTTAAAAAATGAACAATGAAACTGTGATTTAACTGTCTCTCTCAGTTATCCAGTAGTACGCATACTATTCTACAGTATTATTATATCATATTATTATATCATTATTGGAGTAAAAACCAGTAGAATAATATACACAGGCATTAGAGAAAGATTCATGTAACTAAGATTGCACCTAAATGTTCCCAAGATAGCAATTGACTAATTCTCTTTTTTTTAAATTTTACGATGTAGTGCTTGGACTTGTTAAGAAGGTGGGTTGGGGTAGAAGAGGTAGCAGAGAAAGACGGATGTAAATTCTCAAGCAAATTGCCAGTTATATGTCCCTCAGAGGTAATCTGATCTATCGTTTAGGGCACAGAATTCAGAACTTTTAGAAATTCTTAGGCTGGGCAAGTAATAAAATAATGCTTCATTTATGGAAATGCTGTATGGTTTAAACCACAACATGTTTGGGGGAGAAAACCTTCTAAACTGTAAAGTGATACTCATGGTTTAGTTTTTCTCATTAAACTTTGACTTATTTTTTTTTTTATTTTTTATTTTTTTGCGGTATGTGGGCCTCTCACTGTTGTGGCCTCTCCCATTGCGGAGCACAGGCTCCGGACGCGCAGGCTCAGCGGCCATGGCTCGCGGGCCTAGCCGCTCCGCGCCATGTGGGATCCTCCCGGACCGGGGCACGAACCTGTGTCCCCTGCATTGGCAGGCGGACTCTCAACCACTGCGTCACCAGGGAAGCCCTAAACTTTGACTTATTAAAAGAAAAACGTAATTCTGAAATTTTCATACACCCTTTATACTCTCAGATTACTGTGTCATGACTGGCTTATTCCATTCTTTTGATGAGCTCTGGCCCTAGTTTTAATAAAAAGAATAAATGAGAACAATAATACTAGTCTGGTTAAGAGAGAAGAGAGGTCAGTGGACAAAAGTTACTAATGTTTATAAAAGTCTCATTTTCCACCTCCAAATATGCAACTAGAAAACCACAGTTTTTTTATGTCTTTATGGGGACAATGCAAGGAGTAAAAAAAATCCTATTCCTCTTTACAGACATCGCAAATGAATGACTCTTTTTTCATTGGTTGTGAAATTGGCATAACTCAGGCTGTGTACAGTTAGTAGCTCATTAGTAACTACCAGTTAATTACTGGCTTGAATTCAGATATTGGCAGATGCCTAATAAGACACTTAGTGAATTTTTCATTAGTCTTTCTGAAAAAGCCTTCAGGAGAAAATATTTCTGAAAGCAGGGACTCTTTTACTTTCCTTTTCTCCCCTCTTGAGCCTCAAAGTATTTTCAAAAATCAGATTTTTAAATGTTAATAACATCATACCTGAGTATCTTTCAGCCAAATATTTTACTCTTCAGTAAATTTAGTTTCACTTCTCCTTGCTATCTATGTCCATCTATCTAAAGTCATCACCAGTACTGTGATTGAAAGACACTTCATTTACATGCATTTAATTTTGTATTAAGTTTTCAAAGCATTAGTCACCCACATATCTGACATAATTTTAAAATAATGGGGAGGGGATGGAATCAATAGTTTCTAATAGACATTTTAAACTAGTTTTTGTTATTCAAACAAAAGGCTCAAACAAAAATAGGCAAATATTTGATGCTAGAATATATTTTAAATATTCACCTATCTAACCAAAAATTGTTTAAATTTTATTGTACAGTGAAATTTTAGCACAAAGTAATACATTCACAACAACTTAGCGTGCTAAAAATACATGCTAAAAATGGTTATGTGGGGAAAATACTGATTGCTACAATAAAACTCAATTATATCATCTACAAAAGTTGCAGAACATTTCATTATTGATTCTTCAAAGGAGGTATAACTGCTGAATGCTAAGTGTAATTTTGATTTGTCAACATTGCTTTTGCTATAATTAAAACCCTAAAGTGATCTTTAAATAACTCTTCATTCCAATTGCATCCTGATGAGTTTATCTCTATAATTGGAATGCCAACACCTAAATAAGTGACTCATCCGACACTTGTTATACTTCAATGTTCCCACCCTTAAAAAAGCACCTCTAAAAGCTTTCTGTTGGCATTTTTAGTTAGAAAGACATATTTATTTAAACAACAACTGAGAGAAACTTGGGCAGAGTTACGGAGTGATGTGACTTCAGTGATGTATACCTCCTTTATTATTTATTTTTTAAATTTATTTTTATTTAGGTATACTTGATTTACAATATTATGTTAGTTTCAGGTGTACAACACAGTGATTCAATAGTTTAATAGATTATACTCCATTTCAAATTGTTATAAAATTTTGACTATATTCTCTGTGCTGTAAAAATATATCCTTGTAGCTGTTTTATTTTATACATAGGAGTTTGTACCTCTTTATCCCCTAATTCCACTTGCCCCTTCCCACTGCTAGTTTTTAATTTTTTAAAATTCAGTGGCTTCATTCTTCTCTACACTGGCATACATTTGAAGGGTTCCACCTGACAGGATTAAATTATCAATAATTCTCTCTTCCTTGCCATTTCACCTCTTTCCTTCTTCCAGGGGTTTTGATCTAAGCTTACTGCCAGAGAAGAAAGCAATCTATTAAGCTAAGCCATACAAATGTATGGCTTTATTTGGGATCTCTCAGTGAAACTTTACAGTACTCTCAGTACTTTACAAGATATTTGAAGATGAAAACACCTAATAACAAAGGTGACATTAGGTCACTACAGATCAATAAAAATTTGTTCCTCTTCTTCATTCTGAGAAAAATCTAATCTTTAAAAAGCTACCTGCATCTAAAATATTTTGAGTGTTCATGAATTGTTTGTGGTTTCTGTTATATTCATGTCATCTTCACCTGGATCCCATTCTTTTTTATTATGTCCTTCTCCTTTGCTCTTGTTAATTCCCTCATCCTCAGCTATGTTTTCCTCTAAGACTTTTTGCCCATCCCTAATTCTAGCATTACCTCCCTCATATCAAATTTCTTCCTTCATTCGTTTTATATTTAGAGTCTGATAATCTACTCAGTTATAAAAAATAGAGAAATAAAGTACCTATAGAATTTATATTCAAATAATTTCCTAAACGTTACTCTAATTTGAAAGCTGTTTTTCATGTTACTTTTTGTTGATGTTGATTAGATAACAATAAATTTAATCATGTATGTAGTCTAACTGATAAGTTTTAAATATTACTTCACTGTCTTTAAAGAATTATACTTCCTGTTAGTATTTAAAAAAAGAAACCTATCAGATTGCAATAATGACCTTATTTTTATAAGCAAATATTGTTTCAGTTCAATTAGGATATACGTATATATTAACTTATAAAAATATCATTCATTTACTATAAAAACTATTTAGAAAAGTACAATTAGAGAAAATATTGACAATGTCAAAGTGATTTTTATGTATGACTATAGAAGTTCTGAATAAATATATCTAATTCTTATTTACCAATGTTGTCACAAAGGAATATAATAATGTAATCTTAAATTAAGAAATGTATTTGATGAAAGTATATAAAATAAATAAATAAATAAATATATATATATATATATTTTTTTTTCTAAATGAATATTGTATGCACTGGTGAAATACTGAATCATTTGTGCTATGGGACCAACCTTTGTGTCTGTGAGATCCATCCATGTTGCTAAATTCAATATGATTTTCATCAGCCCAGTAGAGTCTATGGTTGACATAATCTATTGTTAGTGCCATAGGTCTAGAAATCTTGGTTTCTATGACAACACTCTGATTGGTTCCATCCATTCCAACACGTCCAATGTGAGGATACTCACAGCAGTCAATCCAATACAAATACCTAGAATAGAAAATAAATAGCCACGTTGTTTACAAACACTCAGGGAGTAAAACATCTTACAGTATTTCTCTTATTTGCTTAACTATTCCCAAATTAATTCTTGTATCTCTCTAAATTGCAGCTTGTAAGAAGCATACTTCAATGCAAACTTTTCTTATGCTTTTTTTTTAAAACATGTAGCACACTTTGAAATATCCATATAATTTTAAACATATGTTTCCTTTAGTATACAACTCATATGTATATAACATTTCTGCAAGTGTTAAAAAATAACAGATGTCAAAACTAAAGAGGTAAACCTTCAAAATGCATCTATAATGTCAGAGGAATAAAACTATCTAAATATGTTTTTTCTTTTGTATTTTACCTATGAAAAATTCAAAATGAATTATGGAGAAGTACATTATATTTTCTTGAATGTTCATTGTTCAGTGTGGTAGCCACTAGCCAATTGTGACTCTTTAAATTTAAGTTAATTAAAATCATATAAAATTAAGTGAATTCCAAAAGTGAAAAATAATTTCCTCCATTAAATCTGCAGTACTATTAACAAAGTACTGCAGATTCTTAGAGGTGAATAGTAATGTTTTTGAGGTCATTAAGTAAATTACGAATTTCAAATGATCGGAGCTCCATGTAATAGCAAATATCTTTTGTTTGTATTCTAAACATTTTATTTGGCTAATCTTATCATCTTGAACCAAGATACCACGAAGAAGAGGAAGAGCATATTTCATGGAGTCCAACATCTGTTACATCACTCCCAATAAGTTCACTGACAGTTTGAGGCCTGAAATCCTCACCCTGACACTCAAATTCTTCATTATTAGACACAGACTTTTCCAATTTACTTCCCACTATTGAAATTTATGAACTGAGGTCTAGCTGGAGTATTTATAGTCCTACATTTTCACTTTTTTGCTTTTATCGTATCATTTGCCTTGCTCCTGCCTCTTCAATTATACAGATATTATGATTCAGATGTAATTCGTATTGTCCCCTCTGTTCTCCACAAATTCTTCTCTGATTTGCATCAGTTCATGTTTTTCAAGGTAGGTTACAAGATTATATATATTTGAGAAATGGTTTGTTAAGCAAAGTAAGCATCATCTTGTTAATTATAGGATTTTTCAGAGCTTTTAATACGCTATATGATATAATGACTCTCTAAGAGGGAGCTAAAATATCCTTTTTATTACATAGTTTGGTGTAACTACATTTATTTTCCTAGAACAGTTCACAGGAAACACACTTTAGGAAACTGTGCTTTAGCCCCTTCCGGTCTACAGAATTTCTTTATCCCATGTATAACTGAACAACACATATATCATGCACATAGGAACCCACAAAGCAGTAATGATGTAGGTTCTCAGGCTTCAGAATCAGAGAACCTAACTCGATAAATCAGTTGGTGGAACATCTCTGATAAACCCCAAAGCTGTGCTTAAGTGGATTGCAAAACATATCTTGAAACAATGATTCACTGAGGCTATAATATGTGTCAGACATTGCTTAGTACTGGGAACACACAGGTAAACAGATATGATTTTTGCCATCAAAGATCTCTCAGTGAATACAATAGAGGTGAATGTAAAACAAATGAAAAAATTAAAGCATATTATGATAAAATTACTTTACCATGGAGGTACAAAAGAAGGAATGACAATTTTACCCAGATGGAAAAAAGCATGAAAAATCTTATCTTCATAACTACCTTATAAATTTCTTGATAACAATGATCTTTTATCTCTTTCAGAATTTAGAATAAAGTATAACTTAAAGATTTTAATGCTGCAACAGGTCTTAAAGATCATGTAGTTTCAGGCCTTCATTTCACTGACAAACTGAGACCATAAAATATTATGAGCTTTGTCCTAGACTGTTATGATAGTGATAAAGCTGGAACAAGGGCTCAGGTCTCTAGATTTATAGACTAGCTTTTTTTAAATGTATTTTTTTATATTTAAGATAAAATTCATATTCCATTAATGATGTTGTCTAGCTTTTCTTTTTTTTTCCTAAGCAACACTATGTAGAGTCTTAAAAGCAAAAAAGGCCTAAAAACATGTCACTTGGGTTCATATTCCAGGTCCACCCATGTGAACTTGGCACTTTAGTTAGGCTCCCCTGAGCCTGGATTTACTCATATGTTCAAAAGTGATAATAATAGTTTCTACTCACAGAGTTTCTGTAAGGATTAAAAGAGAGAACACAGGGAACAAACTTGGAACATTTATGAACATGTAGTTAAGTATTCAGCAAATATTAACTATTATTACTTTACTTGCACTAGCTACAAAATATATACATTCATATTGGTTTAGTGATAACTGTCTAATAAATTACTTATTGCATCTGGATTGCATGTATGTTATTACATGATTTGCCTGGATTTTATCATGTGTGTTATTACCTGATTTGCCTATTTAAGTACCCATCAATTAGAAGAATATTATAAAAGTGTTTTACTGTATTGAAGGAAAGCATCGTTTAACTGTACTCAGTATAAATAAGCCTTCATAAGCACAGAAATTACTGTGCATCTCTCCTTATGGGTAGCTAACTTGCGATGACTAAATTTCATTTCCTTTTCCATACTTAAGCCTCATTACTATACATTTAAGTTTCTCAAAAAGCCCATACTAGACATTCTGGTCATTTTAACATCTAAAATGCAACCTGCCAAATATTATCCAAGTACAAAATTTGTTGTAAATAATTAAAGCTGAAAAATGAAAAGTTCAGTGAAAATGTCAAAAGGAGAGTCTTAAATTTCACCCATATAATATGTAATATTTACCTAAGATCACATACGAAAAATCTCAGCTCCAAATAATAGCTATTCTGTAAGTTATAACCAAGAGTAAACATATAAAAGAATGTCTTCTTGTAACCATAACAACAGGCTTTTGTGATTCCTGAGGATGTCTTTTATAGTTGAATCTGATACATTATATTTCTTTAAAACAAACTAAAATAGAAGTCTGCTATCAGTTTTCACTTTTTTTTTTCTGAATTCAGGGAACATATTTAGAGAACTTTCTTCCAGTTGGAATTATTTCTGATTTTGAATTATAAAATTAATTTTTAATTTCCATTCTCTGTGTGTTTTTGCCTAAATATGGGATTATACGCTTAAAAATTGGTAGGAAAAAGGTGAGGATTTTTAATGTGACTGGTTAGCTTAATGAAATATTTCTGTTTTTCCCCACAGCAATAAAAAACTGAGTTTTCTTTCCTTATACGATTTTCATTCCCTCACAACAAAGGTTCCCTTTGTTATTACTCTTCTCTTTGAAACATGCAGGTTGTTTACATACCAATAAATTGGTTTCTGCATAGATGCAACGTGCAGTGCCCCTGCAAACTACAATCCTATGGTTTGTGTATATCCAGTAGCCTATTTATTATTACCTTCAACAGTAAATTTAACAGTTTCTATGTTAGGCACAAGCAGTAATTAAGTCATGGCCTTTCTGTTACAGGAATTCACTTTCTAGATGGAGAGAGAAACACTTACACCAATAATAGTCACATAATGTTACATGTTCAATATGTGGTGGCAACTGAGACGCAATTGGGGAACTTTCACAGAGGAAGTGATATTTTTTGCTGTTGTTGAAAAAATAAGAAGTTATTTTAACTGGAGGAAAAGCACAGGGGCATTGTTGAACGTAAGAATAGCATCAGCCAAGATATAGAAGCACAAAATGTGTCTTTTCCAAATGTATTTGCATTTCCAATATCCATATTAACAATAGTGGATAGAGATTCTGAGTATATAAAGTGTCCTTCAACATACTCTCATTAAAGGTATTTCAAAGTCAAAATAGAATCCAGTATTATTTTCTTGTGAGATTGCTAATAGACTATTAGAAAAGGAAAATAAATAAAAATATGTTTTAAAAATAAGGCATGCATATAGCTGATTCACTTTGTTATACAGCAGAAACTAACACAACACTGTAAAGCAATTATACTCCAATAAAGATGTTAGAAAAAAAAACGCATGCTTATAATGATTAGTCAGTTATCTTTATTTCCCAAAAAACTCATATTATCTGTAGTAACTTAAAATTTTATAAAAAGGCAAATTGTTAAAATGGAAAAAAAAGTATTTTTTTTCTTATGCCGTGTTTGGATGGCTCTTGGAAAACCTGCTCACAACCCAAGATAACTTTGTTACTGGAAACTCTAATGTGATACATTTAATAGGGAAAAGAGCTGACCAAAATTTGGAAACTGGATTAAATCCCCAGTTTAATATTGTATTACAGTACCTAAATGATCCTGAGAAAGTCACTTACCTGCTTTGAGGCTGAATGTTCTTACTTGTACTAAAAGTATAATAATAAAAATAGTCATATCTTTTTTAGAGACTCTGAGTAAACAGTACAAGCATCTAAAGTGATAAAGCACAGAGATAGTTTTCTAATTCATAAAATGCTATAGAAGTGATACTGATCATTATCATTATTATTATTATAATATGGGACCCCCCAATCCCAGTAGGTCCTTCCCCTTTCTTATATCTGCCCCTTTTCCTCTCTTCCCCATATTCTGAGGAAATCATTTTTCTATTTACCTGTTTGCCCAAGCCATTAAGCCTCATAAGGTTTGTTTTGTTGTTATTGTATTGTATTAAATTCTGATTTATTCCTAGCTCTTTTTTACTCTGTAAAGTGAACCGGTATCAAAGTTCTGCAATTTTATATACTTAATTTGCTCCCTTCGTATGACTTATTTTCAGTTCCTTGGATATGCCTTGCTCTCCTATGTGTTTTTGCTTTCCCATAAAGCTTCTTCTTTTTGCCTGAAATGACTTCTGCTCTGAAATGTACCACATAACCCGGCTAATTCTTACTT
Organism: Mesoplodon mirus; assembly: GCF_964341445.2. Lineage (NCBI taxonomy): Eukaryota > Metazoa > Chordata > Mammalia > Artiodactyla > Ziphiidae > Mesoplodon > Mesoplodon mirus. The sequence goes on from NC_138984.1 coordinate 57,864,516, forward strand.
CACCAGTCTTGTCCAGGAAGATTTCACTGACCCCATTTGAGATAGAAACATTTTCTGTTTTCTCCACTTCATGAGTTATTGTATTATATGATAATTATTTGTTTATCTGCTTACTCACTGGACTGTGAAATACTTGGAGACAAGGGTTGTGCCTTTTATTTTTATATTATACCTAGAACAGTGCCAGATATACACTAGATGCTAGAGAAATATGAGCTGAATAAATGAATGAGCAGATGAATTTATTTTCTGTTAAATAGTCATATCATACATTTACTTTAATGTCTATCATAATGGTTTCTTGTTATGCTGAAGTGACATCTTAAAGATAAAATTATGCTCAGCACAGTTTTAACATTATATTTTCTATTCTACTTTAAAATGCATCTTTATCTATGTCTCTTCTGTATAAATGACAACTTTTATAAATCTTAAATGTAAATGATATTAATTACCTAAAATTTATGATTAAATAAATTTTAATTTATTTACATTGATTTAGCACATTGATTCCCAATCAATAACAGAATGATTGGGATCATTGGATTTCAGCTGAACTTAAATGTAATAGCCAGGAAAATGATCTGTCTACTTGTATCTTCTTTACCATTCTTACTAACCAGCATATCTAAATTGGTTCTGTGACAACTAGCATACTACCATTATAAGAAAGGACCCCCAAGCTACCTTCTAAATGTTTAGTCGCTTTACTGCATTAGATACTCCAATGATCTTTATTTTCCCTTAAATAATCCTTACCCTATTCCTCACTAAATATCGCGACAGAAATCACCTTCTCAAGGAAAGAGGGGTCAGTAGTATTGGCATAGTCAAAACATATGCAAATCACAATGGCAATCTGACATAGAAAGGTTCAATTGCATTTTTATTAAATAATCTTACAATTTGAGCTGCCATTTTTGAAGCAAGATTGTACAATATTTTAGACAGCTATGGCATTTTCACTCTGAAGCTCATCTCATAAAAGCTAAAATCCAAGTCGCCCTATTGTCTCACTCTGGGGAACTAGGAAAACAGTATGAACAAAAAGGTGTCATTAAATTTTATCTGTTGGAATCTGTTTATCTGCTATGTGGCTTTAATTGTTTCATAAAAAGATCTAATATTTATGTTTCTTGGGTTATAATGTGCCATTCCATATCAAAACACAAATATTATTTAAAAATGAAATCAAAGGAGTCTTCCATAATATCTACAATAATTTAGTACTTCATTGTTTAAATTGACACTTTTGGTGAATGGGTTTATGTTGAATATAACTTAAGACTGCTATCAGTTTATGGGATAATAACCATAATCTGGGAGAAATAAAACTTAAAGCTAGATTCAGCTGTGTTCACTATGCTAGCATACAGTTTTTGCTTTTTAACTAGGAAATTGCATAATACTGTTATTATTAACAGATAATGTTTCTTTCATTTGGAAAATGAAGCATCTTGAAAATTATTGGATGAGAAGCTAAGACAGCCATACCGATTTTGAAGAAAAGGACAATGGACACACTAAAATAAATATTTTCTGATAAAATACCAAAGGACTCAAACATTCATATTCTTATGAATGAATAATGATGATAGCCAAATTTAGTATATCTGGCCATTATTTCTTGAAACATCTATAGAAACAGACGCTCTTGTAACTCTGTTTCAGTTAAAATAGAATTGACACTCTTCTGTTACTATGGTAAAGAAAATATTTTAAAAGGTAACAAAATAGTTACATAATTATATTGCAAAAATTTAAAACTTGCACCATTACCTTGGAAACAGAGTAGTATTTACAGTACAAGTCTTCTACTATTAGGTACTGCTTTTACCCAAATTAATATTTAAAATCAAGTTCCATGCATACTATGATATGATCACTTTGCCAATTATAAACATGAGATCAAAAATCAGAGATACAATATATTAACAAGAAGCAAAATCTAATTATTGCATATGGTATGATAAAACAGTGATTTGGTAAAACACTTTATGGGAAATTAATTTAGACAGCAGAAAATTTAGAGCACTAGAGTTAGCATAATACTTGTTACTGTAAATGTTTCCTATTTTTAAAAAGCAAATTGAACAAACATGTTCAATAGGTTGAACTTCTACAGAGATCATTTTGGAGTATGTAATCACTCAAATTGTAGTGTAAAAAAAAAAAAGAAAGACATGCCTTCTCTACCTACCGAAACAACATAATTGAAAGTGAACGATAATGGTCATAATCTATAGAACTTTAGCAAACAGCTTTTGACACCTAAATGTGTGTTCATCCCTCATCTGAGATATCCAGCCAGATGTCCTTGATCCTTATGATGACTTGTTCTTCATTCGCACAGAGAAATGCAAATGAAACCCAACTCTAATATGAATCTTTCCCGATATTCCCCCTATGCTTTTCCCTCTGAATGCATAGATAATGCACCCTGTTATTTATTATTCATGGATGCTATTTAAGTCTCCTGCTCTAAAGTGGTCCAGGAATTACATCATCTCTATTCATGACTACTACAAATACTACAAAACAGGATCCAAGAGTTTGTGCTTTGCCCATCTTTCCTCCAAGATTTAAACACATTAGAATTCGGATAAATCTGTATGTTTTATTCATTTCAACAATACATTTATTGATTAGTTAGAAAAAGAGTTATGTTTAAAACCTTAAAAAAATACTTGCTCTAAAATCCCATCACTTTAATTTTTTTCTTAAAAAAATTTGTGATAGTCACATTTCTTTTTTTATTTTTTTTAAAGTTTTTTTGATGTGGACAATTTTTAAAGTACTTATTGAATTTGTTACAATACTGCTTCTGTTTTATGTTTTGGTTTTTTGGTCACGAGGCATGTGGGATCTCAGCTCCCAACCAGGGATCAAACCTGCACCCCCTGCAATGGAAGGTGAAGTCTTAACCACTGGACCACTAGGGAAATCCCTATTATAGTCACATTTCTCTTTTTGATTTCTCAATAAAAATTTCTACACATTTACACTTTTCATGGGTTCCCATGTTAAAATCTATAGACCAGGATTTACCATATTGGACATAATCCACAGTCTTAATCTTTAATTTAAGATTTTCAATGTTTGTTACAAACCCAGCACGAGGATCTAAAGACAGGTCCCTGGGAAACTTCAGCCTTTTGCTAACCAGTATAGTAGGGTATAAGCCATTGAGTTTGGATACTTCAATGATCCTTTTTTCTGTGTCAGACCAATAGAGGTTTTTTCCAATCCAATCGACAGCAAGTGCACTGGGGACAGCTGTGTTATGCACTACCTAACAAAATAAGAATTTAAAAAGTTAACAGTGTAAATGCCTAGAATAAGAACTAAGCAATTGCTTCTTGATTTTTTTCAGAGATACAGAATTGTATTTAAACATTTGAAATGGAATTTAGATAAGCACAAAACAGAACAATTTACCTAATAAAATTACTTACTTGTTTATGAGAAATTACCCAGTATGTAATCAGACCCCTAGAAATTCTATAAAAGTTTAAGAAAGAAACACCAAAATAAAAGGCTCTTGGATGGTTACACAGTTGTTTATCACATTTTCATTAGAGTTTCCTTCTCCTCTCAAAATTTTGGGCAAAAATTCTATCACAGGCAGAGACACACAAGCACAAAAATTTATTGATATTATTTATTAATAACAGGTTCTTGGGGAGATACCAATAGCATTCACCACTCCCCCAACTGTTCTTGCCCTATTTAAATTACCTACTACAAAGAGAGAAAAAAATACAAGCAAGAACATACATTAAGTATTTCACCCAACCAAAGTGAAGTAAAAATATACTCATTCAACTGCTGTGCTCAATTGTAACCTATGTCAATATCAAATATAATAAGGATATATAGGCTTTGTATGCACAAATATGCTGCATATAAAATAACCAATAGCAGTTATTCTGAACTCCCTGTACCCAACCTACTGATTGTTTTGGCATTTTATATATATATACATTACAAGGTTTCATTAATATTTTCAAAACTGATTGCTTCCACCAAAGCTTTCCATACAATATTATAGACGGCTACAAAAAAACTTAAAGTAATTGAGTTCTATCTACTTGAATTTGAACTTCTTTATAATACATTTTACTACATATATACAGTGCAAATAATTTTATTTTAAAACTTAAGTTAGCATAGAAATGGTGCCAAGTAGTTCATATCTATAATGTGACACGTGTTTAATTATGATGCTGCCTACTCAGAACATTCATGATTTTACACAAATGCATTCAACTAATTCCATCTATACCAAGTTAATTTTAATAGTGCTATAAGTTCAATCTACAGTCTAATAATTATTTTTTTCAACTACAAATTCTCAGGCTCAGCATTTTCTTTTATATAAATCAACACAATAGAATCTCAGGCACTAATCATTCAAGCCTTAAGCATACATCACATTTTCTAGGGTTGTGAATAGGTTTCAAATTTTATTTATTCAATTTGATTTTTACCTTATTGCAAGTAATAGTGTTATAATGAAACATAAGGATAAAAACCTCCAATTTCATATTTAAAGTACATATTAACCTACACTATACAAACATGAAATTCAAACCAACCTAATACATTCTATGAGTTGCATCATTACCATCAAGTAACATTTTCTATTCAATTCAACCACACAAATAAAATATTGAATAATCCCATCATTGTAATATGTACTTACCTTAATATCACTTCCATTTAAACACATTCTGTTTATGCGACTGCCATTGGGTCGACTAGAATCAATCCAATAGATAAATTCTTCTCTGTAATCAAAGTCTATACCAATAACATTGTTTAATCCCTAAAAATAAAAAAGAGTATGTTGGAATAATAGTTAATAGAAATTGTTTTAAAATGATTAAGGAGTTCATAAGAATCAGTATTTCCCTTTCAATCTAAGTAGTTACAGTTTTACAATAAATAGCATTTGTGAGAATACCAATTCTTTATAGAAGTATTATATATTTACATTTTTTCTATACCACACACTTAAGATGTTACATAATTTATTGTATTTGAAAATATTTTCCAAGTAGGAAAAATTTTGGAATGTTTATAGCTAATGGTTTAAGTAAATAGCCAGTAACGTGGAAAAAATTGCTTTTAGAGAGATAAAGGAAAAGAGTCTCACTTTAAGTTAATATTAAATATAAATTTGATGCCATTATGAGTATACATCTAAATTGGAAAGGTAGACGACCCCCAATAATTTAAGATGAGCTCTTGATAGATATCTGATGAAAGTCAGAAAAGAAGGTTTAAAAATTTTACTTTCCCCAAAAGCCTTTGTCTCAACAACATAGCAACATTCTCTTTTTTTCTCATGCTTCAAGTAGCCCATTAGGCAATACAGTGTCATATTAGAATTTAAAAGTTAAAACCTTAGGTGAGTATTTGACCAAAGAGGAACTAGGTAGTCAACATCTTTTTATTCCACATGGTAGAAATGTGAGGAAACCCCTCCCTTCTGACTCACAATTAATGCATTTTTTAGCAGGTAACAAAACTGAACATGAATTCAGCTGATGGGTTTCTGGATACTACAGCTCTTTGGTTTGGCAGTTCCACTGTTTCAGTGATTTGGTTTGAGGATTGTACATCAGGATCTGAGAATTTTCTTAGCTGTTGAGTTTTCCAAATGATTGCTTAGGGATTGGTTTAATTCTGACTATTGTTACTGCTCATAGATTTACTACCCCCATGGACTAACAAAACTTGGATCAAGATTTCAATTGCGTTAACTTGCTTTAAGAGTTGAATATTTTATTAACATATAAACTCGTGCTAAAAAATAATTGACACCACAGACACTTGGCAAAGCCCCAGAGATCTCTGTCATATCTCTGTATCTGATGTAAGCTTTTTACATCAATATTCACCCTAAAGTTGTTGTCTCAAATTGTTTTAGGGGTCGCTTAGAGTACTTATAGTCCTATAAGTAAGGATTAGCATCTTCAAGGAGATAGTTTTGTTTGTTTGTTTGTTTGTTTTGTGGTTTGCCTTGGTTTGCTTTGGGGAGGGATGGTTGTTCCCAATTCTGAGTTCCGTTTCCACATCTATACTCAGAATTCAAAATTTTATAATAACACTGAATCAGAGATACATAATTTTTTTAATAAAATTCATGCCAAAGCTAAATTAGTGCTGTCCAGATTTTATTTCTTTCCAATGATCTCCAAGACTAAGGATGACCTATGTATCACTATTTGCAACAACTCAGAGAAGGTTCTTGCAAATACTGATTTTTTCTTCTCTTAGCCAGGCTAAATTCTAGCAGTGATGGTGTTAAAATCATAGGTTCAAATCTTATGCTTTTATTTGGCTTAAAAGGAGCAATCTACTTTTCTTCAGCTCTAGATTATAAAGTTAACCTGCAATCACTTAACCCCACTATGTCCAGATGAATAAATGCAAGTATAAGTCTTACTGACAGCATCACTAAGCAAGAATAATGATTATAAATGCTAAAAAAATGCAACTAATATTCAGTCTCAGATTCAAAAGATTCATTAATTATTCATTCACACCCTAATAACTGGAGAGCTACTTAATTAAATACATGTAAGCATTCATATCTAAGAAGTCATCTATGCACAATCAAGGTTCTAATATATAAACTGAATGCATTCCAAGTTCTGTAGAGGGTTTAATAAATTCATTTCAATAGTAGTCTACAGGGCTTCCCTGGTGGCGCAGTGGTTGAGAGTCTGCCTGCTGAGGCAGGGGACACACGGGTTCGTGCCCTGGTCCAGGAAGATCCCACATGCCGCGGAGCGGCTGGGCCCATGAGCCATGGCCGCTGAGCCTGTGCGTCCGGAGCCTGTGCTCCGCAATGAGAGAGGCCACAACAGTGAGAGACCCGCATACTGAAAAAAAAAAAAAAAAGTAGTCTACAATATTCTTTCTGTTCAAATGCTTTTTTCACTGGAAGAATAAGGTAAATGGGTTAGGGCTCTGTGATGGCCTGGCAATTCAGATGGGTATATTAGAGCTCTATAGGGAAAAGGTTGGAGAGAAACTTGTCTCTGACCTTAGCAAAGATTCACCCACAATCCCCAGTCATGGCAGAATTATCCTATTCCTTTCTTTACAATAATCAATTTAGATAATGAAAATCCAATTCCAAATTTATCAAGTCAACTACAATAAATTAAAGCCGTGAATGCAGAGAAATTGAAGCTCTGAATTCTGACATATCTTTCCAGCCAAACTGGTCATTTTTCTACAGCTTTACCCTTAATCCCTTCAGAAAAGAGTGTAAAGCTCTCTCTACAGAATCATATTCAAGGAACATTAAAACAGCCAAGGGCATGGTCAAAATAGTGTCTAAAAACTAGAGTCATCCCAGTGGTTTCAGAGCTGAAAATTGGTTTCATCAAAATCCTATTTGCTTCTTTTATTTCTGTGGCTGAAGATTTGTACCCTTTGGTTCAAGATGATTAATTTAGGAAATTGTGTTTTGTTTCTCTATACAATTTTACTGGAATAAAAGTCACTGCTAGAATTGAATTTGATAACATATTGGAAAGCTACTTGATTAATTTTCATTTCTAAAATCCACGTTATTAAAGTACATTTTCTAAATGTGTTGTACAAATTTAAGTTATAGCTGTCTTAGCTACAACTATGTTTTAGAATATATAGGGTAAAAACATTCTACCAGTTGTTACAATTTTATGCTATAAAGCTTCATGAGATTGCTACTAAATACGATAAAGAGAATAAAATTTAAGATATTAGGATAAATTGTTCTTCCTAATTATTTACACACAGAATTCCCAAATAATTAAGGCATGGATGTTGTCTTTTCATTTATTTTTGACTGAAAGAAAATGTGGAGAAACAATTACTGCTATGTTCTACTTTACTCTGCATATGTAGACAAAATCTTTGAGGAAGAAATTGGTTTTTACCACCTTGAACTCCTTGAGAATTTCTGTAATGCCATGATGAAATTGTGGTTAAAAATAGGTTTCCTAACAAAAATGACATATTTCAAGCAGCCCACAAGCAAAACTTTAAGGCTTGTCTTTAGTTTCTTGGGTATTTACATCCTTACTCAGTGGTCACCACTAACAAATGCTCTCCAAAGACACAGGTGTTCAGGGTCCTCGTGCATTTCCTTATCTTCCTCACTCCCTCCTTATTTCCAAAAACTGCACTAAGAAACTGTTTGAAATTCATCCCCACTTATGTACTAGTGATTGGCAATAATCTAAAGTTATATCACCAGGAAAAAAACACTATAAGAATGTGAGCATTAAAATGGTTTGGCTGTATGAAATAGACTTACATCATGCGTGGAGATAAAAATCATTTTGGTCCCTTAAGAACAATCCCTGATAATGTATTAGCCATGAAAGACAAAAAAAAAAAAAAAAAAGGATAGCAGTAGAAATGTCTTGAGCCACAGGGTTGGAAAATAAAGCAAGGAGCTACCACTGAAGCTCTGTTATAGTTTTTTCATGAAGATCATAAATATTGTTGCTATATTAGTTAAATTTGTGGTTCAGCTGAGCTTATAGAGTATTCTAAAAAGAAAACTTTCTCACTTTGAGATAGTACAGTCTAAAAGGAAGAAATGCTAAAAACAAAAGAAAGCAAAACAAAAACAAAAGACTTATTAAAAAGAAAATAAACATGCCCCTTTTCCAGAGACTATACAAGAAAATCAATAGCTTACACACCTAACTTGGAAGGTTTAGAAAGGGTATGGAGAAATATACTTAAAAGAGATAATTTTCAATATTTTGTAAGTTTGATATATGTTTAAAGTTATACTGCACTGGAAAAATAAATTAATGCAGAAAACCATTTGGGAAACAAACACTTTTCCATTTTAAAGCAGTTATGTTAATTTAAACTATCTCCCTATGGGTATTACTCATCTCTTAAAGAAATAGTCATCTAATTCTTGTATTTTAAATAGACTCCTGTTTAGTTTTTACAAACAACATGAAAATATTTTGTATTTTACCCAATCTCTTAAGGTGCATAATTAGAGAAAGAGGCAGTATGAAACAGTGGATATTGGTGGCACACTCCAAACTCAAGAGCAAAAATCTAAACCTCACAGACATTCCTGAATAAGACAAGTATGCATGTGGTATGCACACGGAAAGTTTGAGGATGCTGGTGAATTGAGAGCACGGGCATAAATCACAGTGGCAGCTGCTACCCAGCTTGGATTGTGTCCATTCAGGGATATGAACCCAGCAATGCTACACCTTCCCATGTTTTCATGAGTAGCCAGAAATCTGGATTTTCATGTGAAATTTTAATTTTCAATTTGTGACTTAGAGAGAAGCTGCAAAATCCAATTCTGTGGGGAATAGTAAACATCACACTTGCTAATGAATATCTGTGCTTAAAGTCAGACTAAATTCTTAAGCAATATGAATGAAACTAACTATAGCAATGGAGGTACTCAGGAGTGAGTGGAAAAATATCTTTAGTTAAGTATTCTTTATGTTGCTGAAAAATCAACACATGAATGGACTTCTTCATCTAATGCCTAGTGCTGGAATAAACATACTACAAGAACAAGAAATATCTTTATTTTTGGCAAACTTGTTCTAGAGAGTGCTATCACATATTCATGTCACTATTGCACAGTTTGGGGCAAAGAGAAATTTGCAGCAGGACAGATACAAGCCACATCTTTGCAAAGAAGCTACTTCTCCTGACAATCAAAGATATGCTAAAACTAACTGTGATTTCTCTAGTCAATGTAATAATCAGTCTAGTTTTAATGATTTGATTTTATGCTACTTTCACTGCAGACTGGGAGGGAAAAAAAACGTTGAGGGAAGCAATTCACATTTCCATCCTGTCATAAATGGAAATCATTCCTTTCATCTCAGATAGTATATATGAGTAAACTCTGACAACAGAACTTAAGCGTCAAAATGGATCAGTAGCCCAGATTCTCTTGAAGTAGGTGGGTTGAGGGATAAAAAGGGTAAGGCTGAATATACGCACCTCATAACCTTTTAACCATGACTGGATTATAATCGTACTTTTGCTCCCTAGCTAATTCCAAATTTTAAAGGCTAAGGATCATCAATCGCATATTATTCCTTAGTTCTAAGAACAGAAACTTGAGGTTCTGGAAAAGATGTTTATTTTTAAATCCCAAGGGTTGTGGGGCTGGGGGGACAATCTGGGTAATGCACAACTACCTTAAAAGAGAATTTTATACCTTCCCTAGTCTAGCTGTTCTTAAGAGAGTTTTTTCCTTGCATTAGCTATGGTTTGCATCTTTTACTTTCTTGGATATGGTGTGATGTCAGAAGTTGGAGGCATCACCTGGACAATTCAAACAGAACAAAGTTTATGGCAATCTTATATGCATACATGCATGGATCCCTGAATACATGCTTCAGAAGTTCTAATTATGAGGTATTGCTACAGCTTTAATGCATATCTAGAGTGACCGTATTAAATACTATGAAATCATCATGGAAATGTCATACCTGTTTTAAAAGTGTGTAGTTGGAGCCATCAGTGCTAATTTTCCTTATCTCATGATGATCAGCAAGAATTAGAAAAGGTTCTTCATCTAAATACCAAGACAAGAAACATATTAGACTTTAGTATTTATGGTTTTCAACTCTGCTTAGTCTCAGTTTAGTTACTACAGCGATGTAAGTTCAAATGCAGTGCCCTCTGGTAGATTAATGGTTAAAAACTTCATCCTGAGCACCTCTACTGATAACAATATGAAAAGAAAGCAGATGCCTGTGCAGTACAGAAAATCTAGACAATTCCAAATCTCTCTCTTTCCCTCAGTCTTCTTGAATATTAAATTATCTAATTTATTTGAAATTAGTGGAAAACACCTGCTGTTAAAATCTTATTTTTTTGTCATTCCTTTTTTTTAATTGGAATATACTTGATTTACAATGTTGTGTTAATTCGAGGTATACAGCAAAGTGAATCATTTATACATATACATATATCCACTTTTTTTATAGATTCTTTTCCCATATAGGTCATTACAGAGTACTGAGCAGAGTTCCCTGTGCTATACAGTAGGTTCTTATTAGTTATCTACTTTACATATAGTAGTGTGCACATGTCAATCCCAATCTCTCAAATGGTACAAATGAACTTATTTACAAAACAGAAATAGAGGCACAGATGTAGAAAACAAACCTATGGTTACCAGGGAGAAAGGGGTGGAGGGAAGGATAAAAATCTTATTTTTAAATGAATTTCAGAGAAAGATAATCTGCACCTATCTTAGAAGCCTACAGTACAGCTAAACATTCCTATAACCAGAAAATTATTTCTTGATCATCAAATAACCAGCTTATGCTCTCAGAATAACTTCAGTGAAAACCAAGAGTTTCACTGCCTACATACATGTTTTTCATCTGCCTGGAAGCTTCTCTTAAGTAAGAGTCTATTTCCTTCTTATTTGTCCAACATGCTTTAGTATATTATTTGTTCTAGAATCTAGGAAAGATAATAAAAATAATCTAACCACGCTTCATATATGTAAAGATCAAACTCCTTTTAAACATCTTTGTTTCTAAGATGCATTCATACACTTAGATGCCCCGTAAGCAAATTTAATGTCAGCATAAATTAGAAAAAAACAATGAAAACGGTAGCCACTTTACGTGATTAAATGAGGACTTTATTGTAAATCATTTATTGTTATAGAGTTATTGTCTGTTCATGTTCAAATTATTTGAATTATTATTATGAATAATATTATTTGAATTATTATTATTCAAATTATTTGAATTATTTGAATTATTATTATGTTCAAATTTATGTTCAAACTTATTACTTTCTTCCTTTTAGCCTTTAGTTTTACACTGTATGTATAATACATAGGGCACTATACTCTGTTTTAGCATACTCTGTGTCAGAGATTAGAAATGTGTGTCACAGATGCTGGGCATTACCTTCTAACCAGTGATGGCAGCACCTCTAATCATTCCAGTCTTCCTGTTGAGGTTAAATAGAGACTCAGAACCCTACTCAAAAGAGTTGTCTCTCAAGTTAAAGTTGCTTTGCCATCCTATCAATATAGTTCTACATTCATAAATGTTAAATTCATCAATCATGTTCTACCTCAATACTTAGGCAGTTCTGTTCTTTACAACTTAAATGTAAGACCTTAAATTTGAAACCCCTAGAGGAAAACATAGAGAAAAATTGCCTTTACACTGGTCCTGGAAATGACTGCCTATGACACCAAAAACACAAGCAACAAAAGCAAAAATCATCAATGGGGACTACATCAAACAAAAAAGTTTCTGCACAGCAAAAGAAACAATCAGGACTTCCCTGGTGGCGCAGTGGTTAAGAATCTGCCTGCCAATGCAGGGGTCACAGGTTTGATCCCTGGTCCAGGAAGATCCTACACTCTGTGGAGCAACTAAGCTCACGAGCCACAACTACTGAGCCCTCATGCTGCAACTACTGAAGCCCACGTGCCTAGAGCCAGTGCTGCGCAACAAGAGAAGCCACCACGATGAGAAGCCCGCGCACCACAACGAAGAGTAGCCCTGCGTGCCTCAACCAGAGAAAGCCCGTGCATAGCAATGGAGGCCCAACGCAGCCAAAACTAAATAAATTAATTTTAAAAAAGAATTGACTATTAAGGAAAGTTTAGAAGAAAAAAAAAGAAACAATCAACATAATGAAAAGGCAACCTATGGAATGGGAGAAAATACTTGCAAATAATATATCTGATAAGGGGTTAATATCCAAAATATATAAATAACTCATACAAATCAATAACAAAAAATAAAAAATGGGCAGAGGAAACTGAACAGACATTTTTCCAAAGAAAGCATACAGATGGTCAATAGGCACATGAAAAGGGGCTAAACATCTCTGAACATCAGGGAAATGCAAATCAAAACCATAATGATATATTACCTCACACCTGTTAGAATGGCTGTCACCAAAATGACAAGAGATAAATGTTGACAGTGACTGAACAAAAGACAAACCTTATGCTCTTTTGGTTGAAATGTAAATTGGTGCACCCACTACAGAAAACAGAATGGAGGTTGCTCAAAAATTAATAATAGAACTGCCATCCAGCAATCTCACTCCTGGTTATATATCCAAAGGATGTGAAAATAGTATATCAAAGCTATATCTGTACTCCCAAATTTATTGTAGCATTATTCACAATAGCCAAGACATGGAAACAACCTAAGTGTCCATCAACAGATGAATGGGATCTGTATAGCCATGAGAAAGAATAAAATCCTGCCATTTGAGACAACATAGATGGTGCTTAAAGAATTATGCTAAGTGAAACAAGTCAAACAGAGAAAGACAAATACTCTATGATATCACTTATATGTGGAATCTAATAAAGCCAAACTCATAGAAACACAGTAGAATAGTAGTTACCAAGGTTTGCACGGTGGGGAACATGTGGAGATGTTGGTTAAAGAGTACAAACTTTCAGTTGGAAGATGAATAAGTTCTGGGGGTCTGATGCACTACATTGTAATTATAGATAACTACACTGTACTACACACTTGAAAGTTGCTAAGAGAGTAGATCTTAAATGTTCTAACCACAAAAAAGAAGTGGTAATTATGTGAAGGGATGGAGATGTTAGCTACTACTACCATGGTAGTCATATTACTGTATATAAGTATATCAAGTGAATGCATTGTATTACCTTAATGTTACACAATGTTATAGGTTAATTATATGTCAATAAATTTTGGGGAAAATATCTAGCCTCTCTTTAGCAAATGATTTATTATTCAGGGACACTCATATTTATATTAAAATTGTTATTAGTTTCTATTTATTACTTTTAATGGAAAACCACTATAGCATGGATACATGATGTAACAAGACCCAAACTAAAATGATTAGCATTCACCTCCTTTTCATAATCCTTTGTGAAAAGTTTAAAGTAACGGAAACACTGACTAGTTTTTAGATTTTATCTTTTCTTCTTATCCCATGTCACTAAATGAATGATATAGTAAGCAGTGAGCTGGCAAAAAAAAAAGTAGGCTGGCAAATAAAACAATGGGCTCCAAATAATACACAAATTTATTCAGAGATGAACATTCCAAGAATAAGTGAGTGGAATGAAAAATTGAAAAGAGTATTTTTCTCCATAATGTGCACAATTTTAACCAGTTAAAAAACTCACTCCTTAATTCCTACCCCTTTTATTTATTTTATGAAAGTAGATGAGAAAACATCTAGTTTTTTAAATGTTGTTCAACATAAATGTATGTGAGAAACTGGCAATGCTATTTAATTGATTATACTCATATCACAGTAAGAGGAATAGAGACATATTATGCACCATTTTCTGCCCATTTTAAGTTATTATTATATATTACTTTGTATCATTTTAAAACGTTTGATCTTCTCCCCTGATGAATCATAATTTTACTATTTTATTGAATTTTCTAATTCACACATCAAACACACTGCTTGAAATAAACAGAAGTTTAATAATACTTGTTGAATCACTGGAAGAATTCAAATAGTCTTATATTCCTGATTTATTGTTATTGTTGTCATCATTATTACTATTATTATTACTGGCCCGTTGCTCTCCTTGGCACACATATATGAGTGTGCGTATGGTGTAGGGGAGAAGGAAAAAAAATATTAGGACGCTGTCACAACAGACTCTTCAATAGCCTTGGCCAAACCTGCTCCCAAGAACCTGTGATACAGGAAGCAGTGCTAGAGATAGCTCTTTTTACTTGTTCTCAAAATCTAGAAAACACTTAATAATTCACAAGACCACACTGTAATGGTATTAAAAACAGAGCAGTGTGTGGACAACATGCAATATCAGAGTGACAAATTTCCATATCAAGGTAAGTAGAGGAGAATTTTGATTTCTTAGAAACAGCAAGGAGGAATGAATTTAACAAGAATAGCTACAAAATCAGATCCATATGTGTAACTGAGGCTGGCTCAGTGGACAAGTTCAGTTCGATACCTGAGAGTGATTTGCAGCCATTTGGGTTATCAGGTTGTATTTCATATCCATCTGTACAGAGGCACCTGTAGGTCCCATATGTATTGATGCATTGCTGGCTACACGGAAAGCCCAAAGAGCATTCATCAATGTCTACACATGTTTTACCATCATCCTTCAGTTGAAATCCAGGCCAGCATTTGCACTGGAGAATGAAAAACAAGCATAATCAATTCATATCATTGTCACTGTCTCTTGCTATTGGATATCTGTTTAGCATGATTCAAGCAAGAAAATTATTTAATAATAGAGAATGCAAAGTCTTTCTGTCCCCCAGAAATTAAACTTTAATAAGAAATACATATATTATATACAGTTTAAGTTAAAAAAGGATTCTCTCAAATATCATCATTTGATCTTCTGAGGTTGACAAGATTACAAAAGTTAACCGACATAAATCAGCAAACCATGTTGGCTAGAGAATGGCAAGAAAAACAAAACTAAACCATCAGCTTCTTCTGTTTTTTTTCTTTTTCTATTGCATTATATTGTGTTTTTAGAAGACTTTAATAATCATAAAGATTAACCCTTAAGTGGAACTCTGAGGATTACTAATATTGTCATGTATGTTATTTCATTAGAGTCTTAACAGGAATCTATGATATAGGCACTATTATTAGTTAACCCATGAGAAACCCAGAGGCACAAAGGTGAAATTGTGTAGATAAAGCCAGTAGGAGAGCTGATTCTCTCTGTAATTTTTAACAAATAATAAGGCTCAATTAATATTTATTGGCAGGGTCTGAGTCCTTAACCAAATATGTTGATGTCTGGGGAAATAATAAAATTAACATAGTTTCCCCTTCATAATTAAATCAATGTGCATCATCAAATCATTTTTTTTCAGCATCTCTATCATGTTCTATATGACCCTCTAATGATTATGTGATATTTACTAACTGGCATATCAGTTCTCAGTACAATGTCATACCATATATGTCTTTGCATTCCTGAAAATAAAAAGGGGCGGTGATTGGTCTTTCAGTTCTATATTCAGTCCCTGCCAAGTAGCATATAGAACTATAATTATACAACATGAACCTATAATTGGCCAGATGACTGTGAACATGTTAACCTTCACCAAGACTATTTAGTGGCCTTTGAATAAAAGAACTTGTGAGTACTGAATAGGATAGTGAATTAAGGAGGAACCCTAAGTTGTCAAGAAAAACTAGTATTCAAGAATTATTCATAGTAAACATTTGAGTCTTTGTATCTATGGGGAAAATATTAGAGAGAGATATGTGCTTATTATTAAATAATGAGCAAACAATTAATTGAGGGGTAGAATTTTTTTAAGTACAAAAAATAGTGTTCATTATGTGGAGGAGAAGGAGCATCAACTTTACCTGAAAGTGCTCAAAAGATAAATGAATATCTTTTTTTTTTCTTTTACAAGAAACGAATCTCTTTAAGCTCTTGGCACTTTTATCTTTAACAATTTATACCAATATTTATCTAATAATCCTAAGATTATTAGATACAATAATAATCCTAAAATTATAAAGAATTTTTTGTAATCCCCAGAATCTACTAGCAAGCCAGCAAATCAAAGCAAAATCCACAACTTAATTTTCCAAATTCTCCTCATAATATTTGAGCCTGTGACAATATTACTTTTTTTGAGAAGACTCATCCTACTACCTGATGAGGAAGTCAGGGGAATTGGTGCTTATCCTATGTCAAAAAAAAAAAAAAAATAGAGAGAGAGATGCTAAATGTCATTGAAATATATACTTAAAAGTAGTTAAAATGATAAATTTTATGTTGTATATTTTACCACACTTAAAAAAATAAATAATTTTTTCAAAAAGGAAACTGAAAGGCTACAAAAAGATATCACTGAAAAGAACTGGAAATTAGATCATGTGGAAGCCAGAGACACATAGGCAGACACAGGGTAGAGTTGAATTCAAGGGCCACTTCAGGACAGGTGAAAGGACATTTTATAGAATGCATTAAATTCCTCTCAAAAAGAGTACTATGAAAAGAAATAGTGTCTGAATTCTAATACAGCTTCTGAAAATTATTTTGAATGGCTAATGTCAGGCTTATAGAACTACTATATTAAATAGTCAGTTTGGATAAAAACATATTTGTGGAAAATTAATTTCTTGAAGGTAAGTTACCAAATGCAATGAACATTTCTATAAACAAATGAAATTGGGATGTTTAAGGTGTAGAGTAAGTATTTTTAATGTGTTTATTAAAAGAGAAGATTTTTTTAAAAGATAATTTCCTCCCCAGTCTTGCTAACCTTGTTTTAACAAAAAACATTTTTTGCTCCCAAATAATTAAAAGGCATTTATGGGAAATTCTACTAACGTAACATTCATAAATTGAATGAAAAAATAATAATAATCATTTGTGTCAGAGATAAAAGATGAGAGATTCATCTACATTTAATAAAAAAAAGTTTAAAAATGTTTCACTTTCACTTAAAAAGAAAATGTTTATGAAAGTGAGATATATATATATTCAATGTCATGTTAATATTTCTCATAATCAAGAACTATTTCAAATTATCTTGATTTATATTAATTTTTATAGAGAAACATATATAGCTACCAGAAACAAATATAGCTATCCAAAGTTTTCCTATTACATTCAGAAAAATTTGCAGCTTTTTTAGTGATATTTTAAAATACTGGTTAACTTATACACATTAAAATTTATTTATCTCCCAAAAGTACATTTATTTTCACATGGTAAGTTACCCTTCCATCCAAATAAGATTCTTGCTTAGTTAAGTGTTATTACTCCCTTTTGAATAGTTAAATCAATTGTATTTGTTTTACAGCAAATTGTTCATAGTCCAGAAGGTCTAAATTTTGCTTTTATAAGCAATTTTCATTTTATTGCAGAATTTGAAGGAGGAGTTGTCATGTTCTGCTGATAATGTAATGAGAAATAGTTTACTGGATGGTTTTCCCCATTCTCGGAAAAAGAGAAACCCATCAGCTAACATTTTTTTCCCAAAATAGATAAGCATTTTGTTGTATATAAGATTTTTTATTCAATCTCCTATAAATAAATTGTCAGAAATATATATGTTTTAAAATGACATATATAACATAAATATAACATATATATCAACACAATATATAAAATATTTGTTTTGAATCTTTGCTTAAATCTCTTATTTATGGTTCTCGTCCTAGCTCCTTTCATTTTTGAACTGATCTTGCTTCCCCCAGTAGATGTTTTATTTTATTCATTAGTTTTGACATGTTTGTATATTAAGGAACATTATCCACTGCAATTTTGTCAGGTATCATATACATTGCCTTTTGAATAATTGAACAGTTTGTCTATTTTACCTAGAATTCTCATTTCATTCTATGACTCCTTCAGAGAAGTCAGAGAAAATAATTATATTTTAAAGGTATCAATAAACAATTATTTCTCTGTGAGGAATCTTATAAAGTAATTAAAATAGTATGATTTATCATGGCTTTCTGGGTGAGACTTACTTCTACCAAAACTAGTTTTCCAAATATGGAATCTCTGGGCACTCAGTATTTCTTACATGCAGGCATTAAAAAAATATATTAAACCATACTTTTGATGTTTCGTCAAAAGGTGACTATTTCATATTCTATAATTTTTAGATTTTACCACCAAGATTATGACAGATTAAAAATATACACAGGATAAACACAAATAAATCTACTTTGAAATTTAAATTTTAGACAGCTAGATGGATAGATATACATTCTATATGATAAAAATAGATTATTTATAACATGACAAAATTTTAACTATTACCTCTAATAATTTTATAACACATTCCCTGACTTTTTTGGAAATATTTCTATATTGATTGTACATAAATCACCAATAAAATTTTTTCTGCTTCATTGGGTTTCAAAACCTTTACTGCCAAAATTAATTACCTCATATATACTCATCACATTAAGAGCTGTCCTGGCTCATTTGTCTTGTTTCCTTCCACCTATAATACAGCGTTTGTGAGTCCGTGCTTTCGTGTTTTAAATCTTATAAGTTTAACAAATTCTTCTGAATACAATACTGGATCTAAAAACTTTTTAAATAAATATAACTTTCTTGGTATTTTACTTTTTATCTCTATTTTTACGCAGGGGAAAATGATTATTGTACTTGTTAGGTTATATCTATATACCGTGACCAATGTAGTTAAGTTAATCATAATACCAGAAATTCAGAGATTAAAAATGGCAAAGTGGATGTTTGGTGAATTTACCATTAGATAGAACTGACTTGTCATAGAATATCAAGGCTATCAAGGAAAAACCGAAGCATCTTTGTAATACATACTTTTTTTTTTCTCTAGCATCTTTTAAAGAAAGTCACTTAGTCCCAACTGAAATACTTTTAGACGTGAGAAATTTGGCAACTGATTCCAATGTAGAGAATTCTAATGCTCAAAAAGTCTTTCTTATACAGAATCTGCTTCCCAACTCCTAATTCCAACCTTTGAAACAACTCAGAAAGGTATGCTCCCTATTCCAGTACTTCATATATTTAAATAGAGCTGACTAACCATTTTGCTCTTGGTAAAACTTCTTCTAAAAGTGTGTTTTCCAGACCCCCTTATGCCACTGGCTGTACAAATGGGGATACAGTACAGTTTGTCAAGGTTCCTCTTAAAGTGTCACGTCCATAAATATGCACAGTACCCCAGGCATGTTCTGATTAGCGCAGAACTCAGCAGAACAAAATCTGAACTCTGTACTACTCCTAACTGGATTAGACTGTCTCTGCGGTTCGTAAAAGCCATGTCCTTTTGCTGATTCATACAGAGCTACTGCCCAGTTAAGAACACTAATTTCCAGCTGAATTGCATTTACTGAGGTTTTCCCACATTTACATAATTGATTTTAACGTAATGCACCACTTCAATATTTTTTTTTGTATGCATCCTCCGTTCCAACATATTGAAACAGAGATGTTTTCAAAAGCTATTTGTGTCAATCAATTTTGGCAGTGAATCACATTCTTCAGGAAAATGGGACCAACAAAAAGCAATTAGAATGTTAGGCATGATTTATTTTTAGTGTACCTGCACTCAGTCCTAATAATTCATGTGCTCTGTTTTTTTTCTTCCTGTTTATATGAAAAATCATTGTATTCTCCAGTGTTGTGGTATATAAATGATTAGCCCATTCCACTTCAAGGATGTATGAGAGGGAAAACGAAGGAAGCAACAGGAATTTAAGAGAGTTGCATAAACATTTATGCAGCTGTTAACAGCAGTACCTTCCTCAAACACTGGTCGTCCTTTGCTAACTTTTTTCTTTATGATCAGCATTTATTAGAAAACATTTTGATTTTTTTGTCTCCATGAGTATATTCTCACAATTTATATACCACACTATTATTATGGTTTGCATATACAGAAACTCTCCATTTAAATGTTTTAACTAATGATATTATAATGACAAGTTTTACAGCTATATTGGATGAAATCATTTTTATTGCCTCAAATTCTAACCTGTCACATGATTTTCTGTCTTTGATGTGTGCCTACCTTATAACTGGCTGGAAGGTCCTGACAATCTTGAGAACATCCACTGACTTTCCTACTCAAGCATTCATTTACATGGCAGTTTCTCTCATCTGATCCATCGCCACAGTCATCCTTATTGTCACAAAGACCTCCACTGGGAATGCACCTGCCATTTTTGCACATAAAAAATGAACTGTTGCATGACTGTTCTGAAAAAAGAAAATAAAACAAATGGAACATAAAGAGCATGCCATTGTTTTATACTACAATTGTTGAATACATTCACAAATATGATGACTTGTCTGTCAAAAATTATAGTAAATATATGTACATATAAAATGCTTTATATTCAGTTTAATATTTTATACATGAAGAAAATCAAGGGCAAACTGTACTTTCATGTTCAACACACTGCAAATCTAGCTTTACATTGAAAATTAACAATCAAAATAAGCACCTATACTAAAACTAATGGAGTATTTCTGTCTTCATCTATACTGTGAAGAATGAGTTCAAAAGTGTAATGATAGCTTGACATTCCCCTCAAGCCATAAGTCTCTGAGAAATTATATGTCACTAAAAATTAAGAATCTGGAATAGCTAGATATTCCTAAATTCTTTTTCTTCCTGGAAATATAACATTGATATTTTTAAGTCCAGGCATAAAAAAGATACTTGCAGTGAATCACAGTTGTCACAAATATAGCTATAGAAAGGAGTTCAAGTTTTGCAGCTACTCACAATCTGATGGTTTAAACATTACTCATTACCATACATGATAAAAGAATGCCTATTAACATGTAAACTACATGAGAAAAAGAAGTAATTGGGTTTATTCTAAAATGTATAACTATGTATTCAATCTTTGGAGTAGTAAAGTGTAAAACAGACCAAGTTTGGCTATGTATATATTTCTGTTCAAATGATATGCAATTTATTTCATTTTGCCTAAGTTTGAATAATATTGACTTTATTTCAGTAAATCTCAATTTCTTTTATGATTAAATTTTCAAATAGGTCCATACAGAAAAATTATGTTCACATAAAATAATATATTAAGAAAAAATGACTTCTTTAAAGGAGCAGGATGATGGATTCATCTGGTTCATTGCCACAAATCTTCATATTTGGGGCACAGACTTACATTTCTATAACTAGCTCCAGAACAAAGTTGATTACTAGGATCCTGCATGGTATCAATAGAAGCATCACATGCTTAATTATTTGCATTTCCTCTCATTGAATATTATATGAGACAAAAATAGAGTCACAGTATTGCCTTAAAAAAACAAATTTTGGAATAAACAATATTATGTATTTTCTGTACCTGCACTTTTACACTTTGGGTTTATAGGTGCTTCATCAGAATGGTCTGGGCAGTCAAAGTCTCCATCACACTGCCACTGAGTATTTAAAAGACATCGTCCATCAGCACAACTAAATTCTTCTGCATTGCACTGTCGGTATCCTGGAGACAAAGAAACATTCCAATTCATATAACAAATATTCATTAAAACTTTATTTCATAATGTACACTAAACTTAATTAACCATGTGAGTTACCCAGGCCTCTTATGGGAAATGTCTCTCATTTCTTTCTAGGGCAGTTACAATAATTGTAAGAGATATTTGTGGTTGGAAGTAGGACTAAAGTCCAGAAAACAAAGTTGGAAACAAGGAACTCATATTTTGTTTCTAAGTAAGGAAACAAGAATGCAACACAAGTATACAACCTCTGTTCACTTATTATCTATATCCTAAAGATTTCCTTTAGAATGGAAAACAAAATGAAAGCTACTCAAAATTATTTTCAAGACTAAGCTTGGCTAGGTATAGTACTAGAACATATGGATGAACTGATTCTGGGTTATAATAATAATTTTCAGAAGCTATAATGTCATGTTTATGTTTGGGAAGCAGCATTAAAAGTGTAAAGAAATTGTTAAAATGAGAAAATTAAAATCCAATTCATAGAGCAATAAGCACAAAACTATTGTAATTATCCTACATATTGATTCTTAGAGGCATTAAAAGGCTTTGTTCAAAACACAGTATCAATCAATCAGTTGTTAATGTTCATATCTAAGCCGGTTTGTAAGTAAAACTCATTTGAATTTGAATATTATGAAGTTTTAGATTGGGTTTTTTCCTGAGTTTGTTAACAATAAAAAATGTCATTTCTGTTATAAACTTTCTGGTAAATGTAGGCAAATATTTTACTTTTGAAGAGAGAATATAAGATTTTTATGGTTTAAAATAAAATTTCAGGGCTTCCCTGGTGGCGCAGAGGTTGAGAGTCCGCCTGCCGATGCAGGGGACACGGGTTTGTGCCCCGGTCCGGGAAGATCCCACATGCTGCGGAGCAGCTAGGCCCGTGAGCCACGGCCGCTGAGCCTGCGCGTCCGGAGCCTGTGCTCCGCAACGGGAGAGGCCACAACTGTGAGAGGCCCACGTACCGCAATAAATAAATAAATAAATAAAATAAAATAAAATAAAATTTCAGCAGAAAAAAAGATTCAATAATGATTATTTAATTGAGACGTTTATCATATTGCATGGCAAAACTAGATAGTTCTAAAATATCTCCAGTTTCCCTAGTATTCCTTCCCACCCTCTCATTCTTCACCAGTTCCTCCTCTTCACTCAATACATATGTTCAAGTCTCTCCCAGTCCAATAACAATAAAAATCCATCCACATAACTCTTAACAAGACATGTCCCTTCTTCCCTGCTCAGTCAAGTCCCTACTCAATCTTCCTTTCACTTACTTACCTCTTTGCTTTCACTTACTTTCATGCATTAAAGTCTCATTTCTGCAACATCTACCTGCTGAAATTCCTCTCAGAGCTAATAAATATCAAGTGACAGTTGATAAATTCATAGGTGTCTCTGGCTCCTATCTGCTTCACTGTCCTCCAGTGCTTGATGCTGTTGTCTGTACTACCTTGGAAATAGTTTCCTGATTTAATATTCATAATCCACTCTCCCAGGCTTCTTTCTAACTTTGCTTTTGCTAGTCCCTTTTCACCCTCTTTCCGTATAAAGTTTTTTTCTGTTCTACTCTAAAATGTTACAGGGGAAGCCCTTATTTCAGCCTTCAGTATATGGTTTTCCCCTTTTCCTTTCTACCGTGTTGGGTATTATCATTCTTTGTCATATTTTGAGTATCACACTTATGCTGATGGCCACCAGGTTAATATTATTTGTCCTGATCATACTCTAGAACTAAATTTTCAAACACTCACTATTCAGCTTCATGTGACTGTCTGATTAACATTTCATATTCAAAATGTCCAAAATTAATTATTTGTTACATCTCTTCTCCCACACCAGCAAAACTGCCCCTTAACCTCATTATAAAGCTCATTAACAGCAACACCATCCTCCAAGTCATCCAAGCTAGAGATTCTACTTTGTCCTCCATCTGTAACTGTAAATGAATTCTGACCCAATTCTACACTTTCCATTCCATCATTTCTGCCCTAGTTCAAAACCGCAGTGTTAATTATCATAACTATAGCAATAACCTCCTAACTAGTTTATTTTCTCTTTATGGCACCTCTCCCTCATGGCAATATTTCATCCACTCTGCTGAAAAAGATGGTTCTAAAATATAAATTTGACTGAGACATTCCCCTGTTTCAAAATGTGTGCTGGCCACTGAGAGGCAAATTAATTAAATACAAATTCTTTAACATTGTATTTGAGACTTTTTAGAATCTAGCTTCAACTTACCTCACAAAAGACTAATTGCTATTCCTCAACCATGTTGATTTGTAGTTTTTGTAAACATATATAGAATTTACTGTGTCTGGAACTGTTCTAAGCACTTTACAAATATTAATATATTTAATTCTCTTAACAACTCTAAGAGCTAAGCAATGTTATTATGTGTTTTTTACAGATGAGGAAATTGAGATAGAGGCAGGTGAAGTAACTATTCCAAGGTCACACAGCTAGTAATTGGCAGAGCCAGGATTTGGACCCAGGCCATCTGGTTCTAAGGTCCATGCTCTTAACCACTATGTCATGCTCTCTAGCATCTAAATATGATTTCCTCTAACATTCCCTGCTTCTGTTCTTTAGTGCCTCAAAAATTATTTTCTCAGCTCTGATTTTATGTATTGTGATTCTTATTCCCATATGACAATTATGTTATTGTTCTATATTGTATTTCTGATTTTCCTGTTCATCTGTAATTTTTTCTAGTGGGATATCTGTCCATTCATCTCCATATCAACCAAATATAGTGTCTAGCAGAGGAAATATACTCAATCAGATATAACTCTACTTCAGATTTACATCTTGAGTTATGATGTAGCTTTTAAAATATCACATTGAATCCAGGACTTAATGGCGAATTAATATACGAACAGATACCCACTGATCTCAAAGAGATTTATATCAAAGACCAAGGTTATAGATGCTGCATAGGGAGGACAAAGGGAGGCTAAATCTACTAACTTTCATAGGTATATGTGGACTTCACAGCTTTTCATTTAATATTTATTCATGTATACATTTAAATATTTTACAAAAATACTACATTCACATATTTCAATATCAACTGGGAATTTTTAATATACTAATTTTTATCACAAGTTATATATGTGTTTATATATACATTTTATAGATATGATGGTTAGATAAATATACATGTGACAAGATAAATTTCATAATAATAACATTAAATTTTAACAAGTAAATACATGTATAAAAAGATACAGCAAAAGAAAAATGTTAAGTATCTAGATTCTCTGATAGTTGTGAACTGTATTCTTTTTTCCTCACTCAAATATTGATTTGGCTGTAAGACTGAACTAACCAGCTATATATTGTCTTTAAAATAAAAGATATTTCAAAGTACTTAAAACTAAAGACATTTTTATCAACATTTCCAGTGTGGTTCTTGTAAGAATACACTACAACAAGTAGGCATAATTTTCAAATACATGTGTAATTATGGTAGAGTTTAAAGGGGTTACATGTGGTGTGTCTGTATTACTGAAGTTACATGTTCTTAGTGAGATTAAGAAATGTATTTCTTTGTTTTTGTTATTTATTTATATATTCCTGGAGTTATTTTAAAAGACTGTTCCTCAGCCTGAGAATCTTCTCCATGAAAAGTTTATATATACTTACCACATTGCAGTGACTCATCAGAGCCATCTCCACAGTCATCATCATGGTCACAAACGAATTGCTTGGGAATGCATACTTTATTATGGCACATGAAAGCATTTTCATCACATGTGTTATTGGGAGCTAAGAAAGACATCACAAGAAATTAAGTTAGATGAGCACCTATTTTATCTTCCCCTACTTTATGAGTTTGGGAAATGTATGTTATTGTACTCAATACACTCAATAATTCATGGTTATTTAAAAAAGGAAACAGCTAAACATTCAATATATCAGATAAATTAATAATATATATTAATATGTGTTTCATTATAAGTAGTATCTGACTATATGAATATAAATATATATAATTCAAAGTTTGGGTGTTAATATGTTCAATCAACAATTCTAGAGTGACCTTGAAATTTCAGGCCATTTAGCAATTTGTAAGTTTGCTGAAGTTTGAATTCAAAGGTTCATATGTGATAAAAAAATCACTCAACTATAATAATGTGGCTGTTTTTTTTTCTCTCCTCATGCTTGTAGTAAAGCTAGTAAAGTGATAAAAACCTGCTTCTTTGTGAAAAAAGGACCTGAAAAGACCACCAAGTGCTAATGCCCATGATGGAAGTGAAAAGAAAATCAAAAGGGCTAAGAAAGTTACTGTTTTCAAGAGGAAAATAAAACTTTGGGGTGACTTCAATGGGGTGCTGAAATAGGTTAAGTTAAGATCTATAGTGAGATGAGCCCAACCATAAGTACCACACTAAATTAGGAATATCGATCCATAAAATGGAACATCAATCCTTCTGGAATACTGATCCATGAAAGTATTCTCTAGCAAGGGCCTTAACCAGCAGGAAAAATGGTTGATTAAAATGTGCAGTAAAACTTCAGCTGACTTGTACAGAGGAAATAAGCTTTAATAGTATATGTATAGCATCATAGAAGTTTGATCATTTAAATATTTTAATTACTTTTCTTACATGGAAAGGGTAAATGCTATGATATGACTCAAGGTTTGGGATATTTCAAATGTTAAGAATCTGCTATATGATGGATGTTAACTAAGCTTGTTGTGGTAACCATCTTGTAATGATATTAGCATATCAAATCATTATGTTGCACACCTAAAACTAACACAATATTGTAGGTCAATTATATCTTAATTTTTTTTAAGTGAAAGAAAAAAGAATCCTCTACATGTTATTATAGTACACTGGAAAGGGGGAGGCTTTGCAAAAAGTTGCTCTTCAACTTATAGTTTTATCCTAAGAAAGCTATTTACCTTCTTGGTGCATCTGTTTATTTATCTGTTTAATGAAGATAATAAAATCTATCTGATAAATTTTCTGCAAGAACTAGATAAGGTACATGAAGCAGATCGGCTCATTTTAGGTACTCAGTACATTCCTAGTTGCTGTTTCAATTCCTATCTATATAAAAATTGTCTTTGGCAGATCCCCAAAAGCACTTCACTGAGATACTGTGGAAATTCAATAATGTAAATAAAAGCACCTACCAATATAACTGATGTATAATGGGCACCTGAAAAAATTTACTTGCCTTCCAATCTCTCCCCTTCATGTCTTAATAGGCACTTTCCTCTACCTAGAACACTTCTCTTCTCTTTTTCCTTCACAACTGAGATAACGTTATTACTTTTCTTTGAAATCCTTCCATGAGACTTCTAAGGTTTTTTACACAATATTTATTTGTGATGACCTAGTATCTTTTCTATGTATCATTCTGACACTTAAGCTATTATAATTATTCTTTTACATGCTTATCAGCTCCTGATCCCCAAACTGCCCCACACTAAATGAAAAAAGGAAATCTCTGCTTTCAAAACTCAGTAATGACTAAAAAGAGACATGAGCAGGTGAAACAAAAAGAATTACTTAAATTTAATCAAGTGTAACTAATTTTCAAATTTATTTTCAAAAATGATACAGAAGCCACATAGGAGCAGCATTCAAAACTGCCCATTATAATCAAAGTAAAACTCAGTTACTAATCACTACGCTAACTTTTAACTGTGTGACAGCTTATATAACTCAAGTGAATTATGCCAATTCTAATACATGAATTATTCTTTAAGATACTAAGCAACAGAGGCTTTTTTGGAATTAATGCTTTCAGGTCACTTCAGTACAATTTGTTGTATTTTAACATAATTTACTTAATAGCACCCATGTGGTCCAAAATTGTTGATATGTGTCCTGAAGCATTAACTTGCTACAATAGCAACAGTATACAGGGACCATCTGGATCCCTGAATTGATGCATAATCCTTTATTATGTAGCCCTCAGTGGCCCCATTAACCTTTACAGGCATACATATCAGTTTCAAGATCAAACTGATTTATTCTACAATAGCATGAGCTCTGTGCACACAAGCCTGCCTCAAAGTCTTCTTTTTCCTTCTCTGCTTTAAATATCCCCCATATACACACACCCACATACACACACTATTACATTATGGCTTCAATTACAGTTTTAAAGACCTGAAGACAGGTCATCATAGAGATGACTGGTAGATTTCACTTTAATAAGCAGAGTTCACAGTACTGTTCCTAATAAATTGCTCAACAGATCCCCTATGTGACCTGGGGATCGGCATTCAAATACTCAGTCCCTTCATTCTCCTGATCATGCAAAGGAATTTATCTAAATTTTTACTATTGAGTAATCCCCTGAAAATTTCCTGAGGGGACCTAGGGTTAGAAACTTAGTAAACTGTCTGGCCTCCAAAGGTGCTCCTTTGATTCCCCAGCTTCATTCAGCTATATATATACTATTTTTACCTGACCTAAGGGCTAATATCCTATCCGTAGGACTAATAGGTGTTTACTGACCTTCTGAGCAGTAGGTATTTAGGATCATAGCAGCCATTTACAGAGTATCTGCAATACACAATCTAAAAGCCTTCAAGGGGAGTATGGGGTGGGAGGGTGGAGGAAGATGCTAAAAAGGAAGTAACAAACCCACCACACACACATACAACAGCATAGTTAAATTATCTCAGAAATGAAGTGAAAAATCTTCGTGCATCAAAACCAGTTTTAAAATGGGTAATCCCTCCGTTCATGGAAACACACTGAACAGTGGTTAGAGGGGTTGCTGAACTACTATGATGACGACATCCCACCTGATTAATTCTGATACTACGTATGAGTCCAGGGATTGGGAAAGTGAGAGAAAAGGTGAAATGGTGAGTATTACAAAAGCAACTGTCTGAGGATGCTGCAGCAGCTTTCTTTCATAGACAGCCCCATGAGTGTTCATACCACAGCCTGCTGTGGAGAGCTCATCGCTTCCATTTGGACAGTCCCTTTCACCATCACACAGCCAGTGTCGGGGCACACAGGCATGGGAGCCCTGGCAGCTGAACATGTCAGGCGCACAGGTGATGGCACCTGAAACCCACCAAAAAAAATGTCATTAAGATCACACACAGCAGGTCCGCTGAGAAAGATCTATAATTTCATTTCCTATAGACAAGAAGGGAAGCAGAAGAATGCCACTGACAAGGAAAAAACTGTAGTTATTTGGAATCATCACATATTATCCATCCCCTATGGACAGTTTCCTCTCAGAATGCATTCCTTCTCAGTAGCAAGTATTATATTTCTTAAAGCTACATGGCAGAAAATAATGAGTATGCTCTCCTTGTAAAATGTAGCAAAACACAGAAATCCCATTGTGAATAAACTGAGATAAAATTTCAAAAGGACTGAACCTATAAGGATAATAACAGCATTTTTATTGCTTAATATATGCTAAGCACTTAACATATTAACTAATTTAGTCCTCACAATCGCCCCAAATGGTAGAACTATTATTAGTCTCATTTCACAGAAAAGGAAACTGAGGCTCTGAGAAGTTGGAAAACTTACAGAAAGTCACAAATTGCAGAGGAAGCCACATAGTGAACTGGGAGTCCAAAACCTTTTTGATTCCTAAGTATCTTCTCTTAACCAGTAATATCATTACTGTTCCTCCCCACCTTGTGTTCTTGAAAAGTATAAATGTATGCGTGTTCCCTTTGCTTTTACACACTTAATAAACAGAATCTACCTTTTCTTCGCTCTATCAATTCAATGTTCCTTCAGTTGCATGATGTTGTTTTCAAATGTATACAGGAAAAAAAAAGAAATGCTTGTTGACTGTAAGTTCAAAGGGTCATGGGTGGTTTCTCTTTGTTTTTCTTTATATGGGCATAGGGTAATCGAGTAAAATTAGAAAATGATTCATTCTCCTGGTATTTCCCAAGCCCCAAGTACAGTTATACATATTGAATGGTTTATTTGTTATATATATAAAATATTTGTTGAGTGAATCAGTAACATGCCCCCCAAATTTAACTTCCCTTTAATTTCACTTTCTTGTGACCAAATGCTACCCATAGAATAGATGTTAAAAAACAAGTTGTAGGGCTTCCCTGGTGGCGCAGTGGTTAAGAGTCCGCCTGCCGATGCAGGGGACACGGGTTCGTGTCCCGGTCTGGGAAGATCCCACATGCCGTGGAGCAGCTGGGCCCGTGAGCCATGGCCACTGAGCCTGCACGTCCGGAGCCTGTGCTCCGCAACGGGAGAGGCCACAACAGTGAGAGGCCCGCGTACCGCAAAAAAAAAAAAAAAAAAAAAAAAAAAAAAGTTGTAAGAATTATTAAAAAAATGTTAGTATCTCCAAGAAGAAAATATGACTGCCTAGATTGATGGACAGTTGTTTCCAAACCTTTAAAGCTACTTTAATTGGATTACCAATTATCATCTTACTTTTCAGCCAGAGAGTTTTTATGAGAACATGTTTTTTAATGCAATGTTATCAATATGGGAGTACAGCAGGGTGACAAAGTGGAACCCCCTGGTGATCTTTTCAACATAAACATGTCTCTTCCTACATATACTTTAATTGGGAGGACAGGATGGCAAGTGAATACTGAAAAGTCCCCCAGGTAATTCAGATTTGCTTATTTGTTGAGGATCAGTGCTAACAGATGAGTTTAATATGATATCTATTACTGGAAGAAATTATAAAGAAAATCTATTAAACAAATGTTGCTTTAATTTAAAAATGAATTTACTTGCTACCTATTGTCTTTAGCACTTTCTATAATAAAATTCTCTTCCTACAAGTTATTTTTACATTCTTCCTTATCTATTTTTTTAAGCTTGTCATAAGAACATAGTGTGTCACTTTCACTCTTAGACTCTCAGTTAGTGCTTTAATTTCCATAATATTTTTATTATTTAGCTGGAGATGCAAAAAATTGCATTCTTTCTGCTACGGAAGTTTCGATACATTTAGCGCCCCTTGTCTACTTTCTTATTATCACTCCAATTTATTCTCAAGGGAGGCGTAATAGATACAGCATTGATTTTACTGTTGAGAAATTTAACTTTGTATGACCTTGCAGAAGATTAGTGTCTGAGTTTCACTCTAAAATGAGGGTTATGACTAGATAATTACTAAGATACCTAAAACTATAAAATGGCATAAAGCTCTTTGCAGCTAATTTTCTGGCTCCCTTTAAAGTGGTTCAACAGATTCTGTGTTAAGAGCATGCCAAAACATCATCGTCAATTTAAAAGAAAATGAGCCAAGGAAAAAACTCATGGCTTCCTTCCATAATTACCACTGTCATCTGGAGACACATTGCCTTTCTCAGGGACATGAATTCCAAGGGAGAAGGAAGACAAGCTGAAGGAATTCTACCAGATCCATCTTGGGTACCTACTCAGATATAGTATTTGATTGGTGAGAGTTACTATCCAATTTAGTAAGTATTTCAGAAACCTGAATTCTGTTCCTAGTTCTGTCATCACTGATTCACTGAGTGACTTCAGGCAAATTTATTAACCTCTGTGAGTTTTTCTTTCTTCATCTATCACATGACGCAGGTGAACTAGACAATGATTTTTATAAGTGAATCCTCAAATCCCAAGTCAGAACTACTATGTGCTTATGAAGAAACAATATGTCTACATCAGAATATTTGGAGATGGGGATTAAGAATCTACATTTTTAACAAACCTCTGAATAGGATTTTTTGTACACTAAAGGTTGAAAACCACTGAGATAAATTATTTATAAAGTTCCTTTCCAATCCTAAAATATTAAGTCCAATTCATTGACTGATGCTTGGTCTAAAGCAGTAATTTTTACGTAACAACAGCTTGGTAGCATATAAATTGCAGCCTGTGATTATATTATATAGACTGGGTGTTTTGATGACAGGTAAATATGTTCATTATCATTAAATCCTTTAAAAAACTTATCAGGACATTGATAGACATTGACCTGACAATACCACTGTGAAAAATAAGGGAGGGAGCAGGAGAAACACAACAAAAGAGAATGGGAATAAATTCATTTATATAGTACACATTGGTCATCTCAGATGATCACGATAATTACATAAGGTAGATGTCTTGTAACCATTTAATAGGTAAGGAATTTGAGGAATAAGGGATAAAATGGACCAGCCCATGGTCACACAGCTGGAAAATGCAGACGTGGGAGAATTCAACTCTGTATGACTTTAGAGTCTTTACCACTTCTATTATACTGTGTCCACTTAAGAAGGATAGAGGTATCAGGGGAGCCATTTAGTGTAGAATTAAACAAAGGGTCAAAAGCAAGATAATTTTAGAGACAGAAAACATGTTCAACCTGCTGTAAATTGGTAGTCCTTTTGTTAAAATTAAACAGGGAACTATACTCAATACTCTGTAATGGCCTATAAGGGAAAAGAATCTAAAAAAAAAAAAGAAAAAAAAAGAGTGGATATATGTATATGTATAACTGATTCACTTTGCTGTACACCTGAAACTAACACAACGTTGTAAATCAACTACACTCCAATAAAAATTTTTAAAAAAGAAGTATTTAATAGCAAACAGAAACAAAGTAATTAAAACAGACTGGCCAGTCATCTAATTAATTAATTATTTCTTTTTCTTTTCAGAGGTTTTCGATAGTAATCTTTCTACATTTATCTTCATCTGTTGTATAACTAAATTGTTTCAGCTGTGTAAATAAAAAGTAGATTTTAGGTGGCTTAATACAGGAAAATAAATTGCCTACTTTCTGAGGATATCTCCAATTTTATGATACATACAGAGAACTTCATTTCAGTGTGAACATTATAAATCTTATATTCCTTTTTCCATGATAGTGACCTAAATAGCAGGCCACAACTCCTGAAAATTTAAAAAATGTGTTAAGTACACTTAACTCCATAAGTGAGCCTTATTCTATGACTCAGGTCCTTTTCTCTCTTAAATGATATTGATAACAGTTATGAAATAGGGTTGATATAATGAACAAAGAATATATAGCTATAGGTACAAACACACATATGGAAACAGATCAGAAAGATAAATAGACAGATAGACATGTAACTAATTTAGTAGAATGCCTGGCCAACCATAACAAATATATGGAGCTTAGGTTGCTTCCTTCTTCTACCTCTTAAAAAATTCATTTAATAATTAAATTTAAATTATTTGTTAAATGTCTGTGATTAATTAAAAGCAATCACGTTGGTTTTTAGCCATTGTAGTTGACGTATAGTAAACACAGACATTTGACACTCTACCTCTAATTCTATAAAGCTGAATGTTAAAGTATATTTTAAAGTCATATACAATAGCCTGCTTCCTTAATTTCCATTTAAAACAATTCAATAAGCGTAATTACTATAATACACAAACACACACCATGTGTGGCTTATGGCAGTATAAATCTGCATAGTAAATTTGGATGGTGACTTAGCAATACTTATCAAGAGCAATGAGAAAATTTTCAATCATTTGATCCAAGTAATCCCAATCATTGAGATCCATTCTAAAGAAGTCACTGAAGACTAGAAATACAATTTGCAAATTGTGTTAATATTCAGCAAAAAATCCTAAAACTCTAATAGTAAATGTATATATGAAAAATTGTAGACTGATAAGTTGTCATAAAATAATAAAAACAGTTACATGGAAATGTATATACATATAAGCTTAATGTTAAGTTTAACAAAGTAGAAGACAAAGTTTTCTGTATACTCTAAAACGATAGAGCATATGTATCATACTCCTAAAAACTGAATGAGAACACAAAAGAAACAACTCACCACAAATGCTATCACTTTCATCTAATCCATCTCCACAATCAGCCTCTCCATCACAAATCCAGTGCTTAGATATACATTTTTGTGCAGAACATGCAAATTGGTTCCAAGAACAAGAGGAACCTAAAAAAAAACCAAAAAACAAGCAAAAAAACCCATAAGAATGTTTGTTTTAGGTGCAAAAGAAAAAATAAATCCTTTGAGACATTCTTAGGAAAGATCTAACATGAGAAAGTTCTTTAGACTTTGCTAAAACCAGCCATCCCAAATATAACAAGCCAGAGTCCTCTTCTCTATGACAGTGCTATAAAATTTTGACCACAACTTGCATATTCCCTCTGAATTATCCAGGTTATACAACATTGTTCCTTCAACATAATCTCACAGGGTTTGACTTTGAGCTAGTCAATATGCTGGTCACCCTCCCTAAGTACATTACTGTCTTTTCTAACATGTAGGGTATAGTTATAAAATAAATATTCCAAGTGTGGTCTAGTCATTTTTTCCTTTTTTTTTTTTTTTTTTTTTTTTTTTGCGGTACGCGGGCTTCTCACTGTTGTGGCCTCTCCCGTTGCGGAACACAGCCTCCGGATGCGCAGGCTCAGCGGCCATGGCTCACGGGCCCAGCCGCTCCGTGGCACGTGGGATCTTCCCAGAGCGGGGCACGAACC
Organism: Mesoplodon mirus; assembly: GCF_964341445.2. NCBI lineage: Eukaryota > Metazoa > Chordata > Mammalia > Artiodactyla > Ziphiidae > Mesoplodon > Mesoplodon mirus. Next base: position 57,898,954 of record NC_138984.1, read on the forward strand.
CGTGTCCCCTGAATCAGTAGGCGGACTCTCAACCACTGCGCCACCAGGGAAGCCCTTCTCCTAACTTTTAATCTATTTTTGAACAGTTGGAGAAAAAAATTACATCCTAGGCAAGGTCATAAATATGGTGAACTCACCACCATATACATTTGTTTTTAAAGGTGACGTGACTCAGGGGGTTTTAGCTTGATGACAAGCCATCAGTTTTGTACCTATACATACTTAACACTTTGATGTTTTCCTTTCTCTCCCTTGGGAACACTTAAATCTGACTAATAACATCCATATTCATTGGCATGGTGGCTGGTATTTTATTACCAAGTTATGCATTTATAATGGTGTATTCCATTTATTTCCAAAGTTTGTGACTGCTCTCCTCCACCCTTAGTCCATTTATCACCAGGAAACACCCAAGAATAAAATCCTACCAAATTAATATGTTCAAAATGTAAATGAGTATAAAAATAAAAATTTGATTTTTATCGTATAAACTATTTAAAAACTTTGCATTTTTATTTGAAATATTTACTAACATGACCTGTGAAAAGAGAGACATTTAGAAAAACTGAAGCCCAGAAAAAATAAAATTAAAGAAGATACAACCATATAATGGCTTCTGTTCCAGGAAGTATGACTCTACATAACTATTTGTAAAGTTCTCTGTTAATCTTGTTCAGAATCTGGCTCTAATGTAAAGATATATGGCATCTTAATCAAACAAAATGCACCTTCATATTTCATGATGACATTTACTTTTATGGGACTTTGGCATTTCTTAGACAATCCATTTTTATCTTTTTTCCTACTCTTGTCTATTCATCACAGTGTTTGCTATTTGTGTTAAATGAAAAGAGTGAATATATGCTTTTTATGCTTTTTTAGGAATTTTTTTGGCCTGAAAATCATAAAATCCATAAATCTTATAAAAATAAAAATTTTAAATGCTTTCTTACCTTGCCAAGTGAAATGAAATGTACACACACAGAAATTAGGATGTGGATAGTGACAGACGACAGTTTGAAGAAATGCAAGTTTAACTATACTATTTAAATCTATACATGTAATTAATAGAAACATTTAGGATAATAACAGTCAATAAGTGGTAGGGAGACTATAATGAGTTGCGTGAGCTAAATCCTTATTTTTCACAGCAGAAGGTAAATACATTAGCACCTAAACTTAATAAGTCAGGAAATGAAGGTATAAATATATCATTTAGATTAATGGAGGTAACCACTAACAAAAATAGAAAAGGTTAAAAGAAAAGGCTGTATGGAGGATTGTTATTCTCCATTATAAGTTCTTCTGTTCTATTTTAATTTTTACCATTTTGTGATATTTAATCAAAATAAAATTGATATTAAAATCAATTAGCAATATTTTGTGTAAAATCTCTATGTAAGAGAACATCAGTATATAAATAATAATATAGTTTATAAAAGTAAAGCAAGATATAATGTCTCACCACAGTGGAATTCATCAAGTCCATCCTCACAATCTTTCTGACCATCACATACCCAGGTATTCAAAATGCATCTTCCACTAGGACAACCAAAATAATTTTCTTCACATCTGTGTTTGTTTTTAACTGTGATAAAATATAGAATTTAATGTCAAATAGATTAAATTAATCTTAGACTTATGCAATATAGGTACATATCAAAACAGTAATACTCCTTGAACTGGAAGAGGTAAATAACAAGAAAACTTAAATAAAAAGAGCTGAGCTGAGGACATTAAGGAATGTCCAGGTCATGAAAACCAAGGAAAAGCTAAAAAACTGGCATAGACCAAAGGAAATCAGGGAGATATGATATCCAAATCCAATCTAGGATTGGATCCTGGATCAGAAAGAGGATATTAATGGAAAATCTTGTTAAATCCAAATAATATGGAGTTAACAAAAATAAAATAAAACATTTTATAGATGACTATAAAATAAGTAAGCCAAAGGCTAAAGAATCATTTTAGGTGGAAAATATTCTTAATTCCATACTTATGAAAAATAAATTACATTATAAAATAATTAGATTTTTGCTGAGAAAGTGTAAACTTGGGGTTCCATACTTAGTGGGTACATATGCTTTGATTTATGTATGTATTCTCTATTTTATGTATGTATTCTCTATTTATGTATGTATTCTCTATTTTAAGGAAGGAAGAAAAACAAATTGCAGTAGAATCTCTAAAATTGTCATACCTAACAAAAATATCATGAGAATAAAAAGTATCTGTATATAAAATTACTTTGTAAATTATATATTTTTCAAATTGTGGAGTATTGTTATTATTATAACCTCCAAGAGCACATAGAAAATACTAGATTTTTCTCTTTACTGGATGTCATTCGTCCCCTTGCACCTTCAGGTTTACATAGATTTAGTGACTGGCTCACAGCCAATCAGGAAATAAATCTTAGAGTACACATGGCATCACACTATAGTGATACATTGTGACTATTTTAAGGTAACAAAAATTACCTCCATTCTATTTTTTTAATGCCAACTTTGTAGATCTAATTAAAGATGAAAATTACTTTTTGAAGGGATTCATCATTAACACAAAAAGTCTTGATTGTGCTGGATGTCTTATTTTTTCTTAGGATATTGCCTAGATATAACCTAAGATATTTAGACTGACCTTTTACTGGCTTCCTGTTTGTCTGCCCACCTGTTTCATAAGTGTATATTAATGCCCCTTTCCTACTTCCCCAATATAATCACTATTCTCTATTAATGTTGAAAGTTAGCTTTCAAAATCATTAATCCTAGAAATATATAAAGACTACAAATAAAGTTTAAAAATATATATTTACAAGCTTAATAGATACCTAGTTATACTGCCTTCAAAATAATTTAAAAAATTAACTATAGCCATAATGAGATAAAGAATTGTTACAGAAGAAACATTGCAATAAGAATCTAAACACCCAGTTTCCATGAGTCTAAAGCAATTTTCTATATTTATTTAATGTTTTATATAATGAAGGATAAAGTTAAAAAAAAAAAAAAAGATGTAGATTTGCAGTGAGCCAGTGCCTCCAGAGAAGTTTTCCAGTTCCTCCTAGGATACAGTGAGTCTTTTCAAACCCAAAAGGAACATCACAGAGTGTCACATACCGATGAGCAGTGGGGAAAAGAAAAAAAAGGAATCTGCTATTTCCCAGTTAATTGATTGATTATGCACCATTAAGAATATCAATTCTTTAGAGTAGATCGTATGTGTGTGTGTGTGTGTGTATTGTATACACTTGTGTATGGAATACCTACAAATATAAATTCTTAAAATGTTTCAAAAAATATTACACATCTACTAAGCATGGAAAAAAGTGATTGTAGTGGCAGGGTCAAGAGAAGGAAACAGCAGTATGAGAACACATGTAATAGTATACTACAAGCATATCTACTTTCAGTTATAGTAATTTAACATCTTTCTTTCTGGTATTATTATATATTTTTAAAATTTGTTTCCTTAAATAGTTAGAAAGAAATAGGTTCATGACCTTCTTATGGAAGGCATTCTCCTAAGAAAAGTGTCTCACTGAGACTTTTCAGTGCTTGTGTAGGTAAAGATGGCTAATATATATAAATATACCAGTCTGACATTGATCCAGTAATGATAACTATTATGTTACCCATACTAGTATGCCAAAAGATTGTGTAAACTGCATCAAATAGCCTAACTTGACAATACAAGCTGTATAATAACAGGAGTAAAGCTAGTGGTGAGAAACAGTCTCCCTCCCTTTAGTCTATAGTTTTCTCTCAGTATATACTACTTCTGTGAAAACTTTATAGATTACACATTTTAAGACGTAAACACCAACTTTAAAAGGATTAATGAGGAACTGAACATGAAAAAAGAAATTGATCCAAACATAGAACAGATTTCTCAAGTATCATTCCATAAGTCATTAAAAAATATAAAGTGGCATGTCTAGCACAGGGTGATTATTTTTAATTCAGTCTACAATATTTGTTTTAATCTGAGCCATTGAGTATCAAGAATGAAAATTAATAAGTTTATGCTATACAACCAGCCCCTAAATCTTCAAGGCAAAGACTGTTTTGTCTTCTAGAATTACCTGGGCATTTTAATTCATCTGAATAGTCTCCACAGTCGTTAGACCCATCGCATATCCAGGTTGGCAGAACACACAGTGAGGTAGAATTACATCTTATGAATCCTGTGGTTTTCACTCCAAGTTTATAGAAATATGTACAGTCTGTATTATCTATAAGGAGGTCAAGAGAAAAATGAAAAACACCTCATCTGCAAAGATTATGAGCCTTCTATGTAGGTCACAGAAACAAGAAAAGTTAACCTCATTTGAAGAAGTAAATATGCAATTATCCTACACAACAAGGGTTAATTACATATCAATTCTGGACAAGGTTCAGTGAGGAGTGAGACACTGTTCAATGTAATGCCAAAGGTGCACAGGCATGAACAAACAAAATGTAATGGAATATCTTACTGCAGTTCTTTTCATCTGAAGCATCTGCACAATCTAGGTTCTGGTTGCATCGTGCTGATCTTGGAATGCACGTCCCATCTGCACAGCGGAACTCAACAGTGGCACAGGTTGAAACTAGAAAAACAGGTAAATAAACAAATGGATAGACGAGAGAAAATGACTCCTTGCTTAACATTTTGAGTACTTTAATTCTCACAATTTTGTTTGGTTTTGTCTTTTTAACTCTGGGCAGTCAAACTTGACCCATAACCCCCAACAACAAGCTTGGGTTAGACGCCTCATACATCTTCCCCTGTCACGCTGTTCTTCCCTACATTGTAGTACTTATAATACTGCATTGCAATGGCCTGTTTATGTATCTCTCCCCCCATTAAATTGTAAGCAGGGACCGTGCCTTGTTTTCCCTATCATACCATATCAGCGCTAAACCAACAACAACAAAAAAATTAAATGTTGCTGAAACTTCTCTCTCCTTCCAACTTCAAAATACAAGGTATGACACTAAGCAAATGCCTGATTGAGTGTGTACAGAGAAATCCCGATCTGTTTGCTAAGAAGTGAAACATTCACTGCTATGATAAAAAGACACACAGACAGAGTCAGAGATTGAGAGGGAGAAACCAGAGTATTTGCTTTATTTACTCAAAGAGGGAATAGTTCAGCACTGCTAGAAAGTCATTATACTAAGTTATCCCCTTTCACATGGCCATATTACTAACATTTGGTATAGTAAATATGGATTCCTCATGCTAAGAAACATACAAATGTGGTAAGACTTGTCTCTGTTGTTGGAGAGTATGGCTTTCCAAATCCCTGCTATGCTTAGATGAAAATCAGTTTTGATATGCTACCATCATTACATATTCTTTGTACAGAATAGCTTATTCATCATATATTCCTTTTTACTTTGCTTACACATTCATTACCATATAATGGTTTTCAGCAATATGTTGTAAACAGGTGCATGGCTTGTTTTGTGTTAGATTAACTTTGGTGAGATTTTTATACCAAATTCAAATTTCCACAGGTTGATTATGTTAATGTACAACCTGAAGGGCTCCTTGATTATGCCACTTTTACTAAGGTTGATATTTTAAAGAGCCTATCTAATTATAAATATAAATTATATCAATTGTAAATGGTTAAAATGCTATTTAAAATATGCAAATTTTATTCAAGGGTGTGTATGTCATTTGTATCTCATAATGCACTGCTATTATTATATTTAATTGTATCTTGCAATTGTATCCTTATTTGTGTTTAAATGATGATTAGAATAAATGTTTTATTTACAATTTGCAATTATAATTGCTTCACTGTTTTCTTCATTAAAAATAACATCATTTGAAACAGATAATGCCATTATAAGTAGAGATAAATACACTGTTCCAAACAGGAAAAAAGTAGGTATTTTTCTTTTATGCCTAAGTAAAGCAAAATCTCTTCCATAGTCTTTTCTATTACATTTCACATTCAATATTTTTCAGTGGAAACAATAAATGGAATATATAACATAGAAAATAATCATGACAAGCATATACATTTTGTTTCTGACTTTGCTGTCTATCAGCAGTCTCCTATTAAGAGGTTGTGTTCCAAAGGATTCCTCATAATCCCGTTATTTAGATGACAGAATTCATTTCTCTGTGAAACAATATTCTAGATAGTAGTAATATTCCTAAACAAGTCTACAAAGATTTATCTCTAAGCTACTTGACGTGCATTATCTAATACTTGCAGTTAGAGTTTGGGATACCAGAAATCCTAATTCTGAAGCAATGGGGGCAATCACAACCCCTTCCACCATCTCCATCTCCCTCCAAACTTCCATAGAGAATCTTCTGTGTACATGGCAGGGAGTCCATCTGGGTGGGTAATGGTGGCAGATAAAGTGAAGAGGCAAATTATGACTCCATGAACATGGAGATGGCATGTCAGACTGTTAAGAGGACTGGAGATTCAAGGATTTCACAGTAATGGAGTTTCAAAAATGGTGCTGGGGGCTCAGGTGGAAGTAAGTGTAAAGAATGGCTTATAAAAAGAGTGGAAATGTGGAGCAAGTAGAAACGGTCTTGGATGGAATTCTAGGAATAAAAAAGAAACAGAGGAACTCTAACCAGATGAAAAGAAACTATAACTTCAAAGTTGAGAAGAGTGGTTAGGAAATAGTATTTAAGAGAAAGGCAAGGGAAAAAATGAGGTAGGGGGTCAGGAGAACAAAAATAAGGCTACTGAATCTTGGTGAGGAGGGCAAGGGCAGCCTATTAGAGTGGGTGAGATGTGCAAATAGGAACCGATTGTCCCTTAACTTCTAATCCTATCTCTATAGATTCCATGACTTGATACAGAGTTTGGGAAGCACTAGAGGGTTAAATAGGTTGATAAGTGGCAATGGAATTGGACATATCAAGTGGTTGCACAATTCCATAAGCAGCAGGAGCAAGGTGGTTGTGGGGATTAACGTCTCCAGCATTTGTAGACAAGGAAAGAGAGTCCTGGAACAGGAGAAATCCATGGGAACAGTGACAATGTCATTTCATAAGTAAGCAAATGCTTCTTCTGCCAAAACCTCTACCTCTCTAGTCCCTCAACCATGTTCCTTTCTCATGTTGTTTTGGTCAGTCAAATACTGAAATGTGTTTCACCCTTAGGGTGGGTCTTGAGGGAGAAAGGTGATGGGATCTCTAATTTGTCAAGTGAATATGAAAGCCTTCTGACAACTTTTCTTCAGGCTAAAAGTCCTGGACAAAAGAGAACAGAAAATAATGTAGTCCAAATAAAGGTAACCTGAGTGGGAAATACTAGACTCTTCCTTCCAGATAGTACAAAGGAAAAAGTACACCTACAAAATGTGAGTGGAAATATACCACAGCCACACCAGGAATAGCAACGAGATACGACAAAGGAAGATCTGACAGGGATAGTAGCTCAAAAGTAGCAGCAAGAGAGAAAGTAAAACCATTCTTTCCCTCATATACTTTCTTAGTTTTCCTATTTAATCCACCTTATTTTCTCCATATCAGTTAAAATATTTAATCAGGTAGGAAAGATACAAAATCGATTAGTCTTTCCCTAGTTCTTAGGATGTTCCTTGTAAATAACCTAACTCAATGTTCTCTTTTCCAACTCTCCTACCCAGCCTGTAGCAAAGGGAAGGTGACAAGGAAAAAATACATGAAATGTGCTGTCATATCTCTTCTGTTTACTTTCAACCCACATCTTTTATTGAATTCACTGCTTAGGTTCTAAGGATATGAGAACCCAGAAGGGATGATGATTTCCTCTGTAGGCACGCTTATCCTTTTCCTTTAGCTTGTTGTTTGTGGAATCTTCAAAGTTTTGCTATGAATTTGGGAAAGAAAACTCACCAGTTTCCTCTCCTCTAGGTCATCTCAGAAGTACTTAGCTCTCCAGTCCACCTAAAGGTGTTCAGATGGCCCAAGGAAGTTCATGTACTTCTCAAAGGGAGCATATTCATCTCAACAGGCAGCAAAGGAGGGATATTATGCACTCTCTACAAATCTATTCACTCAAACTCTGACACAACCAGAAGAGGAATACAGAATGATAAACTTTCTGAACAACTCCTTAGATCCTCACCAGCTAGCTTGATGTCTAAAGCTCTCAGTCATGAAAGGAACTGCTACAAAGGGGCAGTAATAAAAGACTGATGAGGATTTGGGGTTTTGCTTTGCTTCCAAAGGATAAGAAACCATAAATAGTTCCTTGCAATATCCATTTCCACTCTGTAAATAGATTCTTTGACTTGTGGCATTAAAAAAGAGTAATGTTAATTACTATTAACATCTGAATTAAACAAACAAAACTGTAATAGTATCTCAAATAATTTACGGATGATTCCACCATAGTCTCTCTCCACAGCCTATCAAAATCTCTCTGTATTTATTGACATTTTTATTGTACTGTTTAAATTGTGTTATATTTTACTTTATTTACATTCAACAATAACATGTGGTTTGTGTGTGTGTGCATATATACATACAACAAAGCACTGCATCCCTATGTTGCACTGACTACAGAAACAAAAAAGGAGTGACTAGAAGAAAAGGCTTGGAGAAGTCATTCATTTTTCATTCTTCCTGAGCCTGTTCATGTTCCTTTTCCTTCATTATCTTTTAAGTGCTGTAAGTGTCCATGTGTTTGACAGACACACATCTGAATTAATGCTTTATAAGAAACTGGCTTATGGAAAAAGGACCCAAGTAAGTCTTTCCTCTATAGCGTGAAATGTGCCCTACAAGGTTACCATGTGAACAATCTTAATATGAGGGAAAAATCAAATCTAAAAGATGCAAGTGTAATAAGTAACCTTTCATCTAAAAAGCTACCCATTTGTTTATCCTAAGGAAGCTAGTCCATTTACTCAAATTTATTAAATTTTAGTATGTAATATAGCATGTGCTTGAGCATCTGCAGTTTCAAATGTACTGCATTAGATAGGAAGAAATTCAAGGCATAAGATTTTGTTGTTGTTTCTTAAGATATCCAATTGTCATGATCTCTTTACTATTATTATCACAAAAGAAAAGTTTTGACAGAAAGTTGATTCTCAGAGTAGTTCTGTCCCCAAGTATATGGCTGAGATGGTTATAACACAGAAATCAAGAGCTTAGATTAAAAAAAGGGAAAGTAACATTTTGAGTTATTTTATTGTTATTCAGCAGCTGATATTGATATCAGTAGGCAGAATGAAACCTATCTACACTTTTGGAAGACTTACGGCTTCAACCAGCCACATAAGAGTTTAATAAACACATACCATGTACTAGGTACTGTATTTCATAAACCCAAACACACTAATTTACTTACTGCTTTTCAAAAAAAACATTTTCCAAGAAAATCCACAGTAACTGATTACATTTCCGTAGCTCTTTTTATGAATTTTCTTTTAAAATCACTTTCTGTATTTATTATTCAGTTCCTTCACATTCTAGCTTGATATTTTTATTTTTATCCTAGCTTAAAGTTTTCATTATATTCTCCTTTCCTGCTTACAAATAACTAATAGAACATACCCATTTTCTGGTCTCCTTCTAGTTTCCTTTCCTCCTCTCTTCCAAATGCTTATCCATTTCCCTCTACTTACTCCCATATCTTACTACATTTTATCATTTTTAATATTTTATAAATAATATGAAACAATAGCTGACTTAATTTTCAAATGTACTTGGCTCTTCCTAAACTACAGTGTCAACTCAGATAGTAAGCTACTCAAGTGTTTGGCCAAGGTCATATATAGTCTAAGACAGCAGAGTAATTTCTCAGTCCTTTATCAGCTACAAAATAATTTGTACACATTCTGCCTTCTTCCTCAACTTTTTATAGCCTTCTCGTTACAACTGTACTTCACACATCTTTTCTTTACCATTAACCTTTTTAAAAAATAATCTGTATTCACTGTCTTTACTCTTTCACCATTCATATTCTGTTTCAATCCAATGTGATCTGGCTTTTCCTTGCCAGTGCACTGAACTGACTCTCTTGAAGCCAAGCAAGAGATTATCTTCTATTTGCCAATTACAGTGGACACTCCAGTCTATGCATGCCCTCTTGCCTTCTCTGTAACGTGAACTTATCCTCCTTTCTTGAAAAAATAATTTCTTGTGAAGCTCTTTTTATTAGTCCTGTGGTGTACTTTTCCTTTTTATATTAGTATCTTTCATTTTTAACAGGTCATTCTGATGCACTCCCTTAAAACAACTATTACACCATCCATCCTTTGAGCTCTCTCTCTTTAAGAAGTCCAAAATCAATACTTCTGGTCTAAACCTACTACCTGAGCTCCAGATCTATATTTACCTATATACCTTTCAAACAGTTCCATCTGAATGTCTACAGGTGCTCCAACCTCAGAATGTGGACTATTCTTGTTATCTTATCCCCATCTAACACACACAAAAGGCACACAAAAATAAATTTAAAAATTAATGAAAACAAATATTTTAAAAGCATACAAAACACACACACACACACACACACACACACGTATCTCCTCTATTCCCATGTTTCCTCCATGTTTATTATTGCAAAAGACTTGTTATGCTACCTTTTAAAATGCTGTTATATCTGTCTCTCTCTTCTTTATTCTTAGCTTTGGCTGCTGTAATAGGCTACTATTTTGTCCTTCTGATCTCAGTATTAGAGTTTTCATTCTAAAAATCATAGGGTTTTTTTCCCTTTTAAAACTTTCTGGTGACTGTAAGATAAAGGTCATGTTCTTTAACATGGCACCAAAAAAAAATCTTCATTTCCTGGTTCTTTCTTCTAACTTGCCTCATTTTTTTCACCACTCCCCAATATGCAATCTGGCTCTAACCATATCAAATTACTTGCAGTTTTCATTATTGGTCCTTCTACTTGGAATTCTCTTCTATTTTGATCATTCTACATTATTTATACTTTAAGACTCAGCTTAAATTTAATCTAGTCTATGAAACCTTTCAGGATACTTCCAAGCCCAAAAAAACAAAACAAAACTGTGTTCTTAATAGTGCAATCATAGCACCTTATATTCATCTTCACCTGTTTAAATGACTATATTTCACTTAGAGTTTGAACTACCTGAGGGCACACATAGAACTTACAAATTTTTTGTCTCAGTCTTTAATGAATTTTACCCAGTAAAGTATTTCAATGGATGGAAAGATTTTTAAAGGTAAATTGGTTTGGAAAGATCTGTTGGATCCAGGTTTTAGGAGACCTTAAATGTCAGACTAAAAACTTGTCACTTATTCTGCAAACACTGGGATGTTTTATATGGGAAGTGATAAAAAAGTAAATGTTTACATAGCATTTACTATATGCCAAGTTCTATTCTAATACTGATATACTTATTTAACTATTGTCTCTTTTTCTTACAGCTTGGGAAACTGAGCCACGGGTTGGTTAAGTACCTCATCCAAAGTCATGCAGTTAGTGGTGGGACTGGGGTTCTATCCCAGGCAGTCTGGTTGCTGATGTGTCACAGTCGTTACTATGGTAAAATGTTAAATTGTTTTAGCATGACTAAAAATTCAGATTTACTGGAAGGAGTAGAAACGGAGACCAATAAAAGAGCTACTTTGTTAATCAAGGCTCAAAGTAGATTGAAGGGGAATATATCTCAAAGAATTGGAAGATTTGTTTATGATTGGACATGTGGGTGATAAAACATGGTGGAAGGAGGAACCAAGGATAGTACCAAGGTTTCGTGTCCAATAAGTAGGAAAATGATGAGAGCATGGGTAGGAGAGAGAATTAAGGAATGAAGGGGAGCATTTTGGAGCAGTAGATTCAGTATTATATATTCTGGTAGAAATGTCCCATAAATAGGGTGGTTGAACTGAAAAGGTGAGAAAGAATTTTGAAGTGAGCAAAGAAAGAAATAGAAACAGAAAATATAGTCATAATTTTCAGTTGACTCTAGTAACTCCGCCCCAATAGCATTTACCAAAGTATGGTCCATAGATGCTAATTGTTGTTATGTATCAGAAGGGGGAAACCATAGTGCTCTCAGGAATACACTTTGGAAGAGTTTAGGAAACACTTAGCATGATAATATTCCGAGGCTCATACAATATGTGTTTACCTTTACAGTCTAATTCATCAGAGTTGTCTCCACAGTCGTTTCCACCATCACATAACTTGCTGTGAGGAACACAACGACGATTGTAGCAGGGCTTGAAACCTCTTCGACAGCTTCTGTTTTCTTACACAGAAAAGTAAAACACATACTTGGAGGGCTTATAGAACTATTTTTACAAAAAGAAGATCACAGATGATATCTCATTCACAATAACCGGATTGTGGGTCTATAAAACAAGTGCCGTGTGGCATCCAAGTTCTGGGTTAGAATATCTGTGCATTATCAAGTAGTTCATGCAGTAAAAAGCCTTTCTGACTGTTTTAACCTCAGTGATTCATACTCATCAAACTATACTCACATTATTGTTTCTGGCATTTCTGTAAGCTAGCGTAGAAATAAACATGTATCACATACTCAAATCTGAAGAAATGAATCTCTACCTCCAATGTAATAAAGACACACCAACACCTATCCCCTCTCTCCTTTGTACCCCACAAAGATTTTAAAACAAGGAAAAAAGTGTGAAAACATGTATCCCTGAATCAGTGAATCCAAGAGTCACCTACTTATCCATAAATTTCTCTTAGAAATCATCTTAAAATGTCTATCCAAATTTTCTAAGCAGAATAATAATTGCCTCTGAATTCTATTTACCTTAATGAGAGTCTCCTGACATTTTCTGATTTGGGGCAGAAGGTACCACTCACAATAATAATAGCTGCCATTTACTGAAAAGTAATTTTGTGCCAGGCAATATATTGAGCATATGTAAATGTACATTTGTTTATTTAATGCTCCCAACCATCACCCTATCTAGATTTACTTGGTAGTGAGAAACTAAAACATAGAGAAGTCAGTACCCTTGTTCATGCTAGTCATGCACTAGTACATTTGGGAACAAAGATTTAACCTCAAGTGTGATTCTAAACTCTGGAATCTATACCTGAGATTGTCAAACTATAGCCTGCAGGCCAAATGCAGCTTATCAGCCTGTTTTTATATGGCTTTGAAGCTAAGAATGATTTTTACATTTTTAAAGGATTATTAAAAAAATAGAATATGTGACAGGAGTATATATGGCCCACAAAACCTATAATACAAGCTGACCTTTTACAGAAAAAGTTTGCTAACCCTTTCTCACACAAATATTACCTGTCTACTAAGAAGATAAAAATAATATGAAATATATTCCCAAGCCAATTAATAATAATGTGAATTTGTAAGTTGATTATTATTACATTTTTATATGCTTTAATATTTTCATGGTATACAGGATATAGCGGTTGATTCAAGCAAACATGTCATTTGAGGTAAATTCCCTAAGATTTCAGTTACATATAAATTATGGACAAATTACATTTGACTGTCATTTTAACCAAGGGTGTTTATTCTGCAATGTAAAAGAGTGACATAAATTTCCCAAAATCCATCCTCCTCTTGTTTTAACTTTCTCTAATATAAGAAAACAAAGGAGAAAAATAGAAGCCAAATATAGCATTTCCAGATATAGATTCCTAAATTTTGCAGAGCATATAATACCAGTACTATTGTATTACAGCACAAAAATAAATCAGACTAATTTAGAAATAATCTGGATCAATTCTATAATAATTATTAATGATTGCATAGACACAAACTTTCAGGAAAAATATTGTTGCAGTGAAGGCAAATTACAGTTGCTTACTAGGGTCCAAAAGCCAGTCTCTACTTCCAAGGGAGAAGGAAAGGTTGACTACCACTTGATGTCACCTACAGAGGCACAGATGGTGGAATTCCATACTTAATGGGGACCATGGCTAAAGCAATCAGCCTTTGTACCTAAGGACACTAGCTCTGGGACAATCCTAGAGGCAAAAATAGAATGAATAAGACTTTGATATCAACACAACAACATGCTATTGACTGATGGTGGACTTTTGCTGCAGAGTAAACCTGCAATATCTACCCAATAACTGATATTTCTGACATATTTTTAGGAATGTAAGCCTAAAACGTTTTGCTAATGATGAATAATGAAGCAGCTCAAAAGACAGGCTCTTGCTGTATTTAAATTTATACTTCATGCATGGAAAACCATGAGGAAATTCTTCAATGAATATCATGTGTTTTGGGTAGGAAATCTGGTGCCCCATTTCAATAAGAACAAAGCCAAATCATTTGCCTTAGATCTACATGTTAATGAGAGGCATTAAGGAAATCGTACACATAAACCAAATGGAGACAATCACACCAAAAGCTATAAAACGAATTACATTCTGAAATGAGTAAATCATACATTGGAAACTCACCACAGTAGAGCAGTTTTTCATCTGATTTATCCTTACAATGAGGAATGCCATCACAGGTGAGCTGGTAATCAATACATTCTCCATTTCCACACTCAAACTCTGAATAAATATTGCAGGAAGAATTTTTAGCTGAAAGGAAAAAAGCCAACGTTTTATACAATAACAAACATTTTTGATGTCGTAACAATTGTTTCCCTTAATCTTAATTATAAAAATAAACTAAAATTTCTCTAAATATAAAATTAATAAAGGACAGTGGTTTATGGCATTTCTTTACAAAAAAAATTAAGAGGGACACTTTTTATTGTGCTGTCTTCAACCTCCCTTTCCAAATTTTTGGGAATTGCCTGACTTTTTCTTTTATGCCTGCTTGTGTATTTTGTTAAGTATTTGGTGACTGTACATGTGTGGAGAGAAGGAGGGGTTTAAATCTGGGGGACTATATTTATGAATCTTGCTTAACAGTGTATGTTAAAAATAAATTTTTAAAAAGAGCCAGTTAAATAAGCTCTGTACATACTGAGAGTGTCTTTGTACTTTCTTATTGAAATCTCATATATTCTTCAATACATTGAAATTTTCCAGTATATAGAGTTCTTATCTTTGAATGCTTGCATTTATTCATCTCAAACCTCACCTCCAACTGGTCTTCCTCCCTAACTACCTGCTGAAGAAATCTCTGGAGCAGTTTCTATCAATCAGAAGTACTGGAATTGCTGAAATTACTTTCATCAGCCTCTTGCTCTATCCATGGTGAGAAGTACCAGGGAGCAGACCCTCTTTTCCTGCCACACGTGATCAGTACCTACTCCTTGAAATGCATGGGAATCTGTAGGATGTGCTGGTGGAGGACAATGATAAACTGGAAAACATGTGCCCCAGATGCTTACGGGCTCCAGTGGACCACTGCCATATTGTCCCACTTCTAAATGTCAGGATTTTTATAAGAAATTAAAAGCCTGAGTTTTTATGTGGTTTGCCCAACTTGTGAGTACCGGGCAACAACCATGAGTACAAAAAGCTTTTCTACAGTTAGGTTTCATCCCTGGAGTGCCAGTATGTTACCCTTGTCTTAGAAAGACCTCTCTTGGGGAAAACAGACTTATTCTTATTCTTAAATAATAGATTTACTAGCAAACTTTTGGGATGCAATGTTTTGGTTGTATTACGTGCTATTTGCTTGCATGTACTCATTCCACTGCTTGTTGAAAAACTGTACAGTGAAAGTCAGTCATATTAATTATATTGGAGGTAATTAGAATTCATTTATTTCTACTAATGCAGGTAACACAGCTTAATTTTACAATCAGTTTTTAGGATTTATTTCAGGAATAATCAATTAAACAGCCACAAATACTGTTTAAAGTTTCCAGTGTTTTATTTCTTTATTATCCTAGAATTTAACTCATTTTACTAGAATATTTTATCTACCTATTAAAGACTTATAATTTAACTCTTTAAATGATAGCACCCCTCTCTAAAGGTAATTTTATTTTTCTTGGTGCAGTCTAAACTTCACTGGTCAGTAGCTAAGGTAGAATGCCATTTTAGAGGAAGCAACAAGGAATTAAGAATCTAAAAATATCATTAACTTTAAAGAATTATTGTCTTTAAGAAGAGTGCTGACATTACTGCACACAATCACCTTAGATCATGAACTGAACAAAATTCATCCATTTACTGAGAGTCCATTAGAATTCCTAACTTATTTTGTCTATTTTAAACATATCCTGTTTAATTTCTCATTTCCAGTGAAAGCTAATTGTTATGATGGCAAATATCATATTTTACTTTTATAATCATTGTGCCTTTAAAAAATGAAAATTATTCATGATAAATATAGTTTATCATGAAAAAATAAACAGTGTATGAGCACAATTCTTGCTTAGGTATGTTCATTTGAAAAAATACTATTGAGTATTTTCTTCCTCTTTCTAGAAACAAAAAATGTGGTTCAGCTATCCTCAATTCTCTTACAAGGTAACTGCTTCATCTAATTATATTTGCTATTCTTATTTCTGTTATGGGTTTTAATAAGGCTAGCAATGTTGTGTAAAATGGAATTTCCTAATCTTTTTGTCAAGAGTTATGACAACAAATGGTTTTTCCCTCCTTTGCCCTCAGGTAGGTGTTAGTAAATGGTCCTTCACCCCTGTAATGCTGCCATTAACATTCATAAACTGCTCTGGGTGAACTAATTCAGAGGTCGACACAGACATGCCAGAAACATCCTCATTTCCTAAAGATGGACTTGACAAGAAGAAGCCAAGAGTTACTTTTCAATCTCTCTGCTGGACCACAGGATTTCAATATGAATGCACAGTGGATACAAGACACTTCTGTAAAGATATGTCAGCTCTGAGGAATGCAATATCACTCTACAGTTCTATGTGAATACAACTATGCTTGTTTAAAACTATAGTTTTCTGTCTGATTCATTCCCTCTCATCAACAGTGAGAAGCTGGTGGCTTTGTAGGGACAGATGTATCCAATCTATTTTTCAGCAATGACAGGAATCCGCTGTATACAAATAAGCCTTGCTGTTCTGACTAAAGGCATTGGTTTACTACTGGCCTGTAGTGACCTGTGAAAGAAACATGAGTGATTCTAATGCATGGCTAAAACTCCGGGCTTACAGATAGCATCAGATCCAGGCCATTACAGCTGAAACCACAAAGGCAAACTGAAAGAGAGAGTTTAAGCAATTGCGTGAGCAATTCAGGGAAGTGTTAGGTGATGAAGAAATGTGGGAATTTGTGGCCCGAATTATTGAAATTTGCTATCTTCTGAACAATTACATCATTCCCTTGTTTTCTTTGGCACATTCTTAAATAAAAGCCTTTTACTTCTTTTGCTAAGAGATGCCCTTTTGGGTTGTGGTACCAATTTGCAAAGTGAGAAAATACGTATATGTTCTTGCATTAGGTGCAGTAGTTTTCAAAGTAAAGAAAATGATGACAAAGTGCTCATATTAAAATAAAGAACAGGCAAAAGAGAACATCCTCTTGGTATATAAAGACCATAAGAAGACTAAAGATGAAAAATACTTACAGCTTATGATACTAATTTTTATAATGTAGATATATCCAGCTCTATTGATTTTCTAAGATGAAATATATGAGATGAGGAGAAAAAAAAATGTCAAAAATTGACACATCCTAAGAGTGAGTTCACCAATTTCCAATTTTCCAAGATGCTTCTCTCCCATCTTTCTTACTCATGGATAGTCTTAATATTAAAGAGAAATTAACCCTTTTTATGTCGCTGGCTAATTTTCATGGCAGTATTGGAACACTTGAACACTTATTTATAGTGGAAACAGTTTTGGAAACTTAGCTGTTAATAAGTATTTACTGTAATGATACTAATTAAAGATTGTAATGCCTCTGGGAGATATAAACATCATGCAAGGCTGCAATGTTACATTTTTAATTAACAGTTTGGAAATGATTACAAATAAACTGTGTGAGCCATCCTTTCTCATTTACATAGTCTGATGGCCTGTGAATGGGTTTACTACAAAGCTACTAAGCTACTGCCTATATACTGCTTTATTTCAGCTTTAATTAATTTCGCTATTGACTGAATACTCAAAGTCATAAACACAAGTTTTCAGATGATCATTGCTTGCAGGTATTTCTCTAGCTAATCCAACATCTTCCAGCCCAGAATCAGGGGGACACAACATTTGTCACTGTTTGGGTTATCATTACCTATCACATGGTGCTATAGGTAGAATGGTAAACTGAGTTCTTTTTAGAATGGAGAGATAAGACAACCAGGCCTCTAATACTGGAAGAGAGTACAACTTCATAAATATACTCAAACAATTTCAAGGTCCACGTGTGCCATTTTGAGCAGTTATATCACATTTCAATTCTCTTTACTTACTCACACATCTGTTGTCATTAAGCAATATTCGATCCCCCCTGCAGGAACAGTTCACTCTTCCGTTAGGAGTTAAAAGGCACAGGTCATGGCAACCTCCATTCAGTAATGCACATGGAGAAAGTTCACCTGCAATGAACAGGTTTTACTGGTGACATTTTATATTGAATTCCTAGTCTATGTTAATATAGATTAACAGTAAACTGTTAGCCTCAATTTCTCAAAAATATCTCATGAACAAGGAAGATTTGGGATTTTTAAACAAATCTAAATATTCCAAAAGATAAGAACATTAAAAATATGTAAAAATCTCTACATTTTCTAACATATTTGTCATTCAACGCACTAGTACCTCTAGAAACCACATGCATACTGCAGACTGCAATTTTGTAGGTATTCCAGTGATTAAAAAAATTTTAAGGCCAGATGCAAAGCTTGTTTATCAACAAGTATTATTTTCTTGGAAACGATTTGAATGTTCAAAAATATGAGGAGTGAGCAAGTATGAAATAGAAATCCAGAAGCAAATAATTAAAAATGAATTGTTCCTCTGGTGATAAATTAAGAACTACAAAATTTTCCATAAAACTTTCAGATAATTTCAATATATTAGATAGTCAAAGCCTGAACACTAGCCCCAGAAACAGTAAGAAAACAAAATCCAAGTAAGTATTACTTAAAAACATAAATAAGTTTTTTGAGAGATTATATAATTGAGAAATATACTTGTAACTTACAAATAAATATTGTAACTTACAGCTATTGGTGTCATTGGCAACAGCTATGATACCCATTGGTTGATGTGGAATATCAGAACGAAGAATTTTTGTATCTCCTCCTGTGTACTTGTTGGAACGCAGGATAGCTCTTCTTCCCCAGTCTGACCAGAAGATATAATTGTCATACACAGCCAAACTGAGAAAAGTCCCTGGCCCAGATTTGACAATCACCTGGAATAAAGTAAAATATCATATTTTTTAAAATGAAAGTATCCACATCTGTTTTTGCTCAAAAGAAAAAAGAGAGATTAAGATTATTTCTTATTATTGAAATAATCAGATAAAAATACATTTCACTAAATGTATTATCATAATGTGTTTATAGTTTATTTTAAATGTCTTAACCATCCTTAGTTTTTGCAATGTTTACTTAATATTTTGCAGTATATTTCTATTTAATAATCATTCAGTTTGCTTAAGCAGTTGTGTCGTTTTAGCATTATAAACCAAAATCATCATGACAACAATATGAGACTATTAGTACTAAACATTTATTTATCATTATTAAGAAATCTTTAGATATACAGTAAACACTCACTAAGCTCTCAGAACTATATACAGAATATAAAGTTCAACTGATCCAGGTTATTCCTTTAGGAAGCTTACAACATGAATAAGTTAACCAGATATACATGTATTGGCAATAAAAGTTTAAAAGCAAAGACCAAAAAGTTTCACTCAGACCAAGATGAAGTAAAAGGGTGTAGATTTTCCTTCTCAATAAAACAACTAAAAAAAATATATATACATACATACATATATATATATATATATATATATATATATATATATATATATATATATAATAAAAAAGGAGGCTTTTCAATACATTGGATATCAGGTAAGGAAGGACAGTGATTCCTGAGTAACAGGAAATAAACCAAGTGAGTCCCATAACCTCCACAGTTTATAGCCTGAGACAGATTCCAGGTAGCAAAACAGTGCAAAGAAACCCAACAGAGTCCAGGGAACCCAGGGAACTCTCTGAGTGGATATAGCTGAGAGTTACGGGAGGGTAATATGGTTAGCTCTCACAAGGCAGTGTTGGAGAGGAGAAGGCAACAGAGAGAGAACTCTGGATATCTGCACAGGGTCCTCCTGTAGTATTAAGCACATGCCTATGTATGTGAGACAGTTACTGCAAGCTGGTGAAAGAGTCATGCAAAAGGATTAGAGAGAAGAGTTTCCAAAATTTATGTGGGTCCAAGAATCACACTTGTTAACGCCAACCAGACTTAAAATCTTTCTAATTCATGGGACTCTGAGTAGAGTACTTGGAAGGGTCTTGGCTCAGCAGTGGGGAATAATTAACCCTAAACTCTGTTCTACTCCAGTCTCTCAAACCTTAACAGCAAATCCTGAAAGGATCAAACTCTTTCCAGGTAGCTTAACTGTTTCCCAAAAGAAAGCTCAAGAATTTTAATGGTAATATGCAAAATTTTACCACTAAACTACTATGGAAAAAAAGATGAAAAGTTGCAAATCAGTGACCTCAGCTTCCACCTTAAGAAAGTAGAAAAGGGTTAAATCCAAAATAAAGGAAAACAAAATAAAAATTGGAAGAGAAAGCAAGGAAATAGAAAACAGGAAAAAATCAGAGGAAAATCAATGAAAATAAAAGATGGCTCTTTGATATCAATAAAATGGAAAACACATATGATGAAGTGAGTTTTATCCAAGGAATACAGAGTTATTTAATATTTTTAAATCCTATCAGTATAACACGCAAAGTAAGAAAATTCATATGAAGATCTCAGTAGAGAGAATTTATTGGTTGGATCTAATATGCATTCCTGACAGAAACTCAGACTAAAAATATGAATAGAAATAAAGCTAGGAATGAGACAGGAATAATCATTCTTACTACTTCTACCCAACATTGTCCTAGAATTTCTAGCCAGTATAATTAGGCAAGAAAACAAAAATAAAAAGCATTCAGATTGGGGGTCAGACAAAGTCTGATCGATCACCTAGGCCTGCCTTCACCAAGAATCTTGTTAGGTCAGTTTAGTGCATTTGGGGAAGATGTTTCACTTTTTTTTTTAACTTTAGTTTGCTCCTCTTAAAGATGGTGCTGATTAAAATCCTCCCTTACCTCTGATATTTCGTCTTAGTAATCGTCCATCCACTCACAGCCCATTCACTCCCTGGCTATAAATTTCTACTTTTCCTTGTATTTAGAGTTGACCTCAATCCCTCTCCTCTACTGCAAAACCCCACTGCAGTTGTCTCTATACCTATCCTGATAGTCCTGAATAAAGTCTGCTTTATCATTTTAACAGGAGTCATGGATATTTTTTCCTTAACACATTCAATGTAATACTACTGAGAAAAAAAAAAAAGGATGAATTACTGATGTATGTAACACTGTGGATAAATTTCAAAATAATTATGCTGAGTGAAAGAAGCCAGACAAAAGGGAGTACAGGTATATGATACCTTTCATATAAACTTCTAAAAATGCAAACTAATCTGTAGTGACAAAAAAAAACAGTGTTTCCTCTGGGCAGAGTGGGAAGCAGTAGGGTGGAAAAACAAGGATTAAAAAGGGAAATGAAGAAATGTGTTGGGGTCATTGATATGCTCATTATCTTGATGTGATAGTGGACTCACAGATAATATGGGTGTTTGAGTGTGTGTGTGTGTGTGTGTGTGTGTGTGAAGACTTTTAAACTTTAAATATTTACATTTTAGTGCATGTCAATCAGATCTAAATAATTTTTTTAATAAAGGCCAAAAATTTCTTTAAAATATTTTCAAAAGTAACATTAAGTAAATATATGGGACTGCAACCACATTTGGAAGGACAGGATACATCAGAAAATAGATGTTTTTATTGTCTAGTCATTTTACTTTGCTTTTGCTTCTAAATCTAATCCATAGGTGACCTATCCGAATAGTTCCTCTGAACTCTTTAGCAAATTAGTGAATGAACAGAGGGATGGTTTAAATGTGAGCACACCCTTGTTAGTTGAATGAAATGCTCAGATTTCTAGAAGAGAGAAACTAACATGAGTTTTCTCTTGTAGCAAAGAGATGAGACATAATTTTAGGAATCTAACAGTAAACATACAAAAGAAGAGAAGAGAAAAAGGACCTTAAGCCTTAGAGAAGCGAAGAAATCTACAAGAATTTGCCTCTAAGGCAGCAAAAACTTCAACGAACAGCTTTAAAGGCATTGATGTAGTTTATTTTATTTTGTCTGGTTTCATTTAGAAGAAAGCTTTGCCTCCCTACTGTAGACAAATTACATGAATAGAGACGTCATGGCATACCTAGAATAAAGAAATGGGCTTTTTGCCTTATCAACATCCTCATCAGGAGGGCTTGATAATCAACATCCAATTCAGAACTATAGAATTTACTCAGTTATCTCCATTTTAGAAACCATTGTGGTATAATGGGAAGGGCTCAGAAGGCCTGCATTCAAATGGCAGCATGGTCATTCTTGAGCAGAGTAGATTTGGGGAAGCATGTTTCACTTTTTTTTTTTATTTTAGTTTGCTCATCTTTAAGATGGGGCTGATTAAAACCTGCTTCAACAACTTCACAGGGCTGTTATAAGGCTATATATAGAAATATTTTGAATATCTTATATTTATATATATCCATATGTATATATACATATGTTTGTATTTATTTAATTTAGCTGTCAGAGATAAGTTTGATATTAACTTTTGTGATTTTGGCCTCCAGATCTGTTATAATTATTTTTGTATAAAAATCAAATTTAGAAACCTCAATAGTAATATTTTTATAGAAATAAATCAATTTGATTATTTGCCTTGGAATATTAAATATGCCAAGCAGAGACCTAGCTAGATTACTTTTCCCTGTATCAGAAAAAATAAATAAAAAAGGAATTTTCACAGGAATGATGACTGCATGAGAATGGTCACGAAGAAACAAATATTTGGAAAATACCCTTCCTGGTGCCACATGTTGCCTTCTTAGGAATTAATACATTCCAGGATTAAATAATTTACTGACTACTAAAACTGATGTGGTTTGGAGAAAACAGATAATCTTGGGAATATGGTAGTTAAAAAAAAAAGTCCCCTCTCTTTACTCCATCCTATATCAAATTCTAAATTATTATGAGGTAATTAGCAATGTCATCTTCCTGATTTCCCAAATTTTTCCTCATTCATTCTGAATTAACTGGTAATTACCCTCTTATAAAAACAATTACTTCATTTTTATTCTGTTCTATAGAACAATATTTCTCAAGTTTTAATGTCCATCTTCAACCTCTTTAAAGAGGGGAAAAGATGTCTTTCTTGATCTGTAATACATTAGAACATCTTATATTACAGAGGGACAAGATCATTCTTCCATATGTTCTCCTGTGCTTAGAACAATTTTACTAATCTAAGTGCAGGTCATGTTGCTGTATAATAGTGTTTTTCACCTAACCTCCACCCTTCCAAACACACACACACACACACACACACTGGAGCATGGGGAAAACTAATGCTAAAATGCACTTTTTTGCCCTATTGGAAATCTGAAAAGATGGCTGATATTTAGTAAGTGTACGAGTTTAATATTCCTCATTTGTATTTCTTTGGAAATAATAAGTTATTCCCTAGTCAATATTTCATGTGTATAAAAGATCACCTGTAACAATGTTATGGACTGAATGTTTGTGTCTCCCCAAAATTCATATGTTGAAATCTTAACCCATCATGTGATACTTGTAGGTGGAACATTTGGGAGCTAATTAAGTTTAGATGAGGTCATGACGGTGAGGTCCCTGTGATGGGATTAGTGTCCTTATATGAAGAGGAATAGATCTCTCTTGTTCTCCTTCACGTGAGGATACGCAGCAAGAAAGGAGCTGCTGCAAGCCAGAAAGAGGTCTGTCACTTGAGCCCAAACATGCTGGCATGCTGATCTCAGATTTCTCAGCCTGGAACCCTGAGAAATAAATGTCTATTGTTTAAACCACCCAGTCTATGGTATTTCGTTAGAGAAGTCGGAGCTGATTAAGAGAGTTTTACTTTTTCCTTTTAGAAGAGCCAGGCTTTAAGATTTATATCTGCTTTAAATTTCAGTAACTATTCTTTTGAATCAACATAATAAAGATTGCTTGTTAAGAAAATAACTTCTATACTGTGCTTTCTGGGAAGATTTTCCTGAGAAAAGGAAGGATGAATAGGCGATAGTATGGGAAAGAGAAGGAAAAGCTTTTGGCAGAGGGAATACACGGTGCAAAAGGTAAGAGGAAGGGGGAACATGAAATGCTGGGAAAAGGAGCAAAGGTTAAGTCAGTATTATTAACACTCAGACATCTGGGGAGAGGATCCCATGATGAGTCTGGTGAGAAAGGCCAGAAGGGCAAATATGTAGGACCTTCCTTCCTATAGGCCAAGGTTGTGAGTCTGAGTTCTGTTCTGAAAGTAATGGTAAATTTAAAAAAAAAATTGTTAAGCACTTTAAGGTCATTATTCGTTCGTAAAGATTATTTTGCCTCTGGTGTAGAGATCAGATAAGAAAAACAGAGTTTCAGGGACACCAGTTAAGATCAACTGCATTTTTTCCAGACAAAGGATAACACTTATGATATTTTGAGCAAGAAAGGTGAAGAATACAAATATTAGGGGAGTATTTACATACTAAGGATTCTCTATTTCCCTTTCTACCAGAACCCACAAGGGTTTTCGTCACTCATTCATTCAATCAATCTTCATTTTACCATTGTTTTAGTAAACAATAAGAGCTAACACTTCATGAATGCTTACAATGTACAGGATGCGTATGTATCATACCAAATTTAATCTCACTCTACCCTATATGGTAGATACTACTCCAATCCAACTTTTATTGATGAGGATTGAAGCTTATCAAGCTTATGTAATCAGCCCTAGGTCACAGATTTACTCAATGATTTGAGGCTATTTCAGACCCAAAGCAACTAAGATCTGAATTAAATTTTATATATAAAATTCGCCTTGGTTAAAGAGACAGGAGAAACTCTTTGATATTAGCAGATGTGTATGTGCTGTCCTTATTATTAAATCTATGCTCCTTCAAGTTAGGAATAGTAGTAATCCCTTTGATCCCCTTTTCTATTCAGTATATTTTATGTGAACAAAATAGACATTCAGTAAACTTTGCTAAATCACTAAGAATGAAAAATAAATTGTTAGTTAAACATAAATAAAAATAGTTGTTTTTTATGGATAAGGAATAGTTATTCTTATGACAATGAAAGTTTTTCTATGTTGTTACCAAAAGTCATTTGGTATATAGCAACTTTTATAAATTTTAATACTGATTGAACTTAGTAGTTTACTTCTTTACTTCTGCTGACACACAGAAAAGGGAAAAAAGCAACATTAAACTCAGTCTATAATTATGCATGTTACTTTCATAGGGTACAATAGGTTCCACTAAGAATTGAGCTGAAGGGGCTTCCCTGGTGGCACAGTGGTTGAGACTCCACCTGCCGATGCAGGGGACACGGGTTCGTGCCCCGGTCCGGGAAGATCCCACATGCCAGGAGCGGCTAGGCCCGTGAGCCATGGCCGCTGAGCCTACGCGTCCGGAGCCTGTGCTCCGCAACGGGAGAGGGCACAACAATGAGAGGCCCGCGTACAGCAAAAAAAAAAAAAAAAAAAAAAAAGAATTGAGCTGACTTTAGACATTTCACTGGTTAGAGTTCAGTGTGGAAAAGAGAAGTGAAATCCACTAAATTACACTTTCTCATCTCCGTATTAAACATTTTTTATCATAATTTCATAAATACTGTACCTTGCAAGCCTAATCAGCATCTTTATTTACAATGCAAAAGCTTTGTCCTCATAAATTACACTCTACCATGTTATGTGGTAATAATATACCATTATGGCATAATTTTTAGGCACTTTAACCTTGAACCTATAAATAGGCTCATGGTTCAAAATAGTCATGTTCATTCAGAGAATGCATTTCTTGACAAAGTCACGTAATCTCACATGTGTCCTCATAGATGGACAATTAAATTGGTAATCCACAACTTCAACTTCAATTGACTTAGTTATGTGTCAGGGAATTTAGTCACTAAACATATGCCTTTCCTATCTTGAAACCTGGTGCTTTATTGGTAGAAGCGTGGCAACTAATCAAGGAATAAAAACATTCAGTTTTATAAGCCAGACCATATTTCCAACACCCAGATGCTAAATGTTAAACCAAACAATTTAAAAGCCAAGTAAACAGGAAGCTTCCCAAACACCCCAGCTGATTGCCTCACTGACAAGATCATAAATGATCATTATGAGAAATGACAACTTGGCCCCTGCCATGGCCAGGCATGACAAAGTGTTACAGATTGCAGAGAAACAATTGCAGTTGCTTTAGCCTGGGAGAGAATGGTGATGTGGTAAATCAGCAACTTAAAACTGAGAAATATTTAACTTAAGAATAGATGGCTATATTTAACTTGCCTGAGTGAGTTTGCAGAACAAATATAAAATATCTAAATGTCATTAGTGTCCAGCCAAATTTGAAAAGAACATTCACAGCAATCATCTAAAAGACTGCCTATTGTGTGAGAGGAGTTACCAGCCTTTGTTAGAGAGGCAGAACCTTCTGAGAGAGATTAAAGAATGAATTACTTTGATTTCACACTCTCTCTTTCTGATCTCTCTGTTGTTCACACTCAACCAAAGGCCAGAGGACAAGGAAGCCATTTGACCACACAGGTAAACCTTCAGGGGGAAGAGAACATGGAGGAGGATGGAGAAAATATCTGTAGATATGCATTAGAGAAGTAGTAGAAAGAACCCTATTCTGAGACTCATTATTTTTCCGTGGATAGCTTTTTGGCTTCTTGGGACTCAAACTCTTAATCTGTAAAATAGGACAGTAAAAGGTAATGACTCAGCTCCTTTCCCAAAGAAAGAGGATGGATAATATATTCCCTTAGGTCACACAGAAAACTAATGAGAAGAAAAACTGTGATATTCCTGAAGTGTTATAGCCACTCCTGAATGGAATTTGAGCAAGTTTCTAACATTATGATTGTCTTGGCTTCACATTTGATTATAGTTATTAAAGTTATAGCTTATCCAAAATTCTGATTTAGATATATTTAGACAGTTTGAGATTCATAAGCTGATTTGTATCAATAAAGAGTAAACGTTAAAAAAAAAACTAAATATATTTTTCAGTTAGTTCCTTCTGCTTTGAATTCCTTCCAAAACCATTCATTGTGAGACCCAATTCAAGGGTGACTTCCTTTGGGAACCCCTTCCCAGCTGCCCAAAGCAAAATGTCTTCTTCTTCTGCATATCCAGACAGTTTCTATACACATTCATTATAACACTCATCAGAGGATATCATAAGAGCTTGTTTTTCCATAGATAAATAGATTTTTATCCATAGACAAATACAACAGAACATATTTAACATTCAATGATTTTTTTTAACATTTATTTATTTTATTTATTTATTTTTGGCTGTGTTGGGTCTTCATTGCTGCACATGGTCTCTCTCCAGCTGCGGGAGCAGGGGCCACTCCTTGCTGAGGTGCACAGGCCTCCCACTGTGGCGGCCTCTCCCGTTGCGGAGTACGGGCTCTAGGCACGCGGGCTTCAACAGTTGTGGCACACGGGCTCAGTAGTTGTGGCTCACGGCCTCCAGAGTGCAGGATCAGTAGCTGTGGTGCACGGGCTTAGTTGCTCCGCAGCATGTGGGATCCTCCCGGACCAGGGCACAAACCCGTGTCCCCTGCATTGGCAGGGACTCCCAACCACTGCGCCACCAGGGAAGGCTTCAATGATTATTTATTGATCAAATCAATAAATAAATGAGCGATTAAAAAACCATTTCCCCCTGTGTTTGTGTTTATTTCTTGCCCTGTGTTTGTGGTTATTTCTTCCCCTTCTTTTTTTTAATGTACATTTATATGAACTTAGAACTCAACTTTGTACTTTATTTGCTTATGTACAGAAAAATAAACTTTTTTCTTTATAAAATTGTATTACCAACATTTATGTTTTACTGAAGAATGGTAAACATAATCTCAGGATCACATTCATGCCTTTAATAAATATTTCAATACTGTTACTCTCTAGGTCATTGTCTAAATACAACCCTCCTTTTTAATATTTTAGTAGAAAAAGTGAAGAGCTAGTCAAAGTAATATATTAAGTCAAAACCTCCTTTGTCCAAGCCATACTGAATTACCAGTCTTAATTTTTTAAATTAGGATTTACTGAATATCAAACAAAAATTAAATATTACTTTAAATGCTATATTGTAAGAAGTTAAAAAATTGTCCTGCATGAAAGGATGACTGTTTGTATGCATGAATATTTGTTTTTCAGTGTATGTGATTATGTGAATACAACTGTCAAGGGAAAGGCCAGAAACAGATTAACTTAACTTTTACTACATTTAAAAAGAAAAGTTAGCCTAGGACTATGAGCCTGGACTCTGGAGTTAGAATATTTGCAATCATGTCTAGCACGTCCTCTTATTGTGTGACCTGGGCTTATTATTTCACTTCTCCAGGTCTCTCCTTCCTCATCTTTAAAATGACAAAAGCAGAATTAATATTTATCATAGAATTTCAGAAAATGTTAAATGATGTTCAGAAGATACTTAGCATGATTACATACTAAGATTTTCATAAATGTTAGCTATAATTATTTTTGCATGAATGCAATAGGATTTAAATAGGTTTGTAAAGTGGGTTTAGAATCTTAAATACACTTTGAGTTTTATTCTTATTTTTTTAAATGTTGCAAACTATTCTAAAATAAACTTTTAGAATAGATTTCCATTTGTAAATTTAATGCTTTTGCAACTTCTGAGATTACCATGTCATTAAACCTATGCTTAGAGGTAAAATTAATGTCTGCTTTGGCAAAATTCTTGAGTTCTGTTTCATTTTTTTCTCCCATGTCATCTGGAAAGTTCTACTAAGGGTTACAAATATTATTATGCCTACCTATTAATTTTGAGGTAAAATTGAAAAGCAGTGATTTTAATTAAGTCAGTCATATGACATGGACACTGGCCATCTTGAAACTCCTATCACCTTCAGTATTAGAACTGCAAGTGATGGAGTTACACTGAGCAGGTGCAAGATTTACAATTCTGGAAATAAAAGATTTTTGTTTGCTGTGTATGTAGGGAGAGGGATGTTCATGCTGTTCTGAACATTCTTATGATTACTAGTCAAAACAAATAAAACAAAAAACCAAACTTCATTTGATTTGTTAAATATCGCTCTGACAAGTGACAAAAGATTTGTGATGGAAGGTTATATCCAAAATGTTTACTTAACCATTTTATTTATATATTTTTTTATTTTTTATTTTTTATGTATTTTTATTTATATAATATAAAAATAATTAAAAATTGTATATATAAAAATTTATATAATATAAAAATTATATATTTATATAATATAAAAATTGTATAATATAAAAATATAAAACTATATAAGATCATAATATAATATAAAATATTATTATATTATTCATATGCTGTACTTTTTTTTATTAGTTTCTGCTTTATAACAAAGTGAATCAGTCATACATATACATCTTTTCCCACGTCCCTTCCCTCTTGCGTCTCCCTCCCTCCCACCCTCCCTATCCCACCCCTCCAGGCGGTCACAAAGCACCGAGCTGATCTCCCTGTGCTATGCGGCTGCTTCCCACTATCTATCTACCTCACGTTTGGTACTGTATATATGTCCATGCCTCTCTTTCGCTTTGTCACACATATGCTGTACCTTTTAAATGTTACACACATAGCCACAGGCTACTCCAGGGTCACTTTAATAAATATGGACATATTTATAAATGTATATATAATGATGGGAAGGTGAGTTATTAAAATGCATTTGAATTTTCATAAATATGTGGCAATATCATCCTTAATTTCTTCTTGATTAATCAAATTAAAAGACATACTTTAAGAAAAAAACTAAAACTCAGTAAAAACTACTGTAGGATCTAGCTGCATGACTTTGTATACTTTCATATACACACCTTCCTTAATTATGCATATTGTTTTCTATTTCAATCAAATTCACTAGAGTATAATTTACATACAAAGTGAATTCAACTTATTTTTTAACAATCACAATAATTATGCACATAAACCTTCCCACCTCCAACTTCCAACCTCACATCTTTTTCCTTAGAAGCAAACATCAGTTTCTTGAGTGATATTTTTTCTAATGCTGTTTATTTTTAGAATTGCAAAAAGTCTTGCACAGTTGTTAAATCTGAATTCCTATAATCTCTCAAATTGAGAAATATGCTTTAAAAATGTGTCCCAATAAAATTCATTTTATTCAATAGGAGGCTATTAGATGAAGCAGAAATTCAAAACCAAAATTTAAAAATAATACAAATGTAAAAACAGAGTAAATGTAACAACCTTCTTACATCTGGAGGTCAGTGTGTCTGTTAATCTTTTTCAAGATCCTCCAAAGTCGTTGAAATGGTATACAGTGCCTTATATGACCTGGTGCCCAGTTACCTCTCTGGAATTATCAGCTACTAATCTCTTTTTCTCTCTATTCTGGCCACAATGGCCTCCTGATTATGTCTCACATATACCAAGCACACAAAGTCTTCACATTGGCTGTTCTCTATGCCTGAGAGACTCTGCCTCCAAAATATCCATATGGCCACCTAGCTCATCCCTTCAAGAATTAGCTCAAACAACACTTTTTCAATGAGGGAGGTTTATCTTGACTTTCCAACTACAACCTGTATTCCTCTACTATGTCACATTCAATTCCTTTATGCTACTCTACTTTGTACTTATTAGGTTTACTGCTTATTATCTGTCTTCTCCTGCTGTAACATAAGCTTCCTGACAGTGGGTATCTTTACCTGTTTTGTTCACTGATGAATGTTAAGCACTTAGATCAGCATCTGGCACATACTAGACACTCAATGATATCTGTTGAATGAAAGAATGAATTGGTTGGCCTTCAGGGAAATGCAAATCAAAACCACAGTGAGATATTACCTCAAACTTATTCAGATTTTTATAAACAAAAGACAAATAATAACAATTCTTGGCAATGATGTAGAGAAATGAACCCTCATACACTAGTTTTGATAATATAAAATGGTGCAACCACTTTAGAAAGCAGTCTAACAATACTCTAAATTGTTAAACATAGTTTTACAAAACACAGTCTAACAATACCATAAATTGTTAACCACAGTTGCTATGTGATACATCAAGTCCACTATTGGTATAGAGAAATGAAAATGTGCACATGAATATTCATAAATATTCACTGCAACACTATTCATAACAGCCAAAAAGTAGAAATAACCCAAACGTCCAGCAACAGATGAATGATTAATGGATAAATAAAATGTGGTACATCCATACAATGGAATATTCTTCAGCAATGAAAAGAAATGAAGTACTGATGCATGCTATAACATTAATGAACCTTGAAAATGTTATGCTAAGTAAAAGGAGCTAATCACAAAGGACCACATATTGTATTCTATATATAGTAGATATCCAGAATAGACAAATCTATAGAGACAGTAAGTGGATTCATGGTTGCCTAGGAATGGGAGGATGGGGATCATAGATTGATGGCTAAGGGATACATAAGCAAATGTTAAAATTCAAAGACTATTTATTTCCACCAGCTACTTATTAACTTCATAAGGGAAAAAAAAGTAACTTTAAAGTGAAATTAGATGTCTGTCACTTTAACCAAGTGATCAAACCAAGTGATGATAAAGAAAACATCACCATTAATAAGACATATCAATATGATGTTCATCTTGATATAATACTATAGAAAGGGGACAATATCACCATTACTGTTTCTCTTCCAAAAATTTTAACCAGAATTTAGCCATAAAGAAATATCAGATAAATAAAAATTGAGGGACATTCTAAGGAAAACAGAATAGTACCCATCAAAAGTATTTTCTTAAAAAGCCAAACTAAAACTAGGGCAATGTCTCAGATTAAAGGCAAATAAGGAAACATAACAACCAACTGCAATGTGTATTCCAGGATTGGAACCTGGTTTAGAAAATAGACTTTAGTACTACATCTGAAGAAATGTGCAAAAGACCTGTATATCAATTAATAGTTTTATATCAATCATAATTGTGTTATGGTAATAATTTTATTATTGGTGAAGCGTGTAAGGGAACTCTATTATTTTTTAATTTTGTGTAAGTCTGAAATTATTTCAAAAATAAAAAGTTAAAATAATTACATAATAATATGAAATACTTGAAATATATTTAACAAAATATGTACAAGACCTGTACACTGAAAACTGACAAACATTAATGAGAGAATTAAAGAAGACCTAAATAAGTCAAAATGTACCATACATATCAATCACAAGATTCATTACTATTAAGATATCAATTCTCCCATAATTTATCTATAAGTACAGTGAAATCCCAATCAAAATCCCAGCAAGGGCATGGGTTGAAAAATCTCAAACTGATTCTAAAATTTATATGGAAATGAAAGGAACCCAAAATAGCCTATTCATTATATTTACATCATTTTTGACAAAAATACAAAGTTAATTCCATGAGGAAAGTGTGGCCTTTTTAAGAAACCAAGTTGGCATAATGGATATATACATGTATGTGAGTGTGTATGTACAAAAAGGAAAGAAAGAAGGAAGGAAGGAGGGAAGGAGGGAGAGAGGGAGGGAGGAAGACCTCCAGGCCCAGATCATTCCAATGGTGAATTCTCTCACAGAGTCATGAAAGAAAAAACACCTATACAAACTTCCTCAGAAAATAAAGGAGGAAGAAACACTTTTCAGCTCATTTCATGAGACTAGAATAACCCTACACCTAAATCTAACAAAAACAACACAAGAAGAAAAAAAAAATTACAGATCAATATTTCTTATGGAGACCAATGAAAATATTTTAAACAGAAAAAAAGTAGTAACTCAAATGTAACTTCATGTTAAAACAACTATACATGATGATCAAGTATGGTTCTTCTCACAAATGCCAGGTTGCTTTCATATTCAAAAAGTAATTAATATGTAATTTGACAAAAATCAACACCCATTCATGATAAAACAATTAGCAAATTAGAAATAGAAGGTAATTTCCTCAAACTGATTAAGGATATCAATGAACAACTTACAAGGCATCTTAATACTTAGTGGTGAAAATCTGAATTGCTTCCCCTTAAATTATAAAACTTCTAGAAGAAAACAGAGCAAAATCATTTTGATCTTGAGATGGGCAAGCATTTCTTAGATAAATGCAAAAGCGTGAACCATAAAAGAAATAATTGATAAATTCAAATTATTCATAATTAAAACATTTTTCCCTTCAAATACATGACTAAAAAAAGAAAAAGGCAAACCACAGACTAGGAGAAAATATACACATTGAATTTATCAGGCAAAGTGCTTGAATCCAAAGTAAATTTTTAAACCCAGGGCTTCATAAGATGGCAAAATATCCAAATACATAAAAATCAGTAAAAGATGATTTTACTATTTACAACTATTTCACAAAGAAAATAGACATGTGTCTAGTAACCACATGAAAAGAGGCTCAACATTATTAGTACAGGAAAATGCAAATTAAAACCACAAAGAGACACTAATATTCACTCCAATATTGGTGAGACTAGAACTCTCATATAATGCTTGCAGTACAATAAGATGATACAATCACTTTGGAAAACTCTAACTATTTCTTAAAAATTAAACATGTACCTATCAGATGCCCCAGACAGTAAAAATGCATGAGGAAAAATTGTGGAGTAATAGAAATGTGCTATATATCTTTTTTTTTTTTGTCGTGCTATATATCTTGATTGTGATGGTAATTATATGATCCTATACATTTTTCAAAAGTTATCAAACTGTATACTTATATTTAGTGACTTTATCTTATGTAAATTAAAACTCAATTAGATTCTATTGATTCTCCAAAAAAACTGCAAACATTTTGACTGGGTAATTTGATGAATTAAAGAAGTATTATTCTTAAGATACAATAAGGTTATTTTGTTTATAAAAACTAAAAAACAAAATATAATTTCCTATCATTTAGGGTTACATACTAAAATACAGATAGAATATTTTAATGGCTAAGATTTGGTTCAAAATCATCCATAGACTAGAAGTGAGGGGGTGGGGTATTTAAGAAATAAAACTTTCATACATCAAGAATTATTGAAGCTAGGTGACTGATCTGTGGAATACACTATACTATCACCTCTACTTCTTGTAGCCTTTTGAGAATTGTTATTTTAAAAAGTAAAATAAAATAAATAAAAATGTAAGTGAAGTAACTTAAATTTGTGTTATCTTTATAACTATCCCATAAGATAAGATGGTATCTATTTTTTTTTTTTTTTTTTCCGGTACGCGGGCCTCTCACTGCTGTGGCCTCTCCCGTTGCGGAGCACAGGCTCCGGACGCGCAGGCTCAGCGGCCATGGCTCATGGGCCCAGCCGCTCCGCAGCATGTGGGATCTTCCCAGACCGGGGCATGAACCCGTGTCCCCTGCATCGGCAGGTGGACTCTCAACCACTGCGCCAGCAGGGAAGCCCCCAAGATGGTATCTATTTTTAACACCGGCAAATTTCAAAGCGTTTAAGTGATTTCTTAAAGGTTAAACACCAAGTAAGTTCCAAAATCAAGTTTAGAATACAAAGTATCCTATATCCAATCCATGACTCCCTAAATATTACACACACACACACACACACACACACGTAAGATGACAGATGGAAGATAATAAAGACTCCAAAGATAATTATCAAGGGAATAGGTGGAGTGGTCTTAGAGGCCGTTAATAGTGAAGGATTCCATGAAATAAAACTCATTTTTTTCTATTGTATTCAGCTATTACTTAAAGAGGTCAAGCTATGTAAATACTTTTTCCTTCTGTCTGTCATGATCATTTTTTAAAGTTGTCCAATGAAATATTATTTTAGAAGGCAAAACTAATCTGAAAAGCAGCACTGTTCTGAGAGTTCACAACCATACAGCTCCACTACGGGAAGCAGGTTAGTGTCTTCCTAAAGTAGCAACCACTTTCCTGTCTACTATTATCACTTTATTGATTTAAACCTATAGAACAGGGTGTTACTCAGAAAATGGAATGTTTTTATTAAAAAGATTTAATGAGAAGATTGATTCATCATGCCTGCATTTTACAGGACTTTCAGTGGTGTTTTAATATTAAGAGTGGTGCTTTCCTTCTTGAGTGTATCTGGAACTACGTTCAAAACAAAACATTCAGTTTGAAACTATTGTGACCACTTGTCATATCTGAATCCAGGGCAAATGTCTCTTAAATCACAGTACATGCTTCGCCCATAATTTATCAAAAAACAGAAAGAGTGAGAAAGATGAATGGATTGAACTGGACAGCCCAAAGCCTGTGGTCTGTTGTTTTTGATGCACTAGTAACAATATGGTGCTTCTTCATTAGTAATAAAAGTGTAAAACTTTGGAGGAAAGAGGAGTGGACAGGACACCAATAGAGAGAAGGCTGTTTTGGATGTCATACCAAATAATTTGCTTTTCAGAGTCAGTAACATAGAGTTAACTCATTCTGTATTCATTAAAGAGCATTATATTCAAAGAATAAGCAAATTTAAAGCATGGCTGGACTTGGGTAATAAAGCTTTGGGTAGATGAACATAATACCACATTACAACATAAACTCTTCTTATATCCTTTGATTCTTATGAATTAAGATTTTCTATTGTACCAATTTGTAATGAGCCTAAACCATTCAAAGTTTTCCCCAAACTTTTGTTGTAACCTGGGAACAAATTAGTAATCCTTCAGCAATATATACCGTCTTACACATGAAGCATGCTAGACTGTTAAGAGAGATTTTCTGTTAGAATTTCATACCATTTTAATCAAATAAATAATACAAATGCTATTTCCAAATGTTACAGGAGGAATTTTCAGACACATTATCAAGTTCGTTTTCTATACCACTGTGTATGAAATTCAAAGCGCAAACACTAAAAATATGAATACTCATGTAGTCGGTATAATGATTTGTATTCCATGCTAGGAGCAAAAAAAGTCAGTGAAAACTGCTTCATGTTCACTACTAAGAGATCTTGCTGACCTACAAAATACCTAACTCCTACAGCATAAAAATTAAGATATTTTTATTCTAGTCATCAATGGCTCTTCTTCAAACAGTAAAATTTTTGATGATGGAAATAAAAAATAATGCAGAATCACAGGTATTTCTTCCCATACATATACTTTAATTAAAAATAGAAAGCAGACCAAAACATAGATTCTTATCACATTCTTTTAATTTAATTTTTTAAAAATTTTTATTGGAATATAGTTTATTTAAAATGTTGTGTTAGTTTCTGCTTACAGCAAAGTGAATTAGCTATACATATACATATATCCACTCTTTTTTAGATTCTTTTTCCATATAGGTCATTACAGAGTATTGAGAAGAGTTCCCTGTGCTATACAGCAGGTCCTTATTAGTTATCTGTTTTATATATAGTAGTATGTATATGTCAATCCCAATCTCCCAAGTTATTCCCCCCCTTCCCCCCCTGGTAACCATAAGCCAAAACATAGATTCTGAGAGTCTTCTTTGTCATGCAAGATCAGAAGGAATATCTCAAATGGAAGCTGGACTGCAATGTAGGAAAGATCGAAGTTTGATCTAACTTAAAACTAGTAATAGTAAATGTTTCAGAAACTGCTATCCTGAAAGACCTAGTCATATATTTTTAAAAGTGCATATTTCAAGAAACATTGGTGTAATTTGATGCAATATAAAATGATAGTATTACTCTATGATTAGTGTGTTTTAATTTTCAGAGGAACAACTAAGGCACCAAGAAGAGAACAGTTTTTTTTTTCACCCCAGATTCTAAGTGACATAAAAGTAGCCAGAAAAATATGGCAAACATACTCCATTTCCTTCTAATTCTTTGTTGTGTATATGCATATTCAATTATCTTTTATATACAAATTTAATTGTTTTATATGTATCATTTTTAATTGAAATTTTTAATAACTATAGTATGACCCACAGCATAATTTAAGCCATGTGATAGTAAAATACCTGAAAATGAAGATTTAACAAACTTCTAAATAAAAATTATAAAAACTGCTAGATTCTGGTTCTGTTCCAGACAGGATACTTTTAGATTTAATGAAGGTCACTCCATAGAAGAAAGGGTAGAGAATAAGAGGCCAATCTCCCAGTCCTGGAAAGTTGTCTTTTAGAAAACAAAAGACAACAGAATCTACATGAAGCCACTAAATCAACAGCTTCCAAGTCAGTGCATTGTTGAAAGGCTTTCGGAATAACCAGTTACTGCTATTAAAATGATTACCCAATTGACTAGTTCTCACTCCTGTGATTTTTCAAGCAGGCATTTCAACCCAGAGGCTTTTGGGCTAACAAATTCTCACACTTGGAAGTATTTTGCCTAAGGACAGATTAGAGTGAAAATAATTACTTAAGATGCACATTTTAAATAGCTTTACTACTAATGCCTCTTATGGCCTATAAATGAGATCTTTTACAATAGAAAAGAAGAAAAATGTGGGGATGAAGGGAATGATTTCCATTTTTTGTAGTTAATTTAAAATTCAATGCTTTACTCTCTCTACATGTTACTATGTATTTATCTACTTTTCAAACTCTGACACTCTGCATCTACTTCCCTGTAATTGATTTAATTAAGGATTTAAAAATATATATAACATTTAAATATTCTATGAAATGCCATGCTCTGTTCTCATTCAACATTATTGCTCAAGTCATTGTTTGTTTATTTTCGTGTCATTTCCCATGCTTAAGCTATTCAATAGACTCATATTAAAGATAAATGTTTGGAGACACCGTTTGTAAAGGCAGCCCTCATATATCCTCAACATGCTTTTGCACTTTGGTTAGTTATTGAAACCTTATTTGGTAATTTCTATAAGCTAGTAGCAGCATTTTGACCACTGTACTCAATATGGTATAAATGGTATGAACACCTGCACAAAGTTATAGTTTCTCCATTTGCTCAAAAAAACCAAAACAAAAAGACCCCCATAACCTAGTATGAGAGGGTGTCAATGAGTTATGAATAAGTTCTGTGTAAATGAAGGCAATGTAATCAGCTCCCTTGTACCAGGCAGGTATTATGTTTTTCCACAAGGATTCATTTTAGTTAATTTAAGTTGAATCATTAAGCATTACAATTTGGCAGCACAGAAAGATGACAAAAACTAAGCATTTACAATTGTTCAAGGACATGCTCTGAACTGTTCAGTATATAAATCACCTCTTGGCATTCGTGTTAGGTAATAAAACTTTCTCCCTTTAACTGAATTTGGATAACTAACTGGTGGCTTTAGTATCACCCAAATGTTAATACCAATCGTAAGTCATTGGAAAAAGTCATTAAATAAGCAATATTTCTCAATGGATACATTTTGAGGCATTAGATGTGGACATAATAAAAAGGAAACATTCAGTACTCTTACAAAAATTTAGATGGTAGCTTGTATATAAATAAAATAGAACTTTCTCTAAATACTTCTGGCAAATTATCATGTTGACACTTTCTAACTTAACCTTCAGCTTTTCACTTTAGCCCTGATGCTTAGCTATGGATGGACAAGTCCTGTATTTGGCCCTGGGATACTTTTATAACATAGAACATTGCTTATTCTGTAATGAAGTAAAGGAAAGTTCTAAACTATATAGATTCTGAGGAGTATAGGTATGAATTAGCTCTACAGCTATGAGCAAATTTTGAATCTCTGACATGAGAGGACTTGTTTGGAAAATATCTAAGAGATCTTCTAGCTCTAGCAGCTATATTATCCAAACTAAACTCTAACTCTTTTTAGACAGACATAGAGCCTTATGATGTCTTCCTGATTTCTCAGACATGAGCAGTTCATATAGACATGATTAATTTAAGTAAATTAACATGTTGTGTATGTTGTATTATTGATTCACGTAAAGTTTGTTTTCCAAAAGATTAACTGCATTTATGTTAACCATGCTATGATATCTCATATTTAAGTACAACCTACTTTTAGTTCCAAGTATTTCATAATTGATTACTTTCAATATTCTGTGTGCATTTCATTAAGAAAGCAAGGGAAAGAGTAAAGGAAAAGGATTTTAGCCCAAGGAAAAGGCTAAAAAGAATCGAAGAGTCTGTTTGGCATAGGAAGGGGACTTTAAGGGAAGCATCACAAGATGAACAAGGCTCTTGATCATGGTACTCTTGATCCTTTGAAATGATGTCTCTCTGCTAAACCAACAGTAAGTGAAAACTTCTGTTTTAAGTCCCCATATTTTTGATGCTGCAGGTGTCCCAGGGAAATGCTTCCAGGACTTAAAAGCTTCTGGGCCTATGTCTGTGTTTACTTGAGCGTTTGTGCTAATTGCTGTAGCTGAGATGCTTGGGGCACAACTTCTAACTCTATACTTTGTTCCCCAAAACAATTTCACTGTAAGTTTTGCAGAGAATACGTTGACTCCCAAGCTTTCTTTCCTACTTTTTTGCTTGCTTTGTGAAAATATGAGTCAGAGAAAGGACACAAGGAAGCCAACTAACACAACTGCTAGTAATGCAAACCAACCCAAAAATGTTATAAGAAGGAAGTATTCTATTTCCAGATGGTGGTTACTCATACTTTTATGAGTACAAATTCACAAAATGTAACCATACCATCAAAACATACAAGACTGGGCTTCCCTGGTGGTGCAGTGGTTGAGAATCTGCCTGCTAATGCAGGGGACACGGGTTCGAGCCCTGGTCTGGGAGGATCCCACATGCCGTGGAGCAGCTAGGCCCATGAGCCACAACTACTGAGCCTGCGTGTCTGGAGCCTCTGCTCCGCAACAACAGAGGCCACGATAGTGAGAGGCCCGCACACCGCGATGAAGAGTGGCCCCCGCTTGCCACAACTAGAGAAAGCCCTCGCATAGAAACGAAGACGCAACACAGCAAAAATAAATAAGTAAATTAATAAACTCCTACCCCCAACATTTAAAAAAAAAAATACAAGACTGTCAGAATCCAATCATTCTTGAGGTCACATTTTCAAAACAATTTTATCACCATTTATATTCTAAGATGAACTTCTAAGAGCATCCATTTGCTAATAAATACTCTTTCTACTTCCTGCCCCAAAATTCCCCAGGGAAGAATTAGTTAACACTCATATCACACTATCCCTGGTTATTGTTTAGTTCAATGGTTTGTGACTTTTTTCATTATAATATTGTAGGGGAGCAAAATTTGTCACCCCAAAATGCCTCTTTGGCATGTGAATTATTTTGAGCTGAAAACACTCAACGTCCAAAAGACTCAGGAAAATTCTTTGATCTTCCCCTTAACTGTCTAAAGAAGGCAGACAGAAGACCTGTTCCAGGAAGGGAGCTATCACCATAGATAATGATAGTAGGAACCAGATGTGTAGACAGGGAAGGACCTAGCAAATTCTGTTAAAATTCCTCTGTTTCTTATTGTCTCTGCATGGCTCAGCAAACATTTGTTTACCAAACATTTGCTTTTCCATCTCCAGGTCAATTGCCTTCCACCCCTTTAAATTCTCAAACCACTACCCCCCAACATCCTTTTTTTTGTCTTTAGCTGAAAATGATATTTAAGATGAGGGTTTCAGCCATTTTAGCAAGTTAATTTTCCTGGGTCTCTCAAGTGTATACATGTCATTAAACGTTTGTTTGATTTTCTCCTATAAATCTGTCTCAGGTCAATTTAATTCTTAGACCAGCCAGAAGAATGTAGAAGGGTAGAAGAGAATTTCTTCCTCCTAGACAATATCATCACCCTAAACGTGGTCTATACCTGAAGGGAATGACTGTGGTTTAGCCCAGTTCAGTTTTAGACTGATACTTACTTCAATAGTTGAACCTCAGTTATACTATTTACTCACCTTATTCTTTTGCTTCCCAAAATAAGTACATTGAAGCCTCTCTTTCCTTTTTTACAGGAGTCTATTAGTTTGTTTGCTTTTTCTAGACTACATAGTCTCCCCAATTTATTAACTCAGGATATTTTATTTCTTTTAATTAAACTTATTGCATTTCTCTTCTTCAATGTAAAAGTTTTCTGTTTTGAATAATGTCTTTGCAATTAGTATTGAATGGACAAAAGATGTCACACACATTGCCACACAAGTGTAGTTCCATGTTCCATCCTACTCAGCCTGTGATTAACAGAGATTTGCTGCTGAAAAAAATAGAGGTTTCTTGAGATAGCAATTTTGAAAACTGAGCAGAGTACACTGCTGTAAGAAATCAGATGCTCTTGGCATTGACCCATTTGCTCAAATATTTGAACTAGTTTAAATTTCCAGTGCTGTCTCTCAAGGTAATGAGCCTTGTAATGTCATGTTTTTGTAACATTCCTGTGATGACACCTTTTATTCGTGTTGCATAACCTTGTCCAATATAGACTTTAGGATTTGCTAAGTCCACATTTACTTGATTCATTTTATTCCTTATTTTCAAGATTTTAATCCAAATGATTTCTTATCCTTCAAATTTTTAGTCATTTGTATTAGCAGAAAAAAAACTATGTGGTTGAACATAATTATATCCATTTTAAAAATCTTAAATACATAAAATGTTAATAGATAAATAAACATGATTATTTTATAAGGATGATTTTAACCTTCTATAATCTTACTCAAAATGTTTAAAAATTTAATCATAAAAAAATTTCTTCATCAATAAGAAAAATAATGACTTTAAACTTTATAATAAAAATTGGAGAGTCATGCCAGCTCAAATGTTCATGATGAATATTTCTAACCTCTTAACTTGATCTTTGAAAATTACCAGTGAACAATAATTTTGGTGATTAAAACAAAAAAATGAACAAGTTTTAGAGACTGTATTGTTATGGAGGAAAACACAAGTTGACCGAGTGTAATTATGTGGTTTAAATTTTTCTCTCTCCAAAGACGTCTATTCTATCACAGCCAAGATCCTCACAGTTCTTCACTTTCATTCTCATCTACAAAGCCACAATTCTTCAGGTGAGGGTGGATGAGTTTAATCAGTTCTAATACAACTAATGTGTTGATGCTAGTCATTCAACATGGTATCATGCAAAGTACTATGTGAGATTGACAAGAGAAATGAATATTGAATAGGAAAATACATTACTTTATTGCTCTCCTCTTTCACTCTTCCTCCAGTTACCCAGGCCTCCTCTTACCAGCTATAATACCTCCTCAAGGTCTTTGCATTTATAGTCCTCTCTGCCCAGAATGAGTTTCCACCAAATACCCCTTGGCTAGCTAGCTCTCTTTATTCTCAGTGAAATCTTCCCCAATCACTCTCTCGAATAATCAACGTCTTTTTCCCAAGATGATTTTTTTTAAGTATTTATCACTGCCTAATTTACCATACATTTATGTAATTACCTTGCTTAATGTCTGCCTTCCCACTAGAATATAATCTCTTATAAGGGCAGAGAATTTTGTCTGTTTTGTTCACTGCTCTACTTTGACAAGAGAACGGACTGGGGGGTGGGGGTGTTGAGTTTGATAGGGCCAAAGACACAAAGAAAAGAAGGAAGGGGAGAGGGAGGAAAGGCAAAGGAGAGCTCAAACTCTTAAAAGTGGATAAGAAAACTGCATAATATGACTTTGAGGGAAAATAAAACTTCCTTGGATTTCTCCGTGCTCCTGCAAAAAGCCTCCTGAGACACAGAAATGTATACAATATAAACACAGAGAATGTTTGCTTTCACTTTCCCTAGGAACATTGTACTTTTCACGTTCCATGAAAATTAAATTAGTAGCTGTTTTTCTAGCTAATTTATGTGATCTGAAAGGGTAATACAATTTATTTCTCCAAGAGGGCCAAATGGCAGCCCAACCAAGGCCCTGCATTAAGCCACAAGGTACAAGAAAGACTTGACCACTGTCCCTAAATGCCAAAAGGGACAAATCCCAACATTTTGCCACATTTCTGGGCTTTAAAAGTTGGAGACTCTTAGGCACTTGAAAATATGTATTTACACTTCAAAAGGTTAGGGTGAGATACCAGGAACATTTCCATTCAGTCTCAAAGGAGTAAAATTTTTGTTTTTCCCCTCACTCTTGTTGGGAGGGAAAGGAGATGGCTCTCTCTGTGCTATTTATAAATGAACAAAATGCATTGCTCTCCATTCTTCGTTTATGGGATGTAACTTGCCACCCACTTT
This sequence comes from Mesoplodon mirus, assembly GCF_964341445.2. Taxonomy (NCBI): domain Eukaryota; kingdom Metazoa; phylum Chordata; class Mammalia; order Artiodactyla; family Ziphiidae; genus Mesoplodon; species Mesoplodon mirus. The sequence goes on from NC_138984.1 coordinate 57,942,167, forward strand.
GAAAGATTTTTATCAGCTCTCATTGTTTTGCTGCTAGTCTAGACATTAAGGACCAATTCTTTATTTTTACTCTGGCTATTGATCTGGTTATAAGTATCAATAAAGAACTATTTTCCTTGACTCAATGTCTTGTGTTTCTACAAGATTCATATGTATAAGTACATAATTCTGCAAGTGAGGTAACATCTCAGAACCTTCACAGTTCGTGACAAAACAAAGAATGGTAATATTAAATGTTGAAGAGGGACAAATAAATTCTTCTGATCAAATAATACATGCATTTCACACAGCTCTCCAGATAGATACAAATTGCAGAGAGACTAGGTGACACATACATTATTACAAGGCCTAGTGTGTCCAACTGCAGAAATGCTCTCGGGATCCATGATAAAGCACGGTTTCAACCGTGAAAGAAAAAGAGATAATTTACACCTCAGCAAAAATTCTAAGTTTAAGAAAATGATTGGACTCATGAGAGAATAAATACTTTCCTTTTCAAAGTAGGGGTATAACAGCCTATTAAGTAATTACTTTGATTTTAAATGTCTGTAATTCCAATTTCCATGATAGCTTATAATGGCTCAAATAAGGAAATGCAGCTGAAGTCTGTCATGTATTTACACAGTCAAAAAAAAAGAAAAAAAGAGTCCTACAGCTTGATTTCACAAAACTAATTCATGTGAGTTTGTTTTTTTTTTTAATCTTTTTTAAACAGTCCTTTGAGAGGGACTGGAAGCAAGAAGAGCACTGGGATTTCTCAATTTAAAAGTTATTACTTCAAGAGTCTATAGGGAAGGCTGCTTCAGAAACATCCTCCTGCATTTGTCAATTTGTTTTCTTTCCTACTTTCCAAACTAAGCACTTGAAAATGAGGAAAAAGAAATAAAATATCATGAAGCCCAGCTGTCTACAGAACACATGTTTATGTCAGTCATCACACTCATGATCTATTGCAGTAATAAATCAAAAGAAACACACCAGTTGTGTAATTTATTACAGCAGTATATCAGCAGGGTGAGGCTTCCAGGAGCTGAGTTACAGACATGAACCTTGCATTGTTGCTTTTATTTACTTTCTCTATTTAAGTCTGATATAAGAAGACAGAGTAGGAGGACCTGAAGTCAGAATTGAAAGCTTCTTTCACTTAATTTTCTAAATGGCTTTAGACGGATAAATCAAGGTAACATTATTACTTTTCCTATGACTTGTTTTTCTATGGTAATTATTGATAATTAAGTCTGTCTTCCTTTCATTCAATGAACATTTATTGAGCTAGATAAAAATTACTTCATTCATTAAATCTGTCTCATCATAAAGCTGGGCCTGTTTGACAACACAGGGGCATTTGTAGTCAAATTCTGTTCTGCACTGAAACCACGCAGGACCCTGTGGGGCTCCTGGATACAAAGCCTTTCCATGTCCCCCGTTTCTTGCTTGTAGGAAATGGGCTTCATTCAGCCTCCATGACCTTCCCTGAGTTCCAAAGGGCAGGTTCAAACAGCTGCTAATCAGGGAAGGGAGGGAATGCAGAAACAAGGGAGGAGCAGTCAAGAAACAATAGTGCAGCCTTGGGGCAGGGTCCTGGTTCCTCCTCAAGGAACATACAGAACAATATCTTTGACTTTTTCTGCAGAACTAAGACCCCACCCAAGCGGACGATGGCAACTTCAGGCTGAGCACAAGACTCCTGGAGCACTGCCCTGCTACCTCACCACCAACCAATCAGAAGAAAGTCACATACTCTGCAGCTCCCACCCCAAATTTTGCCTATAATAACTTTTCCCCCAAAACCATCAGAGTTTGGGGTTTTTGAGTATGAGCCACTCGTTCTCCTTGCTTGGCCCTGCAATAAACCATTCTCTGCTCCAAACTCTGAACTTTTGGTTTGTTTGGCCTCACTGTGCACCAAGCACACAAACTTTGTTCAGTAACACCATTTCTCCATGGTCACCCCTTACCTGCCTCCTGCCCCATACCGATGCTGCTATTTCCCCTTCTAGAAATTTCAGGATTTAAAATTTTTTAATATATTTAGAGTAACTCTGCCACATAATGTTTGAGCATTGCCTACTTGTACTGTACATTACAGATATCTGTAGTTCAATAAAAAATTTTGTAGAGGGCTTCCCTGGCGGCACAGTGGTTGAGAGTCCGCCTGCCGATGCAGGGGACACGGGTTCGTGCCCCGGTCCAGGAAGATCCCACATGCCATGGAGCGGCTAGGCCCGTGAGCCATGGCCACTGAGCCTGCGCGTCCGGAGCCTGTGCACCGCAACGGAAGAGGCCACAACAGTAAGAGGCCCGGGTATCGCAAAAAAAAAAAAAAAAAAAAAAAAAAATTTGTAGATAATAACATTTATACCTTTGCTACTAAAAGCATGGAAACTTCTAAGGAATATATAATCTCTGGCTCCAAACCAGACCTACTAAATCAGAATCTGCATTTTAACAAGATTATCAGTTGATCTGAATTCATATTAAGGTTTGAGAAGCATTTATTTGTTAAGTAACACATTCCCCCAATCTTAGGTTTGTATATCTTCTAGTCTAAGAACAGGATCAGTGCATTTAAAACACACTAAAAAATGCTAATGCTTTCCTAATGACAAAACTGTTCAGAAAAAAGGTAGCAAATATGCAAGGACATTCATTATTGGAACGATCATGGACTTGTAAGATGATACATTGCAGATGAAAGAACTTGGACCCTTGTGTCTTATGAATGTGGTTTAATTTCTGACCTCAAATTGGCTAACTTTTCAGGGCTTCAACTACTTCACTGGCAAAACTGAAATAATAATAGCTGCTTTGGTGATAATTATGTCAAATGAAGACAAACAATTAGGCATCCACTAAATGGTAGCTATTATTAAAAACCCTTTATGAAACAACTGAAACACACAAGAGTACTGTTTATACAAATTTAAAATTTTCAAGGGTCAGAATAAAGCCTGTGTGACACTGTCCCTTGTCCTGAATAAGCACTCCTTGTTAGGACAATGTTTCCCAGTCTTTAGTCACTTGAATGCTGTTGTATTAAACATGCCTTACTTAACACATCGGGATACTCTCAGCCACAGCTGGCTCAAGAATTCATGACCACTTTTTGTTTCTTCCTTTCTTTCTTTTTTTGGTTACAGTTAATGTGATAAACAACTTCATATGGGCACAGTGCTCTCACTTCATGCCTGTGCCTAGAGGCTCTGACCACTCCCCAGGATGGTGGGAAATTAATAACCCATGGGTCAAATCTCTGACCAAGAGAAAAGGGCCAGCAGATATATTTATCTCCTTTCCTTGACACTACTTGCCAATGGACTATACTAAAGTGCAATAGATTATATGGTCTCTCTGACGATGGTCTCAGGAGATGAAGAAATCCATTGCACTTGATACTAAGAAGTAGCCAGCTCTGTAGCACACCTCTTCATAAATGTTCTTCCTCCTTCTCAGCCCATTCTTTTCTTCCCTCACTACTACTTCCTGGGATTGCATGTCTAATAAGGAATCAAAATATAAACTATTGCTTCAGGCTCTGTTTTTTTACAAATCTGAATGGAGAAAAATGTTTTCACATTTTTTTCCCCGTATCTGAATACAACTTCTACTATCATTTATCTTGAATTGTTCATTAAATTGACTCATTATATAAAGGGAAATTCAGTATTGGTTAAAAGAAATAGAATGTAAATCTCAAAATATCTACAACAAAATGGAAACAACGCTATCAAATTACAATTACATACCATTACCCACCAAATTTTAGTCTGAGTTCTCTCCCCTGCCCTTTCTGTCTCTCCCTCTCTCTCCCTCTCTCTCTCAGTAACAGCATCACAGGGGTGTTAAATATATATAGCAACACACTTAATTTTTCTTCCAAAGTCAGAGGATTGCAAAAACACTAAGAATAGAATGTTTTTTCACACTATGTCATTAACTTTAAATTGATGATGTTTCTGTGTATCACCCAATAACAATGATAAGAGTTCCATATTTGGGGGAAAATGTGCTAGGCACTGTGAAGACCAAAATTGGGATAATTCCTATGCCAACTCTCCTAGAAATTCAGAATCAGGAGAGCGAGATCCAAACTAGGATTTAAAATATATAGATACAGACATACAGATACAGATATTCTCATTTAGCACATATTCAATTACAAATTGAGTAAACTCTCCTTTATGTTTCTAATAGCTTATTATGGTAAATCCCAATTTTGACTACACATGAAAATCAACTGGAAACTACAATTAAAACCCATGCCTCTTCTAGGAATTCTGATTTAATTGTCCTGGGGTGGAGCATGGGGGAGGGCTCAGCTACTGTATTACACAAAAGCTCCCCAGGAGATTCTATTGTACATTTGGTATTAAGAAATTGTTCTACTTTTTCTAGCATATCATTGACAAATTAAGAAATGTATGCTCTTTTCTCTTGCCCAAGGCAGTGTTATTCTGGGGTGTTTATTTTTTATTCAACTAACAAGCCCTGTAATGTTCCTTCCATTCAGCAGCCCCAGAGGCAGAAGGCCAGGTCAGCTGAATAGTCTCAGTTTTTCAAAATGGCCAGTAGAACCACATGAAATGATTTGCCCTTCCTTCCTCACTTGTGCTCAGCTCCAGTACCTAATTCTGGAGAGAAACACCTGGATACTTGGCCCTCAGTGTCTGGATTTACCATCTTAGCAGGATAAACTATTGACTATACAAATTTGCAGCTGCTACATTAGTGGTCATAGGATTCTGCTTGAATCTTGGTGGAAATACTAGCCTAAGAATCTGCAGTATTGCTTGTTATTAACAGTTCCCCCTTTCGTATGAATAATTATTTAGTCTTACTTCCAATATATACCTTTAGTTAACATTATTTACATTTCCCCTCCATTTTTCTTTATTATTTCTTGATCTTTAATTACACAATAACTCAGCTCCTGTATCTTACTAACTTCATTTAGTTTTAAATATTAGCTTGTCTTTTTAGTAACTGAACAACTTAATTGAAAATTATTAAATGTATTTTACATGTTGATGGCCAGCCATATTTCTTTTGATGATTTGTTCATATCTGCCAGTAGAAATTATTTAGCATTTTAATTTTCATTAGCTTTTATATATTCTCAAAGGTTCTCATGTAAATAAAAGATCTCATTACAATAATCTTTTAAATCTTAGGGCCACAGAAAACATCTATTTTTCTGGCTAAACAATTTTGTCCCCTTACACTAAATCAAAGTACTGTATAACTTAATAGGTTGCCCTAATGCCTTGGCTGCTGGGAAGCTCAGGAATAAATTTACTCTTTTGTTATTTATTTACAGTCATATTATACCTGAGCTTTTATTGTAAACTACTTTAAGTCATTTTTTAAATAGTTGAAATAAGTTAATTGGTTTTAATCAGTTTGCTGGCATTCTAAATGTTTTCAAGAGCCAAACACAGAAAGAAAATTCAAGATATTGTCTCAAGCTTAAATAAATTCATGTTGACTTACATGCACGTAAAACTAATAAGAAACACATTAAAATCAACTAAAGAACAATTCAAAAGTTTAATCAGGAATTCAGAGAAGAGAAAAATTCATGTAAGTTAATTCAGAATTTCCTGAATTTAAATATAAAAAATTTTAATCTCTTACTCTTCCCATATCTACTAATTTATTTCACCAAAGAAAATATGTTTTAAACTTTTTTATTTGCTTATCCTTCCGTTCAATTTGCAAAGAAAAATAATCTGAAAGCATTATGCTCATTTATACATATATAGAATAGATAGAAATAGATATGGATACACACACGTGTGTGCGTGCAGGATGGCTTTCCTTAGCTATTTGTTCTTTTCATCTTTGTATTTAAATTTCTACAATGAGGCAGGTGGGACAGGTGGCTACTTTTGAAAATTCTGTCTAATGCCTAACAAATTGAAATCTTCCAAGAAATATTAAATCAATCCATCAGTATCAGCATCACATGCTGAGGGAACACCTGTTATTTTCTGGGTGAATACACTAGTTGCCCTGGATACTGACCATTATTCTCCTCCAGGAACACACCTCTACAGAGAGAGTCCAGCTTCAGTAACACTTTAATTTGCATGACTAACCAAGCTGAACCATCACTGAAATGTATGTGGATTTAAATCAAAGGGATTATGTTAAAAATAAACACCATTAACCCTACTGCAATACATTCTTACCTTACGAAATAGGAATATCAGTTGTACAGCTTTCAGAAAATTACTCTGGATGGCTGAGGCCTTTGAAATAGGTAAGTTTTGATTTTGGTCTATTTTTTTAAGTAGTTTACTTTTTCATTTTATTCAAGGAAACATTTTTATAATTTTTCTTTCAGTTTATTCATCCATTTACTCATTGTTTCAGCAAATATTTGCCGAATACAGCAATGTACCAGACTTTGGGCTACTTGCTTCTGGAGAGACAAAGATGAAAAACAAATTCTATTCTTCAGATGCTAGTAATCCTATAGAAGAGGCAATGAGGTAATTTATGATTTAGTCTAATTGATATAATTCATGCTCATATAAATTTATGTGTGTAGTGAATATCGTTATACAATTTTTAATTTAGTTTATTTTTTAATTTTTGTTATTCAAGGGGAGTTTTATAAGATTTAATATTTGTTGACTATTGTCAGGTAACAGGTTGCATATAATCAAAGCTAATTCTTCAAAATATCCTCTGTGAGGCATAAACTATTAGTCCTATTTTACAGAAGAAACTAAGGCACAAAAAGGTTAAGAAAATGCCCCACGTTTATCAAACAATACGTCAAGGATGCAAGTTTCAAATACATGTCTATTTCTACAATCTAACCTTGTTAATTTCTGCCACATCATACTGCTTCTTGAAAGGGAGTATGTTCTCTTTTGTTATTAAAACTGTTAAAATTTAACTGTTTGTTAAAATAAACAATATGTGGCATCATTTATTACTCATATTAATGTGTGAAAAGATATATCCAAAGACTGATCTAGTTGAGTTCCACATAACCAATGGTAGAGTCATAAAAGGTTAAATTTGGAAGAAAATTTTGAACCTAGCTCAATATGTAGAAGATCACATATCTCTTTATAACCAGAGCCAGGAATTAAAACAATTTAATCTAACACCAATTTCACATTTTTCCCCCTCCCTTCTTATTCTCACTCAGGCACCTGTATTTGGCAATGTCATAATCACCATATGTCCTTTATTGTATTCACTTGGTGATAATGTGTACACATCATAGAGTTAAAGATGATAAAATTTAGACACACAATTCATCATCTTTATTTCCACAAACTTTGTTTCTCTCACATGGAGGACCAGTGTTTCAATGTCTTTGGATTCTAGTAAATCATGTCACATCATGTGTGATTTAATAAATCTTACCTCAATTAAATCTACTGTCAATACACAGAAAAACATTTTGCTGTTTTAGAGACTTGTAGAACATAGCTTATATCTTTAAAAATATTTTATAAAACAATTAATATGAGGCATATCCTTTTTTCTATTCTGAATTTCTAAAAATCTATAAGCACACTGACTTCCGCTTCTGGGAAGATGGAGTAGACATATTTTCTGGATTCCTCTCACTAAGTACAGCTAAAAAACCTGGAAATTATATATAAAACAAATATAAGAAGACTGAAAGGTGGAGAGGAGAAAGCAGCCCAGCTATGGACCTTGGGACTAAGGAACAACACGGTGGTGAGTTCTGTGGGTTTTATTTCTGCCTCATGTATCCCAGACTTGGAACTGAATAAGCTGGCAACCCAGAAATGCCAAAATGCTAAATGCACAGAAGAGAACAGAAGCCTTCTATCTGAAGCCAAAAGACCAGGCAAGATTCTAACTAGTGAGGTAGAAAATTTTAGATGGTAACTGCTCTACTCTAGGCAAATACCACATTTAAAAAAAAACAAAAAAAACTGTGACCCATCCACACCCAAACCAGCAAAGGCCAAGAGGGGAGATTGGACTTCCACCCACACCTGGCAGTAATGCCGTACCCACCCCCTCCCCACTGGAGTGGTGTCAGAAGAAGCACAGAGGAGAATCTGGATTTCCATGTCATCCAGTGGTAATGAGGTCACCTCCACAGTGGTGACAGTGGACACCCAGTGGGGAGCTGGAAATCACATCCCCATCCAGAAGTAGAGAAGTCCCAATGCTGCCTCAGGTGTCAACAGAGGCTAGGTGAGGGACCTAGGCTTCCTCCTCCACCTGACAGTAACAAGGCAAGAGTTCTTACTTTCCTCTGCCAGAGAAAGCCAGTTAAGACAAAAGGCTTCAATAAGATTCAGAACTTTATACAGTAAAACAACAATGTCCAGGTTCACTAGGTGACAGTGTGTTAATTTGTTCAGTCTATGTTTTTCACTTCATAGATACTGAATCTCCCATGAAATAGGTATATTTCATGTCATCATTTTTAATGGATTCATACAATTATCTTATTCTTTCCTTTTTTAACATTTCTATTTATTCATTTATTATCCTTAAACATTAGGAAGTTATTAAGATTATTTAAATATTAGAAAGTTGTTAAGTTGAGATTGTAATTTGAATAACTATTAATATCCAAGGACACTTGAAATGTATCAAAGATAATACTGGATATAATAATCTGAATATTGAATGGTGCCTCTTGAATTCAAAGGTACATCAAAGGCAATAAAACACCTGAGTTTTCAGCAGCCCTACAGGATTTGGTAGTCAATGGACTCATTTGTAATATACCTGGCTGCACGCCTGTTATACAGCAGACAATGGATACAGTCAGTTCCTTATATTCCATTGGCTCATCTATTAGAATTCAAGTTCACAGAATGCTTCCACTAACAGACACTCTTCCTTCTTGGCTATGGTCCATCTAGCTGTTGATAGGCCCAACATTCCATGTGTTTGAGGCATTAGAGATAGAGTAGAAAGATCACTTGCTGTCAGGAGACTTTTCTTCATGTTTCATTTAAAACAATTTTCCATCTTACTTATGTACAATGGAGGTAGTCACATTCCATGTAAATTGAGGGATGGCTTCACATCATTTTGTTTAGAATTTTATCAAGAACTCATTACCAATTTTGAAAATACATCACCCAAGGCAGCACTGCTCTCAGTACTTGAGTATCCAGTACAACACACCTGATGTGAGTCTGCCTTCACAGCTGTCACATTCATGATGATTCTATGCATAAGTGAAAAGATCTTGATCATTTCCTCATGTTTTCTCTCTTATTTTTGCACATTTACATATTGGAATATGTCCTATTTTATTATAAATTACTTTATATTTATTTATTTATTTATACTTAGATATTAATTTGAGTTTTGAAAAGTTATCTACCTATATATAGATATAATACAAAATTTCATTTTTGATAGGAATGGGAATGTTATAGAACATTTTTTAAATTAAAAAAAGGGACACTGGGGGACTTCCCTGGTGGTCCAGTGTTTAATACTCCACACTTCTACTGCAGGGAGTGCGGGTTTGATCCCTGATTGGGGAACTAAGATCCCCACCTGCTGCACAGCTCGGCCAAAAAATTAAAATTAAAAAAAATAATAATAAACAAAATAAATAATAACAATAATATTGGCTCTAATAAAGAGTTGGAAATTATAACTGGCATTAGATATCAGACATAGGAACATTAGAAATTAATGTAGCCTTTTGGGGCCTGAGTTTCCTAATTTGTGAAATAATACTGGATTATTCCAGTTAATGGTGGAAAATTTTCCAGTTCACTTAACTGTTTAGTGACTACTTATGCTGACCTTGATTTTTAAATAAAACATTTAAATTGTTAAATTAAAATGTTTTACATTTTTTAAAAAGTTGAAACCACAATGCCTTTTCTTTGATGACAGGATATGGTTTTGAACTGACTAATTCAAACTTAACATGTCAGAAAATTCACTTTTCTGGGCATCAAAACTTATTCTATAAGTTTCAGAGTTCAGGCCCTCTAGGTTTCATAGCATAAATAAAACTATATTATCAAAAAGAGTAGATAGCATAGACATTTACAGATTAGGTAGAAGATATAGATGGATGGATAGATAGATAGATATGTAATAGAGAGAGAGAGAGAGAGAGAGAGAGAGAGATGATAGATCTATTTCTTGATTCATTTATGTAATGAAATAACTGATTCTATAAGGAGAAAGAAAATATTCGGTGCCATAAAAAATAGGACATCAAATATTGTTGTGGTTCATCTTACTTTTAATTGACTAATTTAAAGAAATACTATTTTCCCTATTGTCAGTCAAAAGAGTTCATGTCATCAGAATGTGTTTATCTAGAAGACAGATTATCCTGTATCCTTCTCATTCTAAAGATAGGTCTTAGGACTTATTTTTTCTGCCTGGGAATACACTGAAAAAAAACCAAACCAAACCAAAAAAAAAAAAAAGAACTCTGGACAAAGTTTCTAAAAGAACGTCAAAAGTAAGAAACATCAGCAATTGCAATTTCCAGGAATATAAACAACATCTCTTCTGGAAGGGTTTGTGTCACTCAGGTAGCAGATGCCTTCCAAGAAATGATTAACACTTACAGGGTAACACCAGGGAGAAAGGCTATAATCATGCTGTCTTAGCCCCTGTCAACATTAGTTATTGTTTCATCTACTGGAACAACAGATATAGAACAGAAATAAAAATAAAACAGAATGAAATTATTATCTGTTTTTTTCCCTAATAACTAGATCACACAAAAGCATTCAATTGTATATTATTAAACAGAGAATGCTTTCCTCAATAAAATTTATAGGTAGGACTACCATACAAGTTAATATGTACTTAAAATTTTTTTTAAAAAAGCCAATTATTGTATATTTTTATCAATACAGGTCAGATTTAAACTGTGTGTACTTGTATTTTATTATGACCTCACTATAAGATGAAACAGAAGAATAAAATCTAACTCTGAATTTGACAAAAGAAATTAAACCTATGAATGAATTTGTTTAGCTAAATATTATCACATAACTATAATAGAAAAGGTAAAATGTATTTTAAAAAAACACTTTTCTGATTTCTCTTTTGATGTTTGAAAGGATCTCTTTCCTTAATCTACTGATTAGTAATGGGTTCTATAATATTCCTCTAATAAACTAAGTGACTTGTAAATAGTATATCAGTATTTTTCAAATCCCTCAAACACTTAAGCCCATGGCATACCATGTTAAAAAAAAATGATTTCCTGATAAGAACAAAGCTACATAACTGTGTTCCATTCTAAAGATTTATAATGTACATGAGCATTTAAAGGCTTTAAGATGTAATGCAGGAACTAAGCCTATCAGACTGTTTAAACCAGAGTTTAAAAACAGTGCTTGACCACAGTTTAATTCCTATGGATATTCAAGAGAAGGGCTCTTCAAACACACTTAGGGAGAGGAATAGCACTGTACTGACTTTGTAGGCTCAAAATGCCTAGATTTACAAGAATCTCTCCAAACTTTATCAATTAACTTTATAAATAGCTTGCTTTCTTTTCATTAAAGAAGATGCTCTCTCAAATATTTCAGATTTTAATGTCTAGTTTCTTTCCAATCTGTCACCTCCCCTGGGGATATCTGATCTGTTTCTGCAACTGCTCTATGATCATCTGTGTCATCCAAAGCTAGAAAATATACATCTATGCAAAGGAAATTATTATTATAATGAATTATTATAATAATGAAATAATTATCTCTCTGGACACTCATTTATATTGCATTGTCTCAGTTCTTTTTGACTTTATAAATTAAACAATGTTTTACATCTCTTCTTACATTTCTTGGCATTTTAAGTCTTTCATAGACTATTTTAACCTTCTATATTTTTACTTCCTAAATATCATTCTTTTTAACTCCATGATTATACCCCATCACACATTTCTGCAGTGCCTTGTACAGTCCATTCCAAAAATGTAAAAATGAAATTCATTATGTTGGTTACTTGATCTATTTAAAATATATATGTATACATGCATGTGTATTATATGTATATATGTGTGTATGTGTGTATATATATATATGTAATTGGATGGATATATATCAATTACATTAGTATTTTTGCCCAAGGGGAACCATATAGGAATGAGAAACAGACATAGTAGGAAACACACACACATAAACAAAAGGGCCTGGTACAGAGAGATCGAATGAAGATTAGAATGAATGAACTGGTTACATGCAAGTTTTTCAGATAAGGAGCTCTTAGGTTCTGTGAGGATTTAAAAAGAAATCTGCTCCAAAAGGTATCCTTTGATTTCCAAGACTTCAACTCAAGTGGATAGGCACAAATCAAGTTAATAATTGATATTGTTCACACTTTTGTACATGTAATTAAAAATATAAAACTGGGGAGTGAATGGATAGGGTATTAGACAAATTGGTCCACTTTTTCAACAGTTATCAGATAATAGAAGAGTTTTTAGAGTTTCTGAGACTTCTATAATATTATGCCATATCCCCAGAATATTTTTTTCTGAATAAGTAGTATTTCTTTCTTCCTCAGGAAATATCCTTTTTTAAAATCTTGAAACATAAGCCAGATTGCATATTTAACCTTTTCTAAAGATAATGGATGACCTAGCTCCTCAGTTATACTCTCAGCCTCAGAATTCTAAGCTTATAATAGTAATAGATTACATAAACAGCTGATTGTTCATGAAAACAGGCAATTTAAAGTGTAATAAGTATTCAGAAATTCACGTCAATTAAAAAATGGAATTCAGGAACAGATAACAAGTTCTAGTTGTAAAATCATGACTAAAATATAGGAAACAGTGGATATCACAAAGAGTATATAAGTTGGTGGTAAATTCAAGGTACCCATGATCAACACTGGCAATAGAATCTGGAAAACCAGCAAAATAGTGAGATTCATGTAAGAATGGAATAAACATTGAAATATTTTCCCAATTTTTAGGCCCAACCAGAAATTTTGATGGTAAAGCTGATTTACTGGAGAAGAGGAAAAGGATTATGTAGTTCTAACTTTGAGACAAAATGGATCAATGTTGTATGGGGGAATACACCCATATCCTTTAAAGTAATGTTCTCTACTCAACATTTTCATCTCTACAGGACAGAAATCTTTCTGTCCAGCTTTACTGGCATATAGTTTACATATAGCATTATGTAAGTTTGAAGTATAGAACATAATGATTTGATATATGTATATACTACAAAACGATTACCACAATAAGTTTAGTTAATATATCCATCACTTCACAGTTACATTTTTTTTTGGCGGTAAAAACTATAAAAATATACTCTCTTAGCAACTTCAAATGTACAATATAGCATTGTTAACTACAACCAGCCAGAAATTATCCTGGTTTAGACAAGGATGGGAAATGGAGAGTTGGAATCATAACTGTGCATATTTTTTAATGTCAAAAGAAAGCCTTTGAATTATTTAGATTAGAGCTATCTGATTACTGGATCACCTTGAGTAGCTATAAGTATCATACATAACAGTAGACTGAGGAGGGAAAAGAAAACCATGTATATAAAAAATAAGTTAAAGTGGACAAAATGTTGTTAGGAGGAGTTACAGAAGCATTTTCTGTATTAGGCCATAACACAAAATAATCCCATATCCAGGATAATGATTTACCTATTTTTCAAAAGCATTACCCATTAAGTTCATTTAGGGTTTCTTTGCTGTATTCTGAGGCATATATTTTCACACTATATCCTCATAATAACCCTGAAATTTAGGTAGAAAATTTGCATGTCGGAAAACTAAAATTCATAAAGACTAAGTAATTTGCCTTAGGTCACATGACCTTTAATTGAAAAGATAGACCAAGAATTAGGCATAGAATTCTTTCATCAGAGTTATTGCCTTTAGCACAAACTGAACTCATCAGATCTTAGCTGATTATTTCAATTTTCCTTAAGTGCTCAACTGTACTATATCACTGCTACTTGAAGTATCCACTCTACAATTAGATGAGGTGCCTGTACTAGAATGTAAATCAATGCACTTGTTCCTTCTTCAAGAAACTCACACACACATACATGCACACACACACACATATCTATATATACACACATATATACATATAGGCAATATATATATATGCAATATGCACATATATGTATATATACATTTAGTTAGTTGCCCTAAGATAAATATCTACGCTTCTCTATATAATGTGTGTATATATACATATTTAATATTATATATGTACGTATAGACATATGTATCTATATTAGATATAATATGTAGATATATACGTACAGGTATATACTCAATTGAATTAAACAGTGTGCTTAATGGTATAAATCAGGTGTTAGCAAATATGGCCTGCTGTTTGGTTGCCTGTTTCTGTAAATAAAGTTTTACTGAAATACTGCCACAGCTATTCATACGTATTCTCTATGTTGCTTTAATACCATAAGGCACTGTAGTTGTGATAGAGGAAATATGGCCCATGAAGATGGTCCTTCCAGAAACTCAGTGGAAGAGCTAAGAGCCTCAGGATTATTTTGTCATTCAAGCATGCACTGGTGAAGAGGGGCTAGGGTAGATTCCTCCAGTGGTGTAACAACCCGGATCTTACCCTTCAGAACCCTGAGTTTTCCCAGTTGCCAAGGGCTACCGTCCTCATAAGATAAGGTGAGGCACTGGACGTTCACCATTCTACAGGCCCTAAATATCTCCTGTAAATGTTCTCCAGGGGCAGCATAAAGACACTCCCATTAACATTTTATTTGGAATTCAGAGAAAAGAGACAGAGAATGAGCCTGACTGTGAAAGGAATTCCACTCTTCTCTCTTCAAAGCTTCTGAGGTTGCTTTGAGGACCCAAACACAGACAGAGGATCATTTCATTGCTTTCTAATGTTCTTTGATCCTAGGGCAACTAACCAATTTCATTTCACATTTTAAGAAATTATAAATAACAATGAAGTTTACATAAATCACTCTAACAATACCAATTCAATTCATAACTAGGAGAAAATCAGTTATTGTTTCTCCATAAGAGTTGGACTGTCTCCATGGTAGCAAATGCACTTAAAGAAAGTTTTCAAAATTTTATCTGCTGTTTTGTTTTTCACTGAACAGATTATTCAGTTGTATTGGTTCGAACAATTAGCTATTTTGAAATCCCTTAATATGCATATTTTAGGCATATAAAGCATGTATTTTCCAAATGTATCATTTTTCAAATCTATAATCAAGAAATTCTCAGTTAACTTACATGTCTCTGGGATCCATCATATTCACACCTTTCAATTTTTCCTAGGCTGCCATCTGAGAAATACAGCTTCTCTGCACGGTGGTCAATGGTGAGTCCATTTGGAGTGAGTATGTCTGTACTGACCACCACTTGAGCATTTTTTCCAATCAGAGTAGATCTCATGATACTTGGATGCTGCTCATTCCAGTTGGTCCAAAACATTAAACTAATTAAAATGAAAATTGTGATAATAGATTAAAATTTTCATTAACAGTAACAACATTAGTAGAAACATGGCAATGTCAAATTATTTAAAAAGAAGCAAAATTATTTATCTCATATTCTATGACCCTTGAGGAAGTTTTAGTAATAAGGGGAAATATGTATATTATAGTTGCATATATATTTTTCTCAGTTTCTTAAATGACCTGGAAAATATTTCTGAAAAACAATTATCTCTCAAATAGTAATTTAATTAAATCGAATCAGTTTGATGCTTATAGTAAAGATTTATTTTAATCAGGGACAAAAATAGTTATTTTAAATTTTCTATGCACTGCAAATATACTCTAACTTATTATTATAATGCTTCAGCAGATCCTGTGTTGTTATCATTTTGGACATCGTTCTTAACCTAACAATATTTCCCTCCTTCAGTTGGTGAAAATCAAAATCTTTCTCTCCTTCTAGGTTTGCTTTTTAAATTCTGCATTTTTCTCTGTATATGTTTTAGAGAAATTACTAAACTCCTATATTTCTTTAATGTCTTTTTTCCCTCCTCTGTTTATCAGTGTGATTTTTCTATAAATTACAGTGCTGTTTCTAGAATTCCAAGGGTCACTCTCAAATCCTTAAACATAGTATCCGTTACTTACAGATTTTCTAGAATATTTTAAATCAGCGTTTGTCAAACTATTCTTTGAAGAAGGCCTAGGAGTCTATGGACGCCTTTAAAGGTCACTGGAAGAGTGGAGAGGCTATAGGGTTCCAGTCTCCAAGGCCTGCTTTTACTGAAACAGCTCTTCTTTCTCCCCCTTTATATTTAGGAGTATCCCTAAGAGTTTATTTGAAGATCAGTTTTTGAACTGAAGGAAAGAAGAAAAGAATGGAGGGAGGGAGGGAGGGAGGAAGGGGAGAAGGAAGGAAAAAGGAAGGGAGAAAGGGAAGAAAGAAAGGAAGAAGGGAAGGAGGGAGACTGACAGGCAGGCTGCTTTACATTTTGAAAAAATATGTTTAATAAATACAAAGAAAAACTAATTGGAATAATATTTCATATTTACAGCAAGATTGCATATATCATTCCTATGTAAAGACATGTAAAGACAATGTAGGATTATAGCCAACATAATTATTCAATATATGGTTTTTGAGTATTATGTAAAAACCTATTACTAGACAAAACTCAACTTCACACACACACAAAAAAACCTTTCTACTTGCAAATTTAAAAAATAACCCCCACCAATTAGGGAAAGCTAGGTCATCTATGCTCTTTATTAAAATACTTCATAGCATTTTAATCTATTCTGTGGAACATAAAAGTGTTCTAAGTGAGAAAGTGTCAAAACAGTTTGTCCTATGGATCAGTAAATTTGAAAAAAAAAATGGCATTCCACTTTCTTAAATCATGCAGTAGTTTTAACCACATCTTGTAACTTTTAAAATGAAAAATTTAGTTTAAAAAGTTATCCAAATGAGGTATTAAATACACAATTTATTTGCAATATTTTTCTAGATTGTGGGCTTTAGAATTACAGAATTTCCAAGATATTAGTACTTCTTTAATTTCACCCTTTCACATATAAGAAAACAGAGGCCAGAGAGCTTGAATATTAGTTAGAGCCAAGTTTTGAACTCAAGTAGTCTTTCATCTAGAAATTGATTTGATTTTAAAATTTCTGTTAATCAACTAACATATGAAAGTGATTTGAAGGTGTCATTAATATGTTTAATGATAAAAATATTTTTATACTTTAAACTTTAATTACATATAATTTTGCAATTAAAATACTTTAGTGTGTTCTAATTTACAGTTCACCATATATAAGATGAAAGTGTAATTTTAGCCTATGTAACTGATAATTATAGGATAAAGCACTTATCAATTAAAATTAATCATGTATAATATCATCAGTGATCTCCCTCATGTTTACCTGAAAACTGTCTTATAAATTCCTCTGATCAACTTTAGGATATTTATTATTGTCCTAAGATTCTCCTGGTGGATCAGTGTAGCTGACTCAACAACAAGCCCTAGTGATAGGGCAGTGGTGTGAGCAGAACTAGCTCTGCCCAGGCATTTAAAGGCCTGTGTCCACCTGAACTAACCAAATCTGTGTGAGGAGTCAACCTTCTCTTCACCTGCATCTCTCAAACTTTAGAGTCTTAATTTATAAGTTCAATATGTTTAATTAAATAAAGTAAGTCAATTCTCATCTCTAGTTCTATAAGAGTATCCAGATTGAGTTATTCTCACACTGAGTAATTCCTGTGCTCCTTTCTTCTCTCAAGTGATCAGGGTTAGTGTTTATCAGTCATTGTTTTTTATTCTTCCATTTTTCTTCAACACACCTAAAATAAGTTCTTCTTTTTCTGCTCAGTGAAATCAGATTGGTCTAATTTCTGTGTCCTTGTTTCGCTTAAGAGTAAAAGCACTTTCTAGTAGTTAACAAATATTCCTACCATATTGTATAAGAGTGAAACTCCATAGACATATTTGTTTTCTACTTAACCTGAGCTTCATTCTTCAGTTTTCATATAATTGCTTTCTTTATAGCATCCCCCGAAACATAACTTTTTTCTAATTTGTTTTATTTTTTATACATTTTATACTATAGCCTGAGCATTTTTTCTTGCCATGAATTCTTCATAAGTATTATTATAAATACCTGCACAATATATCATCAAACCGATGTGGACCATGTAGACTATTGTCAAGTATCTAATGTTGAAATTATCGCTGCACACAAAGATCTATTGCTGCTATTTATTTCCTCTGTATTTCAATTGGACAGATCTCCAATTGTTAAAATTACTTAATTGAATTACAGAAACACCTTTCAGGTTTCAATACTTGTTAATAGTTTTATTTTTGTTTCAAATTTATCACTTCAATCAGTGATGCATTAATGTCTTTTACATATATGAAAAATGTCTATTCAATCACAGTATTGTCTCTATTTTCCCTTTCATCCTTTAATCTTCCTTTTACTCTATCTCTCATGGAGGTGATGCCTGGCATTTAAAGAGTTCAGATTTCAATTATCCACATTTATAATAAAAAACAGTCTTATAAAAAAGTTTTATGAATTGTGAAAAGAGAACTTCAAAGGAAATCTGTATTTTTAATGCTAATTCTCTTTAAAATTAATATAACTTTGATAGTCTTTGACTTATAATTATAATGAAGAAATACAAATTTCTTACTTTTGGCATTCATCTAGGGCTAGCACATGAGGATGGTCATCCTCTGACATGGCAATGACGGCTTCCCTATCAAATGCTCCAGGCCGAGTCTGGTCCACTGTGTGCCTGGTGATGGATGAGGTAGTGGAGCTGGTCCAGTACAGTGTGTCCCAGGCTCTGTGATAGGCAAGTCCTTCAACAGAACCCACATCTGATGGGGAAAAGAAAAGAAAAAATTTATACTTTTATCTACAAAAGACTTGGCTTCTGAACAGAAAAAGCAAAAATATAATAATTATGATGCCTATATAATGCTACATAATGCATACAATGACAGCTGATTACATACTGTAAAACTGAGCTGTGAACTGCTCATGGAGAATTTATACAAAAACATGCATTAAAGACTGAATATTCTTATCCAAAAAAACCTTAATTAAGTAATTGCCTTTTATTTAGGAAAATGGTGGCTCTCTTTTATTTTCATATTTTTGTAATTAATTTTCAAAAAGTATCCAGTGTGCAACAATTTAGCGATACTTTTGAAAATCATATGTCAGAGATACCATTTAAGTACAATCATAATGAGTTTTATCTTGATACTATATCTAGAGACATCAAGGAAAACCAAACACATCAAAAACTACAACAAAGTATCAAAAAGCCAAAATACAACTCTACACTTGCAACTATCAAACCATGGTAGAGAATGTTTTAATAAGTTAATGCAATGATTTTTTTTTATTCTATTTGACTAATGTGATACAAAAAACAAAAGAAAATAAAATTAATTGTGAGCTAAGGCATGCTTTAATGTTGACAGAAAAAGATAAATGGTAGTACCCATAGTCTAATACATAAAAGTGACAATATGAAAAACAAAAGTAATTATTTCTTAAAATTGTGTTTCCAATCACTAGGATAACATAAGTGGCTGGTTTATTTTTCATAGAGGTGCTCTGAGCACATCTTTACGTATAACCAAATTATTATAGTTTTTCCTTCATATTATCTGTTTTTCTCAGAGTTAGTACTCTTAGCATATTTAATTTAAGAAAGAATATATATATATAACTTTGGCAGTCATCCTGAGAAATTAACATTATAACAGGCAGAGTCTTTCTATTGCTTTTCTCTTAAGGAATCTCAAGAATTATTAAGCTCTTCTGAAAACAGGTAGATGAAAAGAGCTGTTTTCAGGTTTGAGATGGATAAATGTTTACTTTGGTGGTCAGTAGGATTTAGTGGGAGAGCAAAACAATATTAAAACCTTTTGAACTACATTTCTTGAACGTTATTAAAATTTTGTCCTTTTGTTCTTTTTCTACATGCAACAGGAAAATCCACTAATAATAAAATTAATATCTGCCATTTATTGGACACTGTCTTTCTGCTAGGAATTGTGTAATTGGTTTGCATACATCACTTTATGTGTAAATCTACTCTGTGAAGTTAGTTTTATTGTTCCTCTTTCCTAAGAAGAAAACTGAAACCTATGGTCACAGAACTAATAGTATTGAAGCAAGATTTTTAACACAGGTCCATGTGCTTCCGTAAGCCTATAATCTTCAGCACCATTATTTAGAGATGGATTAATAGCAGCTATTGCTTATTCTCAATGTACATCAAGCTGGAACCAAACAAATGATTCATTAGATTCAACTTGTCTGACTCTGGGTGAATTGTACCACTAGTAATTTACCATGAATAACCTCTCACACAGTCAACAAAACTACTTATAAGAAATTAATGTAGGTAATTAGTATGGAAACCTAGGCCAGAGATGATGGAAGAAAACATTATAAAACACAATCATAATAAAATCCATTAAGCTTTGCTTATATGAATCATATGGTAGTCCTATTTGAGGTGAGTAGGTGGGAGGTTGATAATGGTCAAAAGTATTTCAATTATTAATTAATAAATCATCTATTCCACTGTATTTTTAGCACTTTCATATCATTTCAGAAATGAAGCCAACTCTATTTGTATTATAAGCAGCATTCCACTCTTTCATCATCCACAAATAGAATGAGAAATGGCACAGCTCTGAAAAAATCCAAGCAGATCAAAATTATTAATCCATCCTCATTTTGTATCTTCCCCTTCCACTGACTTTGACAGATATTCTTCATGTCCACTTTTTCCTGCCAAATCAGGAAGAAACCACTTGGTATTACCATTGAGATGAAGCAGATGCTTCTTTTCCATGGCTGACATAGTTCCAAGGTTACTAGAGTACATAATACATCTCACTGTCCAGGTATAATCTCTTTTGTTTTATTTTTTGTAATAGATGACAACCTGACAGTACACTTAATCATAATCTGGTGCTACATTTTAAAATATTTATCTCTTAAAAAGATATTTAGGGGACTTCCCTGGTGGCACAGTGGTTAAGAATCCGCTAGCCAATGCAGGAGACATGGGTTCGATCCCTAGTCCGGGAAGATCCCACATGCCACGGAGCAACTAAGCCTGTGTGCCACAACTACTGAGCCTGTGATCTAGAGCCTGCGAGCCACAGCTACTGAGCCTGTGTGCTACAACTACTGAAGCCCGCGCGCCTAGGGCCCATGCTCTGCAACAAGAGAAGCCACCACAATGAGAAGCCCGCGCACCGCAACGAAGAGTAGCCCCTGTTCGCTGCAACTAGAGAAAGCCCGCATGCAGCAATAAAAACCCAACACAGCCAAAAATAAATATAAATAAACTAATTAATTTAAAAAAAGGTATTTAACTCCCTATAAAAATTGTATTTGTCATTAGCAAATGGCCAATTAAAACATAAACCACACACCACTATATATAAAATAGATAATCACAAAGACCTACTGTATAGCACAGGGAACTATACTCAATATTTTGTAATAACGTATAAGGGAGGAAAATCTGAAAAGGACTATATACATATATATTTTAAAATCATGAAAATATTAAATTTTAAAATCATGAGAATATTTTAGTTAACATAAAGACATTAATGTCTATTTTATGATAGACATTCCTTCATATTATCTGTTTTTCTCTGAGTCAGTACTCTTAGCATATTTAATTTAAGAGAGAATATATATATATAACTTTGGCAGGCATACTAAGAAATTAACATTATAACAGGCATCATGTGATACGTGTGTGTGTTTGTGTGTGCGTGTGCATGAACACTAAAGTACTTGAATCAGTTGAACAGGTAAAATAAGTACTTTGAGTCACTGGTCCTGGCAGATAATTACGTAGTCTGAAAACTAAAGTAAAATGCCTATTTATTCCATCAACCAGTCCTGAAATATTGAACAGAGTAAATTAATACAGAGTTAACTCAAGGATGTAGAATACAGTGTTGGAACTCAAGGATGTAAAATAGGCATAATTCAGAAAATAACTATTACGGTGCTATTTTGGCAGGTAGCCAAGGACTTCATAGAGAAAACACCTTCATCTCATCACCACTGAAGAAGAGAAAACAGCTCCTTCCTGCCTGTGCAGTGTTGTAAAGGCAGGATAAGAGTCTACAAAATGGGAAAGCCAGTGAAGTATTCTTGGGAGGGAGCCACATGTACAAAACATTGCCAGTCATCTGGCTGGAATAACCGTCTCAGATAAATCCTATCACAAAGTTAACAGGAAATAATATTTATCCCAAGGACATGCTACAACTGTAATGGCCTCCCTGTTGAAAGTATAATATATTCTCTTATTCACTGGCTTATTTTCTAAAGCCAAAGAATATCAGAAAGTTTGTTGCTGGAAATTATGTCAGTAGTATGAAGCATCTCAATCTTGTCTGGAGGATCTCAAGACACAGAGAAGCAGGCTCAATTTACAACCCAGGTACAGAGCTTAAAATAAAAAGTTTCTGGACACGACATTCCACATATATCTTACTATATAGTTTCCAGAGAAACAAGATTCTGGGTCCAGTTCACACTCCAGACCTGATGTTGAACTCTAGAGAGTACACATAGCCTTGTTTTACTTTAAGCCTAACAAAATATTACTTATTTTGCCTAAACTCACCTATTTCTAAAAATCCTCTTATAATTACTTTTCCTTCTCTTTTGGGATAGGGGTGAGATAACCTACAGCTCTTCTGGTGTACAGTTTCCCTCATTACAATGAGCCAATTATTTGATATGGCTACTCTACAGGTTTACTTGACAAAACCGAAAAGACTTTCATCATAAAAATACTCAACAGACTAGGAATAGAAGTGAATTTCCTCAAATTGATAAAACCAACCTATTAAAAAAACAAACAAACAAAAAACAAAACAAGGCTTATACCTTACTTAGCCATGAAAAAAATGACAGTTTTCTCCCTAAGACTAGGAACAAGACAAGACAGTCTACTCTTGCCCCTCTATTCAGCATTGTATTGGAAATTCACTCTGGGTAATTGGGAAAATTTTTTTAATTAAAAAAAAAGATAGAAATAAAGGCAGGAATATCATCCAGATTGGAACAAGTAAAACCATCTCTTTTTGTAGATGATATACCCTTAGATATACAAAATCTTAAGTAATTCAGTAGAAGACTATTCAAATTATAAAAACAGTCAACCAGGTTGCAGGGTACAAAGCAACATATAAAATACAGTTGTATTTTTTATATAGTAGCAATGAACAATCAAAAAATGAAATTCAGAAGACAATTCCATTTATAACAGCATTTAAAAGAGTAGAAAATATGACAGGCAAATAAAATTAGAAATAACTTTAGCAAAAGAACTATAATCTTAAAACTTCTACATGAAAAACTACAAAACATCATTGAAAGAAACTAAAGACAAAAAATGGAAAAGTAACTTATGTTAATGACTGGAAGACAATGTTATTAAGATGGCAATAGTTTCCAAATAGATCTACAGATTCAATGTAATTTCTATCAAAATCCCAGATGGCTTTTTCCCAGAAATCAACAAACTGATCCTAAAATGCATTTGAAAATCCAAGGGACTTAAAATAGCCCAAACAATCTTTAAAAAGAAAAACAAAGTTAAAGGAGTCAAACTTTCTGATTTTAAGTTACTACAAAGGTACAGTAGTCAAGATAGTGTGGTACTACCGTAAGGATAGACATATAGATCAATGAAACAGAATCAATAGTCCAGAAATAAAGCCTTATTTTTATGGTAAATTGATTTTTGAAAAAGGTACCAGAAAAATTCAATGGTGAAAAAATAATCTCTTCAACAAATGGTTTACAATGACTATATATGCACATTCAAAAAAATAATGTCCTCATACCATACACACACATCCATTCAAAATGTATCTTAGACCTAAATGTAGAAGGTAAGCTACAAAACTCTTAGAATAAAATAGAGGAATACATCTTCATAAACGTGGGTTAGGCAAAGCCTTCTCAGACATGACACCAAGTGCATAAATGACAAAAGAAATATAGATAAGCTGGACTTCATCAAAACTAAAAACTTGTGTACTTCAAAAGACACCACCAAGAAAGTAAAAAGCCAACCTCCAGAATGGGAGAAAATATTTGCAAATTATTTATGTGATAATGGTCTTGTGTCCAGAATATATAAAGAATTCTCACAATTCAATAATAAATTAACAACACAATGGAAAAAATGAGCAAATAATTTGAATAGATATTTCTTCAATGAAGGTATACAAATGACTAATAAGGACATGAAAAATGCTCAACATTATAAGCCATCAAAGAAATACAAATCAAAATCATACTTCAGATCCACTATGATGACTGTAATCAAAAAAGATAAGTTTTGACAAAGAAGTGGAGAAATTGGAACCCTTATACATTGCTGGTGGGAATGTAATATAGTACAGCTACTTTGGAAAGCAGTCTGGCAGTTTTCAAAATTTTAAACATATAGTTATTACATGATCTAGCAATTCCACTGTTACGTCTATCCAAGAAAAATGAAAACATATATCCACATGCACACAAATATTCACTGCAGCTTTGTTCATAATAGCCAAAGGCAGAAACAGCCCAAATGTCAATCAACTGATTAACACAAGTGATTAACTAGATGGGTTATTTTTACTTTTCTAACTATTGAACTGGTGAATGGATTGCAATAGATTTCTATGCAAATTGCCTACTATAAATTAGACTTGCCACCCCTTTGTCTGGAGACTTTAGTCATTTTCAGGGTTTTTTTACCCACATTTATTTGTATTAATTAAATTGTATTAATTATTAATACAATAAAATGATTACCTAAAAGATCTTTTAGATATAGGCTTTTTAAAAATCTCCTCAGATTATTTAAGGCCATTAACAAATCACACACCAAAACTGACATGTACCAGTAAAGGGTACTGGCCAATGTCTGACCTGAACAAATGACATCCATTCAGATTGGCCCAGTACAGACTGCCAAATATGTGGAGTGTCAGCCCTGATCAACCCTAATTACAGAAATAGCTTTTACCTGTAGACTTTGACCTAAATTTTTATGTTCTTAAATCCTTTAACTGTTAAAAAGCACAACATTTTTTTATAGTCTAATTTACTAAAAACTAAACAAATTAAATATCTACATTACAGTCTAAAAATTTAAACAACAAACAGTTCTACTAGAAAAAAACGTTTTGTTTTTTTTTTTTGGTAATTAACCACCCAAACAATAGAGAATCTGCTGAGAATTATTCGGAGTTCAGTAAGATGGCAGGCAATAAATAAACCAAAATCCATAGTTATATTATGTACAAAGTAACTAGCTAGATATATAATGGAAAGAAAATGTCAATCCAAGTAGCCACTAATGATGTGGGTTCCAGTGAACGAACATGTTAGGGAACCATGGACCGAAACTACCTGCCCTGGCCAGACACAATAATAATTGCTTGCGTGAGTCACCTCACAACAGGAAGTCCTGATAAGGAACTCGGAACTAACAAGCTACCACTAGCCAGAAGAATTTGGGAGGGACCAAAAGGAAGGAGGAGACACCAGCCATAATATGTCCTGCCAACCTCTTCACACTGGAATCCGCCTTGGCTGAGAGATGTGAGGGCCACCAGAAAGGACTGAATCAGACCAAATATGGGTATAAGCAAGATGATTGGCTAGAGACAATCTGGAAACTAACCTCATTACCATAAAACCTGAGACTGTGAGCCATGTGGCAGAGCAGTTCTCCTGGGTTCCCTTACCCTGCTGCTCTCCGCCACGGTGCTCCTTCCCAATAAAGTATTTTGCTTTGTCAGCATGTGTGTGTCTCCTTGGACAATTCATTTCCAAGTGTTAAAAAAGAGCCCATTCTCGGGCCCTGGAAGGGGTCCCCTTCCTGCAACAAACATACCTATAAAACTGCATCACCCCTGACCATCTGAATTCGACTCTTCTTGTGCCCAAAGTATTGCAATAAAGCTACCTTTCATGAATGCGGATCCGTTAACTTAAGGCCCTCAGCCCTCTAACAAGAGAAAACCCAACCTCTCTGGAAGACTTTTTATTTTTGCAATCTATCTCTAACAAAGACAGGCTTTTACTATCATCCCAAAGGTTAATTCCCTAGAACCAGAGTATCTCAAATATTTCCATGTTAAAAGAGAGTCTTAGTTTTACACTGCACAACAAAAGAGGCCTATTTACTTCCCATTCCCAGAACAAAGGAACAGTTTGCCCTAAGGGAGTATGGAAGCAAACTGAAAAGACTTGAAGCTGTTAAGTAACAGTGTATTTTTTTTTTCCTAAATCTTACTCTTTGTGTTTTGGTTTTTTTTTCCAGATTTAGAAACATTCAAAGTCTGAATATCAACCTGAACTCCTGACTCAGCTGAAAATTATATTGACTCAGACAGGTGTCAACAAATGCCTCTATCTTGTGTCATCACTAATGTAAGCCAAGACACATAAGAGGTGAAAAAATTGAGCATATGGGTAATTATAGTTGTGTCATTTTGTCACCAAGGCTATTGCCCCAGAATCATTCCTCAAATGGAAACCAACTGCTCTTATCTAAGTTCCAGGGGAAGCTGCAAAGAGAAAAACAAGAACTGATTATAACCAGCTAAGCCCCAAATGGTGGAAGATTTCATTTCCAGTAGACCTTGAGCCTCATTATATGGTCACTGTAATACATTAGCATGCTAAATGACACACCCACCAGCATCGTGCCAGTTGCCAGCTGCCATGACAACAGGAAAAGCTCAAACAAGGACTGAAAAGGAGTGTTGCCTCTGTTACTGTACAAACCACACCCCTGTTCTCAGATAAGTCATGAATATTCCTCCCTCTCTTTCCAAATCCCTCTCTTTTACATCGACCCTCCTATGTATATGGTGTCTCAGCCCAAACTGAGTTGAGAAGTTGATTTGCAAACTAAGTTCTCAATTCTCCATTCTCTGCCACTGAATAAAAATTATGCTGTTCCAGTCTCAGCATCGGTTTTGTGATTGGCTGTGCAAATCCCAGTGGAAAAAGAATCTCTCCAACAGAGACAAATGGACTCGGCCTCAGCTAGGACCCTGGCAAGGGTTCAGGCAACCAGTTCAGTAACAAATTTTTCAGGAGTAATTGGAGATAAGCACTGACTCAACCTAAATGAAGCCAACATTGGTATGCCAAGGGCTCCCAGGGAAGGGCAAAGACCCTATGGTTTCTAAAATCCTCAGTTATATCATACTTCATCCTCCAGGGCAAGGTGAGGGGATCTGATATGTACAGACTTTCTTTGAGAAATACAATTGCAAGGTGACTTGGAACTCATCCTCATTTCCTTTGTGAGAAAGTGAGGTAAGTCATCAGGCCAAAATCATAAACCAGAACATTCTTGAGAAAGAGGTGTATCTGCCCATCCTCAGGGGTCTGGATAAGATCCATCATTTCCCTCAATGAATTCATACTCTGTAAAACAATCTCAACTTATAAACAATTCACTTATAAACATTTAGCATAGACAATAATTTCTTCAAATAATATGAGAGAAATTAGGAAACTCTTCTTATCCAAACTAAGACCCTGGTAAACTTTCAAGTTTTTCTAAGTCCATTATTAGATATGTGTTCCCTTGGTTTAAAGCCTCTTCCAGGTGTTCTTGCTTTAAATACGCTTCAGAGGATAACTTCCTTAGTAATGATTAATGCTTTACAATGTATTATTATATTTTAGTATTTTTAATGGGCCATAAAATGTAGACTTCCTTAGGTAGAAGAAAAGATGATAAACAACTTCAAAAGTACACTCTGGAAAGAGGCATAGAAATGAGGGCTTTGGTAATCTAGAAATAGTACAAGTACAGTTGACCTTTGAACAACAGGGGTTTGAACTGCACAAGTCCATTTACACCCAGATTTTCTTCACTATTTATTACAGTACTACACAACCCCCATGTTGTTTGACGGCCATCTGTATAGGAGGATTCTTAACAGAAATGCAGTACTATACCTGGTTTACCAGCTATTCTTTGGTGATAAATTAGTAATTTCAAGGAAAAGTATTTGTGTACATTTGTTGATTGCATGTGTTTATGTAAGTACGGTGCATACAATTAATTGGACAGAACACACACACACACACACACACACACACACACACACACACGTTGCTTTTGATGATTTTATGATTCCCATTCCAGAATGGACAACAGCCCTGTAAACTGAATTCAGTCAAGAGCAGTTACAATGTTGTTGACTTCTGCACCAGAAACGTAACGTTTTATCCAGCCATTAATGTATGCATTTCCTCCTTCTTCTCTTCCCCTTCTTCCTTCCCCCTTTCCTCCTCCTTTCTTCCTCTCCTTCTCCTCTTTTTCTTTCCTTCTTTTAATTTCCCCTTCCTTCTTCAGATATCTGGTCTAGCATTTCTGATAGCCTTTTTTTTTCCCTACATCCCATTGTGTGTGTTTGGTTCTGATTCACAGCTTCACTTGCTCCTTCAGTATTCTCCCATGTCCTACAACCATTATCTCTTGCCTGATTCTGCCTTCTACCTAACACACACACACACACAAACACATCTATTATAATAACCCTTTAATTTGTGGATTTCAGACCTTAATATCACTCTGACTTGAATACATGTCACCCTTTCTATGTCATTCTGATTCACAGCATAATTACCTGCATTAGCTTTATCTCTCCCTCTAATTGATGGATTTCTATGGAGTGGAGAAAATATTATTCCAGGCATCCCTTTGTTCCTCTGCCAGTTCTTGGCATTTTGAAGCTACTGTATCAGCTGATTGGTCTTAAACTTATGAGACTCAGTACAAGCTAACATTTCATATTCTGTTGTCAAATTTGTTCCTTTACAATCATATATAAATAACGATCTAATATCAATGTATTTAAGCTATATACAAATAATTAAAATCGAGTAATTTTTTTCTAAATCACTACAATGCTTAGAACAAATAAGCGTAACAAACTAGTTTTGTTTTTAATAGCTTTAGATAATCAAAAACAATAGTAAATTATCTTGATTTTTAGACATCAAGGCTCTTGTCCTTTTAAAAGGATTTTGTATATAACAGCTTGCCTCTTTCAGAAAAGCTGAAGTCATTTTTTTGGAGTATAGAACAACTAAGCAAAGATATAAAGCAACATGTGTATTTGAGGGAATATCTTTTCAATATTAATTAGAGGATGAAATTCTTCACAGAATAATATAAATCTGCATAGTAATTTGACTTTAGATTTTAGAGCTATTGTTATCAGGAATCCAAGAAAAAGTAATGAGATTAACAGATTAATTAAGAGACTAATCTTTCAAAAATGTTTAAGCATTATAAACTGTACATTGCATGAAGACATTAACTATTTAAGAGTATAAATTATAGTATCAAGTGGATAAATTTAAGGGATCAATGTCATAATAATCCTCTTGTTTCATATATATATTACTTATGGGTCATTCCATTTTTAATATTTTAAATATACTATTTATTCTTTGATAAAAACACAAAGTTAGAGGAAAAAATAAAACTGTGGAATCAATTAAATTATTTGCAATATTTCCAGAGCAGTTGTTTTAATATTAGCATTCATTCAGAAACATATCCTTTAGCTTCCCACCAAACCTACAAATCTATCTCAGTTGTATCTCGTTCCCTCCTGTTGAGAAGTGTCTGTCTCCCTATAGAGAGGAAATCCACTACTTGTGCTCTGGATTATGCTGTCTTCTCTCTCTCCATCTCAAGGATGTTGGTCATTTTGTTTTCTCTGCTCTTTCCTACAACATAAAGGCCTCCGTTTTATTGAATCATCTGACTTCTATTATAACAACTACCCTGAAACTACTCTTTTCAAGATAACCCACAATTTCTCTACTGTTAAATCCAATGCACATTTTCTTCATCTTACCAAGTTACTTAGCAGATTTTCACTGTCTTCCTTCCTCTTGAAACCTTTTCAAAAGCTGTTTTGTTTGTTTGTGCTTTTTGGTATGCTCTCTCCTGTTTTCTCATATCTCACTGGTATCTCCTTTCCAGTATCTTTGCTAGCAACCCCTCCGACCAACATCTAAATGTAGGTATTATCTAAGGTCCTCTTCTCTTTCTTTTCTACTCTCTGTTATCTCATTTATTCCCATGGAATTAAATACCATCTACATGCTTATATATTTCTTTTGCTTTGCCCTTTGTTTATTTCATAATCTACTAGAATGTTGTTTGTTATTTGTATTCTTTCTGTCTGTCACCCCACTATAATGCACAGAACAAGCAACTGAAATTATTTGTGGAATAAATACATGAATTTCTGCTACATTAATACACTGAAGGCAGTGTCTGTATATTTATGCTTTAATTTTTATATGCCTAATTATTAATTTATTTTGTAAGACCCAGAATATTGGAGAAGCATATAGGATAATAATTAAGAGCACAAACTCTGGGTTCAGATAATGGCTTTGCACTATCACTTTACAGGCTATACGCCCTGACCATGGACAATTCATTTATCTTTTCTGTATTTTCTTTCCTTCTCTGTAATATGAGAATAATAATAGTATTAAATTAATAAGACATTGGGATGATCATATGAGTTAACATGGGTAAAGTGTTTAAAACAGTGTCTAGCACAAAGGGCTTAATATATGTTGGCATTATTATTATTATTGCATTGCTCTACACAAGGCTATAGCCAATTATGCTTAACAATGCTGATGCTTTGTTGGATAAATTATCATCCCCATTTTTCCACAAGTGTAATACTAGAAATATTAGCTATTATAGGAGTGGGTTTTGAACTCTAAGAGGCTACAACCTGCATTTGTATATATGTCTCTCTTTATTAAAGAAGTTTAGCTCTAGTTTATATATTCCTCATCCCTTGGAATAAGCTTAGCTATCCAAACCACTTACTGTATCTTTGACTCTTATTATTACTGGTAGGATGATAATGTAAATATTTGATAACCTCATAGGTGGAAAAGTGATGGGACTATCAGAAAATTTAAATACTAGAAAATATTAAATTTTGATAACAGTGTGAAAGAGACAAGGACAGAGATCTGTAAGGAAGAAAGTAAAGACATAAATAGAGGTGATTTTTTTTTTTCAAATGGGCAGTTAATGAAGCAGGAAAACAAAGAAAGGCCATTTCAGATGACGAGGACCAGAGAGAGAGAGAGAGAGAGGGAGAGAGAGAAAGGCTCAATTCTTTATGGCCAGGTTTTGCAAAGAAAAAGGATGGAAATTAGTACTAGAGCTAGAAAGGAACTTAAGAGATGGATAGAAACATTTGATCTCTAGGAAATAACAGAGTGTTTTGACATTCAACTCAATATGACAAGGTATTAGAAATTTATTTAAATAAATGAAGATTATTCTCTGATCTTTTAAAACACATGCTATATTAGAGTTTTATGTTTGTTCCACACGTATAATAAATTCATTACATAAAAACACTATATATTATATGTGCACACAATATTAAAATACTGTAAGAAAAAAACACTTTGCCTGCCAACTAAAAATATCAATAAGAAAAATAAAGTCTCACTTTATAAGGTATTCCCACTGAAAAGTGGTTTATTTAAAAAATTTAAATTAAATTAAAATAAAAAATGTTTAAATGGATTGGAAGGTATATAATCATAAACACACTTAACTAATATTTAAAGCAAAATAAAAAATGTTAAATTCCCTGCAAATACCCCAATAGCAAATAATTATAATAAAGGGAATTATTTATTGAGTACTTACTGTGTGCTCAGCCCTGTAAAGAAGGAATACACAAAAAGGGGGACCCTAGAATCTACTAGAAGAAAATACCCTTTTTTATCACTAACATGTGATTAATTAAGTGCTAAATTATGTGGTATAGATTTTTAAGTATAAAAATTCAGGGAGTTACATGCGCTTTTTCGAATAAGCTTACATCACCACATTTACCACATTCACTTCAGTTACACAGGCATTCATGTTAAAATATCTTCAATTTTCACCTACTCCCTAAAGCTAATCATTTGAGTCTATGCAACCTATTTTTTTTTAATATCTTTATTGGAGCATAATTGCTTTACAATGGTGTGTTACTTTCTGCTGTATAACAAACTGAATCAGCTATACATATACATATATCTCCATAACTCCTCCCTCTTGCGTCTTCCTCCGACCCTCCCTATCCCACCTGTCCAGGTGGTCACAAAGCACTGAGCTGATCTCCCTGTGCTATGCGGCTGCTTCCCACTAGCTGTTTTACATTTGGTAGTGTATATATGTCCATGCCACTCTCTCACTTCATCCCAGCTTACCCTTCCCCATCACTGTGTCCTCAAGTCCATTCTCTACATCTGCATCTTTATTCCTGTCCTGCCCCTAGGTTCTTCAGAACCTTTTTTTTTTTTTAAGATTCCATATATATGTGTTAGCATACAGTATTTGTTTTTCTCTTTCTGACTTCACTCTGTATGACAGACTCTAGGTCCATCCACCTCACTACAAATAACTCAATTTCATTTATTTTTATGGCTGAGTAATATTCCATTGTATATATGTGCCACATCTTCTTTATCCATTCATCTGTCAATAGACACTTACGTTGCTTCCACGTCCTGGCGATTGTAAATAGAGCTGCAATGAACATTATGGTATATGACTCTTTTTGAATTATGGTTTTCTCAGGGTATATGCCCAGTAGTGGGATTGCTCAGTCCTACAGTAGTTCTATTTTTAGTTTTTTAAGGAACCTCCATACTGTTCTCCATAGTGGCTGTATCAATTTACATTCCCACCAACAGTGCAAGAGGGTTACCTTTTCTCCACACCCTCTCCAACATTTACTGTTTCTAGATTTTTTGATGATGGCCATTCTGACTGGTGTGAGGTGATACCTCATTGTAGTTTTGATTTGCATTTCTCTAATGATTAGTGATGTTGAGCATCCTTTCACGTGTTTGTTGGCAATCTGTATATCTTCTTTAGAGAAATGTCTATTTAGGTCTTCTGCCCATTTTTGGATTAGGTTGTTTGTTTTTTTTAATATTGAGCTGCATGAGCTGCTTGTATATTTTGGAGATTAATCCTTTGTCAGTATGCAACCTGTTTATAAAATTTCTATTTCTCACCAGCATTAGTGTCTACATTCACCTCTGAGCAAAGTATTAAACCTCTCTATTTCCTCCCTTTATCTCCATCCTTATCATTTTTAGTCACCTAAAATTATTTATCAGAACTTTGGTTTACTAATCCTCACCATTTCTCAACTGCTACAACTTTCTCTACATCAACACCAGCCCTGGGTTTCAACTTGGTTCTCATTCTCTTCCACCTGTTACCTTCTTATTTGTCAGCATTTTCATGAACACTGAAGTTAATAATTGTTGGCACCCCCAAGTTTGAGCACAAAATCTGCCTTTCATCATACAATTAATTACTGTACTCAGATTGTGATATCTGCCCTACCAAAAACTAGACAACAGGGTCAACCACTTTAATGATGTCGTTACTACTGGCATCAGCTTTTATGCGTTTCTGGACCTCTCATCCTAATTCCTCCAACGCTGTACTTCTCTTTCAGAAATGGAAGATTGTTAGAGGAAGGGACAGAATCACGGGCCTAATTCATCTGATACAACTTTAGCTTAGCCTTTTGTTCTTCCTGACACATTTCAGTGTTGCCTTGGTGATTTATATGCCACTCTTCACAGTGTCTCATTCTCTTTTTTCTTCCCATAATTCTCTCCTTGCTTGACTTTCATGATTATATACATTCTTGTCTCTCTCCCTATCTATTCCTACTCCCCCTCTCCTAATCCCCATTATGAGTGTTCCCCAAGGCTCTTAGTGAATATAAGACAGCTTAGTAATAGAAGCACCTACAGGATGACCCCTGACAAAGATTGTCTCCTGGCCATGTTCCTCTGAGCCCTTTTCTGGACTAAGCCTCAATCTGGGCCTATAGAAATGACAAACTCTCAGCACAAATGAGTTCATCTACACCCTGCCCCCCACATTAGAAAATTAAACAAACACTAACCTATTTTCTAACAGCTCAAGGCAACATCCCTAGGATGACCGTAGACCTCCTTAAAGTACCTGCATAAGAAAACTCAAAGCTGCTAAAAGAATCTACTGTTCTTTCCAGCCAACACTTGCTGATAGGTCCCTGCCCACCCTTCCTCAGAGCATTTACTAAAAAGAGCTTACAATTGTGGATCTTTCCTCTGTCCCTTTTATTATACACATATCTCCTATAATTCAAGAGTGTCTTTCTCAAGGATCTGAAAGCTCTTCCTTTGAAATGTAATCATCAGGCAGATAGGAGCTCTGTCTCCCAGTCTCCATGGGAGAACAGAATCCTAACTTTGATAACTGCCAGTTAGCAGCCACAGGGGGCCTAATCAAATTCACACTGACCCATCCTTTGTAATTTTTTTCTTCCCTTCCCTGTTTACCCCACTCCTTACTCTGTCATTCTCCCTTTAAATCATTCAATCACCTCTGTACAAATCATAGTTGAGTTCAGTTCATGCTGGACCCTCCTCCTTACTGCAATAGTATATTACTAATTAAAATCTGTCCTTACCACTTTAACTAGTGTCCGGCTTTGTTTATCTTTGCTCCCCAAATTTCTATTGCGAATTCTACATACTTCTCTCTAACTCCATTTTCAGAAGAAAACTTAGATTTAGAGTGCTTCTTAACTCTACAGAGTAATCTTTTTCTTCCTAATAGTATTATTTGCCCCTTAAAAGAAACCTCTTTATTATAGTTAAATAACTAGATAAACCACTTATAGGAAGTGTTGAAGAGCTGTCTTGAGTAGCATATTTGAGGTTAAAATAGATTGTCTGAATATCAGGTTTTTTGTTTTTGTTTGTTGATAAGACCAGAGAGAGTTGAATTGCTTAGGAAAATAAAGTAGATTTCTCAGTGCTATGTGATAGAAGAGATGAAAATGTTATGAGGTGATAGCTAAAGAGAGAAATTTGGGGAAGGAAACACTAAGATCTTACTGGGAATTTCCTGTGTGGTGTTTAATGAAATCCCTAGTTTGCATGTTTCCATGAAATCCCCAATAAAATATCCACTTCTTATTTAGGCCTGTTCACTGGAAACCTTAGTAGGGATATGGACTCAAGGAGGATTCAGGGCAAGAGCTTAAAGCTGTGCTTGGAAATTCCAGCATGTCTGGGTTATGGTTATAGGTTTAGATTATGTTCTTCTACAATTAGATACATATTTTTTTTAAAAAAAGGACACCATATATGCACTTTTGAATGAAACTTTTCTCTAAGCAATCAAAGTAAAATAAAATGTGTGTCATAACGTCCTTCTCCTAGTCCTCCAATCACCAATTCCATTTATCTTGAAAAAAATGTCCTCAGAAAACTGTCTTCTCAAGATGCCTTCCTCATATTAGGCTCTTCTCTCATCTCTTCTCACTTTAAACTATTACTTTGCCTATACTTCTATTTTCATACTTATTAAGCTGTATCATAATAATGTTAAGATCTATTTCTCTAACCATGTTGCAAGCACCTTAGTGATGACTTATTTATCTGAATAAGCACTGTCTTTTCTGGGATTGACCACTTAAAATACAGAAATAGGCTTTAGGTTCTCCAGAACCTAGTGATGGTAGGTAATAAGTGTGTCTCATGTTTGTTGAATTCCCAAATAAAATGCTCAAAAATTAATTTTTAAATTAAGCATAGAGCAGTGCAGTGTGTGGGAGCTAATCTAATTTTTAAATTCTTCTTTACTAAGACATTCACTAAAAATAACCAAATTATTATTGAAAAATCACTCATCACAAAATTAAAATAAATGTATTAATAATGCCATTCCCTTGACAATATTTTCTTTACATTTTATCAAAAGTCAATAATAGGCTCTCATGTTCAGACACACTGATCTATTTAAAATAAAACTTTTTTTGAGAAAACAACATAAAACTGTGGTTTGGGACAGAATTACTTAGGAATTTGTTACTCATACTATATTGTCTTTGTTCTCATGTCTAACGTTTCTCTCCCCTGATTCTATTTTTTTCTTTCAAATATGAATGTGGCCACTGATTGCTCACAGAACATCCTCATGGCCCCTCTATTTCCCCACTGCTTGTAATTTAGCTGTATTGATATGATTAATTCCGGCACATAACTTCTGGTGATGAATTGGAAAGATATGTATCATTTTTAAGTTAAAGCAGAGAGAGCAGGATAAGTTCTCTACAATTTTTCTTGCCCTGTCATGATCTTGGAAGCCACTTGACATGGTAGAGAGAATTGGAAGCAGTCTACATGGCTGAGTAACTTCATGAAGGAGGGCTGCCTTGTGGAGTCCTCCAACTCCCCTCAGAGTTTGCATAAACCAGAAATAAATATGTTAAACTCTGCCCCCCTGCTGAAAAAAAAGAATGTGCTACTGAAAGAGACATTAAGAAAATTGTTTCCTTACCTAATATTAAATGCTATCATGAAAGACTTTCATGCTTCAATACTGTCAGTTTAAATAATCTCTTTGTTCAGTCTACAGTTGTTAGTCTGACAGTGTTCATTCTTTAAAAATCATTCTTTAATGCCAAAATTCCATTTCTAAATTGTAAATTCAGTCAAGGAATCAATATCTGGGACTACACAAACTGAAACTTAAGAATTTACCGTTACAATCCATTTAAAGAATGATCTGATGTGGTGTCAAAATTTGCATGCTAATTTTCTGAAGACATTTCATTTATAAATGATTCAGGTATAAGTTATTAAGGAATAACATTGCTGCCAAAATGTATTTGTTAACTAACTACTATTTTAACAATTTGCTGGCAGAAAATTATTTTAACAAGCTACATTAAACTTTTTAGAAACCAAAATTTTATCCTTAATAGTTTATGAAACACATCCAATAATTTTATCCTTTGTTTATACTATCAGTTCACGTACACTATGTCCTGAACTTTGATTTCTTTCATTATTCAGTGATTACAAGCCCTGAATGCCATTTGTCCTGTTAAATTACTCTGTGAAAACTGAAGGAAGTAGCAACACTACCTTCCATCTATTTCATTCAAATAACAATAGTTAAAATTTATGAAGTGTATATTGAGAATACGCATGCTAACTAACCTATCTCACAGGTTAGCAATTTTGAGACTCAGAAGTCACAAAAATTATAAAATATCTAATTAATAGCTAGCATTTACTAAACAGTTACTATGTGCTTGCCACTATTTTGAGAGTTTACATTATTTAACCTAAGGACCCAAGTATCTGACTGGTGACAGCTCTGTCCTTTCGGTCTGACTGCCCAAGTATTTTCTCTTTCTACATCAAACTCCCAGAACAACACAAAGGCAGAATGTGAGCATCTTAAGTGGTATATTACTTTGAAGAATACCACACAGAAATCTGCATTTCAAGTAAAAGGTGATTAAACAGAATAGAAACCTAGGGGAAAGTTATACTAAGTTAGAAATAAGGTATGTTAACCACCGATCTAGTTATAAATAGATCTATTATGGAAACAAAACGCAATGTGTCAGTGTGATCCAGACAGGTCAATATATCCTTTTAAAGACTAATTGTTTTTCACAGCAGAAAGGTAAGATGTGACTTTGACCCTGGGGACTCTTTTTTCTGATCTTCTTTTCTCTTTTCTGACACCATGTTTTTCTTTGCACTTCAGGGGACCCAGGGAAAAGTAAAATTTCAGATAAGGCTGTATATTCAGATAATCAGCAGTACACAGCCATAGCAAACATAGTTTAAAAACAAGTAAAGGGCTTTCTACTCAGATTAAAGTGATAATAGTTAACATTCATACTGTCAAGAAAATAATTATGATTATTTTTCATAAAAAATTAAAATGTAAGTTCTCCCTTGAAAAAAATCTACCATTACTCAGATATTCATTGTTTCCTTTAACTAACCAGCTAATCCTCCAGAATCTTACCTAAGAAGGAAGATTTTTAAACTCATTGAGAACTCTCTTTTTATTCTTAAAGTAGGAGAAAAAAACACAAATATACATAAGTGCAGAGTAGAATAAAAGTACACTACAAGCCTAGGAAATCCTGTGAGCTAAAATCTAGTTGCTGTCTTTTAACCTTTTAAAAATATTCTGTGTTAGTTTTTTTTCTTATTTGAGTTTTCTTTCTGAAAGTATACACTAGTTTTAATATTTATTTATCAACATCATTATTTACTATTCAGCGATAAGTGGGAGAAAGATATAAAAATATTTATGTTCAAAAGTTTATTGCATGTATGCATATATTACTGGGGAAAGGGGGTTTAAGAAAGAAAGATATTTTGTTTTAAAGGATAAGTGAACAGGTTAAGATAGAGAAAATAGGTTTGCTTGTTCTTTAAGTGAGTTCCATAGCAATGAGGGTTCCATAGAAAGATTTGGGAATAAGAGTCACAAACATCAAATCTCTCAAAGAAAAAAGATGGCATAATGTAAAAATGAACACCTTCTTACTGTTTTGTTTTCTTTGCATACATGGAAGATGCAATTAATATGGAAAACTTCAAAGCTCTCGAGAGAAAGTTAAAAAAATAATTATGTGACAGGGAAAAGATTCAACTGAAAAATTCAATAATCCT
This sequence comes from Mesoplodon mirus, assembly GCF_964341445.2. Taxonomy (NCBI): domain Eukaryota; kingdom Metazoa; phylum Chordata; class Mammalia; order Artiodactyla; family Ziphiidae; genus Mesoplodon; species Mesoplodon mirus. The sequence continues at coordinate 57,980,752 of NC_138984.1, forward strand.
TCACCATTCCATCAGACAGTAAGAGTTGAGAAAATAAGTAAGAAATAAAGATATGCCTTACAGAAAACAGAGGGAAAAAAGCATTTTTTTGTCTCATGCCAGAACAAGGTAGAAAAACAAAAGAGAAAGAATAAGAACAGAAATCTTGCTAATATTCAGGACAGAATAATTTCAGACATATAACTTAAGTATCATTGGCAAAGCAGATGATTTTCAAAACATATTTGTAAAAGCTTTTTTCCTTGCTGATGAGCTTGAAGTCAGGTGTGCTGGGGAAAGGGTAGGGAACTGGGAAGCTGGTTGGAAAATAGTCCTCTCCAACAGGGCTGAAATAGCCGTCATATAATTTTAAGTTAGAGTTGGGGGGCTGGCGCTTTAAGATTGTAACAAAAAGAAAATCTAAAAAGATACGGCAATGTGGGCGGGGAAATACTCATTTTCTATTTATAAAAAGATTATCCAAAGACATGTAAATAGCTCTCCTGATGGAAATGGGCATATAAGATCAGTTGCACCTATGTGACCTCTGATTCCTGTACACCCCATAAATCATTTCTCACCGCAAGTATCTAAAAATTGAACATTTTACTATAATTGAACATGGATTATTTATGTAATTTGAAACGCATTTATTGATAAGGATTCAGAATCTGAGAGTACGTATGTGTGTGTAAATGTACACATACATGTCACCACCGGCAAGGCCCATTAACAATTCCCAGGAAATAAAAATAGAATCTGGGTAATACAATAAAGTCTAACCTTGGGCTCCCCTGGTGGCGCAGTGGTTGAGAGTCCGCCTGCCGATGCAGGGGACACGGGTTTGTGCCCCGGTCCGGGAAAATCCCACATGCCGTGGAGCAGCTGGGCCCGTGAGCCATGGCCGCTGAGCCTGCGCGTCCGGAGCCTGTGCTCCGCAACGGGAGAGGCCACAACAGTGAGAGGCCCGCGTACCGCAAAAAAAAAAAAAAAAAAGAAAGAAAAAAAGTCTAACCTTTTTTTTTTTCTTTCCTTCGCGCCGTGTCTAGTTTCACTTGCTCATAGGGGGCCGCTTGCAGAAGGCTCACACCTGACCCCTCAGACCAGAGCTCCTTGTGTGGAATGGCTTCACGAACACCTCAGCTCAGGGCGTGCGCAGAAGAGCCCTCACAACACCTCTCGCGACACAGCAATTCAAGATGGCGGCGCGGCTTGCGCAGAAACCCTGCACTCCACGCTGCGGACGATCTGGAGCCTGAGCAGCACAGCTGCTCAGGCCTTGAGAAAACTCTGCCTCCTCACCGCTGAGGAGAACGCTAAAAAGCGGCTCCACCCACGGCCTTTTGGGGAAGAGCCTGGACTCTAGAGCAGGAGCTCGTACCTCTCCATTCTCTGATCCACGAGTAAAGCTTTCCTTTGCTTCTGAACCAAACTCGGTCTCATTTTACTGACGCAAGTTACGCCAGACAGAAGGACCAAGCTCAAGAGGGTCGGTAACGTACACACGTATACACAAGCCTATATAATATTTTTTTTTGCAGGAAATAAATGATGAATCACAGAAATGGCAAAGATGGATATAAAAAGGAATGAATAGCTAAAGGTCTGTAACACTGAAAAACGTGAACCTCAGGGCTGTCGAGTTCCTGAGCAAAGACTGAAAACTAATTTTTAATTCATTGGGTGTTGCTGACTGACAGACCAGGAGGGAATTCCCGTATTGCATTGTTTCTCATTTATAAAATGGAGTTAATAACCAACAGTTCCTTAACGGTCCTAGGTATGTTAGGAAGATAAATGCGATTATTTCTGTGTAAAGTTTACGGTTTGTTAGAAGTATTACAGAAATAAATGTTGGCATTATTATGGCAATGCAGAGGCTTTCAATACATTATAAGTAAAACAGCACTCCATCTTTCTATCACTTTAAGGATTATAAAAGCTTCACAGAGAAAATGAAGAAGGTATTTAAATCTTTGAAATAAAAATGAGAAAGCTGCTTATGACAAAAAAAGTGCCAAATAGGCAAATATGATAGATTGATGGATTGGTTCAATAACTACTCCATGCCTTCAAAGTAGGCATTTTTAACATTATAAATTTATCCTAGATGTTTAAAATCTATCAGGATGCTGCAATCAGAAGTTTACAGATTTTTCTTTCTTCTTCTTTTCCTTCTTTGTCTTTTGCCCATTCTTCCACTTTGATTTTTGAAATCTGAGTCATCACAGTAAATCATATTCACTCTAAGGGTTAAGAGTCAGCATTTTGAGAAGATAATGAACCTTGATGAAGTTAGGAAGGTAGCCCGTCATGTTTAGTGCAAGGCTGTTTGTCCACGCCAAGCCAACCTGAACACTGTGGCATCAAAAATGACAGCTGTCAAGTTGTTAAAGAGAGAAGGACAGGGGAATGAAAGCTGTAAGGTTCAATGAGATTAAGTCGGAATCTGTTTAGGCTATCAGTCAATGTCATTTCTGCACAACTGCTTAATTGTACTACATACTTCCTAGAGGAAGCTCCCAGAAGGCTTGGTGATTTCTTTAGAAAAATGTTAACAACTATCCCCTTTGATTAAATGTCTAGAACAAAGTAACGCTGACAGAATATGCATTAGTCTGCTTGTAAATTAAAAACATTTTTTTTCTACACTTAATTATGTGGAATCATTAAACTTCATTGGAAAATGTGTTCAAGTTTTTCTATGGATGTTTATTCTAAGTTTCTAAGTGTCAGAATCAACATGCGATTCTATAAAGTTAGTATAAAGGTCTTCAAAAGATAGTGATGCCACGAAGATTTCCTAAAAAAGAAGAATGTTTTAATTATAAATATTCCATGTTGTAAGGTGTGAATTATGTATTTGAGAGCAGAAATGTGAAATATAAATAGTAGTTATTCAAATGATTCATCCCCTAAAATCATTTAGAATATTGTGAACCAGATTTCTTACATATGAAAATCATCCTGCACTCTAAAATTAATGTAAAATCTAATGAAAAAAATAGGAATGTTGATGAATTTCTGGGGTGGTTTTAATAGTGTATCACCATTAAACAGTTGCTGGGTTTTCTACTTTCTATATTAAAACTTGTTGCTCTGGCATTATTTTCTCAAAGCTCTGCTCCTCTACTGTATTCTTAAAATGAAAGTGCATTTACATTGGGTATAAATTAATAAAATTTGTTTTTTAACCACTCATAGCAAGTACTGATGTTATCAAATAATCCATTGAGTCAAGAAAGCCTGAACAGGGATATAAAGGAACACACTTTTTTACTGACACACTGAATTAAAACTCTGAAGGTATTAGATGCCTAACATCTTGATTAAATTTATTCTACCCATGAAGCAACAGTTTATGATTTTCAAGTGAATAGCACACTTAAATGAAGGGAGCATTAATACAATATGATATTAATATACAAATATGCACATTATTCACCTGCCACTGACGTTCTGAATTAAATCAGTAATGGGGTGTATAACTGATTAAATATCTACACAACAGAAAGCAACAGCTTATGATTTAAAAAGGCACTGGTAGAGTGATCACATCATTACACTACCAAATGCCATCTATCACTTTTACTGAACTTAACGAAGACAGATTACATCCCACAGATGAGATGCAGCCTATAAATACTGTCATGCTGATCTTCATCTGACTTTCCTAGAGAACAGACAAGAAACAAATCAATAATTGCAGAAGTCATACTAGAAATTCAGTGTTATTCAGCACCCAGAAGAAATCTTGTAGGACATTTTAGCGACAAATAGCCCTAAATTCAATGAAATCTGCTAATTCATGCTTTCCCTTCTAAGTTAACTTATTTTCTGTTTAAGCTTATTTACTCCATCAAGTTTAAGAGAAAGCATCTATTTAGTGTAAAGCATCACCAACCACTTTTACATTTTAAATCAAAACTGTTTAAGGGCCAAAAACTTCTTTTGCAACAAACTTTCTTCACTAAGTGCAGTATGCTTCTTGACTTAAGTTATGAGCTCATACAGGTAATTACAAATGAATGACATAGAATATTTGTTTTAAAGTCACTGTCTTCAAACACTGAAACAACTGAATACCATAAGAATGTGCATAAACAATACATTCATTTTACAACTTCTGGGTTGGTTTAATAGTGTTTCTCCATTAAACACCTGCCTGAGTTTGTATTTACCATCTCATTTAACTTTCACAGTTTACCTTTGTGGAAACTGCCTGTCAATTGCTTCAGTACTCCAATCACTGGAGACCAGATTGCTTTCTGTCAGTCTGCTTGTATAATGTTATGGTAATAGATAACAGGTGGTCAGTATTCATCAGCTGAAGTGAAGATGATGTCTCACAAGCTATAAAACATCTGAGAAAATGCTTTAACAGTTCACACTTACTACTAATTATGCCATTAGAACTTTAATTAATTCTTTACGCTTCCACTATGTTCCTTAGATGGTCATAAGGCAGGAAATCATTCAGAACAGAAAGAAAGAATCTAAAGAGACAATAAAGAGGTGTAATGAAAGAATGAGTGGCAGAATGGCTAACATTTTGCTCTGAAACTAGAGCAGATTTTGATTGCTTATTCAGTTCTGTATTTGATAATGCCTCTAAAAGGGAATCATTTTTTAAAGAGCACCTTAATTCTGAGAACATGTTAACCACTGTCTACATTTAAACTAACTATCCTCAATTACTAACTATATCTTTGAAAGTATTTCAAAATACTTCCCTTCTTATTTTAAGGCATCAGTAATAAAATACTCAGAAAACAGAAATGGATAAATGAGACATGAAAAAGCTTTCACTCAAGGAAAATCTATATATTTTAAAAATATGGCCTTAGCACAAATTGCATAAAAGGTGGAAACGGGGCATTAGGCTCAATGTCACTGAACTAATGTTTAAGCTCAGGTCAATTTCGACATTGGCATCTCTGGTATCTAATTTTCAAATACAGTAGCACATCTTTAGACACATTACATGGTTAGACAGTTCTACATATCAGTAACCTCTGATACTTTGAATTTTGTAATTTTAGTTCTTACAATTTGCTTGCTATCAATTTATTTAACATATCTACAGTTTATAATTCATTTGAATAAAACTGAATACAAGAGCAATAAAATTGATATCCTTAAGAAAAATCAAAACTAAAATATTTAAGAAAAACTGTAGATTGTGTTTAAAAAATAAAAAGATAACTTTCCTTCTTATCTAGTACACTAAATAGAAATTGAACAAATATTTATCAAGACAAATGATATGAAAAGGATACCGCTCAGCAAAGTCCAAATAGTCATCTAAAAAGAAGTCTAAATTTACACACAATTTTAATATATTATGCTACTATGAAGAACTTTCCATTTTGCTTCCAACTAAAAAAATATTTTTGCTTTGTTCTCTTAAAAACTCTAATGTTCAAAAATATTTTTAAAAAGGTTTTAGGAACTAGCAAATGTCCAAGCTGCTTGGCAAAGCACTATGACTCCAAAACTAAGTTGGAAACGTAACAATGCAGTTCTCAACCAACTGAACCTAGCTATGGTTGAACCCATTACAAATGTAATTTGTAATTATGCAAGAAGAGTAAATCTCAGATGCAACTTTGTTTTCTCACTCCCAGGAAGATATATGCCAAATTTCTAGAGAGATATCAGTGTCTACAAGGTTTAAGTCTTTAGTTCTAACCCAAGGCAAACAGGCTATATAGACCAAGCAAGTCATCAAGACTTTACCTCTGAATTCTGAAGCTTGTTCATGCACCCCACTCCCCTACACTTTCCAAATTAAACATTATTAGTTAACATTGATTTGGAATTGCAGTGCCACCTACCTGTTCATCCTACTATTGGGACCTAGCATTTAACAATTACCAATTTTAGCATCAAATGTGACACCACACCTCAACCATGATTTATCTAGTAAACCTCTCTCATCACACTCCCATTCCCACCCCCAGATTAATATTCTTTAGAATAGTTATGAGATTCTTATCTCGGAGTGTTCCCATCTGCCAGTTATACACTTAACTTTCAAAGGGACTGGGGATATAGCAGTTAAGAAGAGGGTTTTCCATGGGGTTTATGCTCTGTATGGAGGAGAGAGACAATAAACAAACAAATTGGTAATGTGTCAGTGATAAACAGTTCTATGAAATACTGTTTCAAAAGGTACTCTTAGAATGGATGATCAGAAAAGGCATGTTTTAGGAGGTGATCTAAAAGACAGGTGGGACAAATTGTGAGTTCTTAGGTAAGAGCATTCTAGAAAGAAGGAACAGCCCTGAAATGCCAAAGTCCTGAAATCAGATTCTTTGGGTTATTCGCAGAATAAGGAGGCCAACTGCCAGAAGAGAGAGAGCATGAGAAAAAGTAATAGGATATGAGGTTTGGGGGTGGGGAGATGGAACCATGCAGGGCCTCGTAGGTGTAAAGTGAGAAAACTTTGGAGGGTTTTTAACTGAAGTGTTAGCAATTGTTTTGTCTATGGTTTTAACAACTTGACTGCTTTGGGAAAGGTTGCAAACAGGTCAGCTGGAAAGCTATTACAACAACCCAAGCCATATGATAATGCTTGAGCTATTTTGTAATCAATGGAGTTAGTAAGAAAAGATCAAAATATTAGAAATATTTCGAAGCTAGATACAATAGAAACAATAAGACAAAGTAAAAGTAATTTTTAGAAGTAGTAGAAGACACCAAAGGCATGATCCATGAAAGAAATAATTGATTCAATTAAATTTAATTAAAATTAATACCTTTTGCTCTGCAAAAGACAGTCAACAGAAGAAGACAAGCCACAGACTGAGATAAAATATTTGCAAAAGGCACATCTGATATAGGTTTGTTATCCAAACTATACAAAGAAATTTAAAATGATAAGAAAATTAACAAACTACTTTAAAAATAGGCATCATACCTCCACAAACACCTCACCAAAAACGATATACATATGACAAATAGCATATGAAAATATGTTCAACATCATATGTCATTAGGGAATTTCAAATTAAAACAACAATGAACAACTATTAGAATAGCCATAATCCGAAACACTGACAACAACAAATGCTGGTGACAAAGTGGAGCAACAACAACTCCCACTTATTGCTGGTGGCAATGCCAAATTGTACAGCCACTTTGAAAAGCATTTTGGCAGTGTCTTACAAAATTATACATACTCTTACTATATGATCCAATAATTGCATTATTTTGTATTTACCCATAAGAGGTCAAAACATATGTCCACACAAAAACCTGCACATGGATGTGTGTAGCAGCTTTAGTCATAATTGCTAAAACTTAGAAGTAACCCATAGGTCCTTCAGTAGGTGAATGGATAAATAAACTGTGGCATTCAGATAATGGAATATTATTTCATGCTAGAAAGAAATGAGATAACAAGCTGTGAAAAAATATGGAGGAACCTTAACTACATATTCTAAGTGAAAGAAGCCAATCTGAAAAGGCTACATGCTATATGATTCCAACTGTATGATACTCTGGAAAAGAAAAAAACTAAGAAGATGGTAACAAGATCAGTTGTTGATAGAGATAATGGAGGAGGGAGGGATGAATAGGCAGAGGAGAGAAGATTTTTAGGACAGTGAAACTATTCTGTATGATACAATTGTGGACAAATGTCATTATACATTTGTCGAAAACCATAGAACGCATAATACCAAGAGTGAATCCTGATGTAAACTGTAGACTTTAGATGATAATGATGTAACAAAGTATGTTCATTGATTATAACAAATACATCATTCTGGTGTGGGATGTTGATAATGGGGGTGGTTGTATATGTGGGGAGAGGGGCAGGGGATATATGGAAATTTTCTGTACATTTTGCTTAATTTTTCAGTGAACCTAAAACAGCTCTAAAAAGAAGCCTATTAAAAATAAATGGATAGGGCCTCCCTGGTGGCGCAGTGGTTGAGAGTCCACCTGCCGATGCAGGGGATACGGGTTCGTGCCCTGGTCTGGGAGGATCCCATATGCCGCGGAGTGGCTGGGCCCGTGAGCCATGGCCGCTGAGCCTGAGCGTCCGGAGCCTGTGCTCCGCAATGGGAGAGGCCACAACAGTGAGAGGCCCGCATACCGCAAAAAGAAAAAAAAATAAATAAAATAATAAATGGATAGATAAATACATTAAATAAATAAATACTTTTTTTAAGTAGTAGAAATATTTTAAAGTTAATTATAGATATGGGAATGTCTTTCTAAGTTTGGTGCAAAAACTAGAATCCATAAGAAAAGATTAGCAAATTTTAGTACATAAATATTTAAAACTTCTGTTATGGAAAAAAAGAGTAAATAAAGACAATTAAAAGATACCATATTGAGGAAAAATATATATATAAGTATTTGACAAAAGATTAATATCTATAATATACAAAAGGTTTCCCACAAATCAATGAGGAAACTATGGAAAACAAAATTTTTAAATGGGCATAGGTATGAATATCATTCTTGACCCGGTTTCTACTTTTAAGCTGCTATGGTACCTCATCTGAAGAACAGCCAAGTGCACAAATCCACTAGAAAAAGTGGAAGTAGATTGTCTTACAGCCTGCCAAGGGGCTCAGTGTATCCCAGAACTCCATGAAAAAGAAGTTCCTACTGCCAACCTGGAGTATGGATATGAAAACTGGAGGTCCAGCTGCTGATTTGGATAAGACGTGCTTCAATAATAAAATTTAAAATGTGGCATTGGCTTAGTGAAGGCAGTCAGGCTCTAGGTGTCAGGAACTCAAAAATTACAGGCACACATTTACCAATTTAATTAATTATAGATACAGGGAAGGCAAACCACCTGCTAAACTTGCTCTAGATTAAGAGGAAATTTTTCATGACATTTTTATGTATAAGGTGATCTTTGCCACTTTCAACACAGTTCTATAAGATAGATATGAGATCAGACAGGAGCTAGATGGCAAATAGGAGAAAGGAAAAACAAATTTGATAAAGTAGACTTTTCTGCCTGAGTTCTGAAATTTAACTGAGAGACATAATTTTGTGTCTTTTAGGAAGGAGAGTTCCAAACTAAACAGTTTTAGGCAGTGAAAACAAAGCATTGGCCTTGGAATAGAAGACAGAGGCAACAAATCATTTGCAAGAACTTCTCATTAAGTGTTCTCTCTAAAACAGTGGGACACAGGTCATCAGCGAAGATCAGACAAAAATGTGACCTTCACAACCAAGCATACCATTTCACATGGTATCTAGATGAAAGGGAGAGAGAAAAGCCGTGGGAGGGTGGGGGAGGAGAGAGAGAGAGAGAGAGAACACAGGAGACAGTAAGTGAAATATGTCTTCAGGCTTAAAAATTGTATATGCACTTTGGCTGCACTTATTTCTCCAGATTTGCAAAGTTCAAAAAATTTTATAACATGGTGGGCTGACAATGGAGAACTGGTGGTATTCTCATACCATCATTTATGTTGTTATTTAGTAAAGTAAGTGTATATGACCTCTGACTCAAAAATTCTACTTCTAGGAATTTATACTTCAGTGATGCCAGTACAGGAACAGAAAGACTTGTGTATACAAATGTCAAGTGCTATAATTTTTGTAATAAAAAAGCATTCTGAATGGCTTAAGGTCCATACTTAAAAATGTGTTAACTAAATATGGCACATTCACAAAATGGGGTACTATGTAACTGTCCAAATAATGAAGTAGTCCACAGATACTGATATAAAACAAAACTTCATCATATCTTAAGTTTAAAAAAGCAAGTTTCAGGACTATATATACACATGTATATATGTTTATATATACATTTGAACCTGCACAGAAAAGTTACATACCATATTACCTCTCTGAAATGGGATGGGGACTTACCAAAAACCCTTCCTGGAGATTCTGATTTTTGTTTTTACAATGAATATTTTTACATAACAATAACTCAGCAAATAAATGTATAGAAAGGAGCACTGATAGTGCTAAAACTCTCATTCAGCAAAAAACACAATAATGAGTACTGTGACAAGGATAGCAAAGAAATAGGGATGATTTCAACACAGCAATAACAACATAGTCAAACTCAAGAAGCAAGTTGTTTGGGCCATTCAGTTTCTTGGTTATATGACTCATATGAGTAGAACTCAATTAAGGTCAGCTACTAAAATAGTAAAGAGTAGTTCTCAAAGTGTGGTCCAACGGACCACCAGCATCAGCATTAACTGTGAACTTGTAGAAATGCAAACTCTTAAGTTCTACCCCAGACTCACTTAATTAGAAACTTTGGGAGTGGTGCCCAGCAATCTCAGTTTTTGGGGGTTTTTTTTTGGGGGGGGGGGTTGCACCCTGCACCATGTAGAATCTTAGTTCCCTGACAAGGGATCAAACAGTGGAAGCGCAGAGTCTTAACCACTGGACCACTAGGGAAGTCTCCAGCAATCTCAGTTTTAACGAGTCTTCCAGGAGATTCTGGTGCATGATAAAGTTTTTGAGCCACTATTGGAGAGAACAGTGATTAAGCGTAAAAGCTCAGACTTCTATTTCAGCCTCAAGACATAAAGAGCTTGAAAGACAGCACTCCCTTCCTTACAATAAGAAAAGAGCTGAACAAAATGAAAATCAACAACTTTTCCTGCACCAATCAGAAAACAGAGGTCACAGGGCAAACCATCAACTGAAATTTGGAGAGAAAGGCATATACAGATAATCACAGATGAGGTCAGGTTGCCAAGAACACAAGCCACTGGAGCCATAAACATCTAAGAGCACTTAAACAGTAATTTTAATAAATTATTGGAGTTGGAGTATAGACTAAAGTAAAAATGAGAGGTTCCTACAATCCAGTCTTAGGGGATATTCACACCTCTGTGGGTTTTACTTCTAGGAACTCCACCACATTCTCACAGTGAAAAACCATGAAAAAACCTCATGTTTCTGACAGGGGTGGGGGAAAAATAACCACTTAAAAATATGCTGAGAGAATTTCAATTACAAAGACCCACTCAGCAAGAGAAAAGATTTTACTCGAGATTTATTCATTATGGGGGGAGAAAAGTTACCCAGCTCCATCCCCTCTAGCCTTCCTATCTCATCTAACATGGAGGTGGGGGCGGCTAGGTAAAAGCTACAAGGCTCAGACTCTATTTAAGAAGGAGTTTTTAGGGAAAAACAAAGGGAATAAAAAAGATGAAAACAAGGATGCTAGAGGATACAGAAGGCTCATATACCTAAAGTTATAGGAAACAACAAACACAGCCCGACTCCTTGCAAGATTAATATAGAGCCTCACACTATAGGCCTATTCACCTCGGTTGCTATTACCTGATACATCATGCCCAGCTTTCAATACAAATGTGCAAGCCATGCTAAAAGGCAAAGAAAAACACAATCTGAAAAAATAAAGCATGCGTCAGAACCAGAATAAGATATGACAGATTCTGGATCTATCAGGGAATTTACAGTAATAATGATTAATAAGTTCAAAGCTCTAGTGAAAAAAAGACAACATTCAAGAACAGCTAGGTAATGTAAGCAAAGACATAGAAACTATAAGTAAGAATCAACAATAAATGCTAGAAATCAAAATCACTGTAACAAACATAAAAACTGCCTTTGATGGGATCAGCAGGAGACCTAGATACAGCTCAGGAAAGAATAAGTGACCTTGAAGGCATGTCAATAGCAACTTCCCAAGTTAAATGCAAGGATTAAAAAATAAAAGCCAAATTGAAAAGAATATTCAAAAACTGTGGAACAATTTCCAATGGTGTTAACATACACCTTATTAGAAAAGGAATGAGAAGAAAGAGATAACAGAAGAAATATTTGAAGTAAAAATGAATGAGAATTTTCCAAAATTAATGCAAGACACAAAATCACAGATCTAGGAATCTCAGAGAACACTAAGCAGAATGAATATTAAAGCATCTATATTTAGGCATAATACATTCAACCTGCAAAAAATCAAAAACAAAGAAATCTTGAAAGCAGCAAGAGGAAACACATAGAGGAACAAAGATTTAAAAATTATACTGAACTTTTCATTAGAAACCATGCAAAAAAAGGGAGTGGTATAATATATTTAATATGTTGAAAGGGAAAAAAAACCCTAAAATTCTATATCTGGTGAAGTTATTATTCAAAATTAAAGGAGAGCCCGCTTCTGCCAGGGGAGGATCCAATGAGAGGACTCCAGCCTGGAAGAGGCCCTTCACCTGAGCATGCTGGCACCTTGATCTCAGACTTTCAGCCTCCAGCAAGGAGGTGGATCAAGAAGGATCTTGCTGTGATTTATATCAGAGAGTGTTCTGCCTGTGTTTTCCTCTAAAAGTACTCTTCTTAGTTGACCAATTTTACAGTAAAGATCATGATTTCAGTTTCTGAGTGCTAAAGAATTTTACTTGGGACAATATACAGTTTAACCTGTAAAGCATTTCAAGCCTTTGAAAAAGATGGGGAGGAGATAAAAAATGTTGATTTGTCTACTTGCAATCAATTATAAAGATTGTATGAAAAAAAGCAACTATGATTACCTAAGTTTCTGGGGGAAAAATTGTTGAACATGCTCAACTCAGAGCTCCAGAAATATTATTGTCTATGACCTGTAGCCCCACTCCATCCTTGAATTTCTGATCCCTAAAGGAGTCTAGTTGACCTTTTATCTTGAAGCCTGTGAACTGACTTAAGTATTTTGTATCCACATTCTGGCAAAACCCATCACTACAACTCTTTCCTATTTCTGTCCATCCTTGAAGTTCCCTCCAAATTTTCTGGATTTTCCTGGAAATGCCTATGTCATCATTTAAATAATGTTGTCGAGAGAGAGCTTCAAGATGGCGGAAGAGTAAGACGTGGAGATCACCTTCCTCCCCACAAATATATCAGAAATAGATCTACATGTGGAACAACTCCTACAGAACACCTGCTGAACACTGGCAGAAGACCTCAGACCTCCCAAAAGGCAAGAAACTCCCCACTTGTATCTGGGTACAGCAAAAGAAAAAAGAAAAAACAGAGACAAAAGAATAGGGATGGGACCTGCACCAGTGGGAGGGAGCTGTGAAGGAGGAAAGGTTTCCACTCATTAGGAAGCCCCTTTGTGGGCCGAGACTGCGGGTGGCAGAGAGGGAAGCTTCAGAGCCACAGAGGAGAGCACAGCAACAGGGGTGTGGAGGGCAAAGCGGAGAAGCTTCCTGCACAATGGATCGGTGCCGACCTGCCCTCACCAGCCTGAGAGGCTTGTCTGCTCACCCGCCGGGATGGGCGGGGGCTGGGAGCTGAGGCTCCAGCTTTGGTGGATCCCAGGGAGAGGACTAGGGTTGGCGGCGTGAAAACAGCCTGAAGGGGCTAGTGCACCACGGCTAGCCAGGAGGGAGTCCGGGAAAAGGTCTGGAGCTGCCGAAGAGGCAAGAGACTTTTTCTTGCCACTTTGTCTCTTGGTGCGCGAAGAGAGGGGATTAAGAATGCCACTTAAAGGAGCTCCAGAGATGGGCGCGAGCTGTGGCTATCAGTGCGGATGCCACAGACGGGCATGAGACACTAAGGCTGCTGCTGCAGCCACAAAGAAGCCTGTGTGCAAGCATACTATCCTGTGCAAGTTACTATCCATACCTCCCCTCCCGAGAGGCTGTGCAGCCCACCACTACCATGGTCCTGTGATCCAGGGACAATTACCCCAGAAGAACACACGGCGCTCCTCAGGCTGGTGCAACGTCACGCTGCCTCTGCCGACCAGGCTCGCCCAGCATCCGTACCCCTCCCTCCCCCCTGGCCTGAGTGAGCCAGAGCCCCTGAAGCAGCTGCTCCTTTAACCCCATCCTGTCTGAGAGAAGAACAGATGCCCTCAGGCGACCTACATGCAGAGGCGGGGCCGAATCCAAAGCTGAACCCTGGGAGCTGTGCAAAAAAAGAAGAGAAAGGGAAATTCCTCCCAGCAGCCTCAGGAGCAGTGGATTAAATCTCCACAATCAACTAGATGTACCTGCATCTGTGGAACACCTGAATAGACAATGAATCATCCCAAATTGAGGAGGTGGAATTTGGGAGCAACAATATATATATATTTTTTCCCTTTTTCTCTTTTTGTGAGTGTGTATGTGTATGCTTCTATGTGTGATTTTGTCTGCATAGCTTTGCTTTCACCATTTGTCCTAGGGTTCTGTCTGTCCATTTTTTATTATTGTTTTTTATTACTTAACAATTTTTTTCTTAATAATTATTTTTTATTGTAATAACTTTATTTTATTTTATTTTATTTTATCTTCTTTCTTTCTTTTTTTCCTCCATTTTACTCTGAGCCATGTGGAGGGTAGGCTCTTGGTGCTCCAGCCAGGCGTCAGGGCTGTGCCTCTGAGGTGGGAGAGCCATGTTCAGGAAACTGGTCCACAAGAGAGCTCCCAGCTCCACATAATATCAAACAGTGAAAATCTCCCAGAGATCTCCATCTCAACACCAAGACCCAGCTCCACTCAATAGCCAGCAAGCTACAGTGCTGGACACCCTATGCCAAACAACTAGCAAGACAGGAACACAACCCCACCCATTAGCACAGAGGCTGCCTAAAATCATAATAAGGTCACAGACACCCCAAAAAACAAAACCAGAGCTGGACCTGCCCACCAGAAAGACAAGAAACAGCCTCATCCACCAGAACACAGGCACTATTCCCCTCCACCAGGAAGCCGACACAACCCACTGAACCAAACTTAGCCACTGGGGACAGGCACCAAAAACAACGGGAACTACGAACCTGCAGCCTGCAAAAAAGGAGACCCCAAACACAGAAAGTTAAGCAAAATGAGAAGACAAAGAAACACACAGCAGATGAAGGAGCAAGGCAAAAAAACACCAGACATAACAAATGAAGAGGAAATAGGCAATCTACCTTAAAAAAGATTTCAGAATAATGAAGTAAAGATAATCCAAAATCGTGGAAATAGAATGGAGAAAATACAAGAAACGTTTAACAAGGACCTAGGAGAACTAAAGAGCAAACAAACAGTGATGAACAACACAATAAATGAAAGTAAACATTCTCTAGAAAGGATCCATAGCAGAATAACTGAGGCAGAAGAACGGATAAGTGACCTGGAAGGTAAAATAGTGGAAATAACTACTGCAGAGCACAATAAAGGAAAAAGATGGAAATAATTAAGGACAGTCTCAGAGACCTTTGGAACAACATTAAAGGCACCAACATTCGAATTATAGGGGTCCCAGAAAAAGAAGAGAAAAAGAAAGGGACTGAGAAAATATTTGAAGAGATTATACGGGAAAACTTCCCTAATATGGGAAAGGAAATAGTTAACCAAGTCCAGGAAGCACAGAGAGTCCTATACAGGATAAATCCAAGGAAAAACACAACAGACATATATTAATCAAACTATCAAAAATTAAATACAAAGAACAAATACTAAAAGCAGCAAGGGAAAAACAACAACACATAAGGGAATCCCCAAAACGTTAACAGCTGATCTTTCAGCAGAAACTCTGCAAGCCAGAAGGCAGTGGCAGGACATATCTAAAGTGATGAAGGAGAAAAACCTACCACCAAGATTACTCTACTCAGCAAGGATCTCATTCAAATTTGATGGAGAAATTAAAAACCTTACAGACAAGCAAAAGCTAAGAGAATTCAGCACCACCAAACCATCTTTACAACAAATGCTAGAGGAACTTCTCTAGGCAGGAAACACAAGAGAAGGAAAAGACCTACAACAATAAAGCCAAAACAATTAAGAAAATGGTAATAGGAACATACATATCGATAAGTACCTTAAATGTAAATGGATTAAATGCTCCAACCAAAAGACATAGATTGGCTGAATGGATATAAAAAGAAGACCTGTATATATGCTGTCTACAAGAGACCCACTTCAGACCTAGGGACACAAACAGACTGAAAGTGAGGGGATGGAAAAAGATATTACATGCAAATGGAAATCAAAAGAAAGCTGGAGTAGCATTCCTCATATCAGACAAAATAGACTTGAAAACAAAGGCTATTACAAGAGATAAAGAAGGACACTACATAATGATCAAGAGATCAATCCAAGAAGAAGATATAACAATTGTAAAATTTTTGCACCCAACATAGGAGCACCTCAGTACTTAAGCCAAATACTAACAGCCATAAAGGGGGAAATTGACAGTAACACAATCATAGTAGGGGACTTTAACACCCCACTTTCACCAATGCACAGATCATCCAAAATGAAAATAAGGAAACACAAGCTTTAAATGATACATTAAAAAAGATGGACTTAATTGATATTTATAGGACATTCCTTCCAAAACCAAAAGAATACACATTCTTCTCAAATGCTCATGGAATATTCTCCAGGATAGATAATATCTTGGGTCACAAATCAAGCCATGGTAAATTTAAGAAAATTGAAATCATATCAAGTATCTTTTCTGACCACAACACTATGAGACTAGATATCAATTACAGGAAAAAATCTGTAAGAAATACAAACACATGGAGGCTAAACAACACACTACTAAATAACCAAGAGATCACTGAAGGAATCAAAGAGGAAATCAAAAAATATCTAGAAACAAATGACAATGAAAACATGAAAACCCCAAACCTATGGGATGCAGCAAAAGCAGTTCTAAAAGGGAAGTATACAGTAATACAAGCCTACCTTAAGAAACAAGAAACATCTAAGTAAACAACCTAACCTTACACCTAAAGCAATTAGAGAAAGAAGAACAAAGAACCCCCAAAGTTAGCAGAAGGAAAGCATAAATATCAGATCAGAAATAAATGAAAAGAAATGAAGGAAATGATAGCAAGGATCAATAAAACTAAAAACTGGTTCTTTGAGAAGATAAAATTGATAAATCATTAGCCAGACTTATCAAGAAAAAGAGGGAGAAGACTCAAATCAATAGAATTAGAAATGAAAAAGAAGTAACAACTGACACTGCAGAAATACAAAGGATCATGAGAGATTACTACAAGCAACTATATGCCAATAAAATGGACAACCTGGAAGAAATGGACAAATTCTTAGAAATACACAACCTTCTGAGACTGAACCAGGAAGAAACAGAAAATATGAACAAACCAATCACAAACACTGAAATTGAAACTGTGATTAAAAATCTTCAACAAACAAAAGCCCAGGACCAGATGGCTTCACAGGAGAATTCTATCAAACATTTAGGGAAAAGCTAACACCAATCCTTCTCAAACTCTTCCAAAATATAGCAGAGGGAGGAACACTCCCAAACTCATTCTACGAGGCCACCATCATGCTGATACCAAAACCAGACAAAGACATCACAAAGAAATAAAACTACAGGCCAATATCACTGATGAACATAGATGCAAAAATCCTCAACTAAATACTAGCAAACAGAATCCAATAGCACATTAAAAGGATCACACACTATGATCAAGTGGGGTTTATCCCAGGAATGCAAGGCCTCTTCAATATATGCAACTCAATCAATGTGATACACCATATTAACAAATTGAATGAGAAAAACCATTTGATCATCTCAATAGATGCAGAGAAAGCTTTTGACAAAATTCAACACCCATTTATGATAAAAACTCTCCAGAAAGTGGGCATAGAGGGAACCTACCTCAGTATAGTAAAGGCCATATATGACAAACCCACAGCAAACATCATCCTCAATGGTGAAAAACTGAAACCATTTCCACTAAGATCAGGAACAAGACAAGGTTGCCCATTCTCATCACTATTATTCAGCATAGTTTTGGAAGTTTTAACCACAGCAATCAGAGAAGAAAAAGAAATAAATGGAATCCAAATTGAAAAGAAGAACTAAAGCTGTCACTGTTTGCAGATGACATGATAGTATACATAGACAATCCTAAAGATGCTACCAGAAAACTACTAGAGCTAATCAGTGAATTTGGTAAAGTAGCAGGATACAAAATTAATGCACAGAAATCTCTGGCATTCCTATACACTAATGATGAAAAATCTGAAAGTGAAATTAAGAAAACACTCCCATTTACCACTGCAACAAGAAGAATAAAATATCTAGGAATAAACCTACCTAAGGAGACAAAAAATTGTATGCAGAAAATTATAAGATACTGATTAAAGAAATTAAAGATGACACAAATAGATGGGGAGATATACCATGTTCTTGGATTGGAAGAATCAACATTGTGAAAATGACTCTACTACACAGAGCAATCTACAGATTCAATGCAATCCCTATCAAACTACTACTGGCATTTTTCACAGAACTAGAACAAAAAATTTTACAAGTTGTATGGAAACACAAAAGACCCCAAATAGCCAAAGCAATCTTGAAAAAGAAAAACGGAGCTGGAGGAATCAGACTCCTGGACTTCAGACTATACTACAAAGCTACAGTAATCAAGACAGTATGGTACTGGGACAGAAACAGAAATATAGATCAATAGAACAGGATAGAAAGCTCAGAGATAAACCCACACACATATGGTCACTTTATCTTTGATAAAGGAGGGCAGAATATACAGTGGAGAAGAGGTAGCTTCTTTAATAAGTGGTGCTGGGGAAACTGGACAGCTACATGTGAAAGAATGAAATTATAACACTCCCTAACAGCATACACAAAAATAAACTCTAAATGGATTAAAGACCTAAATGTAAGGCCAGAGACCATCAAACTCTTAGAGGAAAACATAGGCAGAACACTCTGTGACATAAATCACAGCAAGATCCTTTTTGACCCACCTCCTAGAGAAATGGAAGTAAAAACAAAAATAAACAAATGGGACCTAATGAAACTTAATTTGCACAGCAAAGGAAACCATAAAGAAGATGAAAAGTCAACCCTCAGAATGGGAGAAAATATTTGCAAATGAAGCAATTGACAAAGGATTAATCTCCAAAATTTACAAGGAGCTCATGCAGCTCAATATTAAAATAACAAACAACCAAATCCAAAAATAGACCTAAATGGACATTTCTCCAAAGAAGATATACAGATTGCCAACAAACACATGAAAGAATGCTCAACCTCATTAATCATTAGAGAAATGAAAATCAAAAGTACAATGTGATATCATCTCACACCAGTCAGAATGGCCATCATCAAAAAATCTACAAACAGTAAATGCTGGAGAGGGTGTGGAGAAAAAGGAACCTTCTTGTACTGTTGGTGGGAATGTAAATTGATACAGCCACTATGGAGAACAGTATGGATGTTCCTTAAAAACTAAAAGTCGAACTACCATACATCCCAACAATCCCACTACTGGGCATATACCCTGAGAAAACCATAATTCAAAAAGAGTCATGTACCACAATGTTCCTTGCAGCTCTATTTACAATAGCCAGGACATGGAAGCAACCTAAATGTCCATCAGCAGATGAATGGATAAAGAATATGTGGCACTTATATACAATGGAATATTACTCAGCCATAAAAAGGAACAAAACTGAGTTATTTGTAGTCAGGTAGATGGACCTAGAGACTGTCACATAGAGTGAAGTAAGTCAGAAAGAGAAAAACAAATACCATATACTAACACATATATGTGGAATATTAAAAAAAAAAAAGGTCATGAATAACCTAGGGGCAAGACCAGAATAAAAATGCATACCTACTAGAGAATGGACTTGAGGATATGGGGAGGGGGAAGGGTAATCTGGGACAAAGTGAGAGAGTGGCATGGATATATATACACTACCAAACGTAAAATATATAGCTATTGGGAAGCAGTTGCATAGCACAGGGATATCAGCGCTGTGCTTTGTGACCATCTAGAAGGGTGGGATAGGGAGGGTGGGAGGGAGGCGGAAGAGGGGGGACATATGGGGATATATGTATATGTATAGCTGATTCACTGTTTTATAAAGCAGAAACTAACACACCATTGTAAAGCAGTAAATAAATAAATAAATAAAAATTAAAGGAGAAATAAAGACTTACTCCAAGAGACAAAAAAAAAAAAAAAAAAAAAAAGAGAGAGAGAGAGAGAGAATTCATTGATAGTAGACTTTTCCTGAAAAAAATGTTGAAAGAAGTTCTTCATGGAGAAGAAAAATGATATATGTTAGGAACTCAGATCTATATAAGGGAAGGAAGAGTCAGAATAGGAATAAATGAAGGTAAAATAAAATCTTTCATTTTACTCTCAAGCTATTAGATAACATTTTTCAAAATATTAAAAGTGTTGGATGATTTTAGCATATGCATAACTGAATGAATGACAATAATGTTTTATAGGATGTGATGGAGGAATTGGTAAAACTCTCTTAGAAGGAGCTTGCACTACCCATGAAGTAATATAGTGTTATTTTAGAATGGGCTTAATTGGTGTTAAATATATATTGCAAATTATAAGAAAACCATTAAAGGAAGTATAATTAATATGCTAAAGGAGGAGAAAAATGAAATCAAATAAAATGCTCCATTAAAACAAGAGAAGGCAGAAAACTGAGTGTAACAAATAGAAGACAGTTACAAACATAACTATTAAACAGATTACATCAATAATCACTTTAAATGTGAATTGTCTAAATATACCAATTAAAAGACAAAGATCATCAGAGTGGGTTAAGAAAAAGACCCAACTATCCACTTTAAATACGACGACACAGATTAATTGTAAAGGGATGGAGAAAGATATACCATGCTAATATTAATCAAAAGGAAGCTGAAGTATCTTTATTAATTTCAGACAACACAGACTTTAGAACAAAAAACATTATCAGGGATAAAGAGGGGCATTACATAATGATAAAGGGATCAATTCTCCAAGAAGACATACCAATGTATATGCAATATAATGACAGAATCAAAATACATGAGGCAAACACTAAGAGAACTGCAAAGAGAACTACACAAATCCACTATTATAGTTGAGGATTTCAGTTCCTCTCTTTCAGTGTTTGATAGATCAAGCTGGCAGAAAATCAGTAAGGATGCAGTTGACCTGAACAGCACCATCAATCAATTTGATCTAATTAATGTTTATAGGATACTTCATTCAATAGCAGCAGAATACACATTCTTCTTAAGCTCACATGGAACATTTATTAAGATAGACCACAGTCTAGACCATAAAACACACCAACAAATTTAAAAGAATAGAAATCATGCAAAATATGTTGTCAGACCAATTAAACTAGAAATCAATAACAGAAAGATAGCTGGGAAACCCCCAAGTATTTGGAGATTGTGCAACACATTACTAAACACATGGGCCAAAAAAGATTCAAGAGAAATTTATAAATAGTTGAATGAAACAAAATACAGCTTATCAAAATAGTGGGATGCAATAAAACGTGTTTAGAGAGAAATTTATTGCATTAACCACATATGTTAGAAAATAAGAAAGATCTAAAATCAATACTCTAAGCTTCCAACTTAGGGATCTAGAGAAAGAAGAACAATTTAAGTCTGAAGAAAGCAGAAGAGAAGAAATAATACAAATTAGAGCAGAAATCAATAAAATTGAAAACAGGAAAACAACAGAGAAAATCAATAAAATCTCTAGAAAAAAATAAAATTGATAAAACTCTAGCAGGTTTACTTAAAAAAAAACAGGGAACTAAGAAAAATTACTAATATAAAAAATGAGAGAGCAGCCATTACTACTGTTGCTGTGGATACTGAGGAGATAATCAGTGAGAACTATGGACAAATGAATATTTCTACCCCCAAATTTGATAACTTCGATGAAATGGAAGCATTTCTTGAAGGACACAAACTACTAAAACTCACACAAGGAAAAATCAGTAACCTATTAAAGAAATTGAATCAACAATAATCTTCCAAAAAAGAAAGCACCAGACCCAGATATTTTCATTGGTGAATTCTACCAAATATTGAAGAACAAAATGATAGCAATTCTCTACAATCTCTTCCAGAAAATAGAAGCAGGGAGAACACTACTCATAACCTATTCTATGAAGCTAGCATTATTATCCTAATACCCAAATCAGATAAAGCCATTACAAAAAAGGAAAACTGCACACCAATATTTCTCATGAACACAACTGCAAATTCCTCAAAAAAATATAAGCAAGTCAAATCCAAAAATGTATGAAAAGAATTTTACACTACAACAAAGTGGGATTTTTTCCAGCATGCAAGGCTGGTTCAACAGTTCAAAATCAATTAATGTAATACACCACATCAACTGACTAATCAAAAAAAATCTTATGATCATATCCATTGATGCAGAAAAAGCATTTGACAAAATCCAACACCCATTCCTGATTTAAAAAAACTCTCAGCAAACTAGGAATAGAGAGAGAATTCCTCAGATCAATAAAGAAAAAAACCTCAATAAACCTATAGCTATTATAAATGATTGAATAATTAAGAAATAAGGAAAATGAGATAAATATCCCATGTAAAAGAACTAATAATAATTTACATGACTGTTCCCTCAAGGAGAGGAAGCATAACTCTTCACTTTTTAGTTGTAGACTGTGCCTATGCCATACAAAGTGTTGATAATGCAAAAAAAAAAAAAAAAAAAAGGAAAAAGTAATTTTACAGTGGAGAAGACAAAGAGTACTTCAGCCAAGTAATCAAGAATAATATGAATAGTCATAAATCATGTTGATAGTATATATGCTTGATATGATGTGATGAAAATGGCATTTTACATCTGTGGTCTTCCTCCCAGTTACCAATAACTCTAGTCTTACCATGAGAAAAAAAGGACATCAGATAAATCCCACTTGAGAGACATTCTACAAAATACCTGACCAGTATTTCTCAAAACCTTCCAGGTCATCAAAACAGGGAAAGACTGAGAAACTGCCACAGCAAACAGGGGTCTAAAGAGACATGACAACTACATGTAATGTGGTATCCCAAATAGGACACTGCAACCAGAAAATAAAAGTACATTATGTAAAAATGAGAGAAAGCTAAATAAACTATGGATTTAATTAATAATAATGTATCAGCATGTATCAATAATGGCTCATTATTTATAACATATATCTCATTATTTGTAGTAGAAACTGGGTGTGGGATAAATGAGAAGTCCCTGTACTACCTTCTCAGTTTTTCAGTAAATCTAAAACTTTCTATTATTGATTAAAAGGTTGCAGGATCAATTTTGGGTTCTAGCTTTCTAAGTTTCTATTTTTAAGTTATAAACTACTTCACCTCTTGAAGCCTTATTTTTCTCCCTATAAGAGAAGTATGATAATAGAAAATATATCTTATAGAGTTACCATGCAGATTAAGTGCTATGTGAAGCTTTTAGTATAATGCCTGGAACATGAAAAAAATGCAAAAGGAAAATAATTATTACTATAGCCAACAAGGAGAATATGTGAGTCATCTAGGTTTTCCAATCAAGGAAGAGAGAAATTTGTGGTGAGCTTGGTATAAGAGCAATTCCACTTGTATTGGGCTCAGAGTTAAAAACATTCTTTATTACATTATTATTTTTAGTAGTGGTGTAGTACTCACATTCGTTCATTATCCTCTTTTATTTCAGTGTAACTTAGATAAGAATTACAATTATTTTCCTTAGATTTTTGGTTGTAATAACTTAAGAGCTGAGGTATTTGAACTTCATTATAAAGACACTCTCAGGAGCAAATTGTTTCATTGCCTAGAATGGCACACTTGCCCATCAGTAGTCTGTGAGTCTTCTATCCTATATTATATACTCTATTCTGTGACCTTTATTACAATAGATGAAACCTTCGTTGGGTAAATTAGTAGTCATGATGAAAAATATGGTGCAAATAAGTAAAGAAAGATGAGTTTCATACTTTTTGTTGTCTGGAACATATATGTATATATCTAAGAGAGGACAGCTAAGACACCTGATTAGTAATTTAATAGGATTCACTCCTGTATTTGATAATGAAATGACACATTGAGCACCATAAATCTGGCAAATCTTGGTCAGTCCTCTTCTTCATGAATCTACTTTAATTCATTCTTAATAATCTACACTATCTTTACAGACTGGCTATTTATTTGAGGGTATTTTAAACAAAATTGAGATAAATGCAGACCCACTGTTAGAAGCAACCATCTCTAGCAGCCAATATTCTGCAAATAAGTGGTACTGAGCTGAGATTATTGAAGCCAATATATTAGATGAAACCAGGAGCTTTGTGAACCACTTTGAAAAATAGTCTTTCACAATCAAGAAATTTCCTCTAGATTCCACCTGCAAAAATCAATACTGATTCTTGTAAAAAGCTTCTTGAACACTTAGCATGGAAGAATCAATGCTTTTGGCAGATTATGTATATAGCATGGCATGCATTATACAGTTAATTCAGTAATAAGCATTAATTCCAGGTCAGCAGACATTCATCAGTCAATGCTCTCATGAAAACATCTGTCACATTCTTTGCATAAAGCATGGCCAAAGTAATTTGAGGATCACTCTTGGAAATAAAAATATGATTTCTATCATTTCTTTATAGATAGAAAATGTATTTGTGCATTTAATTACTCATTATAGATGTATTAGTATTTTCTGTCATCAACTCATGTTGTAAGTAATAAAGTCACAACATAAATTCAAATGCCTCTTCCTTAGGAGCTGAGAGATATATATCTATATATCCATATTATCCATATCTGTCTCTCATTTTATTTATACATATAAACATATATATATAAACATATATATATATATATATATGCTTTTGTACATAAAATTCTCTAAAGAAAGTAAAGGTAACTGAAAATAGCATAAAATATGTATTCAATTATAAATAATTGCTATACTAAAACAAATAATATTCTACATTATTTTTCTAATAAGATTTAAGAAGCTAAAGTTCCTTGAAGTCTGGGCAATAAATGCATTAGCCACAGACACAGCCTAGTTCTCTTCAATATCCTGGAGGAAAAGCATTTTATTAATTTGGTGGGAAATATACAATATGGCTGTGAGATTCCTTGCTGAAGTGTAAAGCCACTTGGTTGAGAAGATGGTCCAAGGAATGAAAAGAACCAGAAATCTTGTGGAAACATAAGAACTCAACTTTGGATCTGGCTCACAAACAGCATATTTTATTAGTGGATTT
Source organism: Mesoplodon mirus (assembly GCF_964341445.2). Lineage (NCBI taxonomy): Eukaryota > Metazoa > Chordata > Mammalia > Artiodactyla > Ziphiidae > Mesoplodon > Mesoplodon mirus. Next base: position 58,005,705 of record NC_138984.1, read on the forward strand.
GGATTAAAAAGGGAAATGCTATATCATGTTTCTCAGAAACAACTACAAATTTACAGAATTCCTACACAATTTAGTGATACAAAGAGGATATGAGACTGACCAGAGATCATTCCAGGGGCAGAATTTTAGGAAGGTAATTTTGTAGCAAATGGCACCAAGCTTCCAGCGACAGATACAAAGGAATGATGCTCTGGAAAGAAAGTAGGGAACAAATTGCTATTAATCAGAGGATGGATGAGAGTCCGAGCCTGAGATCAGATCTTTAACTCCACGGTTTATCTTCCACTGCTCATGCCTCAGTCAACATAAATTGTAATTTCAATAACTTCAAGTCTCCTATCAATGGCCCATATCAAGATGAGGCCTTGGGGAGTATGTAACTTCTGATTCTGTGCTTGAATGTGCTTAGAGATATTTCTTCAAACCTATCTGATATGCATTTCCATACATTAGAAGATGATGTATGCTGTTAAACAATCCAAACAGTTATCTTTGGCCCCAAAGGATTTCTGCTTCTGCATAAAGGTTATTTTAGAGTTCAAATTCTTTCTGCAATTTGTTGTCTGTCATTTTAGTTTTCCTGATCAATGGAAAGTTAGTCTGGCTCCAGCACCAGATGCCACTGCTGTAGACCTTCCTGGGCATCAGCACCTGCTGCAGCCTCTTAGAGAAAATGGGACTGGCTTTGCTGCCCCTCCTTCACCTTTGAGCTGCTGTTGCATGGCCCAGTAGGTATTTTACTAAAAGCTTAAGTTTCAGCAACACTTTTTTTACACTGGGACCCTCTAAAAATCCAATTAAAAAATAGATAAATCTGAGATCCAGTAAAATTTGACCATACTGAAAATGTGGGTTAGAAAAGTCTTCCAACACTAACTTTCTAAAATTCTCATTTGTGTATGATCAAAGCATTAGCATTTGGCATTACTTTTCTAGACAAGAAGTGATAAACGTAGCCAAAGACACCTGCATTATATAAAGTGATGTAGTTTGCCACACATTGTAATGGTAATACCTCAGAGCTAGTAGAGTATCTTCCTGATCCTCAAAGACAGTAATTGTGTTTTATTTTTCTGTCATTTTGTTTGTGATTTTATTTTGTACCATATTCTAACTTAGATACAACAAAACTCTGACTTAAGGTGAGGAATGATATGTGTTAAGAATCATTTTAATTCTCTATAAAGCAGCAGGCCCCAATCTTTTTGGCACCAGGAAAGACAATTTTTCCACGGATGGGGAGGGATGGTACAGGCAGTAATGTGACTGATGGGGAGTGATGGGGAACGGCAGATGAAGCTTCACTTGCTTGCCTACTGCTCACTTCCTGCTGTGTGTCCCGGTTCCTAACAGGCTGCAGACCAGTGCCTGTTCCTGGTCCAGGGGTTGGGGACCATGCTACAAAGCACTGTGATATGCCTAGAGGTTATAAGCATGGACTAGCATTTCTGGAGGGGTGTGTTCTAATTCACTTTATTGTCACAAGTACTGTATGAGTAGGTGAAATTCTTATCACCAATTTAAGGATGAGACGGCTCAGGCAATTCAATGGTGAGGCTGCGATTTAAACCCCATGAGTGATTTAGTGGGTGGTATCTGCAGTGGAGAATGGCACACAGTAAAGTATGAAAAGATTAAAAACTCTCTGATGATGGAATGTGTTACATTTCTAGCACCAAGGGCCATATTTCAAAGTAGCTGTTGTCTGATATTTTTTTCCTAAATAAAAATATATTTGATTAAATGAATGGAAGTAACTGATTGTCTGCCACACTGGCTATAGTGTGACATAGTGGTATCTTCTCAGTTTTAATTGGCCACTGGACTTGAGAAGTGACTCAACTGGTATACTCTATAAGGCACGTGTAAATGATCAGAACCTAAGTATTTTCCCCATTAAGAAAAACAAAATGACATGGAGTATCTCTTGACCATTCCTTCTTGCTGTCCATTGGAGAAAATATTATGCATTGCAACTTTAGTGATTATTAATTAAAAAACTAATCATTCCTGATCGTGCATTTTTTTGGTCATTGTGGAAACTCTTGAGACACTGCAAGATCCTAAGGTATTTTGTCCCAGACCTTAGGCTATAATACAAATCCTAGGCTCACCTTGCATGAATAGTCATGCTGGTTCATTTAAATGGCACTGACAGCTCATGAGCTTCATACTGAGAGGCCAATTTGAAATAAGATGTTTTCTTGTTTCAGTATCTGAACATTGCTTACTGCATTCTAAAATTTATGCAGAGTGATACCCCGAGCTATGACAGCTTTCCTTTTCTACTTTACTTTCCCTCAGTATCTTTTCCATGAGAGAAGCAGAGTAATCCTTCTAAAACAAGGTTAGATTATTTCACACTTCTGTCCCAAACCCCATAGTAGCTTCCAGTTTTACTTATGATAAGTACGAAGTCCTTACTGCAGTGGTAAGACCCAAGATGGTCTGGTCCCAGTCACCGTTCTGACCTAATCAACTTCCATTTTCTTCTTGCTGACTCTTTCCAGCCACATGAGACTTCCTGCTTTTTCCTGATTCATCAAACAGGCTTCCAGCTCAGGGCCTTTGCATTTGTTGTCCCTCTTGCTGGGACATTCAGTTTTCAGCTCTCCTCATAACCTAGAGTTTTCTGCTCAAATACTGAATTCTTAAAAAATACTTCGCTGACCACCCTGTTAGCTCCTGTTAACACTATTTGATGAACATATTTGTCAGTTTATTATCTCAGTCCCACACTATAATATGAGCTTCAAAACACTAGGGAGTTATCCATTGCTTTATCACTAAGTCCCATAAGAGAGAGAGCCTGATACATTATAGGCATTTAATATTTGTTAAATGAATAAATAAAATAATGAATTGATCTTAAAAAAACATAAAAACTAAAAACCCTTCTGCACATTTTCTAAAACACTATCTTTTATTTCTGCTGACCATGAAATATCAGCCACATGTTATGGATAGAACTTGTGTTTGATGCTACTCTTTTTGTTAACATAATATATAGCCATGCACCCTCACTTACCAAGGCCATTTTAATGTCAAATTTGAACCATTCAAGAGTCTTCACAGTAAAACTCCACAGAAAAGACAAAATATAATTCATCTTCTATGTTATCCACAAAATTGCAGTGCTCAAATGGATATTAAAGCTATGTAATCTAAGTAGCAAAGACTTTTGCAGACGGCTGTTCTTTTTATGAAATTTTAATCTTGGAACAATGATTGATAGGGTAGAGGGAAATTAGCCTTCCCAGGATTGCACAAGTTCATCAAAAGCTTTATTCTTTAATAAGCAATGGCAATGAATAAGAGTTCTTATTGTGGCAAAAGTCTAAATGGACAGATTTTTAAAATAAAAAGTTTTACTTTTAAGTGTCTCTGTGTGATTCCCTTTAAAATGGAATAGAACCCCTTCAACATCTGGATGCCAAGGAATGAGCTTACTGGAATAAAGCTTTCTAAGATTTTCCAAAATAGTCATTAAGTTCAATTCACTTCTATGATAACTATCACAGCTGGACCTGATGACTTTATGGTGACTTTATCTATCTATCTCTCAGAGTATTTTAGGGATCTTGAAAAAAATGTTCTTAAAATCCTATACCTGGCTTCCCTGGTGACCAGTGGTTAAGAATACACCTGCCAACACAGGGGACATGGGTTCGAGCCCTGGTCCAGGAAGATCCCACATGCCACGGAGCAACTAAGCCTGTATGCCACAACTACTGAGCCTGTGCTCCAAGCCCGTGTGCCACAACTACTGAGCCAATGCGCCACAACTACTGAAGCCCGCACACCTCTAGCCTGTGCTCTGCAACAAGAGTTCTGCAATGAGAAGCCCGGGCACCACAACAAAGAGTAGCCCCCGCTCGCCACAACTAGAGAAAGCCTGCGTGCAACAATGAAGACCCAAAGCAACCAAAAATAAATAAATTAAAAAAAAATCCTATACCATGTCCTCTGTTTTACTAGACTGTAGTTTTGTGAGGGTAGAGGCCTTCAGTGTCCTGCTCTGCATTGAATCTCCAGTGCACCTAAGTAGTAAAGTTATGCATAAAATACTACTGTGTCTTTACTTCCTGATAAGTGACCTTTCTTTAATTTGTCAAAGACATACATAAGGCTACAAAAGAAATGAAGTTTTGATTGAGTAAATACAATGAGAAAAGCAGCTCAGTTTTTACTTAAAAATTAGGCTTTGAGGCTTACATTAGAAATAATATTTCTAAAAGCCAAACCTAAAAAATCAGATAAACTGGGTTTATTTGAAGAGAAGAAAATGTGTTCAAGATCCAGAACAAATAATGTAGCAAATTAAGTTGATGTCAGAGCAATAGATTTGGAAGAGAATTAAAGATGAAATAGATGAGCCAAACTCCCTAGATAATTTGATAAGTGTTGTTGATTTTGGCAAAGGGGGTGAGTGACATAGACCTTCTTAGAAGTTTCTGAGGCTGAAGATGAGATCCATCATCTGGATGGACCAGGGAGTCAGCATTGAGAATAGCCTCCACTCACCTCCTTTGCCATTTTTTGTCAGTGCCAAAGAGCTATTTGAAAGCAAGGATAAGGCCTGCAAGCCTTGCCTTGCCATTCAAGTGAGAATCCCATAGCCTGTACAGAGAAGCTGCCTCATCTGTTCAACTCATCCTACTGATTGGTGCCCACACATCACCCAGAAGAAGTAGTGTATGCCTTGAAATTTTGGTGAGCCCCATCTGAACTGCCTACATGGGCATCTAACTTCAATGTCCTAAGACATTTTTAAGTCCCACAGTAAAGGAATATAGAGTCCTAGGTTATCAACTGGATTATGATAATGTGGAAAAGAAACCTGAATCATCAGTACCTGGTGAGATCAGAGAGTGATAAAAATCCACCCCCAGTATGTCTCACATGGTGAAGGCACTAAAAATATTTTCCAATATTCAGGGCATATCTTCTTTTTGTGACATTTAACTCATATTCATACATAAATGTTGTTCTGGACTATCTATCAATCTATCTGAAATAACCTTTTTTTTTTTTTAACTTTCTATTCCATCCTGCTGTATAAATGTTCTAAGGTGGTTGTGAGCACTTGTGAGTATTTTATGTGACTAAATATGCATATGTATAGTTTTATTTACCTCAGTTTACCAGGAAGGATAAACACAATTTTCATATTTAATTAAAGTCTATAACACAGACAGATTTTACAATTCTGAATGTAAAATAAGTAAAACTATACTCTTTCTCCACAAATAGGGGAAAATGTATATATATCCAAGATGGCCTACCTTTCCTTAATACTGGCATTATAATTAGGTAGTATCCCAAACTTTTTCCTTTCCAAACATTTTCTTCTTAATAGTTGGTGCTATTAAGAAGGTAGCTATACCACAAACTTTGCTCTCTGGCTATACTTCATTGTTCATATCATTAATAAAAAGGATGTATTGACTACCTCCTCTTCACAAGGTACAGGAAAAGACATGGAAGAAATCCTGTTTTGAAAGACAGAATAAACATATTGTACAAAACTTTTTATTTTTGTAATATATAATGCTTAAATGACAGAAGAAAAATGTAATCTGATTATTGGCAGTTACTACATTAATTATACAATTGCCATTAAAATATGAATTTAAGAAATATAATGGTAGGCTAATGTGAACAAAAGTAACCTAGTGAGGCCTTGGAAATCCTCCTGCTTGGTTAAAATGAAAAACAAAACAATTGCTTCTATTTTGTGTAAAATGCGGTCATCCCAGGGTTCCATCTTCTCACAAAGAAATTCATCAAAATTACATAATTTTGTTACCTACTTATTAAACCTGAATATACATGATCACCATTTCAATGTGAAATTTTCATAGATATTGAGCTTATTAGGATATAATATATAGTGTGTTTGTCTAACCTAGTAAACTCAGAGGGTATGAATCATATTTACTCAATGGTTTTATCTTATATGTCAGAGAAAATAGGGTGGAAAGTAGGAGGTGTGATGTGGGAAATGTATGTCAAAATAATGTTGAGCAGTCTGTAGACATTTTTCAAACAGCTTACATTCAGTAGAGCATGCTGGATCTTGGACTTCTCAGCAACTTTCTCTCAGTTCTTCTAGTAATATTTATAAACTCATTTTCAGCTTTGCTCTTTTTCTCCCTGCATGCTGATTCCCCAGCTGTTTAATTTTTTGCTATTACTTATTTCAAAAGCATGTCAGCTTTAAAACACAACAATAGTAACAGAACCAAGTGACAGGGCACTAGCATCACACTTGGCCAATAACTTACATTCCATAAGAAGATATTAATCATATATGAATGTGTAAGAAACCTGTCATTTTTACTCATCTCTTCTTATATTGGGCAGATATAGTTATTACTATAAAATTGTTTTTAAAAAGCCACTATTATGCCCTTGTGGGTTTTGTTTATTATTTTCAAAGGACACATAATAACATCAGTCATTTCATGCACTGTGCAAACTGTGTACATCATCTGGTACATGACCCTATGTTTTTTGCTACAATGAAATGGGTATTTGAGTGTTTACAGAGATTCTAAAGCAGGCACTCAGTATAAGTATTCTTTGTTTGTCTTACTGTTCTTTTTTTTCTAATCAAGTATGTAAATTATCTGGTTAAAAGAAAAGCATTCTGAAATATTAGTGAGCTGTTTCCTGTCTAAGGTGAAAAATACAAAATCTTCCCCATAATTGCCTCTTGGATTTCTACTATTTCTTCACATTTCTTTATAACAAAAATGTTACTTGGTATCATGACCCCCTCCATTGACCCCCTCTCTATTTTCCCTATGAGTCAAATCCTGACTTCATTCTAACTAGACAGACACCATAGAGAACCATTTTCAATATGCTTTTGTTAGCATCCTAGAAATCTTTAATCGTCCATACTTCTATTGTCTATTCATTTGTCTGTGTTTAATCATAGAACCAGGTTATTGGATCCAGCAGGATTGAATAATATGGGAAAAATCACATACTCATATGCATTGGCCCCCTACAAATCCATACACTGATTTAAATTTTGGATAAGCTGAGACATGAAGAAGACTTGCTTTCCCGTTCCAGTTTTACAACTGGACCATGAGATCTATGACTTGATTCAGAACTTAGTTACTAACCTGCAAAACTGGGAATAATATCCATCTTCTAGAAAAGCTGTGAAAAATTTAATTGAAATAACATATGTGATGGAGGCATAAATTCATTTCTCTCATCTCAGATTCACTCTAGGAAACACATGTTTTGAATTGAAAGCTATAGAAAACCAATCTTTCAATTTCTTTAACTTTTAATCTCTCAATCAGTTGAAATCATATGTCCACAGAAAAACTTGCACACAAATGTCCACAACAGCATCATTCATAACAGTGAAAAAGTAGAAATAACCCAACTATCTATCAATCGATCAATAAATCAAAATGTGGTATGTATATATAATACCGTATTATTTGGCAATAAAAAGACACGGTTACAACATGAAGGGAATATGGAGAGAATATACAACATGGAAGGAATAAAAAAAATGTTAAGTAAAAGAAGCCAGTCACAAAATACCATGTATTGTATGAGTCCATTTCTATGAAATATTGGTAACAGCCTAATCTATGTACATTAAATGTAGATTCGTGGTTGTCTATGTCTGGGTAAGCTGGGGGAATAGGGAGTGGCTGCAAATGGGTAAGGGGTATCTTTTTGAGGTGATGAAATGTTCTAAAATTGAAAATGGTGATGGTTGTACAAGTCGGTAAATAATACTAAAAACTACTGAGCTGTAGACTTTAAAAGGATGAATTTTATGGTGTGTGAAATATATCTCAATAAAGCTGTTACTTTAAAAAATTGGCACAAGTAGCAGAAGTCCAGCAGTAGATATCTATGAGAGAACAAGAGGAACAAATCATTAAAATGATAGATAGACACAAAGTGGTAGCTGAAATTATTTGTTTGCAAGCAGTAGAGAAATAATTTTCTTTTTTCCAGAAAAGATAGGCACGGATGAAGGGTATGTATGTTTTGGAGAAAGAGGTTGGTGGTACATTATAGGGATGTAGCTACAGGATTGATGATGTGGAAGAGCAAGAAAACACTGCCTATTACACTCTTTAATATGTTTAATATGGAAAAAGGATTATGTGTATACGGATGTATTTGGTAAAGTGCTATGCTCACTTTAAAAGGTATTATTGTTCTCTTATCAATAGTCAGGAAATTTTTAATTGTCTCCAGCTGAATTCTTCTTACATCTGTTGTAGTAGCTGTTCCTTCTCTACTTTCCTCAAGTATTCAAATAGAACTCCAGTGTTTTATTTTGTAATAGAGAAAAATGAGCAGGATGCTTACATCTAGCCATTCTGACACGATGATAGTTTGATTGAATCAGCAGGAAAAAATTAGACACGTTAAAAATAAGCAACACAAAATAAAAGTGATAATTGCTGAAACCATAATCAATAAACCCTACAATAAATTAAAAATATACTTAAGAATTAAATCTTTTTAAATAACGCTGAACATTATACATATTGACCCTCAAAAATTAGATGTCAGAGATATAATCAGCACAAAATGAAATGGGCATTGATGAAAACTATATTCAGTAAAATTTAAATTTGACAAAAAATTAAGACTATGATAAAATTAAGATCTGCAATTTGTGACCTTGGAGAACTGATCTTGTTAGAATTAATGGCTACACATGAAAATGCACATTGTCACTATCTGTAATCTATATGATATATATGATTGGACAGGATCTAAAAAATCTACTTAAAGAATGAAATTTTCATTATATAATTTACATGAAAATTAATAAATACCAATAAAAACAATTCATTAAAAAATTTAAAACATGAAAAAGAATTGTGAACATTTTAAGAGCACTTGATAGAAAATTGATCAAGGAACTTTTTGAAAAATTTACATCTGTCAAATTGTCTATACACATAAATATAGAGCCAAAATATCTGGGAAGTTAAAAATGTGTCAAAATGGCAGAGTGGAAAAAAAATCTGTTACTTTGTATAGAAACCATAAGGGATAATGGTTAAAAGCTCAAATTCTTTTTTTTTAAATTTTATTAACATATAGTTGTTTTACAATGTTGTGAAAGATCAAATTCTGATGTCAAATAATCCTGAGTCTAAAGCTTTGCTCTACCAAACATGTGACCTTAAATAATTACTTAGCCCTTCCAATCCTCAGTTTTCTCAGCTGCACTATGGCAGTAATACATTATTTATCCCATACTGTAGTTATGGATATTAAATGACTTAATTGAAATAAAGTGCACAGTGTAGTGTCTGGTATATAATCAGCTTCCTACTTTGGCTAAATAGACAGTTACCATTAGACAAAATGTTTATTAACTTCCTGTCTTTCCACTTTAAATTTTTTAATATATTCAATCTCCCTCTCTTCCACCTTCTCTGAGTAAGAAATTTCTCTCTTTCTTTCCACATTAACCCTTTTCCAGTACCTTGATTTCAAACTTCCTTACTTTTTTTAGGACATGGTTCAGTCATTTGGCCCAATTTCTAAAACCAGAGAAATTTGCTGTTCATTTTCTTATTCACACTATAGCTCCTGTAATATGCAGGAATATAGTTTCTTATTATATACTATTATAATTATATAATTTTTAGAGTTTGAGTAGACTCACAATCTATCATAAAGAGTTTGCTACGTAATAATACCCAATTTCTTTATATGGTGTTCAAAGATCCGTTTTTGTAATTCCATCCTCCCAAACAGACCAATAGAGAAAACAACTATTCCTAAATGTTCCTAAATGTCAACTCTTTGGAGTCTGATGATAGTTCTTGTGCATTAGTTAAGTGTTTTCTTTCCCAGGATAAATATTGCCAGTTCTTACAGAACACAATTTTAAGATAACCCTGGTAATTATCTGGAAGTACTTGGGCCTGTGAATATACTTTAAAAATGTAACAGATAGATCTGACCACCACAGGTTTGAGCACTGGTTACAGAAGTTATATTTTGAGTTCCTACTATTGTTTAGCAATGTGCTACTCTCAGTAGAGCATCTTATAGTATGTAGTACTAATTTAGTGGATGAGGAAACTGAGTCAGAGTTAAATAACTTCTCTAAGATCACACAAATGGCCTGATTCAAAGTCAGATCTGTCCAATGCCAAAGTCCATGTACTTTTTTATACCCAACTCCCTCCTCTATTCTAGGCCCTTTTCCTCTATAAATGCAATCTGTACATAGTATTAGTATTTTTTAATGTTAACAAAACTTAAATTCTTATTTTTAATGTTGAAACAAAAAGCAACTATTTCTCTTTTATGATTTACTTTCTTTAATGTAGATTTCTATGTTTATTTTTTGAAATCGAATTACAGCTTTTGGCATCATTCCTGGATAGATATACACATAAATGTAAATGTTTGTGTTTGAGCACACACATACATGTACAATGTATGTATGTATAGATGTGTGTGGAAGACGTGTGTATATATGTTTCGTTCTGAGGTATACACACATATCTCCATGTATGTACATTCCTGTATATACAAAACAAATACATTTATGCATTGAAACATTACTTTCTTGGTGTTTCTTAATATCTTCTAGATAAATGAAGTGATTAAATCAAACTTCTGCTTTGAAGAAATAAAATCTGGTACTTTAAACACTAATAAGAAAATGTGCTATAATTAAGTAAAATAATTTTCTAATTTTTCTTTGCATATAAATGAAGCAAAAATTCTGAGATTATAAATCAAAACACGTCCTATTCATTAACAGCCTGCAAACTTATTTTTAAAAATCTGCCTTTAAATGCTTTCTTAAAAAATGTGTCTAAAATCTAAATGTCTAAATATCTTAAATATTTTAGAAAAATTAACATATTTCTCAAGATTATTCACATAAATTTATATGACCAGTGGGCACAATATTTTTCTGAGTGAGTGCTGAATAATATTTCAAAATGGTATACGGTAATAACACTTCTCAATGTCAAAATATGGCAAAAGATATACTTTTAAAGATGAAAACTCTAAAAGAAATTCTACCTATTTTCTCACACATATGATATATCTATTCTAAGTGAATTTTTAGCCCTTTAAAAACCTGTATATAAAGAAATAATTTTGAATAGAAAACTCTAATGACATTCATTAATTTTTCAGTATTATTTTTTCTAATATTAATTTTCTGATGAATTAGGAATATTAAAATGGGCCTGTTAATTAAGATAAACACTATTTTAATTGTAAATTTCCATCAAATATTAATTTATTATCTATTTACTATCTCTGGTAATAACTCTATTCTGGGAATAGGCCCTCTATCTAAATTTTTTTAGGCAGTTAGGGGGAAGTCAAAACTTCTTCCTGAGTCTTTTGTTGTTGTTTTCAGCTTGAAATAATTCACATGCCAGAGACATTTTGGGGTGACAAGTTTTGCTCCCCTATAATACCTTTATCAACCATTCTACCTAAAGGTATAATGAATCCTTAGAGAGTTAATATTGTTACACACTCACAAACACCCACATATACATACAAACTTTCACACCTTTCAGGAGTCCTGAAATAGCTTTTTATATATATTTATATTTTATGCTGTCAATGAATCATAGGACTGCACTTCAAATTCTCCTCTTTTTTCTATATATTTTTTCTAACAACTTTGTGTTAGAGCCTCTCATTTATTCATTTATTCAACAAATATTTATTGAGTGTCTACTATACATGAGCTGACATGTAATTTATCATGCAAACCAAGACACTTTCGAGAGTTAAGGAGGTGTGATGAACAATCATGTCAGGTCATCAGGCACAAAACAGGACTGTCCAGGCAACTGGGGAGTAAGGGAATTCAGTCAAACCATATGCTAGTCACAAGTCAGACATGGTTCCTGCTCTTGTGAACCACACAGTCTAGTGGATAAGTTAGACCCAAATCAAAAAATAAATTTAAAAAAAAGTTCCATGTATCAAGGAAATAAATGTGATGCTGAGTTGTGGAACAGGGTGGTGAGTGTGAGGAGAGTTGGGGTGATCAGATCATTCTCTGGAGGTAAAGTTTAAACTGAGATATGAAGGATGAGAAAAGGACTGATGGTGGAAAGCAAAGGGTGGGGTAGGATTCAGAGGTAACCTGTTGGAAAAGATACTTCCAGGCAGAGAAAATCATACATGCTGAAGTCAGAGGGAAGACAGCTTGAAGACCTGAAAAAAGCCCAGTTGGCCTTGAGAATCATACAGAAATAGAACCAGATTATGCAAAGTCTTTAAAGATGTAGCAAGAAGTATGATTTTTTATTTGATTGCAATGTAGAGCCTTTAAGGAGAGAAATGACATAATCCAGCAGGCATTTTGCTCTGGCTGCTTTATGGAACACAATTTATAAAGATGGGGTAAGAGTTGGAGGATGTCTGCAATTGTATTTCAGACTAACAATTATAATGATGAGCCAGACAAGGATATTGGCATGAGATGGGGAGAAATGTACTGACTCAAGATTTATTTGGGGGGTAGAATTTAACAGATTATATCTGTAGAACTTTGACCTCCAACATACTCTGAACTCTGGGCTAATATTTAAAACTGTTTTTAAAATATCTTTAGCATAGATATTTTCCAGGTCCATCAAACTCAACAAATCCAAGACTAAACTCAAGATAATATTCTCAAAACCCCTTTGTCCCCACTCTGGTATTTCCTACTCAATAGTGATTTCCCCACTGAATTCAAAGAAGAAACCAGACTTACATAAAAATATCCCCTCCTTCCACTTACCACATTCAAATGACCATGGATTCCTGTCAGTCTTACTCTCTACATTTCTGAAATGCAGCCTTCTCTTTGTTCTTCACCCTTGGAACTACATCCCTTATCTACGTTGTGGAAATTATACCTTATCAGCGGGAATTTCAAGGAAAGAAATATTGAAGTGTTTCTTCAATCACACATTCTAATTTTTCTCCTGTCTGCATGCAACTGGATGTAACAGTTGGAGCTAACTCTGTAGGTGAAAGGTCTGGAAAACACCATTTTCTTTCTCTCAAAAGCTCAGGGCATTGCTTTTGATCTTTGTTAAAAGATAGGAGTCCACTGCTAGTCAAGTGTGCTTCCTTGATTTTTCTTTTTGTTATATTATATATTAATATAAAGCCATAATACTTAGCTTAGAAACACATAATTTGGATGCTCTCTATCCTGGTATCAGAATCACATTGGTTTTTCCTCTCCAGACCCTCTGAATCTACTAAACGATAATAATTCACGCTCATCCAAAAGGAAAATAAAAGCTATATGTGTTTACTTGGCAATCAGCTTTACATTTTTTATATTCCCTTAAACAAGTAAAATATACATCTGGATGGTTATGAGTTTGGTGACAAAAGGGGAAGTATATTTGTATTAATGTGTTTATGCTATATATTTGAAGAAAGAAAATAAAGAAACTTCAGGACAAATCATCCAATTTATTACATAGACTTTAATAAAATGCATGTTAAGTGAAGCCCATTTTTGTTTTTCATTTGCAAATAAACTACTGCTTTAATGTTTCTCTCCTTTGAGAAATATGTACTTTTAGATTCCCCTCTGCTCTCATAAAGAATATATATATTACACTAAAAAAAATAAACTTTATAGTAGAAACTATTTTTCTTTACAGCAAATATAAAGTTTTCTCAAAACAATATTCCACTGGCAATCAAAGACCTTTTTGGTTCTAATCTCTGGATAAGTCTTTGCATTTTCTATTTTCTAATGTAAAAGGCAGAGATCAATCAGAAACTTCAGAAGAAGGGATGAAGGCAATTCAACTGGCACTGAGAGAAAAAGTTTAGGTAAATCATTTTAAAGACTGGCCTGATAGTATTAAAATTTACAGACAATAAAACTAGAGCATTTCATTAAAAATATATATTCCTTAGGTCAAACTAGGACTAAAGAACCAGGGAAAGAGAGTGTACCATTTGACTGAAGTTTATAAAATCCTGGGAACTTAATTTAAATGGTACCTGATAAAAGCCCCTGATGCAGTGTCTCCCACTAAAATGACTTGGGAAAAACTTAGGGGAAATACAAGACAAAAATTCACACCACCACTAAATTCTAGTGATGCTCGAAAGCTTGCTCCCAGTATTAAGGAGAGATTTCCTGTGATTACAGGGCCAATGGGCTGGACTAAGAAACACAACCAATAACCAGAATGTTTAGCCAGAGGAAATAGAATAAGGGTGTTAAAGTAACATGAAAGTAACATACATTGGGAGTTCCCTGGTGGCCTAAAGGTTAGGATTCCACACTTCCACTGCCGTGGCCAGGATTCAATCCCTGGTCGGGGAGCTGAGATCCTGCAAGCCATGCAGCATGGCCAAAATCAAAAGTAATATGCATTGTTTTCTCAAGCCCATTGTCTATTCCCTAGTTCAGAAATAGTAAGTCCATACGAATAGCAAACCCAGCAGTCACCCATTACTGTATGAGCATTAATACTTAAAGAGTAGCTTAACTCTTTTCCCAAACAATGGGCTTTAATAGTTTAATGGGCTGTTTGGTTTTGTTTTTTTAATGGAAAGTGAGTAAAATAGATGAAGGTGGTCAAAAGGTAAAGATTCCTGGTATAAAATAAATGTCATGGGGAATATAATACATAGCATGGTGACTATAGTTAATCCTGATCATATATTTGAAAAAAAAAAAGAACTATTTTTCTTCAACAATTCCAGGAAGCAACTGAAAAACCTGGCAGTAAGTTTATGAGATGAAAACTTGCAGAAGTTCATTTTACCTTGGGAGATGTAGTTCCCCAAATGGTAAATTTGGGGAGAGGAAGAAATGAAAGAAGAGGATTGTAGTTTTCACCAATTCAAAAAACCAACATATCATAGAAGCAAGTTATTTTGATTAGAAGAAAACACCACATAGTCTAAAACATGTAGATGAAGTGTCTCACAGACACTGAGAGTGGGGAGAAGAGACGTGCATCACCCTGCCTTTCATCTGAAAGTCTGAGGAAGTCATTTGAGTAAAATCAAGGGCAAAAAATATATTATGATTATCATCAGACAACAGGTTTGCCTTCTAAAGTAGACAAATAATTGGAAAATAGATAACATGGTTCTAATATATTGTGTCTGCCTGTAATTAAAGCCCCATGTATTTTTTTGGGGGGAGGGGGGTTGTGACACTTGTGTTCATATTTAAAACAAAATTCTTTCTCAATGTTTTTGTCAAACAGGTCCCATTAGAGCACTACTTTTGTTTTTCTCGAGTTTGTTTTTCCCTTCTGAGAAGATCTCTTCACAAGCATGGGCACCAAAAGCACTTCTTTTTGTTGAGTCTCTTAAAAATACATCATGAGAGAATTTTCAAACACACACTGACCCCTCTTGGCACTCATGATGTGTCTCATTATCAGCATTAAAACATTATCCATGGCTGGATAATTCCTCAACTTTGATAAAACTCTACCACAGAATATCATTGCCCAACTTTCTTTGTTGATCACTGAGCACGTTTTATTGATTATTATTTTACATTATTTCTACTGGGTTTTCTTCTCCCTGTAAACAGGCTTCAGTCATCACTAGCTCTTTAAAAGCCCCATGATCAAACCCACTTATAATAATGGTCCTTTGCCCCACCTGGCCTTGTCTCTCTGCCATGCTTTCAATAGACTCCACTGCAGTGAGCATGCATCAGAATCACCTGGAGGGCTTGTAGGAACACAGGCTGCAGGGCACCAACCCCACAGTTTCTGATTGGTAGCTTCGGAGCTGGGCTGAGAATTAACATGTCCTAACAGGTTCCCAGGTGATGCCAATACTACTGATCTGGGACCTCACTCTGAGACTCAGGGCTCCACCAGTGTCCTTGTGCCTCATGCCTTGTATTCTTTGTCAATTTTCACAGCTAGAGCCACTTAACATGTTGATTCCGCCCCACGCACGTAGGAAGGAATACAGGCCTTTCATTGGTTCAGTACGACAATAACTTTACGGCGGATTTGACGTCGGTAGCGGAGCTGAGCTTTTGCTGAGCTCCTCAGCTCCCACACTTCATCCCCTTCTGGATTCCTTGCTGGGCCCGCTATTTCCTTTGGGACTAGGATACTTTGATTTCCCTTGCTCTGTACCTTCTGAAAGCTGAAGATGAACAGGTAAGTTCACTGGGAATCTATCTGGTTGCCTTTTGGACGTTTGTGACCGTATGCTTACCTTGACGGTGTTTTGCCTGCACTGAATTCTTTCCATTGTTTGTTGTTAAGACTTTGAAGTTTGTCTTGTCTGTGCCAGTGAGTCCAGTGTCCTGGGTCTGGTGTTCCCGGACCTGACTTCATATACCCCAGGCTACCTTCTTCTCTGCTTTTTAAACATGGATTATTTATTCAGTTGAGCAGCATTGTTGCGATTTCTATGGCTGCTGCCCATTCTTTCCCTCTCTTGGTTTCTGTGTGTTTCCAACCTTCTCAACCCCAGGCTCCATCTTCCTCACACTCTAAGACTCAGTGGTGGCTTGGTCTTTTTTCTCTATGAATTACTACTCTTCTGGTAATATCATGTTCCTTGGCTGGAAGGTTCTAATGCCACCTACATGCATGACTTAGATACAAGTAAATCAACTGTATTTTTTCCTTTTTAAACCTGTGTCAAGGAGGTCTTTGGGCATGGTATGCAAAGTATATTCTGAGGATCAGTGGCTTTCAGCATGTTAGGTGAGCTTGTTAAAGAGCTTCAGGCCCCATCTCAGATGTACTGAGTTAGAATCCGTGGTGCAAGGAGAGCCCCAGGTGATTTTCATGCACATAGACGGTATGGCATCTATAGGATGAACTGCTCTCACCTGAGATTAATTGTGACTCTCCAATTGATTGACCTGGCCAATCACTGTTTTTTCCTTACGGCACTGTGTAATTTTACAAACCTGTGTTGGGTGAGTTTCCCGCTGACAATGTGAACTGTGACCAACAACCCATGATTCTGCAGGAACCCAGAATCTCTCTGTGTACATATCACATTTGTTGTTTCTTGGTATATCTTTTGCACAAGGTCTTTTCAACTATGTTAGTATACCAAAGGAATATTTCTTCATGCTTTTAGCCATGATCTGATGTGGGCTTGGATGACAGGCAGCCTGAGGGTCCAGAGTGGATGGGTACAACTCAAATTCAACAATAAATTTTAGGTGCTTAATGTAATGCTGGCCCACAGTAGGTGACCATCCAAACATCTCTCATCAGCATTTATTATGGAGAAGGTGTTGAAAGTATATCAGGCTGGGTGAACTAACTCCATCCCAGAGCTGCTGTGGTGGGCAGGGCTAGCAGTACTGGTCTGGACAGTGACCAATGAATGCCCTTGTTGCCAGAAACCCATCCCTGAAGGAGCAGGTCTCCAGCCAGTGACTGAGTCCAAAAGTAATGTCCAACCATTGCAGGGAGGAGGCTAATAAGACATATCCAGAGTGTCAGAGCCTCAGTCAAGACTGCCTACATTCAGCATGGGACTTACAGCCCCAAGAGGAGGAAACTGCCACATTAATCTGGAGAGTCAGGTGGACAGGCCCTTATTCATAAGCAGTGCCATAGAAAAAACATGGGTTCTAGAATCCAAGCTGGATTTGTGTGACCATGAGTAACTTTATCCTCAAATGGTCTTCCTAGGCAAATGAAAATGCATGTCCAGGGTCTAATAGAGGACTCAAATAGTAGATGCTTAATTAAATGGTAGTTTCTATTATGTTTATTATAGAGGAAATCATATTTTTATGTGAGCCTATGGACCTCAGGGCTGCTCCTGGTTCTTTGAATTCTGACCCGATTGGTTGGAGGGTTGGATTGCTTAATGTAGTATCTTGTTCAGGATCCGAGCAGATGGAAGCATGCATGCTCAAAGCACAAGTGCTTAGCTAGGTTATTAGAGGACTTTTTTTTTTTTCCTTTCCTCTTTTGTTCTCTTGCGATTTGATGAATATCTTTAGTGTTGTGTTTGGATCCCTTTTTCTTTTTTGTGTGTATATCTATTATAGATTTTTGGTTTGCGGGTCCCATAAGGTGAAAACATTACATAGGAAGAGTAAAAAACAAAAATTATAGGAAAAAAGTAGACCCATTCTTAGATTTATTCTGAACAATTTCTATATTCAATGGCTATATTTATAAGAGCTTCAAGACAGGAAAATAAAATTATATACAAAGTGTGGTATAATAAGAAATAGAGTTGGTCTTTGTCCCTGATTCCTTGCACACAGCTCCTAAAATCCTTGGAATTTCCTGAATAATAGTGGTTTTTGTTACTTATAAGGAGTGCTTTTGAGCTTTTTTAGTTTATGCTAATGAGGTGATTTAAGGTGGAGGCCTCTGGATAGTCTTTAGATGGGGCTGGTCACAAGAAAAAACAAGTTATCAGAGGGTTGGAACTTTCAGCCCCACCCACTGACCTCTGGGAAAGCGGGAGCTGCAGATTAAGTTCTATAAATACTCTTGATCAAGGAGATCTGATGAGTTTCTGGGTTAGTGACTGCACTCACACATGACAAGAGGGTGGCACATTCCAATTACATGGGGACAGAAGTTCCTGTGCTTGGGACCCTTTTTGATCTCTTCATCTGGTTGTTCAAATATATTCTTTATAGTGTCCTCTATAATAAAGTGGTGAATGTAGGTAAAAGTTTCTCTGAGTTCTGTGAGTCACTGTAGCAAATTAACTGAACCAGAGGAGGGAGTTGTGGGAACCTCTGATTTATAGCCATTCTGTCAGAAGCACAAATAACAACCAGGACTTGTGATTGGCATCTGGAGTGGGGGAAATCTTGTGAGACTAAGGCCTTAATCTGTGGGATCTGTTGCTAGCTCCAGGTAGATAGTTTTAGAATTGCATTAAATTTGTAGGACACTCACTCAGTGTCCACTGAGAATTGGAGAATTACTTGGCAGTGTTTGAAAAAAAATAACATGTTGGACAAAGGAACCAAATTCACACTGATTTCACACAACTTACAGCACCAAATTTTAGAAGAAAATGGAATGTTATAAACAGAGTTTTGGGAGAAAAAGAATAGAAACATAAAAATTTTAGAATCAGGCAGATTTCCTTTCATGTATAGAAGAAACAACAGTATTATCACATACACAGGAACAGAAAATAACCACTCAAGCACCGTTTAAAAATATTTAGTTGAAGACACATGTCAGTCCACCTAAAATATCAATCCATCTGAGTAAGTAATGCAAGGCAATGGATATAAACTATTTTGTGAGATTACTGAAATCAGCTAAACATGCTTAAAAAACTTGCGATACAGCTGTCAAAAACTGTTCTTGAAAATAAAGATTTTAAAAGTGAACATCAAAACTCTCAATTTAAATCCTGAATGATATGAACAAAGTCTAAAAACTTGGAGGTTCCTAGATAAAGTTGGAAAAAATGTTGATTGAATAGACATGAATAGTGTCGTTTGTTAGCATATCCCCCCAAAAAATTCAGTAATTGCTCCATGAATCATCCATTATAAAGAAAGACCATTATTTATACTTCTGAAAATTGGAAATGTGAAATGCCCAATTATTATGGGATAGCTAAAGAAATTATGGTACATGCATTTGATAAAGTGTTATATAGCCATACAAATCATAATTTAGAATATTTAATGACTTGTGTATATGCAAATGGATGGTAGAAAAAATATTAGGATACAAAGATGTCTATACAAGTTTATACTAGGTTTGATTAAACATTCTACATGTGTACACATTTATTTATTTATAGATGTATACATCATTCAAAATAATTCTAAAAATTTTCTTGTAAGGAAATACTTCAGGGGCATTAACTTGCATTATAAATAATAGATATACTAACAATTTTATTAATGGAAACTTCTGCTATAGTTTTGAATTTTAATGATGTGCTTTTACAGTTACATACAGTGGATAATGAATGGATATCTTGCCGTTATACTAACAAAAGTATGCTTTGCATCAATACCTGGGAATTTGTGCTGTAATATCTGCATTCAACATTTGATCGTTTCTGAGATAAATGTTCATATAAGCATGAAATGGGTAAAGATTTTCAAAATAACCTTGGGAGTCAATTTTTAACAAAACAAAAGTTTTTGTATAGAATAGGCATTTTATTTATAAACATAATTGGCTATATATGTGTGTGTCTCGTGCTAGTAGAAACTTGTAAATACAGAGCTGCTCGTGCATGTTATATATGAACATGTAGGGGGGAAACTGAAAAGATTTCCACTTAAACATGAAAGATCAGATACAAAATGTATCATCACATGCTTCCAAAACACAGAAATGAAAGTAAAGACATTAAAACACATACACTCAAGGGCTTCCCTGGTGGTGCAGTGGTTGAGAATCTGCCTGCTAATGCAGGGGACACGGGTTCGAGCCCTGGTCTGGGAGGATCCCATATGCCGTGGAGCAACTGGGCCTGTGAGCCACAACTACTGAGCCTGCGCATCTGGAGCCTGTGCTCCACAACAAGAGAGGCTGCGATAGTGGGGGGCCCGTGCACTGTGATGAAGAGTGGCCCCCATTTACCACAACTAGAGCAAGCCCTCACACAGAAATGAAGACCCAACACAGCAAAAATAAATAAATTAATTAATAATCTCCTACCCCAACATCTAAAAAAAAAAAACATACACTCAATACATACATGCACAAACACACACACATGAATTTTAAAAATGAAACTATAGTAGAGATGACAACAAGAATTTGAAGTTCGAATTTTGATAAACTAGTAATAAATAACTTATCAGACTTGAGAAAGATGAATGCTAAGGGTATAATTATTTTTTCCTTTGCAGAATCCTGGAAAAGCCCAGGAATTAGACATAGTAGGTATCACTGGTGGTAGGGTTGGGTGGTTCTGTAAAGCAGAAGGATTGGTTGAAGGTCTGATTGAGAAGCACTTACATATACAGACAGAAAATGGGACGTTTACTGTGGAGAAGCTGATCCAGAGGAAATCTGGATTTTGAAAAACCTGTCAGAGCTGAGGGAGAAAAAAACAAAAGAAGAGGGGAACTAGGGAAAAAACATCCTGAGCAGAGACATCCCACTCTGGCTATCAATGTACAGCTAAGTAACCCCATCCATTTGAGGAATAGCTCCAACATGGAAGGCCAGACAAAAAGAATAACATATTGAAAAGGAAGATGAAGAAAACAGAAATACAGGAAATCAATATAAAGTTTTAAAACAAAATGCTATAAGGAATATTCTCAAAAAAGCTGTAGGAAATTAAAATATGGTAGCAAAAATTTACAAATCAATAGAAAGATTGGAAGATAAATTTGAGGAAATCTCTCAGAATATAGAGCAATAAAGCAAACAGAAAGTAAGCATTTTTGAAAAATGTGAGGTTGCAAAATGTTATGCCTTTTACTATTTTGGGGAAAGCTACTGAGAAGAGAACATATCTGTTAAGAGAATATGATGGTGCAATAGTGATAGGTACTATAAACAAAGGAGAGAAAAAAGGTAGTTATTAAATTCATGGAGACTAGAAAGTTGTATAAGAAAGGAAATGTAATCATAATATACTAATTTAACCACCATTAAAATTTATATGATAATAATGTAAAGAGTGACTGTGGAATTAAATATACTTGTAATATAGCTATATAGAAAGGATGGGATAGAAGATATGTATTAGGCCAGGAAGTCAGCAAGCTATGTAAGAAAGCCAAATATTTTTGTTCATATTTGGAAGTGAAAGATAATCTATGGAACTTAATTGTAAAGAAAAAGAGTATTATATATATGGAGATAAATATGACAAGAAACAGCTAAAAGAGTTTAAATTAACTGCACCTGGGAAATTGCAATGGGGACAGTGAAACAATGAAAAATTGATTGCTATTTTTATAGAATTTATAGAACTATTTGATTTTAAAAGTATAAATGTATAAAACTTTGATTTAAAAAAGTGAAATTTAAAAATGACACCTAAAAGAAACAAAATAAAATGTTAACAAGAGGTATATCCAGGTGGTCAGATTATGAGTGTTTTTAATTTTATTCATTATACTTCTCTGGATTATGAAACTGTCCTTCAATTACCCTGAATTACTATTATAAACAGATTAAAAAGACAGGAAAAACTGAGGAAACTCAACAACTGTGATTAAAAATAGCTTACTGTTAGCAAATTTTTAAGTTAAAAAGATGACTAATTTCTAAAAATATATATCTTGATATTTAACATATTTTATGAGAACTAATATGCATGTAAAGGAAAAAGCCTCACTTTTTATCAGGTATTTTAATGATTGTTAACACTTAAACTTTGAAAATTGATTAGACAATATGAATAAATGGGTTTGACATCTTGTTAAAAAAGAAAACTCTTTCATTATAATTTTTCTTTATACTTTTTAAAAATGTTGAATGTTAATCTCACTTCATCAGGTTTTCTCCCCCCAAAACATAGACTGAAGTTATAAATGGGATTTCCCAGGCTTACTTCAATTTTGACCATATGTTTAAGAGAAACTGTGCTTACTCACAAGAGACAAGAAGGGAAGCTAAGCAAAAAAGGATTTGTTTGACATCTGAAATGTATTGCAAAAAGTCTCTTCCTATCATAAAGAAACATCTGCTCTCTGTGTAGTTCACACAACTTGTTACTAGATTGCCACGTAAAATACAACTGCCACAGCATTGCTTTTCCCAAACACCAGTAAATACAATCATTACTGTCAAAAGATACCATTACATAAATTCTACCCAACATTTCTGAAACCAGGACAGTAGTCCTGGGATTAAATAAGATAAATTTTCTTAAATTCATTTGGATCATACCCATAAAGTTTTTCATATTTCTCTCTGATTCCATCCCCCTTGAATTATGCTTAAAACACAGTAGATGCTCAACAAATAATTGATATTATATTTGAAAATAATATTATTTTTTTATTTGGAAATAATATTAAGAATGTCTTGATTGGTCAGTAAACTAAGATTTATTTAAGTTATTACCATCTTTAAGAAATACAATAGTGATTTCCACATTCTATATTCATTGACCTTGATGGTAATCATTTGTTTTAGCTCCTATATTTCTAACAAATATCCTGATCTAATAATTTTCCTGATCTAATAATTTTTAATTATCCTGATCTAATAATTTTCCAAGTTCTTATAATAGTCAGGGATACAACATCTCAAAATACCTCAGTAACCCAAGCCAGGTTTTTAAAATGTTCATAGTAAATTTATCTATTTTGTACAATTAAACTAATTCACTAATGTCACATGCACTTCAAACCTGGTCAGCTCACTCATTTGATCCTTATATAACTACTGGTGCTTTGATAGGATCTTTTCATCCTGGCATTATATTTTCTTTCTAACTTTCTTTCTAACACTTGTGTGGGAGAAGGTCTCTATCATTTAGTCTTTGACACAGTTGTAAAGGCCCGTTGAGACCTCAGAACTTGTATAAGTGGAAGTTTAAAAAGGTTTATTCCCTTTTTCTCAGTTTTACTGGTAATTCAAATATTTCATCTAATCACTTTAGTTCAATTTAGTATTTATAAAGGTTTTTTTTGGTTTTTTTTTTTTTTTTTTTTTTTTGCGGTATGCGGGCCTCTCACTGTTGTGGCCTCTCCCGTTGCGGAGCACAGGTTCCGGACGCACAGGCTCAGCGGTCATGGCTCACGGGCCCAGCCGCTCCGCAGCATGTGGGATCTTCCTGGACTGGGGCATGAACCCGCGTCCCCTGCATCGGCAGGCAGGCTCTCAACCACTGAGCCACCAGGGAAGACCAAAGTTTTTTTTTTTTTAATTCACTGTGATAAATGCTAAAAGATAAAGCTCTTACACTTAGGGAATTCATAGACTAGAACTGGAGATAGCAATATTCAAAATACTGAAGATTGTACAGTTTTCAAATAGATATTAATTTCTGAATACATTACATTTTTAACTTTTTCCTGTGGAAATTTTCATATAAACACAAAAGTAAAGAGAGTATTCTGAACCCCCAAGGACTCATCTACCAGTTTCAATTTGTATCAACATATGGTTAATGTTGCTTCATCTGTAAGATCCCACCCCCACCATTCCCCCACCCTCAGTGCACCTCTGGATTATTTTAAAACAAATCCAAGGCATCATATCATTTCATCAGTAAATATTTCAATTTCTACCTCTAAGAAGTAAATATTCTTTTATTTCTAACAAGTCTATTAACAAATAATAAAATATGCTTAAAAGAGCAAGAGCTCTAAAGCCATATTATCCAAGTAGCTTCATTACTTAAAAGAGAGATGAGGGAGAGAGAGACTGGTTGTGACTTCCATAGTCTGACTCCTGCTTTTATACGTGTTTTTGCAGATCTTAGATGGTGGAAAGAGGGCTTTCAGGCCTTCATGCTTCTAGTTTCTCTCACCCTATGTATTTTCAGTCTTGTGAGTGGTAATCCCTGTTCATAGTCCCACCAGCCGCTTCTCAGTCATTTCCACTCCAGTCCCTCCAGCTAGTAAATTATTCTGTCCTTTGGGCTTGACTCTGTCGTTTCATTTTTCCATGAATTTGTTTAAGTGAGTGATTCACTTCTAGGCTAATCTTTCTTAGGGGGGAAGAAAAGAAGCTCCTTGAGGGCAAGGACAGGGTTTTACTTATCTCTATTCTATCAGAGACCAGATAAATACCTGACTTCTAAAAAGCACTCAATATATCTTAACTAAAAGAATAGGCAAGACATAAACGGCTCTCTTAACTAGTTTAATTCTCTAAGGGACAGGCTTAACTGGTTATATCTCACTTGGCACGTTGGGTACTCAGTAAATTTCATACTATAATAATTCTGGGAAGGCAATTCATCTATGTCAGACTACAGGCAGGGATTAACCATGCTTTTTGTGTTGCCCACTTCTCAGTGATTTTAGAATTTTCTTGTCACTGCCACAAAAGCCCAGACCTACTGTTGAAAATGGAAATCTGCCAACAGATTCTCTAATGTAAAAACACCTTGGCAGATTTTGTGACAAAATATGATAACTTGAGATGAAGAAAGTTAACATTTTTTTTCTTGTATTTGAAAGAGATGTACTAATTCTAGCAAAATTGTGATTGCATACTATTTTGGCAATATTTCAGGACACTGACTTTATGATTTGCAGAAAATGATTGAGAAAATCACAATGTCTATTCTTAATAGTAAGATGAATTATGCCAGGAAAACACTAAAGAAAAATTATTGGTCAAAAGTCACCAATTTCCAATTATAAGATGAATAAGTTCTGGGAATCTAACAGCATGGTGATTGTAGTTAATAATGCTGTATTATACACTTGAAAGTTGCTAAGAGAATAGATCTTAAATGTTCTCATCACAGAAATGAAACAGTAATTACGTGATGGGTTAGAGTTTTTAGTTAATGCTAAGGTGGTAATTATTTTGCAATATATGTGTGTCAAATCAACACGTTGTACACCTTAAAGTTACACAATGTTATATGTCAGATATGTCTCAATAAAGCTGGAAAAAAATCCAAGCTTAAGAAAAAAATGTTACCAACAAAACCACAAAGCATGTACATTTAAGAAAAATGGCAAACTAAATGCCCCTGTGACAGCTAAATTAGGATCAATTAGAAAGAAAATCTGACAATAGAATAATCAGAACCAAGAATAGAAATTTAAGTAATATATCAAAAATTGTTTAAATTAAAACTAGGCATATTTTCTTTCTCTATCTTATATTTTAATTTCAAAATTTTTATAGAGTTTCCATACATGGTAAGTTATTTTACCCTGTGAAATGTAGTAGGGCTGATAGACACCCCTGCCAACATGATATATACAAACAACTTTTTACAGAAACACACATATACATCCCTTTGGTAAGAAACATTACGCATCTTGAAAAATATAAACATACGGAATATTTTACTGAATTTTTACTTTAAGTTCACAACAAGAGAAATTATTCTATGGTAATGTAAAGTAGACTGCTTGGTAGAAACTGTGATTTTCCATATATAGAGAATCATTATAATTGCCTTATTGATGAAGAAAGGGTGAGAGGGGCCTAGAAACTCGCTCATTTCCTCATCATTTTACATCATAGGGCCAGGGTAAATCTTGGGAAATTTTCCTTCTACTTAGTTAATTCTGTCCATTTATTAACAAATTTATTGAGGACTTCTCCATGCTGATTGTTGTGTCTTTCATGAAGGATATACAATGAAACATTGCTCCTTAGTTCAGTGGGGATGAGAGTCATGAAAATAAGGGCATTAACCTGTGAGGACAAGTAAAAGGAATAAACACACCTGTCTTGAAAATACCATGGCTGTATTATAATTTCATGTAACATTTTAGACAATACACTGAATAATTCTCCCACCCAACAAATATAGGTAAACTATAGCACAGCATTGGAAATAGAGAGTAGAGGAAATTGTATACGGGCATACCTCAGAGACATTGTGGGTTCAGTTCCAGACCACCACAATAAAGTGAATATCACAATAAAGTGGATATTGCAATAAAGCAAGTCACAATTTTTTTTGTTTCACAGTGCATATAAAAGTTATGTTTACACTATACTGTAATCTATTAAGTGTGCAATAGCCTTATGTCAAACAAATGAGTATACCTTAATTAAACAATTTGTTGCTAAAAAATGCTAACCATCATCTGAGCCTGCAGCGAGTCTTAATATTTTTGCTGGTGGAGGGTCTTGCTTTGACGATGATGGCTACTGACCAGGATAGTGGTTGCTGAAGGTTAGGGTGGCTAGAGCAATTTATTAAAATAAGACAACAAGGAAGTTTGTTGCATTGATTGACTCTTTCTTTCATGAACAGTTTCTCCATAGCATGCAATGCTGCTTGATTTTACCCACAGTAGAACTTTCAAAATTGGAGTCATTCCTCTCAAACCCTGCCACTACTTTATCAGTTAAACTTATTTTATACTCTAAATTCTTTGTGGTCATTTCAATGGTCTTCACAACATCTTCACCAAGAGTAGATTCCATCTCAAGAAACAATTTTCTTTGCTCATCCATAAGAAGCAACTCTCCATCCATTCAAGTTTTATCATGAGATTGTAGCAATTCAGTCACATCTTAGGCTCCACTTCTAGTTCTAGTTATACTGCTATTTCCATCACATCTGCAGTTAATTCTGCACTGAAATCTTGTTTCTCTCAAAGTCATCCATGGGAGTTGGAATTAACTTCTTCCAAACTCCTGTTAAGGTTGGTATTTTGACCTCTTCCTGTCAATCATGAATGTTCTTAATGGCATGTAGCATGGTGAATCCTTTCCAGAAGGTTTTCAATTTACTTTGCCCAGATCCATCAGAGGAATCACTATCTATGGCAGCTATAGCCTACAACATGTATTTCTTAAATAATAAGTCTTGAAAGTTTAGATTACTCCTTGATCCATGGGCTCTAGAATGGATGTTGTGTTAGCAGACATGAATGTCCTTGTACATCACCATCAGAGCTCTTGGGTGACCAGGTACATTGCCAATGATCAGTAATATTTTGAAAGAATTGTTTTCTTTTTCTGAACAGAAGGTGTCAACAGTGGGCTAAACGTATCCAGTAAACCACGTTGTAACCAGATGTGTTGTCATCCATGCTTTGTTGTTTCATTTATAGAGCACAGGCAGAGTAGATTTAGCATAATTCTTAAGGGCCTTAGGACTTTCACAATGGTAAATGAGCACTGACTTTAACTTAAAGTCACCAGCTGCATTAGCCCCTAATAAGATAGTCAACCTATCCTTTGAAGCTTTGAAGTCAGATATTATTGACCTCTCCCCTCTAGCTATGAAAGTCCTAAATTGCATCTTCTTCCAATCGAAGACTGTTTTATCTACATTGAAAATCTCTTCTTTTGTATGCCCACCTTCATTAATATCTTAGATCTTCTGGATAACTTGCTGCAGCTTCTACATCAGCATTTTCTGTGTCATCTTACACTTTTATGTTTTGGAGATAGCTTCTTTCCTTCAACTTCATAAACCAACCTTTCCTAGCTTCACACTTTTCTTCTGCAACTTCCTCTCCTCTTTCAGCCTTCATAGAATTGAAGAGACTTAACACCTTGCTCAGGAGTAAGCTTTGTGTTGTGGCTGGTTTGGTCTCCTATCTAGACCACAAAAACTTGGTCCATGTCAGAATATAAGGCCATTTTGCTTTCTTTTCCTTGTGTATTCACTGAAGTAGCCTTTTAAATTTCCTTCAAAAACTTTTCCTTTTCCTTCACAACTTGGCTGTTTGGCGCCAGAGGACTAGCTTTCAGCCTATCTTGGTTTTCAATATGCCTTCCTCACTAAGCTTAATTATTTCTATCTTTTGATTTAATGTGAAAGACCTGCAATTCTTCATTTCACTTGAACACTTAGAGAGCATTGTAGGGTTATTAAATGGCCTAATTTAAATATTGTTGTCTCAGGGAATAGGGAGGCTCAAGGAGAAGGAGAGAGACAAGGGAAAGGCTGGTTGATGGAACAGTCAGTATACACACAACATTTATGGATTAAGTTCACTATCTTATATGGGCACGGGTTCATGGCACCCCACACAGTTACAGTAGTAACATTAAAGATCACTGAGCATAGATCATCATAAAAAATGTAATAATGAAAAATTTTGAAATATTGCAAGAATTACTAAAATATGACATAGAGATACAAAGTAAGCAAATGCTGTTGTAAAAATGGTTCTGATAGACTTGCTCAATGCAAGGTTGCCACAAACCTTCAATTTGTAAAAAACACAGTATCTGTGAAGTATAAAAAGTGAAAGTCAATAAAAGGAGATATGCCTGTATATAGAAAATGATATAGGATAATCAGTAAGCTTGATATAGGATGATAGATATTAAAGGACTGTTTCAACATGATACTATTGTAATTATGTTAAAAACAAAGGTCTTTATCTCTTATTGATATGTGTTGAAACATTTAATGGTGAAATTTAATGGTGAAATGATGTGCTATCTGAAATTTGTTTCAAAGTAATCCAGTGGTATACTTTGGGGGAGAGGGAGGGTAAATAGATGAAGCAAAATTGGTCATACTGCTGCTAGTTGACAGATTGACAAGTCTATGGGGATTAATTGGACTTCTCTCTTTGCTTTTGTGCTTACTAGAAAATATCCATAAAAAAAGTTTAAAAAATAACATGACAAATGCATAAGTTAATATGTATTTAAAATCATACAACATTCAGTATTTTGTATTTATGCTCACAATATTTTAAATGAAGCATTTTTTCATTGTGGTTTTACAAGTTACACTGAAAAAAACAGTAATAATAAATTTGAATAAAAGGCTTAAAATAAAGGTTTAGCTTCTGGATTCTCTGGAGTAAAATACAGTCTTTTCACATTGATAACATAAGAATAAATGAAATGCCCAGTGAATATATTTGTTGTTAAACTTGCTTTTGGATATAATTTATCTGTTTTTAAAATTTGTTTTCCAAATGTCTAGTAGAATTCAGTATATTAATTCAAAAAATGTTTAAATTAATATGTTCTAATGCTTCTACCAATGTAATAGACAGAGAATTAATCTTTAGAAATAAGTTAAGGGGAGGAGACCTTCAAGATGGCAGAGGAGTAAGACACGGAGATCACCTTCCTCCCCACAAATATATCAGAAATTCATCTACATGTGGAACAACTCCCACAGAACATCTACTGAATGTAGGCAGAAGAGCTCAGACTTCCCAAAAGATATATATTTCTTTTCCTTTTTCTCTTTTTTGTGAGTGTGTATGTGTATGTATATGCTTCTTTGTGTGATTTTGTCTGTATAGCTTTGCTTTTACCATTTGTCCTAGGGTTCTGTCTGTCTGTTTTTTTTTTTTGTATAGTTTTTAGTGCTTATTATCATTGGTGGATTTGTTTTCTGGTTTGGTTTCTCTATTCCTTTTTTCTTCTTTTTGGTCTTTTTTAAATTACTTTTTAAATTTTTTATTTTCAATATTAAAAAAATTTTTTTTCTTAATAACTTTATTTTATTTTATTTTTTCTTTCTTTCTTTCTTTCTCCCTTTTATTCTGAGCTGTGTGGCTGACAGGGTCTTGGTGCTCCAGCCGGGCATCAGGCCTGAGCCTCTGAGGTGGGGAAGCCGAGTTCAGGATATTGGGCAACCGGAGACCATCAGACTCCACGTAATATCAAATGGCAAAAGCTCTCCCAGAGATCTCCATCTCATTGCTAAGACCCAGCTCCATTCAATGACCAGCAAGCTACAGTGCTGGAAACCCTATGCCAAACAACTAGCAAGACAGGAAGAGAGGCTGCCTAAAATCATAATAAGGTCACAGACACACCAAAACACACCACCGGATGTGGTCCTTCCCACCAGAAAGACAAGATCCAGGCTCATCCACCAGAACACAGGCACTAGTCCCCTCCACCAGGAAGCTTACACAACCCACTGAACCAACCTTAGCCACTGAGAGCAGACACCCAAAACAACGGGAACTACAAACCTGCAGCTTGCGAAAAGGAGACCCCAAACAGAGTAAGTTAAGCAAAATGAGAAGACAGAGAAACACACAGCAGATGAAGGAGCAAGGCAGAAACCCACCAGACCAAACAAATGAAGAGGAAATAGGCAGTCTACTGGAAAAAGAATTCAGAGTAATGATAGTAAAGATGTTCCAAAATCTTGGAAAGAGAATGGAGAAAATACAAGAAACATTTAACAAGGACATAGAAGAAGTAAAGAGCAAACAAACAATGATGACCAACACAATAAATGAAATTAAAAATTCTCTAGAAGAAATCAGTAGCAGAATAAATGAGGCAGAAGAATGGGTAAGTGACCTGGAAGATAAAATAGTGGAAATAACTACCACAGAGCAGAATAAAGAAAAAAGAAAGAAGAGAATTGAGGACAGTGTCAGAGACCTCTGGGACAACATAAAATGCACCAAGATTCGAATTATAGGGGTCCAAGAAGAAGAGAAAAAGAAAGGGTCTGAGACAATATTTGAAGAGATTATAGTTGAAAGCTTCTCTAATATGGGAAAGGAGATAGGCAAGTGCAGGAAACACAGAGAGTCCTATACAGGAAAAATCCAAGGAGAAACACACCAGACACATATTAATCAAACTATCAAAAATTAAAAACAAAGAACAAATATTAAAAACAGCAAGAGAAAAGCAACAAATGACATACAAGAGAATTCCCATCAGGTTAACAGGTGATCTTTCAGCAGAAACTCTGCAAGCCAGAAGGGAGTGGCAGGACATATCTAAAGTGATGAAAGGGAAAAACCTATAACCAAGATTACTCTACCCAGCAAGGACCTCATTCAGATTCGATGGAGAAATTAAAACCTTTACAGATAAGCAAAAGCTAAGAGAATTCAGCACCACCAAACCAGCTTTACAACAAATGCTAAAGAAACTTCTATAGGTAGGAAACACAAGAGAAGGAAAAGACCTACAGTAGCAAACCCCAAATAATTTAGAAAATGGTAATAGGAACATACATATTGATAACTACCTTAACTGTAAATGGATTAAATGCTCCAACCAAAAGACATAGACTGGCTGAATGGATACAAAAAGAAGACCCATATATATGCTGTCTACAAGAGACCCACTTAAGACCTAGGGACACATACAGACTGAAAGTGAGGGGATGGAAAAAGATATTCCATGCAAATGGAAATCAAAAGAAAGCTGGAGTAGCAATTCTCATATCAGACAAAAACGGACTTTAAAACAAAGACTATTACAAGAGATAAGGATACTACATAATGATTAAGGGATCAATCCAAGAAGAAAATACAACAATTGTAGATATTTATGCACCCAACATAGGATCACCTCAGTACATAAGGCAAATACTAACAGCTATAAAAGGGGAAATTGACAGTAACACAATCATAGTAGGGGACTTTAACACCCCACTTTCACCAATGGACAGATCATCCATAATGAAAATAAATAAGGAAACACAAGCTTTGAATGATACATTAAACAAGGTGGACTTAACTGATATTTATAGGACATTCCACCAAAAGCAAAAATACACATTCTTTTTAAGTGCTCATGGAACATTCTCCAGGACAGATCACATCTTGGGTCACAAATCAAGCCTCGGTAAATTTAAGAATATTGAAATTGTACAAGTAACATTTCTGATCACAATGCTATGAGACTAGATATCAATTACAGGAAAAAATCTGTAAAAAATACAAACACATGGAGGCTAAACAATACACTACTAAATAACCAAGAGGTAACTGAAGAAATCAAAGAGGTAATCAAAAAATACCTAGAAACAGATGACAATGAAAACATGATGACCCAAAATCTATGGGATGCAACAAAAGCAGTTCTAAGAGGGAAGTTTATACCAATACAGTCCTACATCAAGAAACAAGAAACATCTCAAATAAACAAGCTAACCTACACCTAAAGCATTTAGAGAAAGAAGAACAAATAAACCCCCAAGTTAGCAGAGGGAAAGAAATCATAAAGATCAGATCAGAAATAAATGAAAAAGAAATGAAGGAAACTATAGCAAAGATCAGTAAAACTAAAAGCTGGTTCTTTGAGAAGATAAACAAAATTGATAAAGCATTAGCCAGACTCATAAAGAAAGAAAGGGAGAAGACTCAAATCAATAGAATTAGAAATGAAAAAGAAGTAACAACTGACACTGCAGA
This sequence comes from Mesoplodon mirus, assembly GCF_964341445.2. Lineage (NCBI taxonomy): Eukaryota > Metazoa > Chordata > Mammalia > Artiodactyla > Ziphiidae > Mesoplodon > Mesoplodon mirus. The sequence goes on from NC_138984.1 coordinate 58,038,409, forward strand.
AATACAAAGGATCATAAGAGATTACTACAAGCAACTATATGCCAATAAAATGGACAACCTGGAAGAAATGGACAAATTCTTAGAAGAGCACAACCTTCCAAGACTGAACCAGGAAGAAATAGAAAATATGAACAGACCAATCACAAGCACTGAAATTGAGACTGTGGTTAAACATCTTCCAACAAACTGAAGCCCAGGATCAGATGGCTTCACAGGCAAATTCTATCAAACATTTAGAGAAGAGCTAACACCTATCCTTCTCCAACTCTTCCAATATAGCAGAGGGAGGAACACTCCAAATGCATTCTATGAGGCCACCATCACCCTGATACCAAAACCAGACAAAGATGTCACAAAGAAATAAAGCTACAGGCCAATATCACTGATGAACATAGATGCAAAAATCCTCAGCAAAATACTAGCAAACAGAATCCAGCAGCACATTAAGATGATCATACACCATGATCAAGTGGGGTTTATCCCAGGAATGCAAGGATTCTTCAATATATGCCATCAATGTGATACACCATATTCACAAATTGAAGGAGAAAAACTGTATGATCATCTCAATAGAGGCAGAGAAATCTTTTGACAAAATTCAACACCCATTTATGATAAAAGCTCTCCAGAAAGTAGGCATAGAGGGAAATTACCTGAACATAATAAAGGCCATATATGACAAACCCACATCCAACCTCATTCTCAATGGTGAAAAACTGTAATTCCTCTAAGATCAGGAACAAGACAAGGTTGTACCCTCACACCACTATTATTTAACATAGTTTTGGAAGTTTTAGCCACAGCAATCAGAGAAGATCGTAAAAGAAGTACAGCTGTCACTGTTTGCAGATGACATGATACTATATATACAGAATCTTGATGCTACCAGAAAACTACTAGAGTTAATCAATGAATATGGTAAAGTAGCAGGATAAAAAAGTAATGCACAGAAATCTCTTGCATTGCTGTACACTAATGATGAAAAATCTGAAAGAGAAATTAAGGAAACACTCCCATTTACCATTGCAACAAAAAGAATAAAATACCTAGGAATAAACCTACCTAAGGAGACAAAAGACCTGTATGCAGAAAACTGTAAGACCCTGATGAAAGAAATTAAAGACAATACAAACAGATGGAGAGATATACCATGTTCTTGGATTGGAAGAATCAACATTGTGAAAATGACTCTACTACCCAAAGCAATCTACAGATTCAATGTAATCCCTATCAAACTACCAATGGCATTTTTCACAGAACTAGAACAAAAAATTTCACAATTTGTATGGAAACACAAAAGACACCGAATAGCCAAAACAATCTTGAGAGAGAAAAACGGAGCTGGAGGAATCAGACTCCTGGACTTCAGACTATACTACAAAGCTACAGTAATCAAGACAGTATGGCACTGGCACAAAAACAGAAATATAGATCAATGGAACAGGATTGAAAACCCAGAGTAAAACCCACACACATATGGTCACCTTATTTTTGTCTATGACATAAATCGCAGCAGGATCCTTTTTGACCCACCTCCTAGAGAAATGGAAATAAAAACAAAAAGAAACAAATGGGACCTAATGAAACTTAAAAGCTTTTGCACAGCAAAGGAAACCATAAACAAGATGGAACGACAGCCCTCAGAATGGGAAAAAATATTTGCAAATGAAGCAACTGACAAAGGATTAATTTCCAAAATTTGCAAGGAGCTCATGCAGCTCAATATTAAAAAAAAAAAAACCAACCCAATCCAAAAATGGGCAGAAGACCTAAATAGACATTTCTCCAAAGAAGATATACAGATTGCCAACAGACACATGAAAGAATGCTCCACATCATTTATCATTAGAGAAATGCAAATCAAAGCTACTATGAGATATCACCTCACACCAGTCAGAATGGCCATCATCAAAAAATCTACAAACAGTAAATGCTGGAGAGGGTGTGGAGAAAAGGGAACCCTCTTGCACTGTTAGTGGGAATGCAAGTTGGTATAGCCACTATGGAGAACAGTGTGGAGTTTCCTTAAAAAGCTAAAAATAGAACTACCATATGACCCAATCCCACTATTGGGCATATACCCTTAGAAAACCATAATTCAAAGAGTCATGTACCACTATGTTCGTTGCAGCTCTATTTACAATAGCCAAGACATGGAAGCAACCTAAGTGTCCACTGACAGATGAATGGATAAAGAAGATGTGGCACATATATACAATGGAATATTACTCAGCCATAAAAAGAAACGAAATTGAGTTATTTGTAGTGAGGTGGATGGACCTAGAGTCTGTCCTACAGAGTGAAGTAAGTCAGAAAGAGAAAAAGAAATACCGTATGCTAACACATATATATGGAATGTTAAAAAAAAAAAGGTTCTGAGGAACCTAGGGGTAGGTCAGGAAAAAGACACAGACATAGAGAATGGAGTTGAGGACACAGGGAGGGGGAAGAGCATGTTGGGATGAAGTAAGAGAGTGGTGTGGGCATATATACACTACCAAATGTAAAATAGATAGCTAGTGGGAAGCAGCCACATAGCACAGGGAGATCAGCTCCATGCTTTGTGACTGCCTAGAGGGGTGGGATAGGGAGGTTAGGAGGGATATGCAAGACGGAGGAGATATTGGGAAGTATATATATGTATCGCTGATTCACTTTGTTATAAAGCTGAAACTAACACACCATTGTAAAGTAATTATATTCCAATAAAGCTGTTAAAATTTTTTTAAATAAAAAAGAAATAAGGTTATAAAGGATACCACATATGCATAAAAATACTCATTTTAATAGCGTTAAATTTTTTTTTTTGTGCGGTACGCGGGCCTCTCACTGTGTGGCCTCTCCCTTTGCGGAGCACAGGCTCCGGACGCACAGGCTCAGTGGCCATGGCTCACGGGCCCAGCCGCTCCACGGCATGTGGGCTCTTCCCAGACTGGGGCATGAACCCATGTCCCCTGCATCGGCAGGTGGACTCTCAACCACTGTGCCACCAGGGAAGCCCGATAGTGTTACTTTTATATTCTGAATTTTCATAATTAACACAGAAGTGTTTTTCAAACATTTCAAACCCACAGAAATACAGGGTTAACATACCTTTAAATTCATCTAAATTTTTTTCTTTCATATACAATTTGAAGTTTGAAAATAATAAAGATTAAATCTCTAAATGTATTTACTGATATAAAATTTTACATTTAGATCAAATAAGATTTTTTTAATGCAGTAGAGGTTACTTCCTTACTGTATGTATGTATGTATATTTGTGTTTATTTATTTATTTATTTTTCTGTCCAAGGTGGAATCTTGGCTCCTGGGGGTTCTTTGCAAGTTCCGTAGCAGTCTTCAGTGAACTGGAACATTTGAGATAATGGATTGTTTATACACTATAAATCTACTTTCAGTGAGCTGGGAATGTGGTAGATAATAGGTTGTTTATGATTTGCAAATCTGTTCAGTGAGCTGAAAATTTGTCAGATAATGGGCTGTTTATGAATTCTAAATCAATATTCAGTGAGCTGGAACTATGTTGGATAATGGGCTATGTATGAGTTGTAAATCTGTTTTCAGTGAACTGGAAACATGTTAGATAATGGGTTGTTTCTGAGTAGTAAATCTGTTTTAGTGAGCTGAATACATGTGAGGCAATGGGTTGTTTCAGAATTGTAAATCTGTTTTTAGTGAACTGAAAACCTATCTAATAAAGACTCTGTATGTTATAAATCTGTTTTCAGTGAGCATGAAATGTGCTAGAATAATGGGATCGTTTTGACTAGAAGATTCCACTTTGCTTGAAACATGTCACCTAATAGATTATGAGTGGAAGATCTATGTTCAGCGATATAGAGAATGATAGTACTGTTTACATAAGCATCTTAACTTTATTTTCAGCATGTTGTTCTCTGCTGAATAATGGTTCTACTAGATTATGGGTAATAGAGTGGAAAGCTACTAAAGATCTGTTTTCAGTGATGTGGAGCCAGACTAGTCTTTGAAGTAAAGTGAGATTTGTTAATTTTTAACAGTTACCAAGTTCCCCTGGTACTCAGGAAATGCTATAAAATATAGAAGCCACGGGTTCTAGGTTAAGTGGACTTATATTCAAACAAAGGTATATGGCATACAAGAAACAGGGACTTTTCAATGAAGCAGAGTGAACACTGCATTTAGCATAGGCTAAGGTACAAAAGAAGATACCTGAACTCTCAGTGGGAAGGTAACACAAATATAAAACAATAAAATATAATATTAAAAAAGTGTCAAAATATATGCTCTAAGCCAAAAACAAACCAAAAATCTTTACGTTAGGGTTAAGGAACTAATCAGGAAATGGTCACTGGAGGAGAGGCAGGTAAAAAATAAAAATTAATGAGTCAAGAAAAATGTATTTTTTGATAAATTGACTTCCAATCTCTTATCCAACCTTTAAATATGCAAATGTTGTCAAATGATTTCATATTTATTGATAATTATTATTTCAGGTTTCAGGAATATTGGGGGAAATAAATGTAATTTATATTAGTAGTCATTATTTAAACTAACATGTGATTTTTCAATGTGATAAATGCTCCTGGAGTTCTTCAAAAAATATGTATTATTAGAAGTCTCTTAAAAATTACCATTCACTAATGTCCCATCCCCTTCCCTGAAATCAAACAAACTCCTGTTCTGTAAAGACAATTATTTTGTCAACTTTCAAAGCTATTTCTTCTAAGATTGGTCTTAATATTTATAAATAATGTGCTTATACCTCAGTGGTTTGAATTAATTCTAGACAATCTCTGTTAGATACCTACATTTCTTGTATACTTTCAGTATTTTTACATGTCAATTGTGTTGTTCACTGTAGAGCCAAGTATTATACTAGGATATGTTTCCTTCCTTGTACTTTTGTTTTTCCTGTAGTTAAAAAGGATCTCTTTGTACTTGCTTCATTTTCTATGTACCTGTCTTTAATTCTTTATAAATGGTATATCAGTTAAACATAAAATTACATTCGAGATGCTCTTGCTTTAATTTAGAGCAGGCGTTTTCTATGCCTGATGCACAGTTTTATTTTGGTTGTTCATATGGGTTATATGAGATTCTCTTATATCCTGAAGACCATGTCTTTCTCTCTTGTTTTATTTCCTTCCTTTGCAAAATGCACATTCTTCTGTAGCTTTCTAAGAAAAGTACATCAGAATTAAATATTTGACCATTCAAGTCTGAAAATGTCTTTGCATTAATTAATAATTTGGCCAAGCATATAATTCTAACTTGAAATTTATTTTTCTCCAGATTTTGAAAGCAGTATTCCACTGATGATGTTAAAAAATTAAATTATATTCTAAGGCTTGTTCTTTAATATGTAATCATTTTTATTGTGTTTGTAGAGGCTCTTGAGTTTTTCTTCATATGCAGGGTTTGTTATTATGATTTTTTTAATTGAAGTATAGTTGATTTATAATAGCATGTTAGTTTCAGGTAATCAACACAGAGATTCAGTTATACATATATGTATAATCTATATGTATATAAAATGTATATTCTTTTTCAGATACTTTGCCCTTAAAGGTTATTACAAAATATTGAGTATAGTTCACTGTGCTGTACAGTAGGTCCTTGTTGGTTATCTAATTTATATATAGTAGTGTATATATGTTAACCCCAACCTCCAAATTGATCCCTTCCCCCCCTTCCCCTTTGGTAACCATAAGGTTGTTTTCTATGTCAGTGAGAATATCTTTCTGTTTTGTAAATAAGTTCATTTGTGTCTTTTTTTTTTAGATTCCATATAAAAGCAATATCATATGGTATTTATCTTTCTCTGTCTGGCTTACTTTACTTAGTTTGTTAATCTCTAGGTCTATCCATGTTGCTGCAAATGGCATTATTTCATTCTTTTTTATGGCTGAGTAATGTTCCATTGTATATGTATATATATGTGTGTGTGTGTGTGTGTGTGTGTGTACCACATCTTTATATATACCACTGTTGTGTGTGTGTATGTGTGTGTGTGTATATATATATATATATATATATATACACACACACACATACACACACACCACATCTTTATCCATTCATCTGTTGATGTACATCTAGGCTGCTTCCATGTCTTCAATATTGTAAATAGTGCTGCAATGAACATTGGGGTGCATGTATCCTTTCAAATGATAGTTTTCTCTGGATATATTCCCAGGAGGGGAATTGCAGGATCATATGGTAACTCTATTTTTAGTTTTTTCTCCATACTGTTCTCCATAGTGGCTGAACCAGTTTACCTTCCCACCAACATTGTAGGAGGGTTCATTTTTCTCCACACCCTCTCCAGCATTTATTGTTTGTAGACTTTTCAATGATGGCCATTCTGACTGGAGTGAGGTGATACCTCATTGTAGTTTTTTGCATTTTTCTAATAATTAGCGATGTTGAGCATCTTTTCATGTGCTTGCTGGCCATCTGTATGTCATCTTCAGAGAAATGTCTTAAATCTGCCTACTTTTTTTTTTCTCTGCCCACTTTTTGATTGGGTTATTTGTTTTTTTGATATTGAGTTGCCTGAGCTGTTTGTATATTTTGGAAATTAATCCCTTGTCAGTTGCATCAAAAAAAATAAAATACCTAGGAATAAACCTACCTAAGTAGGCAAAAGGCCTGTACTTCAAAAACTGCAAGACACTGATGAAAGAAATTGAAGATGACACAAACAAATGGAAAGATATACTGTGTTCTTGGATTGGGAGAATCAATATTATTAAAATGACTATACTACCCAAGGCAATCTATGGATTCAATGCAATGTCTTTCAGATTACCAATGGCATTTTCACAGAACTAGAACAAATTTTTAAAAAATTTGTATGGAAACACAAAAAACCCCAAATAGCCAAAGCAATCTTGAGAAAGAAAAACAGAGCTGGAAGAATCAGGCTCCCTGACTTCAGACTATACTACAAAACTATAGTAATCAAAATGTTATGATACTGGCACAAAAAAATGGACATATAGGTCACTGGAACAGGATAGAAAGCCCAGAAATAAACCCACACAGCTATCATCAATTAATCTATAACAAAGGAGGCAAGAATACACAATGGATAGAAGACAGTCTCTTCAATAAGTGGTGCTGGGAAAACTGGACAGCTACATGTAAAAGAATGAAATTAGAACATTCTCTAACACCATACACAAAAATTCAAAATGGATTAAAGACCTCAATGTAAGACTGGATACTATAAAGCTCCTAGAGGAAAATATAGGCAGAACACTCTTTGACATAAATTGCAGCAATATCTTTTTGGATTCATGTCCTAGAGTAATAGAAATAAGATCAAAAATAAACAAGTGGGACCTAATTATACTTAAAAGCTTTTGCACAGCAAAAGAAAGAATAAACAAAATGAAAAGACAACCTACAGAATGGGAGAAAATATTTGCAGGATTTGTTATTTTGTTTTATTTCTTATGCTAAACACTGAGATTTTACACTATGAAGATTCATGTCCCTTAGAACTGAAAAATTTTTTTATATTTTATCACATTTTTGTCATATATTGGATTTTATGCATTAAAGCTTCAAGTCTATTATCTTTTTTCCTGACTTTCTTCTATTTGTCATTTCTTCAGTTTTATAAGCATTTTCACAACTGTATTTCCCAAATCTTCAACTGAATATTTTTTAAAAATTGCTATCATATATTTGATTTCCAAAAGACCTTTCTTGCCCACTGATTATTCTTTTTTTAAAAAAAAAAATTAATTAATTATTTTGGCTGCATTGGGTCTTCATTGCTGTGCGTGGGCTTTCTCTAGTTGTGGCAAGCAGGAGCTACTCTTCGTTGCGGTCCATGGGCTTCTCATTGCAGTGGTTTCTCTTGTTGCAGAGCATGGGCTCTAAGTGTGTGGGCTTCAGTAGTTGTGGCATACAGGCTCAGTAGTTGTGGCTCATGGGCTGTAAAGTGCAGCTTCAGTGGTTGTGACACATGGGCTTAGTTGCTCCATGGCATGTGGGATCTTCCCGGACCAGGGCTCAAACCCATGTCCCTTGCATTGGTGGGTGGATTCTTAACCACTGCACCAACAGGGAAGTCCCTGATTATTCTTTTTAAATAAATATTTGTTGATTTTATTGATGCATATCTTCTTGGAATGTCTTCATTACATTTTAAAAAGCTTCTACCATGCCCTGCTTATCCATTTTCTATAGCTAACTTTTTGTCATTGGTTTGGCTTTCTCTTTTTCACTTTTGAGGCATTTCTCAAATATCTGGTGATATTTGGCTGTCTATTCATGCTTAAGTGTGAGTTATTAAGAAGATTAGAAGCTCTATGTTAAGTATGTATTTCACAATAGGTGTTCAGGCCTTCTCTATAGCAAATCTCAAACAGCAATATCTTGAGTTCTAAACTCTCAGACCAATCACTTTCCCTGGAGAAAAATTCTTCTATGTTCCATGTGAGCCTGTAGTCAACATCAGGTGTAGAGAAGTGAGACAGAACAAACTTGGAGACTTCAAATGTTTTATTTTCAGCCCTGTCACCTCACTTCTGGAAAATCAGGACCCCAAGTCCACAGATTCTCATATGTTCTTCAGGGTGAATGAACCTACTTGTTGTTCCTGTCCCTCCTTATAGTCACTTTTAATTTGAATTTCCTCTAATTTGTTAAGGCTTTTACTAAACTTTTGCCTGCTGTCTTCCAAATTTGTTTATAGTTCTCATCACTGTTTCTCCTTGTCTTCTTGTTTCTGTTTTTTCACTTTATTTGTTGTTTTTAACTTTCATTTCAATTGCATTCAGAAAAGACAAGTAGATAAATGCATACTGTTGATCATTCTGTTTTGTTAATAATGTCACTACTCATGTTTTCTCACCATTTGTTTTTGTTACCCCCTACCTACCTTTCTTGCTATGAAACCCATTGCTTCTTGTCCTTTCCCATTATCAGAGGTAGAAGTTAATATAATCATTTCACGTATGTAGTCTTATACAGAAAATATTGAAATCAAGTAGCAATCATTACTAAGAAATTTAAAATGGTAAATATTAACAATTTAGTTATCTTCTCAAGTTTCTATCTGAATATTTTTCACCTTAACAATTCAGTCATACAGTCCCTAGGTCCAGAATGGTATTCACAAAAGTGCTAGAAAATATAAAATTAAAAATAGGAGATTAAAGCCCTCCACTTATGTTATGGGAAAATTGTAATTAGATCACTGGAAGCCAATAATGAATGCAGTTACATTACTAGTGTTTTAAGACTATGGGTATACAGAAACAAAATTAGTTTAAAAATTGTCCACTGGGCTTCCCTGGTGGCGCAGTGGTTGAGAGTCCACCAGCCGATGCAGGGGACACGGGTTCGTGCCCCGGTCCGGGAAGATCCCACATGCCGTGGAGTGGCTGGACCCATGAGCCATGGCTGCTGAGCCTGCGTGTCCGGAGCCTGTGCTTCACAACGGGAGAGGCCACAACAGTGAGAAGCCCGTGTACCGCAAAAAAAAAAAAAAAAAAAAAAAAAAAATTGTCCACTGAATTAAATCCTGTAAGTGAGCAAACTAAATAGTTCTAAACTTATTTCTCTGTGAAAATCACCCACTGTTTTTTAAAGATTTAGGTTGGAAATAATTTTTATTTATCTTATTTCATATATATTTCATATGTATATTGTATTTATGATATTCCCCAAAGGTATTTCTTAGATTTAAACTTTCCCAAGTCATGATAAACATTAAAAAAAATGAATAATCTAAGTTATATAACATGAAAATACATATAAGAAATAAATTTAGAATATTTACCTAGTTGAAACAGTCTATATAAGTAACCTGGGTAATTATATCAGTTTATTCATTTATCTCCTATTCCTGAATATTGTGTTAAAAACTTGAATGTAACTCTATCTTACAAGAATAAAGCAATACTATAAAAATTTTATTTTAATATAATTTAGAATAGAAAAAGAGCTAGAAGCAAGACTATGTGTAATCAAGAAGAGAATTAATAAAATATAGTACATTCACAATATATAATATTACTTCATTTTTTAAAGGAATAAATACCAGTTCATTTAACTATATATGAATATTTCTTGAGAGAGGAAATTAGAGATTATAAAATAGAGAGGAACAAAACAGTCCACAGCTTTTATTTGTATAATTATATAAGCATAGGTGTTTATATAATATGTAAATTTTTATATAAATTAAGGAAAAATACTTAAGAATACATATCTGGTATTAATATGAACTCCCTTGAGATGCAAGAGGGCAATAATATAAGGGAATTAAAAATGAAGAAAAAATAATTAAATTATACTAACTCCAGATGGAATTAGAAGATAAAATTTATAAATGATAGAGAATAAGAGTGAATTTGAGGTATTGGGAAAAGTCTTGGAATTTGTCTAATTCTCTCTTGACATTAATGAAAACAGAATTTCAACAGAGAAAATCTATCATTTTCACTGAATAGATACAAATAGAAAGAATCAAACAGGAAAGATTCTGAAAATTTCACAGTATTCTCTATAGCAAACTATTTTTATCTTGTCAGTGAGTATCAGTTGTTAAGTAAAATTTGTGAAACATAGCCTTAGGTCTAAAATATCAATTCTTAGAGGTAATGTCATTTCTGCTGGGAGAAATTCAGAATTTTTTGCACGTATAAAGAGAAAATTGCTAAATGCTAATCATTTCAGTAAGGTATCTGCAAATAGTTTAGATTGCAAAAGTATTGGTAACAGAAGAGTTGGAGAGTAGTAACTTTAATTTATTTTTTATTTTATTTATTTTTTGCCTTTTTTCATTGAAGTATAGTTGATTTATTGATACAATGTTGTGTTAGTTTCAGATGTACTGTTTCAGATTCTTTTCCCTTATAGGTTATTACAAAATATTGAGATTCAGATTCTTTTCCCTTGCAGGTTATTACAAAATATTGAGTATAGTTTCCTGACCTATACAGTAGGTACTTCTTGGTTATCTATTTTATATATAGTAGTGTGTATATGTTAATCCCAAACTCCTCATTTATCCCACCCACCCACCCACCATTTTCTCCTTTGATAACCATAAGTTTGTTTTCTGTCTCTGGGTTAGAGGGTAGTAACTTTTAATAATGACTCATTGAGTATGTGATTTATAAGTGGTTAAAGAGCAGTAGTCAAGAAAGTACATTAACTTTACAAAAGTGATTTTAAGCAAAACACCATGTAGCCTTCAGGACATGATAATAATTTTCATTCAAGGACATATTAAATAGCATGCTAGATACAAGACTATAAGTTATCAACCAAGTGTTATTACTTTCTGAAATTGGTTGAAACTCCAAAGAAGATCCTACTAAGGCACTAAGAAACAAAAGTTTAGGATAAATTACAGGCTATTGTACACAGACCATATCGAAAATGTGCTGGTAATCATCATCAATGTGTATTCACTACAGTGGCATCTAGAAAAATTATACTACTTTAGTGGCTTATGCCTAGATTCAGACATACCTAATATAGCCATAACTTTCACATAGTATGCCACTTAAATATAGGAGCTATGGAAATTTTTCTTGTAATAAAAATTATTTTTAATATCTGACAGACACTGAATAACATTTACTGCTTTGGCAATAAGATCTGTCGGTTTATTAATCATCCAAAATAAGAAAATTCAGGGATTCCCAAATGCCTCAAGAATGAATACTATCTAGGAGAAAAAAATAGTCATAAGTTGAAGATAGTCATAAGTTGAAGGTAGTCATTTCAGGAATTTTCCTCTTCAACTATCCTCTCCAAATTAAAAAAAAAAATGAAGAGAAAAGAATGTCTCTTGAGAAAACAGCAAAGCACCTTTTGCATATTTCAGCATCATCCTGATAAGTAATGATGTCAAATGCTGAAACCATTTCTCTCATTTTAGACCCTTATTTAGATAAGAAAAACTAATTTCATTCTAATATAAGTAGGCGCTATTGAGAAATAGACTAATGAATCCATAGTTTGTCCAGTAACATGCTGTTCATCTCTATGTTCAAGCTGGAAATATATTACACAATCCTTACATTCAAGATTGTTAGATGTTTTATAATATATCTCCTGGATAATCTAATGTAATATCCCTGTGTAATGGCTTTAAACAAACAGAAAAACATTAGAAAATGATTCAAATACTGTTATCTGGAATGTTCTTTCTTTAAAAAGATTAATCTCCCTGATACAGTAAAACGAAGCAGTGTGTTGTTTCGTTTCACTGTAATTTCCATAGAGCTAATGTAAACTTCAAAAATAATCACTTTTAGATTTAAACAACCAAATCAAACCCAACTGTTTGAAAAGAATCAATACTCTGTATCTTTGCTACAAATATTAAAAACTTTGGTACCAGGACCTGATTAATCATTTCAACTCCTATTGTACTACATGAAAATAGCAAGGAAGTTTGTTTACATATTGATATATTATTCTAAAGGAAGGTCATGCTATGACATAATTTGACAATGTTGAAATGCAGGTGCTTCATTTGGACATTATTTTTATTCATAGAAAGTTGAACTAAGTTGTCAAATATTTCCTTCTCCTTTGACAGCTAAAATAGCATGAAAATGTGGTAACTGAAGATTCATTCATATTTAATCATTTTAGAAGAAACTCTACCTCAAAGAAAAATAGTTTTAGCATTCACATTGCAAAATAGATTCAAATTTATACCTGGTCAAGCATTTTTTTCTAACTCAGACTTTAAGGAAATAGGCAAGCAACAATAATATTTATAACTGTGACAGCATTCCTATTCCACCAAGTCAAATTTCTGATAAGTAATTAAATACTTTCATAAATGTAAGTCTTAATTATTTTCCCCTTTTCCCATGAACTACTCCAGTGGCCACTTGTGCACATTTTTTTAAATCAGAATATTTGAAGTATGTCCTCTATTGCAGAGTCTCATGGGAACTAAACAAAAATATATTTCAATTTCCAGGCCATACACAGCTCTCCCTGAGAAAACAACCTGACATGTAGGTTGTGTATACATGATGGCAAATGCCCTGCTAAGTAAGGAAAATCTATACCATGTAGGCAACAGGATGCTAAAATGCCAGATATGCACAACAACTTACTGGAGAAGTTTTCTTTTTAGGATTAAAAAAAAAAATTTTCCTAGATAATCTGCTAGAAAGTAATGAGTTTTCCACTCTCCTGCTTTGTGGCAATGTATTTATCTTATAAACCTAGAATTTTCCTTAAACCTTGGAGAATCTCACTCTAGTTGTCAACTTCATTCATTCCAAAGGACCACTTCAGTGGAGTAAAAATCTTTTAGTATGATCCATTTATTACACACATACAAATAAATAATTGCCTCCTAAAATATAGGGGCAAGTTGGGGGAGGGGATGTTTCAACTTGTGATGAGATATCTGTGAAGAAAGACTTAACATGTTAAGTCTTGACCAGTACTGAAACTCCTTTGTCTGATCCAGTTCAGTTACAAACCAAAAAGTAAGAGACTCATACAGATAACTCAAGGCTTGAGAATGTCACTTGGCTTAGGACTAATATTTCATTATGATTTTTGTTATTACTTGAGCAAAAAGATGACAAGGATGATATTTATATAATAAGCTCATGCTCAGAAATTGTAAAACTCAGTCAAGCATCCTGATACCATCAAAATACCATTTCCAAGGATGACTTTCAGAAAACAACTCAGAATACATTTTATTTCAAAATCTTGGCTTTAAAACCAGGACTGTTTAAAAAAGTTTTCCTAAAAAGTTTATTTTTTCTGTCAATCTAAGAAGTTATAATTATCTTAACAAGGATGTTGGTTTTGAGGTGAAGAAGAGAAAAACACATCAAAATGAAATTTTGTTTTGCTATCAGAGAATTACCCTGTGCCAACAACGAAGTCTCAAATGAAGCTAGCACACACTGTTTGTAATGTACCAAACCTCGAACTCTCTTCCCCTTGCATGAAGGCAAACATTTGTTAAAAGTCTCTTGCTCAAGTGCACAAGACAGAACTTATTATTACATTTTCAGCAGAAATTTGGATGCTAAGGCCACTGGTGTATTTATAATGAGGAATTAGATAGGGACCAGTTTCCAGAAAATAAGATGCCTTGACATGCTGTGATACTAGATAACATCTACTTTCCAATTGATGAGGGAAAGAACAATGATTGTTTTGCTTTTATCACCATGCCTGGGACAGAGCAGGCAAGAAATAAGTATTAATTGAATAAATGCATGAAAAAATGCAGTGTAGAGAGTCTACTTAGTTGAAAACTAGAAAAAAATACATATTTTTTTAGGTTTTTAAACTATGATTACCTTAGCCTCAAAACCATCCTTCAAATATACCCTTCAGATGTCATGTATCCTGAGACATTAGGCAATGGTGTTGGACAATTTAGGCTTCATTTGCACTAGAGAAGACAAGTGTTTACCTAAAGAACGATTGATACATGAGCCTAAGTCTTGGTTTTCTAAGGCTTCAAGCTAGGATTACTGCTAATGATGTTTACTCTCCTCTCACATACCTTGTATAGTATTGTCAGACATTTTAAAATTCAGTTGCTTTTCTTCATATAATTGCTCTGTGGACTATGGTATCTTTGTTTAGTCTACTGGAAACATTTGAAAACTCTGTGACCTGTGTTTTAATACCTCTCAGAATCCATGTGTTCCCTTTTCCCTGTAGCACATAAATCTTTTTCCAGTTTCACATATCTTTTCACTGTCTTTAGCACATACAATTCAGCTCTAACGATATATCTTTACTTGACTCTCAGAATTGAAAGTGATTTCTCCATTCTCTCAGAGCACATGCTTTGTAGCTCCCTTAGGACATTAATTACATTCTGCCTTCTTTTACAGTCATTTACAAATTTGCCTTATTTTCTTCTATATGAAACAAAGCTCTTGAAGGTAGAAACCGTAGCATGTTCATTTCCTAGTCTATTCTGTCATGAAGTACGGTGCTTTACAAGCAGTCAGAACACACAGGTTTTTTAGTGACCTAAACAATACACATGAAAACTGAAGAATAAAATCAGACTTTTTATTGCCTGTAGTATTAGAATATTTTAGTTCAAATATATGTATATATTTACTATATATTATTTTTCTTATGTGAAATCATATTTTTGAAATTGTACCTGAGCTAAATCAATAAAATCAGAATAAATGTAGTATTGGAGACTTATTGTAGGCTTTTTTTTTGGTGACCTGACTTACACTGACTAAAATTAAATGATATTATGAATCTTAGAAAGTCACAATCCATTTCAATATTTTAAAAAATTTATATCTGTGAACTATTTATTATTCTGAAACTGCTATTTGTCATATAGACAGCTTGGTTTAAAATATATTCTATAAATTCAACTAAATATAAACTGTATATATTCATTCAAGTTGATGTAAATTCCTGTCTCAGAATTTTTATTTTGTTCCTATAGTTGGTATATTTACCTGGTCCCCATATGTTTTAGAAACAAAGCTAAAATAGTTTCTAAGGAAAAGGGAAAATGAAGAATGCCATAAAGGTGTCTGTGAAACAGATTGACACATATACAATGAAAGATAATAAAGGTGAGTTTTCCAAATATGTTCTCTCACAAGAGAAAAGTAAAAATTTGGAAGATAAACATTATTTTAAAAATACTGATGTGAAACCAAAGGATAATGGAAGGAACAAGAAATGGGAATGGAATGGAAGATTGCTGTTAAGAGCTTTGAATGCCAGGTAAGGAGTTGTCTTTGGTTGAGGGTTTTTGGTCACAGGGTTTCTATGAGTCTTTTTTTTTTATTATTGAATTATAGTTGATTTACAATGTTGTGTTAATTTCTACTGTACAGCAAAGTGATTCAGTTATACATATATATGCATTCTTTTTATTCTCTTTTTTCCATTATGGTTTACCACAGGATATTGAATATGGTTCCCTGTGCTATACAGTATGACCTTGTTGTTTGTCCATTCTTTGTTTAATAGTTTGCATTTGCCAACCCCAAACTTCCACTCCATCCCTCCCCACCTCTCCCTTGGCAACCACAAGTCTGTTGTCTATGTCTGTGAGTCAGTTTCATAGATAAGTTCATTTGTGTCATATTTCAGATTCTACATGTAAGTAATATCATATGGTATTTGACTTTCTCTTTCTGACTTACTTCACTTAGTATGATAATCTCTAGTTCCATCCATGTTGTTGCAAATGGCATTATTTCATTCTTTTTTATGGCTAAGTAATACTCCATTGTGTGTGCATGCGTGTGTGTTTGTGTATCTTACATCTTTATCCATTCATCTGTCGATGGACATTTAGGTTGTTTCCATGTCTTGGCTATTGTGAATAGTGCTACTATGAATATAGGGGTGCATATATCTTTTTTTTTTTTTTTTTTTTTTTTTTTTTGCGGTACGCGGGCCTCTCACTGTTGTGGCCTCTCCCGTTGTGGAGCACAGGCTCCGGATGCGAGGCTCAGCGGCCATGGCTCATGGGCCCAGCCACTCCATGGCATGTGGGATCTTCCTGGACTGGGGCACGAACCCATGTCCCCTGTATCAGCAGGCGGACTCTCAACCAGTGCACCACCAGGGAATCCCGCATGTATGTTTTTAAATTATAGTTTTGTCTGGATACATGCCCAGGAGTGGGACTGCAGGATCATATGGCAACTCTATTTTTAGTTTTATGAGGAACCTCCATACTGTTTTCCATCTGTATGTCTTCATTGGAGAAATGTCTAATTCTTCTGCCCATTTGTTGATTGGGTTTTTTGTTTTTGTTGTTATTGTTGAATTGTATGAGCTGCTTGTATATTTTGGAAGTTAAGCCTTTTTGGTTGCATCATTTGCAAATATTTTCTCCCATTCCACAGGTTGTCTTTTCTTTTTCTTTATGGTTTCCTTTGTGTACAAAAGCTTGTAAATTTGATTAGGTCCCATTTGTTTATTTTTGCTTTTATTTCTATTGCCTTGGGAGATTGACCTAAGAAAACATTGGTATGGTTTATGTCAGAGAATGATTTGCCTATGCTCTATTCTAGGAGTTTTATGGTGTCATATCCTATTGTTTAAGGCTTTAAGCCATTTTGAGTTTATTTTTGTGTATGATGTGAGGGTGTGTGCTAACTTCATTGATTTACATGTGGCTGTTTATCTTTCCCAACACCCCTTGCTGAAGAGACTGCCTTTTTCCCATTGTATATTCTTGTCTCCTTTGTTGAAGATTAATTGACCATAGGTATGTGAGTCTATTTCTGAGTTTGCTATTCTGTTCCATTGATCCACGTATCTGTCTTTGTGCCAAAATCATGCCATCTTTTTTTAAAATAAAATTTTTTTGAAGTTTTGAATTTTATTGTATTTTTTTTATACAGCAGGTTATTAGTTATCTATTTTATACATATTAGTGTATACATGTCAATCCCAATCTCCCAATTCATCCCACAACCACCGCCCCACCTGCCACTTTCCCTGCTTTGTGTCCATAAGTTTGTTCTCTACATCTATGTCTCAATTTCTGCCCTGAAAATGGGTTCATCTGTACCATTTTTCTAGGTTACACATATATGCGTTAATATATATTTGTTTTTCTCTTTCTGACTTACTTCACTCTGTATGACAGTCTTGAGATCCATCCACGTCTCTACAAATGACCCAATTTCATTCCTTTTTATATCTGAGTAATATTCCTTTGTGCAACGGGAGAGGCCACAACAGTGAGAGGCCTGTGTACCACGAAAAAAAAAAAAAAGAAAAAAGAAAATAGTGCTGCAGTGAACATCGGGGTGCATGTGTATTTTTGAATTATAGTTTTCTCTAGGTATATGCCCAGTAGTGGGATTGCTGGGTCATATGGTAATTCTATTTTTAGTTTTTTAAGGAATCTCCATACTGTTATCCATAGTGACTGTATCAATTTACATTCCCACCAACAGTGCAAGAGGGTTCCCTTTTCTCCACACACTCTCCAGCGTTTATTGTTTGTACATTTTTTGATAATGGCCACTCTGACCTGTGTGAGGTGATACCTCATTGTAGTTTTGATTTGCATTTCGCTAATAATTAGCGATGTTGAGCAGCTTTTCATGTGCTTCTTGGCCATCTGTATGTCTTCTTTGGAGAAATGTCTATTTAGATCTTCTGCCCATTTTTTAATTGGGTTGTTTGTTTTTTTAATATTGAGCTGCATGAGCTGTTTATATATTTTGGAGATTAATTCTTTGCCCCTTGATGCATTGCAAATATTTTCTCCCATTCTGAGGGTTGTCTTTTCGTCTTGTTTGTAGTTTCCTTTGCTTTGCAAAAGCTTTTAAGTTTCATTAGGCCCCATTTGTTTATTTTTGTTTTTGTTTCCATTACTCTAGGAGGTGGATCAAAAAAGATCTTGCTGATTTATGTCAAAGAGTGTTCTTCCTATATTTTCCTCTAAGAGTTTTATAGTGTCCAGTCTTACATTTAGGTCTCTAATCCATTTTGAGTTTATTTTTGTGTGTGGTGTTAGGGAGTATTCTAATTTCATTCTCTTACATGTAGCTGTCCAGTTTTCCCAGCATCACTTATTGAAGAGACTGTCTTTTCTCCATTGTATATCCTTGCCTCTTTTTTCATAGATTAATTGACCATAGGTGTATGGGTTTATCTGTGGGCTTTCTAACCTTTTCCACAGATCCATATTTCTGTTTTTGTGCCAGTACCATATTGTCTTGATTACTGTAGCTTTTTAGTATAGTCTGAAGTCAGGTAATCTGCCTCATCCAGCTCCGTTTTTTTCCCTCAAGACTGCTTTGGTTATTTGGGGTCTTTTGTGTCTCCATACAAATTTTAAGATTTTGTTGTTCTAATTCTTTGAAAAATGCCATTGGTAATTTGATAGGGATTGCATTGAATATGTAGACTGCAGTAGAGTCATTTTCACAATATTGATTCTTCCAATCCAAGAACATGGTATATCTCTCCATCTGTTGGTATCATCTTTAATTTCTTTCATCAGTGTGTTATAGTTTTCTGCATACAGGTCTTTTGTCTCCCTAGGTAGGTTTATACCTAGGTATTTTATTCTCTTTGTTGCAATGGTAAACGGGAGTGTTTCCTTAATTTCTCTTTCAGATATTTCATCATTAGTGTATAGGAATGCAAGAGATTTCTGTGCATTAATTTTGTATCCTGCAGCTTTACAAAATTTATTGATTAGCTCTAGTAGTTTTCTGGTGGCATCTTTAGGATTCTCTATGTAGAGTATCAGGTCATCTGCAAACAGTGGCAGTTTTACTTCTTCTTTTTCAATTTGTATTCCTTATATCTGTTTTCCTTCTCTGCCTTGGCTAGGACGTCCAAAACTATGGTGAATAATAGTGACAAGAGTGCACATCCTTGTCTTGTTCCTGATCTTAGAGGAAATGCTTTCAGTTTTTCACCATTGAGAATGATGTTTGCTGTGGGTTTGTCATATATGGCCTTTATTATGTTGAGGTAGGTTCCCTCTATGCCCACTCTCTGGAGAGTTTTTATCATAAATGGGTGTTGAATTTTGTCAAAAGCTTTTTCTGCATCTCTTGAGATGATCATATGGTTTTTATTCTTCAATTTGTTAATATGGTGTATCGCATTGATTGATTTGTGTACATTGGAGAATCCTTGCATCCCTGGGGTAAATCCCACTGGAACATGGTGTATAATCATTTTAATGTGTTGTTAGATTCTGTTTGCTAATATTTTGTTGAGGATTTTTGCATCTCTGTCCATCAGTGATATTGGTCTGTAATTTTCTTTTTTTGTTGTATCTTTGTCTGGTTTTGGTATCAGGGTGATTGTGGCCTCATAGAATGAGTTTGGGAGTGTTCCTTCCTCTGAAATTTTTTGGAACAGTTTAAGAAGAATCGGTGTTAGCTCTTCTCTAAATGTTTGATAGAATTCACCTGTGAAGCCATGTGGTACTGGACTTTTGTTTGTTGGAACTTTTTAATCACACTTTCAACTTCATTACTTGTGATTGGTCTGTTCATATTTTCTATTTCTTCCTGGTTCAGTCTTGGAAGGTTATACTTTTCTAAGGATTTGTCCATTTCTTCCAGGTTGTCCATTTTATTGGCACAGAGTTGCTTGTAGTAGTCTTTTAGGATGCTTTGTATTTCTGCAGTGTCTGTTGTAACTTCTTTTTCATTTCTAATTTTATTTGAGTCCTCTCTCTCTTGTTCTTGATGAGTCTGGCTAAAGATATATCAATTTTGTTTATCTTCTCAAAGAACAGGCTTTTAGTTTCATTGATCTTTGCTATTGTTTTCTTTGTTTCTATTTCATTTATTTCTGCTTTGATCTTTATGATTTCTTTCCTTCTGCTAACTTTGAGTTTTGTTTGTTCTTCTTTCTATAGTTCCTTTAGGTGTAAGGTAGATTGTTTATTTGAGATTTTTCTTGTTTCTTGAGGTAGGCTTGTATTGCTATAAACTTCCCTCTTCGAACTGCTTTTGCTGCATCCTATAGGATTTGGACCATTGTGTTTTCATTGTCATTTGTCTCTAGGTATTTTTTGATTTCTTCAGTGATCTCTTGGTTATTCAGTAACATATTGTTTAGCCTCCATATGTTTGTGTTTTATTCCCTGTAATTGATTTCTAATCTCATAGCCTTGTGGTCAGAGAAGATGCTTGATATGATTTCAATTTTCTTAAATTTACCAAGGATTGATTTGTGACCCAAGATGTGATCTATCCTGGAGAATGTTCCATGTGCACTTGAGAAGAAAGTGTAATCTGCTGTTTTGGGATGGAATATCCTATAAATATCAATTAAATCTATCTGGTCTATTGTGTCATTTAAGCTTGTGTTTCCTTATAAATTTTTTCTTTGGATGATCTGTCCATTGGTGTAAGTGAGGTGTTAAAGTCCCTCACTATTATTGTTTTACTGTCAATTTCCTCTTTTATAGCTGTTAGCACTTGCCTTATGTATTGAGGTGCTCCTATGTTGGGTCCATATATATTTATAATTGTTATATTTTTTCTTGGATTGATCCCTTGATCATTATGTAGTGTCCTTCCTTGTCTCTTGCAACTGGCTTTATTTTAAAGTCTATCTGACATGAGTATTGCTACTCCAGCTTTCTTTTGATTTCCATTTCCATGGAGTATCTTTTTCATTCTTCTCACTTTCAGTCTGTATGTGTCCCTAGGTCTGAGATGGGTCTCTTGTAGACCGCATATATATGGGTCTTGTTTTTGTATCCCTTTGGCAAGTCTGTGTCTTTTGGTTGGAGCATTTAATCCATTCACGTTTGAAGTAATTATTGATATGTATGTTCCTATGACCATTTTCCTAATTGTTTTGGGTTTGTCTTTGTAGGTCCTTTTGTTCTCTTGTGTGTCCCACTTAGAGAAGTTGCTTTAGCATTTGTTGTAGAGCTGGTTTGGTGGTGCTGAATTCTTTTAGCTTTTGCTTGTCTGTAAAGCTTTTGATTTCTCCATCGAATCTGAATGAGATCCTTGACAGCTAGAATAATCTTGGTTGTAGGTTCTTCCCTTTCATCCCTTTAAGTATATCATGCCACTCCCTTCTGGCTTGTAGAGTTTCTGCTGAGAAATCAGCTGTTAACCTTATGGGAGTTCCCTTGTATGTTATTTGTCATTTTTCCCTTGCTGCTTTCAATAATTTTTCTCTGTCTTTAATTTTTGTCAATTTGATTACTGTGTGTCTTGGCATGTTTCTCCTTGGGTTTTTCCTGTATGGGACTCTGTGTGCTTCCTGGACTTGGTTGGCTATTTCCTTTCTCATGTTAGGGAAGTTTTCGACTATAATCTCTTCAAATATTTTCTTGGGTCCTGTCTCTCTCTCTTCTCCTCCTGAGACCCATATAATGCGGATGTTCTTGCATTTAGTGTTGTCCCAGAGGTCTCTTAGGCTGTCTTCATTTTTTTTTCATTCTTTTTTTTGTTTATTCTGTTCTGCAGCAGTGAATTCCAGTATTCTTTCTTCCTGGTCACGTATCCATTCTTCTGCCTCAGTTATTCTGCTATTGATTCCTTCTAGTGTATTGTTTATTTCAGTTATTGTATTGTTCATCTGTTTGTTCTTTAATTCTTCTAGGTCTTTCTTAAACATTTCTTGCATCTTCTTGATCTTTGCCTCCATTCGTTTTCTGAGTTCCTGGATCATCTTTACTATCATTATTTTGATTTCTTTTTCTAGAAGGTTGCCTCTCTCCACTTCATTTAGTGGTTTTTCGGGGGTTTTATCTTGTTCCTTCATCTGGTACATAGCCCTCTGCCTTTTCATCTTGTCTATCTTTCTGTGAATGTGGTTTTTGTTCCACAAGCTGCAGGATTGTAGTTCTTCTTGCTTTTGCTGTCTGCTCTCTGGTGGATGAGGCTATCTAAGAGACTCGTGCAAGTTTCTAGATGGGAGGGACTGGTGGTGGGTAGAGCTGGCTGTTGCTCTGGTGGGCAGAGCTCAGTAAAACTTTAATCCACTTTTCTGCTAATGGATGGGGCTGGGTTCCCTCCCTGTCGGTTGTTTGGCCTGAGGCGACCCAACACTGGAGCCTACCAGGGCTCTTTGGTGTGGCTAATAGCAGACTCTTGGAGGGCTCATGCCAAGGATTCCTTCCCAGAACTTCTGCTGCCAGTGTCCTTGTCCTCACAGTGAGACACAGCCACCCCTTGCCTCTGTAGCATACCTTCCATCACTAGCAGGTAGGTCTGGTTCAGTCTCCTATGGGGTCACTGCTCCTTCCACTGGGTCCTGATGCACACACTACTTTGTGTGTGCCCTCCAAGAGTGGAGTCTCTGTTTCCCCCAGTCCTGCTGAAGTCCTGCAATCAAATCCCGCTAGCCTTCAAAGTCTGATTCTCTAGGAATTCCTCTTAACATTGCTGGACCCCAGGTTGGGAAGGCTGACATGGGGCTCAGAACCTTCACTGCAGTGGGTGTTCTCCAGTTTGTGAGTCACCCACCCAGCAGTTATGGGATTTGGTTTTATTGTGATTGCACCCCTCCTACCATCTCATTGTGGCTTCTCCTTTGTCTTTGGATGTGGGGTGTCTTTTTTGGTGAGTTCTGGTGTCTTTCTGTCAATGATTCTAAATTTATTTATGTTTAATTTAATTTAAAAATTTTTTGACTGCCTTGGATCTTTGTTGCTGTGTGCTGGATTTCTCTAGTTGAGGTGAGTGGGGGTTACTCTTCGTCGCAGTGCACAGGTTTATCACTGCTGTGGCTACTCTTGTTGTGGAGCATGGGCTCTAGGCTCGTGGGCTTCAGTAGTTGTGGCACACAGGCTCAATAGTTGTGGCTCACAGGCTGTAGAGTACAGGCTCAGTGGTTGTGGTGCATGGGCTTAGTTGTTCCGTGGCATGTGGGATCTTCCTGGACCAGGGTTTGATCCCGTGTCCCCTGCATTGGCAGGCAGATTCTTAAGCATCGCACCACCAGGGAAGCCCTACCATGCCATTTTGATTAGTTTAGCTTTGTAGTATCACCCAAAGTCTTGGAGGATTATGCCTTCTGCTTTGTTTTTTTCCTCATGATTGTGTTGGCAATTCTGGGTCTTTTATGGTTCCATGTAAATTTTTGGATTCTTCGTTTTGGTTCTATGAAAAATGCATGGGGGGTAATTTGATAGGGATAACATTACATCATAGATTGCTTTCGGTAGTTTGGTCATTTTAACAATATTAATTCCTCCACTCCAGGAGTATGGAATATCTTTCCATTTCTTTGAATCATCTTCAATTTCCCTTATTAATGTTTTATAGTTTTTAGCATATAATCCTTTCACCTCCTTGGTCTAGTTTATTTGTAAGTATTTTATTATTTTTGTGTGATTTTAAAAGGTACTTATTTTCTTTTTTTTAACATTCCCTTTCTGATATATCATTGTTACTATAAAGAAATGCAACTGATTTCTGTATGTTAATTGTGTATCCTGCTACCTTGCTGAAATCATTTATCAGTTTTAGTAGTTTTTGTGTGGAGTCTGTAGGGTTTTCTATATATAGTATCATGGCATCTGCATATAATGATAATTTTACCTCTTCCCTTCCTATTTGGATAACTGTGGTTAGGACTTCCAGTTCTATGTTCAATAGAAGTGGTGAGAATAAGTATCCTTTTCTTGTTCCAGATTTTAGTGGGAAGGCTTTCAGCTTTTCACCGTTGAGTATTATATTGGTTGTGGGTTTGTCATAAATAGCTTTTATTATGTTGAGATATGTTCCCTCTATAGCCATTTGGTAAGAGTTTTTATTATGAATGGATGTTGTATTTTATCAAATGCTTTTTCTGCATCTATTGAGATGATCATGTGGTTTTTGTCTTTCCTTTTGTTGATGTGGTATATCACATTGATTTGCATATGTTGAACCATCCTTGTGATCCTGGGATGAATCTAACTTGGTCATGGTGTATGATATTAACCTGTATACTGGCTTATTTAAGTGATTTACTTTCTGATTGTGATCTTCCCTTTCCTATAGCTTCTTGCTTTTCTATTTAGAGAAGACCTTTCAGTATTTCTTTTAGGAGAGGTTTAGTATTGCTGTGTTCTTTTAGTTTTTGCTTGTCTGAAAAATTCTTTATCTTTCCTTCTATTCTAAATGATAATCTTTCTGCATAAAGTATTCTAGCTTGCAGATTTTTCCCTTTCAGGACTTTGAATATATTTTGCCACTCTTTTCTGGCCTTCAACGTTTCTGTAGAGAAATAAGCTGCTAGCCTTATGGAGGTTCCCTTGTAATTAACTTTGTTTTTCTCTCACTGCCTTTAGAATCCTCTCTTTACCTTTAACTTTTGCCATTTTAATTATAATATGTCTTGGTGTAGGTCTTTTGGGTTCATCGTGTTCAGGACCCTCTGTGCTTCTTGTATCTGGGTATCTATTTCCTTCTTTCGGTTTGGGAAGTTTTCAACCATAATTTCTTCAAATCCATTTTCAGTCCCCTTTGGTCTTTCTTCTCCTTCTGAAATCCCTATCATGTGTAGATTGGCACATTTTATATGACCCTGTAGGTCTCTTATAATGCCTTAATTTTTTTTCATTTGGCTTTCTGTCTGATATTCCAATTGGGTGATTTCCATTATTCTGTCTTCTAGATCACTTATTCATTCTGCTATTCATTGCCTTTAGCTCAGCTTTTGTCTCAGTAAATGAATTTTCTAATTTTTCTTGGCTCCTTCTTATTACAGTAATCTGCATTTCTGTTGATAGCCTTTTTTACTTCCTTTAGTATTTTCATTATCTCCTTTTTGAATACGGTGTCTATTAGACTGAAGAGGTCTGCTTCATTGTTGTTTCAGGAGAATTTGCTTGGTCTTTTAACTGGGAGTGGTTCCTCTGATTCTTCATTTTACTTATATCTCTCTTACTCTGTGAGCTTAGGAGAAATGATTATCTACTGTAGTCTTTCAGGGCTATTTTTATGTGAGAGCATCCCTGTGTGCTTGTGTGGGTTTAATTTTTTGGTGCAAGGCCTATTTATAATGTGGATTCCTGCTATCTCTTTCCTCAGTGTGTGCTGGCCATTATCCTATTGATAGGGGGTGTGCAGATGTGGTAGCTGGAGCCCACAGAGGCAAGTGCCCTGTCAGCTGAAGTTGCAAACATGGAGAAAGAGGCTGCTATAGTGGGCCCCACTCCTCCCTTCATGTGCCCTCCAAGAATGGTGCCTTGCCTTTATGCAGGCCAGGTCTCCCTCCACATGTACCTTTGGCCGTGGGTGCACCACACTCCAGCCCCTTCAGGCTATCTCTGTGCAGCCAACCCCAGTCCTCTCCCTGGGCTTCAGCATCCAGTCCCCACTTGTATCGAAGGATGTGCATCTCACTCTGGGGAGCACAAGGCAGCAGCACAATCAGTCTGTGCAGGTCTCTCTCTGTTTGGCAAGCCAGTTGATGCACTATCCTCCAAGGTTCCAAAGTTCCCCCTCTGTTCTGGCTAATCTCCACACAAGTGAGGGTGCTTCCCAGAATGCAGGAACATATCCTCTTTCACAGCTCCCTCCCAGGGGGTACAGGTCCCATTCCAATTCATTTCTCTCTCTCTCTCTCTCTCTTTTTTTTTTCTTTTGTCCTACCTGATTACATGGAGATCTTCTTGCCCTTTCAGAATTCTTAGGTCTTCTGCCAGCATTCAGTAGGTATTCTGTGACAGTTGTTCCACATGTAGATGTATTTTTGATGTATTTGTGGGAGGAAATGAGCTCCATGTCCTTCTACTCCACCATCTTGATAGCTCTCCTATGAGTCTTGAATAGGATGTTATTGCAGTGTTTCATATATAGAACAAACTTGGGTATCAGAATATCTGCATTCAAGTGTTTGCTGTGCTATTCACAAGCCATGGATATGGCAGTGGTAATTTAATGTCCCAGAATGATTTTTATTAGTAAATATTAATACCAGCTTTTTGTTTCTTATAGTAATCTAAGAAATTTTGAATGAGACAATAAAGGCCATAGTTGTATAAACCACAATGTTATATTTTATACAAAGTAATATGGTAATAATCAAACAACTTTATTAGTTCTATAGCTCTGTTAGGGTGGATCTGATAGCAAGTGAAGGGAAGACCACTTAGGAGGATTTTGTAATAGTTCTGGAAATAAGTAATTCGAAACCAGAAGATTTTACAAAAAAGAAAAGAAAGGGAGATAGCAGTAGAGTATGAAATTAAATGGAGGTTGCAGAATCATACTCCAGGACTTCATTTTCAATTTTCACCTAACATTCAACCACTAATCATTAACCACCTACTATGTGCTAGGTATGCTGGTGATAAAGGAACATACAACCATTACTTTTTTTTTTTGTGGTATGCAGGCCTCTCACTGTTGTGGCCTCTCCCTTTGCAGAGCACAGGCTCTGGATGCACAGGCTCAACAGCCATGGCTCATGGGCCCAGCCTCTCTGCGGCATGTGGGATCTTCCCAGACTGGGACACGAACCTGTGTCCCCTGAATCGGCAGGCGGACTCTCAACCACTGCGCCACCAGGGAAGCCCCAATCATTACTTTTACTAACACATTTTTATACGTAATAAATCATTTAAAAAAATCAATGTAGCATGGAACTCCTTTTAATTCTTTATCATTAGTCATAATATTATTGAATAAGTTTAGGAAAAGTGGTCTAAAGATTAAGATTTTTTTTCCTCAGAACTGTTCAGATGGTTACAAATTGTCCATGCCTTATAAAAATGTCACCCATAGACAGTGATAGTCACACACATATTAATTTGTTTCATTGCTATAGTTTTTCCAAACTGTAAAATATTTAACCACCAGCAAATTGGAAGACTTTGCCTTTATCAAATCTCTTTGAAGACTATAAAATATCATAACATAAATCTGTCTTAGGAATAATCAGTAGAGTTTGTTTAATGTTAAAAATTGACTCAGGAATTGATTCTGGGATCAAACTTGTGGCATGAGTTAGGTAAGCCTGTCTAAGAATATTTACCCAAAGAAATTAATAATACCTTCTTTAATTGGTAGATGTTTAAATGGTATAACACATAAATAATAAAATAATGAAAATAATAAGGATCACATTCATATTGAATATATCCAAAAAGGACTTCAAATTAAAAGCAGCAAGTTGATTACATGTACTTATATTCATTCCCTCCTGAAACTTCACATAAACATCAGTTAAATGACATTAAAGGGATTTTTAAAAGTAATAAGCCCTAAGCATAAAGAAAATGGGAGAAGAAATAAACAATAGAAAGCAGAGAGAAAAGTTGTCAAGTAGTTAATGATTTATCAGACCCAATTACTCTAAATGGTAAGATAGAGGTGAGGAAACTCAACTCCCCAAAACTGATGAATAGGTAGCAATGGATATCTGTAAAAGTGAAGATAAACTTTGTGCTAAAAATGTAAAGATTAGTGGAAGGTCTATTTAGGAGACAGTAAGATTCCCCATATTCTCTCCACACTTCTTATAGCTAGACTTTGCAGATTTTCCTGATAGTGAATTTTTGGTATTCTTTCACTAGAAGGTAAAACATAGGGAATTGAGGAAGCAAAGTAGTTAAGGGCAGCAGTAGTGTGCTTAAAAATAAGGAGATTACTTGAAAGTTGACACTTTATATATCAGGGCACCCCTTCTCTCTAATTGCCTCTAAAAATAATGACAGCTAGAATTATATATTCCAGGCAGTGATTAGAAGAGTTTAACCAGGATACTGTTACTAGCCTAAGAGAAAAGATCTATAGATTTGGGAACATTGGGAATTCCTTAAAGACAAAAAGGTCCAACCAGATCATTCATATTTGAAAAGCACCCTTCTAGTTGCTTGCCTGCTATACCTACAGAACTTCCAATCATCTGTTTAGTGCCCCACACTAAACAGAGTTTCAGACACATGAAGAAAATCTTTAATAGAAAATTAAGAGACTAATTCAAATAAGAAAGGTCAAAGAACTTAGAAGAAACAAACTATACATGGAGACAAAAAGTTAAAAAAATAATTGTTTACATTCTTGGAGAGATAGGAGAGCTGTTGTGTCCATAACATAAGAATAAAGTGATATATAAAAAAAGAACTCTCAGAAAATGAAAAGAACTCCTGTAAATTAGAAAAAAAAAAAGCAGAAATGAAAACCCCCCTGGAAGAGCTGGAAAATCAGGACTTTAACAAGTCTTGTAGAATTATATAACTTTTTAAAATATGTATAAAATGGTAATTAGTTTCCTCTTGCAGTTATAACAAATTACCACAACTTTGGTGACTTAACACAAATTTATTATCTTACATTTCTAGAAGTTCAAAATATGTATCACTGAAATAAAATTAAGTCATAAGCAAGATTACATTTCTTCTGGCAGCTGTAGGAAGAATCTGCTTCCTTGCCTTTTTCAACTTCTAGGGGCCACCTACATTCCATGCCCTCTTCTTTCATCTTCCAAGTGTGTCACTCCAAACTCTGCTTCCATCCCTATATCTTCTCTCTCTAACTAATCTTTCTGCCTCTGTCTTATGAGAACCCTTGTGATTACATTGCACCCACTAGATAATCCAGGATAATCTCTTCATCTCAAAACATTTAATCACATCTTCAAAGTCTCTTTCAACATGTGAGGTAATAAATACACAGGTTCCAGGTTTTAGGACATGGACATCATTGGAGTCCACTATTCAGCTTAACATGGTTGTCTCTGGCACTCAAAGATTCACATCCACACCATTTGTAAAGTAAATATATCCCATCCTAAGGTCACTAAAATTCTTAATCTGTTTACAGAATCAAGTCAAGTCCAAGATCTCATCTACTTGAAAATCTAAAATTTCACCATCTTAATCAGCTATGTGTATAATTCTGGGTATGATCCATCTTGGTACAAAATTCCTTTCTATCTGTGGGATGGTGAACCTAGAAAATAAATTGTCTGTTCCCAAAATACAGTGATAGGATGTATGTCAGTTACATACATGAAATGTCAGTTACAGATATTATCTTTCAAACAGGGAGAAAATGGAATGATAAAAATGAGTGACCAGTCCCAAACAATTTTGAAATCCAGCAAAGCAAGCTCCATTAGTTTCCAAGGCTAGGGAAAAAATCATCTGTGGCTTAAGGCTCTTCCCGTCATACCTTCAACTCTGCCTTCTAGGACATAACTCCGTTTTCATGTGTTTGTGGATGAACAGAATTATGAACCTATTCTGGCCTATAGAATTTTGATAGTCTAACATTCTTCTTTTATTTCCTCCTTTCTCTGTCACTTTCAGTCCAAGCTAGTGGTGTTTCTGAGATATAATAGTCTTAAAAACCTTGTGGTTCTTCTGTGCGTGTAATGGGATTTGCTCCATTGGACAAGATGCTCCTGCACAGTTATTTCTGAGATAATTCCATCCCATTTTTGGCTTCTACTGAGATGGCAGTTGGGATCCATGAGTCACATGACTGATCTCTTTAAGAGTCCTCTATGTGATAAAATACCTTTAATGCTTTTCCCTTCTGAGGCACCAATAGAAGACTGTACAGTCATATCCCTGGCTTTAGAACACACTTTTCTGATAATAAATATACTAATTTTAGTGTCATTTACAGTTTGGATAAGCTGAAAACTTTCAACATCAAGAGAACATCAAGTCCTGATTCCTTTTTTCTTAATTCTTCCCTCAATTTATCTCTTTCCTTTTGCATTTTTTTTTTTTTCTGGTACGCGGGCCTCTCACTGTTGTGGCCTCTCCCGCTGCAGAGCACAGGCTCTGGACGTGCAGGCTCAGCGGCCATGGCTCACGGGCCCAGCCACTCCGCGGCACGTGGGATCCTCCCAGACCGGGGCACGAACCCGAGTCCCCTGCATCGGCAGGCGGACTCTCAACCACTGCGCCACCGGGGAAGCCCTCCTTTTGCATTTTACTATGTAAGCAGAGAGAAGGAAACAGAAACCACCCTTCAATAATTTCCTTGGAAATATCTTCAATTAAATATCCAAGTTCATTGTTCACAACTTCTGTTTTCTATATAACTGTAGGAAACAATTGAACTGTTTTCTGCCACTATATTACAAGGATCTTCTTTTTTCCAGTTTCTAATAATGTGTTCTTCATTTCCTTCTGAGCCTTCTCCAATAGTACTTTTAATGTCTGTATTTCTAGAAATAGTTTGTTTATGGTGATTTAAATATTCTCTAAGACATTATACATTTTCCTTACCATACTCCTCACATCCTTCTGTGCACTCATTAGCAGAGTCCTTAACACCCGAATATCTAGCAACAGTCTATCCAAGACAATGCTTTTTTTTTTCTGTTACTGTGCTCAAAATTCTATAAGCTTTTATCAGTTACCCAATTCCAAAACTACTTCCACATTTTCAAGTATTTATCACAGCAGCATCCGACTTCCAGGCAACAAAATATGTGTTTGTTTCTAATTGCTTCTGAAACAAATTACCACAAATTTAATGATTTTAAGCAAAAAAATTGTCATTCCACAGTTCTGGAGATCAGAAGTCCAAAATCAGTCTCACAGTCAAGGTGTCAGCAGTTCTAGTTCCTTCTAGAAATTGTAGGGGATAATCTGTTTCTTTGTATGTTCCAGTTTCTAGAGGCTGATGGCACTCATTGGTTTATGGCTGCATCACTCCAATATCACCTTCTATTATTACATCACCTTCACTCTCTGCCTTCTTACTCTCCTATCTCCTTATAAGGATTCTTGTGGTGTCATTGGGCCCACCCAGATGATCTAGAACAATCTCCCTTATTTAGTCACCCAATTGTAGATTTAATCACTTCTGCAAAATACCCTCATAGTGACATCTGGATTATGTTTTGATTGAATAACTAGGGGCTATACCTTAGTCAAGCTGACACATAAAACTGACCATCAAACTTGAGTGAAATCTTTATAAACTAAATTTTAAAAGAACAGTGTTAATAGTAATAGTAGGGTGGTGGTAAATTAAATAAAATTGTACCAATTTGCTAAACTAATCATTTTTTAAGTTAATGTATACTATAAGAAATAAATCCAACATGGAAATAAATCTATGACCAAAAGTAAACACTTTCTCTATAAAGTATATTTGTTATATCATTCCACATATAATTGTGTTTATTTCATGCTATTCTTAGTATGCTTAAAGTCACCAAAGAACCTACAGTTATGACTTTTTAAATTGAAGTATAGGTGATTTACAGTATTGTGTTAGTTTCCTGTGTATAGCACAGTGATTCAGTTATACACACATGCACACACGTGTGTGTGTTGTGTATATATATATATATATATATACACACACACACAACACATACACACATACATTACAGCCATGTATTTATTCCTTTTCAGATTCTTTTCCCTTATAGGTTATTACAAAATATTGAGTATAGTTCCCTGTGCTATATAGGAGGACCCTGTTGTTTATTTTATATATAGTAGTGTGTATCTGTTAATCCCAAACTCCTAATTTATCCCTCCCCACCTTTCTCTTTTGGTAACCATAAGTTTATTTTCTGTGTCTGTGAGTCTGCTTCTGTTTTGTGAATAAGTTCATTTGTATCTTTTTTTTAGATCCCATATATAAGTGATATCATATACTATTTGCCTTTCTCTGACTTAATTCACTTAGTATGATAACCTCTAGGTCTATCCATGTTGCTGCAACTGTCATTTTCCCCTCTTTTTTATGGCTGAGTAATAGTCCAGTGTATATATATATGTATGTATGTATGTATATGTGTGTGTGTGTGTGTGTGTGTGTGTGTGTGTATATATATATATATATATATATATATATATATGTCATATTTTCTTTAGCCATTCCTCTGTCAATGGACATTTTGGTTGCTTCCATGTCTTGGCTATTGTAAATAGTCCTGCAATGAATATTGGGGTGCATGTATCTTTTCAAATTATGGTTTTCTCCGTATATATGCCCAGGAGTGGGATTGCTGGATCATATAGTAGCTGTATTAGTTTTCTAAGGAACTTCTAAACTGTTCTCCATAATGGTTGTACCAATTTACATTCACACCAACAGTGTAGGAGGGCTCCTTTTTCTCCACACCCTCTCCAGCATTTATTATTGTAGACTTTTTGTTGATGGTCTTCTGACTTGTGTGAGGTGATACCTCATTGTAGTTTTAATTTATATTTCTCTAATAATTAGCGATGTTGAGCATCTTTTCATGTGCCTTTTGGCCATATGTATGTCCTCTTTGAAGAAATGTCTATTTAGGTCTTCTGACCATTTTGTGATTCGGTTGTTGTTTTTCTGATACTGAGCTGTATGAGCTGTTTGTATATTTTGGAGATTAATCCCTTGTTGGTCACATTGCTTCCAAATATTTTCTCCCATTCTGTAGGTTGTCTTTTCATTTTGTTTATGGTTTCCTTTGCTGTGCAAAAGCTTTTAAGTTTAATTAGGTCCCATTTGTTTATTTTTGTTTTTATTTCCATTACTCTATGTGATGAATCCGAAAAGATATTGCTGTGATTTATGTGAGAGTGTGTTCTGCCTATGTTTTCCTCTAGGGGTTTTATAATATCAGGTCTTACATTTAGGTCTTTAATTCATTTAGAGTTTATTTTTTGTGTATGGTGTTAGAGAATGTTCTAATTTCATTCTTTTACATGTAGCTGTCTAGTTTTCCCAGCACCACTTTTTGAAAAGACTGTCTTTTTTCCATTGTATATTCTTGCCTTCTTTGTAATATATTAATTGACCATAGGTGCATGGGTTTATTTCTGGGCTTTCTGTCCTGTTTCTTTAATCTATATGTTTATTTTTGTGCCAATACCATAATGTTTTGGTGACAGTAGCTTTGTAGTGAAGTCTGAAGTCAGGGTGCCTGATTCCTCCAGCTCCATTTTTCTTTCTCAAGGTTGCTTTGGCTATTCAGGTTCTTTTATGTTTCCATGCAAATTGCAAAAATTTTTGTTCTAATTTGTGAAAAATGTCCTTGGTAATTTGATAGAAATTTCATTCAATCTGTAGACTGCCTTTGGTAGTATAGTCATTTTGACAATATTGATTCTTCCACTCCAAGAATATGGTATATCTTTCCATCTGTGTCATATTCAATTTCTTTCATCAGTATCTTATAGTTTTCAGAGTACAGATCTTCTGCCTATTTACATAGGTTTATTCCTAGGTATTTTATTCTTTTTGATGCAATGGTAAATGGGACTGTTTCCTTAATTTCTCTTTTGGATCTTTCCTTACTAGTGTATAGAAATGCAACAGATTTCTCTGTATTAATTTTGTATCCTGCATTTTTACCAAATTCATTGAGGAGCTCTAGTAGTTTTCTGGTACAGTCTTCAGGATTTTTTATGTATAGTATCATGTCATCCATAAACAATGAGTT
Organism: Mesoplodon mirus; assembly: GCF_964341445.2. Lineage (NCBI taxonomy): Eukaryota > Metazoa > Chordata > Mammalia > Artiodactyla > Ziphiidae > Mesoplodon > Mesoplodon mirus. Next base: position 58,072,216 of record NC_138984.1, read on the forward strand.
TTACTTCTTTACCAATTTGTGTCTATGTTCATCAGTGATATTGGCCTGTAATTTTCTTTTTTTGTGGTATCTTTGTCTGGTTTTGGTATCAGGGTGATTGTGGCCTCATAGAATGAGTTTGGAAGTGTTCCTTCCTCTGCAATTTCTTGGAATAGCTTCAGAAGGATAGGTGTTAACTCTTCTCTAAATGTTTGATAGGATTTGCCTGTGAAGCCATCTGGCCCTGGATTCTTGTTTGGTGGGAGTTTTTAAATTACAGTTTCAATTTCAGTACTTGTATTTGGTCTGTTTATATTTTCTATTTCTTCCTGGATCAGTGGAGATTGTACCTTTCTAAGAATTTGTCCCTTTCTTCCAGGTTGTCAGTTTAATGGCACAGAGTTGTCTGTAGTAATCTCTTACGGTCTTTTGTATTTCTATGGTGTCCGTTGTAACTTTTCCATGATCATTTCTAATTTTATTGATTTGGGTCCTCTCCATTTTTTTCTTGATGAGTCTGGCTAAAGGTTTATCAATTTTGTTTATCTTTTCAAGATCCAGCTTTTAGTTTCATTGATCTTTTGTATTGTTTTCTTTTTCTCTATTTCATTTATTTCTGCTCTGATTGTTATGATGTCTTTACTTCTACTAACTTTGGGTTTTGTTTGTTCTTCTTTCTCTAGTTGCTTTAGGTGTAATGTTAGGTTGTTTGAGATTTTTCTTGAGGTAAGCTTGTGTCACTATAAACTTCCCTCTTAGAATTGGTTTTGCTGCATCACATAGGTTTTAGATCATTGTGTTTTCGTTTTCATTTTTCTCTAGGTTCCTCTTTGATTTTTTTCAGTGACCACTGTTTGTTTAGTAGCATATTGTTTATCCTCCATATATTTGTGTTTTATGCATTTTTTCCCATGTAGTTGATTTCTAATCTCATAGTGTTGTGGTTGAAAAAGATGCTTGATATGATTTCTATTTTCTTAAATTTACTGGGGCTTGCTTTGTGGGCCAGCATGTGATCTGTCTGGAGAAGGTTCCATGTGCACTTGAAAAGCATATGTATTCTGCATCTTTTAGATGGAGCACTCTATAAATATCAATTAAGTCCATCTGGTCTAACAGATCATTTAAGGCCTGTGTTTCCTTATTGATCTTCTGTCTGGACTATCTGTCCATTAATGAAAGTGGGGTGTTAAATTCTCCCACTATTATTGTGTTACTGTTCATTTCTCCTTTTATGGCTGTTAGAATTTGCCTTATAAACTGAGTTGGTCCTATGTTGGGTACCTATATATATTTACAATTGTTATATCTTCTTTTTGGATTAATCCCTTGATCATTATGTAGTGTCCTTCTTTGTCTCTTGCAACAGTCTTTACTTTAAAGTCCATTTTGTCTTATATGTGTATTGTTACTCCAGCTTTCTTCTGAGTTCCATTTGCATGGAATACCTTTTTACATCCTTTCACTTTCAGTCTGTATGTGTCTCTAGATCTGAAGCGGTCTCTTGTAAACAGCATATATACAGGTCTTATTTTTTTTTATCCATTCAGTCTATGTGTTTTGGTTAGAGCAATTAATCCATTTACATTTAAGGTAATTTTCAATATGTATGTTCTTATTACCATTTCGTTAATTATTTTGGATTTATTTTTATAGATTTTTATTCTTCCTTTCCTCTTTTGTTCTCTTCCATTGTGATTTGATGACCATCTTTCCTGTTGTGTTTAGCTTCCTTTTTCATTTTTGTGTGTATATCTATTATAGGTTATTTATTTGCAGTTACCATGGGCTTTGGATATAGCAGTCTATATGTATACATGATTTAAGTTGCTCATCTCTTAATTTCAAATGCATTTCAAATATCCTGCATTTGTACACTCCTCCTCTTATAATTACTGGTTTTCATATCATATTTGTGTGTGAATGATTTTCTACCTTTACTATATGTTTGCCTTTACCAGTGAGCTTTCCCACTTCTTAATTTTCTTCTTTCTAGTTGTGTGCTTTTATTTTCTGCCTAGAGAAGTTCCTTTAGCATTTGTTTTAAAGCTGGTTTGGTGGTGCTGAATTCTTTTAGTTTTGATTGTTTGTAAAGCTTTTGATTTCTCCATCAAATCTGAAGAAGAGCCTTACTGGGTAGAGTATTCTTGCTTGTAGGTTTTCCCCTTTCATTACTTTAAATATATTGCACCTCTCCCTTCTGGCTTGCAGAGTTTCTGCTGAAAAATCATCTGATGGTCTTATGGGGATTGACTTGTGTGTTATTTACTGCTTTACCCTTGTTGCTTTAAATATTTTCTCTTTGTCTTTAATTTTTGTCAGTTTCATTACTCTGTGTCTCAGTGTGTTCCTCCTTGAATTAATCCTGTATGGGACTCTGTGCTACCTGGACATGGGTGACTCTTTCCTTTCCCATGTTAGGGAATTTTTCAGCTATTATCTCTTCAACTATTTTCTCAGGCCCTTTCTCTCCCTATGGGACCCCTATAATGTGAATGTTGGTACATTTCATGTTGTCTGAGAGGTCTCTTAAACTGTCATTTCTTTTTACTCCTTTTTCTTTATTCCGTTCCATGACAGTGATTTCCACCACTCTGTCTTCCAGCTCACTGATTCGTTCTTCTGCCTCACTTATTCTGCTATTGATTTGTTCCACTGTATTTTTCATTTCAGTTATTGTATTCTTCAACTCTATTTGATTATTCTTTATATTTTCTAACTCTTTGCTAAAAGCTTGTAACTTCTTGCTCTGCAATCTGTTCTTTTCTCAAGTTCTTGGATCATCTTTACAATCATTACTCTGAACTCTTTCTTGGGTAGATTGCCTATATCCACTTCACTTAGTTGTTCTTCTGGGGGTTTATCTTGTTGTTTCATCTGGAACATATTCCTTTGCCATCTCATTTTGCTTAAATTTCTATTTGTATTTTTATGTATGTGGTATGTTAGTACCATTTCTTGACCTTGGATAAATGGTTCTCTCTAGGGGATATCCTATGTGTCCCAGCAGTATACTCCCCTCTCTTCACTCAAGGGCCTAGGTCAAGCTGGGCCCAGGGGAGGTTCTGACTTGTGTTTGCAACTCAGTTCACCAGGCTGCAAGATCTTAGTTTTCTTGCTTCTGGTGACTGCCCCCTGGTGAGTGAGGCTGGGCTAGAGGCTTGTGTAGGTTTCCTGGTGGGAGGGGCTGGTGCCTTCCCACTGGTGGTTGGAGCTGAGTCTTGGCACTCTGGTGGTCAGGGAGGTATCAAGTGGTGTGTCTAGAGGTGGCTGTGGGCTCAGGACATCTTTAGGCAGTCTGTCTACTGATGGGTGAGGCTGCGTTCCTACCCTGTTGTTTGTTTGGCCTGAGGCATCCCAGCACTGAAGCTTACAGGATGTTGGGTAGGACCAGGTCTTGGTGCCAAGGACCTAAACTATCTGCTTTCAGCCAGAGTTCACATAGGTCCCTTCTCTGTCTGCCACCACATTTTATGACTCCAAACAGAGCCACAGTCTCCCCTGCCTCCCAAGGACACCCTTCAAGACCAGCAGGTACATCTAGCCCAGGCTCCTGTGGAGTCACTGCTTTTACCCTGGGACTTGGTGCATGTGGGATCTTTAGTTCACTCTCCAAGAGAGGAGTTTCTGTCTCCTCCAGTCCTGTGGGGCCCCTGCAGACAAGCCCTGCTGGACCTCAAAGCCAAATGCTCTAGGGGCTTCTCCTCCCAGTACTAAACCCCTGAGCTTGGGAGCCTGGTGTGGGGCTCAGAGTTCTCACTCTTTTGGGAGAACTCATGCAGTATAACTGTTCTCCAGTTTGTGAGCTGTGCACCTGGGTGGTATGGTATTTGAGAAGATCATGAGTGTGCTCCTCCTACCATCTCGTGGTTTCTTCTTTATGTATTTGGATGAGGAATATCTTTTTTGTAGATTCCACTCTTTTTTATTGATTGTTCTTCCACAGTTAGTTGTATTTTTGTGAGTTCATGAAAGGAGGTGAGCTCAAGGTCCTCCTACTCTGCCATCATTTTTCCCTCTCTCCTATGGCTTCTTAAAGCACTGTTTTTATCATCCTCATCACTGGCCCTAGGATGGCCTCCATTATGATACGTTTTAATAAAATATAAATTTATTGTCTGAAAAGTTATTTAAAAATGAGGTAAACATGAGACCACTATTCAGCTCTCATTACAGACTGTCACCTCAATCAATGTCTCTGTTTCTAATGTAAGTTGGAGTTACTGTTTCAAAAAAAAATACAGAGAAGTTGATCTCCTTTTTAAGATGTGAGAAATATCACTAGGGAATGTGGAATAAATAAAATAAATGTAAATAGCCTTGACATGAAAACTCCATTAAGCTTAAAATCAAGGCAATGTTTTCATACAAACAATAGCCAGTGTTCTGTTGGAACATTTCTGTGTGAGAGTTTTCCCAAAGTTTACAAAGATGAACACTTAATCTCTTAAAGCTGATTTATTCAGATAAAGAAATAGGTGTATAATCTAACTCCCACAGCAGATAATCATATTATAATTAAGTTCTAGGTAAAATAAGAATACCATGTGTAAAAAACCTCAACAAAATATTAGCAAACCAAATGCAATAATACACTAAAAGGATCATTTACCATTATCAAGTGAGTTTTACCCCAGGGTTGCAAGGATGATTCAATGTCTGCAGATCAATCAATGTGGTATATCACATAAACAAATTGAAGAATAAAACTCCCATGATGATCTCAATAGATTCATGAGAAGATTTTGACAAAGTTCAGCATACATTTAAAAATATCTCCAGAAAAAGGCTATGAAGGAAACATCTCAACATAATAAAGGCCATATACACAACAAGCCCATGTGTAACATAATACTCAATGATGAAAAGATGAAAGCATTTTCTCCAAGATCTGGAACAAAACAAGGATGTCCACTCTCACCACTTTTAGTATTAGAAGTCCTAGCCACAGTCCTAGCAATCAGACAAGAAAAAGAAATAAAAGAAATCCAGTTTGGAAGGGAGAAGTAAAACTACCACTGTTTGCAAATGACATGGTACTATAGAAGGACAATCCTCAAGATACCACAAAAAAATTACTAGAACTCATGAATGATCTCAGTCAAGTTGCAGGACATTATACAAAATTAATATACAGAAATCTGTTGCATTTCTATATACCAACAGTGAACTATCAAAAAGAGAAATTTTTTTAAAGATTCTGTTTACAATTGCATCAAAAAGAACAAAATACATGGGAATAAATCTAACTAAAGAGGTAAAATATCTGTACTTGGAAAACTATAAAACTCTGAGGAAAGAAATTAAGATGACACAAATAGACAGAACTATATATCATGTTCATGAATAGGAAAAATTAATATTGTTAAAATGACCATACTACTCAAGGCAATCTATAGATTCAGTTCAATCCCTATCAAAATACCAATGGCATTTTTGTTTTCTTCATAGAGCTAGTACAAATAATTCTAAATTTTGTATGGAAACACAAAAGTCAAAATTGTCAAATAGTCAAAACAATCTTGAGAAAGAAGAACAAAGCTGGAGGTATGCTCCCTGATTTCAAACTATACTATAAAGCTACAGTCATCAAAATCATACAGTACTGGCACAAAAATAGACATATACATCAATGGACCAGAATAGAGAGCCCAGAAATAAAATGACACTTTTATGGTCTATTAATAAACAACAAAGGAGGCATATGATGAGAATATACAATGGGGAAAAGACATCCTCTTCAGTAAATGATTTGGGACATTTGGACAGCTACATGCAAAAGAATCAAACTGGATTACTCTCATGCCATGCACAAAAATAAATTCAAAACAGATTAAGGAGTTTGTAAGACACGCAATCACATAAAACTGGACATTTTGAGACTTTTTTCTCACAAAATAGCTCTTTTCATTACAATTTTGACTTTTTGAAATTAAATAGGTATTATAATTTCAGATTAGGGAAAGGTAAAAATGCATATGAGATTTGGGTTTTAAAAAATAATTTAAAAATTATTTTAAAATAAATTTAGCTAAACACAATTTTAAAAAGGTAGGTAGATTTCTATTTACCTAACTTATGGTCCCAAATAGCCATCAGTTAATCATTTATTCCCTTATATTACATAGTACATTTCTCCTTGATCACATAGATTGTGAGATATAAAAGATCATAGAAAAAAATTAAACTCTTTCACATACCAAATATTTATTGTGTACCTATTGTGTACCAAACAATATCCTAAACATTAGGGATAGTGCAAACAGCATTTTAAGTTTTTAGTTAATATTTCAAAACATGATTTTCAAATAAAAATATCAATGTACCAAAACCAAATGGACCATCATTGCGATTCTTTTTCGGTGAATATCATGCAGTCATACATACAATACTGCCACTTCCTAGGGAAGAAAAGCAGCCTTGTAGAGATCTAGCAAAGATCTTTAAAAAAAGAGTGGCCTGAGAACTAGGAGAACCAAATGTCATGGACGAAATGGTGTCACAGGCCTCAATGGAGAAATGGATGATCAGAAGTAGAGAGTGGTCAACAATTTCAAATGAAATGAGGTCACTGGCTTTACCAAGCAGAAAGTCATTGGTGTCTGTTATCAGATATGAGAAAGCACATGACAAATAGCAATGGTTGATGGAGTAAGGAGAATGAGTCAGTGGGTACAGATTACTCATTTAAAAAATGTCGTGAAAGGAAAGGTGAAGAGGATAGTGGAAAGCTGAGAAAGAGAGAGGTTTGTTCATACTTTTATTTTTACTATGAAGAATAAGCATGATTTTAGGTTTAGGAGGATAGCTACTGGGTAGGAGAAATGAAACATGTAGAAGAATAAAGAGTGGGAATTTCTTGGGACAAGGAGAAAAAGGGTTTAGCTGTAAAGTTTAGAGTTGAAAGTCCACCTTCTAAAATTAAAAAGTGGAAGAAGATGAAAATGGATAAATAATAATAAATAATAATAATAATGGTAAGTAATAATCAAGGTAATAATAGTTGACATTATTTGAAATATACACACACACACTCATACATACACACAGATACACATACATATGTATATCTCTGTTCAAAGTCCTTGATATGTTGTAATTGGCACTATTATTATCCTTATTTTATTGATGAGTAAGCTGAGACACAGAAGGATTAATAATTTGCAGAAATTATACAATTACTAAGGAGCAGAGCCATGATTTGAACCAAGGAATCATTTTAGAGTCCAGATTCTTATCCACCATATCTCAATAAAGCTGATCAATTCTGTAAATGAAAATGAGAAAAACTGAGGATATTTTCTTAACCCTTCTATTTTTGGCCTGTAAGATAAGGAGAAAATACATTTACTGAGAATTATGAGGACAGGAATAGTAAGAGTTTTAAGATGATGGCAAAGAAACCTATGGAATCATATATGTTTCTGTGTGTTTTCTCTCATAAAATACCTTTACTTTGGAATGAGAAACTAATAAAATTTTGTGGAATTTTAGTAGGTACTTATCAGAAAGATCAGATTTACTAACTTTTCTGATTTAGTTACTAAATTTTTAAAATTTTCTGATTTAGTTACTAAATTTTTAGATTGTAGATTTCAATTCTTACCTATGAGATTTTCAAAATTAGCAGAGGTCTTAATACTTTTAAAACCTCAGAACATATTAGCATTTAAGACAGGACAAGACATCATATTTTTATTTTCCATTAAGGAATCAAAAACAAGTGTTCTACATATAACTGGTTCCAACTCTATGTATATATTTTCTCCTAAAAGTAATCTACTGGTCCCTGCTTTTGAATATTGTATTAGTTTGCTAACACAGACGAGGAGGCTTAAACAAGAAAACTCATTTTCTCACAGTTCTGGTGGTTGCAGGTCCAAGATCAAAGTGTCAGCAGGTTTGGTTTCTTCTGAGGCCTCTCTTCTTGTCTATCTTCTTGCTGTGTCCTCACATGGTCTTTGCTGTGTTGTCTGTGTCCTAATATCTTCCTCTTATGAGGACATCAGTCATATGGAATTAGGGCCCACCCATATTACCTTATTTTCTCCTTTTTGAAGGCCTTATGTCCAAATACAGTCACATTCTGAGGTACTGGGAGTTAGGATTTTAGCACATAAATTTAGGGGATTGAGGAAGCGGACACAATTTGATCCATAACAAAGAACATTAAAAAATCTTATATGTTTGTTCATCTGTCTGGTCAGAACAAGAGTGGGATTACTTCAAGAGCAGGTTTGGGCTATCCTTTTCCTCAGCATCCTTAGCACTCTGGAATAAAAACTCATAATGATGAGCTTTGATAGTAAAGAAAAATGAATATCAGTCTAACAAGTAAAGAATGAAGTTAAAAATAATTGGCACATTTAGTGTTCTAGGAATCAAGAAAATAAAAGTAAGTCAGCAACCCTTCTGCCCTGTGACTGTCAAAACAGCAACAAACTTTCTTCAGTGGCTGCTTCAGACTGAATTAAGATTCACTTCACCTTTACAATAAAAAACTGCTGGTGCTTGACTGGAATAGTTTGGGCCAGGCACTGTGGTAAGCACTCTATTGTCACTGTTTTCATTAATCCTCATACAAACTGATGGTTAATGCAAATATTTTCCTAATTTTCAGTTAAGGCTTAAACAGATTATATTACAGTGGTGAACAGAACCTAAACTTGAATCCAAGTCTCACTTATTCCAAAGTCCATGATTTTAATCTTAACAGAATACTAACTTACCAAATATCTCTGGTATCAATAGACATTATGAGGACTGGATAATGTGACCCAGATTTTGGTATTACCAAAATGCATAAGACAAATCTCTAAAAATCTAATTTTGTGATGGCAATGGGTAAAGAAAGATTTAGATATCATATTTGAACCTTTAAATATGATTTGTAACTCTTTAACACAAAATACCGGTTGTCCCAAAATCGTGCAAATGACACTATTGATTTTGTGGAACTTCAGTGGCAATGCTGCATGAAATGGTTTGTTGCATTAAATATGTGTAAAGTTGAGCTACATGGGGCATAAGTCATGAGAAGATGTGACTCAGTAAAAGTGGCTTTATTAGCATTATTGACCAAAAATGTTACCTCATTCATGATGGTTAACAAAGAGAAGATTTATTTGGCTTATAGCTCATGTTTTCAATGCTAACAATTTTTGCCAGTATTATTATACTTAAATTACATTATTTCTGACTTCCCAAGTGAAGAGTGCTGAAGAAATAGGAAATCACATTTCCCATAATACTTAGTGTAATATATTAAATGCACAATAAATATTTTTGAAACAAATGAAATAAAGGAAAAGCAAAAGAATTGATACATGGGCATTATTTATTAATCTATTCACACCTGAAGTCAAGAGTAACTGCTCATGTTAACAAAGGATATTTTCATATCCGTGAAATAAAACACTTCAATACTTTCTATGAAGAATAAATAAATATGATGGATATGGATTTCTAAACCTTGATGTAAAGTCCTGCTAAAGAGATGAGTGCAAGTGAAAACATATTATTACTTATTAAATGATAGAACCTTTAATATTTCATTTTAAATGAGAGTAAGCAGATTGCGTTCTTGGTAGATACTAAAAGAATATTTGACAAATTGAATTAAATAAGGCAAGAATAAAAAGGATAATTTAACAGAATCTATAGGGAGGTGATAATTTCAGACTGCAATATTATCTTGTGCAAAAGTATTAAACTACTTGATAACTAACTGTGATTCTGTCTCCTCAAAGATAAGAAAATATTAAGTTTAGGTAAAGCTCATCTTTTTTTAGGATAATTCAATCCAGACACTAAATTCTTTTCTAGCTTTACTACTAAACCAATCACTTTTGTAAGGAACTCAGTAATAAAGAAAAAAGGAGCACATAGTGTATACTCACCAAGTAAGGTAAACAGTGGTATGGATTTGATTTATATGCTATGTCTGAGAAATTTTGTGCACAGCAGAAACAGGAGTGGCATATGTGGATATAACTGCAAGTCATATTATGAAGTCACTTCTATTTTAAAAATCCATCTGTTACCAGATGATTTTAAAGTAAGATAAATGTTTATTGGCTTAATACTATTCTCAGAAAAAATATTAATAACCTGATTTATAAGCAAAAGTCATCAGTTAATCCTTATGGTTATTGGTCAGACTTCATTATGATGTGACAAAACTAGTAGTTCAGACTATTTACTCTAGAAAGCCCCTTTCATCATCCTGACTGGTAGAGATTTCATTTTACTCTGAGTGCCTGTAAAAGTCTGTTTATACTCACACCACCCGTGTGTCATACTAAATTGTAGTTATTTCTGCTGGTAAAATTTTCTCTACTACCTTGTAAATTCCAAGAGGGCAAGAATCTTGATTTTCAGAGAGCATAAGATTCCTTCCTTTGGTGAATATCACTAATTGCTTAGTAAGTCCCAGCAAGTCTGCAGCCAGGGTCAGACTGCCGCAAAGGCATTTGTACAAGTCAACACAGTGTCCTGAGGGCCTACAGTGGGCTGGGCTGGAGATACACTGATGTGCAAGGCACATTGTCTGCTCTCATACAACAAAGAAGCTGTTTCAATAAAAAGAGAATAATATTATAAATAAGGCTAGAAGCAAATTGTGCAAACTGGGAAGATGTGCTTATCTCTGACTTCATGGATGTGTGTGTGTACCATGTGGGTATCAAGAAAGCCAAACTGAAGTGTGACATGTGAACACAAGTTAAGTAAGTGAAATACAGATAAAGGAAACAGCACATTCAATATTTATCTAGAGGTAAGAGAGAGAATGTCTCACTCCATACATCCCAACTGTTTAGCAGAGTAGACATTTAATAAATCCGAATAGAATTATTTAATTTGGGTATACATTCCGAAGATAGACTTATCCTCCCTTATCTCTGAATCTGTGTAGTTCATATATGCAAATTACACAGAAAGAATCCCCTGCATTCGAGTATGTGGAAAACTTATGCATTGATTTACACTTCCTATAGCTTAAATAACTCATTTGTCATTAATACCTCTTCAGAATGACAGACTGTATTATGTAATGTGCTAAATACAAATATCAGTCACAGTTTGCTCCCTTGCATTGTGAATACACTTTAATAATAGCAACGGAGGTAAATCAGAGAGTGAGGAAAATGTTACAGAGTTTACAAAATAAATTATAAATAAGAGTCTAATGCTATATGAGAGGTCTTTAATCAATTACTGAATTTGGCTTCTGAGTATAAATACATGGCTCATGTCATTCTGGTGGAAATTGCTTGGAAAATTATGCTTCTATTTTTATTAATTTTGAAACAAATGTTCATCTTTTCTCTGAACTCTGTTCTCTGCTTAACATTGGTAGAGGAGAAAGGTTATTGTAGATGTCCTTTTTGAATGGTGACTAAATTAATCTTATTTTCTATTATTATCCACCAAACTAATAGGTAAAACTAACAGGCACTTTCACAGACATTAGCTGTTCCAGACTTTAGTACTCCTGTCATCCTAACCATGCAGATTACTATATGATGACCTGCCTTGCCAATTCATTTCATCCTGTCTAGCCCATTCAAATCGCAGGGTTTTGTGAATATAGCAAAAACACAGAACTTTACACTCTCCAAAGTTTTGCCATTTCAGATTTTATGGCTTAATGAATAATTCTGTTCTTAGTCATCACTCTACACAGATAGGTGTCTAAGCAACATTATCCTGCAGATTCAAAAGGAATGAGACAAAAGGAACTTATAAAAATGTGCTTTATTACATGATAAAGGCATTCCTGTATATCTGATGCATACTTATATTTATTAATACCAACATTCCTTTTTATTTTTTTTCAGGTTTTATTTAGTGTTGTTTCTGTCTTGGTACTCATCCAAACTTAAATTGTCAGCAGCCCTGAAGTTGCAAAGGATGGAACACTTTGGATCTTTGGAAAATCAAATGCTTCTAAAGATAAGAATTCATTCTGTTATCTTGAATATATTACTGTCTATTTTTAAAATTTTTTTAATTGGAGTATAATTGCTTTACAATGTTGTGTTAGTTTCTGCTGTACAGTGCAGTGAATCAGCTATATGTATACCTATAGCCCCCTCCCTCTTGGACCTCCCTCCCATGCACCCATCTAGGTCATCATAGAGCACTGAGCTGAGCTTCCTGTGCTTTATAGAATGTTCCCACTAGCTAACTATTTTACGCACGGTAGTGTATATATGTCAATCCTAATCTCCCAATTCGTCCCACCCTCCCTTTCCCCCCGTGCCCACATGTCCTTTCTCTATGTCTGTGTCTCTTCTCTATTCCTGCCCTGCAAATATGTTCATCTGTACCATTTTTCTACACTCCACATATATGTGTTAATATATGATATTTGCTTTTCTCTTTATGGCTTACTTCACTCTGTATGACAGACTCTAGGTCCATCCACATCTCCACAAATGACCCAATTTTGTTCCTTTTTATGGCTGAGTATTATTCCATTGTATATATGTACCACATCTTCTTTATCCATTCATCCGTCGTTGGACATTTAGGTTGTTTCCATGTCCTGGCTATTGTAAATAGTGCTGCAATGAAAATGGCGATACATGGTTCCTTTTGAATTATGGTCTTCTGAGGGTATATTCCCAGTAGTGGGATTGCTGGGTCATATGGTAATTCTATTTTTAGTTTATTAAGGACGTCCATACTATTCTTCATAGTGGCTGTATGAATTTACAGTCCCACCAACAGTGCAAAAGGGTTCCCTTTCCTCCACACCCTCTCCAGCATTTATTGTTTATAGATTTTTTGATGATGGCTATTCTGACCTGTTTGAGGTGATACCTCATTGTAGTTTTGATTTGCATTTCTCTAATAACTAGTGATGTTGAGCAGCTTTTCATGTGCTTGTTGGCCATCTGTATGTCCTCCTTGGAGAGATGTCTATTTAGGTCTTCCACCCATTTTTTTTTGATTGGATTGTATTTTTTGATATTGAGCTCCATGAGCTGTTTATATATTTTGGAGTTTAATCCATTGTCTGTTGCTTCATTTGCAAATATATTCTCCCATTCTGAGGGTTGTCTTTTCATCTTGTTTATGCTTTCCTTTGCTATGCAGAAGGTTTTAAGTTTTATTAGGTCCTATTTGTGGTTTTTTTGTTTTTATTTTTATTACTCTAGGAGGTGGGTCAAAAAAGATCATGCTGTGGTTTATGTCAAAGAGTGTTTTTCCTATGTTTTCCTCTAAGAGTTTTATGGTGTCTGGTCTTACATTTAGGTCTTTATTCAATTTTGAATTTATCTTTGTGTATCATGTGTATCAGAATGTTCTAATTTCATTCTTTTACATGTAGCTGTCTGGTTTTCCCAGTACCACTTATTGAAGAGGCTGTCTTTTCTCCATTGTATATTCTTGTCTCCTTTGTCATAAATTAGGTGACCATATGTGCGTGGGTTTATCTCTGGGCTTTCAATCCTGTACCATTGATCTGTATTTGTGTTTTTGTGCCAGTACCATCCTGTCTTGATTACTGTAGCTTTGTAGTATAGTTTGAAGTTGGGGAGCCTGATTCTTCCAGCTCCATTTTTCTTCCTCAAGATTGCTTTTACTCTTCGGGTCTTTTGTGTTTCCATACAAATTGTAAAATTTTTTTGTTCTAATTCTGTGAAGAATGCCTTTGGTAATTTGATAGGGATTGCATTGAATCTGTAGGTTGCTTTGGGTATTTTTTTCACAATATTGATTCTTCTAATCCAAGAAGAATCCATCTGTTCATGTATATTTCTCCATCTTTTTATGTCATCTTAGATTTCTTTCATCAGTGTTTTATAGTTTTTTGAGTACAGGTCTTTTGCCTCCTTAGGTAGGTTTATTCCTAGGTATTTTATTATATTTGTTGTGATGGTAAATGGGATTGTTTCCTTAATTTCTCTGTCTGAACTTTTGTTGTTAGTGTATAGGAATGCAAGAGATTTCTGTGCATTAATTTTGTATCCTGCAAACTTACCAAATTCATTGATTAGTTCTAGTAGTTTTCTGATGGCATCTTTAGGATTTTCTATGTATAATATCAGGTCATCTGCAAACAGTGGCAGTTTTACTTCTTCTTTTCCAATTTGTATTCCTTTTATTTCTTTTTCTTCTCTGATTGCCGTGGCTAGGACTTCCAAAACTGTCTTGAATAAGAGTGGTGAGAGTGGACATCCTTGTCTTGTTCCTGATCTTAGTGGAAATGATTTCAGTTTTTCACCATTGAGAATGATGTTTGCTGTGAATTTGTCAAATATGTCCTTTATTATGTTGAGGCAGATTCCCTCTATGCCCATTTTCTGGAGAGTTTTTATCATAAATGGGTGTTGAATTTTGTCAAAAGCTTTTTCTACATCTATTGAGATGATCATATGGTTTTCATTCCTTAATTTGTTAACATGGTGTATCACATTGATTGATTTGCATATACTGAAGAAACCTTGAATTCCTGGGATAAATCCCACTTGATCATGGTGTATGATCCTTTTAATGTGTTGTTGGATTCTGTTTGCTAGTATTTTGTTGGAGAATTTTGCATCTATTACAGTGATATTGTCCTGTAATTTTCTTTTTTTGTGGTATCTTTGTCTGGTTTTGGTATCAGGATGATGGTAGCCTCATAGAACGAACTTGGGAGTGTCCCTCCCTCTGCAATTTTTTGGAATAGCTTGAGAAGGATAGGTGTTAGCTCTTCTCTAAATGTGATAGAATTTGCCTGTGAAGCCATCCAGTCCTGGATTTTTGTTTGCTGGAATATTTTAAATTACAGTTTCAATTTCATTACTTTGATAAGTCTGTTTATATTTTCTAATTCTTCCAGGTTTGTTTAGTCTTGGAAAATTGTACCTTTCCAAGAATTTGTGCATTTCTTCAAGGTTATGCATTTTTGGCATATAGTTGCTTGTAGTAGTCTCTTATAATCCTTTGTATTTGTACAGTGTCTGTTGTAATTTCTCCTTTTTCATTTCTAATTTTATTGGTTTGCATTCTCTTCCTTTTTTTCTTGATGAGCCTGGCTGAAGGTTTATCAATTTTGTTTATCTTTTCAAATAACCAACTTTTAGTTTTATTGAATTTTGTTATTGTTTTCTTTATTTATAGTTCATTTATTTCTGCTCTGATCTTTATGATTTCTTTCCTTCTACTGACTTTGGGTTTTCTTTGTTCTTCTTTCTCTAGTTGCTTCAGGTGTTAGGTTAAATTGTTTATTTGAGATTTTTCTTGTTTCTTGAGGTGAGATTGAATTGCAATAAACTTCCCTCTTAGAACTGCTTTTGCTGTGTCCCATAGGTTTTAGGTCATAGTGTTTTTGTTGTCATTTGTTTCTATATATATATTTATTTCCCCTTTGATTTCTTCAGTGATCTCCTGGTTATTTTGTAGTGCACTGTTTAGCCTCCATGTATTTGTGTTTTTTACATTTTTTTTCCTGTAATTGATTTCTAATCTCATAGCC
Organism: Mesoplodon mirus; assembly: GCF_964341445.2. Classification (NCBI taxonomy): domain Eukaryota; kingdom Metazoa; phylum Chordata; class Mammalia; order Artiodactyla; family Ziphiidae; genus Mesoplodon; species Mesoplodon mirus. Next base: position 58,087,667 of record NC_138984.1, read on the forward strand.
TTGTGGTCAGAAAAGATGCTTGATATGATTTCAATTTTCTTAAATTTACCAAGGCTTGATTTGTGACCCAAGATGTTATCTATTCGGCAGAATGTTCCATGTGCACTTGAGAAGAACGTGTATTCTGCCACTTTCAGGTGGATATCCTATAAATATTAATTAAATCTATCTGGTCTGTTGTATCATTTAAAACGTGGGTTTCCTTATTTATTTTTTGTTTGGATGATCTATTGGTGTAAGTGGGGTGTTAAAGTTCCTACTATTACTGTGTTACTGTTGATTTCCCCTTTTATGGTTGTTAGCATTTGCCCTATGTATTGAGGTGCTCCTATTTTGGGTGCATAAATATTTATAATTGTTATATCTTCTTCTTGGATTGATCCCTTGATCATTATGTAGTGTCCTTCCTTATCTCTTGTAACAATCTTTATTTTAATGGCTATTTTATCTGATATGAGTATTGCTACTACAGCTCTCTTTTGATTTCCATATGCATAGAATATCTTTTTCCATTGCCTCACTTTCAGTCTGTATGTGCCCCTAGGTCTGAAGTGGGTCTCTTGTAGACAGCATATATATGGGTCTTGTTTTTGTATCCATTCAGCTAGTCTGTGTCTTTTAGTTGGGGCATTTAATCCATTTACGTTTAAGGTAATTATCAATATGTATGTTCCTATTACCATTTTCTTAATTATTTTAGGTTTGTTTTTGTGGGTCTTTTTCCTCTCTGTGTCTCCTGCCTAGAGAAGTTTCTTTAGCATTTGTAGTAGAGCTGGCTTGGTGGTGCTGAATTCTCTTAGCTTTTGCTTGTCTGTAAAGTTTTTGATTTCTCTGTTTTATCTGAATGAGATTCTTGCTGGGTAGAGTAATTTTGGTTGTAAGTTTTTTGCTTTCATCACTTTAAGTATATTCTGCCACTCCCTTCTGGCCTGCAGAGTTTCTGCTGAAAAATCAGCTGATAACCTTATGGGGATTCCCTTGTATGTTATTTTTTGCTTTCCCCTTGTTGCTTTTAGTGTTTTCTTAGTATTAAATTTTTGTTAGTTTGATTAATATGTGCTCAGCATGTTACTCCTTGGGTGTATTTCCTTTCCCATGTTAAGTAAGTTTTCAACTATAATCCCTTTGAATATTTTCTCAAACCCTTTCTTTTTCTCTTCTTCTTCTGAGACACCTATAATTTGAATGTTGTTGCATTTAGTGTTGTCCCAGAGGTCTCTGAGATTGTCTTCAATTCTTTTCATTCTTTTTTCTTTATTCTGCTCCTCGGCAGTTTATTTCCACCATTCTGTCTTCCAGTCTATTGTTTTTTTTTCATTTCTTCCCTCACTTACTTTTGCCACTCATATTAGCATATTCTATTTTTATCGAACGAGTACCTTCTGTCACGTAATTCCAAGAAAAATCTCCTACAGTGTGCAGAAGATATATCAGTTGAGTGTATTAGCTGAATAAATACTGTTAAATAATTGAAGAGCTATCATCCTCTTCACCCACAGTTGTCCCTTTCCTTAGGGACCCTCTACTTTCTTCATTTACACTATTTGAAAGTTTGAAGGGAGAAATCACATCAGTTCTTGAAAATCTTTGTATGCTATAGTGGTCATTTTGCATACTGGCCAGATTAACTTATAATGATGTAGCTTTAAGAAACAATGAGTCAGGGCTTCCCTGGTGGCACAGTGGTTGGGAGTCTGCCTGCCGATGCAGGGGACATGGGTTCGTGCCCCAGTCCGGGAGGATCCCACATGCCATGGCACGGCTGGGCCTGTGAGCCATGGCCGCTGAGCCTGCGCGTCTGGAGCCTGTGCTCCACAACGGGAGAGGCCACAACAGTGAGAGGCCCGTGTACCACAAAAAACAAACAAACAAAAAAAACCCCACAAACAATAAAAACACAATGAGTCAGTAAAGGAAAATGAAGGCAAAAATCAAAGTAGTTTATGCTAGTTGAGTGCTTACTAAATACTATGCACTATTCTTTTTTATTTATGTATTTTATTTTAGCCACACCAAGTGGCTTAAAGGATCTCAGTTCCCTGACCAGGGATTGAACCCAGGCCATAGGAGTCAAAGCCCAGAATCCTAACCACTAGGCCACCAGGGAACTCCCAATACTAGGCACTATTCTAAGCAACATATGTTAACTCTTTGAATCTCATCAATCCTTGAGATTGCAACTAGCTTTATATCTTTCTTTCTGAAAGAGGAAATAGAGGCAAGGAGAGGTGAATTATTTACCCAAAGATATAGCTTGTAAGTGTTGAACAGTGAAGCAGGGGCTGGGTTGAATCTAGGTAGATATCCTGGTTCCAGAATCCCTGCTTCTAACCAGTATCCTATAATACCTCTCATACTTTCTCATAGAAGCTTAAGTTTCTAAATTCCTTCCCCCTAATAATTACAACAGTCCAGCCAGGCAAGCATTATTAGTCAAAGAATTGCTTTTACTCTGCAAATGAAGCTTTAATACAAGTCCTCTCACAACCTAATTATATGGCTGACACAGAGCAAGTTCATAATAGTTAGCTATTTTTATTACCAACTAAGTGATGAGTTCTCTTTTAGGTTATAAAGGGTATAGAAAAGGGTATGTTCAGTGAACTGTGCCTAGAAGAACTTGACATTTCTTTGAGGAGATCACATAGACAAGAATGAAACAAAAGAAAAGCATGTGGCAGTAATTAAGGGAGTGATAAGGATGTGTGAAGCACACATGACAAATCCTGAATGTTGT